>NC_140987.1:73786561-75012462 GCF_052327205.1 Somniosus microcephalus | reverse complement strand
AAAATAAAGTACTTGCTTTTGTCAAAGCAGCCTGCCCATTACCTTGACAAAAGAAAACCCCTGACTTGGCGCCGAGATAAGGGCAAGGAAACAGTATAACTGTTGAGGGAAAATTGACAGCAAGACATTCATTCAGTGAGATTCAGACAGATCCATCACAGATTCACACAGACACGAGGTCAAGGACAGAGCGAGGAGGACCCACATGATTGTGCAGGAGAGCAGATTCAGAAGTTCAGTCCAGGTCCAAGACCATCAGGAGTTCGAAGGCCGAGTGGAGAGGAGACGGTTCGAGGAGTTCGGAGGACTTTCAAGATTGTGCAGGAGAGCAGATTCAGAAGTTCAGTCCAGATCCAAGACCATCAGGAGTTCGAAGGCCGAGTGGAGAGGAGACGGTTCGAGGAGTTCGGAGGACTTTCAAGATTGTGCAGGAGAGCGGGTTCAGGAGCCGGTCCCATAAGGAAGATCGGAGATCCCGGACGTCACAGGAGTACCAAGATCAAGGACGGTTTTAAAACTCTGGTGAGCATAAAGGCCCAACTCTACCTAGCTGACCTAGTTGAGGTATATTTTAGCAATGGGAGGGTTTGTAACATTAAGGGTTTTGTAATTCAGGAGTGTGATTTATCCCTCGATGTGTCCGTGCGCTTTTCCCACCCCCGTTTTAGTATACCGCTGATTAAGAATTGTTGTATGATTTAAGATAGTTAAAGTTATTCCTTGTGTGTTAAATTTTAGTTCCCATTGGGAGACGTGCTAATGATTTTTGTCTAAATTGATTCTTGCATTCTCTGTGTTTATTCTCCTTGAAAATAAAGATATTTCTGATTTAAAACTCACCTTGTCTCACCTGATCCATTTGTCCTCCGAGTCACAAGTTGGGCCACACATCAAGGTGGTCTGGCAATAAGCCCAGTGTCTAGAACCGATGAGGGGGGAGCGCTTCGGAACCGCTCACGAGCAGTGTGAAATCAAAAACCGATCTCGCACACCACAAGCTCGTTAAAACGACCCCTTACACCGCTAACGGCCCATTTTTCCGGGCATTCCGCCAATTTCTCGCCAAAGTTGCAGCGGGAGATTTGCAAAACATCGCCGCTCCCTATCGTTGTGAGGACAGAGTAAAACCCACCCACCATTTACTTCTGACCTGCCCCTTACTTTGAAACAGAAAATTTCAAAAGCTCTAAAGACCTAGCTGTAAAACCCCATATAAGCAGCTGATAACAAGGTGTGCAGCTTAGAAACATAGAAATATAGAAGATAGGAGCAGGAGTAGGCCATTCGGCCCCTTGAGCCTGTTCCGCCATTTAATGAGATCATGGCTGATCATCTAAATTCAGTACTCTGTCCCTGCTTTCTCCCCATATCCCTTGATCCCTTTACCCTTAAGAAATATATCAAACTCCTTCTTGAATATATTTAATGAATTGGCCTCAACTGCCTTCTGTGGTAGAGAATTCCACAGGTTCACCACTCTCTGGGTGAAGAAATTCCTCCTCATCTCAGTCCTAAATGGCTTACCCCTTATCCTTAGACTGTGATCCCTGGTTCTGGACTCCCCCGCCATCGGGAACATCCTTCCTGCATCTAGTCTGTCTAGTCCTGTTAGAATTTTATAAGTTTCAATGAGATCCCCTCTCATTCTTCTAAACTCTAGTGAATACAAGCCCAATCGACCCAATCTCTCTTCATACGTCATTCCTGCCACCCCAGGTATCAGTCTGGTGAATCTTCGGTGCACTCCCTCCATGGCAAGAACATCCTTCCTCAGATAAGGTGACCAAAACTGCACACAATACTCAAGGTGTGGTCTCACCAAGGCCCTGTACAACTGCAGCAAGACATCCTTGCTGCTGTACTTGAAACCTCTCGCTATGAAGGCCAACGTACCATTTGCCTTCTTAACCGCCCGCTGCACCTGCATGCTTACCACCAGCGACTGGTGCACAAGGACACCAAGGTCTCGTTGCACTTCCCCTTTTCCCAATCTATTGCCGTTCAGATAATAATCTGCCTTCCTGTTTTTGCCACCAAAGTGGATAACCTCGCATTTATCCACATTGTACTGCATCTGCCATGCATCTGCCCAATCACCCAACCTGTCCAAATCATATTGGAGTTTCTCTACATCCTCCTCACAGCACACACGCCCAACCAGCTTTGTGTCGTCTGCAAACTTGGAGATATTACATCTAGTTCCCTCGTCTAGATCATTAATGTATATTGTGAATAACGGGTCCTAGCACCGATCCTGCGGTACCCCACTAGTCACTGCCTGCCACTTGGAAAAAGACCCGTTTATTCCAACTCTTTGCTTTCTGTCTGCCAACCAGTTCTCTATCCAAGTCAGTTCCTTACCCCCAATCCCATGTGCTTAACTTTACACGCTAATCTCTTATGCAGGACCTTATCGAAAGCCTTCTGAAAGTCCAAATACACCACATCCACTGATTCTCCCTTAACTATTCTACCAGTTACATCCTCAAAAAATTCCAGTAGATTAGTCAAGCATGATTTACCTTTTGTAAATCCATGTTGACTTTGTCCAATCCTGTCACTGTTTTCCAAGTGCTCTGCTATTACATCTTTTATAATGGACTCGAGCATCTTCCCCACTACCGATGTCAGGGAGACTTCTTCCAGGCAAAGTCCCAAACACAATTATGTATACAGAACTGAGTGCCTTTAATAATAATCATTAACAATAATATAAGTCAGGAACTGCAATAACAAATCTATCTATCTATCCACAGAACTTTCCAGGTTTTGCCTTATATACCCAACTTCTCCTTTCGCAATGGGTGGGTGGAGCCACAATTGCACCTTCTGACAGCTCAGCCCCTCAGGGCCATCCCACCGCACTGTAATTCTTCACCACAGGTGGGTGGGGTTTTAAAGCGTCTGGGGAGCGAGCAGGAGAGTGGGATTAGACTGGGTGAGCCGAGACTGTCACAATACACAGGGACATTCCTTGCATCAACAACACATACCAATTTCAAATGGCAACGCAAATCAAAAAGGGCCATGAACGCTGGGCAGCAAATATGATTTTCTTTAGGAAATAAATTATGGCAGGCAAAGGGAGAAGGCAGCAATGTAGTATGACTCATATGTTTAAAAATTCACAGTAGGCTCCTCTTCTACTTTTGAAAGATCAATTGGCAGTGATAGCTGCATCTATAATCTTCATTCATATTTGTGTAAATTTAATCCATTATTGTGATCCATACACTGGAAGAAAAACTAACATATTCCAAAAAAATCCCTTCTCTGCTACAGCACGCAATTCTAATTGTTTCTGCCCAGCTGTAGCAGAATAGATTCACTCAGATGTTACCAAGGATAAGGAGTTATTATCATACGAACATACAAACAATGACGGACAGGTAAAGACCATCTGGTCCATTGAGCCTGTCCCACGCAATTACGATACCGTGTGCATCACAGCATATACACTCCACCCCACCCAAAACCATGTGATCTCCTGGGAGAGGTAAAAACCAATTTGGGAAAAAAAGTCTGGGGAATTCCTCTTTGACCCATCTAGGCAATCAAAACTCTGGCCCTGAATTCACGACAGTACCTACCTTCTGTAAGGGGTGATCTCCATCTCAGTCAGAAACAGGTCCAGCTCTCGCTTGAAGGAATTCAGTGAGGCTGCATCCACCGCAAAAGGCGACAGCCTATTTCAGAGGTCAAGAGACTTGAGAGGTTAAGGGGGAAAAATTCAGTTGTTTGCGCCTCCCGTTAGTGCCTTAAGAGGGCGCTAATGGGGCACAAAGCAACAAGAGGCTGGGCGCGGCGATGTTTGCGCTGCTCGCAAAATTTACTTGACATTTTGCGGCGGCGCTAAACACTACTGCCACGATCTCCTGCGCCGGCAGATCGTGATGTCAGTCGAGTGCACAACGCCCCGGTAGCGCCCAGGACCGGATATTGAGTGGCACCCCCTGCCTTACCGCCTGCTGCTAGCAACGACAGGTTGAGGGGAGCGTTTTGCAGTCAGAAAGGGACTGGGGGAGTGCTATTTAAAGGTGACAGCTTCCTGCCTTTTTTTGTTGGTGACACAATTTGCACCACGCATTCTGAGGGAGAAAGAGAGACTTCTGGAGAGATTCAACACCGTGCGAAGCAGTTTTGGGTACTGAGCAGCACTTTGCAGGTTCATTTTGATTTGCCCTACCTTGCTTCGCCAGCACTCTGAGGTAGCGCCTCGCTCATCGGCCTTTGCGCCTTAAGACAGGTGTGAGGCGCCTGATTTAGCGCTCCAATCACCTCCAGGGGCGATAAAAGCCAAGTTTGCCGTCGGAGGCGATAATTAGCGACAGGCGCCAAACTTTGCGCACGGCCGATAATGGCGCCCCGAACGGGGCGATACTGAATTTTTCCCCTTTTTACACTTGAGCTGAGAGGGTTGAGGAGTGGCCTGATCATGAAGGGCCATGATAGAGTAAATAGCGAGAGATTGTTTCCACTGGTCATCAGAGGGTAATGAGAGGGTAAAAATTTCAGATAATTACAAAAAGAATTAAAATGGAGGTTAGAAAACAATCTCTGCCACAAACAATTGCTGAAGCAAAATGCATCAATTCTTTGAGAAAGGAATCAGTTAGTGGCTTGAAATTGAGGAATTTTAAAAGGTATGGGGAGTGAGCAGGAGACTGGGATTAGTCTGGGTGGGATATTAAAGGGTCTGGGGAGTGAGCAGGAGACTGGGATTAGTCTGGGTGGGATATTAAAGGGTCCGGGGAATGAGCAGGAGACTGGGATTAGTCTGGGTGGGGTATTAAAGGGTCCGGGGAATGAGCAGGAGACTGGGATTAGTCTGGGTGGGATATTAAAGGGTCTGGGGAGTGAGCAGGAGACTGGGATTAGTCTGGGTGGGATATTAAAGGGTCTGGGGAATGAGCAGGAGACTGGGATTAGTCTGGGTGGGATATTAAAGGGTCCGGGGAGTGAGCAGGAGACTGGGATTAGTCTGGGTGGGATATTAAAGAGTCTGGGGAATGAGCAGGAGACTGGGATTAGTCTGGGTGGGATATTAAAGGGTCTGGGGAGTGAGCAAGAGACTGGGATTAGTCTGGGTGGGATATTAAAGGGTCTGGGGAGTGAGCAGGAGACTGGGATTAGTCTGGGTGGGATATTAAAGGGTCCGGGGAATGAGCAGGAGACTGGGATTAGTCTGGGTGGGATATTAAAGAGTCCGGGGAATGAGCAGGAGACTGGGATTAGTCTGGGTGGGATATTAAAGGGTCTGGGGAGTGAGCAGGAGACTGGGATTAGTCTGGGTGGGATATTAAAGGGTCTGGGGAATGAGCAGGAGACTGGGATTAGTCTGGGTGGGATATTAAAGGGTCCGGGGAGTGAGCAGGAGACTGGGATTAGTCTGGGTGGGATATTAAAGGGTCCGGGGAATGAGCAGGAGACTGGGATTAGTCTGGGTGGGATATTAAAGGGTCTGGGGAGTGAGCAAGAGACTGGGATTAGTCTGGGTGGGATATTAAAGGGTCTGGGGAGTGAGCAGGAGACTGGGATTAGTCTGGGTGGGATATTAAAGGGTCTGGGGAATGAGCAGAAGACTGGGATTAGTCTGGGTGGGATATTAAAGGGTCTGGGGAGTGAGCAGGGGACTGGGGTTAGTCTGGGTGGGATATTAAAGAGTCTGGGGAGTGAGCAGGAGACTGGGGTAAGTCTGGGTGGGATATTAAAGGGTCTGGGGAGTGAGCAGGAGACTGGGATTAGTCTGGGTGGGATATTAAAGGGTGTGGGGAGTGAGCAGGAGGCTGGGGTTAGTCTGGTTGGGATATTAAGGGGTCCGGGGAGTGAGCAGGAGACTGGGATTAGTCTGGGTGGGATATTAAAGGGTCCGGGGAATGAGCAGGAGACTGGGACTAGTCTGGGTGGGATAGTAAAGGGTCTGGGGAACGAGCAGGAGACTGGGATTAGTCTGGGTGGGATATTAAAGGGTCCGGGGAATGAGCAGGAGACTGGGATTAGTCTGGGTGGGATAGTAAAGAGTCTGGGGAGTGAGCAGGAGACTGGGATTAGTCTGGGTGGGATATTAAAGGGTCTGGGGAGTGAGCAGGAGAATGGGATTAGTCTGGGTGGGATATCAAAGGGTCTGGGGAATGAGCAGGCGACTGGGATTAGTCTGGGTGGGATATTAAAGGGTCCGGGAAATGAGCAGGAGACTGGGATTAGTCTGGGTGGGATATTAAAGGGTCTGGGGAATGAGCAGGAGACTGGGATTAGTCTGGGTGGGATATTAAAGGGTCTGGGGAGTGAGCAGGAGACTGGGATTAGTCTGGGTGGGATATTAAAGGGTCTGGGGAATGAGCAGGAGACTGGGATTAGTCTGGGTGGGATATTAAAGGGTCCGGGGAGTGAGCAGGAGACTGGGATTAGTCTGGGTGGGATATTAAAGAGTCTGGGGAATGAGCAGGAGACTGGGATTAGTCTGGGTGGGATATTAAAGGGTCTGGGGAGTGAGCAAGAGACTGGGATTAGTCTGGGTGGGATATTAAAGGGTCTGGGGAGTGAGCAGGAGACTGGGATTAGTCTGGGTGGGATATTAAAGGGTCCGGGGAATGAGCAGGAGACTGGGATTAGTCTGGGTGGGATATTAAAGAGTCCGGGGAATGAGCAGGAGACTGGGATTAGTCTGGGTGGGATATTAAAGGGTCTGGGGAGTGAGCAGGAGACTGGGATTAGTCTGGGGGGGATATTAAAGGGTCTGGGGAATGAGCAGGAGACTGGGATTAGTCTGGGTGGGATATTAAAGGGTCCGGGGAGTGAGCAGGAGACTGGGATTAGTCTGGGTGGGATATTAAAGGGTCCGGGGAATGAGCAGGAGACTGGGATTAGTCTGGGTGGGATATTAAAGGGTCTGGGGAGTGAGCAAGAGACTGGGATTAGTCTGGGTGGGATATTAAAGGGTCTGGGGAGTGAGCAGGAGACTGGGATTAGTCTGGGTGGGATATTAAAGGGTCTGGGGAATGAGCAGAAGACTGGGATTAGTCTGGGTGGGATATTAAAGGGTCTGGGGAGTGAGCAGGGGACTGGGGTTAGTCTGGGTGGGATATTAAAGAGTCTGGGGAGTGAGCAGGAGACTGGGGTAAGTCTGGGTGGGATATTAAAGGGTCTGGGGAGTGAGCAGGAGACTGGGATTAGTCTGGGTGGGATATTAAAGGGTGTGGGGAGTGAGCAGGAGGCTGGGGTTAGTCTGGTTGGGATATTAAGGGGTCCGGGGAGTGAGCAGGAGACTGGGATTAGTCTGGGTGGGATATTAAAGGGTCCGGGGAATGAGCAGGAGACTGGGACTAGTCTGGGTGGGATAGTAAAGGGTCTGGGGAATGAGCAGGAGACTGGGATTAGTCTGGGTGGGATATTAAAGGGTCCGGGGAATGAGCAGGAGACTGGGATTAGTCTGGGTGGGATAGTAAAGAGTCTGGGGAGTGAGCAGGAGACTGGGATTAGTCTGGGTGGGATATTAAAGGGTCTGGGGAGTGAGCAGGAGAATGGGATTAGTCTGGGTGGGATATTAAAGGGTCTGGGGAATGAGCAGGCGACTGGGATTAGTCTGGGTGGGATATTAAAGGGTCCGGGAAATGAGCAGGAGACTGGGATTAGGCTGGGTGGGATATTAAAGGGTCTGGGGAATGAGCAGGAGACTGGGATTAGTCTGGGTGAGATATTAAAGGGTCCGGGGAGTGAGCAGGAGACTGGGATTAGTCTGGGTGGGATATTAAAGGGTCCGGGGAGTGAGCAGGAGACTGGGATTAGTCTGGGTGGGATATTAAAGAGTCTGGGGAATGAGCAGGAGACTGGGATTAGTCTGGGTGGGATATTAAAGGGTCTGGGGAGTGAGCAAGAGACTGGGATTAGTCTGGGTGGGATATTAAAGGGTCTGGGGAGTGAGCAGGAGACTGGGATTAGTCTGGGTGGGATATTAAAGGGTCCGGGGAATGAGCAGGAGACTGGGATTAGTCTGGGTGGGATATTAAAGAGTCCGGGGAATGAGCAGGAGACTGGGATTAGTCTGGGTGGGATATTAAAGGGTCTGGGGAGTGAGCAGGAGACTGGGATTAGTCTGGGTGGGATATTAAAGGGTCTGGGGAATGAGCAGGAGACTGGGATTAGTCTGGGTGGGATATTAAAGGGTCCGGGGAGTGAGCAGGAGACTGGGATTAGTCTGGGTGGGATATTAAAGGGTCCGGGGAATGAGCAGGAGACTGGGATTAGTCTGGGTGGGATATTAAAGGGTCTGGGGAGTGAGCAAGAGACTGGGATTAGTCTGGGTGGGATATTAAAGGGTCTGGGGAGTGAGCAGGAGACTGGGATTAGTCTGGGTGGGATATTAAAGGGTCTGGGGAATGAGCAGAAGACTGGGATTAGTCTGGGTGGGATATTAAAGGGTCTGGGGAGTGAGCAGGGGACTGGGGTTAGTCTGGGTGGGATATTAAAGAGTCTGGGGAGTGAGCAGGAGACTGGGGTAAGTCTGGGTGGGATATTAAAGGGTCTGGGGAGTGAGCAGGAGACTGGGATGAGTCTGGGTGGGATATTAAAGGGTGTGGGGAGTGAGCAGGAGGCTGGGGTTAGTCTGGTTGGGATATTAAGGGGTCCGGGGAGTGAGCAGGAGACTGGGATTAGTCTGGGTGGGATATTAAAGGGTCCGGGGAATGAGCAGGAGACTGGGACTAGTCTGGGTGGGATAGTAAAGGGTCTGGGGAACGAGCAGGAGACTGGGATTAGTCTGGGTGGGATATTAAAGGGTCCGGGGAATGAGCAGGAGACTGGGATTAGTCTGGGTGGGATAGTAAAGAGTCTGGGGAGTGAGCAGGAGACTGGGATTAGTCTGGGTGGGATATTAAAGGGTCTGGGGAGTGAGCAGGAGAATGGGATTAGTCTGGGTGGGATATCAAAGGGTCTGGGGAATGAGCAGGCGACTGGGATTAGTCTGGGTGGGATATTAAAGGGTCCGGGAAATGAGCAGGAGACTGGGATTAGTCTGGGTGGGATATTAAAGGGTCTGGGGAATGAGCAGGAGACTGGGATTAGTCTGGGTGGGATATTAAAGGGTCTGGGGAGTGAGCAGGAGACTGGGATTAGTCTGGGTGGGATATTAAAGGGTCTGGGGAATGAGCAGGAGACTGGGATTAGTCTGGGTGGGATATTAAAGGGTCCGGGGAGTGAGCAGGAGACTGGGATTAGTCTGGGTGGGATATTAAAGAGTCTGGGGAATGAGCAGGAGACTGGGATTAGTCTGGGTGGGATATTAAAGGGTCTGGGGAGTGAGCAAGAGACTGGGATTAGTCTGGGTGGGATATTAAAGGGTCTGGGGAGTGAGCAGGAGACTGGGATTAGTCTGGGTGGGATATTAAAGGGTCCGGGGAATGAGCAGGAGACTGGGATTAGTCTGGGTGGGATATTAAAGAGTCCGGGGAATGAGCAGGAGACTGGGATTAGTCTGGGTGGGATATTAAAGGGTCTGGGGAGTGAGCAGGAGACTGGGATTAGTCTGGGGGGGATATTAAAGGGTCTGGGGAATGAGCAGGAGACTGGGATTAGTCTGGGTGGGATATTAAAGGGTCCGGGGAGTGAGCAGGAGACTGGGATTAGTCTGGGTGGGATATTAAAGGGTCCGGGGAATGAGCAGGAGACTGGGATTAGTCTGGGTGGGATATTAAAGGGTCTGGGGAGTGAGCAAGAGACTGGGATTAGTCTGGGTGGGATATTAAAGGGTCTGGGGAGTGAGCAGGAGACTGGGATTAGTCTGGGTGGGATATTAAAGGGTCTGGGGAATGAGCAGAAGACTGGGATTAGTCTGGGTGGGATATTAAAGGGTCTGGGGAGTGAGCAGGGGACTGGGGTTAGTCTGGGTGGGATATTAAAGAGTCTGGGGAGTGAGCAGGAGACTGGGGTAAGTCTGGGTGGGATATTAAAGGGTCTGGGGAGTGAGCAGGAGACTGGGATTAGTCTGGGTGGGATATTAAAGGGTGTGGGGAGTGAGCAGGAGGCTGGGGTTAGTCTGGTTGGGATATTAAGGGGTCCGGGGAGTGAGCAGGAGACTGGGATTAGTCTGGGTGGGATATTAAAGGGTCCGGGGAATGAGCAGGAGACTGGGACTAGTCTGGGTGGGATAGTAAAGGGTCTGGGGAATGAGCAGGAGACTGGGATTAGTCTGGGTGGGATATTAAAGGGTCCGGGGAATGAGCAGGAGACTGGGATTAGTCTGGGTGGGATAGTAAAGAGTCTGGGGAGTGAGCAGGAGACTGGGATTAGTCTGGGTGGGATATTAAAGGGTCTGGGGAGTGAGCAGGAGAATGGGATTAGTCTGGGTGGGATATTAAAGGGTCTGGGGAATGAGCAGGCGACTGGGATTAGTCTGGGTGGGATATTAAAGGGTCCGGGAAATGAGCAGGAGACTGGGATTAGGCTGGGTGGGATATTAAAGGGTCTGGGGAATGAGCAGGAGACTGGGATTAGTCTGGGTGAGATATTAAAGGGTCCGGGGAGTGAGCAGGAGACTGGGATTAGTCTGGGTGGGATATTAAAGGGTCCGGGGAGTGAGCAGGAGACTGGGATTAGTCTGGGTGGGATATTAAAGGGTCCGGGGAGTGAGCAGGAGACTGGGATTAGTCTGGGTGGAATATTAAAGGGTCCGGGGAGTGAGCAGGAGACTGGGATTAGTCTGGGTGGAATATTAAAGGGTCTGGGGAGTGAGCAGGAGACTGGGATTAGTCTGGGTGGGATATTAAAGGGTCCGGGGAATGAGCAGGAGACTGGGATTAGTCTGGGTTGGATATTAAAGGGTCCGGGGAGTGAGCAGGAGACTGGGATTAGTCTGGGTGTGATATTAAAGGGTCTGGGGAATGAGCAGGAGACTGGGATTAGTCTGGGTGGGATATTAAAGGGTCCGGGGAGTGAGCAGGAGACTGGGATTAGTCTGGGTGGGATATTAAAGGGTCCGGGGAATGAGCAGGAGACTGGGATTAGTCTGGGTGGGATATTAAAGGGTCTGGGGAGTGAGCAAGAGACTGGGCTAAGTCTGGGTGGGATATGAAAGGGTCCGAGGAGTGAGCAGGAGACTGGGATTAGTCTGGGTGGGATATTAAAGGGTCCGGGGAGTGAGCAGGAGACTGGGATTAGTCTGGGTGGGATATTAAAGGGTCCGGGGAGTGAGCAGGAGACTGGGATTAGTCTGGGTGGGATATTAAAGGGTCCGGGGAGTGAGCAGGAGACTGGGATTAGTCTGGGTGGGATATTAAAGGGTCTGGGGAGTGAGCAGGAGACTGGGATTAGTCTGGGTGGGATATTAAAGGGTCCGGGGAATGAGCAGGAGACTGGGATTAGTCTGGGTGGGATATTAAAGGGTCTGGGGAATGAGCAGAAGACTGGGATTAGTCTGGGTGGGATATTAAAGGGTCTGGGGTGTGAGCAGGATACTGGTGTTATTCTGGGTGGGATATTAAAGAGTCTGGGGAGTGAGCAGGAGACTGGGGTTAGTCTGGGTGGGATATTAAAGGGTCTGGGGAGTGAGCAGGAGACTGGGATTAGTCTGGGTGGGATATTAAAGGGTGTGGGGAGTGAGCAGGAGGCAGGGGTTAGTCTGGGTGGGATATTAAAGGGTCCGGGGAGTGAGCAGGAGACTGGGATTAGCCTGGGTGGGATATTAAAGGGTCCGGGGAATGAGCAGGAGACTGGGACTAGTCTGGGTGGGATAGTCAAGGGTCTGGGGAATGAGCAGGAGACTGGGATTAGTCTGGGTGGGATATTAAAGGGTCCGGGGAATGAGCAGGAGACTGGGATTAGTCTGGGTGGGATAGTAAAGAGTCTTGGGAGTGAGCAGGAGACTGGGATTAGTCTGGGTGGGATATTAAAGGGTCTGGGGAGTGAGCAGGAGAATGGGATTCATCTGGGTGGGATATTAAAGGGTCTGGGGAATGAGCAGGTGACTGGGATTAGTCTGGGTGGGATATTAAAGGGTCCGGGAAATGAGCAGGAGACTGGGATTAGTCTGGGTGGGATATTAAAGGGTCCGGGGAATGAGCAGGAGACTGGGATTAGTCTGGGTGGGATATTAAAGGGTCTGGGGAATGAGCAGGAGACTGGGATTAGTCTGGGTGGGATATTAAAGGGTCCGGGGAGTGAGCAGGAGACTGGGATTAGTCTGGGTGGGATATTAAAGGGTCCGGGGAGTGAGCAGGAGACTGGGATTAGTCTGGGTGGGATATTAAAGGGTCCGGGGATTGAGCAGGAGACTGGGATTAGTCTGGGTGGGATATTAAAGGGTCTGGGGAGTGAGCAGGAGACTGGGATTAGTCTGGGTGGGATATTAAAGGGTCTGGGGAGTGAGCAGGAGACTGGGGTTAGTCTGGGTGGGATATTAAAGGGTCCGGGGAATGAGCAGGAGACTGGGATTAGTCTGGGTGGGATATTAAAGGGTCTGGGGAGTGAGCAGGAGACTGGGATTAGTCTGGGTGGGATATTAAAGGGTCTGGGGAGTGAGCAGGAGACTGGGATTAGTCTGGGTGGGATATTAAAGGGTCTGGGGCGTGAGCAGGAGACTGGGATTAGTCTGGGTGGGATATTAAAGGGTCCGGGGAGTGAGCAGGCGACTGGGATTAGTCTGGGTGGGATATTAAAGGGTCCGGGGAGTGAGCAGGAGACTGGGATTAGTCTGGGTGGGATATTAAAGGGTCTGGGGAGTGAGCAGGAGACTGGGATTAGTCTGGGTGGGATATTAAAGGGTCTGGGGAGTGAGCAGGAGACTGGGATTAGTCTGGGTGGGATATTAAAGGGTCCGGGGAATGAGCAGGAGACTGGGATTAGTCTGGGTGGGGTATTAAAGGGTCCGGGGAATGAGCAGGAGACTGGGATTAGTCTGGGTGGGATATTAAAGGGTCTGGGGAGTGAGCAGGAGACTGGGATTAGTCTGGGTGGGATATTAAAGGGTCTGGGGAATGAGCAGGAGACTGGGATTAGTCTGGGTGGGATATTAAAGGGTCCGGGGAGTGAGCAGGAGACTGGGATTAGTCTGGGTGGGATATTAAAGAGTCTGGGGAATGAGCAGGAGACTGGGATTAGTCTGGGTGGGATATTAAAGGGTCTGGGGAGTGAGCAAGAGACTGGGATTAGTCTGGGTGGGATATTAAAGGGTCTGGGGAGTGAGCAGGAGACTGGGATTAGTCTGGGTGGGATATTAAAGGGTCCGAGGAATGAGCAGGAGACTGGGATTAGTCTGGGTGGGATATTAAAGAGTCCGGGGAATGAGCAGGAGACTGGGATTAGTCTGGGTGGGATATTAAAGGGTCTGGGGAGTGAGCAGGAGACTGGGATTAGTCTGGGTGGGATATTAAAGGGTCTGGGGAATGAGCAGGAGACTGGGATTAGTCTGGGTGGGATATTAAAGGGTCCGGGGAGTGAGCAGGAGACTGGGATTAGTCTGGGTGGGATATTAAAGGGTCCGGGGAATGAGCAGGAGACTGGGATTAGTCTGGGTGGGATATTAAAGGGTCTGGGGAGTGAGCAAGAGACTGGGATTAGTCTGGGTGGGATATTAAAGGGTCTGGGGAGTGAGCAGGAGACTGGGATTAGTCTGGGTGGGATATTAAAGGGTCTGGGGAATGAGCAGAAGACTGGGATTAGTCTGGGTGGGATATTAAAGGGTCTGGGGAGTGAGCAGGGGACTGGGGTTAGTCTGGGTGGGATATTAAAGAGTCTGGGGAGTGAGCAGGAGACTGGGGTAAGTCTGGGTGGGATATTAAAGGGTCTGGGGAGTGAGCAGGAGACTGGGATTAGTCTGGGTGGGATATTAAAGGGTGTGGGGAGTGAGCAGGAGGCTGGGGTTAGTCTGGTTGGGATATTAAGGGGTCCGGGGAGTGAGCAGGAGACTGGGATTAGTCTGGGTGGGATATTAAAGGGTCCGGGGAATGAGCAGGAGACTGGGACTAGTCTGGGTGGGATAGTAAAGGGTCTGGGGAACGAGCAGGAGACTGGGATTAGTCTGGGTGGGATATTAAAGGGTCCGGGGAATGAGCAGGAGACTGGGATTAGTCTGGGTGGGATAGTAAAGAGTCTGGGGAGTGAGCAGGAGACTGGGATTAGTCTGGGTGGGATATTAAAGGGTCTGGGGAGTGAGCAGGAGAATGGGATTAGTCTGGGTGGGATATTAAAGGGTCTGGGGAATGAGCAGGCGACTGGGATTAGTCTGGGTGGGATATTAAAGGGTCCGGGAAATGAGCAGGAGACTGGGATTAGTCTGGGTGGGATATTAAAGGGTCTGGGGAATGAGCAGGAGACTGGGATTAGTCTGGGTGAGATATTAAAGGGTCCGGGGAGTGAGCAGGAGACTGGGATTAGTCTGGGTGGGATATTAAAGGGTCCGGGGAGTGAGCAGGAGACTGGGATTAGTCTGGGTGGGATATTAAAGGGTCCGGGGAGTGAGCAGGAGACTGGGATTAGTCTGGGTGGAATATTAAAGGGTCCGGGGAGTGAGCAGGAGACTGGGATTAGTCTGGGTGGAATATTAAAGGGTCTGGGGAGTGAGCAGGAGACTGGGATTAGTCTGGGTGGGATATTAAAGGGTCCGGGGAATGAGCAGGAGACTGGGATTAGTCTGGGTTGGATATTAAAGGGTCCGGGGAGTGAGCAGGAGACTGGGATTAGTCTGGGTGGGATATTAAAGGGTCTGGGGAGTGAGCAGGAGACTGGGATTAGTCTGGGTGTGATATTAAAGGGTCTGGGGAATGAGCAGGAGACTGGGATTAGTCTGGGTGGGATATTAAAGGGTCCGGGGAGTGAGCAGGAGACTGGGATTAGTCTGTGTGGGATATTAAACGGTCCGGGGAATGAGCAGGAGACTGGGATTAGTCTGGGTGGGATATTAAAGGGTCTGGGGAGTGAGCAAGAGACTGGGATTAGTCTGGGTGGGATATGAAAGGGTCCGAGGAGTGAGCAGGAGACTGGGATTAGTCTGGGTGGGATATTAAAGGGTCCGGGGAGTGAGCAGGAGACTGGGATTAGTCTGGGTGGGATATTAAAGGGTCCGGGGAGTGAGCAGGAGACTGGGATTAGTCTGGGTGGGATATTAAAGGGTCCGGGGAGTGAGCAGGAGACTGGGATTAGTCTGGGTGGGATATTAAAGGGTCTGGGGAGTGAGCAGGAGACTGGGATTAGTCTGGGTGGGATATTAAAGGGTCCGGGGAATGAGCAGGAGACTGGGATTAGTCTGGGTGGGATATTAAAGGGACTGGGGAATGAGCAGAAGACTGGGATTAGTCTGGGTGGGATATTAAAGGGTCTGGGGAGTGAGCAGGATACTGGGGTTAGTCTGGGTGGGATATTAAAGAGTCTGGGGAGTGAGCAGGAGACTGGGGTTAGTCTGGGTGGGATATTAAAGGGTCTGGGGAGTGAGCAGGAGACTGGGATTAGTCTGGGTGGGATATTAAAGGGTGTGGGGAGTGAGCAGGAGGCAGGGGTTAGTCTGGGTGGGATATTAAAGGGTCCGGGGAGTGAGCAGGAGACTGGGATTAGTCTGGGTTGGATATTAAAGGGTCCGGGGAGTGAGCAGGAGACTGGGATTAGTCTGGGTGGGATATTAAAGGGTCTGGGGAGTGAGCAGGAGACTGGGATTAGTCTGGGTGTGATATTAAAGGGTCTGGGGAATGAGCAGGAGACTGGGATTAGTCTGGGTGGGATATTAAAGGGTCCGGGGAGTGAGCAGGAGACTGGGATTAGTCTGTGTGGGATATTAAAGGGTCCGGGGAATGAGCAGGAGACTGGGATTAGTCTGGGTGGGATATTAAAGGGTCTGGGGAGTGAGCAAGAGACTGGGATTCGTCTGGGTGGGATATGAAAGGGTCCGAGGAGTGAGCAGGAGACTGGGATTAGTCTGGGTGGGATATTAAAGGGTCCGGGGAGTGAGCAGGAGACTGGGATTAGTCTGGGTGGGATATTAAAGGGTCCGGGGAGTGAGCAGGAGACTGGGATTAGTCTGGGTGGGATATTAAAGGGTCCGGGGAGTGAGCAGGAGACTGGGATTAGTCTGGGTGGGATAGTAAAGGGTCTGGGGAGTGAGCAGGAGACTGGGATTAGTCTGGGTGGGATATTAAAGGGTCCGGGGAATGAGCAGGAGACTGGGATTAGTCTGGGTGGGATATTAAAGGGACTGGGGAATGAGCAGAAGACTGGGATTAGTCTGGGTGGGATATTAAAGGGTCTGGGGAGTGAGCAGGATACTGGGGTTAGTCTGGGTGGGATATTAAAGAGTCTGGGGAGTGAGCAGGAGACTGGGGTTAGTCTGGGTGGGATATTAAAGGGTCTGGGGAGTGAGCAGGAGACTGGGATTAGTCTGGGTGGGATATTAAAGGGTGTGGGGAGTGAGCAGGAGGCAGGGGTTAGTCTGGGTGGGATATTAAAGGGTCCGGGGAGTGAGCAGGAGACTGGGATTAGCCTGGGTGGGATATTAAAGGGTCCGGGGAATGAGCAGGAGACTGGGACTAGTCTGGGTGGGATAGTCAAGGGTCTGGGGAATGAGCAGGAGACTGGGATTAGTCTGGGTGGGATATTAAAGGGTCCGGGGAATGAGCAGGAGACTGGGATTAGTCTGGGTGGGATAGTAAAGAGTCTTGGGAGTGAGCAGGAGACTGGGATTAGTCTGGGTGGGATATTAAAGGGTCTGGGGAGTGAGCAGGAGAATGGGATTCATCTGGGTGGGATATTAAAGGGTCTGGGGAATGAGCAGGTGACTGGGATTAGTCTGGGTGGGATATTAAAGGGTCCGGGAAATGAGCAGGAGACTGGGATTAGTTTGGGTGGGATATTAAAGGGTCCGGGGAATGAGCAGGAGACTGGGATTAGTCTGGGTTGGATATTAAAGGGTCTGGGGAATGAGCAGGAGACTGGGATTAGTCTGGGTGGGATATTAAAGGGTCCGGGGAGTGAGCAGGAGACTGGGATTAGTCTGGGTGGGATATTAAAGGGTCCGGGGAGTGAGCAGGAGACTGGGATTAGTCTGGGTGGGATATTAATGGGTCCGGGGATTGAGCAGGAGACTGGGATTAGTCTGGGTGGGATATTAAAGGGTCTGGGGAGTGAGCAGGAGACAGGGATTAGTCTGGGTGGGATATTAAAGGGTCTGGGGAGTGAGCAGGAGACTGGGGTTAGTCTGGGTGGGATATTAAAGGGTCCGGGGAATGAGCAGGAGACTGGGATTAGTCTGGGTGGGATATTAAAGGGTCTGGGGAGTGAGCAGGAGACTGGGATTAGTCTGGGTGGGATATTAAAGGGTCTGGGGAGTGAGCAGGAGACTGGGATTAGTCTGGGTGGGATATTAAAGGGTCTGGGGCGTGAGCAGGAGACTGGGATTAGTCTGGGTGGGATATTAAAGGGTCCGGGGAGTGAGCAGGCGACTGGGATTAGTCTGGGTGGGATATTAAAGGGTCCGGGGAGTGAGCAGGAGACTGGGATTAGTCTGGGTGGGATATTAAAGGGTCTGGGGAGTGAGCAGGAGACTGGGATTAGTCTGGGTGGGATATTAAAGGGTCTGGGGAGTGAGCAGGAGACTGGGATTAGTCTGGGTGGGATATTAAAGGGTCCGGGGAATGAGCAGGAGACTGGGATTAGTCTGGGTGGTGTATTAAAGGGTCCGGGGAATGAGCAGGAGACTGGGATTAGTCTGGGTGGGATATTAAAGGGTCTGGGGAGTGAGCAGGAGACTGGGATTAGTCTGGGTGGGATATTAAAGGGTCTGGGGAATGAGCAGGAGACTGGGATTAGTCTGGGTGGGATATTAAAGGGTCCGGGGAGTGAGCAGGAGACTGGGATTAGTCTGGGTGGGATATTAAAGGGTCTGGGGAATGAGCAGGAGACTGGGATTAGTCTGGGTGGGATATTAAAGGGTCTGGGGAGTGAGCAAGAGACTGGGATTAGTCTGGGTGGGATATTAAAGGGTCTGTGGAGTGAGCAGGAGACTGGGATTAGTCTGGGTGGGATATTAAAGGGTCCGGGGAATGAGCAGGAGACTGGGATTAGTCTGGGTGGGATATTAAAGAGTCCGGGGAATGAGCAGGAGACTGGGATTAGTCTGGGTGGGATATTAAAGGGTCTGGGGAGTGAGCAGGAGACTGGCATTAGTCTGGGTGGGATATTAAAGGGTCTGGGGAATGAGCAGGAGACTGGGATTAGTCTGGGTGGGATATTAAAGGGTCCGGGGAGTGAGCAGGAGACTGGGATTAGTCTGGGTGGGATATTAAAGGGTCCGGGGAATGAGCAGGAGACTGGGATTAGTCTGGGTGGGATATTAAAGGGTCTGGGGAGTGAGCAAGAGACTGGGATTAGTCTGGGTGGGATATTAAAGGGTCTGGGGAGTGAGCAGGAGACTGGGATTAGTCTGGGTGGGATATTAAAGGGTCTGGGGAATGAGCAGAAGACTGGGATTAGTCTGGGTGGGATATTAAAGGGTCTGGGGAGTGAGCAGGGGACTGGGGTTAGTCTGGGTGGGATATTAAAGAGTCTGGGGAGTGAGCAGGAGACTGGGGTTAGTCTGGGTGGGATGTTAAAGGGTCTGGGGAGTGAGCAGGAGACTGGGATTAGTCTGGGTGGGATATTAAAGGGTGTGGGGAGTGAGCAGGAGGCTGGGGTTAGTCTGGTTGGGATATTAAGGGGTCCGGGGAGTGAGCAGGAGACTGGGATTAGTCTGGGTGGAATATTAAAGGGTCCGGGGAATGAGCAGGAGACTGGGACTAGTCTGGGTGGGATAGTAAAGGGTCTGGGGAATGAGCAGGAGACTGGGATTAGTCTGGGTGGGATATTAAAGGGTCCGGGGAATGAGCAGGAGACTGGGATTAGTCTGGGTGGGATATTAAAGGGTCTGGGGAGTGAGCAGGAGAATGGGATTAGTCTGGGTGGGATATTAAAGGGTCTGGGGAATGAGCAGGCGACTGGGATTAGTCTGGGTGGGATATTAAAGGGTCCGGGAAATGAGCAGGAGACTGGGATTAGTCTGGGTGGGATATTAAAGGGTCTGGGGAATGAGCAGGAGACTGGGATTAGTCTGGGTGAGATATTAAAGGGTCTGGGGAGTGAGCAGGAGACTGGGATTAGTCTGGGTGGGATATTAAAGGGTCCGGGGAGTGAGCAGGAGACTGGGATTAGTCTGGGTGGGATATTAAAGGGTCCGGGGAGTGAGCAGGAGACTGGGATTAGTCTGGGTGGAATATTAAAGGGTCCGGGGAGTGAGCAGGAGACTGGGATTAGTCTGGGTGGAATATTAAACGGTCTCGGGAGTGAGCAGGAGACTGGGATTAGTCTGGGTGGGATATTAAAGGGTCCGGGGAATGAGCAGGAGACTGGGATTAGTCTGGGTTGGATATTAAAGGGTCCGGGGAGTGAGCAGGAGACTGGGATTAGTCTGGGTGGGATATTAAAGGGTCTGGGGAGTGAGCAGGAGACTGGGATTAGTCTGGGTGGGATATTAAAGGGTCTGGGGAATGAGCAGGAGACTGGGATTAGTCTAGGTGGGATATTAAAGGGTCCGGGGAGTGAGCAGGAGACTGGGATTAGTCTGGGTGGGATATTAAAGGGTCCGGGGAATGAGCAGGAGACTGGGATTAGTCTGGGTGGGATATTAAAGGGTCTGGGGAGTGAGCAAGAGACTGGGATTAGTCTGGGTGGGATATGAAAGGGTCCGAGGAGTGAGCAGGAGACTGGGATTAGTCTGGGTGGGATATTAAAGGGTCCGGGGAGTGAGCAGGAGACTGGGATTAGTCTGGGTGGGATATTAAAGGGTCCGGGGAGTGAGCAGGAGACTGGGATTAGTCTGGGTGGGATATTAAAGGGTCCGGGGAGTGAGCCGGAGACTGGGATTAGTCTGGGTGGGATATTAAAGGGTCTGGGGAGTGAGCAGGAGACTGGGATTAGTCTGGGTGGGATATTAAAGGGTCCGGGGAATGAGCAGGAGACTGGGATTAGTCTGGGTGGGATATTAAAGGGTCTGGGGAATGAGCAGAAGACTGGGATTAGTCTGGGTGGGATATTAAAGGGTCTGGGGAGTGAGCAAGATACTGGGGTTAGTCTGGGTGGGATATTAAAGAGTCTGGGGAGTGAGCAGGAGACTGGGGTTAGTCTGGGTGGGATATTAAAGGGTCTGGGGAGTGAGCAGGAGACTGGGATTAGTCTGGGTGGGATATTAAAGGGTGTGGGGAGTGAGCAGGAGGCTGGGGTTAGTCTGGGTGGGATATTAAAGGGTCCGGGGAGTGAGCAGGAGACTGGGATTAGCCTGGGTGAGATAATAAAGGGTCCGGGGAATGAGCAGGAGACTGGGACATAGTCTGGATGGGATAGTCAAGGGTCTCGGGAATGAGCAGGAGACTGGGATTAGTCTGGGTGGGATATTAAAGGGTCCGGGGAATGAGCAGGAGACTGGGATTAGTCTGGGTGGGATATTAAAGGGTCTGGGGAGTGAGCAGGAGAATGGGATTCGTCTGGGTGGGATATTAAAGGGTCTGGGGAATGAGCAGGTGACTGGGATTAGTCTGGGTGGGATATTAAAGGGTCCGGGAAAGGAGCAGGAGACTGGGATTAGTCTGGGTGGGATATTAAAGGGTCCGGGGAATGAGCAGGAGACTGGGATTAGTCTGGGTGGGATATTAAAGGGTCTGGGGAATGAGCAGGAGACTGGGATTAGTCTGGGTGGGATATTAAAGGGTCCGGGGAGTGAGCAGGAGACTGGGATTAGTCTGGGTGGGATATTAAAGGGTCCGGGGAGTGAGCAGGAGACTGGGATTAGTCTGGGTGGGATATTAAAGGGTCCGGGGATTGAGCAGGAGACTGGGATTAGTCTGGGTGGGATATTAAAGGGTCTGGGGAGTGAGCAGGAGACTGGGATTAGTCTGGGTGGGATATTAAAGGGTCTGGGGAGTGAGCAGGAGACTGGGGTTAGTCTGGGTGGGATATTAAAGGGTCCGGGGAATGAGCAGGAGACTGGGATTAGTCTGGGTGGGATATTAAAGGGTCTGGGGAGTGAGCAGGAGACTGGGATTAGTCTGGGTGGGATATTAAAGGGTCTGGGGAGTGAGCAGGAGACTGGGATTAGTCTGGGTGGGATATTAAAGGGTCTGGGGAGTGAGCAGGAGACTGGGATTAGTCTGGGTGGGATATTGAAGGGTCCGGGGAGTGAGCAGGCGACTGGGATTAGTGTGGGTGGGATATTAAAGGGTCCGGGGAGTGAGCAGGAGACTGGCATTAGTCTGGGTGGGATATTAAACGGTCCGGGGAATGAGCAGGAGACTGGGATTAGTCTGGGTGGGATATTAAAGGGTCCGGGGAGTGAGCAGGAGACTGGGATTAGTCTGGGTGGGATATTAAAGAGTCTGGGGAGTGAGCAGGAGACTGCGATTAGTCTGGGTGGGATAGTAAAGGGTCTGGGAAATGAGCAGGAGACTGGGATTAGTCTGGGTGGGATAGTAAAGGGTCTGGGGAGTGAGCAGGAGACTGGGATTAGTCTGGGTGGGATATTAAATGGTCTGGGGAGTGAGCAGGAGACTGGGATTAGTCTGGGTTGTATAGTAAAGGGTCTGGGGAGTGAGCAGGAGAATGCGGTTAGTCTGGGTGGGATATTAAAGGATCTGGGGAGTGAGCAGGAGACTGGGATTAGTCTGGGTGGGATATTAAAGGATCTGGGGAGTGAGCAGGAGACTGGGATTAGTCTGGGTGGGATATTAAAGGGTCTGGGGAGTGAGCAGGAGACTGGGATTAGTCTGGGTGGGATATTAAAGGATCTGGGGAGTGAGCAGGAGACTGGGATTAGTCTGGGTGGGATATTAAAGGGTCTGGGGAATGAGCAGGAGACTGGGATTAGTCTGGGTGGGATATTAAAGGGTCTGGGGAGTGAGCAGGAGACAGGGATTAGTCTGGGTGGGATATTAAACGGTCTGGGGAATGAGCAGGAGACTGGGATTAGTCTGGGTGGGATATTAAAGGGTCTGGGGAGTGAGCAGGAGACTGGGATTAGTCTGGGTTGGATAGTAAAGGGTCTGGGGAGTGAGCAGGAGACTGGGATTAGTCTGGGTGGGATATTAAAGGGTCTGGGGAGTGAGCAGGAGACTGGGATTAGTCTGGGTGGGATATTAAAGGGTCTGGGGAGTGAGCAGGAGACTGGGATTAGTCTGGGTGGGATATTAAAGGGTCTGGGGAATGAGCAGGAGACTGGGATTAGTCTGGGTGGGATATTAAAGGGTCTGGGGAATGAGCAGGAGACTGGGATTAGTCTGGGTGGGATATTAAAGGGTCTGGGGAGTGAGCAGGAGACTGGGATTAGTCTGGGTTGTATAGTAAAGGGTCTGGGGAGTGAGCAGGAGAATGGGGTTAGTCTGGGTGGGATATTAAAGGATCTGGGGAGTGAGCAGGAGACTGGGATTAGTCTGGGTGGGATATTAAAGGGTCTGGGGAATGAGCAGGAGACTGGGATTAGTCTGGGTGGGATATTAAAGGGTCTGGGGAGTGAGCAGGAGACTGGGATTAGTCTGGGTGGGATATTAAAGGGTCTGGGGAATGAGCAGGAGACTGGGATTAGTCTGGGTGGGATATTAAAGGGTCTGGGGAGTGAGCAGGAGACTGGGAATAGTCTGGGTGGGATATTAAAGGGTCTGGGGAGTGAGCAGGAGACAGGGATTAGTCTGGGTGGGATATTAAACGGTCTGGGGAATGAGCAGGAGACTGGGATTAGTCTGGGTGGGATATTAAAGGGTCTGGGGAGTGAGCAGGAGACTGGGATTAGTCTGGGTTGGATAGTAAAGGGTCTGGGGAGTGAGCAGGAGACTGGGATTAGTCTGGGTGGGATATTAAAGGGTCTGGGGAGTGAGCAGGAGACTGGGATTAGTCTGGGTGGGATATTAAAGGGTCTGGGGAGTGAGCAGGAGACTGGGATTAGTCTGGGTGGGATATTAAAGGGTCTGGGGAATGAGCAGGAGACTGGGATTAGTCTGGGTGGGATATTAAAGGGTCTGGGGAATGAGCAGGAGACTGGGATTAGTCTGGGTGGGATATTAAAGGGTCTGGGGAGTGAGCAGGAGACTGGGATTAGTCTGGGTTGTATAGTAAAGGGTCTGGGGAGTGAGCAGGAGAATGGGGTTAGTCTGGGTGGGATATTAAAGGATCTGGGGAGTGAGCAGGAGACTGGGATTAGTCTGGGTGGGATATTAAAGGGTCTGGGGAATGAGCAGGAGACTGGGATTAGTCTGGGTGGGATATTAAAGGGTCTGGGGAGTGAGCAGGAGACTGGGATTAGTCTGGGTGGGATATTAAAGGGTCTGGGGAATGAGCAGGAGACTGGGATTAGTCTGGGTGGGATATTAAAGGGTCTGGGGAGTGAGCAGGAGACTGGGAATAGTCTGGGTGGGATATTAAAGGGTCTGGGGAGGGAGCAGGAGACTGGGACTAGTCTGGGTTGGATAGTAAAAGGTCTGGGGAGTGAGCAGGAGACTGGGATTAGTCTGGGTGGGATATTAAAGGGTCTGGGGAGTGAGCAGGAGACTGGGATTAGTCTGGGTGGGATATTAAAGGGTCTGGGGAATGAGCAGGAGACTGGGATTAGTCTGGGTGGGATATTAAAGGGTCTGGGGAGTGAGCAGGAGACTGGGAATAGTCTGGGTGGGATATTAAAGGGTCTGGGGAGTGAGCAGGAGACTGGGATTAGTCTGGGTGGGATATTAAAGGGTCTGGGGAGTGAGCAGGAGACTGGGATTAGTCTGGGTGGGATATTAAAGGGTCTGGGGAATGAGCAGGAGACTGGGATTAGTCTGGGTGGGATATTAAAGGGTCTGGGGAGTGAGCAGGAGACTGGGATTAGTCTGGGTGGGATATTAAAGGGTCTGGGGAGTGAGCAGGAGACTGGGATTAGTCTGGGTGGGATATTAAAGGGTCTGGGGAGTGAGCAGGAGACTGGGATTAGTCTGGGTGGGATATTAAAGGGTCTGGGGAGTGAGCAGGAGACTGGGAATAGTCTGGGTGGGATATTAAAGGGTCTGGCAATGAGCAGGAGACTGGGATTAGTCTGGGTGGGATATTAAAGGGTCTGGGGAGTGAGCAGGAGACTGGGATTAGTCTGGGTGGGATATTAAAAGGTCTGGGGAGTGAGCAGGAGACTGGGATTAGTCTGGGTGGGATATTAAAGCGTCTGGGGAATGAGCAGGAGACTGGGATTAGTCTGGGTGGGATATTAAAGGGTCTGGGGAATGAGCAGGAGACTGGGATTAGTCTGGGTGGGATATTAAAGGGTCTGGGGAGTGAGCAGGAGACTGGGATTAGTCTGGGTTGTATAGTAAAGGGTCTGGGGAGTGAGCAGGAGAATGGGGTTAGTCTGGGTGGGATATTAAAGGATCTGGGGAGTGAGCAGGAGACTGGGATTAGTCTGGGTGGGATATTAAAGGGTCTGGGGAATGAGCAGGAGACTGGGATTAGTCTGGGTGGGATATTAAAGGGTCTGGGGAGTGAGCAGGAGACTGGGATTAGTCTGGGTGGGATATTAAAGGGTCTGGGGAATGAGCAGGAGACTGGGATTAGTCTGGGTGGGATATTAAAGGGTCTGGGGAGTGAGCAGGAGACTGGGAATAGTCTGGGTGGGATATTAAAGGGTCTGGGGAGGGAGCAGGAGACTGGGATTAGTCTGGGTTGGATAGTAAAGGGTCTGGGGAGTGAGCAGGAGACTGGGATTAGTCTGGGTGGGATATTAAAGGGTCTGGGGAGTGAGCAGGAGACTGGGATTAGTCTGGGTGGGATATTAAAGGGTCTGGGGAATGAGCAGGAGACTGGGATTAGTCTGGGTGGGATATTAAAGGGTCTGGGGAGTGAGCAGGAGACTGGGAATAGTCTGGGTGGGATATTAAAGGGTCTGGGGAGTGAGCAGGAGACTGGGATTAGTCTGGGTGGGATATTAAAGGGTCTGGGGAGTGAGCAGGAGACTGGGATTAGTCTGGGTGGGATATTAAAGGGTCTGGGGAATGAGCAGGAGACTGGGATTAGTCTGGGTGGGATATTAAAGGGTCTGGGGAGTGAGCAGGAGACTGGGATTAGTCTGGGTGGGATATTAAAGGGTCTGGGGAGTGAGCAGGAGACTGGGAATAGTCTGGGTGGGATATTAAAGGGTCTGGCAATGAGCAGGAGACTGGGATTAGTCTGGGTGGGATATTAAAGGGTCTGGGGAATGAGCAGGAGACTGGGATTAGTCTATGTGGGATATTAAAGGGTATGCTGCCCACAGGTAAGTCCGGGTGGAGAGGAAGGCGATTGGGAGGGGTACAAGGAAGGGCTGTTTGCATCCCTCCATTGTTTTGTGGAGTCAGTTGGAGCATTCCTGCATTTTTTGACTCCATAAATAACAACATTTTGGAAGTTTTGGGCCCTTTTATTGAGCAGCCTCCAACGGTCCCTTTAAAGACCATTTTTTATGCAGCTAAAGAGCTGGAAATACTCGCACGCGCATTGCAAGGATCCAAAATGGGCGTAGGAGCTGCCTAATAAAAGGCCCTGACCAATTTAGCAGTGGCCCGTTCGCCCGTGCGGATCTAAGTATATTCACTGCAGCCTTGGCTCATAGGGTCTAGATGTGAACAGCTGCCAGCCTCTTTATACAGCAGACTTTCGGGATGCCTTGAAGAATAGTCTTCCTGTGCAGGCTTCCCGAGTTATTGCAATCGGCTCCACCATGTACAACTTCACATTGAAAAGAGCCAATGCCATGGATCACGGAGAAGAAGATGGCCAACCTCAATCAGCGGCAAAAGGGGGCCTTGTGCCACAGCCAAAAAATGATGGCCACCAAACCAACCATTCATTCAGAAGGAAGCTTCAGGCAGGTTGCAATAGCTGACACCCGTATGTACATGGCTGTACCATTCAATGTAGAGTAGTCATCTGCACATGTGCTCAATACCCTGATCTCCTTCAACACCCTCAGTCTCACTTTACGACCCATAAATAACATAGCATCTCTGCCCAACTTATTCTTCCCCATTCCAGATGAAGTCTTGCAACACAGAAGAGTACAAGTTAAGGCCGATTTCATTTACCCTTTCAGATGGTCTCAGTGCGGTAATTTTGACTTTGGGCGACAAACATCTCCTGTTAAACACCTCTCCAGATTGAAGTCAATGGAAACAGAAATCGAGAGAGGTGTTTAACGGGTGGCTGAGCCGATATCGTGCTTTTTACATTATCACCCAAAGTCAAAATACCCGCAGTCTGTTTTCCTTTAGTATTTCCCCTTTGTGACAGAGGCCTGGAATTTTCATGCAGTGAGTTGCACCACTTTTACACCAATGGCTCAAACTTACCTCAAAGCCTCCTTGAAAAAGTGTAACATCCCCACCGACACCTGGGAATCCCTGGCCCAAGACCGCACAAAGTGGAGGAGAAGCATCCAGGAAGGCGCCGAACACCTCGAGTCTCTTCACCAGGAGCAAGCGGAAGCCAAGTGCAGGCAGCACAAGGAGCGCACGTCAACCCAAGCACCCCACCCACCCGCCCCTTCAACCACTGTCTGCCCCACCTGTGACAGAGACTGTAGGTCCCGCATTGGACACCTGCAAACTCATTTTTAATGTGGAAGCAAGTCATCCTCGGTTCCGAGGGACTGCCTAAGAAGAAGGGCACCAATGGAAAATGAGTTGCACCTGCCAGTGGTCTGGAGAGGTATTGACACCAAAATTTCCTGGGTCAGCTCATTTGCATAGCAATTGGAATAAAACCCATGTAAAATGGGAGTAATGTGCTGGGGTGCATGGGAGTTAGAGTGCAGTGTTTAAAATGGCAGTTCTGGCTGAAGATTACAACAGCAGGCTGAGGGAGCTCGCTTTGACTGGAAGGGGGACATTTTGACTTTGGCCGATAGTGTAAAGCAGGTGATAGCGAGTCGGCAGCCTGTTTTACATGGTAAAGATGGGAGCAGAGAGTTACAAAGGGACAGTGACAGATTAAGTGAATGGGCAAAACTGTGGCAGATGGAGTTCAATGTGGGAATGTGTGAGGTCATCCACAGAGTGTTTTCTACATGGCGAGAAGCTAGGAACGGTGGAGGAGCAGAGAGATTTAGCCGTCCAAGTACAGAAATCACTAAAAGCTAGTGGTCTGGTACAAAAATAATTGGCTAATGGAATATTGGCCTTTAGCTCAAGGAGGCTGGAATACAAAGGGGTGGAAGTTATGTTACAGCTGTACAGAGCTCTGGTTAGACCCCATCTGGAGTACTGCATTCAGTTCTGGCCACCCACCTCAGGAAGGATATATTGGCCTTGGAAGGGGTGCAGCGCAGATTCACCAGAATGATACCGGGGCTAAATTATGAGGACAGGTTACATAGTCAAGACTTTTACTTCCTCGAGTATAGGAGATTAAGGTGTGATCTAATTGAAGTGTTTAAGATGATGAAATGATTTGATAGGGTAGCTAGAGAGAAACTATTAGCTTTGGTGGGAAAGTCGAGAACAAGGGGGCATAACCTTAAAATTAGAGCTCGGCCATTCAGGCGTGATGTCAGAAAGCACGTCTTCACACAAAGTGTAGTGGAAATCTGGAACTCTCTCCCCAAAAAGCTGTAGAGGCTGGGGGTCAATTGAACATTTCAAAACTGAGATTGATAGATTTTTGTTAGGCAAGGGTATTAACGGTTAGGGGAACAAGGTGGATAAATGGAGTTAAGATACAGATCAGCCATGATCTAATTGAGTGGCGGAACATGCTTGAGAGGCTGAATGGCCTACTTCTGTCTCTATGTTGCCAGAACTGCTGTCAAAGGTTTTAAGTAGGCTTTTGAAAATCGGGAGTGATGCAGAAAGGTGGAGGCCTTTAGGAGGAGAATTCCAGAGTGTGAGGCAAGATGATTTCAGGCTTTCCCACTGGCGATGAGGAGAGGGAGGGAGCAGACAGCAGACCAGAGTCGGAGAATGCACACAGGTTGCAAATGTCGGGAGGAGCGAGGCTGTGGATGGATTTTTAAACAAGGATGAGGATTTTGAACTCAATGTGCTAAGAGACAGGGAGCCAATGGAAGTTGGCATGCATTGAAGCGACGAATGAGTGGGATTTTGAGCAGGATAGCACACGGGCATCAGACAATGCATTATTTTGCTGCAAGGACTAATTGTTGCAAGTAAGCACATTGGAGGTCAATTACAGCCTAAATCCCCTCAGACATATGCTGAGGTCAATTGTTTTTCTGTAGATTGTTTGCTGGTCATAAGTTCCAGAATCCTCCCCAACATCAGTAAAAACCAACAGAAATGACTGGTTTTCTTTCTCTGAAGTGCAACAATTGGAGCGTGACCCCTGAGGTATGACATCTGGTGTGTGTGTGACATCTGGAGTGTTACAGACTAAGAACTTTAAGATAGATCAATATGTCTTCTGTGTGAGATTTCAAAATTCTCATCCTTGTTTTCAAATCCCTTCATGGCCTCGCCCTTCCTAATCTCTGTAATCTCCTCCAGCTCCACAACCCCCCAAGATATCCGCGCTCCTCTAATTCTGCCCTCTTGAGCATCCTTGATTATAATCGCTCAACATTTGGTGGCCGTGCCTTCTGTTCCCTAGGCCCTCAGGTCTGGAATTCCCTGCCTAAACCTCTCCGCCTCGCTACCTCTCTTTCCTCCTTTAAGATACTCCTTAAAACCTACCTCTTTGACCAAGTCTTTGGTCACCTGCCCTAATTTCTCCTTATGTGGTTCGGTGTCAAATTTTTTGTCTTATAATACTCCTGTGAAGCGTCTTGGGATGTTTTACTACATTAAAGGCGATATATAAATACAAGTTGTTGTTGTGTGGCTCAGGTACACAGACTGAGGATACTCTCCCTTGCGTTTGTACTAATGAGGCGTGCAAATTGTTGCTGCCTGATTTAATGTCACAGAATATTCCTGCTCTGACATTATGACAGACCACTGTCCTCTGCTAATATTGTCCGCTCCTATTCTATTGTTGTTATAATTGTTTATACCTGTTGGTGTCTTTTGAAAACAGTTAACTAAAAAGTTAATTAAAAAGAGGGGAAGTACCATAGCTGAATTTAATTTGAAAAGGTCGAAAGCATCTAAAAATAAGCACTCGAATGTGCTGCGAAATGTGACCTCAGCTGTTCCAATGAGTCCAGCAGGAATAGACTCCCCCTAGAACCACAGCTGCGCTCTAAGATTAAAATAAACGTGGTTTTCTGAAACAACCTTCCACTGCAGTACAAGAATGAAGGAAAAAGAATAGAACTTGGATTTATTTTTAACACCTTATCACATCCTCTCAGGATGCCCCAACCAATGAGGCACAGTCCCCACCACTTACACGGTCCACGCTCATCATGGGAAGCCGCCTATATCGGACAAATAGCGCTAACCAGGCCGCAATATTGGCAACCCATCCACCACCTTAAACATCCACTCCCTTCATCACGGCGCACTGGAGAAGGGCAGTAGGTGCATGGGAACACCATCCCCTCCATGTCACACACCATCCTGACTTTGACATATATCGCGTTCCTTCATTGTTGCTGGGGCAAAATCCTGGAACTCCCTATCTAACAGCATTGTAGGAGCTCCTCCACATGGACTGCAGCAATTCAAGAAGGCCCACAACCACCCTCACAAGGAATGGACAATAAATGCCGGCCTTGCTAGTGACACCCACATTTCCAGAATGAATTAAAAAAAGCATTTACCAGTCCCATAGGCATCAATTACAAAGGTGCCGCTTACAACATATTTCAGGCAGTTCAATAACTTCTTCACACCCTGTTAATTTCCTGTACTTACCAATTTACACTCCACTTCACTACACTCCTCTATCTGTGCGATGTTCATTTTTTAAGCACTGGGGAATTTCTGTGACAAACTGTTCCGAGTTCACCTGGAGTTGTGTCATCACAGAAACAAAGACAGCGGGGAGTAAAATAGCTAAAAGAATTCCTAGAACCTTGCACATTACAAGGGAGCACATATCCTGAAGTTACTTGGATCTGGACATAATAGGATGCATGAAGATGAATGAGAATACATTCGTGTTTTAAGTTTGCTTGGTTTAAACTGTAAGGCCTAGAAATTCAGTTGGGAGCGCCAGCGATTAGCGCCTAAAGAGCCCGAGAATTGGGGCGTTACCCAATTTTCGGGCGGGCGCAGTGAATATTGTTAGATCCGTGATTCTGAGAGTATGATGTTTTTCAATAACCACACGGATGCTGTAACTTAACAATCAACAGGTATTTACTGGAGTAGGGTAGTCTCAAGACTGGGGGTACAGAGGCACGCTCAAGGCTTATATACAGGTGTGGTCACTGCCGGTACTACAGTATACAGGAGCTGTAAAAGTAGTTCTCTCTTAAAGGTACATACACTACAATTCCTCCCCTTTTAGATTAGCAGTACCCATAATATTCAAATAACAATTAACACTTTAACATGTACATTAAACAACAATAGTCCATTTATAGATTCAGTCTTTGGGGCGGCTTCCTGATCCTTTCGGGATAGCGCCTTTCCTCAGGTTCTTGTTCTTGGTGCGGAGGCGATTCTGGCCCCTTTTCGTCGGTTAGTTCATCGGTTTCCACTGCTACTGGTTCTGAGGTAGATGCTACCGGTATGTCGGGTTCACCCCCAGGTACTCGAGACATGGGGTTGACTCATTCCTGTGACGCTAAGATCTGATCGACGTGGCGTCTCACAATGTTCTCCCCGACATCCACTGTGTACATTAATGGCCCCTGCCTTGTGCATATCATTCCGGGTTGCCATTTCTCTGTTCGGTAGTCACGGGCCAAGACTGGTTGTCCTACATTGAAGCTCCTTGTCGGCTTCTCATTGATGTGCTGGAATTGTTTATCCTCAACATTTCTTCGCACCTTCAGTTAAAGAACATCATGGCCGGGGTCTGGTTGGTGACTGCATGTGTCGCATTTCTGTAGGCTAATAGGAAATTGTCCACCTTATGCTGTCGTGGAATTTCATCGTTGCACATGGCCTTTATCGCCTTTTTAAAGGTTTGTACGAACCTCTCAGCCAATCCATTTGTGGCTGGATGATACGGGGCGGATGTGTAATGCCTGACCCCATTCCTTCTCATAAATTTCTGAAACTCTTCGGACACAAACTGTGGTCCATTATCAGAGCAAATCTGCTCTGGCAAGCCGTTCCTGACAAATATGGTCCGTAGGACTGCAATCGTTTTCTCTGTAGTGGTTGAGGACATTTTTATCACCTCAGGCCATTTCGAGTGAGCATCCACTGCTATTAAGAACATTGAGTCCATGAATGGACCAGCAAAATCAATGTGCACCCGTTGCCATGGAGAGGAGGGCCACTCCCATGGGTGTAGAGGGGCATGTGGTGGTGCATTTTGGACCTTCTGGCATCCTGAGCAGCTCTTGGTTAGGTCCTCGATTTGTTGATCGATCCCCGGCCACCACACATAAGCCCTAGCAAGGCTTTTCATTTTCACCCCTCCCAGATGACCTTCATGAAGCTCATTTAGCACTCTCTCCCTTAACTTGGGTGGAATCACCACTCGGGATCCACACATCACTGTCCCCTGGCATACTGACAGCTGTTCTCTTCTGGATGAGAATGCTGGCAACAGTGAGTTGCCAGGTGTTGGCCATCCCCTCACCGTCAAATCATATACCCGAGACAGTGTTGGATCATTGCGGGTCTCCTTCTCTATATCCGCGTTCGTTACTGGCAATCGTTCAATTATTGACGAATAAAATATCTCGATAGGGTCCACTGCTGGTGCTTCCTCCAAAGTAGGCAGTGGCAGGCGTGATAGCCCATCAGCGTTTCCATGCTGTTTCGTGCCTTTATATTCTATTTCATATTGATTTGCCCCTGGAAACAGGGACCATCTTTGTAACCGTTGTGCAGTCATCACTGGAACGCCCTTCTTAGGATTAAAGATGGAGACAAGTGGTTGGTGGTCAGTCAGCAAGGTGAACTTCTGCCCATGCAGATAGTGGTTGAATTTTTTTACTCCCCATAATAGGCTGAGGGCCTCCCTGTCAATCTGGGCGTAGTTGCGCTCGGCTGAGGTTAGTGACCGAGACGCAAAGGCTACTGGCCTCTCCAACCCGTCTGGGAATTTGTGCGACAGCACCGCTCCAATACCATAGGGTGGTGCATCACATGCCAAACGAATTGGTAGTGCTGGGTTGAAATGGGCCAACACCTCTTTTGATGTGATCAATTCTTTACACTTCTGGAAAGCTCGTCTACGTTCGTCATTCCACTTCCATGGTACCCCTGTTTGCAGTAGGGTGTTCAGTGGGTGTAATACCGTGGACAAATTTGGTAAGAACTTATGGTAGTAGTTTACCAGCCCGAGGAACGACCTCAGTTGTGACACATTTTCCGGTGCTGGAGCCTTGACTACTGCCTCAATCTTTTCAGGGGACTTATGTAACCCCTTTTCATCGATGACGTGGCCACAATATGAGATCTGCTCCTGGAAAAACTCGCACTTGTGGCGATTAGCTCGTAGCCCATATTCCTTTAATCTGGTGAGCACCTTCTCCAAGTTGGCGAGGTGATCACTGTCATTTTCGCCCGTGACCAGGATGTCGTCCAAATAACACTGGGTCCCTGGAACCCCTTGCAGGACTTGATCCATCGCCCTTTGCCAAATAGCCAGAGCCGATGCTACCCTGAACACCAGCCGGTTGTATTGATAGAGACCTTTATGAGTGTTGATCGTGAGGTATTGTTTCGAGGCTTCTTCTACCTCCATTTGCAAGTACGCCTGGGCTAGATCAATTTTGGTGAAGCGTTTACCTCCAGATAGCGAGGCAAAAATATCCTCAATTCGTGGAAGCGGATATTGTACCGTGTGAAGGACTGGGTTCACTGTCACCTTAAAATCCCCACAGATGCAGGCCTTCTTTGGTTCCCCAGGCGTATTACTCAACGACCTCTTCATTACAGGAACGATGGGTGTAGCCCACTCGCTCCAGTCTACTTTGGGCAGTACTCCTGAACGTTCCAACCCTTCCAGCTCTGCTTCAACGGCTGGTCTGATTGCATAAGGCACTGGTCTGGCCGTACGAAACTTTGGGCTTGCATTTTACTCTATTTTAATCATTGCTGTTATGCCTTTTAGTGTTCCGAGTCCCTCCTGGAACACTTCTTTTGCATCAGTTAGCATTTTTGACAGTCGTCCAGGTGTGACGTCATCATCCTTTTTGGCCTCAACCTTCAGTGCCTGTATGGAATGCCAATCTAATTGTATCTTCTGGATCCATTCACGTCCTAGCAGTGGTGGTCCTCCATCTGGCAATACATATAAGTCCATTTTAGGTATTTCCTGGCCTTTGTATATCACTTTCACCCTTATTTTTCCTTTGGGGTAGACTTTTTTGCCCCGTGTACGTCTTCAAGACAACCTCTAGCTTTCAAGGGTATATGTGAAAATAGCCACTTGTAGTCCCTTTGGTTTATGACTGTTAGGGCTGATCCTGTGCCCTATTCCATTTTCACTTGGACTCCGTCTATCTTGAGTGTAACCCAGATAGTCTGGTGATCCTCCATTTTGGTTACCTTATGTAGTTTCAGACAACCCAGCTCCTTGCTTCCGGAGTCTGTATCACTTTTCTGTTCGTCTTAACTACTGTCCATCACCTTGTGTACCTTTTTGTACTTCTCCTGTGGAGATTTCTTGCTGTTGGTTTTCTTCCCAGACCTGCAGACTCTTGCTATGTGTCCTGCATTTCCACACTGTCTGCACACTTGGTCCTTGAACCAACAATCCTTCTGGTCGTGTGTTGTTCTGCCGCAGCGATAGCACTTCCCTGTTCCATAGGACATTTCATTGGTGCCATATCCTTGCGGTCTCCATTGTATCTCTGCAGCGCCCCTTGTGGCTGCTTCATGTGATACTGCCATACTGAAAGCCTTGTCCAGCGTAAGATCCTTTTCTAATAGAAGCCGTTTCTGGATTCCTTCACTTTGAAGCCCACACACAAACTTGTCCCTTAACGTATCTGCTAGTCCCACTCCAAACTGGCAGTGTTTCGACAGCTTGCACAGTTCCGTTAAGTACTCAGCATTGCTTTCGTCTTTGTGTTGGTTCCTTTTATGGAACTTAAATCGTTCTGCTATCAGCAGTGGTGTGAGGTTTAAGTGGTCCTGTAGGATTTCTACTATGCTTTCGAAATTCTTATTCACAGGCTTCTCTGGGGTTATTAGGTTTCGCAGTAACCCATAAGTTTTTGCACCCATGGAATTTAACAAAACCAGTGCTTTCCTAGCATCTGGCACTTCATTCGCCCTGCAGTACACCTCAATACGTTCCACATATGTCGCCCACTCTTCGACTTCATTGTCGAACGTAGAGATACTGCCACTCTTCGGCATCCCTGGGTGTGATTTAACTGTCAAAAATGGCGTCTCCCGCGCTTTCCCTTCTTCTCCGCTGGCACAAAATGGCGTCTCCCGCGCTTTCCTTTCTTCCCGCGCTCGCCCTTCTTCTCCGCTGCGGCTTCTAAAAATGGCATCTCCCGCACTCTTCCTTCTCCTCTGCGGCTCAATGGCGTCTCCCGCGCTCTCCCTTCTTCTCCCCATGGACACTGTTCAGCCCTTGAGCCCTGGCTGCGCTCTGCGCGTTTTTTTTCTGTGCACCTTTCCCGTTTCCGCCGCTCGGTCCTGAACCTGGCTGTTGCTTTACCCTCTCTCTCTCCGTTTTGTTTTTCCTCAACGCCGCTCGGTTTTCAACCCCCGGCTGCGCCCTGTGCGCTTCACCCTCTATCTTACCCCGTCGACGCTGCTCGGCTTTTTCTCTGCCGTCGGTCGGCTCCAGCCGCCGCTGTCCGGGAAGGGTCTGCGCTGAACCTGGTACCTGTCGTCAGTCTGTTGCTGACCGTCGTGGCTGGGGAACCAAGCCAGGCTCTCCACAGCCTCCCCTGCGATGTTCACTCTCTGCCGGATGACTGGGCGGTTGCTCGTGGTCCACGCCCGTGTTTCTGGCCTCAACTTTCTTCCACCGCCCTCCCGGAGCGAATCCTCGAAGGGAAATGCAGAGTTGCAGGTAGATTCGAATCGACACTCTTCGCCACTGTTAGATCCGTGATTCTGAGAGTATGATGTTTTTCAATAACCACACGGATGCTGTAACTTAACAATCAACAGGTATTTACTGGAGTAGGGTAGTCTCAAGACTGGGGGTACAGAGGCATGCTCAAGGCTTATATACAGGTGTGGTCACTGCCGGTACTACAGTATACAGGAGCTGTAAAAGTAGTTCTCTTTTAAAGGTACATACACTACAAATATAGCGCCACCTCCCACATTGAGTATCCTTTTAGCACCGGCGCTAGCTCTTTGCGCGCGCCCATGGGCGCAGGCAGATCATGACGTCATTTCAGTGTGCAACGCCTTTTTGGTGCCCCAGACTGGATATTTGGTGGCGCCCGCAACCTTTCCGCCTGGCGCTATTAGTGACAGTTGGATGAAGCGTTCCCAGGCCCTTCTCGGACTCGGGGGCGCTATTTAAAGGGGACAGCACTAGTATAAAAGCTGCAGCCATTTGGGCTGGCCATTCTGATCGTTACTGGAGAGAGTTGCTGACCTTCTGTTGGACAGTAATTTTCTCATTGAGCCTTCGGAGGCACTGGCACTGGCAGCTTGAGGGCCCAGCTCCCGAGCTGGTGATGCAGCATCTGAAAGCAGGGAGGTGGAAGAGTGGCTTTAGCAAAAGGACAGCTTGGCAGCAAGGGATGCCAGATTGCGGCAAGGCTATGACATGGGTCCACAGTGAGAAAGCATGCTGGCGGGGGGAACAAGTGGAAGGAGACAGTTGTAAAAGGTGAGAACCTTACCATCGCTGTCGACAATGGGGTCGGCAGCTGCAGTGGTTACAGGACCACTCAGGCGTCCTCCAAGAATCTGGTGGACTCTCTCCTCGAGATCCGTGAGAGTGACCACTTGTGGAGGTCCTCCACCAGTGCGAAGCTGGTCTTTGCCAATCCTCGCCAGCTTGGACTGCAAGGGAAAGGAGGGGAAGTTATGTTACCTGATGCCCTGAGTGATCATCTCATGCCCCCCATGGTGGAAGAGCCCTTACATGATGCCCTGAGTGATCATCTCATGCCCCCCATGGTGGAAGAGCCCTTACATGATGCCCTGAGTGATCATCTCATGCCCCCCATGGTGCAAGAGCCCTTACATGACGCCTTGAGTCAAATGTGCATGTGTGTGCCCAGAAAGGGCCATGGGTGCTTGCTGGCAGATGGCCAATGGGGCACAGGCCACCCTGTAGCCATAAAGTCAGGTGCAAATGAAGGGGTGCAGAAGTTTGCAGAAACAACACCCACCCTCATGACCCGAGTGAGGTCGTTGAATTTCTTTCTGCATTGGACAGGGCTCCTGGTCACCATGCTGCTGGAGTTGACCCTCTGGCTTACATCCCTCCAAGCTCGTCAGTAGTCCTTATGATTCGGCCTCCTGCCATTGTCTGGGTAGAGAACATCTCGCTGGCGCTCCACTGCGGCCACCAATTGCTCCAGAGCCTCATTGGTGAAGCGCTCTGCTCTCTGTCTCACCTTCTCCATCTGGTCCAAGTTTTTTGCGCCAGAGAGGGGCCTGCGCCAATTCTGAGGCCTGCAAGGCGCAGAGTGTGGATGCTGAAGCTGACTGACCCACCCCTTTAAGAGCTGGCCGGCGCCTGGAAGTCTCGTGGTCATCGGTAATTGAGAGCACCTGCGCTGCGCCCGTCTGCTCCGATATTGGGTTGCGCCGGAAGTTTAGCACCTTAGGAGTCCCGTGTAACGCCTGAATTCGCGCCTCAATCACCTTTAGGGACGATGCAACCCAATATCGCGCCAAGTGGCGATAAGTTGCGTCTGGCTATAAACTTTGTGCTGCGCCAATTCTAACGCCCCAAGCGGGGCTATACCCAATTTCTAGGCCTAAGTTTTCTGCTGTTGGTCTCAAACACGAGGCACCGGTGATCAGTTTTAATACCATGAATCGGAAATTGGTTTTACCGTCCACGGATTATAGTGGGTAAATCGCGTTAACGCCAACGTGTGCGCTATAAGTGGGGGGGGACTGTACCTTTGATGTCACGCTGCAGCCAATTTGCTCACAGGAAGATCTTGCAAACAGTAAAATAAGATAAATGACCAATAAAGCTGCATTTGGCAGTGTTGGTTGAGGAAGGAATGTTGGACAGTACACCAGAACGCCCTGCTCCTCAAATAGCCCCGTATCAATAACAACATCTTGTATTTATATAGCACCTTTAACGTAGTAAAATGCCCCAGTGTGCTTCACAGGAGTGTTATAAAGCAAGATTTGACACCGAGCCACATAAGGAGATATTAGGGCAGAGTACCAAAAGTTTGGTCAAAGAGGTAGGTTTTAAGGAGCGTCTTAAAGCAGGCAAGAGAGGTAGAGAGGCACAGAGGTTTTAGGGAGGGATTTCCTGAGCTTAGGGCCTTGGCAGATGAAGGCACGGCCACCAATGGTGGAGCGATTGAAATCGGGGATGCTCAAGAGGCCAGAATTAGAGGACCACAGATATGTTGGAGAGTTTTGGGGCTGGAGGAGATTATAGAGATAGGAAGGGGCGAGGCCATAAAGGGTTTTGAAAACAAAGATGAGAATTTTAAAATCGAGGCATTGCTTAACCGGGAGCCAATGTAGGTCAGCGAGCACAGAGGTGATGGGTGAACAGGACTTGATGCGATTTACGACACGGGCAGAAAAGTTTTATATTCATCGCAGCAGGCCTCAGTTTAATATCTCATCTGCACCAATTATTCACCTTAATTGTTTTCCTTTGCATTGTACAGTGGGGGGAGATGAGGTGTCGGGAGAGAGCAGGGGAGCAGCAGTGACCCAGGCTGGTCTTGCAGGGACTGGAACAGCACTCCTGCTCCTCCTGGCCCCACAGAAGTAAAGAGAAATTTACCTTTGGGATCCTCTTCAGCTGTCCCGCCCGCCAATACTGGTTGGAGCGCACACGGTGCCCGCTTCAGTCTTAAAATGGCCATCGGGGTCCTCCGTACTTCTAGGACCACAATTAGCATTTTAAATGGGCCTACCGCCTGACTCAGGGGGCCGCTCTGGCTGCACAGTGGTAGGCCCCGGGGCATTAAGAGAGTGATAGATCATTGCCTACTATTTTCAGGGTGCTAAAACCCCATTTTCACCAGGCGGCGCAGTCCTGAAAATTGACCATGTACTTAGTATTATTGCTTTAAATGGTTCTGGTGAATAAGGGGATGAAATGGTTAAACCCTCACCTCTGTTGCTAGGGTTCGTTATTGGTTAAATATATCAATTATTGTACTGACTCTGAAAAGCTCCATTGGACAGGTCCCTAGAGAATAGACTGAGGGATCAGGTCAACTTGATTCCAGTAATGCCAAATTAATCGCGAGACGTGTGATTTTTAAAGAAACTGTAACCCAACTCTCAATCTCGTGAGTTAACAGCAAAATCCCGCATTTTTTTTTTCTTGCGGAATGACACTGGCCGGGCGTTCAACAGCACGGCAGTACTCTGATCGTTCAGTGCTCGGCAGCGCTGATTAGCATTGGCCACGGGGATTGGCACGCTCCCCGGAAGCAGGCGCACAGGGATGGAACCTTCCTCAGAGATTTGTAGGGAGCAGATCCCCGCTATCAGATGTCTGGTAATTTATGCGCGGCCCGGGATCCTCGGGGGTGGGGGGTGGGGTGGGGGGATGGCGGTGGGCAAGGTAGTGGAATCGCTGCCGGAAGAAAGCAATGGATTTGGGGCTGGTTGGAGCCCAGGCCCTGGGACTATGAACCAGGTGGCAGCTGCTGCTTTATCCAATTACCGGGCCTTTCGCTTAATTAATGCTCAGGCCATCTCACTTGGATCCAACCCCACAGCAGCCTGAAGAAAGACTTGCATTTCTATAGTGCCTTTCACGACCACTGGATGTCTCAAAGCGCTTCACAGCCAATGAAGTGCTTTTTTGAAGTGGAGTCACTGTTGTAATGTGGGAAACAAGGCAGCCAATTTGTGCACAGCAAGCTCCCACAAACAGCAATGTGATAATGACCAGATTATCTGTTTTTTGTCATGTTGATTGAGGGATAAATATTGGCCAGGACACCAGGGATAACTCCCCTGCTCTTCTTCGAAATAGTGCCACGGGATCTTTTACGTCCACCTGGCCTCGGTTTAACGTCTCATCCGAAAGATGGCACCTCCAACAGTGCAGCACTCCCTCAGCACTGCACTGGAGTGTCAGCCTAGCTTTTTGTGCTCAAATCCCTGGAGTGGGCCTTGAACCCACAACCTTCTGACTCAGAGGCGAGTGTGCTACCCACTGAGCCACAGCTGACACTGAACCCAAATATCACCCACCGTCAGACCCAACATCAATATCATTAGTACTGTCACACGCCTCGCTGAGTCTTTGAAAAACCCGGCATTACAAAGTCTTAATTTTTGATTAGAATACAATAATTTTGTGCATTTGATACTGAAAAATCACCCACCTGAAACTTAAGAGGAATACCCAAACATAGCAACGTGGTGATAACAGGTAAGATTTTTTTAAAGTTTTTTTTGTAAAGCATTTTCAGATGCAGTAATGATGTGACCTGTTAGAGGTTAAATAAAGCCACTAATGAGGTTTAAAAACCAAATGTTGATCTATATTGGTTTATGTTCGAAAAAAATATAAATTCATGATTTCTTACCAAATCTCATGATTTTTAAGAGTTTGTCTCATGAGTTATGAGATGGTGGGGTTGGCATTACTGTGATTCTCAAACTCAGTTGCACAATAAAGTGGTAAATGAATTCTGTCTGCTGGCTAATTGGTTCGGTGCCTTTGCAGAGAGGCCGTTTTGTAAACAGAAGTCACCAGGGAACGCAGCCAGTGTGGTTCCTTATGTTAAACGCACATTCTGCATGCAGGGCAAATAATCAATAACACAGGTTTATCGATAAGGGACTGACAGTAGCCAATAGCAAAGCTCAGGTACTGAGTTTTGCGGGCAATACTCTTATGTGAATATCATTTTCTGTTCACAATAAGCCTTCAGCGATACATGCAAGAGAAAAGGGGAGTGTCTGTCATGGTTACTATGGCAACGGCTTATATGAGTCATTGGGCCCCGTCAAGGTGTAGCACCTGCATTATCACAGGCTTTTTTTTTGCCGTTTACTATAAACAAGTGTGTTTGCCATGTTTATTTGCAGTTAATTCCTTGTTTACTGTAGAAAACTAGTTGAATAGAGGTGGAGGGACGGGGAGGAGCAGGAAAAGAGATCAGGCAGTATGGCCGAGAAATTCGTTTGCCCCCGAAAATGGGCGCAGGGTTCATGATGCGCGATCACCCTGCGCCCGTTCAAAGGAATAAGAACATAAGAAATAGGAGCTGGAGTAGGCCATTTGGCCCTTCGAGCCTGCTCTGCCATTCAACAAGATCATGGCTGATCATTTTGTGCTGCCTGCTGATTAACATGATTGTGGTGCTCAGCCCAGTGCTGAACGCACTGCTGAGTGGCTGAATACTCTGAATGGGGCCCAAGTTCATGAGAGGCTAGCACCAATTAAAGCTAGCCTGCACTTCTTAAAGGCAGTCTGCACATCTTAAAGGGGAGGTGCATTCTGCCTGCAGCAGCTCATTGAACTGGCTGGGGAAGAGAGTGAGAGGAGGAAAAAACATCAATTATGTCACAAAAGGGGAGAGATCATGCGCCAAGATTCTGCAATGCAGCACTAGGGGCCTTGGTACAGGAGGTCAACTCGAGGAGATAGGTGTTGTTTCCACAGGGGGCCAGGAGGCCCTCCAGGCAAATGTGTAAAGTCCAATTGGAGCAGATAGCCGCCATGGTGAATGTCAGCAGTTTAGCCCCGAGGACCTGGACACCGTGCAGGAAGAAGTTTAATGACCTCACACGAGTGGTCAAGGTCAGTGAATTCATCTTTAAATACCATATCCCACCATCTGCACCACTAGCCTCATACACTGCTCAGTGCACCACATCCCATCACTCACCTACCAACAATCTCTACCAAACACGACTCATACATCACATTCATAGCTTCACCTCACCCTCACATACTTACCACTGCTGCAAGCCTCACACCCGCATCTCACAGCTTGCACACACTATTGGCTATTCAACCATGGCAGGCATATCACCCAAACACATTGCACCACACTCACTGACACACTTCCCTTTCTCTTGCAGGAAAAGGTGGCTCACAACCGGCGCAACAGGACCTAACCGGTGGGGGTGGCTTTTATTTCAGCATTGTGGCCAAGATGACAGTGTGATGGTCAGTAACAGAGGGAAGGTAAGGTGTGGGACTATTTTTGAATGGGAAATTGGGGTTGCGTTCACTGGTACCACAGTCGAATGAGTCAATCACGGACAGCCCAGGCAGAAAGGGGCTGTCTGGGTTGCCTCCTCCCTTCCGCTTCTTCCTCTTCCTCCTCCTCCTCTTCTCCTCCTCAGCTGGTTGCTGTATGCCTGGTGGCAAGGGCTGTGTCCTCATGATGGCGAGGTTGTGGATTATGCAACAGACCACAACGAATCTTTAGATGCGCTCTGGTGAGTACCGCAATGAAGCATTGTTTAAGGACACCAATGGTCTGTTCTATCAGATTCCATGTGGCAGCATGGCTCTTATTGTACGCATGCTACGCATGCTGCCCACATGTGGTTGAGTTGTGGAGCGGAGTCATAAGCCAGGTGGTCATCGGATAGCCCTTGTCATGCAGTAGCTACCCTCTTGTTTATCGTGGTGGCTCAAAGACTGAGGAAACAACAGACTGGCACAGAATAAAAGCATCAAGACTGCTGCCAGGATACCAGGCATTCACCATCATGATGTGCTGACCATGGGCGCACACCAACTACACAATCAGTGAGTGGTGACCTTTGCAGTTGTGATACATCTCAGTATTTAGATGCGGTGCCCGCAAAGCCATGTGTGTGCAGTTGATGATGCCCTGCACCATGGGGAAGCAAGCTATCCGAGCAAAGTCATGTGCACGCTCCGCCTGCTTCTCTCGGGTCAGAGAGGAAACAATGATGTCCCCTCTCCTGGCATAAAGAGCGTCTGTCACCTCTTTTATGCAGCAGTGAACGGCGAACTGGGAGATGTTACAGATGTCGCCTGCTCCAGCCTGGAAGTATCCTGATGCGAGGAAATTCAGGGCCACGGTCACTTACACAGCCACTGGCAGCGCTGTCCTTGCCCTGGTGTGAGGCTGCAGGTCTGGTTGCAAAAGGTGGCAGAGTTCTGTTGAACACCTATTTTGTAAAGTGCAGATGCCTCACACGCTGCTCCTGGCTCAGGCTGAGGTAAGAGAATTGCTCTGAGGTAAGAGAAGAGCCCTCCTCCCCCTCCCTCTGTGAGCAGCTTGTCATCTTCTTTGCTGCCTCTGGTCCATCTCTCTTTCGTGCTGCAGGCCAACGGGGATGACAACTAGAGTCTCCATGACTGGGAACAAGTGGTCTGACCAGAACCCTTGAAGTCAGAACCAAGGCCTTCTCCACTTGCAGCACCACTCCCTGTAACCTCACCAACTTTAAACATCTCTGGAAAGCTCCAAACAGTTAAAGAAAGAAAGATTTGCATTTATATAGCACCTTTCACGACCACTGTTCATCTCAAAGCGCTTGTGGTAAACCACTGTTATCGTTCACAACCGTTCACTATTGTTACACTGTTGTTATCACTGTTTACACTGTTGTTATCACTACACAAGGTTACCTCTTGCCACGCACGCTGTTATACCTAGGCATACCTCAGCTGACTCCGCCCATGGCTCCGCCTGCTTGCCCAGGTATAAAGGTGACCGCTTGGCTAGTATTCTTCCTTGTTGGAACCGATCACCCACGAGGGTGGGCTCTGTTATTTAGCCAATAAAAACCTATAGTTACTATCTTAACTCGTCGCTTTTCATGGAATGAATTGATAGGTATATCAATTTTATTGGCTAAATTTTGAAATGAATGGACTGGAGCAGCCAAACGACCAGCCAAACGGCCAGCTACAACAGCCCCAGCTGCCGACTTGGCTGCGAGCCCTCCGACCGCCGTACCTGGATCTAAATCCACAGGCAGCGAATTCAGCCCTCGACTTCGATCACTGGCTGAGCTGCTTTGAATCCTACCTGGTAGCCTCCGGCGTGCCATCAGAAGCCGACAAACTAAGAGTTCTGACCGCCCAGGTGAGCCCTAAAGTATTTGCACTCATCCGGGACCTTGCTACATACGAGGAGGCCCTCGACCTGCTAAAAGAGCAGTACCGGAGCCCAGTAAATTCAATGTATGCCAGACATCTCCTAAGATCCCGCTTGCAACAGCCAGGAGAGTCTGTAGATGAATTTTTACGGGCGCTACAAACACTCGGCAGGGACTGTGACTTTAAAGCTGTATCGGCTGCACAACATGCTGAAGGAAATATCCGTGATGCCTTCGTGAAAGGCCTTCGGTCCGACTACTCACGGCAAAGACTGCTCGAATCAAAGGACCTCGGCTTGAAAGCAGCTGCAGCCCTCGCTCGCTCCCTGGAAGTGGCCCATCGGGACCTCGAGGCGTACTCCGGGTACAGTGCTGCACGACCCTGGGACTCGGGCCTGACTTCGGCCGCAATACCCCTCGCACCGCCGCCCCTGGGACCTACTACGGCGTCGGTGTCCCGGAATCGATCGGGACCGCCACCCTCGGGACCTGCTGCGGCAGCGGAGCCCCGCGATCGGGCCGCCAGCTGCTATTTCTGTGGCCAGGCGAGACATCAAAGGGCGCGCTGCCCTGCAAGGAATGCGACCTGCTCCGGATGCGGAAAAAAAGGCCACTTCGCAAACGCCTGCAGGGGGAAAGCCACAGACGCCAGCAGTGCCTCATGTGAGTCGTGGGGGCGGCCATCTTTGATCAAGGCCACAGACGCCAGCAGTGCCTCATGTGAGTCGTGGGGGCGGCCATCTTCTCCGCCATTTTGTTCAACTTCGACCTCGTGGGGATCCGCGTCATGGGCGCCGCCATTTTGTTCGCCGCACTCGGCCGCCATTTTGTCTCCAGACCCGACCACCGCCTCACCTGCCGACTACAGCAGCTCACTCAGCCATACACTGGCCTCCGTCATGCTTGACCAAGCTCTCCCGCATCATCTGTCCAGGTCCATAATGGACATCGAAGTAAACGGCCACGCCACGACCTGCCTGTTCGACAGCGGGAGCACGGAGAGTTTTATTCACCCAGACACGGTGCGCTGCTACTCCCTCACTGTCCGGCCAACGTGCCATCGGATCTCGATGGCGTTGAAGTCCCATTCAACAGACGTCAGCGGCTACTGTGTGGTGACCCTGTCGGTTAGGGGCACGGAATATAAAAACTTTAAACTTCTCGTCCTGCCCCAGCTCTGCGCTGCCGTCCTACTAGGGCTGGATTTCCAATACCACCTTCAAAGTGTCACTTTGGCATACGGTGGACCTCTCCCCCCACTCACAGTCTACAACCAGCAGTTTTTAAACCGCCCGCCGCGTATCACCTACGGCCTCTCCACTCTCAAAGTCCCGCCCCCCTCCTTGTTCGCTAACCTCACCCGCGACTGTAAACCCGTCGCTACCAAGAGCAGGCGGTACAGCGCCGGGGACAGAGCTTTTACTAGCTCTGAGGTGCAGCGACTCCTGAAGGAGGGCATCATCGAGGGGAGCACCAGCCCCTGGCGTGCCCAGGTCGTAGTCGTTAAGACCGGCAATAAACACCGCCTGGTCATCGACTACAGCCAAACCATAAACCGGTACACCCAGCTGGACGCATACCCCCTTCCCCGCATATCTGATATGGTCAACCAGATTGCACAGTACCGGGTATTCTCCACCATCGACCTTAAGTCGGCCTATCACCAACTCCCTATCCGCCCTGAGGACCGCCAGTATACCGCCTTCGAGGCGAATGGCCGCCTCTACCACTTCCTTAGGGTTCCCTTCGGCGTCACCAACGGGGTTTCGGTCTTCCAAAAGGAGATGGACCGGATGGTTGACCAGAATGCGCTGCAGGCCACGTTTCCTTATCTAGATAACGTCACCATCTGCGGCCACGACCAGCAGGACCATGATGTTAATCTGGAGAAATTCCTCCGTACGGCCCAATGGCTGAATCTCACTTACAATAAGGAGAAATGTATGTTTAACACCTCACGCCTTGCCATCCTCGGCTGCGTAGTAGAGAACGGAGTCATCGGCCCCGACCCCGAAAGAATGCGCCCCCTCATGGAGCTTCCCCTTCCCCACTGTCAAAAGGCACTGAAGAGAACCCTGGGACTCTTCGCTTACTATGCCCAATGGGTGCCCAATTATGCGGACAAAGCCAGACCCCTCATGAAGTCCACCTCCTTCCCCCTGACAGCAGAAGCATGCGCAGCCTTCTCCCTCATAAAAGGAGACATTGCGAAGGCCACAATGCACGCAGTGGATGAGTCCATCCCTTTCCAAGTGGAGAGCGATGCATCCGACTTCGCCCTAACTGCAACCCTTAACCAGGTGGGGAGACCTGTGGCCTTCTGCTCAAGGACCCTCCAGGGCCCTGAGATCCGACACTCTTCTGTCGAGAAGGAGGCCCAGGCGATTGTGGAAGCGGTACGACGCTGGAGGCATTACCTGGCAGGCAAACGATTTACCCTCCTCACCGACCAGCGTTCGGTTGCTTTTATGTTTAATAACAAGCTGAGGGGCAAAATCAAGAACGACAAGATCTTGAGGTGGAGAGTTGAGCTCTCCACCTACGATTACGATATCTTGTACCGGCCTGATAAACTCAACGAGCCCCCAGATGCTCTATCACGAGGTACATGCGCCAACGCGCAAGTTGATAGACTGCGGACCCTCCACAACGACCTCTGCCACCCCGGAGTCACTAGACTTTACCACTTCATTAAGGCCCGCAACCTGCCCTACTCCATCGAGGAGGTCAGGACCATGACCAGGAACTGCCAAGCCTGTGCCGAATGCAAACCGCATTTCTATAGGCCGGACAGAGCAAGCCTGATCAAGGCCACCCGCCCCTTCGAGCGCTTGAGCATCGATTTTAAGGGGCCCCTCCCATCCTCTGACTGTAATGTGTACTTCCTCAACATTATTGACGAGTACTCCCGTTTCCCCTTTGCCATCCCCTGCCCAGACATGACCAGTACCACGGTCATCAAATGCCTGAACGACCTCTTCGCCTTGTTCGGGTTCCCGAACTATATACACAGCGACCGGGGCTCATCCTTCATGAGCGAGGAACTTCGCCAGTTCCTGCTCGCGAGAGGTATTGCTGCGAGCAGGACCACCAGCTACAACCCCCGGGGGAACGGCCAGGTGGAAAGAGAGAACGCGACAGTTTGGAAGGCCGTCCTCTTAGCCCTAAAGTCTAAGGGCCTCCCAACCTCTCGCTGGCAGGAAGTCCTCCCGGCAGTGCTCCATTCCATCCGGTCACTGCTTTGTACTGCCATTAATGCCACCCCTCATGAGCAAATGTTTGTTTTCCCCAGGAAGTCGACTACGGGAACCTCGCTACCAACATGGCTGACTTCTCCGGGGCCCGTCCTGCTGCGGAAGCACGTGAGGACCCATAAAATGGACCCCCTGGTCGAGAGGGTGAACCTCCTGCACGCCAACCCCCAGTATGCCTATGTGGCATACCCAGACGGGCGGGAGGACACAGTCTCCTTGCGAGACCTCGCACCCTCGGGCACCCCTGAGATACCACCGTTATCCCCCACCACTCCCCCAAATCCAGCTCCTGTAGGCGGCATGCCGGAACCCCAGGAGCCTTCGTCGACCACGCAGACACCAGCATTAACATCGGATACTGCACCACCGCCGCCGCTGCTGCGCCGATCAGAAAGGCTTACGAGGCCTCCTGATAGACTGACATACATGAACTGGTAGTACACTTCACCCCACCGGACTCAATTTTAAACAAGGGGTGAATGTGGTAAACCACTGTTATCGTTCACAACCGTTCACTATTGTTACACTGTTGTTATCACTGTTTACACTGTTGTTATCACTACACAAGGTTACCTCTTGCCACGCACGCTGTTATACCTAGGCATACCTCAGCTGACTCCGCCCATGGCTCCGCCTGCTTGCCCAGGTATAAAGGTGACCGCTTGGCTAGTATTCTTCCTTGTTGGAACCGATCACCCACGAGGGTGGGCTCTGTTATTTAGCCAATAAAAACCTATAGTTACTATCTTAACTCGTCGCTTTTCATGGAATGAATTGATAGGTATATCAGCGCTTTACAGCCAATGAAGTACATTTGGAGTGTAGTCACTGTTGTAATGTTGGAAACGCGGCAGCCAATTTGCGCACAGCAAGCTCCCACAAACAGCAATGTGATAATGACCAGATAATCTCTTTTTGTTGTGTGGATTGAGGGATAAATATTGGCCAGGAGACTAGGGATAACTCTTCCGCTTTTCTACGAAATTGTGCCATGAGATCTTTTTCGTCCACCTGAGAGAGCAGACAGGGCCTCGGTTTAACGTCGCATCTGAAAGACGACACCTCCAACAGTGCAGCACTCCCTCAGCACTGCACTGGAGTGTCAGCCTAGCTTTATGTGCTCAAGTCCCTGGGGTAGGACTTGAACCCACAACCTATTGACTCAGAGGCGAGTGTGCTACCAACTGAGCCACAGCTGACACAACCCTACACCGTTCCACATAAGTTCCACAAACTTACACTGAGCCAGTAGAAATTAATCTGCAACTAACCTTAGATTGGTTGCTGATCCCTTTATATATCGCTGGTGACAGGGTCCTTGCTGCTGCTGAACGCATGTTCAGCTGTGCGAGGTTAAGACAGGGTGTTAGCTCCAGCGTTGAGAGCGAAAATGGCAGCGCTGGCGTCAAATCAGTGTTACATGCTGATTGACGTCACGATTTGCCTACTCAACATGCTTCCAGCGCATGCTCTTAACGCCCGCCCTACCGCCCTCACCAAGATGGCAGCTGGCACGGCACGCACCAGAAGTGTGTGTGCACAGCGCGGGCACCATTTTCATCATAAAATGGCACCTGTAGCACCAAAAAATCGGGTGCTATGGACCCGAATTTCTAGCCCTGTGGCTTTAGAATAAGTACCACAAACTGGCAACGTTTGAAATAACTGAAATCATGGCGGGCTTTGTTTCTCCCAAATTGTGTAAATACACAAGCCTGGAAATTGGATTGCACAGCACTTCTTGTTCGCCTGACGAACGGGGGCTGAAGAATACAATATGGCATGCGCGCAGACATTCCACATCAGGGGAATGCCGTATGTCAAATTGGTTAGGACACCCTGGAATCGTCCAGGGCACATGCCTGAAACTACCATTAGGCCCAGAGCTTGTGCAAATCCAGGGCCCAATGGCAGTTTCAGGCCACATGTGCCACATTCGATTGCGACTGACAGTGAATGCACTGGACATGCTGTGGTCAGTTTTCTCTGGCCTAAAGCAGCCAAACCAGCGGTCCTTAAAGGGACACTTGGAGGCTGCCACAAAAAGTGGTTAAAAATATGGACTTACCCGAATGTAGAGCCAGGAGAAGCAGGAGTGCAATGGTCTCTGCCTCAACCACTCACTATGGCACATCAGTGATGTTGAGTCTCTAAATATACTACGTACTGAAAGAAACACCAAACTGATTGAGGCAATAAATTTTGACATCCGGGTTTTGCGCCTCCAAGCTGCGCAGCAGGCATGATGTGTACCCACATGACGTGATCTCAAGTCCACTATTTAAAGGGCCAATGCACCAAATGGAATTCGGAGGAGCAAGGAGCTGTTTTGGATAAATGCACAAAGAGCAAGGCAGCACCCAGATTTAATGATGCTTCCCTGGAATTACTGCTGGATGCAATCAGGAGGGGCATACGTTTCCACAGCAATGGGAGGAAGAAACCTGTGGCTTTCACCAAGAAGGTGTGGTTGGATGTAGCTGAGGAGATGAGCAGCAGGAGCATTGTGCCCCGATCTTGGATGCAGGGCAGCCAGAGATATCTCCATTCAGATTTCACAACCGTGATGCTTTAAGAAAATAAAGGATTATGATAACCAATTAAAAAAAAAAGTCTAATCACAAGTCTCACAATTAAATCACGAGTTGGTAGCCATGGAGATGTGTTGGGCCCCTTCAGATTGCTCATTATCTGAACCTGGCTTGCAATTGGCATATCTCCTCATGGTCAGAACTGTGGCTGTGAACTCACATTCTAGTATTTTGTACACAGAACATCACCGCCTCTCCTTCCAGAGGCCTCCTTTGCTTTTATCAATCCTTGTTCACCTTGGGAGCCTTAGCTCAGTGGTAGCATTCTCAGCCCTTAGTTGGAAGGTTACGGGTTTGAGCCCCACTGCAGACAGTCCAGGTGAGTGGAGACAACAGTTCCGGTCTCTGAGTACTGGGTTGACATTCACTGAGGTACTCGCATCCAATGGCAGTGGAGTGATGACTCCCCCCAATCATAGTTACCTGGTTCTCCTGGTAGGGGGCTGTGAGTCAGGCTAACAACCTGTCCAAGTAAAAAAGGGACTTTGTTATGGAAACAACCCAGAGCATAATCTGCTGGATGTAAAAGCAGTGGGTGAAATGGGTTGCCTCATGTGCCACTAGACAGGGAAGAGAGGGGAAGAAGTGTTCATCTTACTTACTTGCAGGGTTTGTGCACTGTAAAGTTATGAAACAATTCTTTTTCTCTTATTAGTGGTGAGGTTGATGTAGATTTTGTTGTTTATATAATTAGTGACTAATCTGGCAATGGAACAAGATATTTTAGTAGATACACCTGCAATGGGTTTAGTCAATATTTTTGTGATTCATTGGCACTCTCCCCTTTCTGGAGAATGAGACAGAAGGATCTGGGTAGGTAGGAGTAAGTTTAAAAGCTTTGATCTAATTTTATATTAAAAATGGCTTCAAACAAGCCTATTTACATATTAATAAGGCACTAGACCTGCAGCTGCATGACTATCAATATATATATATGAAAAAAATTCTAAATCCTCTTTTTCTTAACCACTTCTAATCTCAATCTCCACCATAAACAAAAACAAGCTCTTTTATTCTCTCCTGGGCCTCAAACAGCCAGAGCGAAGGCCTCTTGCAACTGGGAGACAACAACAACTTGTATTTATATAGCGCCTTTAATGTAGTAAAACATCCCAAGGCGCTTCACAGGAGTGTTATAAAACAAAATTTGGCACCGAACCGCATAAGGAGAAATTAAGGCAAATGGCCAAAAGCTTGGTCAAAGAGGTAGGTTTTAAGGAGTGTCTTAAAGAAAGAAAAAAGGAACACTTGCATTTCTATAGCACCTTTCATGACCACCAGACGTCCCAAAGCGCTTTACAGCAAATGAAGTACTTTTGAAGTATAGTCACTGTTGTAGTAGGAAATGCAGCAGCCAATTGCGCAAAGCAAGCTCCCACAAACAGCACTGTGATAATGACCAGAGAATCTGTTTTTGTTATATTGATTGAAACATAGAAACATAGAAGATAGGAGCAGGAGTAGGCCATTCGGCCCCTCAAGCCTGCTCCGCCATTCAATGAGATCACGGCTGATCATCCAAATTCAGTACCCTGTCCCTGCCTTCTCCCCATATCCCTTGATCCCTTTAGCCTTAAGAAATATATCTAACTCCTTCTTGAATATATTTAATGAATTGGCCTCAACTGCCTTCTGTGGTAGAGAATTCCACAGGTTCACCACTCTTTGGGTGAAGAAAGTCCTCCTCATCTCTGTCCTAAATAGCTTACCCCTTATCTTTAGACTGTGACCCCTGGTTCTTGACTCCGCGGCCATCGGGAACATCCTTCCTGCATCAGGTCTGTCTAGTCCTGTTAGAATTTTATAAGTTTCAATAAGATCCCCTCTCATTCTTCTAAACTCCAGCGAGTATAAGCCCAATCGACCCAATCTCTCCTCATACGTCATTCCTGCCATCCCAGGTATCAGTCTGGTGAATCTTCGCTGCACTCCCTCCATGGCAAGAACATCCTTCCTCAGATAAGGCGACCAAAACTGCACACAGTACTCAAGATGTGGTCTCACCAAGGCCTTGTACAACTGCAGCAAGACATCCTTGTTCCTGTACTTGAAACCTCTCGCTACGAAGGCCAACATACCATTTGCCTTCTTAACCGCCTGCTGCACCTGCATGCTTACCTTCAGCGACTGGGACACAAGGACACCCAGGTCTCGTTGCACTTCCGCTTCTCCCAATCTATTGCCATTCAGATAATAATCTGCCTTCCTGTTTTTGCCACCGAAGTGGATAACCTCGCATTTATCCACATTATACTGCATCTGCCATGCATCTGCCCAATCACCCAACCTGTCCAAATCATACTGGAGTTTCTCGGTATCCTCCTCACAGCACACACGCCCACCCAGCTTTGTGTCGTCTGCAAACTTGGAGATATTACATCTAGTTCCCTCGTCTAGATCATTAATATATATTGTGAATAGCTGGGGTCCTAGGACCGATCCCTGCGGTACCCCACTAGTCACTGCCTGCCACTCGGAAAAAGACACGTTTATTCCAACTCTTTGCTTCCTGTCTGTCAGCCAGTTCTCTATCCAAGTCAGTACCTTGCCCCCAATCCCATGTGCCTTAACTTTACACGCTAATCTCTTATGCGGGACCTTATCGAAAGCCTTCTGAAAGTCCAAATACACCACATCCACTGGTTCTCCCTTATCTATTTTACCAGTTACATCCTCAAAAAATTACAGTAGATTAGTCAAGCACAATTTACCTTTTGTAAATCCATATTGACTTTGTCCGATCCTGTCACTGTTTTCCAAGTGCTCTGCTATTACATCTTTTATAATGGACTCTAGCATTTTCCCCACAACCGATGTCAGGCTTATAATTGACGTTTTCTCTCCACCACCTTTTTTGAATAGTGGAGTAACATTAGCTACTCTCCAATCCATGGGAACTGTTCCAGAGTCTATAGAATTTTGGAAGGTGACCAGCAATGCATCTACTATTTCTAGGGCCACTTCCTTAAGTACCCTAGGATGTAAATTATCAGGCCCTGGGGATTTATCGGCCTTCAATCCCATCAATTTCCCTAACACCATTTCCCTACAAATACTGATTTCTATCAGTTCCTCCCTCTCATTAGACGCTATGTTCCCCGACATCTCTGGGAGGTTATTTGTGTCCTCCTTTGTGAAGACAGAACCAAAGTATGTATTTAATTGGTCTGCCATTTCTTTGTTCCCCATTATAAATTCCCCTGATTCTGACTGCAAGGGACCTACGCTTGACTTCACCAATCTTTTTCTCTTCACATATCTATAGAAGCTTTTACAGTCAGTTTTTATATTCCCTGCAAACTTCATCTCATACTCTATTTTCCCCTCTTAATTAATCCCTTTGTCTTCCTTTGTTGAATCCTAAACTGCTCCCAATCCTCAGGTTTGCTGCTTTTTCTGGCCAATTTATATGTCCTCTCCTTTGATCTTATGCTATCCCTAATTTCCCTTGTTAACCATGGTTGATTCACCTTTTTTGTTTTATTTTTATGCAAAACAGGGATGATCAAATTCTGTAGTTCATCCATGCGATCTTTAAATGTTTGCCATTGCCTATCCACCGTCAACCCTTTGAGTAACATTCCCCAATCAATCCTACCCAACTCGCTCCTCATACCATCGTAGTTTCCTTTATTTAAATTCAGGACCCTAGTCTCTGAGTCAAATACTGCACTCTCCATCTTAATGAAGAATTCTATCATATTATGATCGCTCCGACCCAAGGGGCCTCGCACAACAAGATTGCTAATTATTCCTTTCTCATTACATAATACCCAGTCTAAGATGGCCTGATCTCTAGTTGGTTCCTCGACATATTGGTCCAGGAAACCATCTCGTATACACTCCAGGAATTCCTCCTCCACAGTATTGTTACTAATTTGGTTAGCCCAATCTATATGTAGATTAAAGTCACCCATGATAACTGCTGTGCCTTTATTGCACGCATCTCTAATTTCCCGTTTAATGCCATCCCCAACCTCCGCATTACTGTTTGGGGGTCTGTATACAACTCCCACTAACGTTTTCTGTCCCTTGGTATTTCTCAGCTCTACCCATACAGATTCTACATCATCAGAGCTAATATCCTTCCTTACAATTGTGTTAATCTCCTCTTTAACCAGCAATGCTACCCCACCTCATTTTCCTTTTTGCCTGTCTTTCCTGAATATTGAATACCCCTGGATGTTGAGTTCCCAGCCCTGGTGATGGATAAATATTTACCAGGACTCCATGGATAACTCCCCTGCTCTTCTTCAAAATAGTGCCCTGGGATCTTTTACATCCACCTGAGAGCGCAGACAGGGCCTCAGTTTAACATCTGATCCGAAAGATGGCACCTCCGACAGTGCAGCACTCCCTCAGCACTGCACTGGAGTGCCAGCCTAGATTTTTGGTCTCAGGTCTCTGAAGTGGGACTTAGAACCCACAACCTTCTGACTCAGAGGCAAGATTGCCATCCACTGCGCCACAGCTGACACTAAAGGAGGAAAGAGAGGTAGAGAGGCACAGAGGTTTAGGGAGGGAATACCAGGGCTTAGGGCCTTGGCAGCTGAAGGTACGGCCACCAATGGTTGAGCGATTAAAATCAGGGATTCTCAAGAGGCCAGAATTAGAGGAGTGCAGATATCTCAAGGAGTTGTGAGGCTGGAGGAGATTACAGAGACAGCGAGGGGTGAGTCCATGGAGGGATTTGAAAACAAGGATGAGAATTTTTAAATCGAGGTGTTGCTTAACTGGGAGCCAATGTAGATCAGCGAGCATAGGGGTGATGGGTGAACGAGACTTGGTGCGAATTAGTACATGAGCAGCACAGTTTTGGATCACCTCAAGTTTACATAGGGTAGAATGTGGGAGGCCAGCCAGGAGTGCATTGGAATAGTCAAGTCTAGAGGTAACAGAGGCATGGATGAGGGTTTCAGCAGCAGATGAGCTGAGGCAAGGGCGGAGTCGGGCGATGTTACAGAGGTGGAAATAGGCGTTCTTAGTTATGGCGCGGATATGTGGTTGGAAGCTCATTGCAGGGTCAAATATGACAACAAAGTTGCAAACAGTGTGGTTCAACCTCAGACAGATGCTAGGGAGAGGGATGGAGTCAGTGGCTAGTTAACGGAGTTTGTGGCGGGGACCAAAGACAATGGCTTCGGTCTTCCCAATATTTAATTGGAGGAAATTTCTGCTCATCCAGTCCTGGATGTCAGACAAGCAGTCTGACAATTTATTGACAGTGGAGGGGTCGAGAAAATTGTGGTGAGGTAGAGCTGGGTGTCATCAGCGTACATATGGAAACTGACGCTGTGTTTTCAGATGATGTCGCCGAGGGGCAGCATGTAGTTAAGAAATAGGAGGGAGCAACTGGCAGCCACCAAGGTAAGGCTGACTGATTTTTTTTAGATCAGTGGTGACCTTATCATTGAATCTTCTTGGCTGCCTCTGGTCTAACTGGAACCAGTGCAGAGGCAGAAGTGGGCTTTGATGGTGATAAGGAACATTAAGAACAGGGGTAGGTTATTCAGCCCCTCAAGGCTGCTCCACCATTCTATTAGATTATGGCTGATCTGTATCTCGACTCCATTTACCTGCTTTTGCTCCATATCCCTTGATATTCTTACCTAACAAAATCTATCGATATGAGTTTTGAAATTTTCATTTTACCCAGCCTTTTGGGGAAGCGAGTTCCAGATTTTCAATACGTTTTTTGTGAAAAAGTGCTTCCTGATTTCACTCCTGAAATGCCTACCTCTAATTTTAAAATGGTGTCCTCTTGTTCTGGATTCTCCCACCAGAGGAAGTAATTTCTCTGTATCTACTCTATCGAATCCCTTTATCATTTTAAACATCTCGATTGGATCACACCTCAACCGTCTAAACGCAAAGGAATACAAGCCAACTTTATGCAACCTGTCATCGTAATTTAACCCTTTAAACCCTTGTATCACAATGTGATGCCAGCACACTGGTGTCATCATGCACATTTGTACCTTAAATCTCCAATCTGATGCTATGATACAAAGTCAGTGTGTCAATGTGTGCGCCAGGGAGCTGGCTCATGGTTTTTAATGATGTTTAAATCCAGCTTCCATAGACTAGTAAACCCAGATACAAGAAAATCAGCAAGTCTGTTGCTGGTCTACGGATACTGGATATAAACCGCACAGTCGCCAGGAGCTGACTCATGGAGACAGCCTCCCGGAATCTGAACTAAAAGCCCAGCCTCTAACCCTATGGTTCATGACTTCAAGGTAATTCCCTACGTTTGTTGTCACTATATCTGGCGCCTTCTTGGTAAATGACAGTATCAGTCCTACCAACCAGCCTCTTCGGGCCCTCAGCTTTAGGGATGGGGGTGTATAATGGCAGCGATCTTCTGGCCAGATCCCTTGGCAGGGGCCTGTGCTCAGAATCAGCGGGGTGGGAGTAGGGTGGTGAATGGTCACCAGCTGCGGGGCTGGTGTCCAAAAAAGAAAGTGGGCAGCACGGTTGGGCCCTTCTCGTCTCATTTGCATGCAGCCTCCCACCTGAGGGGAAGCCCTGGAAACCTCTTGGTTGATGCAAAGTGTTCCCAGGGTAAAAACAAGAAGAAATTTAGCACCTGTATCTCCTTCATCTCCTGTACTATTTTCTATGTTATAATATCACACACACTTATGAATTTTTATTTTCAGATTGTACCATTAGTCCCTGTTAAATATAACTGGACAATCAACTTACTTCCACTGGCTGATAAGCACTCAAATCTTCCGGCAGGCCTATGGAAGAATGACTGCATATAGTGCATGTAAATGATATCCCCCATGTTGCTATTGTAATTATTATTCAAAATAATTGTGTGATCCCTTGAAGTGCTTTTGTTAAGCTATTCCTTTTTTTGCTTTGTTCCATCTAGTTTTAATATTCATTTGTTTACCACTGTTTGAAGTTCAGAGTATTGAAGAGGAGGAGGTGAGAATCCTGTGTGACACGTGGATGTTCAGTAAGCTCAGTCGTGTTGAAATGAGGGATCTGAGTGGGGCCAGTGTGAGGACAGTGCAGCACACTGACAAGGCAGGGTGAGCAGCTACACCTGTGGGAGAAATTCATCTGGTGCCCAAAAACGTGTGTAAAGAGTAACCTCTCCATGCGCCGCTTCGTGCCGGCCTGAGCTAAATTCGGCTTTGGGGCCTGATTCAAATGCCGTGGGACAGCTGCGGCTCACCAACTGGGGAGGGGCAGGACATCAGCTGGCTCCAGGTTGAGTCTGGAAGGAGGGCGGAGGAGCTCCCGGGAGGGTCTTGAACATGCTGACAATAGGCCGGAGTTTTATTGTGGGCCCAGGAAAAGCACTTTATTTGAGCAGCCTCTAAGCCTTTAAGAAGACAGAAACAACTTGCATTTGTGTATCGCCTTTCACGACCTCATGACGTCCCAAAGTGCTTTACAGCCAATGAAGTCTTTTTTAAGTGTGGTCACTGTTGTAATATTTAACAGGGCAGTGAGGTTACAAACAGTTTGGTTCGGCCTGCAACAGTGCCTAGGGAGGGGAGGAGATGGAATGGTGGCGAGGGAACGGAATTTGTTGCAGGGTCTGAAGACAATAGCTTTGGTCTTTCCAATGCTTAACTAGAGGAAATTGCGGCTCATCCCACTCAAAACTTGCTCCCAGTTAACCCTGCCCCCATGTCTGTGGATGATGTTGCAAGGGGTTGTATGTAGTTGAGGAGGAGGAGGGGGCAAGGATAAATTCATCGGGGACTCCAGAGGTAATGGTGCGGGAGCTGGAAGAGAAGCCGTGCTAGAGATGCGCTGAATAGGTGAGAGTGGAATCAAGCTAGATATGAGTTGGTAGTAGGGAACTCCTAGTAGTAGATCTAATGGGGGACTTTGGGGGCAAAACTGGAAAAGGCCCAAAAACAGGCGCAGGGACCGCAATGCACAATCTGCCTGCGCCGGTTGAAAGTAGCACAGGCAGCATGCAAAATTCATGCTGCCTGCTCATTAACATGATTGAAGTGCTGAGCCCAGTGCTGAACGCGCTGCTGGTTGGTTCAACGCTTAACAGGGGGACCAATATCATGGGGAATCTGCTCTCTGTTTAAAGGTTGCCTGCAGAAGGCTGTGTAGGGGGTGGTGTGTTGTGCCCAGCCAGCTTCGCCTCTGGCTGTCCCCTTTGAGCGGTTTAAATTGCTCCCACACCCCTGGGTTCTAGACACCGGACTTAGGTACAGGCGGCGATACAGAAAATCGAGTAGACAAGTGGTTTGGTGCAAGAAAACCAAAATTTTATTAAAAGCAGAATAGAACAATCTTATGAGAATTACTGGCATGAAAATTACAGGCATAAAACAATTACACTTATATGGGAATGGGGAACACACGGCACATCAAGGGAAAACAACTACATTAAACAATCCCCTTATCCTTATCCAACCCCCTACACCTAACTAGATTAAGCTATGAGGGGCCAGGAATTCATGCTCACTGATCCAAAACCTGTTGCTTAAACGGTTATGAGTTTTGAGCTCCGCTCCCGCTGTCCTTTGAGGTACCCCGTCGCCACATGGTCTCAGGGCGCGGCTCTGAAGTTGTTGATGAGAAGCACTCTCCCTTTTCCTCAGCTACCGTCGTCGTCTCATCGCAATGGGTTTTCTGCTTCTTCTCCCTCGGGCGGTCGTCGGCGGTAATGTTACGATCGGAGTCGATTGGCAGTCTTTATCGTCTAAAAGATTTTATTACCTATGCTTCGAACGCTAGTTTATTCATCACGGGCGCTGCCACCCTCTCTTCGAACGCTTGCTTATTCGCACTGTTCATGCATGCAACGCCAACTTATTCACCAAACGCCAGCTTATAACTAGGCGTTTGGATTTTCCCAATGCGTCTTTCGCTGCCCTTCTCTGCTTTTATCGGTTTACCTTCTTCTTCGTTTCGTCTCGTCTCGTCTACCCGTTTGTGGCCTGTGTGTCCTGTGTAGTTTTGAACTTGGGTCTCGTTCTCCTCCCGCATTTGGCCCTGGTGTAATGGGCGTCCTTGGTTGTTGAGCAGCGTGGGGAGCGAGAAGAGAGTCTGCCACGAGGCCAGGGTGCGAGTATGAGCGGCAGCAGGCCAAGGCCTCAAGCAAGAGATCAGGGAGCTAAGCGAAACGCACACGATTACCACTGATGGGCCTACAATTATACCCATTCTTCAACTCCTTATCTGCGCGCCAAATCAGGTCAGTCCATTGTCTTACTTTTGGCGGGCTTGTTTAAATGATTACAACCATTTACTTTAACGACTTTTGGCGTGGTTGTCTCCGGGTCTAATGGCCCTGATGTCCTGGTTGTTTGTCATGGATAAGACTTAACTGTCCCCATCCTGACTTGATGGCTACTGTGAGCTGTTACCGATTAAATATGCAGAAACCTAATGGCCTCGATTCTAGGCCCATTCTAGCTTGATTTGTTTCAAGTCGAATGAATGCGTATTCTGTGTTTACTTTGTCTGGCTGGCTCCAGAGAGTCCCTTTTCACAGATTCCTGCATTTTAAGTTTCATCTCCGGGCCTGCTTGTCTGCAGAACCTTGCTTTAAAAATCCTGTTGGTTTGGTCACGAGGCTGCAGAAGCCATTTTGGGTACCCTGGTTTTAATAACTTGTCCAAACAGGGCCCCTTGAGCCATAATTTTGGGGAGTGCGGGAATTTTGGGAACCCTGCACTTACACTCCCCCCTGTTGATAGTAAACTTGCTTTACCTATCATCCTGATGAGGTGAGCAAAATTTTCAACCCTCCATAGTCAACCTTCCCCTGTAATTACCTATCTAATATACCCACGACACGTGCATTTCCCATTCTGTAAAAATGTAGTGTACATAAGCATACATAGAATAATATTACAGTCATTTACACACATCAAAGCACGGAGGGGGACCGACACCCCTGCACCACTTGGTACACATTACCTTTATGACAAACACGTTTGAACATCTTTATTAAAAACAATAAAAGAACATTAAAAAAAACCACAATCTTTAATCAACGATACAAACAGCAAATTCAAACATGTGTATCTCCCTCCATCTTAACATAATGTTCCTTCCAGGTCCTTTGGTTTCGGAATTCTAGTATCTGACCCTTCCCTTGCACTGAGTGCAGACTAGGTACAATACTATCCCCAACTGGCAAACCACGAGAATGTGGGAAGCCAGTCTGATCCACGAAGGGACCTCTATATTAGTGAAAATGTCCCACCAAGGTGGAACTATAATGTCCAATATCTTAGCCCCTATCTCTACTGTTTTCTGCTCCAGAGTGTAAAAATATTTCTGGGAAACTATAACTGCTTTGAGTATTTTGGTAAGGTGTTCTGGGAGAGGGGGAATTTCGTAGCCGAAATGCGCTACATACTTTTGCAAGTTGGTAAAATTCTCTTTTACAGTGAGGTGAACAGTGGAGGGTTCAGGAATGGGGACAATTCGCTCCTGAGCCACTTGAACTTCTGCCTCGGGTTTAAAGCAGAAACTGCTGTCACTAACCGGACACCAGCTATGCTGTCCATGCTGGTATGGGGCGCTCCTGTGGTGACACAATATGTCCCACCTCCTATATATGCTACCTGCGGGGGAACATGGCCTTGTGCCATTGCCTCCATGGTACAATTTATAGGTTTCACGCCAGCAGCTCTGAACCCGCACTGTGGTTTTGAATAGGCGTTCAAGTGCTGGGGACACAGGATTATGTGTGCTCCCTGGCTCCGGCACCCTGAGAGGTCAGTACCTGTCATAGCGTGCTCCCACTTTATGACGTAAGGTGGGACCGCTGTGAAATGAATGTGTGCACCCCCTTGAATGACTCCAATGTTCTCTACCCTGTATAGCGGTGCAGGTCGGGCTGTCCTACCCATGACCGGCATTCTCACTACTATTCCCATGATGGTGTGGTTGGACCGCTCACAATCCACTGGGGCTGGGTAGGCTTCAGAAGCTAGCCGGAGTTGGCACGGGCTTAATGCATTCTCAAACGGGTGGAGGGCTGCGAGGTGTTGTTGCTGATCCAGGAGGGGACTAAACCCTGTTTTAAATCCTCCAGGTAACTGCGGCCCTCGCCCAGCAACCACGCCCCGTACAGCACGCACACCTCGTTCTGCGCAGCCTGGTCAGAAGCATTTCTGTCCTCCCTTATGAGGGCATTTATGGTCTTTGCGTGCGTCTCCAACTCTGCTATAATCTCCTTTAAATGGACCATCATGGCCTGGTCCTCATGCAACTCTGAGCCCACTATCTTGTTCTCATCCATTAGGATTTTCTTTTGTGTTTTTAAACCGTTTATCTGGGTCTGTAATTCTATGTCATCCAAACTGTTGATGACAGAGGACCCAGTGTTAAACGCAGTAAAAACATCATTCCACGCTCCCCTTCTTTGTCTCCCTGCATTACCCAAAAACTCATGGGGTGTGGTGTACAGTTCGGTTTTGTCGACATTGGCGAAATCGAACTTATAAAATTTTCTGAACATCTCCTTTAATAGGGCCTGGTATAGCTGCACTGTTTCTTTGGGGCACCACTCCGGTAAGTGTACCTCAGTGAGATTTAAAATCACGGAGGCTACCGCGTAGCGTACCCCCTGGTATAGTACCTGATCCGTAGGCACTAGTACCAGCCCATTCCCTGGTCCCTTGGTGGTGGCGGGGCACCCGTCCCTGTGTGTCCTCGCTGCCTGGGTCGTGGGCAGGGGCTTACGGGGGCGGGTTACAAGCTCAGTGGCATTGACTGGGATTGGGGAGTATGGGACCGCGCACGCCTTCAGGTTCAGGAGAGGTAAAGCCCGAGGAAGAAGATCCCCACTTCATCCCCTCCCCGGCGTCTTGCCACTGCTGGTGGAAAATGATGGATATGCCTGCGGGGCAGACTCTCTCTGACCCCCACATACAGATATAAATCCCTTGATCTGGTTCCCACCACTTGTCCCAACACACAATTAATCCTCCGTGAGTCCCTGTAATCGTCCGGTGGGTATTGTTCCCCAACCGTTCCCACTCGACTGCGGGGTCTCTCATATCTTTGTTCAGCTTTCTGAGCCACCACCACCTATCCAAAGGAATGTGTCCCTTGCACCTTAAACATACACGTTTCCCTACGGTGACGCTAACCCTTGTGGTAACGACCTGTACCCTGGGGCACAGGAGGGAGACCTCCCTGTACGTGAACCCAGTCTGGCTGGAGTACTGAGACGAATTGGACCCCAGCCATCCTGGCCACCTTCCCTCGTGGAAGTAGACGGCAGTCTCCTCCACATCTCGTTCGCCGCTTCCGTCGGTTGCTACAGGTGCTCTCTCTCCTGAGCACCCATAGATGTGGGATTCCTCCACGCCACCCCTCTTTCCAATGCTCAGTCCTATCAGGGTGAGTAGGATCACGCCCCCCTTCATCCTGAAAGTCCTTCTGCAAAAGATACAAAAACATACAGCCAGGTCCCCAGGAGATTCTCTGGCTTGGATGAAGCATAGTCGGGTCTCGCGACCTCGACTCAAATACACATACTCTTAGCAGAATACTACTTAATTAAAACTACCCATCACCTTACTTAACTTAAGCTAAATACCTAAACTTAAATTACCTAAACTTAAATTACCTACTATGTACATCCGCTGCCCATCTCCGGGCGGCCAGCCTAATTCCTGTTAGGGCTGCGGCACACCGCTCCCTTCGGTGTGGCCGCACTGTCCTGCACTTCCGGTCCCTCACAGCCTGTGGCTGCTGGCTGGGGACCACTGTCCTTGGACCTCCCCCTGACTCGGGAGGCTGTCCCTTTGAAATGGGGAGCCAGTGACCAGGGTTTCCTTTGCTGGGGCGTCCGTGGGGACCCTCTAGGGACTTTGGCGGGTGGGGTTTTCTTGGCTGGTGGGCCTTTAACCCGAACCGTCGTCCCCTCCGGTGCGGTCTGTGGGCTTACCACTGCCGCTGGCCGGGGATCTTCTTCCTCGGGTTTTACCTCTCCCGAACCTGGGCTAGGGGCAGGTAACTCTTCGCAGCCTGTTGCTGCAGGCTGAGAGTCTCCGCCCCCAGGTCCCAAACCTGGGTCCGGGGCGGGGTCTTCGCCCTCGGGTCGGTCCCTCCTCCTCTAAACCTGGGTCAGGGGCGGGGTCTTCGCCCTCGGGTCCCTCCTCATCTGGAGCCCAGAAGAGTGGGGGAGTGTCCCAATCGGTGGGCGGGATGGCCCTTCCCCTTAAGCAAGCCACAACGCCTGCCTGTGCAGTCTGTGAACTCGCTCCCACTGCAGGCTGAGGATTTCTATCCTCAGACCCTACCCCAACTGGCTGTCTTCTCCTTTCGGGTCTAAACAGTTTACACTGGTTAATGTGAAACCATTTGGTACGCTGAGGCATCTTAACGGCGTATACCATGGGGCTGGCTTTGTCTACAATGCTGTAGGGCCCCATGTATAATGGTTCCAGACTCCCTACTTGGCCATAGTTCCTTACAATGACCTGATCTCCTACCTCCCACTCATGGTGTTTACGGGGTGCGAGCAGCAATCGGTTGCTCCGATGCTGCTTTCCCATGTTCCCAGCCGCCTGCTCGTGGACCTGTTTAAGGTGCTCGAAGAGGTTTCGGGCGAACCTGTCCCAGTTTACCTCTCTGAGCTGACCTTCTGAGAGCACCGGGGCTAGTACATGGGTGGGGGTCCACATAACCCTGCCAGTCATCAGCTTGTACGGGGAGTACCCCGTGCTTTTTGACTGGCTGGCCTGGATCCCCATCAGAACCAACGGTAGGACCTAGGCCCATTTACGGGATGAGTCCACCGTCTCCTTCCTCAACCTCTCTTTTAGGGTCCTATTCATTCTCTCCACAATCCCTGATGACTGTGGGTTGTGGGCCACGTGTCACTTCCCCTCGATGCCTAGCAGCATGAGGGTATTCTGCATCACCTGTCCGGTGAAGTGACTCCCTTGGTCGGACTCCACATACTGTGGTAGCCCCCACCGCGAGAAAACCTCCCGGAACAGGATCCTGGCAGTACCCAGAGCTGTGGCTGTTCTGCAGGGGAAGGCCTCTACCCATTTGGTGAACACATCCACCAGGACTAGGCAGTATTTATAGCCTCCCTGGGCGGTTGGTAGGGGCCCGATGTAGTCGACCTGTATCGACTGCCATGGTCCCTCTACCCTCCTGATGTGTCCCATGGGTACCTTCCTTTTGTGGGGGTCAGGGTTATTAGCAGCGCACACGAGACAGCCGGCGCAGAACTCGCGGACATCTTCTCTGAGTCCCGGCCACCATCCCGCCTGTTCCACCCGCTGCCAGGTGGTCTCAGACCCGGGATGCCCCGCTCCTGGACCCTCATGGGCCAGTTGAAGGAATTCCCTCTGGAGCTGCTGCGGCACATCCCACTGCTCCCTCCGGAACAGCATGCCCTCTTTGACGGAGAGGGTTGCTGTGCCGTAAGGACCCTCTACCCTTTTTCCCTCAGTCACTGCACTGAGGACTGCTTTGAGGACGGGGTCTTGGGCTTGGACCGTCTTAAGGTCCGGGGCTAAAGCTACCCCTGCACTCCCTTGGGTCCCGTCCCTACCTCTGACTGCTGCCATGGGCCTGGACCCATATGGGTCCCAGAAAGTGCTTGCGCGGGCACCCTCCTTGGCGAGCATGTCAGCCTGCTGGTTGCCTTGACTGTGGGGTTCTGTGGAGGAATGGGCCTTCACCTTGTGAATGAAGACCTCCCCTTCCTCCCCCACTGCTGCTAGGATTTTCTCCAGCAGGGGTTTTACTGTGAGGGGTCTCCTGTCGGCGGAGGTGTATCCGTGGCGGGACCAGATGGCCAGGTACTCCGTACACGAATTGCACGTAAACATGCTGTCCGAGCAAATTGTGTATGGGGTGGGGAAGATTTCGGGGTGTGTAACGACGTACACTACCGCGGACAGTTCAGCCTGCTGGGCGCTCATGGTGCTGGGGAGCTTAATTGCCAGGGCAATGTTTGCCGCTGGGTCATAAACTCCACACCCCGTTAGACGCTCGCCAGCAGCTACCGTGCTGGCACCGTCTACATAGATCTCGCGGCCCGTGGGATGTATCCCGGCCCGTAAACCTATGTTCACTTCCCAAACCCCTTCTATGGAACACCAGTGGGCTGTTCCAGGATATACCAGGTTGGCTGCGAGCTTTGGCTTGCAGAGACCCTTCACCTTAAGATCCATCTGTGAGAGGAGCAGGGTCCAGCAGGCAATGCGGGCACTGCTCACTGTTCCATCCTTGATCCTCCCATCCAGAAGCATCTGGGTGGGTGTGTGATGGGTGAGGAGGGTGATGGGAGAGGTGCCTGTGAAGATGAGTGATCTCTTCACAGCCCAATGTGTGGCCAAGAGGTGCCGCTCACAGTTGGAGTAGCTCCTCTCCACAGCCGTGAGTATCCTGGAGGAGAAGACCACCGGCCGCAGCCGGCCGTGCCGCTCTTGGAGCAGCACAGCACTCAGGCTATCCCCGCTGGCTGCTACCTCCAGGAAAGACTCTTTCCCCCCATCTATGGCCCCTAGAGCTGGTGCGGTCTGCAAGTCCTTCTTGAGCCTGACGAATGCTGCCTGGCAACCCTCATCCCAAACCCACTCCACTCCCTTGTGCAGGAGTTGGAGCAGAGGGGCTGCTGTGGCTGCATAGTCTTCAATGAAGTCTCTGCAGTACCCGGTTAGCCATAAAAATGACCTCACACCCGTGACTGTGTTGGGGACTGGTAACTCTTGTACCGCTTCCTTCCTAGCCTTATCTATGGCCCTTTCTCCAGCGCGTACAGTCAGGCCTAGGAATTTCACCTCCTACTGGCCGATCTGCACTTTCTTGGGGTTTACCTTAAAACACTTTTGCCCGAGCAGCTCCAGCAGTTCGGCCAATAGTGGGCCATGTTCCACTCTCGAATCGGTGAAGAGAAGCAGGTCATCCACATATTGTACCAACTGTCTGGGCTGACTGAAATCCTTTAACATGTTTGCCATGCACTGATGGAAAATGCTGGGGCTGTTATGGAAGCCCTGAGGCAAGCAGTTCCACGTGTACTGTTGCCCTTGAAACATAAAAGCAAACTTGTACTGATCCTCCCTCCTTAAAGGGATGGACCAAAACCCGTTGGAAATATCCAGCACCGTGAAAGTGGTCGTGGGTGCTGGGATACTTCCTATCAGGTCGGCGACTGCTGCTACCGTGGGTGCACAGGCTGGGATGTTACTGTTGAGCACTCGATAGTCCACCGTGGCCCTCCGGGAATTGTCCGGCTTTCTAACCGGCCACAATGGAGAGTTTACGTGGGTGGCTATCGGTCTCAGAACTCCCTGCTGTATTAAAGAGGACATGGCTGCTTCCATGTCTGGCTCCGCTTCCCTGGGGAAGTTATACTGTTTCTGTGGTCGGGCCATGGAGTCCCCATCTACGCTGACCTCAAGTCCGTTGACCCTCCCGCAGTCGTGTTTGTGTGTGGCAAATGTGGCCAGGTGGACCTGCACAAATGCCTGGAACTCCTGTGGGGTGTTACTGACCATGAGCTCGAGGTTATAACCCTCTTTAGGCTTCATGGTGCATAGGGTCCCCTTCCCTGGGATTATTACTATCCCGCCGTCCTTTCCCGTACTTGCCCCCCATAGGCAATGATCCCTTAAATCTACTAGGATCCTGTGGCCTACAATAAAGTCGGCCCCCAGGACCCCTCTTCCACCTTCCACTTCCCATTTCATCAGGACACAGGTCCACTTGGAGCGGAGTGGTCCTAACCGAATGGCGAGCGGGATGGAAAACGAGCCGGCCTGTTCTTTGCCTGTGAACCCCGACAGACTGTATGGGACCCCATTAGATAGAGGTGAGGTGGTGGGGTTAGCTGAATAGACCACGGTGCATGATGCCCCGGTGTCCAGCAGATAGGTCCCCTTCACCTTTTCCACCTCCATCTCCACGAGGGGTCTTTTCCATTCATCGTATCGAAGGGAACACAGGTAAACAGGCTGCGCTGGCTCTAGTCATGGCTGTGGGTTGGATGGGGCCGATGGGGTCAGAGCACCAGTAGCGGCTGCTACTCTCCCGTGGCCAGTCAATAAGGACCTCATGGTGTCCAAAAATGACTCGACCGCTGCGGGAGGGATTCCTGCCTCTGCCTTTTGGGCTGGGGCTGTGGGATTCTTTCCCTTGTTGTCTTTCCAAGGGTTTTTGCACTCCTTCCGCCAATGACCGTCCTTCCCACACCCGTAACAATTCGTCTTTGTGTTGGGGGGTTATTCCCTTCCTGATGCCACTCTTTCCTACCCGGTCCGGGTTTTACCTCATGCACCTTCCCCTTGGGTGGGTGTGCATCGGTTCCTCTACCGTTCTTATAGGCTAGGGTCAACTGTCTGATCACCGTAAGTTCGGTGGTCTGGGGATTCTTGGGGTCGAACCAGACTTCCGCCTTGGCCCGGACCTGTGGCAAGCTGTTTGCCACCAGGCACCGGAGCCAATGAGCCAGTGGATCCCCGTTTAGGAACGCACGGTTAGGTGTCCCCGGACAGGCATGCCGGTACACCGGCCATAACCTGTCCGCGAAAGCCTGCGGGGTTTCCCCTGTGAGCTGGACCGTCTTCTCCACATGGGAGAAAGGACTTCCCTCATTCATCCCCATGGCCTCCAGAACTTCATCCCTGAGCGCCTCATACCCGCTCTGCCCCTTCTTACACTCGTCAGAGAGGGATTGGAGGAGCCTACTCTCCAGGGAGAATAGCAGCATTTTGGCCTGCTCAGCGCCATCGCAGTCGTTGACGTTGGCTGCCTGCTCTACTTCGCTGAAGTGGATCGAGGGGTCTCCCTTTTTCGGAGAGCTTTGGGATATGGCTCACCATAGCCCTAAGCTGTTGGGTGCTATAGGGTAATATGAACTGGTTTTGGAGGGGTCTCTCATCGTCGCCATTGACGGGTGGGCCGAACCTCCGATGCCGGGCTGGGCACATCGGTCCCGGCTCCGACCTCTCTGGCGGGGATTGCTCCACCACCACTCCCACCTCTGGCTCCACCTCCCCTTGCTGCCAGACCTCGTTGAAACCTGGCGCTACGGGTGGTGGTCGTGAGACCTCCTGTTCCTCAACCGGGTCATCCCTGGGCACTACCAGTGATGTTTGTACTGTCCTCCCCTCATTCCCCATAAAATCTGCCTGGCCTGCCTTCGGGCTTATGAGGCACACCATGCCTTTTGCCTTCCTCAGGGCCAGGCTCAGATTTTCTATCTGTTCCTTGCAGGGGCCATGATCTGCATCTTCAAACCTCTGTTCACTCGCTAGCTTGTAAGCTGCCTTTACCTCTTTTACTTTCTCCTCCTGCTCTCTAACTTGCCTTGCTAGGCGGGCGTTCTTTTCCCACAACCTTAACTCATTACCCTTGGCTTCGGTGACTTGGCACTGTAGGTATTCCAACTGGGCCTTGTGTTCTCCCGTTAAATGCAACCTCTCCTGATTCAGGGCCTGCAATGCTACCAGTAACTTCTCCCCTGCTAGAGCATTATCCTGGATCTCCAGGGCTGACTCCTTTAACTCAGATGCCTGTGCTGCAACGAGCCTGTCCAAAAGCTGGACCTGCTTTTTGAAACACATCAGCCAGACTGCCTTCTCTAAGGACTTCTTGTGTTCCTTCCCCTCTGTCCACTTAGCTGCTGCATCTATCGGATGCCCAGCCCTTAACAGAGTGGTGATCCACTTCTTTGTGATATTCACCTTGCTAAACACATAATCAGAAATCCTTTCCTCCATCATGGTTTGCTCATCCGAACCATTGTCTACTGTATCGCAACCCTGTTGCCGGAGTCCTGCCGCGGTCGCCATTTCTGTAGGGGGTGGTGTGTCGTGCCCAGCCAGCTTCGCCTCTGGCTGTCCCCTTTGAGCGGTTCGAATCGCTCCCACACCCCTGGGTTCTAGACACCAGACTTAGGTACAGGCGGCGATACAGAAAATCGAGTAGACAAGTGGTTTGGTGCAAGAAAACCAAAATGTTATTAAAAGCAGAATAGAACAATCTTATGAGAATTACTGGCATGAAAATTACAGGCATAAAACAATTACACTTATATGGGAATGGGGAACACACGGCACATCGAGGGAAAACAACTACATTAAACAATCCCCTTATCCTTATCCCACCCCCTATACCTAACTAGATTAAGCTATGAGGGGCCAGGAATTCATGCTCACCGATCCAAAACCTGTTGCTTAAACGGTTTTGAGTTTTGAGGTCCACTCCCGCTGTCCTTTGGGGTACCCCATTGCCACGTGGTCTCAGGGCGCGGCGCTGAAGTTGTTGATGCGGAGCACCCTCCCTTTTCCTCAGCTACCGTCGTCGTCTCGTCGCGATGGGTTTTCTTCTTCTTCTCCCTCGGGCGGTCATCGGCGGTAATGTTATGATCGGAGTCGATTGGCGGTCTTTATCGTCTAAAAGATTTTACTACCCACTCTTCAAACGCCTGCTTATTCGCACTGTTCATGCATGCAACGCCAACTTATTCACCAAACGCCAGCTTATAACAAGGCGTTTGGATTTTCCCAATGCGTCTTTCGCTGCCCTTCTCTGCTTTTATCAGTTTATCTTCTTCTTCATCTTGTCTCGTCTCGTCTGCCTGTTTGTGGCCTGTGTGTCCTGTGTAATTTTGAACTCGGGTCTCGTTCTCCTCCCGCGTTTGGCCCCGGTGTAACGGGCGTCCTTGGTTGTTGAGCGGCGCAGGGAGCGAGAAGAGAGCCCGCCACGAGGCCAGGGCGCGAGTACGAGCGGCACCAGGCCGAGGCCTCAAGCAAGAGATCAGGGAGCTAAGCGAAAACGCACCACGATTACCACTGATGGGCCTACAATTATACCCATTCTTCAACTCCTTATCTGCGCGCCAAATCAGGTCAGTCCATTGTCTTACTTTTGGCGGGCTTGTTTAAATGATTACAACCATTTACTTTAATGACTTTTGGAGTGGTTGTCTCCGGGTCTGATGGCCCCGATGTCCTAGTTGTTTGTCATGGATAAGACTTAACTGTCCCCATCCTGACTTGATGGCTACTGTGAGCTGTTACCGATTAAATATGCAGAAACCTAATGGCCTCGATTCTAGGCCCATTCTAGCTTGATTTGTTTCAAGTCGAATGAATGTGTATTCTGTGTTTACTTTGTCTAGCTGGCTCCAGAGAGTCCCTTTTCACAGATTCCTGCATTTTAAGTTTCGTCTCCGGGCCTGCTTGTCTGCAGAACCTTGCTTTAAAAATCCTGTTGGTTTGGTCACGAGGCTGCAGAAGGCATTTTGGGTACCCTGGTTTTAATAACTTGTCCAAACAGGGCCCCTTGAGCCATAATTTTGGGGGAGTGCAGGAATTTTGGGAACCCTGCACTTACAGCTATCTGCACTTGTTAAGGAAGAGGTGCTTTTTGGAGAGAAGTACCTCATTCTGACTGGAGCTGAAACTTAACAATGTCTCAACAAGGCAGCGAAAGGGCACCTCGGGTCTCTGATGCAGCACAGCAGGCCTTGATATAGGGGGTCTAAATGAGGACACAAGTCCTCTACCTGAAAGGGACCAGGAGGCCTTCCATGATGCTGGGTGTGATGGGTGATGTTGCAGCTTTCACTGCAGCACAAGCAGAAGTGACCCAACAGCAGTGCTGCAGTGGAAGCTCAGACTTCTGTCATGCAGGCTCAGCTTGCTGCTCACGCACGCTCAGACTGCTGCCATCGTGGCTAGGTTTACGAGTGTGGAAAGGGGCTTACTGGGTATCACAGCAGTCCAGCAATCTGTCCTCCAACAGATGGCTAGGATTGCTGAGGCGTCACCCCGGGGGAGTGGCACTGCAAGTGGAGCCCCCATGACTGGGAGCAAGTAGTGTAGTCAGAGAAAAGCAACAGAAAATGCTGGAAAAACTCAGCAGGCAGGCAACATCCGTGGAGAGAAAATAGAGTCAACGTTGTAGTCAGAGTCCTTCCAGTTGCAGCCAACGCCTTCCCAACATCCAGCAGCACTCCCTGCACATTTTAACAATGTTATAAATGTCTTCCAGCAAGCCAGTGTTGATATAAACTCTACAAGAGCCAGTAAAAGGGAAATAATCAACTTACCTGCAAGTTGGTTGTATCCCTTTAAATAGCGCTGTGGAGAGGGGGGGGGGTCCCTCGTGCAGCTGAACACACGTTCAGCTGTGCCTGTTTAGAAGAAAGCGTTGATTGGAATGGCGACATCCAAAGTGGCAGGTCGGCGTCAAATCAGAGTTACACGCTGACTGACGTCACAATCTGCCTACTCTGCATACTGCCGGCGCATGCACGTACCACCTGCGCTATTGCCCTCATCAAGATGGTGACCAGTGCGGGCCACAGCGGAAGTGGGCGGAAGTGAGGCGGCCGCCGCCATTGTTTTTTCAAAACCGGTTTTAACTGCTGGCGGTAAGGTGACGAATTTCGTGGCCACTTATCCCATCTAACTCTTCCAGTATACAAAAAGTAAGCTCACAAAATCAGATTCCAAAGATGGTTCTCCCACTGGGAGCAGACATGCAATTACATTGATCTCCTGAGGAAAGTGCAGGCCTAAATTCCTGATATGGATTCCCAGTGGGTGTGGGGACTGTGATTTTTTAAACATACTCCAGCAGTCTCTCAGTGTAAACTGCACTTATCTCTGGGTCCTGCGTGAGACGACTACAGTAACAATAACGGTAAAACCAAACAACATCCTTCAGAAATGTCAACGTCGAAAAATTACAATATTTTGCTGCCTTTTCCATGGAGAAATTGAAAGGCATCAAAATTAGCTCTAATCCGCAAAAGTTAAACCTAAAGTAAAAAGTAGGACTTGCATTTATATAGAGACTTTCACGACCTCAGGACGTCCCAAGCACTTTAAAGCCAATGAAGTACCTTTGAAGTGTAGTCACTGTTGTAATGAAGGAAACACGACAGCCAATTTGCGCACAGCAAGGTCCCACAAATAGCAATGAGATAATTACCAGATAATCTGTTTTAATGATGTTGATTGAGGGAAAAATATTGGCCAGGACACAAGGGAGGGCTCCCCTGTTCTTCTTCGAAATAGTGCAATGGAATCTTTTACGTCCACCTGAGAGGGCAGGCGTGGCCTTGGTTTAACGTCTCATCCAAAAGACGGCACCTCCAACAGTGCAGCCCTCCTTCAGTATTGCACTGAATTGTCAGCCTAGATTATGTGCTCAAATCTATGGAGTGGAACCTGAACCCCCGACCTTTTGGCTCAGAAGTGAGAATGGTAGATAATTCTAAATTCACTCTTACAGCAGGTGTAATTGATCGGAGGTATTACTGATTACTCCGGATCTCCTCCCAGTTTGACGCCACACTTTATTTTCTACTTAGATTTTCAAGAGTCTTTCGAGCTACAATACTTAAATGATGTCCCTATTAAAAAAGGTGGTAGAGAGAAAACGGGGAATTACAAACCGGTAAGCCTGACATTGGCAGTGGGGAAAATGCTAGAGTCCATTATAAAAGATGTAATAGCAGAGCACTTGGAAAACAGTGACAGGATCGGACAAAGTCTACATGGATTTACAAAAGGTAAATCATGCATGACTAATCTACTGGAATTTTTTGAGGATGTAACTGGTAGAATAGATAAGGGAGAACCAGTGGATGTGGTGTATTTGGACTTTCAGAAGGCTTTTGATAAGGTCCTGTTTAAGAGATTAGCGTGCAAAGTTAAAGCACATGGGATTGGGGGTAAGGTACTGACTTGGATAGAGAACTGGTTGGCAGACAGGAAGCAAAGAGTTGGAATAAACGGGTCTTTTTCCAAGTGGCAGGCAGTGACTAGTGGGGTACCGCAGGGATTGGTGCTAGGACCCCAGCTATTCACAATATATATTAATGATCTAGACGAGGGAACTAGATGTAATATCTCCAAGTTTGCAGACAGCACAAAGCTGGGTGGGCGTGTGTGCTGTGAGGAGGATGCCGAGAAACTCCAGTATGATTTGGACAGGTTGGGTGATTGGGCAGATGTATGGCAGATGCAGTATAATGTGGATAAATGCGAGGTTATCCACTTTGGTGGCAAAAACAGGAAGACAGATTATTATCTGAACGGCAATAGATTGGGAAAAGGGGAAGTGCAACGAGACCTGGGTGTCCTTGTGCACCAGTCGCTGAAGGTAAGCATGCAGGTGGTTAAGAAGGCAAATGGTATATTGGCCTTCATAGCGAGAGGATTCGAGTACAGGAGCAAGAATGTCTTGCTGCAGTTGTACAGGGCCTTGGTGAGACCACACCTTGAGTATTGTGTGCAGTTTTGGTTGCCTTATCCGAGGAAGGATGTTCTTGCCATGGAGGGAGTGCAGCAAAGATTCACCAGACTGATACCTGGGCTGGCAGGAATGACGTATGAACAGAGATTGAGTCAATTAGACTTATATTCGCTAGAGTTTAGAAGAATGAGAGGGGATCTCATTGAAACTTATAAAATTGTAACAGGACTGGACAGACTCGATGCAGGAAGGATGTTCCCGATGGCGGGGGAGTCCAGAACCAGGAATCACAGTCTAAGGATAAGGGGTAAGCCATTTGGACTGAGATGAGGATTAATTTCTTCACCCAGAGAGTGGTACTCCTGTGGAATTCTCTACCACAGAAGGCAGTTGAGGCCAACTTATTAAATATATTTAAGAAGGAGTTAGATATATTTCTTAAGGCTAAAGGGATCAAGGGATATGGAGAGAAAGCAGGGACAGGGTACTGAATTTGGATGATCAGCCATGATCTCATTAAATAGCGGAACAGGCTCGAGGGGCTGAATGGCCTACTCCTGCTCCTATCTTCTATGTTTCTATGTTTCTGTTAAGTTATTTGGATGTCCACGTAATTTCCCACACCTGAATAGCACCAAGTGATAATCTTGTCCATATAACACAGGGGTCGATGATTTCCAGCGGCTGCCTTGTCTGCGAAGGTGCATTTAAAAAGGCCAATATGAACACTCATTGATGTATTTTATGGCTCTTTGTGGGTTTTATTATATTTTCGTTTTCCTTGTCAGCACATAGTTACTCGGGAGGCTTCGTGTTGACCGTTTGGTGCTCCCACGTTATGGGATGCCCCTTAGGAATCCTTCTGTTCCCTAGGTTCTTTAGAGGTTGAAGAGCAGGAGCAAAAGAGGGATTCCAGCCAGGTCAGACTGTGCCCACTTGACAGCACCCCACATTTACAGAGGCTCACCTCCCTGTATCTGTCAGGAGGCAGTAACAGAGCTGTGCCATCTGTTGCAAGGACACCTGCATTAACACGCACTTTAGGGCTGCACTGCCGATGGTAGTAATGGTTAGCGCTACCCTCAACTTCTCTGCTTCTGTCCCTTTCCAGGTGTGCTGCAATGCTACTCTTTGGGGAGGGTGACACAGAAAGAAAGAAAGTGCACCAGTAGAACTCCCCTGCTGTTCTTCAAATAGTGGCGTGGGATTTTTTACATGACAGGAGGCTGATTCAACAACTTATCCAAATGACAGCACTTCCGACAGTGCAGCACTCCCTCAGTACTGCACTGAAGTGTCAGCCTAGATTTGAGCTCAAGTCTCTGGAGTGGGACTTGAACCCACAACCTTCTGACTCAAGAGTGCTACCACTGAGCCACGGTTGGCACCTACAAGCACCAACACTTCCTTTATAGCAGATTGCTAGTTTCACAACAGTGGTTGCCCTCATAGGCAGCAAAATGGACATCCTCTTACATGGAACGTGGGGACAATCGGTGAAGTGCCGTCCCATAAGAACGTTGCCTTAAAATTGTTGGAAAACAAGTACCATCAGCTCCAGTGCGGGAGTGCATCTTTCTTTAAGCTACAGGGCAGCATCATCATTACAAGGAGCATTCACCGTTGCTCTTAGGGTTCTTCAATAGTGACAATGATGGAGCTCAGCTTAAGAATGTGGCAGAGATCTGCTGATGCTACTGGCTTTCCACCAGTAATTGCTCACCTGCACCACACGTCCGCCTTCGTTCTGCTCATTCCCTGGAGGCTGTTGCTCATCAGTGTCCTGCGTGAGAAGCTAATGCTTCTCTCAATTGTAACATTATGGAGCATGCAGCACACCATCACTATCTTGGGGACTAGCCCTGGGTAGCATTGCAAAGTGTCCTCCAAGTTGTCCAAGCAAAATAATCATTATTTAGGACTCCAAAAGCACTGCTCAGTGTACACTTGGTTTTGGCATGGGTCTCATTAGCCATGGTTCAAGAGGATAGCCAGAATCTCCTCCAATTTCTTTCTCACTTGCACATGTTGACAGTTCTCGGAATGCCTTCATCATCTATTCTGGGTAGCCATCTCTGACCTGGTTGATATTGTCCGAGCTTTAAAAAGACATAGGAATTCATTAGTGGGGCCACATGTATTAGCGACATACAGAGGAGACCAGAGACAAAAGCATGGAGAGGTTTAGAGAAAATGTGCAAAACGGATAGAAATGGAGAAATATAGATGCCCAAATGAGAAAAGTATGTGAGAGTCATACAGAGAGAGAGAGAAAAAGAGTGGAAGACAAACAGAAAGTCAGAGAGAGTGACACAGAAATAATTTTGGAAAGAGAAAAGAACTATAATGACTGTCATAGGGAGATACACTTTTATCACACAAAAACAGTTCAATTTATATAATAACACGTTAAGTGTCTAATGTCCCCATATCTGTTTTGAATCTGTCATTAAGGTCAGCCTGGATTTGTAAAGGGTAAGTCATGTCTAATTGAATTTTTTGAAGAGGTCACTAATGTGGTATATAATGGAATGTCTATGAATGTTATTTATATGGACTTCCCGAAGGCATTCGATAAGGTTCCACACATAAAAACATAAGAACATAAGAAATAGGAGCTGGAGTACATAAGAACATAAGAAATAGGAGCAGGAGTAGGCCAATCGGCCCCTCGAGCCTGCTCCACCATTCAATAAGATCATGGCTGATCTGATCCTAACCTCAAATCTTCTATCACTCTCCATCCCACCCGAACCCATGTGATCTCCCGGGAGAGGCGAAAAACCAGATAAAAAACCCAATGGCCAATTTGGGCGAAAAAATCTGCGATTGGCCATTGGGTTTTTTATCTGGTTTTTCGCCTCTCCTTCAAGCCTGCTCCGCCATTCATCAAGATCATAACTGATCTTCTACCTCAACTCCACTTTCCCGCACTATCCCCATATCCCTTAATTCCCTTCGTTCCCAAAAATTTATCGACCTCGGTCTTGAATATACTCAACGACTGAGCATCCACAGCTCTCTGGGGTAGAGAATTCCAAAGATTCACAACCCTTTGAGTGAAGACATTTCTCCTCATCTCAGTCCTAAATAGCCAACCCCTTATTCTGTGACTGTGACCTCGAGTTCTAGATTCCCCAGCCAGGGGAAACATTTTCCCAGCATTAACCTTGTCAAGCCCCTTAAGAATTTTATATGTTTCAATTAGATTACCTCTCATTCTTCTAAACTCAATCTCTCCTTATTGGGCAAACCCCTCATCCTAGGAACCCGTCTAGTGAACCTTTGCTACACTCCGTCTAAGGCAAGTATGTCTTTCCTTAGGTAAGGAGACCAAAACTGTACACAGTACTCCAGGTGTGGCCTGACCAATGCCCTGTATAATTGTAGTAAGACTTCTTTACTCTCATACTCTAATCCCTTTGTAACAAAAACTAACATACCATTTGCTTTCCTAATTGCTTGCTGTACCTACATGTTAACTTTCTGTGATTCATGTACAAGGACACCCAGGTCCCTCTGAGTGCAAACATTTCCCAGTCTCTCACCATTCAAAAAATATTCTGCATTTTTGTTTTTCCTACCAAAGTGGATAACTTCACACTTCCCCACATTGTATTCCATTTACTATGTCTTGCCCACTCAGTCAACCTGTCTGTATCTCTCTGCAGCCTCTTTGCGTCCTCCTCACAGCTTACTTTCCCACCAAACTTTGTATCATCTGCAAACTTGGATACGTTACACTCAGTCCCTTCATCTAAGTCATTAATATAGTTTGTAAATAGCTGAGGCCCAAGCACTGATCCTTGCGATACCCCACTAGTTACAGCCTGCCAACCTGAAAAAGTCCCATTTATTCCTATTCTCTGTTTTCTGTCCATTAACGAATCCTCAATCCATTCTAATATATTACCCCCAATACCATGAGTCCTAATTTTGTGTAATAACCTCTTGAGACACAAGAGACCGTTAGCAAAAATGAGAGCGCGTGGAATTGGAGGCAACCTTTTGACACGGGTAGGGAATTGGTTAGGAGGTACAAGACAGAGAGTAGGGATAATTGACAGGATGTGACTAGTGGTGCCCCCAGGGATCTGTACTGGGGCATCAGCTGTTCACTATATTTATCAATGACTTAGATAAACGAATTGAGAGCCATGTATCCAAGTTTGCTGACGACACTGTTAGGTGGCACAGTAAGTAGTGTAGATGGGAGCAGAACGTTGAAAAGCAATATTGATAGATTGGTAAGTGAGTGGGCAAAACTGTGGCAGATGGAGTTCAATGTGGGGAAGTGTAAGGTCACCCTCTTTGGAGCTAAGAAAGATAGATCTGAGTATTTCTAAATGGTGAGAAGTTAGGAACTGTGAAGGAGCAGAGAGATTTAGGGGTCCAAGTAAAGAAACCACTAAAAATTAATGAACAGGTACAAAAAAGAATTAGAAAGGCTAATGGAATCTTAGCCTTCATCTCAAGGGGTCTGGATTACAAAGGGGTAAAAGTCATGTTACACTTGTACAGAGCTCTGATTTGACCCATCTGGAGTACTGCTTTCGGTTCTGAGCACCATACCTCAGCAAGAATGATACCAGGGCTATAAGGATTAAATTACGAGGACAGGTTGCATAGACTAGACTTGTATTAACCTTGAGTATAAAAGATTAAGGGGTGAGCTAATTGAGCTGTTTAAGATGATTAAAGGATTTTATAGGGTAGATAGTGTGAAACTATTTTCTCTGGTGGGAGAGTCCAGAACTAGGGGGCATAACCTTAAAATTAGAGCTAGGCTATTCAACAGTGATGTCAGGAAGCACTTCTTCACATAAAGGGAAGTGGAAATCTGGAGCGCTCTCTCCCAAAACGTTGTGGAGGCTAGGTCAATTGAAAATTTCAAAACTGGGATTGATAGATTTTTGTTAGACAAGGGTTAAGGGTTACGGAACCAAGGCAGGTAGATGCAGATCAGCCATGATCTAATTGAATGGTGGAACAGATTCGAGGAGCTGAGTGGCTTACTCCTGTTCCTATATTCTTAATAATATATTTGCCAAGACCCTACCGGCCAAGCCTGTGCTGGGAGAGTGCCTGGGTCATGATAAATCCTGGGCCAGGAAGTTTGGATACTCTGTTCCCTTCACAGGTACAGCACACCTCCCTGTGGCCTGGCAGTAGGAGAGGTGGTAAAGAACAAAAATCGGCCTTTACAAGTTTAGCCTTGGTCTAAAGCGGTTTTGCACATACAATAAAACTTGGAGGGTAAATCGGCTGGTAAGGCACAAACTGACACCACAACAAAGACTACTTCCTGCACTGACTTTCACTCTACTTCACTCCTGTGTCATGCCAGGTGCTGGCTCTGGATTAAGGCTGAATTATTATAAAACCACCTCACACTGACACAGCAGTTATGGTGTAAACGTACGCTCAAAAATCCACAATCGGAGAAATATGTAACAAATACCAGAATAGAGACTTGAGCACAATATCTAAGCTGACAGTCCAGTACAGTACTGAGGGAGTGCTGCACTGTTGGAGGTGCCATCTTTCAGATGAGCCATTATATGAGGCCCCGTCTGACCTCTCAGAGCGAAAGATCTCTCAGCACTATTGGAAGAAGAGCAAGTGAGTTCTCCCTGGTGACCTGGCCAATATTTATCCCTCAACCAACACCTAAAACAGTTTATCTGGTCATTATCACGTTACCTTGCTGCGCGTAAAATGGCTACCGCATTTCCTACAACAGTGACTACACTTCAATGCACTGAGGTCATGTACGACGCTATATAAATGCAAGTCTTTTATTTCTTTTTAAATCTAAAGCCCCGTTTGTGATACAAGCAGACACGCAGAAATATTAAACTAATATTTGATACAGCACAAAATTATAGAGCTGAGGTCCCCTCCCATTTCACACGAAATTGATTATGGACACGTCCGCCTCTTGTAGATGGAAAATATTGAGAGAAATGTCCGGTCTTCACGCCTAGTGAAAACAGATCCCATTGTTTTTAGTTTTGAAGAATAAAATTGTAATTTCCTTCACTTTACAAAACGAGAGACACGAGGGCAAGTATTGGAACCGTGAAGGTGCAGCAGGCACAGGTACACGTAGATGAAAACAGTAATCGTGAAATTCTTTACACTCTGCTTTTTCGATCCAGATATGCATTAGACCGGACATGATGTAGTCGTTGATTTTCACGGCAGACGTGTGTTTAAATAAAACCATTGCTTTATGAAGTTTGGCAATTACACACTGCAGACTGGTCGGGTCATGTGATGATGTCAGCCTGTGTTCTGGAAATTTAGATTGACTGCCCTGAATTGCTAATTCCATTCAGACTGAACCAGGACAGCTTATTAGCTGGAGGCTGGAGTTTCTGTACTTGTTTTCCACCGCTGGTAAACAGGAAGCTCATGCCAGCTGTGATAATGGAATTATCCAGTGCCCCTCAGCACTTTATTCGCTCCCCATCAGACAGGCTTTCCATCCAGACAGGCTTTCTGAACTCAGCAGGACTGGCGACCCGAGTTGGAATATCCCCATTTCACTCTGCGATCATTCCTGTTTCTTCCAGATGCAATTAGGATCGGATTTTGATTATAAATATTTCCTGTTAGCTTCAATCTGCATCGTGAATGAATAAAGGTCGTTTTACATTTGAGAGGAGACCTCAGCTCTATATATTTTTTGTTGCATCAACTATTAGTTCAATAATCACAAATCCTCATCTCAATCTTTGATTTTGTATTACACGTCCTATTGTAGCTTTCGAACATTAGTGCTGTGCCATTGTAAATGTGGAGCTGAGCGCCACTTCAGTGTTGGGGATGGAGTGGCGAGTCTTGCTCTTGTACTAGTGACTCGTTTTAAGTGGCCAGTGTATTTGAAAGGATCACAGAGTTCTCTGTAATATATACCGTTATAATTTTTCACTAGTAAAATTACATTTACCAATCATTCAGGACAGATATTCTTATTTATAATATCAAACTACTACATTACTGTTTGGTTATGACTTTGTGTTGTGGTTCTATCAGTCGCTGCAATCTATTTTGGCATTTACATAAAATCTCCATTCGCTGAGCTGTTGCATAACGAGTTTCAACAAGGTCATGATATAAATAGTGTATAAGTGGGGCTAATTGCACTTGGACGCTGTCTCATTACACTGATTGCCTAGGTTGACTGGCATCAGAGCACCTTTGTTGGAACATCTGGCATCCTGTTTACATCCTGTGGATTAAAACAACCTCTTCCTGTTCCAATAGTAGAGTCTGTGTCATCCTGAAACCTTGAGCACTGACATTAGACACACTGCAGCTCCCAGGCCGCCTGCCTTTTTTGCGGCCTAGAGGAGTCCGTTTTTCATATATACACTGAATGTGAGAGGTTGCAGCCCCTCTTTCACTATTTGAAGGGGCTGCTCCTCGATTTTTGGCTGCACTTCAGTCCCACGCTCCTGATCTTTGGTCATCCAGTGAAGAGGGGAGCGGGCAGGTCGGAGGACCTCCTCGTGGGACTGCTCCTGGGCCTGGCGAAAATAGCCATTAACAGGTCCGGGTAGCGGACGATCGAGGGGGTCGTTTGGCCCAATTGCCTGCCTGTCTTCCGCGGCCATGTTCGCGCCTGGGTGGCCCTGGAGATGGAGCATGCGGTGTCCGCCGGCACACTTGAGGCCTTCCGCGACCGGTGGGCGCCGCGGGGACCGGAGTACATCATCACCCCGGCCAACACAATTTTAATTTAATTTGTTAAGTTTTATTTAATGTTTTACAGTCGATTTGTTCAATCACCCCACCAGAAAGAGTAGACACACTGCAGTTTTACTGATGACATGTCAACAACAACAACTTGTATTTATATAGTGCCTTTAACTTAGTGGTGTAATGTCAAGCTAATCCGCCCTGTAGTTTGTCAAGTGGATCAGGTGATCCCAGTGGCCATTTGTCACTTTATTTTATGAGGTGTATTCAAAACAATGTGGTGGTAATTTTGACTTTGGGTAATTGTGTAAAATGGGTGATATTGGATCAGCTGCCCGTTATACTTCTCGCCCGATTTTCAATTCTGAAAATGTATAACGGGCGACTGATTTGGTATCGTCTGCTTTGCACTATCGTCCGTAGTCAAAGTTACCCCAATGAAAAAGAAAATCTATTCCATCTCCATCTGTGCGAGGATGAATGACTAATCGATCCTTATTTTAACTCCTTTCTTTTACTGGTGGATCGTTTGCACTTGGGTCAGCGGCTCTCACTGGTGGATCGTTTGCACTTGGGTCAGCGGCTCTCACTGGGCTAGAGTAGCTTTTCTGGCAGGTGAGCTGCCACTGATCCCTCGCAGTCTGCGTCTCCTGATCTCAATTGCCTTGCGGAGTCTGTGAAACGATAACCTCTCTCCTCTGCCTGGGTGCTGTGCCCTGGTCCCTTGTTTGGTCGTGTGTGCCAGCTGCTTCTATAACAGACATTCTTTAAAAGTGGCACAAATAGATTCATGAGACATGCAGTCAAGCTAGCTGACAGCTGGCTTTTTAAAGGCTGCACTCTAATTTCCATGCAACCCAGTAGATTACACCTATTTTACACACGATTTACACCAATATGCTGACCCAGGAAATTCTGGTGTAAATACCTCTCCAGACCATCGGAGGGCTCAACTCATTTTCAATTGTCATATAAATGGTACAACTCTGCCTGGAATTTCTTGGCCTTTGTATTTTTAATTGTCCCTTGTACTGTTCTTTAACCACATTGGACTCTGCTGCCAATTAAGTAGTATAAAGTTTTGCAAAGCTTTACTATATTAATGCAAATCATTAATTTAGAATGGATAAAATATATTTATATGAGAAAAGTCTACCTTCACTTAGAATCATAGAAATTTATGGCACAGAAGAAGGCCATTCGGCCCATCGTGTCTGTGCCAGCCCCAAAAGAGCTCTCCAGCCTAATCTCACTTTCCAGCTCTTGATCCATAGCCTTGTAGGTTACAGCACTTCAAGTGCATACCAAGTACTTTTTAAATGCGATGAGGGTTTCTGCCTCTACCACCCTTTCAGGCAAAATGTTTCATACCTCCACCACCCTCTGGGCTGAAAAAGTTCTCCTCAACGCCCCTCTAATCCTTCTACCAATTACTTTAAATCTATGCCCCCTAGTTATTGACCTCTCTGCTGAGGGACTTCTTAAACCAAGAAATTTTAATTGGCTAGCGTGACCTCAAATAGTCAATTGTCAGAAACGGTGAGGTCCATGACCTCACTCCTCCTTATCTCTGTAACCTCCTCCAGCTCTACAACCCTCCGAGATTTTTGCGCTCCTCCAACTCTGGCCTCCTGTGCATCCTCCACTTCCTTCACCCCACCATTGGCGGTCGTGCCTTCAGCTGTCTAGGCCCCAAGCTCTGGAATGCCCTCTCTAAACCTCTGCACATTTTCTCTCCTCCTTTAAGACGCTCCTTAAAACCTAGCTTTTTGAACAAGCTTTTGGTCACCTGTCCTTATGTGACTCGTTGTCAATGTTTGTCTGATTATGCTCCTGCAAAGTGCCTTGAGACGTTTTACTACTTTAAAGGTGCTACATAAATGCAAGTTGTTGTCTTGTCACATTCATGTGCTGAAAATGATGCTGTATTTAGAAATCAGTCTTATAGTTCGTGAGAACAGTTTAGAACCTAAGCTTGCAATATGGCTGATTGTGACTGATGGACTTGGACTAGTGTTGATGATTGATTCACTGAATCAGGCATCTTACAAGGTAGTGAGTCATGGATTAATTGACCAGGACTGGTCGAGACTAATGGAACCATTGAGTCGGACTGTGAGCTGTCTCGTAGATGGAATAACTGACCTGGATTTGCAGCACGACTTCCACTTGATACAATTCAATTAATGCTGGGACATCTGTTCTCACCTTATCTTTCTGATGCTGCTAAGTATTTTAAAATGGAAACATCTGGTATATGAAGAGAGTAGAGTCAATTTTAATCCCCTCTGCCCGGGGTAACTGGGGCGGTAGAAGCCTGGAAATGGTGTCGGGTCACCTAGCACCATCTTGGGTAAGGTCCTGTTTCAGATGGGAGGCTACTTGTAATATGCAAATTGGAATCCTATGAAGCACCGCGCACACCCCACCGCTTTGTACCAGGTGGCGAGTGCCCTAACCAGCTCACAATAATGGTGTTTGTAGCTCAGCATACATGCTGGTGCACTTCTCCGATTAGATTGTGTATTTTTCTATGTAGCATTGTCTGTATATTTGGATGTAACATTGTTACATTCATCCTCAAAAGAATTAATTGATTAAAAAGCTGACATTTCCAAACAGTTAAGCTGTTCTTCTGTGTACTGGTAGTTATGTGCATTGATTTATGTCAGTATCAATGATTTGGATGAGGGAACCAAATGTAATATTTCCATGTTTGCTGATGACACGAAACTAGGTGGGATTGTGAGTTGTAAGGAGGATGCAAAGAGGCTTCAATGCGACTTAGACAAGTTGAGCGAGTGGGCAAATACATGGCAGATGCAGTATAACGTGGATAAATGTGAAGTTATCCACTTCAGTAGGAAAAACAGAAAGGCAGAGTATTATTTAAATGGCGATAGGTTGGGAAATGTTGATGTACAGAGGGACCTGGGTGTCCTTGTACACCAGTCACTGAAAGCAAACATGCAGGTGCAGCAAGCAGTTAGGAAGGCAAATGGTATGTTGGCCTTCATTGCAAGAGAATTTGAGTACAGGAGCAAGGATGTCTTACTACAGTTACACAGGGCCTTGGTGAGACCACACCTGGAGTAGAGTTTAGAAGAATGAGAGGAGATCTCATTGAAACATATAAAATTCTGACAGGGCTAGACAGGCTGGATGCAGGGAGGGTGTTTCCCCTGGCTGGGGGGTCTAGAACGAGGGGTCACAGTCTCAGGCTATGGGGTAGGACATTTAGGACTGAGATGAGGAGAAATTTCTTCACTCAGAGGGTGGTGAACCTGTGGAATTCTCTACCACAGAAGGCTATGGAGGCTAAGTCACTGAATATATTTAAGAAGGAGATAGATAGATTTCTAGACACACAAGGCATCAAGGGGTATGGGGAGAGAGCGGGAATATGGTATTGAGATAGAGGATCAGCCATGATCATATTGAATGGCGGAGCAGGCTCGAAGGGCTGAATGGCCTACTCCTGCTCCTATTTTTGTATGTTTCTAGTACTGAAAGTGATACGAAAGTTGGAAAGTATTCAAAGACAGAACTTTGTTCAACAAACATCAGACTCTTTCTATCTGAAGACATTCTTACATAGGATATCCGGTGCATTGCAGACTTTTCTCATTGTATGTATATATATATTAAACTTGTATTATTCCTGTTCACTCATCACCCCTGTGCTCGCTGACCTACATTGGCTCCTGGTCCAGCAACACCCTGATTTAAAAATTCTCATCCTCATGTTCAAATCCATTCATGGCCTCACCCCTCCCTATCTCTGTAACATCCTCCAGCCCTACAACCAATGTTCCCCCTAAATTCTTTTGGATGCATGGCTCCTTTAAGGGGCTGTGTGGCCCATTCACAGTTCCGTGCATATGCAAAATTTAACATTGGAAAAAGCCACTCCTAGGCTGCGTGGGACTGGCAGAGAGCTGTGCGGCCATGCGGCTTTGAGAGAACGTTGCCTACAACACTCTGAGAACGCTACATTCCTCCAACTCTGGCCTCTTGTCCATCCCCCACACCCTTCAGCCCACCACTGGCTGCTGTGCCTTAAGCCATCTCGGCGCTAAGCTCTGAAATTCTCTCCCTAAATCTCTCCACCTCTCCTCCTTTAAGATGCTCCTTAAAACCTATCTCTTTGACCAAGCTTTTAGTCACCTGTCCTAATGTCTCCTTCTTTGGTTTGTTGTCAATTTTTGTCTGATTATGCTCCTGTGAAGCACCTTGGGACGTTTTACTATGCTAAAGCTTCTATATAAATGCAAGTTGTTGTTGCAGTATTTGCCAAACTTCTATGTTTGGTATCTGTAACTAAATGCATTAGTTGCTGTGGTCTGTATAACCTAGTCTGACCTCAATCTCCACCATTCTGCAATGAGTTGGCTTGGCTCTATGTTAAACCCAGTAAGCAGGTCACTGCAAATAGGGTAACTGTTAAGTTTTGGGCCATGTGCATCTGCTAAGGGCAGATTATGAAAAAGGTACAGTATCTGGATTGTAGGGAGAAGGTCTGTTCGTAGGACTGCTGCAAAACTACTGAAGGAGAAAACTTTGATTTAAAAACTGGGAATTGTAACAGTTGAGGTGACAGACACAGTAAATTGGAGAAAATGGTCTCTTGGATTAGGTGAAGTATGGGAACAATTGGCGATATGGGTGGAATGATTGCCAAGTGGTTCAAGGTCATTCAGGACAGCAATTTTGGCACTGGTTGACCCGATGAGAAGAGAAACAGCCACTGAGGATTGCAGATAATAAGATTGTCAAGAATGGTGATGGTGAGGATCAATGGAATGAATATTAGACAGGTTCTATAACGGAAAGGCGATCAGCTCTGCCGGGTTACCATCCATGTGGTGAAGACACAAATTTAGAAACATTGGAATTGCTAGATGAGAAAAGACCAAGGCCCATCTAGTTTACCATCTACCATCCACATAGTTGCATGATACAACGATACTGCATTGTTGACTCGACTTTGTGAATACGTGTGACCGATGGGGGAGCCTCGTCTGCTGGCCGTGCATATCAGGAAATCGCGAGTGTACCGAGATCAATTTTCCGCCTGGTAAAATGTAGGCCAGAGTGCGAGACACGTGTTGGTAAAATCGTGATTCTAGATTCAACATTGCTTCATATAAAGTTAACTTTTTGTGCAGCAAATCAAACCTATTGATACCTCACATTTTGTAGCCTTCTCTGGTGTGCCTGAGGCAACCAGGTAACCACTTTGGCCATCCAGATCCAAGTAAATTTGGGTCAGTGTTTGTGTCAGACTGAGTGAAATGATGAAGATCCCTGCTCTCTGCAGAGTTGGCTTGTCAGGTGAGTCACCACCTCATCTGGAATTACCACAGGCAGGCAGTGGAGATTGTGTGTGACCAAAGTGTGCCCAAGTAAGCGTTTGCATCAGAAGATCTGCTGTTGCGTTACGTTACGTTATTGATGAGATGTCTCTACTCTTTTGAGTGCATTTATAGTGTCCTGGTCTTTTTTTTAGGGCTATAGTGGGATAAACTCACTGGAGTTTAGAAGAATGAGAGGAGATCTCATTGAAACTTATAAAATTCTGACAGGACTGGACAGACTAGATGCAGGAAGGATGTTCCCGATGGTCGGGGGAGTCCAGAACCAGGGGTCACAGTCTAAGGATAAGGGGTAAGCCATTTAGGACTGAGATGAGGAGGAATTTCTTCAACAAGAGAGTGGTGAACCTCTACCACAGAAGGCAGTAGAGGCCAATTCATTAAATATATTCAAGGAGTTAGATATATTTCTTAAGGCTAAAGGGATCAAGGGATATGGGGAGAAAGCAGGGACAGGGTACTGAATTTGGATGATCAGCTATGATCGCATTGAATGGCGGAGCAGGCTCGAGGGGCCGAATGGCCTACTCCTGCTCCTATCTTCTATGTAAGAAAAGGAGCTGGCTTTGCCAAAGTGGCAATTTGCTTCCTCTTCTCTGTTCCTCTGTTTATCAGTTCCCCTTTTACTCTTTTCTTTCAACTTGCATTCTTATTCTAATGAGAATCGCTATTGACTAGAAAATAAAACGCATTGCATAGGTGCAAAGGGCCTATTGCCATTGTAACAAGCTGGCTTGGCTAGGCATGGATCGCGTGTGCCTCACCCTTCAAAAAAATAAGTAAGCTTTTGGCGTAGTGGCTGCACTCCTGACTCTGAGTCAGCAGGTGCAGGGTCCAGGCAGACTCAGCGAGTGGAGACCGGAGCTCCAGCACTGAATTCCGGGTAGACATCCAGCGGGATACTCATGTCCGGTGGGTGTGGGTGGCCCACTTCTCATTGTGTGGGTTGCGGGAGCCCATTAAACCCTGCCACCATATAGGATTAACCACCTTATTGGCTAGTATAAAGCTGATTATGGCCACTGACGGGAGCGTTCACGTCGCGGCCTGTCAGACTGTTAATCAGCCTGCGAATCCTTCTACTACCTCACACTATTCACCAAGGGAAGAGTAAGATAAGTCAACACCAACCTATCACAGAGGTCACCAATTGTCACTGGCTGTCTGTATTCATTTTTAGTTCGGCAAACGCACTCAAAATGTTTCTGGAATTTTCTTACACTTTTTCCTTTCTCTTTTCTCAAGCTTGCAGTTTGTACATGGTATTGATATCCTTGTCCCAACATGGTGATAATGGGAAACTCCCCTCTCTTCAAAACAGCTCAAATAATTCTACACACTGTTCGTGACATCATCTTCCTGAGCTGCTTGCTCCCAGATCACACCCTGTCGGAACTCCTGCTGTCTCAATCAGCTCGCAGAATGTGGAACAGGATGCACTGCACTAACCTGGGTTGATTACATGGCTAAACTGCCATGGCAGTGACTGATTAGCTAATTAACCTGGACTGGTACATAGCCAGTAGTGATTGATGGACTCGCCTCAGACTGTGAGTGTAGTCGATAGTGATGATCGCAATCACTGACCCACACTGCTAGCGTGGCTGGCAGTGCCTGGAATTCATTGGCCCACTAAAGACAAATCTGCTCCGTCTTATTCTGTCATTTTCTTCTTGAAGTTATGCTGGAGACATCTCAACACGCAAGATGGGGGCATTTAAACTCCCCTCGCCCGGCAGAATCCCGGGCAGAACAGGAGTTAAGATCAAAGAGGTCCACTTGCTGCTCTTGTTCTGCCCCACGGCTATTTTACAGCCGGGCAGCTGAGACCTTCCACTGACTCGGGCGGGAAATTGGGATCCTATAACTTAGACAGGACCCCTGAAGCCATTTGAACAGCCAAGTGGGCGAAGCTTTCGCCGTGGACACTCTGCTCGGTTGAAGTCGCCAGACACCCAGCAGAGGTGCCAAAAGGTAAGTTCAACACAAAGGGAAAATAAACAAAAGCCCTGGTTTTAACTCGGTGGGAAATGGGTGAGTGGGGGTGGGGTGAGCGGAAAAGTCCCTATGATGTCACCAGCTGAGGCCCAACAGATTTAAACTCCCGACACTCATGACTGTCGACTGTCCACCCAATTGCGTCGCAAAATGCCCAGCCTGCCCATTTGCTCCGCGCAATTTCTGGTGGGCCTCCCGAGGCCTATTTAAAATGGGGGTAGCCCCCTCTTAAAGAGAGGTCACATTCCCTTCTGCCAGATTTGCTTGTTATACTGCTGCAAGATGGAACAAGGGAATGAGTCGCAGGGCTGCCCACAGCTTTTCTGATGCCTCGCTGGAGTCCCGGTGAGGGAGGTTAGGGCAAGGTTGGAGGCACTGTTCCCCAGTACCCACAGGAGCTTCCCCAGGGCCACTATCCAGCAGGGTTGGACAGAGGTGGCTGCCAGGGTCAGTGCCAGTAGCATCACCTCCCAGGACTAGTCTTCAGTGTAAGAAGAGGTTCAATGACCTCACAAGAGCAGCAACGGTGAGTAAACCTGTTCATCTCTCTCAACAAAGTCTTTCACCCTCTCAACAATTCCCTCCCCTCCATCACATCCTTCAACATATAATCACAAACACACCTCTCTTTTGCTCTCTTCACACCACACCATTATCCTCTTGCATCCTAGCATTTGCACAACCACCAACTCCTCCCACCACTCGACATTCCACAGTTGGCTTTACATTCATCACCTCCTCATCCTCATTCCTTCTTGCTTCTTCTCCACCTCTCAACACATGCACTATATGCGCAAGACCTACACATCTCCACTTACCTTTTCGGCAGTCACTCACTCTCCACCTCTCCTTCTGCAGGACAAGACAGCGCATAATGTCTGGGGGAGAAGTACCCAACATCATAGTCCTCACCCAAGTGGAGCATGAAGCCCTGGAGAATAGTGGCCCAGGCAAAGCCATGAGCATTAAGGCAAGGTTGTTGGCTTATCTGAGCATGGTGTCTGCATATTGCTTGTAACCCTTCACTCATCTCAGGAAATATTCAGCAAGCATCACAACTTCAAGGTACATTCTCAAGACTGTCACCTGCTAATGTCCAACCTCTCAGTGCATTCCTAACTCTTGTGCATTTTCTTTAGTCTAGGTACTTCTCAGCACTTGGATCTTGCAAAAGAAGACAGTTTGGAAGAGGACAATCCTCCTGTGGATGCACTGTCACAAGCTCCATCACCCCAAGTACCAGCACAGACATTGTCACTCCACGAGTTAGATGGTGAGGCATAGGGGTCTGCACCAGCACTAAATGAGCAGCAGTAGGTACTGGTGGCAGGGACAGTCCAGGAGAGAGCTTGCTGGAGAGCGAGGCCCTCTCCCAACTATGCTGAACAGGACAGAGATGAGGACTTCAGGGGACCAGCCATGAAAAGCCTCACACAAGCAGTTGTACCTGGCACTGGAAGGCCTGCCAAGGAGTTTCAGCACCATGGCTGAAAGTATGGAGGAGTCTGCTTTCAGCCTGACTGGTCTCATCTCGCATGGCATCAGCACTCTGCAGTTTACCTTGGCGAGTATGGCCACCTCCAGGGACGCTGCAGCCAGGCCCTCACAAAGGAGTCAGCATCACCAGCCTTTGCAGCTTTGATGGATGCTCAAATGGCTGCCGTGCAGGCTCTGGGCTCCATATTGGAGGACCAAATCGGTAGGGTCCTTTAAGGAGTCACTCCTCTTCTACAGTCTGCTCTCCCGCAGATCAGTGGAAATCATGAGTCCGAGCCCCAAGTTAGGAAACCTTATAAGGCAATACGGGTTGACACATGGATGATAAATGAATGGAAACCAATTATGGTGTTGGGAATTAAATTAATCACCTTTATCACATTTGGCACTTTGGTCTGCAGTGTGGTTTTATAGCAGCTTCTGAGTCAGTATGTATTGATATAGATGTATGTCATTGATATAGAGGCTGTTCTTAAATGCAGGATTAAGGGAGTGGTGAACAATGTAACAAGGACTATTAATGCAGAAGCTTTGTGTAAATTGAGGGCAGGGGAATGAGCAGCTCATCGGAATCTCTGAGCAATTAACTCATATTCCCTCCTATCTCTTGCTGCAAGGTGTTGAGGTGGCCCTTCTGCTGCTTCCTCACCTTGCCCCAGTCTTTCTTGTCTGATGAGGATTGCTGCTGTTGTGTTAGGGAATGGATTTCCTTATAAATTTATGAGTTATTCCACAAGGTAATAGGGTTCAAAGGCATTTATTGGCTTTCATAGGAATTAAGCATACAATGTTATATAACTATTATTAATAATTATACATATATTTAGGATCACACTTACGATACAAGACCGGAGAATTCACCGTATCACGTTTCAAGCTCGAAGGTTTAATGGCTGGCCGCGCCTTGTTGAATTCTGAAATATCTATTCTAACACCCCTCATTTTATACCTTTCTTTCACTCTAGCTACATAAGAATCTGCATGCTTCAAAGTATTACCTCATCCAATTTGCTGGACTTCAGTTTTAACAAGAATAATTCCCCACTCAATAGTGACAGGAAAGTTAATCTGGGTTAATAGTGACAGGAAGGTTAATCTGGGTTAATAGTGACAGGAATGTTAGTCTGGGTTAATAGTGACAGGGATGTTAGTCTGGGTTAATAGTGACAGGAATGTTAGTCTGGGTTAATAGTTAAAACCCAGGCCAATTGGGGAAAAACATTTGGGAAATTCCATTTATGTCGACCTGAGAGGGCAGACGGTTTAACGTCTCATCTGAAAGACAGCACCTCTGACAGTGCAGCACTCCTTCTGTTCTGGACCGATGGACATTATGTGACATTCTGGACATTTTACATGCAATAGCACCCTCTGGTGGCGGTTATTGTGTTAACAGTTTGTATGCTGGAAAGGTCATCTGTTCCTTTCTTCCTGTGTGAGGTCATTTGACCTTCTTACCTTTCTTCCTGTTGACCCCAGGAAGCAGTTTTGCCAGGAAGAACCTGACTTGAGTAATGGAGAATTTGCTATGAGAGGTTCCATTACAATCCAGTGTAATCTGACTTCATATGTTAGGCCAAGCGCAATATCTGTGAGTATCTTTAGTTCTTAGCATAATAGCAATGTTGTCAGAGTAATATTTTGATAATACTATGTTTATAAAAGGTTAATATTTAATAGTTACAGAAGTTAGTTCAAATGTTAGTTAGTTATACAATTAGTCTATTTTACTGTTGTAAATATGTTTATATCTTGTGTAATATCGAATGTGTAGTACTCAGTTTATGTACAAAACATACTTTGTCTTTGTTTACAGTTTCACAAATTTGTTCAAGTAAAAGCTTCAAAACAGCAACCGCTTCAGGAAGAATTATTTTGAATGAGTGTTTAACTTGCTGGATAGCTAGATAGGAGCACGTCTAGCGCGGCCAGTACAGTGAAAAGATATCAGTGAAAAGATAGCAATACGGCTAGCAGTGAAAAGATATCAGTGAAAAGATAGCAATACGGCTAGCTGTGAAGAGCGGAGCAGGAGGAACCCAGAGTAAGCCTTAGCCTCGTAGAGCACATCTACCTCACATCAACATGTCAGAAGATAATAACGAAAATGCTTTGCAGCAAGTAGAAGACCTTAAACAGGCAGACGAAACTGTAGAACGTGACAATCGGTCTATAAGCTCCGGTTACTACAGATCGCAAGTTGGTTCACGGTCATCGGGTGGTTCTAGAGTAAGCATAGCCATCGCCAAAGCACGGGCTAAGCTAGTAGCAGCTCAAGCCAGAGCTGTGCATGCGGACAGTGAAATAGAAATAAAAGTAAGACAGGCCCGTCTCCAAGCTGAACCCCAAGCAGAACAGGCCCGGCTCCAAGCAGAACAGGCCCGACTCCAAGCTGAATTCCAAGCGGAACAGGCCCATCACCAAGTGGAACGCCAGGCTGAACAGGCCCGTCTCCAAGCCACATTAGACGCTCTGCAGCAACAAAAAGAGATAGATGCTGCATTAGCCGAGACACAAGTATTCGAGGCAATTTTGGAGGGAGCTGATCCCAAGAAAGCTTACAAACCTTTAATTCCCGTTCCATGGCAGAGTCCACGACAGCGCACCATAGATTACATGAGTGACCATGCCGACATACAGTTTACAGGAGAAAGGGATGGAAGCCCGCACATCTCTACAGACACAAACACTTCGTCTAACATGCCACAAGTTGCCAACCAAGGTCAAAGCAGACGGAGTGCCTCAAGCCGCAGAGTCTCCGCCAGCAGAACGGAAGACACGGTGCAAAGGAATAGGACGCCGAATAGAGAAAGTCAGAGGCAAATCCCCTCTCGGTCCCTTGAGAACCCCAACCGAGCCCCCAGCCAAGGCAACCCTGGCCCAGGTCCCAGCACCTACGACCTCGCCAAATACCTTGCACGCACCCAGCTGGTGACTTCGGGGTTAATCAAGTTTGATGACAGGCCAGAGAATTATCGGGCTTGGAAGTCCTGCTTCCACGATGCCATATCGGGCTTAGACCTGTCGGCAGGAGAAGAGCTCGGCCTCCTTATCAAATGGCTCGGCCCAGAGTCCGCCGGACAGGCCTGCAGGATAAAAGCGGCCAATGTGGGGCAGCTGCCAGAGGGGTTGAAGAAGACTTGGGTGAGGCTGGAAGAGAGCTACGGCTCGCCCGAAGCCATTGAAAGGGCTCTCTTTGACAGGTTGGCGAACTTTCCGAGGTTGACGAGTAAGGAACCCCAGAAGCTCCGCGACCTTGGAGATCTGCTGTCGGAACTCGAAGCCGCAAAGCAGGACGGCTACCTACCCGGTCTATCGTACTTAGACATGTCCAGAGGGGTAAGTCCCATCATTGAGAAGCTTCCATTTAACCTGCAGGAGAAGTGGATAACGTTTGGATCAAAGTTCAAGCCAAAGCACAACGTGGCGTTCCCACCATTCTCTGCGTTCGTTAAATTCATCCGTAAAGAAGCCAAAGCCAGGAACGACCCCAGCTTCAACTTCTTCTCCTCCCAACCAGCACTTGTCAGAAGAGACAAGTTCGACAGACATGGAAAGACACCAATATCTGTCCACAGAATGCAAGTGTCCTCAACTGAGCACACAAAGATTCAGAAGAAACCTGAGGATATGAGCAAACAATGCCCTATCCACAACAAGCCCCATCCTTTAAAGAAGTGCAGAGGCTTCAGGGAGATGTCCCTGGAAGATCGGAAACAATATCTTAAAGAGAACTCTATATGTTTCAGGTGCTGCTCGTCCACGAGCCATCTCGCCAAGAACTGCAAGGTGGATGCAAAATGCACTGAATGTGAAAGTGATCGGCACGTTTCAGCACTACACCCAGGCCCAACTCCTTGGAAGTCAGAAACACCTCCTCCCGCATCAGAGCATGGCGGGGAGAGAGAGGGAGCTGCTGGTACGGAGATTACATCCAGGTGCACCGAGGTGTGTGGAGAAGGAGTGAGCGCAAGAGCATGCTCCAAGATATTCCTTGTTGATGTGTACCCTGCAGGATGTCACCAGGAATCTGAAAAGATGTATGCCATACTAGATGAACAAAGTAATCGTTCTCTAGCAAGATACGAGTTCTTCAACATCTTCAAGATCAAAGGAAGTCCGTCGCCTTACACGCTGAAGACGTGTGCTGGACTTTCAGAGACAGCCGGCAGGAGGGCCTGCGGTTACGTTGTTGAGTCAGTCGACGGGAAGATTAGTCTCCCCCTTCCTACACTTATCGAATGTAATCAAGTCCCCGTCAACCGTTCTGAGATTCCCACTCTGAATGCAGCTCGTCATCACCGTCATCTGAGACGCATTGCAGACGAGATCCCACCTCTTGACCCAGATGCAAGCATACTTCTGTTGTTGGGAAGAGACATCCTGAGGGTACATAAGATAAGGGAGCAGATCAACGGTCCACATGACGCCCCTTTCGCCCAAAGGCTAGACCTCGGCTGGGTCGTTGTTGGAGATGTGTGCCTCGAGAGCGCTCACAAGCCATCTCAGGTGAGCACACTCAAGACTTCCATCTTGGAGAATGGTCGTCCAAGCTACCTTACCCCATGCAGTAGGCAGATCCGCATGGTGTTTGACTCCATATCAGGGCATCTCTCTCAACGACGTACTCCTCACAGGGCCCGATCTTAACAACAGCCTCTTGGGAGTGCTCATGAGATTCAGGATAGAGCCCGTCGTCATCACTGCCGATATCCAGCACATTTCATTGCTTCGTGGTGAGAGAAGACCACAGAGACTTCCTCCGCTTCCTGTGGTATCGGGACAATGACCTTACTAGAGACATTGTGGACTACAGAATGCGTGTCCATGTCTTTGGGAATAGCCCATCCCCTGCTGTCGCCATATACGGACTAAGGAGGGCTGCCAAGGAAGAAGATGACGACTTTGGCAGTGATGTGAGAGGGTTCATCGAACGAGAGTTCTACGTCGACGACGCACTGAAGTCATTCCCGACCGAAGCAGAGGCCATCAGTACCCTCGGACGAGCCCAGGAACTACTTGCACTATCCAACCTCAGGCTGCATAAGATAGCTTCTAACAGACCAGCAGTGATGGAGGCATTCCCCCCTGAAGATCGTGCTAAGGACGTCAAGGACCTAGACCTCTTCGCTGATGACCTCCCCCTACAGCGTAGCCTAGGGGTGTCGTGGAACATAGCAACAGACACGTTCACGTTCCAAGTCCTAGAGGCCAAGAAACCCTTCACACGTAGAGGAGTGCTCTCTACAGTCAACAGCCTATACGACCCTCTCGGCTTCTTAGCCCCTGTCACCATACAAGGCAGGCTGCTCCTCAGGGAACTCTCCACACGCGCTGAAGAGTGGGATTCACCTCTCCCTGAAGAGATGGAAGCAGAGTGGGACAGATGGAGAGACTCACTCCAAGACTTACAGGAGATCCGAATACCTCGCTGCTATTCGTCTTTCTCTCCCTTAAATGCCCAATTTGTGTCTTTGCAGACGCATCCGCTAAGGCCATTGCAAGTGTGGCTTATCTGAAGGTCACCACTCAAGAAGGACAAAGCAAAATCAGCTTCGTCTTTGATAGAGGCAAGTTGGCGCCCCAGCCAGACCTCACCATACCCAGGTTGGAACTGTACATAGCAGAACGCAACCTACCCCCTCACAGCAGTCTACGGAAGCTGCAACCTATCATCGACACCAACGGACCGTCTCCGAGGTGGTTCTTCTTTTGTCGCCAGAGGACTCCAGTGACAAGTAGAGTTCGGACTATGTGGAGTCGTTAATGACCCCAGACGGGGAATGTTCTAGACCGATGGACATTATGTGACATTCTGGACATTTTACATGCAATAGCACCCTCTGGTGGCGGTTATTGTGTTAACAGTTTGTAGGCTGGAAAGGTCATCTGTTCCTTTCTTCCTGTGTGAGGTCATTTGATCTTTGTCCCTTTCTTCCTGTGAGAGGTCATTTGACCTTCTTACCTTTCTTCCTGAGAGGTGTCATTTGACCTTCTTTCCTTTCTTCCTGTTGACCCCAGGAAGCAGTTTTGCCAGGAAGAACCTGACTTGAGTAATGGAGAATTTGCTATGAGAGGTTCCATTACAATCCAGTGTAATCTGACTTCATATGTTAGGCCAAGCGCAATATCTGTGAGTATCTTTAGTTCTTAGCATAATAGCAATGTTGTCAGAGTAATATTTTGATAATACTATGTTTATAAAAGGTTAATATTTTAATAGTTACAGAAGTTAGTTCAAATGTTAGTTAGTTATACAATTAGTCTATTCTACTGTTGTAAATATGTTTATATCTTGTGTAATATCGAATGTGTAGTACTCAGTTTATGTACAAAACATACTTTGTCTTTGTTTACAGTTTCACAAATTTGTTCAAGTAAAAGCTTCAAAACAGCAACCGCTTCAGGAAGAATTATTTTGAATGAGTGTTTAACTTGCTGGATAGCTAGATAGGAGCAGGTCTAGCGTGGCCAGTACACCTTCAGTACTGCACTGAATTGTCAGTCTGGATTATGTGCTCAAGTCTCTGGAGTGGGGCTTGAACTTGCGACCTTTTTACTCAGAGGTGTGAGTGCCGCCCCAGCTGACACACAATTGAAATTCAATACAGTATATATAGGACTGATAGCATTGCTGGTAGTTAATTTTTTTATTCATTCTTGGGATGCAGACGTCGCTGGCAAGGCCGGCATGTATTGCTCACCCCTAGTTGCTTGGAGTCACATATAGGCCTGACGGGGTAAGGATGGCTGGTTTCCTTCCTTAAAGGACATTATAGAATGATACAGCACAGAAGAAGGGCGTTCGGCCCATTGTGCCTGTGCCTCTTTGGTAGAGCTATCCAATTAGTCCCACTCCCCTGTTCTTTCCCCATCACCCTGTAACGTTTTTCCCCATTAGTGAACCCGTTGGGGTTTTTCAAACAACAATCCATCTTTCCAGATTTTTTTTTTTTTTTTTTTATAAAGTGAATTCAAATTCTCAAACTGCCAATGGTGCAATTTGAACTCCGGCCTCTGGATTACTAGTGCAGTAACATAGCCACTACACCACCGTATCAGACATAAGAATTAACAATGCATGTGACATTTGTTAACCAAAAATTACATCACTAACTGAGTGAATTGCCAGAAGTGTGGATCCATGTTCTGACTGTTTGATTACACAAGTCTTGGAACATCACCAGTGGGAAATTAAAGGGAGGTAGTTCAGCATTACAGCAGCTACTTTTGCAGCTGTCTATTCCTTTATATGACCCCTGATAACAGACCTCACCCAGTTTGAGGGTGTGGCTGGCAGTGCCAGGGCCGGTGGTTCTAAGTGAGTTAGAGGTAAATTACCGAACACATGCACCCAGTGGGAGGCTGTATTGAGAGTGAGCAGGGGTCGGAGATGGGGTTCTAGCACTGGAACGCCGAACATCCGACACACGCTCCCCTACAGTGTGGCCCCTCGCTGGCAGTGCGAGATTTACAATGAGATTGAGATTGGAATGGTGGTAACAGAAAGGAACGGAAGATGATTACAGTGGACATTATGCATAAGCATCCTTAAGCAGTGCTGTGTAATGTACCTTATCTAACATACCCAGTGTACATTAAAGGGGTAATTTCCAAGTTTCGCCTGCTGGCAGTGTATATCAGGAACTGCTGTTGGAAAACCGTGTACAGTGCATGCCCGGATTCTCAATAAGCAATTGTGGCTGGCGAGTTGAGCAAAGTTGGGAAATGACCCCTTTGATGTCTTTGCCACGTTTGGTTTAAAAGACTCTGACTCTGAAGTTACGAGGTTCAAAACTATTTTAATAAAGATATTTTCTACAGTAAAATGAAGACACTGTAGCTATGTTTTCTTACACTGTCCTTCAAAGGCAAAAACAAAACAGTTGTATACATTTGATGCATAGTGCGAGTACAATACTGATAAAATCACACGCTGAATTATGATACAATTTCACCCCGTTGTGACAGTGATGTTATCAGGTTTGCACTGTTGTGCCGTGACTCACTGATCACACAGATCTTTGACTGATGATGTGTTGAACTATCAGTGATTTAGACAGCAGTTGATGGAAAGCACTAAGTTTTGTAGGAACATGATGTAAACTTAACTTTGGGGTCTTCAGTGGGCCGGGAGACAGGGAGCCATTTGTATTCCAGACTTTGATTAGGAGGATCCAAATCCCAGCAGTAATGATTTAGCAAATATCTAACAGCTGTCTTCAAAAAAAAAAGAAAAGAACATGAGACATTTTCAATCATAGGAAAGAAGAATTAAGTAATAAAATGAAATATACAGGGGTGAATTTAAGCCCTCCCAGAGACTTTGTGCAATGGGGAGCACATACAAGGGTAAATTCACCGAGTCACACTTGAAAGAAGCACAGGTTACAAATTGAGTAACTCTCTCCTCCAGAAGGCTGTGGATTATGGGTTAAATGAACCTCAAGACTGAGATCGCTAAATTTTTGTTTGGTAAGGGTATCAAGAGATATGGAGCAAAGGCGGGTTAATGGGGTTGAGGTACAGATCAGCCATGATCTAATTGAATGGTGGAACAGGTTCGAGGTGCTGAATTGCCTACTCCTGTTCTTATGGGCTTAATAATGTAGCACTGATGTGCTCCCTTCAAGCACCGCTCCCTGCTGGCAGTGTGGGCTCGATGGCTTTATCCTACAGAGAATTCAGTCACATAGGTCTGTGTGCCTGATTCCTGATCCACGTGAATTTCCCGCCAGTACTGATCTCTGTGTCCGAATTCCTGATCAGCAGCTCTGTTGTTTGAAGCTCAGCGAAAAAAATAATAAAATGTACTTCAAGAAAAGGATGGGTTGGCCCAGGACTGCTGCCTTGGGTATTGACCCAAGGGGCTTGATAGTAAGACAACAGAAGCTCAAAGCGTCAGAAGCCTGCTCCATGCTCAGTGCACTCCAATGTGGGTGGGAAGTGCCGAGCACACAAGGCTCATTAGGTCATGGGATCCATTTAAGTTTAGGGTTCTCCCCATAATGCAACTGGAATGCATGTCATCTGGCCGGCTCTCTTTTTGTAGTGGGGCCACTCAGCATTTTTCAAGTATTTCTTTGGTCTCCAATAGTCAATTTCCAAAAGGGGGCTTTAAAATTTGTGCTGCTTCAGTGGGGCAGCCAAGAGCCCTTTAACGGCTGCTGGTGCTCGATATTGAGCTCCCAATCCCATATCACCCCCCAGCAAGTCTGGTGCTACAAGCCCAAAGCACCACAAGTCTATTTAAATAAGCTGATGTCCTGTTATCATACAAGGTCAGCTAATTCGGATGCAGTCACATACAATGCCTCACCAGCTCTCTACTGGAACCATAGCGTCAGCCCCCCTGTGTTACTGAATGGCCAGACAATGGGGGAAGGGGAGGGGGGGGTTTATGCTCCTAGCAACATTCCCTCTAAGCTGCATGACCGGCTTTTCCAATGTGAAATTTCATGCATTTGCAAAACTTTGAATGGGCTGTGCAGCCCATTAAAGTAACCGTGCACCCAAAACAAAAATTAGGGGGAACATTGGTTCCCAGTATTCTGTTTGGCAAAATTAGAATGTGTGTCTTGGCATGCTCTCATGTATATCTAGCCACCAACCTTTCAGTACACCTGTCACATCTGCCATTGGAAAATTCCTACGTTAAAACACCTCCCTATGGGATTTCCTATTTCAAATTGTACTTCATTTGTTGCAAAACATCCTGAGGTTGTGAAAGATGCTATTTAAATGCAACTTCCTTCCTTCCTCTCTCTCTCTTTATGTCCCTCCATTCCTTCCTTCCAAACTGCTTTGAGTCTACATCAAGTTGCCACTGATTGTCGCTGTGGAGCAATTGTCTTTGTTTCTCTTCCCTCCCCCTCTAGGTGCTATTTTTGTTGAATTTAACTTTGGCCAGTTCTTTTTCCCTGGCTTGCCAGGTCTTGGATCCGATTAAATCTGCTCTGCCCGTCCTTCAGTTGCCTAACATGCCTCCTGCTCCTACCCACTGGTTGGTTGCCTGTTCCCGACAACCCTTGGAGCCTCCCACCCCACAACTCAGAGCTTCTGCAGCTGTTGTTGGCCACATCGGACACTCTTCCCCCCACTGATCAGCTAGAACCGATACGTTTATATGTATTATGTTCATTCAAATTTAGGTTTAATGTTAGATGTATGCTAGATTTTTCCTCCTGCGCCCTTCTTTCTTCCTCTCCTCCATACTCCCTTCCCAATCTTTCTCGCTCCTCAGCCCTTCTTACCCCTAGCCCTCCCATCTCCTTGCTCCACGTCCTGTCTCTAACTCTGATATTTTATTTTTAATATTATTCTCGGGATATGAGCGTCGTTGGTATTTATTGCCCATCCCTAGTTGCCCTGGATACAACAGAGTGGCTTGCTAGGCCACCTCAGAGGGCAGCTGTGTGTGGGACATATTGGCCAGACCAGATAAGGACAGCAGGTTTCCTTCCCTAAAGGACATTCATGAACCAGTTAGGGTTACAGCTTCATGGTCACTTTTACTGATACTGGCTTTTTATTTTTAGATTTTCTAAACTGAATTCAAATTTTTAAATTGCCATGGTGGGATTTGAACTCCTCTTTCTGGATTATGAGTCCAGGCCTCTGGATTACTTGTCCAGTAATGTAACATATCCGTTCATTATTTGGTGGAGTTGATGTGTGCTGGGGTTGGCTTTGTGCCTGACCAGCTCGTTAAACACTGACCCTGGCAGTGTAGTGGTCAGTGGCAATAAATGCCAACGATGCTCACATCCCGAGAATGTATATTAAAAATAAAATTGCCAGGATTCCCACTGGGTCAGAATATTTAACACAATTTCTCTGCTCAGTGCCATAGAAATCTTTAATGCAGAATTAGTCAAGAAGACAGCTCTCTGATGAAGAGTGTCCTTAAGGTGTTAATGAACATCTGCTACATGTTGGCTGCTCATCAAACACACTAATTCCACTGTAAGCTAGAGCACTGTGTTTCAATAGGGGGCCCATTTTAGTCACCCATGGATCTGGAATATTTTAATTGCCCTGAAACATTAAGAGTCCGCATTATTGCCATGCAATTATAGAGACCGCCCTTCAGATCAGAAACCTCTATCCCATTGTGACTGTAGATGTTAAAGATCATAAAGCAAGCAGAATCTTAAGGGATTCACGTTCACATCAAAGAAATGAAACGTGTAACACACAAGTGCTGAGAATTTCCTCAGAGATTCTCTCCATCTGCTGCCGTAACTTCGGTGGGAGACCGGCTTAACCCGCCAGAGAAACGGCTGGTTTTAGCCGTTTATGCCAATCTCCCACGGAAGTTGTGCCAGAAGATTGGGAAATGACCTGAAAACAAAAAGTAACTTACTTCTCGCTGTGCACCATTATATGAACTTTCACCAGCAGCTTATCGCCTAGTAACCCTGGGCAGCCAGGAGATATGGGTTTGATTAGGATCTGTTGCTGTACCACCATAAAAGTCAGAAAATGATATGGGAGGCGCTATAACACCATTCTCCTGTGTCATTCCAATATTTTAATGAAGCTCCTGCCTGTATCAGCAGAATTTCATGAGGCAGTGAAGATGGAATTGGAGGGAGGGGGGAGAGGAAATGGGGATCATCACATGCAATAAGGACTCAATTAAAAGGTTTTGGAACAAGCTACAAGGATTTTGAACTCTTACTGCTTTAGGAAAAGTTTAACTATTGTGCAAGCCAAGTATTGTATTACTAATTACTTGCTGCCCATGTCCCCTACTTCTGTGTAATTACCTCAATTGTAAATAAGTTCAACTGTTAGTTTTAGCCTTAACAATATTTTCTGACAACAGGATATTTCCTGCCTTTGGGAGTGAACAGGAGAGTGTGGTGCACAGCCTACAGAGGCTACGGTGTATGGGTGGCCGTTACTCCTGGCACCCTACCCCATTTATGTCATGCAAAATGTTGCAAATTTCAGTTCACAAAATATGTGAGTTTGCTTATAGAAATTTCCTTTTGCTGTGTTGAGAAAGAGCCCAAATTGTAATAGTACACTGCTGCTGACTGTAGCTAAAAGAGAAAGAGAAAAATAACAACCAAAAAGAGAAAACAGAAAGCAGATAGTGAGATGAAAATGTCCTGGTCAATATTTATCCTTCAATCGACATCACTAAAACAGATGATCTTGAAATTAATTTCATTGCTGTTTGTGAGACCTTGCTGTGTGCAAATTGGTTGCCGTGTTTCCTACATTACAACAATGACTATACTTCTATAGTACTTCTTTGGCTGCGAAGCACTTTGGGATATCGTGAGGTCACGAATGGCATTCTATAAATGCGAATCCTTTCAGTAATTTGGGATTAATGCTTAAGGTTAGTTATGTACCACATATTCAGTGTAGGAAGCCAGTAAGCAAGGAAAGGGTTAACTAGTCAAATGCAAGAAATGTAGGTAGAATTCTATTTGAGCATGTGGCACTAGCTTTGAGTCACTGCTTCTGTTGTTGAATTTGAAGTTGATGAAGCACAACCAAATTAATATTCATAAGCTCATGCAGATTAATTCTGCTGTTTGTGCAGTTGGCATTTTGCCTTTTTAATTAATTCTGTTGCAGTTCAGATGTATTAGCATAAATGATGTCACATCTATAATGGTGTTTTTATTTACATATATGCCAGTGGACCTCACATGGCGCTGCTCAAAGATTGCAAACATTGGGCTAGATTACAGTCTTTATCATCTAGGCATAAGTGTCATCTGGGCACGCCGCAGAAAGGAGAGTCTGGTGAACAGGATCGCAGGCCTGCCACAGAACCAATGCCAATTTTCCTTCCATTAACTTAAATGGTAGAGAAATAAGGTGCGTTCTATTACTGGTGTGCAATCCTCCCCAACCCCAACTACTCTCTATGCCCCAACCAGGTTGTAAAGACAAAAATCTACTCCAATGTGCCTGTAGCCACCCTACTGCTTCTTTCCTGTTCTCGAATTCTTTCTGTGTCCATTTCTTTGTGGTGTCAACTATAATTTCTATCGCCTAGCATTAACAGGGCAGTAAAGACCTCACAATGGGGTCGATGGCCTTACTGCACATTAACACCGACAAAGAGGCCAGCGACTAATTGAAAGGGGTGCAAGGTCTCTTTTAATATGCAAATCCAACACCTAGGACACCGTTCGCCATTTTAGGTCATAGCCAGTCGGGATGTTAGACGTGCACACTCCGACCTGTTCCATGGGCAATGGAGCCGAAGAGGCCCAGCCAAGATAAGTTTGGAATTATTCTTGTGGGGGGAGGAGCAGGACTGCTCCTCCGGGCCCATCAAAAAAAACATGGGCTGCTGCCGCACCCGGACCCCCGCACCCTTTGTGATCACAACCTCAATCCCCTGCACTTAGCTTGCTCGAAGCCAGGACAGTCCGATATTGGTAAGCCCTGATCCAGCGAGGTGCATCGGGATCTCCATTTAGCGCCGACAGCTAATGAAAATGAGGTTGGTGCCTCAAAATCGTGGTTGCTTATTCACCATTGACAAAATAAAAATTGAAGAGATGTAAAACGCACTGCCAATTCGCTATCACCCATTTTATTCTACCACACAGTCAAAATTATCTCCACTCAATTATTTTTCATTTATTTATGGGATGTGGGTGTCGCTGAGGCCAGCATTTATTGCCCTTGAGAAGGTGGTGGTGAGCTGCCTTCTTGAACCACTGCAGTTTGTGTGGTGAAGGTACTCCCACAGTGCTGTTAGGGAAGGATTTCCAGGATTTTGACCCAGTAACGATGAAACATCAGCGATATATTTCCAAGTCAGGATGGTGTATGACTTGGAGGGGAACTTGGAGGTGGTGGTGTTCCCATGTGCCTGCTGCCTTTGTACTTCTAGGCTGTCGAAGTAGCCATGGCGAGTTGCTGCAGTGCATCTTGTAGATGGTACACACTGCAGACACCGGGCGCCGGTGGTGGAAGGAGTGAATGTTTAAGGTGGTGGATGGGGGGCCAATGAAGTGGGCTGTTTTGTCCTGGATGGTGTCGAGCTTCTTAAGTGTTGTTGGAGCTGCACTCATCCAGGCAAGTGGAGAGTATTCCATCACACTCCTGACTTGTGCCTTGTAGATGGTGGAAAGGCTTTGGGGAGTTAGGAGGTGAGACACTCACTGCAGAATACCCAGCCTCTGACCCACTCTTGTTGCCACCGTATTTATGTGGCTGGTCCAGTTAAGTTTCTGGTCAATGTTGACCCCCAGGATGTTGATGGTGGGGGATCTGATGATGGTGATGCCATTGAATGTCAAGGGAAGGTGGTTAGATTCTCTCTTGTTGGAGATAGTCATTGCCTAGCACTTGTGTGACACGAATGTTACTTGCCACTTATCAGCCTAAGCCTGAATGTTGTTCAGGTTTTGCTGCGTGCGGGCACAGACTGCTTCATTATCTAAGGAGTTGCAAATGGATCTGAACACTGTGCAATCATCAGTGAGCATTTCCACTTCTGACCTTATGATGGAGGGAAGGTCATTGATGAAGTAGCTGAAGATGGTTGGGCCTAGGACATTGCCCCGAGAAACACCTGCTGTGATGTCCTGGGGCTGAGATGATTGGCCGCCAAGAACCATAACCATCTTCCATTGTGTGAGGTATGACTCCAGCCAGTGGAGAGTTTGCCCCCTGCTTCCAATGGCTTCAATTTTACTAGGGCTCTTTGATGCGACGCTCTATCAAATGCTGCCTTGATGTCAAGGGCAGTCACTCTCATTTCACCTCACCTCTGGAATTCACCTCTTTTGTCAATGTTTGGACCAAGGCTGTAATGAGGTCTAGAGCCGAGTGGTCCTGGCCGAACCCAAACTAAGCATCGGTGAGCAGGTTATTGGTGAGCAAGTGTCGCTTGATAGTACTGTCGTCAATGGCCCCTTCCATCACTTTATTGATATTTGAGAGTAGGCTGATGGGGCAGTAATTGGCCGGATTGGATTTGTCCTGCCTTTTGTGGACAGGACATACCTGGGCAATTTTGCACTGTGTTGGGTAGATGCCAGTGTTGTAGCTGTACTGGAATAGCTTGGCTAGAGGCGTGGCTAGTTCTGGAGCACAAGTCTTCAGCACTGCATTTGCCTTATTGATAACTGATACACATTGATCAGATGCTTTCAGGATACGGTCAATGATCACTCCCAAATCCTTTTCACTATCAGCCCTTCCCTTGCAACTTACTCCTATGTTTACTGTTACCTATTCCTTTATACATTATTCTACATTTTCTCACATTTTATATAAAAGTCTTGCATCTCCAGGTTGCCATCAACTTTAGACATCACACTTCAAAGTGTCAAAAATATATCACAAGAGTAAGAAAGACAGGCATATCTTCCTGGTTTCTTATGACCCACAGTTTAAATTTTACAAGCATCTGCCAATCTACAAACTTTCCTCTCCAGCACCAATTAACCTCCAATTCACCTTAGGTTTTACAGCAGTTAAGACTTTGTTCTGTGAAAGCAACCGACCACCTTAAACACAGCTCTGCTTTAGCTGCAGAAAAATACATTGCGAGAGAAATGTTATTTCTGCATTTTTGCTGTCAGGGTATCTGGGTTAGGACATGACTATGTAGATCATTGACATTCTTCAGGTGGATTGCTTTGTGAAATAAAGATTTTTTACGATTGGCAAATAAAGTGCCGTAACCAACAATGCAGACCCAACAAATGATCTTGTCCAGGAATGATTGAGATGCTGCAGGATGAGATAACTCAGCTCATGCTAGAAAACGGTGTTGGAAATTGACCTGTTTGCATTGTTGGAATGAGCACGTCAATCTTCAGAGATCGAGGCCTTTGGAGCCTGTTATCAGCCAAGTTCCTTGACATGGCTCCTATCTCCAAAAGGACCTGGGGAGTTATTGGTTAAAAGGCAAGGGATGTAGTTTAAACAACCATTTTTAAAGCAAATAAAGAATAGATAGGTTGTATTACATGTAAGAAAAGTAAAATAAGAAAGTAATAAATATAGACAGAATGTGAAAAAGAAACAATGGGGGAAAGAAGACATGGCAAGCAGGACGATAGCCATTAATATTAAAGAACATTTTAAGTCTTAATTTTAGTTGTATAGTGATAACATTAGAGTAATTAACCTACTCTTGAATCTGAGCAGCTTTATTATTATAAAATATTAGGATTTCTACAGTGTCACTGGGCTGAATTTTAATGGGAAAGGCAGGTTGTGAGCGGGGGGGGGGACGGAGACTCCGAAGCGGTTGGAAAACCTGGGAGAACAGGTTTCCCACAGGCCCTGCTGAATTGAAAGGCTGGATGGCTCTGGGTGGGTAGGCCTGTGACACTAGGCCGCAGAGAAGAGGCAGGGAGGGATCGCGTGGCGGCCGGGGGTCTGCTGTAGGAGGGTGCTGTCTGGTGAGAATTGGGGGCCGGAGGAGCACTGGGAGGGCCAGAGGAGCGGAGACGTGGGGGGGTTTAAGGGAACAATCGGCGGCCAGAGGAACAGATCGGGGGCCGGATCCAACAGTCCTCGCCTTGCATTAGCTGACAGGTTTCATGAGGCCTGCAAAACCCGTCCAGTTAAAGTTAAATTCAAAGTGGAGGTTAAAGCAGAGGTTTCCAGCCTTATTATAATATTTAAATAGTCGACAGGCCTCCTGGGAGTGGGTTGGCTGCCCGCACCATGTCCTGCCTCCGTTAAAACCGTAAGTGGGCAGGTTGGAGGCGGGTTCAGGTCGGGATTCAGATTTTTAACACTTTAATTTCTCACACGACCCCAACCCACCCGTGGTTTTTTTTAGGTTAAAATTCCCCCCGCTGTGTGAGCTGATAATGTAAGAAAATGACCTGCCCAGGTAAACTAAAATTTCTCTGACTTTCAAGACAATCTAAAGATTAATGCCCATCTCCCCTGAGAGAAGACGACCGATCTTCCAAATGGCCACTACAGGCAGGAAGTCACACCCCCTGGCCATCGTGGACCGCAGTATCCTGAGATACACGTCCAGAAAATCAGCCCTAAGATTCAGACAGGCATTCATGATAAAAAAAGATAATGACTGCACTGGGTTAGTGAAGTCAAACATTCCGTGCATATTATGAATCAACATGATTTTCTTTTTAATGATAGATTTAATGTAGATTTATTTCTACAAACTTCAATTACCATCAAAAGGAAAGAAAAACTTGTATATCTGTAGTGCCTTTCACGCCCTAACGACGTACCAAAGCGCTTTACAGCCAATGGAAGTACTTTTTGAAGTGTAGTCACTGTTGTAATGTAGGAAATGCGGCAGCCAATTTGCGCACAGCAAACTCCTACAAACAACAATGAGAAAATGACCACATAATCCCTGTTTTAGTGATGTTGGTTGAGGGATAAATATTGGCTGGACATCGAGGAGAACTCCCCTGCTCTTCTTCAAATAGTGCCATGGGATCTTTTACATCCACCTGAGAGAGCAGATGGGGCCTCGCTTTAACAGCTGATCTGAAAAACAACACCTCTGACAGTACAGTGCTCCCTCAGTAGTGCACTGAAGTGTCAGCCTCGATTATGTGCTCAAGTCTTTGGAGTGGGGCTTGAAGCCGTATCTTTTTGATTCAATGGTGAGGGTGGTACCAACTGAGCCACGGCTGACACACGAGTGAATTGTGATTTCACTTTTGCACTTAGATACGGTATGAATCCATTTCCCAGATCCAATATGCTTACCGTTTGGTTAATCTCTGCCTATAAGCCAAGGACACAGATTTAGGAATCCACTAAACAACTATCTAAAAATAAACTTACAGTATCCTTCCAGTGTCAAAGCATATTAAAGTTACATTTTAAAAACAGAAATGAATTGCTCTTTTAATCTCACAAATATCAAATGTGGTGCAGAGAAAAGAATTGCAAAAGGACATAAAAATGTTAAGCGAGTGTAGTTTAAGGTAACAAAGTGAGATTTATATTAACATTCTCATTATTATTTTTCAATCTGACGTCTGGAGTCAACACGAAGGGAGACACTTGGCCAAAGAGAGACAAGCAGTGAGACAAGTAACAATACAAGAGATTCAGGACAGGGACCGAATTGGAGAGATGGGAGCAAGAGATCAGGGCAGACAACGATGAGAAGAGGTCTATCAGCAAATACTGAGATCAGAACAAAGAGTTAGAATGACATTGGCGAACATGGGAGCGGCAAGAAGTAGGGCAAGGCATCTGGGAGAGAAATGGGCTGAAGGGGGGGGGGAGGGAGAAAAAGAGAGCGCACTGCTGGAGAAGAGATCCACAGACATCAGAGACAGAGACCCAAAAGAATATCAAACAAAGTAAGAGATCATGCAAAGTAATCAGGCGAGGGAACCATAGACCAGGGGTACATAGGAACACAAGGGCCATTCAATAAGATCATGGCTGATCTAAGAGAGAGGGGATATTGGGTTAGAGGTAAAGAAAGCCATCAGGGGACAAACAAGGAGTCAAAGGAATCACCCTGAGCACCTGAGCAGTGCCATGGGCGATCTAATTGTTAAAAGATATAGTGGGCGTGTTTGTGCGAATGTGATTTGCCCACTATACATGATGGCTAGTATAACGTGGCTGCCTTAATAAAATTAAGTCATTTTAATTGCAGTTAGTTGGCCTTGAGTGGCTGCTGAGCAGAATTTGTATTTTACAGTTGTCTGTAATTACACCCATTGTTTCCCCAAGAAAATATCAATCAGTGGCTTTGCCCATTATAAGTTTAAAGTTATGTTGGTCATAATTTCAATAGCTTGAAAATAAAAGTTATTTTTTTTCAAAAGAATATACTTTAATCCCTGGCAGCCAGAGAGGACCGTTAACATATCACTGGCAGCCAGAGAGGACCGTTAACATATCACTGGCAGCCAGAGAGGACCGTTAACATATCACTGGCAGCCAGAGAGGACCGTTAACATATCACTGGCAGCCAGAGAGGACCGTTAACATATCACTGGCAGCCAGAGAGGACCGTTAACATATCACTGGCAGCCAGAGAGGACCGTTAACATATCAGTGCTGTTTTGCCAAGAGTAGCTCAGCTTCCTCAGTCTTTACTAACTCTCTTGGCTTTTTTTCTACTTGAGAAAGCTCAGTGAAAACTGCAAAGGTTGAAAGGAAAAGACATTAGAAAAATCTGCAGACCGTGTTTATGGATACTAAACCTGCATTTCAAATTGTAGAAGACATGGAAGTGAAGTCTGTCGCAATAAGGCTTTTTTTATTACATTCAGTGCACCTTAACAAGGTGAGAACTGGTGAGTAAGCACAGATGTTTCTGCCTGAAATAAGACGCTATAACAGGCAACTCTGAAATTGATGTTAATGCAAATGGATAATAGTTATCACTTTTTGGTCGATATAAGTGGCTGCCCATTTTAAACATGGACGTTTTAAGCGGTGGAGACTGTATATATAAAAACTTTAAAAGGAATCTTTTGTTGAAGTTTGCTAATAACTTTTTACATTACAAGGACTTTTCAAAGAATCCTGAATTAAAAGGCAATTCCACCATTTTTAACACCAGCCATTTTCCCTCAAATTATTGACAGGAGAAATTTTGCCATCATATATATTTAAATAAATGATTTTGGTTTGCAGTTCTCTAACATGGTAAATGCGATCACTACCTTTGGCAAACCTCAGTGGTCCTAAGAATTAATCAAATACTGGTCATCACATCACTCAGCAATGACTCTCATTACTTTCATGTGCAGTGACTTCTGTTATACAAGCAAACACACAGCAGCCATGCTGTGCACAGCAAGATCCCACAAGCAGCAGTTAGATGAATAACCCGGCATTTTTTTGTTGGGGTGGTATTGGGTTGAGGGTAAAATGCTAGCCAGACCCCAGGAAAACTCCCAACTGTTCTTCCTGGGATCTTTAACATCCATCGGAATAGACAAGGGGGATCCCAGTTTAAGGTTTCATCTTAGGGACTGCAGCGCGAACAATGAAGCACTCTCTCACAACCGGACTGGAGTGACAGCCTAGATTCTGTGATCAATTCCCAGAGTGGGACCTGAACCCACAACCCGCTGACTCAGTGGCAAAAGTGCTACCAACTGAGCTAACAAACACTTAAGAAGCACTTAGAAACAGTAAGGCTGTTTGCCGAGTATCTTTTATTCTTCTGACAGCAGATGACAGGTATGCGAAATGCAGGAAGGTTCATAGAAATTTATGGCACAGAAGGAGGCCATTCATTTCTGTGCCGGCCGTAATCCCACTTTCCAGTTCTTGGTCCGTAGCCTTGCAGGTTACATCACTTCAAGCGCATATCCAAGTACTTTTTAAATGCGATGAGGGTTTCTGCCTCTACCACCCTTTTAGGCAATGAGTTGCAGACCCCCCACCACCATCTGGGTGAAAAAAGTTCTCTTCAACCCCCCTCTAATGCTTCTACCAATTACTTTAAATCTATGCCCCCTAGTTATTGACCTCTCTGTTAGGGGAAACATTTCATCAGAGCCTGGCAATTTATCTACTTTCAAAGATGCTAAACCCCCCTAATACTTTCTCTCTCACTAATCTAATATTTCATACTTCTCCTTAACTACAATGTTTGCATCGTCCCTCTCTTTTGTGAAGACAGATGCAAAGTATTCATTAAGAACCATACCCACATCTTCTGCCTCCACACACAAGCTTCCTTTTTGGTCTCCAATAGGCCCTACTCATACTTTAGTTATCCTCTTGCTCTTTATGTATTTATAAAACGCCTTTGGATTTTCCTTGATTTTACTTGCCAATATTCTTTCATGCCCTCTCTTTGCTTTCCTAATTTCCTTTTTAATTTCACCCCTGCACCCCTCTAGGCTTTCTGCTGTATTTAGCTTTCAGTATCTGACATAAGCGTCCCTCTTTTTGCCTTATCCTACCCTGTATGCCCCTTGACATCCAGGGGGCTCTAGATTTGGGAGTCCCACGCTTTTTCTTTGTGGGAACATATTTGCTCTGATCCCTCACTTGAATACCTCCCACTGCTCGGACACTGATTTACCTTCAAGTAGCTGTTTCCAGTTAACTTTTGCTAAATTAGTTCATGACCCTCTCAGTTACTGCTGTTTTATGTAATTTGATTACCTTCAATATCATGTCGTTCAGTTCAACACCAATGCAGTGTCTACAGCCATTTCCAAAACAGCACAAAAGCTTTTCTTGGCCAGCATTTCTGCAAAATAAGATTATTATAATTATACACATTTCTCAGTTTTTGTACAATTTAACTTCACTTTCAGCATAAGGTCATCAACCCTTTTGGATTGTCTGAGAGTCTCCAGGAATTCAAAATTAATTTCCTGCTGCGAGCAACTCGGGAGAAAAATCATAGGGACATGAAAAAAATATTGGAAATGGGGGAAAAAAAGGCTGTTTGACTGACGATCAAGAATCGTTCAATTAGAGTTTGTTTGCTTTCCACTTGATAGGGGAAGGCGGTGCACCACGAAGATGGATGTGTCGGGCGACCAATAACAGGAGCGTGGTGGCAGGGCATATGGAAATGGGAGGTCATGCAATGAAACCTCCCAGAATACATCCAACCAGAGTTGGCAACTCTATTTCAACAGCAGAACACTCTCTGAACAGATCACACATTGGCCCAGAAATTCGGGTCGGGGGCTTCCCGCGGGTGCAAGCCCCCGACCTGCACTTACCTTGTGCGCCGGCTGTTGAGCTGTAGGGCCCCGTGGAATTCCGATCCTGGGCCTGGTCCAGTTGCCGGCGCGCAGTGCTTGCGTATCCCAGGGGCGCAGTTAGTTCGATGCGTCCCCTGGGATCACGTGGGCCATGGGGAGCCAATCGGAGCAGGGAATGCTCCATTCATAAGTCTTGACAGGAAGTGCTGTCAAGACTTATAAATATTACGGCCCCAAAACATCCCTAAACCTTCAAATAAATTTTAAAAAATCACTTTTTTAAATAAACTATAAATTACATGAAATAACTATTTTAAACAATAATTTAAATTTTTGAAAAAAATTATTTTATATTCTAACGGGGCTAAAAATAAACGTACCTTGCTTTAAAGTATTTAAAAATAATAAACCTGTGGAAAAAATGTTTTAATTTTAATTAATTCACCACTTACCTTGTAAAAAGCAGGCCTTACGCCTGCTTTTTAAATTTCTAACTTCGGCAGACTTACCCTCCCGGGAAAACCTGTAAAAAAAAACTAAGTTTGATGCGCACGCACAGCCTCTCCCGCGCACGCGTTCGACCTCTGAACCCCTGCTTTCAGAGGAACGGAAGTGCCGGTTTCCCGTGCATGTGCAGTGCATGCAGGAAACCGGCACTTCCATCGGGCCTACGGGCGAGTACCCAGCATGTACTCACCCGTGGAGACCAGAGTTTCTGGGCCATTATAACACTCGCTGGGAGCACATGGTGATAATTTGGGCAGGGATTATGGACTCAAAGTTCCACAGTGGTCATTGACCTCCATACCCGAATTCCCAGCGCTCCCTCAGTACTACACTGACCTGTCAGTCTAGATTATGTGCTCAAGTCTCTGGAGTGGGACTTAGAACCCACAACCTTCTGCATCAGAGACGTGAGGGCTACCAACTGGTCTAAGTAACGGGGATATTTTTGTCTGTTCTGGTTTTCATACAAATCTTTAGCATTAAATAAATCTGAAAGAATATTAAAGAAAAAAAGGCTTCCATTTATATAGCACCTTTCAGGACCTCAGGACATCCCAAAGCACTTTACAGCCAATTAAGTACTTTTTTTTTTAAAGGTGCAGTCACTGCTGTAATGTAGGAAACAGGACTGCCAATTTGCACACAGCAAGTTCCCACAAACAGCATTGAAATAATGTCCAGATAATGTGTTTTTATAAGGTATTGGTTGAGGGATAAATGGTAGCCACGACGCCAGGGAGAACTCCCCTGCTCTTCTTCAAATAGTGCCATGGGCTCTTTTACATCCACCCGAGAAGGCAGACGGGGCTTCAGTTTAACGGCTCATCTGAAAGGCGGCTGCATATATGACATCACTGGAGCGTGGGTAATTCCTCCGTCCATCATGCTCGAACACCCTACTGCTGTAAGTGACTAGGACTGATTTTAGGCGTATAATTTGTATTATGTAACTATCCTTCACTCACTGCATTTTGCTGGTGAAATCACCCTCCTTTTATAAGTAGTGTGATGCTAAAGACTGTTTTTGTCCCGAGGGCGCAAAAACATACTGAGGTACTGTCAAGTTTACGCAGGCAGGAAGATGGCATGGGACAACTAACTCGTTGGTCTTACGCTGCAACTACACAATCAGTTTTTTCAAACTGTCTCCCACTCTTCTCAACAGTTTGTCTGATGAAGTACATCTGATCAGAGCAACACACGACAAGATACAGACCACACTACACGATGCAGAGGAAATTAAGGGGTTTGATTTTTGTGTTTCCGACTAATAGGTGCTAATTGTATCCTGCTGTCTGGAATCTCACATTAATCTATGGGAAGGAAGAGAATGATTAGCCAATGGCTTACTCCAGCACTGTTTGATTGGGCTTTCAGACCATCTAGTTTATTTCTCATCGAAAGGCTAATGCTAGATGATAGGCCTGATACTGTTTTGTACCGCTTGGATGACGTGATCAGTCATTCGTATCAATTTCAGCAATCGTTACTTCCACCTGACACTCGCTTGCTGGGATTACAAGTGATTGAACAACTCTCCTCTGTGCTGTGACACAGATTTCAGATGGCTGAGACGGGGGGGATAATGAGTGAAATTAATGATTGAGTGCAAATTTTGTTTCCATTTTTGGCTCAGCTCCATGAGGTTAACAAAAAAAACCAGACAAAGGGCAGCACGGTGGCATAGTGGTTAGCACTGTTGCCTCACAGTGCCAGCGACCCGGGTTCGAATCCGGCCTCGGGTGACTGTCTGTGTGGAGTTTGCACATTCTCCCCGTGTTTGCGTGGGTTTCCTCCGGGTGCTCCGGTTTCCTCCCACAGTCCAAAGATGTGCAGGTTAGGTTGATTGGCTATGATAAAATTGACCCTTAGTGTTAGGGGGATTAAATACGTGGGGTTACAGGGATAGGGTGGGATATGTGTTGGTGTAGGGGTTACGGGGATTGGGTGGGATATGTGTCGGTGCAGGCTCGATGGGCCGAAATGGCCTCTATCTGCACTGTGGGGTTTCTGTGATTCTGTGAATAACTTTTAGAACTCTCAACTTCCAAACAGCGCTGCAATTAACAGTATTTCCCAATAAACAAGGATACAGCGATCAATAAAGTGCAAATTGAGGTGAGCTAGCTTTGTAGAGCAGAAAATGGCTTTTCCACATTAAAACTAAACTGCACAAACTAAAGCACTTAAGTCTTGCACAGAATACCGGGTCTCCTGCTTTGCCAATATATGGGCACAAGCGGCATACACTAATGTTTTAGGGACTTGACCCAACTCATAAAATGGGGCAGGGGCAGGATTGAAAGAGGCAATTAGAGTGGGAGGAGGCTCGGGTGTAGTATAAACGCTACATGATTCTATGTAAAAGTTCTTTTCTTTGGCAAAATGTATTTATGTATTTAAAATAGTAGGTGGATCACAACACTTCATTTCAAAATGCATTGAAAACCCCCGTGTCCATTGTCTATGACATTTTAACATTAGGTTTACCTTGAATGCCCGTTACACTTGGCCAATTTAATTTTTAACTAATGCTAGTAATGCCTAAATGTAGTAACTCCCTAGCTGCCAATGCAACAGCTGTTACTTTATACAGGATGGCCAGTATTACCTCCCAACCCGCCTCCCTGTGCCAAACGAGAACGGGACGTGCGCGGGGCAGGCGGTGGGGGATTAAAATCGGAGCAGGGTCCTACTCACCGGATTGGGCACTGCGAGAGGCCCTTGTCCCATGCAGGCGAGGGCCTCGATGACATGCAAAAGTTGGGGGTGTGATGATGTAATTCAGACCATGATGCCATTTTAACCTGCAATAGCACATTTGCCACCCAGTGCTGGTCTTGCCAGAAGAGTGTCGAAAATGTAATTTAATCTGTTTTAAAACAGGTTTCCTTGTGGGCCAGAAGGAGCAGGAATAGTTCTCCAGGCCCCACAAGGAAATCTAGAACCTCCCTTGCCCTGGGCTACCCTCCGCCGACTGTAATCACCTACCCGCCCACCCCTCGCCCCTGAAATCTACTTAATCTGACCACTGGGGACCGTCACCGTCCTCATTTGACTTCCACCCAGAAACCTCATGTCATTGACACCGGATTCAGAAAGAAAGAATTTCACAACCTCAGGCGACTTTACAATCAATTTTTTTTGAAGTGTAGTCACTGGTGTAACGTAGGAAATGCAGCAGCCAATTTGCACACAGCAAGGTCCCACAAATGGCAGTGAGATAATGACCAGTTAATCTGTTTTTTAGGTATTGATTGAGGAATAAATATTGGCCAGGTCACGGGGGCGAATCTCCCTGCTCTTCTTCCAATAGTGCCATGGGATCCTTTATGTCTACCCGAGAGGGCAGATGGAGTCTCGGTTTAACGTCTCTTCTGAAAGGCGGCACCTCCAACAGTGCCGCACTCCCTCAGTACTGCACTGGAATGTCAGCCTAGATTATGTCCTCATAATCAGGCTCAGGATCTGGGCATCACTGGCAAGGCCATCATTTATTGCCCATCCCTAGTTGCCCTGAGAAGTCGGTGGCTGTGGGCCGCCTTCTTGAACTATTGCAGAATCTGTGTAGCAGTTTGATACAACCGAGTAGCTTGGTAGCCCACTTCTGAGAGCAGTTAAGAGTCAACCACGTTGGTGTGGGATTGGAGTCACATATAGGCCAGCCTGGGTAAGGACGATAGATTTTCTTCCCTAAAAGGACACTAGTGAACCAGTTTGGATTTTACGATAATCTAACAGTTTAATGGTCACTTTTACTGATATGAGCTTTTTATTTCCAGGTTTAAAAAAAAAATGAATTATGCGCCCAGGAAGCAGTGACTCACACCTGACTCATACTCAGTCAAGCCGCAACCTTCAAGCCATTTCCTGTGCAAAGCATCTGTTAGACTCAACCGAAGGATTCGAGAAGCTTTACTGTATCAGCTGATTCTGTCAGGAGAATGCCTCTTGGGTAATGGATTATTCATCCATATAGCAATGATCAAATACTTTCTTATAACTTTGTTCATTGAAGTCAGCTTTCCCCGATGTATGGCATATAAAACTATGACGTTGTAAGTGAATAAGCCGGAGTTTTCTTTTTTTTTCAAGTTGATAACTTATGTAGTGCAAGACCTGGAGTGGGGTTTGAACCAAAAACCTTCTAACTCAAAAGGCAAGAATGCTACAAACTGAGCCAAGCTGAGATTTCGCCATTAAATAAATGCTCCTTTCAAATAAAGACAGAAAATATTGGAAATACTCAGCAGCTCAGGCAGTATCTGTGGAGAAACAGAGTTATACGTTTTAGGTCGATGACCTTTTGTTAGAACTGGAAGAAGTTTTTAAGCAAGTACAGAGGCAGGGAAAAAGAGGGGAGATGAGGAGGAAAAACAAAAAGGAAGGTCTGAGAGGGTGGAAGGGATGATGGTGCAAGGCAAAAGGGGATGGTACTGGGACAAGTAAAGATACAAAAGTTGGGTCTAGTGGAGGTGTAAATGGCAGCAACAGAACCATTACCAGCACCTGCTGTCCGAAAAAATGGAAGTTTTTGAAATCAATATCGAGTCTAGAAAGTTGTAAAGTGCCTAATCGAAAGATAAGGTGCTGTTTATTCGAGCTTCCATTTAGCTCCGTTGGAACAGTGAAGGAGGCCGAGGACAGAGAGGTCAGAGTGGGAGTGGGACAGCTCCTTTTAAACTTTAGAAGATGTGAAAGAAAAACACTCAGATATGGATTTTCTGTTTTCATTGTGTCAAATGACAGTACAGTACTAGAAGGGAACATTCTGTGAAATAAAATCCTCCAGACGGGTAACATCTCGTTAGAATCGCCTTTGCTCTTTGTTACAAAACTGCTGTCAGGTCATTCAGCCCTAAAAATCAAAGCCATTTCCACCACACTGTTTTTCTGGGCTGTTAAATCCAATAGTACGATCCATATACAACTGGAGGGTGGGTTCCACCCTATATTTACTCATGATTTTATTAGATACAATGGGGTAGGATATAAAGAGCAATTCCGCTGAAAATGGGAAAGGTTTTTTGCAATCAGAGACTTGTGGTGGGACAGCGTGCAGGGCACCCGACACCTGGGAATCCCTGACCCAAGACCGCACAAAGTGGAGGAGAAGCATCCGGGAAGGCACCGAACACCTCGAGTCTCTTCGCCAGGAGCAAGCGGAAGCCAAGCGCAAGCAGCGGAAGGAGCGCACGTCAACCCAAGCACCCCACCCACCCGCCCCTTCAACCACCGTCTGCCCCACCTGTGACAGAGACTGTTGGTCCCGCATTGGACTCATCAGTCACCTGAGAACTCATTTTTAATGTGGAAGCAAGTCATCCTCGGTTCCGAGGGACTGCCTAAGAGAGAGGCCACAGTGCCAGTAACCAATAGGTTAGTGGTGCAGTTTGCTGTTTTTCCCCCCCAGAGTGATCAAATTCATGCTCTTCCCCCAAAACTCCCCCCAGTTAGGGGTACTATATCTAAGTAAGCCTTCCAGGCAAGTTAGCTCAACATGGTGAATTCAGTGTTACTCAATGTTCCCGTTAAACTGTGCCTGGAGCTCCCGCGCAGCCGACGCACCGGCTTTTAAATAGAAAAAACTGTACATACACGGGAATTTGAATGGGCCGTGCACCCCAAAATAAATTAAAGGAAGCATTGCTGTTACCGTATTGCCAGCAGGAAGCTCCCATCAGAGGACGTGTGTACCAGGGCACTATAGTAATACATCAGCTATGAAGTGCTTTGGGACATCCTGATGTAGCGAAAGGCAAGATACTTTCTTCTTTCTACTTAGTGTTGTAGCCCTGTTCCTGACCAATGCTCCCTACAAAACGGCTTCACTTTGGGAGCCCAGGATTCTATCGATTCCAAGGTCCTTTCCCCCAGAGCAGGGGAAGGAGAGGAAAGCAGAGAGCGAGCTAACACACAGCTGCCCTAAGCCTGTCCAAACGCTTGGGCCCACAGCATCCTTTAACTGATGAAACAAGGAGATCAGGTCCCTGGGGCCTCAGTTACTGACCTGAGCCAAGGAAAATAAATTCTATCCAGAAACAAATTGCAGCTGCAGTTGTCTGTAGGTAACTTTATTTTACATTTTTTTTCCTTAACAGTCGTTTGGCCTTACTATAGAAAAGGGGAAGTTAGAAGGGATTTTTTCCACACAGAGGGTTATTAGAACATGGAACATTTTATCACAAGGGCCTATTGAGACAGACTGCAGGGGTAATTTTCCAATTTCATGCTGTCAATGCAAAGTCAGGAAGTGACCTTTTCTAACATTAATTAGAATGGAACGGATAAGTCTCTGAAAAGGAACAAGGGATGGGGCACTGGAGCAGACAGCTCCAGTTAAAGAACTAGCACCGACACAGGCACAATGGGCCAAATTGCCTCCTTCTATGCTGAAATGATTCCATGTAACTGGAAGTGAGAATCCAAATCTTGAATGCACAAGATTGGTGATTCGTGCCTAGGTCTCACCTTGTAAATGTTTAATTTTTGCATTAAGAATGATAGATAGTGGTTAGTTTTAAGCAACTTTATACTGCACAATTGATTGTTTTTCCTATTTTTAGATTAAAAAGGAGGTACGGTATGAGATCAGAGAAGAGGAGCGAGGGCCTATCAGGGGAGAAAGGAAAGTTGAGCGATAGATCCAAGGGAACGCCATAGATTTGAATTGAAAGAAAAAGTATAAGAAAGGGATACCAGCAGAGCTTAAGTGTAGAAGAGGAGGATTCAAGTCCTGAAGGACATAACTGCCAGTCTGGGCCGGCGACAGGTGGTGAGAGAACCAACACGGGGAAAAACCTACTTGACCTCGTCCTCACCAATCTACCTGTCGCAGATGCATCTGTCCATGATAGCATTGGTAGCAGTGACCATCACACACAGTCAGTCACTGTGGAGATGAAGTTCTGTCTTCACACTGAGAACACCCTCCATCGTGTTGTGTGGCACTATCACCGTACTAAATGGGATAGATTTAGAACAGATCTAGCAGCTCAAAACTGGGCATCCATGAGGGGCTGTGGGCCATCAGCAGCAGCAGAATTGTATTCCACCACAATCTGTAACCTCATGGCATATCCCTCACTCTACCATTACCACCAAGCCAGGGGACCAACCCTGATTCAATAGGGAGTGTAGAAGAGCACGCCAGGAGCAGCACCAGGCGTACCTAAAAATGAGGTGTCAACCTGGGGAAGCTGCAACACAGGACTACATGCATGCTAATAAGTGGAAGCAACATGCTATAGACAGGGCTAAGCGATCCCACAATCAACGGATCAGATCAAAGCTCTGCAGTCCTGCCACATCCAGTCGTGAATGGTGGTGGACCATTAAACAGCCAACGGGAGGAGGAGGCTCCATGAATATCCCCATCCTCAATAATGGTGGAGCCCAGCACGTGAGTGCAAAAGACAAGGCTGATGCGTTTCCAACCATCTTCAGCCAGAAGTGCCAAGTGGATGATCCATATCAGCCTACTCCTGAGGTCTCCACCATCACAGAAGCCAGTCTTTAGCCAATTTGTTTCACTCCACGTGGTATCAAGAAACGGCTGAGCGCACTGGATACAGCAAAGGCTATGGGCCCGGACAGCGTCCCGGCTATTGTGCTGAAGACTTGTGCTCCAGAACTAGCCGTGCCTCTAGCCAAGCCGTTCCAGTACAGCTACAACACTGGCATCTATCCGACAATGTGGAAAACTGCCCAGGTATGTCCTGTCCACAAAAAGCAGGACAAATCCAACCCGGTCAATTACCGCCCCATCAGTCTACTCTCAATCATCAGCAAAGTGATGGAAGGTGTCATCGATAGTGCTATCAAGTGGCACTTACCCACCAATAACCTGCTCACTGATGCCCAGTTTGGGTTCCGCCAAGACCACTCGGTTCCTGACCTCACTACAGCCTTAGTCCAAACATTGACAAAGGAGCTGAGTTCCAGAGGTGAGAGTGACTGCCCTTGACATCAAGGCAGTATTTGATCAAGGAGCCCTTGTAAAACTGAAGTCAATGAGAATCAGGGGGAAAACGCTGGTTCGTTCTCGGGCTGGCAATCAGTAACTAGTGGTGTTCTGCAGGGGTCAGTGCTGGGACCCCAACTCTTTACAATCTATATTAATGATTTGGAGGAAGGGACCGAGTGCAACATATCCAAGTTTGCTGACGATACAAAGATGGGAGGGAAAGCAGTGAGTGAGGAGGACATAAAAAACCTGCAAAAGGACAGACAGGCTAAGTGAGTGGGCAGAGATTTGGCAGATGGAATATAATATTGGAAAGTGTGAGGTTATGCACTTTGGCAGAAAAAAATCAAAGAGCAAGTTATTACCTAAATGGAGAGAAACTGCAAAGTGCTACAGTACAAAGGGATCTGGGGGTCCTGGTGCATGAAACACAAAAAGTTAGTATGCAGGTGATCAGGAAGGCCAGTGGAATCTTGGCATTTATTGCAAGGGGGATGGAGTATAAAAACAGGGAAGTCTTGCTGCAGTTATACAGGGTATTGGTGAGGCCACACCTGGAATACTGCGTGCAGTTTTGGTTTCCATATTTAGGAAAAGATATACTTGCTCTCGAGGCGGTTCAGAGAAGGTTCACTCAGTTGATTCCGGAGATGAGGGGGGTTGACATATGAGGAAAGGTTGAGTAGGTTGGGCCTCTACTCATTGGAGTTCAGAAGAATGAGAGGCGATCTTATCGAAACATATAAGATTGTGAGGGGGATTGATCGGGTGGATGCAGTGAGGATGTTTCCACTGATGGGTGAGACTAGAACTAGGGGGCATAATCTTAGAATAAGGGGCTGCCCTTTCAAAAGGGAGATGAGAAACTTCTTTACTCAGAGGGTAGTAAATCTATGGAATTTGCTACCCCAGAGAGCTGTGGAAGCTGCAACATTGGGGCAGAAATTCGGGTCGGGGGCTTGCCGCGCGTGCAAGCCCCCGATCTGCACTTATGCGACGTGCCGGCCGTTGAGCTTCAGGGACGCCTGGAATTCCTGTTTTAAAATGTTGACTCCCGGGCAGCGTCTGACGTCATGCCGCCCAGGAGTGCAGCCAGCGCGAAGCCTGGAGCGCGCAGTGCAAGTGAGACACGCCCCTTGAGGTCTCATTTTAAAAGGACACGCCCCCAATGTTTCTCACAAGCTGCAAAGCATTTTTACATGTAGAGCAGCATTTTGAATAGGTTTTTGGTATTTTTAAGAAGCTTTTGGTAACTTTTATAAACTTTTAAAAACGTTTACATTATTTTGAAGAATCTGAAGTAGTTTTAAACAGAATTAAAGCGATTTAAAGACTTTTAAAAGCCCTGAAAGCATTTTTTTCATTTCATTTATTTAATTAGCAACGTCGTCGTCGTACGTGGCTTCACACTGTTCCCTTTGGGGAACTGTATGAAGTGGTGGAAGGATTTCTGGCCGTGATTAACGCTCCTTCCGTGACCGTAACCATCTTTGTACCAGCCATTAGGGTGGTTAGTCCTATGGCGGGAGGGTTTTACGGGCTCCCACAACCTATACGGGGGGGGGGGGGGGGGGGGGGGCCACCCACACCCACGGACGCAAATATCCCACTGGATGTCTACCCAGAATTTAGAGCCGGAGCTCCGACTCCACTTGCCAGGACTGTCTGGAGCGGGGTTAGAAACCCTACGCCGTGTGGCCCAGCGGCGGGGATGCTACCGCTATGCCAAAGGCCCACTCAGATTAGCAACGTGAAATGGCTGGAATGAGCACAATTCACGGCATTAAAATAACTCACAATTGAACTGATGATGACCTCAGCAATCTCCTCAACGAGGTGGAGGCGCAGCGCCTGCTCATCATTGGTAATGAGAAGTCCAAGGCGCCGCAAAAAGGACAGATGATAGCTTGGTCTTTCAAGTGGCAGCATAGGGCTCCAGTCACGGGGAGGGAAAAGGCGCAGGAAACGTATGGGTGTCACCTTTTGCGCGGAGTGGGCCTTTTGCGTAGCGGTAAGCATCCCTGCCGCTGGGCCAGAAGGAGTAGGGTTTCGAGCCCCGCTCCAGACAGTCCCGGCAAGTGGAGTCGGAGCTCCAACTATAAATTCTGGGTGGACATCCAGCGGGATACTTGCGTCCATGGGTGTGGGTGGCCCCCCCCCCTCAGATGGGCTGTGGGAGCCCGTAAAACCCTCACGCCATAGGACTAACCACCCTAATGGCTGGTATGAAGATGGTTATGGTCACGGAAGGAGCGTTAACGTGGCCAGAAATCCTTCCACCACTTCATACAGTTCCCGAAAGGGAACAGTGTGAGGATACGTACGACGATGACCTCTTGCGCAATGCACCTCCTTGGACCCTCAGTCGCAGATGCGAGGGGGCAAATCGTGCAATTGTTAAATTTTTCATTTTATTGACATGTAAAATGTTGGCCCAGTAATTCCGTTTCAAACGCGTGAGTACGGTCGGGGTACTCATGCGTCTGGCCGGAGGAAATGCCGGTTTTCAGCATGCACAGCGCATGCGGGGAAAACCGGCATTTCCTGTCCTCTGAACGAAGGGGTTCAGAGGCAGAACGCGTGCGACTGCACAGGCAGCGCGTGCGCAGTAAAATTCGCCGGTTTCATTCATGCTTTCAGTGAGGTTAAGTCCTTACAACTTACACATGAAAAAAGCATGAGTACAGTTGCTCCAGAGGCTGCGGAGGAAGATATATTTTATCGTGGAGCTTCTGAAAGGCAATATTTTTGTTTGGGAAAGGGAGGAAAGTTATTTTAAGAAATGCTGAGGTAAGTTTTAAAGTTTATTTTTGTTTATTAAAATGGGTTTTCAGTACTGTAGGTAGAAGGAGCAATTGTGGCTATGTGAATTGAATTTGCTGTGTTTATTAAATGTGAAAATACATTTTTAAGAAAGAAACTTTTCATCAGTAATATATTCTTTTAAGTAATTATGTATGTATGTCTGTATATATTCCTTTGCGTATATGTATATATTCCTTTACTTATGTGTATGAATGTATGTATTTAATTATGACTTTCAGAGAAAGTAACTTATTGGAAAATCATAATTAAATACATACATTCATACACATAAGTAAAGGAATATATACATATACGTAAAGGAATATATACGGACATACATACATAATTACTTAAAAGAACATATTACTGATGAACAGTTTCTTTCTTAAAAATGTTGGAAATGTTACATTACTCATTTTAGAACAGTCATTTTCACATTTAATAAACACAGCAAATTCAATTCACACAGCCACAATTGCTCCTTCTACCTACAGTACTGAAAACCCGTTTAAAAAAAAAAATTAAACTTTAAAACTTACCTCATCATTTCTTAAAATAACTTTCCTCCCTTTCCCAAACAAAAATATTGCCTTTCAGAAGCTCCACGATAAAATAGATCTTCCTCCGCAGCCTCTGGAGCAACTTTACACATGCTTTTTTCATGTGTAAGTTGTAAGGACTTAACCTCACTGAATCCACGAATGAAATCGACGAAGTTCACGGCGCACGCGCTGCCTGTGCAGTCGCACGCGCTGTGCCTCTGAACCCCTTCGTTCAGAGGACAGGAAATGCCGGTTTTCCCCGCATGCGCTGTGCATGCTGAAAACCGGCATTTCCTCCGGCCAGACGCGTGAGTACCCCGATCGTACTCACGTGTTTGGAACGGAATTACTGGGCCAATAAATAGATTTAAAACGGAGATAGACAGTTTCCTAGCAGATAAGGGAATTAGGGGTTACGGGGAGAGGGCAGGGAAGTGGACGAGAGTCTAGGTTCAGATCAGCCATGATCCTATTGAATGGCGGAGCAGGCCCGAGGGGCCGTATGGCCTACTCCTGCTCCTACTTCTTATGTTCTTATGCTCCACTGGCTGGAGTCATACCTAACACAATGGAAGATGATTGTGGCGGTTGAAGGTCAATCAAGGCAGCCCCTGGATTTCACTGCAGGAGTTCCTCAGGGCAGTGTCCTAGGCCCAACCAACTTCAGCTGCTTCATCAATGACCTTCCTTCCAACATAAGGTCAGAAATGGGGATGTTCACTGATGACTGCAGAGTGTTCAGCGCCATTCACAACTCCTCAGATAATGAAGCAGTCCATGCCCGCATGCAACAAGACCTGGACGAAGTTCAGGCTTGGGCTGATAAGTGGCAGGTAACATTCGTGCCACACAAGTGCCAGGCAATGATTACCTCCAACAAGCGAGAGTCTAACCACTGCTCCTTGACATTCAACGGCATTACCATCGCCAAATCTGCCACCATCACCATGGGGGTCACCATTGACCAGAAACTTAACTGGACCAGCCACATAAATACTGTGGCAACAAGAGCAGGTCAGAGGCTAGGTATTCTGCAGTGAGTGTCTCATCTCCTGACTCCCCAAAGCCTTTCCAGCATCTACAAGGCACAAGTAAGGAGTGTGATGGAATACTCTCCACTTGCCTGGATGAGTCCAGCTCCAACAACACTCAAGAAGCTAGACACCATCCAGGACAAAGCAGCCGGTTTGATTGGTACCCCATCCACCACCTGAAACATTCACTCCCTCCACCACCAACGTACCATGGCTGCAGGGTGTACCATCTACAAGATGCACTGCAGCAACTCGCCAAGACTTCTTCGGCAGCACCTCCCAATCCCACGACCTCTACCACCTAGAAGGACAAGGGCAGCAGGCGCATGGGAACACCACCACCTCCAAGTTCCCCTCTAAGTCACACACCATCCTGACTTAGAAGTATATCGCCGATCCTTCATCGTCGCTGGGTCAAAATCCTGGAACTCCCTACCTAACCGCACTGTGGGAGTACCTTCACCACATGGACTGCAGCAATTCAAGGCGGCGGCTCACCACCACCTTCTCGAGGGCAACTAGGGATGGGCAATAAATGCTGGCCTTGCCAGTGTCGCCCAGATCCCATAAGCGAATTAAAAAAGAGTATTTCTTGGAGACACTCCAAGGCCTGGGGCACGGCCAGAAGGGTGCAGACAGCTCTTACTGCGACTTTTACCCAAGGCAAAAATGGGGTAGTATAGCTTTTAATTATACCTTGTGAACTGCTGCTTAAGATACAGTAATTGTATTGATTCTTGCTTGTGCTGAATAAAGTTTTAATCACTGCCACCAATACGGGTTAATGTCGAATCATTTGGAATCAAAGATCTCACAAAGAGATTCTTACAGAGGGCAGCAAGAGTCAACCGTTTTTTTTACAGGAGTCGCATATAGGCCTGACTTGGTAAGGACGGCAGGTTACATTCTCTAAAAAATGTGTGAACCTGTTGGATTTTTACAACAATCTGACAGCTTTGTTGTCACTTTTACTGATTTCTTTTAAATAAAACTGAAATTTTCAAACTGCCATGATGGGATCTGAACTCACATTCTCTGGATTACTGGTCCAGTAAGATAATCACTGCATTGCCATACTTAGTAATGCTAACACCCCTAAAAAGTTAATTTTCCCACAGCAGCACTCCACCCCTTCAGGATCCAGCTGACTGGAGGGGTCAGCCTTGACTCAGTGGTAGCACTCATTTCTGAGGCAGTTGTCTGTCGGTTCAACTCCCACTCCAGAGCCTTGAACTCATAATCCAGGCTGACATTTCAGTGCAGTACTGCGGAGTGCTGCACTGTCGGCGGTGGCGTCATTTGGATGAGATGTTAAACCGAGGCTCCGCCTGCGCTCTCAGGTGGACGTAAAAGATTCCATGGCACTATTTCAAGAGAACAGCAGGGGGACTGATCCTGGTGTCCTCGCCAACAGTCTTCCATTCCTACCTCCGACCTGCACGATCATGTGAGTCTCTCTGTTGAGAGAGAAAGATTGGTTTACCATTCAATTTTCTAGTTGGGTGTCAAGGACTCAGCCAACTGCTTGAAATGCTACAAACTTGCACATCTCTGTTTCAAAAATTTTTACTTGCAGAGTAGATTGTGCTATTCAGTATCTGCTTGGTTTAATAATCATGTTTTTAATACTTTCGGCATCTGTACTAGAAGATGGTTATTAATTCGTTAGAGTCATAGAGTTATACAGCACAGAAAGAGGCCCTTCGGCCCATCGTGTCTGCGCCGGCCATCAAACCCCATCTATTCTAATCTCATTTTCCAGCACTTGGTCCGCAGCCTTGTATGCTATGGCGTTTCAAGTGCTCATCTAAATGCTTCTTGAATGTTGAGGGTTTCTGCCTCTACCACCCTTTCAGGCAGTGAGTTCCAGATTCCAACCACTCTGGGTAAAAAAGTTTTTCCTCAAATCCCCATTAAACCTCCTGCCCTTACCTTGAAACTATGCCCTCTGGTTATTGACCCCTCTACAAAAAGGGGAAAAGTTCCTTTCTATCTACCCTATCTATGCCCCTCATAATTTTGTACACCTCAATCAGGTCCCCCCTCAGCCTTCTCTGCTACAAGGAAAACAACCCCAGCCTGTCCAGTCTCTCTTCATAGCTGAAACGCTCCAGCCCAGGTAACATCCTGGTGAATCGCCACTGCACCCTCTCCAATGCAATCGCATCCTTCCTATAGTGTGGCAACCAGAACTGCACACAGTATTCTAGCTGTGGCCTAACTAGCGTTTTGTGCAGCTCCATCATAACCTCCCTGCTCTTATATTCTATGCCTCGGCTAATGAAGGCAAATATCCCATATGCCTTCTTAACCACCTTATCTACCTGTCCTGCTGCCTTCAGGGATCTATGTACATGCATACCAAGGTCCCTCTGATCCTCTGTCCTTCCTAGGGTCCAACCATTCATAGTGTATTCCCTTGCCTTGTTAGTCCTCCCAAAATGCATCACCTCACACTTTTCAGGGTTAAATTCCATTTGCCACTGTTCTGCCCATCTGACCAACCCATCTATATCGTCCTGTAGCCTGAGGCTTCCCTCCTCGCTATTTACCACGCCACCAATTTTCGTGTCATCTGCGAACTTACTGATCATACCTCCTACATTCATATCCAAATCATTAATATACACTACAAACAGCAAGGGACCCAGCACAGATCCTTGCGGTACACCACTGGATACAGGCTTCTAGTCACAAAAACAACCTTCGACCATCACCCTCTGCCTCCTGCCACTAAGCCAATTTTGGATCCAATGTGCCAAATTGCCCTGGATCCCATGGGCTCTTACCTTCTTGACCAGTCTCCAATGTGGGACTGTCAAAAGCCTTACTGAAGTCCATGTAGACTACATCAATTGCACTACCCTCATCCACACACCTAGTCACCCCCTCGAAAAATTCAATCAAATTGGTTAGACATGATCTCTCCCTGACAAAGCCATGCTGACCATCCTTGATTAATCCTTGCCTCTCCAAGTGGAGACTAATTCTCTCCCTCAGAGTATTTTCCAATAATTTCCCTACCACTGATGTTAGGCTCACTGGCCTGTAATTCCCTGGTTTATCCCTACTACCCTTCTTGAATAATGGTACTACGTTAGCTGCCCTCCAGTCCTCTGGCACCTCCCCTGTGGCCAGAGAGGTTCTGAAAATTTGTGTCAGAGCCCCTGCAATCTCCTCCCTTGCCTCACACAGCAGCCTGGGATACATCTCGTCTGTGCCTGGGGATTTATCCGCTTTTAAGCCCGTTAAAACCACTAGTACCTCCTCCCTCTCAATGCTAATTTGTTCAAGTATATCACAATCCCCCTGCCTGATTTCTATGCCTACATCGTTCTTCTCCATAGTGAACACAGATGCAAAATATTCATTTAAAACCTCACCTACATTTTCCAGCTCTACACACAGATTGCCACTTTGGTCCTTAATGGGCCCTACCCTTTCCCTGGTTATCCTCTTGCCCTTAATATACTTATAAAACACCTTGGGATTTTCCTTTATTTTGCCCGTCAGTGTTTTTGCATGCCTCCGCTTCGCTCTCCTAATTTCTTTAAGTACCCCCCCCTGCACTTTCTATACTCCTCTAGGGCTTCCACTGTTTTTAGTCCTTTGTATCTGCCAAAAGCCTCCAATTTTTTCCTAATCCATTCCTGTATATCACTTGACATCTAGGGTTCCCTGGACTTGTTGGTCCCACCCTTGACCTCTACGGGAACATGTTGGCGCTGTACTCTCTATTTCCTTTCTGAATGACTCCCACTGCTCTGATGTGGATTTTCCTACAAGTAGCTGATCCCAGTCCACTTTGGCCGGATCCTGCCTTATCATATTAAAATCGTCCTTCCCCCAATTTAGAACCTTTATTTCCGGTCCATCTTTGTCCTTTTCCATGACTACCTTAAATCTCACCAAATTATGGTCACTGTCACCAAAATGCTCTCCTACTGACACTCCTACCACGTGCCCGGCTACATTCCCTAGAATTAGGTCTTTGAAATAGCCTGACTTTTTATAAAAGTATAATTTCCAAACTAAAATCCTTAAATGGGAATTATCCCCATTTCACACTGATTTTCATAAGAACATAAGAAATAGGAGCAGGAGTAGGCCAATCGGCCCCTCGAGCCTGCTCCGCCATTCAATAAGATCATGGCTGATCTGATCCTAACCGCCAATCTACTATCACAGAACCATCTCCTGAATCTAACAGAATTAGACACACGAAATAGGAGCAGGATCAGGCTACACGGCCCCTGGGCCCGCTCCGCTACCCACAGGGACATGACCGATCCGAACCTAGACTCATGTCCAAATTCCTGCCCGCTCCCCGTAACCCTTAATTCCCTTTACTTCTAGGAAACTGTCTATTTCTGTTTTAAATTTATGTAATGATGTAGCTTCTACAGCTTTTTGGGGCAGCATATTCCATGGACCTACCACCCTCTGAGTGAAGTAGTTCCTCCTCATCTCAGTTTTGAAAGAGCAGACCCTTATTCTAAGACTATGCCCCCTAGTTCTAGTTTCACCCATCATCGGGAACATCCTCCCCACATCCACCCAATCCAACCCCTTCACAATCTTATATGTTTCAATAAGATCGCCTCTCATTCTTCTGAACTCCAATGAGTAGAGTCCCAATCTACTCAACCTCTCCTCATATGTCCATCCCCTCATCCCCGGGATTAACCGAGTGAACCTTCTTTGTACTGACTCGAGAGCAAGTATGTCCTTTCTTAAGTAGGGACACTAAAACTGTACGCAAAAGTGCTTTATATTTCAGTGGTACCCTTATTTGAAAAGTTTGTTTAAAAAAAGATTGTTTTGAAATATGTTTTTCTGTTTGTGTATCTCTTTTTAAAGAAGTATAGTTTCCAAACTAAAATCCTTAAATGGGAATCATCAACGAGCACTTCAGAAAAGCAGACCGCAAACACCATGGCCCTGAATTTCCATGCGAGTTGTCCAGAGCTCCCACCATAACATTTTGGCGAGAGATCGGCAGAACCCTGGTTCTGTGCCAAATAACGGCCTGAATCCAAGAGGTTAAAGCTTAAAACTAAAGGAGGAAATAGACAAGATTAAATGCAAGAGATTTAGAATGGAGAGCAGGAGAAACATTTCTACAAAGGGTTGTGGAATGAACTACCGAAGTTAGTGATTGACCATGTCAATATTTAAGAATAGTTTAGATGGGTGGTTGAAGAAAAAAGGAATAAAGGGATGTGGGAACAAGATAGGCATACTGGATTAGGACTACTGTTCATGGGGAGAAAACACCAACACGAGCTAGTTGGGCCGAATGGCCAGTTTCCATACTGCAATTCGTGTGTCTATTGACACCAGTGTCGGTCAATGAGTTGCAGTGTGTAAGCCAATGAGTTGGAGGTGGGGAGCAAACAATGCATTTTACAGTAAACTAAGTCTATTTACTCAGCAAATAGCAAAGCCTATTTACAGAGTCTATTTAAAAAACAGTCTGCAGCAAACAGAACTGAAACTACAGCAACTTCTCATGATAAAAACAGTGATTTCTCCAGTGAGTGGAGGATAGTTAAATACAAATTGATTATTTCCCCAACAAACTTTTTTTTTATTCATTGGATGTGGGCGTCGCTAGCAAGGCCAGCATTTATTGCCCATCCCTAATTTCCCTTAACTGTGTGGCTTGCTAGGCCATTTCAGAGGGCAGTTAATAGTCAACCACATTGCTGTTGATCTGGAGTCACAAGCAGGCCAGATCAGGTAAGGACAGCAGATTTCCTTCCCTAAAGGACATTAATGAACCAGATTGGTTTTTTAAATGACACCATTACCAATTCTAGTTTTTTCATTCCAGATTTATTAATGAACTGAATTTAAATTCCCCAGCTGCTGTGAGTGGGATTTGAACTCATGTCTCCAGATCATTAGTCCAGGCCTCTGGATTACTAGTCCAGTAACATAACCACTATGCTACCATACCTGTGCAATAAGTGGAGGATAGTTACATACAAATTATGTGCGTAACATCAACTCCAATCAATGATATCACTGTCGTCTCCAGACATGATTGACAGGGGAATTACCCAATCATTTCCCTTCTGGATGGGAATAATGGTGTCACTATATGCCAACTGTAATTCTTTATAATGAGCACCCTGGTCCCAGTGTAGTAACTGAAGTTTAAAATTTGCCACCTTCACTCATATATTCCGGAGGTTTCCACCCACCAACTGTTAGATTTACTTTAAGCAAGTTAGCACCTGTGCCAAAACAGCAGGGAGAATATCAGATGAATGCATTAAGTGTTCATAGATGTTAACCCACAGCATAATTTCAAAATCATGCAGTTTAATCCTCTGTTCAAATATCCCAGTGGAAGGGCGAAGGCCATTTGTCTGATTACTATTCATTCAGAACTCATTTTAATTGTGTCATTTAGCATCCAGCAGAACAATCAGCGCCGAAGACATTTCTTTAATTACATTTCCTACGACTTTCTCAAAAAATCTTTATCATTCAAAATCTTTTTGTTGGGTACAAAAATGAAAAATATCAACTACGAACATGACATCATAGCTGCCATTCCTTGACTTGCTCATTTGGTAGTTCTCTCACCGGAGTCAGAAGATCAAAGGTTCAAGTCCCATCCTAGGACTTGAGCACATAATCTACACTGACGCTTAATGCAGCACTCCTTCAAAACTGCACTGATCAGAGGTGCCACACTTCAGATGAGACATTAAACCTGTTCAGGGGGATGTAAAAGATTCAATGAGACTATTAGAAGAGGAGCAAAAAGTTCACCTTCACGTGGTCCATCTCCAACTCTTCCCTTCCCTTCCTAGACTTCTCTGTCTCCATTTCTGGCGATAGGCTATTGACAAACATTCACAACAAGCCCACCGACTCCCACAGATACCTGGACTACACTTCCTCCCACCCCGCTTCCTTTAAGGACTCTATTCCATTCTCCCTGTTTCTCCATCTCCACCGCATCTGTTCTGACGATGCCACCTTCCATACCAGTGCTTCTGACATGTCTTTTTTCCTCAACCGAGGATTCCCCTCTACTGTGGTTGACACGGCCCTTGACCGTGTCCGTTCCATTTCCCACACTTCTGCCCTCACCCCTTCCCCTCCACCCAGTACCACGATAGGGTTCCCCTTGCCCTCACCTTTCACCCCATCAGCCTCCACATTCAACAGATCATCTTCCACCATTTCCGTCACCTCCAACGTGATCCCACCACCAAACACATCTTCCCCTCACCTCCCCTTTCAGCATTCCGAAGGGACCGCTCCCTCCGTAACACCCTGGTCCACTCCTCAATCACCCCCAACAGCCCTTCCCCTTTGCTCGGCACCTTCCTATGCAAGCGCAGGAGATGCAACACCTGCCCTTTTACCTCCTCCCTTCCCACTGCCTAGGGCCCCACATACTCCTTCCAGGTGAAACAGCGATTTACTTGTACTTCTTGCAATTTAGTGTACTGTATTCGCTGCTCACAATGCATTGTCTCTACTACATTGGGGAGACCAAACGCAGATTGGGCGACCGCTTTGCGGAACACCTCCGTTCAGTCTGCAAGGGTGACCCCGAGTTTCCGGTTGCCTGTTACTTTAATTCTCCGCTCCACTCCCACTCTGATCTCTGTCCTCGGCCTCTTACACTGTTCCAATGAAGTTCAACTTAAGCTCGAGGAACAGCACCTAATCTTTCGATTAGGCACTTTACAGCCTTCTGGACTCAACATTGAGTTCAACAATTTCAGACTATAACCCCTGCCCCCATTTTTCAGGATTCTGCCATCCCCATTTGCAACATTTAATCTCTCCTGCCTCCTACACTAGCGCAGAAGGTTCCTTCAATTCCCTGCCTCTGCACCTGCTTAAAACCTGATGCATCTCTCACCTTTTCCAGTTCTGATGAAGGGTCACAGACCTGAAAGTTAACTATTTCTTTCTCCACGGATGCTGCCTGGTCTGCTGAGTGCTTCCAGCATTTTTTGTTGTTATTTAAGAAGTTCTCCTGGTGTCCTGGCCAACATCTGTGCCTCAACCAAAGCACCATAAAACAGATGGCTCAGTCATTTATCTGACTGCTGTTTGTGGGATCTTGCTGTGTGCAAGTTGCTATGTTTGCCTAAACTTCAAAAAGTATTTCATTAGCTATGAAGCGTTTAGAATGTCCCAAGGACATTTAAATGAAAGTGTTTTATTTAACATAGTAACACGTCCTTTACTAACAGAAATAATTCACAGAGATCTATGATTTCAACATCAACAGAGGTTTTAAACAGTCTTAAAGGGCTCAAAATGAACACATCATCGGAGAGGCAGTGTACCTATCCCAGCGTACTAACAAGACGAGTGATGAAAATTGTGAAGTCTGACAATCATCAAAAGCAAGTCACTGATTGCTCGACAGGTCTCAAAAGATTGGACAAAAGCCAACCCTGTACACACACTCAGCCCATCAAGATTGGGTAAAATAATGGAATCCATCAACAGAAACAAACTTGTAGGAGAACAATCTAGTAGATAACAGCCAACATGGCTTTGGAAGCAGAAGATCGTGTCTAACTAAACTCGTGAGGGATTGCTATCCCAAGTGGACACTGCAAAACCATGTGACTTGTCTTCACAGAATCATAAAATTATAGAATACAGCACAGAAGGAGGCCACGTGGCCCATCGAGTCTGCCGGCTCTTTCAAAGTGCAATCCAGTTAGTCCCACTCCCCTGCTTTTTCCCCATATCCCTGCATTTTTTTCTCCTTCAAGTATTTATCGAATTCCCTTTTGAAAGTTACTATTGAATCTGTTTCCACCAACCTTACAGCCAGATTATAACAACTCGGTGTGTAAAAAAAATTCTTATCGGCATCGTCCCTCTGGTTCTTGTGTCTATTTATCTGAAACAGACAAATTTATTGCCAATTTGTCCAAAGCCTCTCTATTGGCTGGCACAAAGTAAGATAGCAGCAAAAGCCTTCTTTCATTTTGCCACTTAAAGCATGAAATAGTGTGATTGGGGCACTTTCAAAGCAACCCCCAGAATTAATTTAACTTGCCCAACAGCTGTAGCCTGTGTGCCCTGATGCTGCCTGGGCTGTATGATTGTAGGAGCCACTGGGAAAGACTTCTTTCACAATCTGTTTCTCTGTGCTATTGGGAAACAATGGAGTTGAATTTCCTCGGATCTGCTCCTGCCCCACTGCCAAAACTCCATCTGGAAGCGCGTCGCAAACTTCACTTACGTGCACAAATGGGGTTCCTGACGCTTTTCCAGTGAAGTTATAGCAGCGGAGCAGGAGGAACATTCCTGGTCAATGATTCTAACTTCGTGTTATTCTGTCTGCAACCTTAGAGAGCCACTCCTGCACTGAGTATTGTGCACAGGTCTAGGAACCATGTGATATATGGCCTTGGAGAAACCATCAAAGCTGAAAAATGGGATTGAGTACCAGTGCTATGAGCAAAGACTATGGGCTAGAAATTCATATAGTTTGCGCCACGAGATGGCGCTAAAACGCCATCAGCAGCTGTAACAACAGCTAATGCCAGTTCCAGTGTCGCACGCCATATCGGTGTTGCCGTTAGCGCTGCCGGTAAACTTGATTGCCAGGGACCTCGCCATCATGGAGATCGTGACGTCAGTGAGTGTGCAAATGCTCACTGGATGTCCGATCTCCCAACTTCATTATAGCCACTTAGCTTAACGGCAGTGCAGAACACCGACAGGGAGAGCTGGCGCCTACCAGCAGGAAGCAGGCTGCAGCAGCGATATTTAAAGGCACCAATCCCCATTCAGCTGCAACTAACATGGTTCTGCAGTTTCAGTGCCCGTTTGCTACTTCCTGCTACTGTAACAGCTTTCTTTAGTTATTTCAAGTTTTTTTGGTGACAAGGAGTTTTGATTCAAGTGCAGAAGTCACTCATTATTTGTTAAAGGCTACTGCTCACAACACTTCCTTACAGTCATGGGGGCTGCGGGATTACCGCAGGAGGACGACGAGGCAGAGGACGATGAGGAGGAAGGTGATGAGGAACAGGAGGGAGGGAGGAGACAGCAAGACAACCGGCCTTCTGGACGGGCTGTCCGTGACCGGCTCATCAGACTCCGATTAACATGAATGAAACCCAGATCATAAGAACATAAGAAATAGGAGCAGGAGTAGGCCATACAGCCCCTCGAGCCTGTTCCACCATTCAATAAGATCATGGCTGATCATCCACCTCAACTCTACTTTCCCTCCCGATCTCCATATCCCTTGATTCCCTTAAGAGCCCAAAAATCTAAATATCTCAGCCTTGAATATACTCAAAGACTCAGCATCCACAGCCCTCTGGGGCAGAGAATTCCAAAGATTCACAACCCTCTGAATGAAGAAATTCCTCCTCATCTCAGTCTTAAATGGCCTACCCCTTATCCTGAGACTATGCCTCCTAGTTCTGGACACTCCAGCCAGGGGAAACAACCTCTCAGCATCTACCCTGTCAATCCCCTTCAGAATCTTGTATGTTTAAATGAGATCACCTCTCATTCTTCTAAACTCCAGAGAGTATAGGCCCATTCTACACAATCTCTCATCATAGGACAGACCTCTCATCCCAGGAATCAATCTAGTGAACCTTCGTTGCACCGCCTCCAAGGCAAGTATATCCTTCCTTAGATAAGGGAACCAAAACTGTGCACAGTACTCCAGGTGTGGTCTCACCAAGGCCTGTACTATTGTAGCGAGACTTCCTTACTCTTATACTCCAACCCCCTTGCAATAAAGGCCAACATGCCATTTGCCTTCCTTATTGCTTGCTGTACCTACATGCTAGCTTTGTGTTTCTTGCACAAGGACACCCAAATCTCTCTGAACACCAACATTTAAAAGTTTCTCACCATTTAAAAAATATTCTTTTTCTATTCTTCCTACCAAAAAGTGAATAACCTCACATTTCCCTACATTATACTCCATCTGCCACTTTACTGCCCACTCACTTAGTCGATCTATATCTCTTTGCAGATTCTTTGTGTTCTCCTCACAGCTTACTGTCCCACCTAGCTTTGTATCATCAGTAAACTTGGATACATTACACTCGGTCCCTTCATCTAGGTCATTAATATAGATTGTAAATAACTGAGGTCCCAGCACCGATCCTTGCGGCACCCCATTAGTTACAGCCGGTCAACCTGAAAAAGATCTGTTTATCCCTACTCTCTGTTTTCTGTCCGTTAACCAATCCTCTATCCATGCTACTATATTACCCCCAACCTCATGAGCCCTTATCTTGTGTAACAACCTTTTATGTGGCACCTTATTGAACGCCTTTTGGAAATCCAAATATACTACATCCACTGGTTCCCCTTTATCTTCCCTGCTAGTTACATCCTCAAAAAACTAATAAATTTGTCAAACACGATTTATCTTTCATAAAACCATGTTGATTCTGCCTAATCCTGTTATGATTTTCTAAGTGCCCTGATACCACTTTCTTAACAATGGATTCCAGCATTTTCCCTACGACTGATGTCGGACTAACTGGTCTGTAGTTCCCTGTTTTTTCTGTCTCTCCTTTCTTGAATAGTGGGGTTACATTTTCTACCTTCCAAACGGCTGGGATCGCTCTAGAATCTAGGGAATTTTGGAAGATCGAAACCAATGCATCCACTATTTCTGTAGCCACCTCTTTTAGAACCCGAGGATGTAGGCCATCAGGTCCAGGGGATTTGTCAGCTTTTAGTCCCATTAGTTTCTCTACTTATATAATTACGTTAAGTTCCTGACCCTCATTAGACCCTTGGTTCCCCAGCATTTTTGGTATGCTTTTTGTGTCTTCTACTGTGAAGACAGATACAAAATATGTTTAATGTTTCTGCCATTTCCTTATTCCCTCATAATAATTTATCCTGTCTCAGCCTCCAAGAGACCAACGTTTACTTATGCTACTTTCTCCTTTTTTTTTTTTACATATTTGTAGAAGCTCTTACAATCTGTTTTATATTTCTTGCTATTTTTTCCCTTTTTATCAATTTTTTGGTCAACCTTTGCTGGTTTCTGAAACACTCCCAATCCTGAGGCTTACTACAGGAAACTTTCGATTAACCGGCCCCTAAATAACCAGAACGCTCTATCCACTGGCAAAATTCAGGAGTCGGTTCAGGTAACTTTTTTTACTTTTATTACTTTTTTTTATTCCATTTGTTGCTGTGCAAGGGTGTAGCTGAAGCTGTTGCTAAGCTACAGAGATGCTTGCAACTTGTGCCGATTGTTATGAAGCTGTTCAACAGGGTTTGTTGCTTTATACGGAGCTCTGAGCTCCGTATCTTTTACTATAGCGGTCAGTTATCCGGAATTGTTGATGAACTGGCACCACGTCGGTCTCGTCCGTGCCGGATACCAGGAAGTTTCCTGTACTATTCTTCGCAACATTATAAGCTTCTTCTTTCAATCTCATGCTATCCTTAACTTCTTTAGTTAGCCATGGATGGATCACTTTTCCCATGGAGGTTTTGTTTCTCAATGGAATGTATTTTTGTTGAGAATTATGAAATATTTCTTTAAATGCTGGCCACTGCTTATCTACCGCCATACCTTTTAATCTATTTTTCCAATCAACCTTACCAACTTGCCCCTCATACCTATGTAATTGGCTTTATTTAAGTTTAAGACTCTAGTTTTGGACTTAGGCAAGTCACTCTCAACTTAATGTAAAATTCTATCATATGATCACTCTGCCCCAGAGGATCCTTTACTATGAGATTGCTAGTTAACCCTGTCTCATTACACAATACAAGATCTAAAATGGCCTGTTCCCTGGTTGGTTCCATGATGTATTGTTCTAGGAAACTGTCCCAAATGCATTCCATGAACTTGTCCTCCAGACTACCGTTGCCAATTTGATTTGTCCAGTCTATATGAAGATTAAAGTCCCCCACGATTATTGCATTACCTTGGTTACAAGCTCCTACTATTTCTTGATTAATATTCTGTCCAGCGGTATAGCTACTGTTAGGGGGCCTATATACTACTCCCACCACTGTTTTCTGCCCCTTGTTATTCCTTATCTCCACCCATACTGATTCTACTTCCTGATCTTCCGAGCCGAGATCTTTTCTCTCTACTGTCCTTATGTCATCATTTATTATCAGGGCTACCCGCCCCCCCTCCTTTGCCATTCTGCCTGTCTTTTCGAAACGTCAAGTACCCTGGAATATTTAGTTCCCAACCTTAGTCACCTTGCAACCATGTCTCTGTAATGGCTATTAGATCAAAGCTGTTTATCTCTATTTGTGCCACTAGTTCATCTATCTTGTTATGAATGCTTCATGTATTCAGATAAAGAGCCTTTAATTTAAATTTTTTACCATTATTCCATGCTTTGACCTTATTCTCTGCTGCACTGCTACCGTTAAATTCTCTGTTCCTTCCTGTCACACTCTGCTTATTTTTACCCAAATCACTACACTGCTCTATTGCCTTGACCTTTCTCTTTAGATTTGTAAATTTCCCCTCACCTGACCACTCCCCCACCCCGCCACTTTTTTTTTTTTTTTAAAGTTTGAAGCCAAATCTACAGCCCTAGTTATTCAATTTACCAGGACGCTGGCCCCAGCCCGGTTTAAGTGGAGCCCGTCCTGACAGAACAGCTCCCTCTTTCCCCAGTACTGGTGCCAGTGCCCCATGAATAGAAATCCCTTCTTCCCACACCACTCTTTGAGCCACACATTTAACTCTCCGATCTGCTTGACCCTATGCCAATTTGCGCGTGGCTCGGGTAGTAATCCAGAGATTATTACCCTCGAGGTTCTGCTTATTAATTTAGACCCTAGCTCCTCAAACTCCCTCAGCAGAACCTCATTCTTAGTTCTACCTATGCCGTTGGTTCCCACATGGACCATGACAACTGGATCCTCCCCCTCCCACTCCAAGTTCTTCTCCAGCCATGAGGAGATATCCTTAACCCTGGCACCGGGCAGGCAACACAGCCTTTGGGCCTTGGGATCCTCGTAGCTCACCACATCCCCATCATACAATCCCTGTCTCACGCCGTTTCACAGCGTCCTCTTGGGCAAAAAAGTGAAATGAGAAATATTCCACACTCAATAAATTTAACTATAAATGTATCACACGTATGACATGAATTGTAATAACTAGTGACCCTTGTGCCTGCCATATTTGAACAGCTGGGCCCCAGGTTGCGTTGCGCAAGGCCCCGCCCCTTTAATAAGGGGTGGAAGGCTTGCAGTACCGCGGCGCAACGTGCTGCAGAGTGTGGCGCTGCGGCACATAGCACCGTGATATTCACTCGCAGCGCCCCAAGAGGGAGGTGGGGCACTTCCAGTAGCGCCCCGCCTCCCTCTTGGGGCATTAGTGAATATTGGGCATGGGGGCGCTAATTTTCACTGGGCGCCAAAAGTAGCGTCCCGGTGACGTTAGCGCCCGAAAGAGGGCGTGACCCAATTTTCCACCCAATGATTCTATGTTCTCAGTGCACCTTTCCCTCTCCTTAAAAATGTATTTGACTCTTCCCACTCGCACATTATTGCCTTTATTCAATTTTCCCTTTTCCATTATTAATTTCTCAGATAATGAAGCAGTCTATGCCTGCATGTAGCAAGACCTGAACAACATCCAGGCTTGGGCAGATAGGGGGCAAATGACATTCGCACCACACAAGTGTCAGGCAATGACCATTTCCAACAAGCGGGAATCTAACCACCACTGTTGTCCCTAAGCTGCGCAGCCACGCAATTACCTCGAGGCTGCCGCACACAGGTGTTGCAGGCCGCGCAGTCCCGCTGAAGCGGACTCCAGTGCACAGGGGCTCTTTTCAATCGTGTCCCACAGACTCGTTCTTTAGGCCCACAGGAGCAGGCGTCAGCGCCTGAACCCTGAGGTACTGAGAATGTGAACGGCCGCCAAATGCCAATACTTAGCTGGGACTGGGAGTCATGGCGAAGCGCTTATAAAGAGTGCCTGCGCACTGGAATCTGCAACAGACCGGAGTCTCGGGGAGGGAGGTGGAAGATTGTGGGGAGGGGAGAGAGGGCACGTGCCACAATTGGGGGTGGGGGGGATATATCTCTATATTATATATATATATATTATATATCACTATTCCTTCATCGTCGCTGGGTCAAAATCCTGGAACTCTGTCCCTAACAGCACTGTGGGAGTACCTTCACCACACGGACTGCAGCGGTTCAAGAAAGCGGCTCACCACCACCTTCTCAAGGGCAATTAGAGATGGGCAATAAATGCTGGTGTTGCCAGTGATGCCCACATCCATGAATGAATTTTATAAAAAGCCGCACTCTGGAAACTTGAGCACATAATCTAGGCTGACACCTCAGTGCAATACTGAGGGAGTGCTGCACTTTTGGAGGTGCCAGCTTTCGGATGAGATGTTAAACCGAAGTCTGCTCTCAGGTGGACATAACTGATCCCTAGCACTATTCAAAGAATTGGGGAGTTCTCCTGGTTTCCTTGCCAACAATTTTCCCTCAACCAACATTTTTCCCTCAACCAAGACCACCAAAACAGACCATCTAACCATTTATTTCATTGCTGTTTGTGGGACCTTGCAGAGCACAAATTGGCTGCTGCATTTCCCTTATAACAGTGACTATGCTTCAAAAGTATTTCAATGGCTGTGAGGCACTTTAGAACATCTTGAGGTTATGAAAGAGACAGTGTCAATGCAAACTCCGTCTTTTTTTTATTGCTTGCAGCTTTGGTGATGTGGTGCCCTACACTATGGGCCTGGCCCTGCAATTAGGTTCCTCAGTTAAAAATAACTGCAACAGTATTTTTTTGTAACCTTTCAGCTGTCCACATTAAAGCAGTTTAGTACGGATCTGAAAGCCTATGACTAATGAGGGAAGAAAATATCACTCACGTATCGCTTAAATAAACTGCATAAATGAAGCTGGTGCTGGTTTCATTAAAGTGGCTCTAAGTTCATGTGACAAATAAGCTATTTAGGGGTTGCGTGCTAGTCAACAAATTCCACACTCGTGATAGGAAGCAGCAATCTTGGCCAACTTCTGAAGACTTCATGGTACCCTGTGTAATGTTTGCTTTGGGTCTTGTGGCAACATGTGACATTGTTCAAGAGAGACAGGTCCTAGTTTGTCTCCTTCCACATGACAAGACAAACATGAACCAATCTCATTCAAAAACACCCCATGAAATAATTTACTTTAGTCACTTAAATTTTTTTTTTAATATTCAGTTACTGCTCCGACAACGTAGCATAGCTACAGGTTAATTAAGACATTTAAAACAATTTTATATGCAGAGAAAGGTCAAAGATCTAGCACTCCTCAAGCACATTTTCTGTTAAAGTAGAAGTGATCGAATTCTTCATTAAGATAGAGAATGAAGTAGTTGACTCAGAGACTAAGGTCCTCAATTTAAATAAAGGAAACTATGATGGTCTGAGGAGCGAGTTGGGTAGGATTGATTGGGGAATGTCACTCAAAGGGTTGACGGTGGATAGGCAATGGCAAACATTCAAAGACCGAATGGATGAACTACAGAATTTGTTCATCCCAGTTTGGCATAAAAATAAAACAAAAAAGGTGACTCAACCGTGGCTAACAAGGGAAATTAGGGATAGCATAAGATCCAAGGAGAGGACATATAAATTGGCCAGAAAAAGCAATAATCCTGAGGATTGGGAGCAGTTTAGGATTCAACAGATGAGGACAAAGGGATTAATTAAGAAAGGGAAAATAGAATATGAGGGGAAGCTTGCAGGGAACATAAAAACTGACTGTAAAAGCTTTTATAGATATGTGAAGAGAAAAAGATTGGTGAAGTCAAGCGTAGGTCCCTTGCAGTCAGAATCAGGGGAATTTATAATGGGGAACAAAGAAATGGCAAACCAACTAAATACATATTTTGGTTCTGTCTTCACAAAGGAGGACACAAATAACCTCCCAGAGATGCCGGGGAACATAGGGTCTGATGAAAGGGTGGAACTGAAAGAAATCAGTATTTGTAGGGAAATGGTGTTAGGAAAATTGATGGGACTGAAGGCCGATAAATCCCCAGGGTACTTAAGGAAGTGGCCCTAGAAATAGTAGATGCATTGCTGGTCATCTTCCAGAACTCGATAGACTCTGGAACAGTACCCATGGATTGGAGGGTAGCTAATGTTACCCCACTATTCAAAAAAGGTGGTAGAGAAAAAGCGGGGAATTATAGACCAGTAAGCCTGACATCGGTAGTGGGGAAAATGCTAGAGTCCATTATAACAGATGTAATAGCAGAGCACTTGGAAAGCAGTGACAGGATCGGACAAAGTCAACATGGATTTACAAAAGGTAAATCGTGCTTGACTAATCTACTGGAATTTTTTGAGAATGTAACTGGTAAAATAGATAAGGGAGAACCAGTGGATGTGGTGTATTTGGACTTTCAGAAGGCTTTCGATAAGGTCCCACATAAGAGATTAGCATGTAAAGTTAAGGCAAATGGGATTGGGGGCAAGGTATTGACTGGGATAGAGAACTGGTTGGCGGACAGAAAGCAAAGAGTTGGAATAAACGGGTGGTTTTCCGAGTGGCAGGCAGTGACTAGTGGGGTACCGCAAGGATCGGTCCTAGGACCCCAGCTGTTCACAATATATATTAATGATCTGGACGAGGGAACTGGATGTAATATCTCCAAATTTGCAGACGACACAAAGCTGGGTGGGAGGGTATGCTGTGAGGAGGATGTCGTGAAACTCCAGTACGATTTGGACAGGTTGGGTGATTGGGCAGAAACATGGCAAATGCACTATAATGTGGATAAATGTGAGGTTATCCACTTTGGTGGCAAAAACAGGAAGGCAGATTATTATTTGAATGGCAATAGATTGGGAGAAGGGGAAGTGCAAAGAGACCTGGGTGTTCTTGTGCACCAGTCGCTGAAGGGAAGCATGCAGGTGCAGCAGGAGGTTAAGAAGGCAAATGGTATGTTGGCCTTCGTAGCAAGAGGGAATTTCTTCACCCAGAGAGTGGTGAACCTGTGGAATTCTCTGCCACAGAGGGCGGTGGAGGCCAGGTCATTAAATATATTCAAGAAGGAGTTGGATATATTTCTTAAGGCTAAAGGGATCAAGGGATATGGGGAGAAGGCAGGGACAGGGTACTGAATTTGGATGATCAGCCATGATCTCATTGAATGGCGGAGCAGGCTCGAAGGGCCGAATGGCCTACTCCTGCTCCTATCTTCTATGTTTCTATGATGCTATTTGGGTTTAGCAACCTTAACTACACTTTTCTAACCAATTTCTTCACAAGATCATTCTGGACGAGGAAGACTAGTCCGCCCAACTGAATTCATCCCACCCATTATAGCAATCACTTGTTTCTTAAATGATTCCAGGATTTTTTTCCTTGACTACTCCATCTGGAGTTTGTTCATTCTGTGTAATGTAGAATTTTATGATATCTGTCCTAAAAGTACCTTTCTAGTTTGAACCCGTGTCCGCTATTTTTACTCTCACATTTTAACTTAATATAACGGGTTAACTTTCTCTTTATCCTGAACAATCATGCATCCCTCTAGAAGATCACCTCTCATGGCTCCCTGCCAGCTTGAAAAGCCCAGTCTCTTCAGTAGTCCCTCACATTTCAGCCCCCCCGACACTGGGGATCAGCCACATGGCTCTTTTCTGCTCTTGAATTTCTCTTGTTTCTTGGCGACTAGATCTGGACTCCATACTCAAGGTGCGGTCTGACCAGAACCCTGTATAGTCTGAGCATTACTTCCTCTGGCTTGCATTCTACTGTTTTGGCGGTGTACTTCAACATCCGATTGGATTTGCTGCTTGCTGCTCTGCATTTATTTAGGCACGTTGAGCGTTGAATCTACTAAGCGTCCTAGGTCTCTTTCAACTTCACCCGTAACTATTTCAACATCACTCATGGAGTACGCGTGTCGTCTATTTCTCCTTCATATTTGTAGCACTTTACATTATCTCCATTAAATTTCATCTGCCGTTGCTCATATCTTGTCCAACTCATTTTGTAGTTCCTGAGCTGCCTCTCCCAATTCCACTGCTCTTCCTAGTTTGGTATCATTTGCAAATTTTACCATTTTGCATTGAGTTTCTGAGTCCAGATTATTGATGCAAATTAGAAACAGTAATGGTTCCAGCAACAAAACAAAATACATATAATATATATTTATTTATTAATAATTTAAAAAGTACAAACCTTCCAGACCACCTTTCTGGTTGGAATTCATCGGGATCGTCAAAGACTTCAGGATCCCTGTGGACAGCAAAGGCGACGAACAATGCTAAATAACCTTTTGGGACCGTGTAACCACACAATGTGGTGTCCTGTCAGAAACAGCGCAAAAAAAGCAAAGATTTAAAAAAAAACTTGTTAAAGATAAAAAAGCTATTTATGAATTTAGAATGCCACAAAAAAAAGGGAAAGAACTTGCATGCATAGCACCTTATCACAACTCTCAGGTCATTCCCATGAATTACTTTTGAAGTGCAGTCACTATCGTTACGTAGGCAAAAGCTGCAGCCAGTTAATGTATAGCATAATCCCACAAATGCTGAATGGCCTTTAATGTAGTAAAACTTCCCAAGGCTCTTCACAGCAGTGCAATCAGACAAAAGTTGACACCAGGGTAGGTGACCAAAAGCTTGATCAAAGAAGTAGGTTTTAAGGAGCATCATAAAAGAAAAGGGAGAGGTGGAAAGGCAGCGAGGTTTAGGGAGCGAGTTCCAGAGTTTAGGGTCCAGAAGCCGCTGCCGTCATTGGTGGGGCAATGGAAATTGGGGTTGCACAATAGGCCAGAATTAGGGAAATGTATTGGTTTTTTAAAAATTTGTTCATGGGATGTGGGCGTCGCTGGCAAGGCCAGCATTTATTGCCCATCCCTAATTGCCTGAGAAGGTGGTGGTGAGCCGCTTTCTTAACTGCTGCAGTCCGTGTGGCGAAAGTACTCCCACAGTGCTGTTAGGAAGGGAGTTCCAGGATTTTGACCCAGCGGCGATGAAGGATCGGCGATATACTTCCAAGTCAGGATGGTATGTGACGGAGGGAAACTTGGAGGTGGTGGTGTTCTCATGCGCCTGCTGCCCTTGTCCTTCTAGGTGGAAGAGGTCGCGGGTTTGGGAGGTGCTGCAGAAGAAATTGCAGCAGTGCATCTTGTAGATGGTACACACTGTAGCCACGGTACGCCAGTGGTGGAGGAAGTGAATGTTTAAGGTGGTGGATGGGGTGCCGATCAAGTGGACTACTTTGTCCTGGATGGTGTCGGGCTTCTTGAGTATTGTTGGAGCTGCACTCATCCAGGCAAGTGGAAAGTATTCCATCACACTCCTGACTTGTGCCTTGTAGATGGTGGAAAGGCTTTGGGAAGTCAGGAGGCGAGACATTCGCTGCAGAATACCCAGCCTCTGATCTGCTTTTGTTGCCACAGTATTTATGTGGCTGGTCCAGTTAAGTTTCTGGTCAATGGTGACCCCCAGGATGTTGATGGTGGGGAATTCGGCAATGGTAATGCCGTTTAGTGTCAAGGGGTGATGGTTAGACTCTCGCTTGTTGGAGATAGTCATTGCCTGGCACTTCTGTGGCACAAATGTTACCTGCCACTTATCAGCCCAAGCCTGAATGTCGTCCAGGTCTTGTTGCATGCGGGCATGGACTGCTTCGTTATCTGAGGAGTTGTGAATGGCGCTGAACACTGCAGTCATCAGCGAACATCCCCACTTCTGACATAATGTTGGAGGGAAGGTCATTGATGAAGCAGCTGAAGATGGTTGGGCCTAGGACACTGTTCTCAAAAGGTTGCAGGCAATGTTCCCTCCAATTTTTTTTACCCGCGCGGGCTATTTAAATTTGTTGCGCGGCCGCATACAGCATCTCTTCCAGTGGCAGCAGCTGGTGAGCAGCCTGTGCGGGACCTCGCGATTGATGCGCAACCGTGCACCTTAGGGGGAACATTGGTTGTAGGGCTGGTGGAGGTTACAGAGATAGGGAGGGTCAAGGCCATGGATGGATTTGAACCAAGGATGAGGAGTTTAAAAATCGAGGACGTGCCTAGAAGGGTGACTCTGCAATTTAATTGGATATAGCTCTTTCAAAGAGTTAGCACAGGCACGATGGGCTGAGTGCCCCCCATCTGTGCAGCAAGATGCCATGAAAAGGATTCTGCTATGACCATGCTGTTACTGTTAAAAGTAGCTACACCAAGAAAGAAAGTCAGTACCTGCTTTGCAATTCTTCGCCCGCCAATAAAGGGTGGCCAGAGTCTTTCCACCTCTAGTAGCACATGGTTCAAGTAATCTTCATTTTCTTGTGCACGTTTACGAATGTTGATCTGATCAAAGATAAATGGGACACTGAATATCAGTATCAAAATACAGTGTAAAGTAAACATGTGCCTGGTGACCATTATAGCTTCATTAGTTCATCATGGATAGACCTAAACACTAGAGAATAGAAATTGCAGGCTTCGCTGCTGGTATTGGAATCTTACTAGATTCAAGCGCAGATCGGAGCGAGGGCTACAGCACTGTAGCCCAATTCTGCAACCAGAGCAGGCTTGTATGAAGGGCCCAGCCTGGCAGTGAGCCTAATAATTTCTGCTCTTCTGTAAAGCAATGGTCACCATTCCATACACAAGTTTCATTCTTTATTATCCCAGACAAATTGTAAGCTAGATATTTTAATGCTATATTACAGAACATTTGGAAACTCCATGGAATCATACCCGGCAGTAAAAGAGCCATTCGACTTGATGGGTTTAAGTGACCTGGATCCTTGTCTGGACACAGAGTAATTCTATGTAATATTTATCCTGCCGTCACGGTATGTTCACTCAATTTGCACAGTTTGCCTCAATAGCTGTACTCATATTGGTCTGAATTGAGACATTAGACTGTTATGCCATGTTACCCTGTACCACTGTAGATTTGAAAGTTGGTTATGTGGATACTTGTATTACCACGTTATGCTGTATGATACAAGTAAATAAAGCAGCTCGACTGCGATACAAAGCACGTTGTGCCAAAGTCTTAATACCTATAGAATCATGGAATGTTATATTTGGTCTATCAGGTTCTGTGCTGGTGATTTTCCCATATGAGCCACCTAGTCTAAGCCCACTCTCCTGCACGTTCCCCATAACCTGTAATATCCTACCTAATCTAATCCCACTCTCCTGCACGCTCCCCGTAACCTGTAATATCCTACCTAATCTAATCCCACTCTCCTGCACGCTCCCCATAACCTGTAATATCCTACCTAGTCTAATCCCACTCTCTTGCATGCTCCCCATCCATTAACATTCCTCTTTTTCAAACAAATATCTAAATAAATTTCAAAATGAATTATGGACTCTTACTTCAACATCAGAAAATGCAGTACAAAAGCAAAATACTACAGATGCTGGAAATCTGAAATAAAAACAGAAAATGCTGGAAATACTCAGCAGGTCAGGCAGCATCTGTGGAGAGAGAAACAGAGTTAACGTTTCAGGTCGATGACCTTTCATCAGAACTGGAAAAAGCTGGAGATGGAACAGGTTTTTAAGCACGTGCAGGGGCAGGGAAAGGGGGGAGGGGAGGAAAGAACCTGAAACGTTAACTCGGTTTCTCTCAGAAAATGCAGTGTTGCTGTTAAAACTAATGCTACCAGGTCTTCAAGTACACCGAGGAAATCAGGACACAGCAAACTAATGTGAACCAGACCCTTACTGAATTTCATTCCATTCCATCAACAAAGTCAAACTGTGCTTGAATACAGTGAAGATCTGATAGAAAAACTCCTTATTGTCCAGAATGTTGATCTAACTGGATGATTCGGTCACTACAGTATCTGGCATCTGAGAGAGTAAAGAAGAAAGGGAAATGCTTTTTCATGTCCTCAGGGCATCCCAGAGCACTTTACAGTCAATTAATTGTGAATTACTCTTTGAAATGCAGTCACCATCATTATGCAAGTTAATGCAGCAATCAATTTGCGCACAGCACGGTCCCACAAGCAGGAATTAGACAAATGGCCCGTTAATCTGGTTTGGTAGTGCTAGCTAGGGGTAAATGTTGGCTAAGACACTGGGAGAACGCTCTGCTCTTGTGTTTCAGAGTTTGTGCATTTTGATCAAACATTGCAAGGTGGGCTTTTATAAATCAGCTCAAACCAACTAACATGTTAAGTGAGCTCACTGTAACTCAGCAGTGTATCCGGAAGAAGTCAAAGAGTTAAGGCTTTTCTAGTACCTAGCCTGAATTTTCAGTGTAAGGAATTAGTATTCTGAAAAGCATGGAAAAAGATTCCAGTTAACTACCTAGGAAGAGGGTCTGTATGTCTGGCAATCTTCTTTCAAAGCTCAAGAGTCATCAGGAATTCAGTGGCCTTAAAGTGGAATCAAATACATCATATTATGCCCTGCTCGGTTCAGGGTGCATGTGTCCGATACTCCAAAACCCTTTTGCTCCAACAGTAAATTCACACTACAAGCTTAACATTGTACAAACTGGAGAGCCTATTTTTTGTTTCAGATTTGACTTTGGTTCATTTCCTATTAACGCACTAAATACTCATCAATTAATAATTATCGACTTTGCATAAGTACTGGAGTCCTGGATGAATGTCCTTCTCGTCACTGGGAGCCTTTGATGGGGAATTGTTGGATTAAGACCTTTGTCAATGATGTTGCAGCAGGATCTCATTCATTACTTCCTCCACAAACTTAAGACCTGATTTTATCCCCCACGTCCGACGAGAACGGGGTGTGCCTGGGTTAATATCAGCAGCGACCTGCCATCGCGTCAGCATAGTGCTTGCCTTCATTTTAACAGGCATGCTTTGGGCAGTCAGCAAGGCCCTTGTCCCAAGCAAGCAGAGGCCTCACTGAAATTCAAAAGTTGGGGTCTATTGACATAATTCAGACACAGAGGGCTCGATTTTCCAAGCCCCGAGGAGGTGGGAGTGGTGCGAAAATTGCAGAATCGGGGAGCAGGAACCCATCCCGCCCCGGTGCCAATGTCCCAGGAGGCGGGTATCCGACCTGTGCTGGGAGCCGCCTTCGAGGTGGGAAGGGGATTAGTGCCAATTAACTGCCTGTTAACAGGCAGTTTTTTGCCTAATCCCTATTTTAAGCCCTGAAGTGTGAGCTGTCAGACGGCTCCAAACCACGCCAAGTTAGCGAGGTGGACCGTCGGTCTGCAGGGGTTGGCGGGGCAGCGGCGGTGGCGGGAAACGCTAGCGGTGAGGCATTAAAAGGCCCCAGAGCCTAGGTAGGCCTCACAGCGGCAGCGGCAGGAAACGTGAGCGGCGAGGCTTTAAAAGGCCCCAAAGACCAGGTAGGCCTCACAGCGGCAGCGGCAGGAAACGCAAGCGGCGAGGCTTTAAAAGGCCCCAGAGACCAGGTAGGCCTCACAGCGGCGGGAAACGCGAGCGGCGAGGCTTTAGAAGGCCCCAGAGACTAGGTAGGCCTCACAGCAGCAGCGGGAAACGCGAGCGGCGAGGCTTTAAAAGGCCCCAGAGACCAGGTAGGCCTCACAGTGGTGGCGGCAAACGCGAGCGGCGAGGCTTTAAAAGCCCCCAGAGACCAGATAGGCCTCACAGCGGCAGCGGCGGTGGCGGGAAACATGAGCGGCGAGGCCTTAAAAGGCCCCAGAGACCAGGTAGGCCTCACAGCAGCAGTGGCGGCGGGAAACGCAAGCGGCGAGGCTTTAAAAGGCCCCAGAGACCAGGTAGGCCTCACAGCGGCGGCGGCGGTGGCGGGAAACGCGAGTGGCGAGGCTTTAAAAGCCCCCAGAGACCAGGTAGACCTCACAGCGGCTGCGGGAAACACGAGTGGCGAGGCTTTAAAAGCCCCCAGAGACCAGGTAGGCCTCACAGCGGCTGCGGCGGTGGGAAACACGAGCGGCGAGGCTTTAAAAAGCCCCAGAGACCAGATAGGCTTACCAATCTCAGAGAGGGAGAGAAGTAAAAAGTAATCGAAGTGTGACATCACCAGAAAGCAGGTAAGTGATTGGTTGGTGAGTATTTCTCTCTTTTTTAAACTCTAACTCTGTGGTTTATAGTTTCTAGGGTCTCTGTGATGTAGCGGGGACTGTTGGTGAACCAGGGCCCTAAAATATATCATTTATCTGTAGTATAATTGGTGGGATTGATTTGTTTAATTTAATTTCAATTAATTAAAGGGTAAGTCATGTCAGGACAGCCCGGCCCCGTGGTATGCTCCTCCTGCGTTATGTGACAACCATGTGTGCAGGAAGTGTGTCCAGCTGCAGCTACTGGCAGACCGCATTGCGGTGCTGGAGCAGCGATTGGATACATACTGAACCATTCGCGATGCTGAGGACGTCGTGAATAGCACGTTTAATCAGTTGGTCACACCGCAGATAAAGGTGGCACAGGCAGAAAGGGAACGGGTGACCAACAGGCAGAGTGGTATGTGCAGGCAGGGGTCCCCTGTGGCCATCTCCCTCTCAGATATACCGCTTTGGATGCTGATGGGGGGGATGGCTTATCAGGGGAAGGCAGCAGCAGCCAACTTCCTGGCACCAGGGGTGGCTCTGCTGCACAGGACGGGAGGAAAAAGAGGGGGAGAGCTATAGTAATAGGGGATTCTATTGTAAGGGGAATAGATAGGCGTTTCTGCGGCCGCAAACAAGACTCCAGGATGGTGTATTGCCTCCCTGGTGCAAGGGTCAAGGATGTCTCAGAGCGGCTGCAGGGCATTCTGGAGGGGGAGGGTGAACAGCCAGTTCTCGTGGTGCATATAGGTAAAAACCAGGATGAGGTCCTAAAAGCTGAATATAGGGAGTTAGGAGGTAAATTAAAAAATAGGACCTCAAAGGTAGTAATCTCAGGATTGCTACCAGTGCCCCGTGCTAGTCAGAGTAGAAATAGAAGGATATTCCAGATGAATACGTGGCTAGAGGAATGGTGCAAGGGGGAGGCATTCAAATTCTTGGGACATTGAGACCGGTTCTGGGGGAGGTGGGACCAGTACAAAACGGACGGTTTGCACCTGGGTAGGGCCGGGACCGATGTCCTAGGGGGAGTGTTTGCTAATGCTCTGGGGGAGGGTTTAAACTAAAATGGCAGGGGGTTGGGAACCTGAGCGGGGAAACAGAGGAAAGCAAAACAAGGATAAAAGCAAAAGACAGGAAAGAGAAAAACAAAAGTGACAGGCAGAGAAATCAAGGGTTTAAATCAAACATGGCCACAGTAAATAATAATTCTAAAAGATCTAAGAGCATTAAGAAAACAAGCCTGAAGGCTGTGTGTCTTAATGCGAGGAGCATTCGTAATAAGGTGGATGAATTAGCTGCACAAATAGAGGTAAACGAATATGATCTGATTGGGATTACGGAAACATGACTCCAGGGTGGCCAAGGCTGGGAACTCAACATCCAGGGGTATTCAATATTCAGGAAAGATAGGCAGAAAGGAAAAGGAGGTGGGGTAGCATTGCTGGTTAAAGAGGGGATTGACACAATTGAAAGGAAGGATATTAGCTTTGATGATGTGGAATCTGTATGGGTAGAACTGAGAAATACCAAGGGGCAGAAAACGTTAGTGGGAGTGGTATATAGACCTCCAAACAGTAATGTGGAGGTCGGGGATGGCATTAAACGGGAAATTAGAGAAGCGTGCAATAAGGGCACAGCAGTTATCATGGGTGACTTTAATCTACATATAGATTGGGCTAACCAAATTAGTAACAATACTGTGGAGGAGGAATTCCTGGAGTGTATACGGGATGATTTCCTGGACCAATATGTCAAGGAACCAACTAGAGATCAGGCCATCTTAGACTGGGTATTATGTAATGAGAAAGGATTAATTAGCAATCTTGTTGTGCGAGGCCCCTTGGGTCAGAGCGATCATAATATGATAGAATTCTTCATTAAGATAGAGTGCGAAATAGTTGACTCAGAGACTAGGGTCCTGAATTTAAATAAAGGAAACTACGATGGTATGAGGTGCCAGTTGGGTAGGATTGATTGGGGAATGTCACTCAAAGGGTTGACGGTGGATGGGCAATGGTAAATTTTCAAAGATCGCATGGATGAACTACAGAATTTGTTCATCCCAGTTTGGCATAAAAATAAAACAAAAAAGGTGACTCAACCGTCGCTACAAGGGAAATTAGGGATAGCATAAGATCCAAGGAGAGGACATATAAATTGGCCAAAAAAAGCAGTAAACCTGAGGACTGGGAGCAGTTTGGGATCCAACAAAGGAGGACAAAGGGATTAATTAAGAGGGGGAAAATGAGAGTAAGCTTGCAGGGAACATAAAAACTGACTGTAAAAGCTTTTATAGATATGTGAAGAGAAAAAGATTGGTGAAGTCAAGCGTCGGTCCCTTGCAGTCAGAATCAGGGAAATTTATAATGGGGAACAAAGAAATGGCAGACCAATTAAATACATACTTTGGTTCTGTCTTCACAAAGGAGGACACAAATAAGCTCCCAAAGATGTCGGGGAACATAGGGTCTAATGAAAGGGAGGAACTGATAGAAATCAGTATTTGTAGGGAAATGGTGTTAGAGAAATTGATGGGATTAAGGGCCGATAAATCCCCAGTGCCTGATAATCTACATCCTAGGGTACTTAAGGAAGTGGCCCTAGAAATAGAAGATGCATTGCTGGTCATCTTCCAAAATTCGATAAGACTCTGGCGGGTAGCTAATGTTACCCCACTGTTCAAAAAGGGTGGTAGAGAGAAAACGAGGAATTACAGACTGGTAAGCCTGACATCTGTAGTGGGGAAAATGCTAGAGTCCATTATAAAGGATGTACAGGAAACTTTCGTTTAACCGGAGGTTAAATGTCCAGAAAGCTCTATCTACCAGCAAAATTCAGGAGCCGTTTCCTATAAGTTTTTTTACTTCTCGTTGCTTTTTTTTTTCCAGTCAGGCTCTGCAAAGTCTAGCTGAAGCTGTTGCTTAGCTACAGAGACGCTTTTAAGCTGCGGCCGACTGTTTTGAAGCTGTTGCTAAGCAACAGGGTTTGTTGATTCACACGGAACTCAAAAGCTCCGTATGTTTTAACATTAGCGCTGGTTTCTACGGCAGTTTTGATGGTACGGCACCAGCTCGGTCCCGTCAGTGCCGGATATCAGAAAGTTTCCTGTAATAGCAGAGCACTTGGAAAAAAGTGACCGGATCGGACAAAGTCAACATGTCTTTACAAAAGGTAAATCGTGCTTGACTAATCTACTGGAATTTTTTGAGGATGTAACTGGTAAAATAGATAAGGGAGAACCAGTGGATGTGGTGTACTTGGATTTTCAAAAGGCCTTCGATAAGGTCCCGCATAAGAGATTAGCGTGTAAAATTAAGGCACATGGGATTGGGGGCAAGATATTGACTTGGATAGAGAACTGGTTGGCAGACAGAAAGCAAAGAGTTGGAATAAACGGCTCTTTTTCCAAGTGGCAGGCAGTGACTAGTGGGGTACCGCAGGGATCGGACCTTGGACCCCAGCTATTCACAATATATATTAATGATCTGGACGAGGGAATTAGATGTAATATCTCTAAGTTTGCAGACGACACAAAGCTGGGCGAGCGTGTGTGCTGTGAGGAGGACGCCGAGAAACTCCAGTATGATTTGGACAGGTTGGGTGATTGGGCAGAAGCATGGCAGATGCAATATAACGTGGATAAATGCGAGGTTATCCACTTTGGTGTCAAAAACAGGAAGGCAGATTATTATCTGAATGCCAATAGATTGGGAGAAGGGGAAGTGCAACGAGATCTGGGCATCCTTGTGCACCAGTCGCTGAAAGTAAGCATGCAGGTGCAGCAGGCGGTTAAGAAGGCAAATGGTATGTTGGCCTTCGTAGCGAGAGGGTTCGAGTACAGGAACAAGGATGTCTTGCTGCAGTTGTACAGGGCCTTGGTGAGACCACATCTTGAGTATTGTGTGCAGTTTTGGTCGCCTTATCTCAGGAAGGATGTTCTTGCCATGGAAGGAGTTCAGCGAAGATTCACCAGGCTGATACCTGGGATGGCAGGAATGATGTGTGAGGAGAGATTGGGTCAATTGGGCTTGTCGAAACGTATAAAATTCTAACAGGACTAGACAGACTAGATGCTGGAAGGATGTTCCCGATGGTCTGGGCGTCCAGAACCAGGGGTCACAGTCTAAGGATAAGGGGTAAGCCATTTAGGACAGAGATGAGGAGGAATTTCTTCACCCAGAGAGTGGTGAACCTGTGGAATTCTCTGCCAAAGAAGGCAGTAGAGGCCAATTCATTAAATATATTCAAGAAGGAGTTGGATATATTTCTTAAGGCTAAAGGGATCAAGGGATATGGAGAGAAGGCAGGATCAGGGTACTGAATTTGGATGATCAGCCATGATCTCATTGAATGGCGGAGCAGGCTCGAGGGGCCGAATGGCCTACTCCTGCTCCTATCTCCTATGTTTTTATGTCGAGATGTCCATTGTGCAGGTGAGTGATGGGTGCATGTGTGCAGAGGTAAGTGTGTGAGGTTAGTGTAAAGTGTTTTAATAAGTTTTACTTAACTTTACTTTCTCCTGCAGGCTTCCTTCCTTCAGTTCTCGGGAGTCCCTCAGCTCACCGGCACAGAAAGCAGAATGGCCGCTGAACTGTCAAAAGCTGCAGCCTCTGCTTTCTGGTCTGGAGAGCTCTCTAACTGAGTCTGAGTAGAAGGACTCAAGTTAGAAGACAGATTGTCAGTGATTGACAGCTTCACAGAGCTGTCAAACGCCGATTTTTCATCTGTCAAAAGCTCTTGACAGATGAAATGTCAATCGCTGACGTCACCAGGTGTCCCTTAATTGGCCTGCTGAGCCCGCTGGGCGGGCTTAACAAGGTCAATCAAGGTAAAATAGCGTGGGTTGGCCACAAGTCGATGGAGGCGGGACTACAACCCAAAAAGTGGGAGTCCTGCCTCCAAAAGCACCCCATTGACAAAATCCAGCCCAGAGTGTATCGTAACCCTTGGCAGCTACGTTCGGTGCCTGGTGTCAGCCTCACCAAAAGCACCAGGCATGAACAAGCAGCAGGCCGAAAAGATAAGTTTAAAAAAAATGGTTTCCTTTTGTGCCTGGAAGAGCAGGATCTCAGAAATTCCTCTTTAGATCACTAGGCCATATTGAATGTTGTATTCTATCGCATCTTCATTCATTTTTAAAAGGGGGTGGCAAAGAGCCCACAGCACAGGTTTAATTCAAATTGTTTTTATATCTATGATATACAACACTGATTTAACTCAATTAAAGTATAGAATGAAAATGCAAGTTTCACTTGTTTACATCTGAGGAGCAGGGTGCTAAGTGTGTGGCTGAGAGAAATTTCACAGGCCTTAGATGCAGTACCTGCAAAAAAAAATCTACTTAAATGTACATGGCACCTATTGGTTAATTTGAAATGCTGCAGCACCCATTTAGGCTAATACACCAAGGTCTGCTTTGGTATATGGCTGAGGCCCTCTTGTGGCAAGAACCTTCTGCTTGCTCTGCAACCTCTGAGGGAAGGAAAAAAACCTCTCGAGGACCTGAAATGTTTTAACACCATCAGAATACTCTCAAACAGATCTGCCATCACTTATGTACCTCTTGAAAGGTTAACAAAAATGTTGAGGTGGAGACTCTTTCTATAACTAAAAATTCCTTACCCAAGTGTTTGCTGAATAATTATTTTGATTCTACAGGCATTTTAAAAAGTAGACATCCAAAATTAAATGTTCTTGGTCGTCAATTTTGTCTCAAAATGCTTCCCATTCAGATTGGGTATCCTGCCAACCAGCAGCTGTCTCATCTCTACTACAATGCCATGTTTACATCCTCTGAGCAAGTTAAGAGGCTCAACAGGTGCATTGCCAGACCCAGTTAGGTCAAGGTGCCATATACTAATAAAGACTTCAGAAATTAGATTCTGAAAGTTTTTAAACTTGATTGATAGTAGGAATATCCTACCGCTCGCAGGGATGCCCCGCTAATCTCGGGGTAGGGCATTAAGAGTCAGAGCACCTCTGCCATCAGGGCTTTTGAAGAAATAACAACAGAAAATGCTGGAAATACTCAGCAGGTCAGGCAGCATCCGTGGAGAGAGAAACAGAGTTAACGTTTCAGGTCAGGGCTTTTGAAGGTGCTGCTGAACATTTTGTGCTGATCCTGGTTCACAGCTGAATGGGCTGTAATACTTCAATGGTACTTATGGTACCCAACATTAGATTTCAGATGAACAGGGGAGCTGCACTTGAAGGGAGAGTGGGTGGAAGACAGGGTTACAACACCATCACTGATTGCTCAACCTGTGCTCCCTTTGAATGCAACTCCCCACTGGGAGCACAGGATTAACACATCTACCCTAATATATCCTTCTTGGCTTAGTTTGGCGGAAGTCTGGTTTTTTTTTGTGTCCACGTTATACTTATTTATTCCTAAATCTCTGCGCTCCTTCAATTCTGGCCTCCTGTGCATCCCTGATTTTAATCGCACCACTATCAGCTGCCTAGGCCCCAAGCTCTGGAATTCCCTCCCTAAGCCTCTCCACCTCTCCTTAAAACCTACCTCTTTGACCAAGCTTTTGGTCACTTGTCCTAATATTTTCTTATGTGAGTCAGTGTCAAATTCTGTTTGATAACACTCCTGTGAAGTGCCTTGGGATGTTTTACTACATTAAATGTGCGATATAAATGCAATGTTGTTGTTGTAGTAGTAAGGTGCCAATCGGATGAACTTTCCCAGAAAATGTGCACCAAGGCTGGCAGCAAATATCTATGTTAATCATGAAATTAGTAATTATTAATTCCACAGATAACAAATTAGGAGATTATCACTCCAATGAATTGTATTTAATGAATAGAAAAATATAAATAAATTGACATTTGTCGACTAATTTTGAAGCCTAGTTTAACCGGAGTGTTTATTTAAATTATGAATTATCAAATAAACCCATCTATTTAAAGTACACCAAAATTTGGAATATTTAGAGGCCAACTTACTAAAATTACCTGACAGATGAGGAGTTGTAAGATGATACCTCAAACAGGCCACTGAGACAAAGCTACGGAACAGAGGAGAAAGAGACAGTCTGATGGAAAGAGTACAACACAATGCAGAAAAGAGACAGTTAGCAGGAACAGGCAGGTAAATAGGTTTAAAGAATAGTCAGTAATGTTAGACAGGGTTAAGGACATCTCCTCTGGGCTGGAGAGAAGGAGTGGGAGGGGGAGGATCCAGTTGTCGTGGTCCATGTTGGTACCAACGACATAGATAGGACAAGGAAAGAGGTTCTGCTGAGGGAGTATGAGCAGCTAGGGGCCAAATTAAAAAGCAGAACCACAAGGGTAATAATCTCTGGATTACTACCTGAGCCACGAGCAAATTTGGCTCGGGTAAATAAAATCAGAGTTAAATGCGTGGCTCAAAGACTGGTGTGGGAGAAATGGGTTTTGCTTCTTGGGACACTGGCACCAGTACTGGGACAGGAGAGAGCTGTTCCGTTGGGACGGACTTCACGTGGCCAGTGCTGGGACTAGAATCCTGGCGAATCGAATAACTAGGGCTGTAGAGAGGGCTTTAAACTAATTAGTGGGGGGGAGGTTTCAAGAGAGCGAAAAATAAAAATGTCAGCAGAGAAGGCAATAGAGCAAGGTAGCAGTGGGGAATTAAAAACCAGAGCGTGTCAGGAAGGGACAGAATATATAAAGATAAAGGTAAAGTAGTAAAGGGGGTAAAAGCAAGAATAAATTGTCACAAAACATATTTAAAAGTTCTTTATCTGAATGCACGCAGCATTCGTAACAAAATAGACGAGTTGACGGTACAAATAACTACACATGGGTATGATCTGGTGGCCATTACAGAAACATGGCTGCGAGGTGACCATGACTGGGAACTAAACATCCAGGGGTATTTGACTGTTAGGAAGGACAGACAGGAAGGAAAGGGAGGTGAGGTGGCTATGTTAATAAAGGATGGAATCACTGCAATAGTGAGAAATGATATTGGGTCAAAGGATCAGGATAGTGAAACAGTTTGGGTGGAGATAAGGAATAATAAGGGGAAAAAGTCACTAGTGGGCGTAGTCTATAGGCCTCCTAACAGTTGCAACTCTATTGGTCGGAGTATAAATCAGGAAATAGTTGGGGCTTGTAATAAGGGAACAGCTATAATCATGGGAGATTTTGGCCTAGAAATTCAGTGGCCTGCGCCACTAGTTTGCGCCCAAAGAGGGCTTTTGCGCCACTGTGCAAACCTACCGCGATATTTAGCGGGGCGCTAATGGCGGCGTTAGCCAGTAGCGCTGCGCCGCCACCGATGACGTCATCGGTGTGCACAGCGCCCCGCTATCGCCCCGCTGGCCATATTTGGTTGCTGCCGCCTCCCCCGCGCCGGCCGCAAACAGCGACCGGTACACGGGGCCTACCTGTGCCGGTAGTGGGGCGAGTTAAGGTGGAGGTGCGGCCGACCGCTTCTTCGGCGGCCGCCTGCCCACACCTCCTTCCCCGGCCTCCTACACCCACCCCCACGGCATTGCCGGCTGTTTCCAGAGAGCCCGGCACTTCTCCTTGGTGCCGGGCTCATTTGCCGGCACTCGCGAGCGGGGATCACGCTGTTGCAGGCACCTCCCCCTTAAGAATGAGAGGAAGGCCTGCAGTACCGCAGGCTGCCGTGCCGCAGCGGGTGGCGCTGTGGCACTTTACACACCGATATTCAGTTTCAGCGCCCCAAGCGGGGCGCCGAAACCCTTGTTTAGCGGCCGGCTTCCACTTGGGGCGCTGAAACTGAATTTCCCGCTGGCGCAAGTGGCTCCGCGCGCAGCGGTAATTCCGGCGCCCAGGCGAGCTGGGCGCCCCTAACTGAATTTCTAGGCCTTTAACTTTCATATTGACTGGACAAATCAAATTGAGCAGGGCAGCCTTGAGGAAGAGTTCATAGAGTGCATTAGGGACGGGTTCCTTGAGCAGTATGGTCCTGAACCAACCAAGGGGCAGGCAATCTTAGATCTGGTCCTGTGTAATGAGACAGGATTAATAAAAAACGTCCTAGTAAAGGATCCCCTTGGAATGAGTGACCATAACATGGTTGAATTCCAAATTCAGTTGGAGGGTGAGAGTTAGATCTCAAACCAGTGTACTAAGCTTAAATAAAGCAGACTATGAAGGTATGAGAGCAGAGTTGACTAAAGTGGACTGGGAAAATAGATTAAGGTGTAAGATGGTACAGGAGCAGTGGTGTACATTCAAGGAGATATTTCACAACTTTCAAGAAAAATATATTCCACTGAGGAAAAAGGGGCATAAAAGAAAAGACAGCCATCCGTGGCTAAGTAAAGTAATAAAGGATAGTATCCGACTGAAAACAAGGGTATATAAAGTAGCCAAATCTAGGATAGAAGATTGGGAAGCATTTAAAAGCCAGCAAAGAATAACTAAAAGATTAATTAAGAAAGGGAAGATAGATTATGAAAGTAAACTAGCAAAAAATATAAAAACAGATAGCAAGAGTTTCTACAGTTATATAAAAAGAAAAAGGGTGGCTAAAGTGAATGTTGGTCCCTTAGAGGACGAGACCGGGAAATTAGTAATGGGGAACATGGAGATGGCAAATACGCTGAACAAATATTTTGTATCAGTCTTTACAGTAGAGGACACTAAAAATATCCCAACACTGGACAAACAGGGGGCTATGGGGGGGGAGGAGCTAAACACGATTAAAATCACTAAGGAGATGGTACTCGGTAAGATAATGGGACTTAAGGCGGATAAATCCCCTGGAGCTGATGGCTTACATCCTAGGGTCTTGAGAGAAGTAGCGGTAGGGATTGCGGATGCATTGGTGGTAATTTTCCAAAACTCCCTGGATTCAGGAAAGGTCCCAGCAGATTGGAAAACTGCTAATGTAACGCCCTTATTTAAAAAGGGAGGTAGACAAAAGGCTGGAAACTATAGACCAGTTAGCCTAACATCTGTGGTTGGTAAAATGTTGGAGTCCATTATTAAGGAAGCAGTAACAGGATATTTGGATAAGCATAATTTAATCGGACAGAGTCAGCATGGTTTTATGAAGGGGAAGTCATGCTTGACAAATTTGCTCGAATTCTTTGAGGACGTAACAAACAGGGTGGATAAAGGGGAACCAGTGGATGTGGTGTATTTGGACTTCCAAAAGGCATTTGACAAGGTGCCACACAAAAGATTACTGCACAAGATAAAAAATCACAGGATTGGGGGTAATATACTGGCATGGGTGGAAGATTGGCTATCTAACAGAAAACAGAGAGTTGGGATAAATGGTTCATTCTCGGGTTGGCAATCAGTAACTAGTGGTGTTCCGCAGGGGTCAGTGCTGGGACCCCAAATCTTTACAATCTATATTAACGATTTGGAGGAGGGGACCAAGTGTAACGTATCCAAGTTTGCCGACGATACAAAGATGGAAGGGAAAGCAGTGAGTGAGGAGGACATAAAAAACCTGGAAAAGGACATAGACAGGCTAAGTGAGTGGGCAGAAATTTGGCAGATGGAATATAATGTTGGAAAGTGTGAGGTTATGCACTTTGGCAGAAAAAATCAAAGAGCAAGTTATTATCTAAATGGGAAGAAACTGCAAAGTGCTACAGTACAAAGGGATCTGGGGGTCCTGGTGCATGAAACACAGAAGATTAGTATGCAGGTACAGCAGGTGATCAGGAAGGCCAATGGAATCTTGGCTTTTATTGCAAGGGGGATGGAATATAAAAGCAGGGAAGTTTTGCTTCAGTTATACAGGGTACTGGTGAGGCCACACCTGGAATACTGCGTACAGTTTTGGTTTCCATATTTAAGAAAAGATATACTTGCTCTCGAGGCAGTTCAGAGAAGGTTCACTCGGTTGATTCCGGAGATGAGGGGATTGACTTATGAGGAAAGGTTGAGTAGGTTGGGCCTCTACTCATTGGAATTCAGAAGAATGAGAGGCGATCTTATCGAAACATATAAGATTGTGAGGGGGCTTGATCGGGTGGATGCGGGGAGGATGTTTCCACTGATGGGTGAGACTAGAACTAGGGGGCATAATCTTAGAATAAGGGGCTGCCGTTTCAAAACTGAGATGAGGAGAAACTTCTTCACTCAGAGGGTAGTAAATCTATGGAATTTGCTACCCCAGAGAGCTGTGGAAGCTGCGACATTAAATAAATTTAAAATGGAGATAGACAGTTTCCTAGCTGATAAGGGAATTAGGGGTTATGGGGAGCAGGCAGGGAAGTGGACGTGAGTCTAGGTTCGGATCAGCCATGATCCTATTGAATGGCGGAGCAGGCCCGAGGGGCCGTATGGCCTACTCCTGCTCCTACTTCTTATGTTCTTATGTAACAATATTTAAACTAAATTGATCACTTTGATCGATAATTACAGTTGACACAGATTATTCTGATTAACCTAGGTCACGGTCTAGTGAACAGTATAAGGAGAGATGGGTGTACCTTGTTTGATCCAGCTAGTTCCACCGTGAAGGAGGTCAACAGCGATGCAAGTGCCTTAGGAATTAGTGCTGAAATAAACAGGAGGAGGTGCTGTGTTGCATTGGTGTTTTCTGGGAACGGTATGTCCTTTATTTTGGAGATGAGCCTGATTAAGTTAAAAAAACAAATTTACACATTTACAAGCCAGATTTATTAACTATTACTGGACTACTGTAACTACAAAGAACGTGAAGGTTTTCATTAGAAGGCTTAAGAAGAGTGTTAAGGAGGCAAATGAAACACCGATTAGCCATAAGGGTTGTTACTTCAGCATCTGTTATGAGTTTTGCTAAATGGTTTTAAATGGATTGCTAAAAGATTCTTAATGTCGATCACTGATTATGCTGACCGATACAGTTCTGTATGGAAGAAATGTTTGTTGTTCTACCGCTCATTAAAGGGATGTTGGATCGACAATCGATAGCACTGTAGGAGGTTAGCGTCCAACCATGTGTGTCCTCTTAAAGGCAAGTGGGTGTGAAGTGTCCCTTGAAAGTTACGCCTTTCGCATCATTGTATATTTTCAGGATGCGTTTGGATTTTAATTTTATATGGGCAAACAAAGGGATACATTTTACAAATTAATGCGTCTGGCACAGAGTTTTATGCAATGGGAGTGCATTGTATGGGTATAGTAGTGTAGTGATTAAGTTACTGGACTAGTAATCTGGAGAACACAAGTTTAAATCCCACCATGAGAATTTGAATTCAGTTTATATAAAAATCTGAAAATAAAAAGTTGGTACGAGTAAAAGTGATCGCAAAGCTGTCGGATTGTTGTAAAAACCCAACTGGTTCACTAATATCCTTTAGGGAAAGAGGCTTGCCTATATGAGTGTCCAGTCCCACACCAACATGGTTGACTCTTAGCTGTCCTCTGAAGATACTCAGTTGTATCACCACCTTCTCAGGACAACAAAAGTGAGGAAGTTCTGCCTCAGTTCTACCGAGCCTTGGTCAGAGCCCATCTGGAGTACTGTGTTCAGTTTTGGGCAGGAAAGATATACTGGCCTTGGAAGAGGTACAGTGCAGATTCAGCAGAATAATACTGGATCTTAAATGTTAAATTATGAGGACAGGTCACATAAACTTGGCTTGTATTCTCTTGAGTTTAGAAGGTTGAGGGGTGATCTAAGCAAGGTATTTAAAATGATAAAGATAGATATAGAGAAGCTATTTCCTCTGGTGAGGGAATCCAGAACAAGGGGGCACAATCTTAAAATTAGAGCCAGGCCATTTAGGAGTGAAATGGGGAAGCACTTTTTCACAAAGGGTAGTAGAAATCTCTCCCCCAAAAGACTGTGGATGTTGGGACAATTGAAATTTTCAAGACCAAGAGCAATAGATTTATTTTGGTATGGTTATCAAGGGATATGGAAAAAAGGCAGGAAATGGAGATGAGACACAGATTGTCCATGATCTGATTGAATGGTAAAACAGGCTCGAGGGGCTGAATGGCCTACTCCTGCTCCTATGTTATGATGTTCCCATGTGCCAGAGAGTCCCACTCCTAATCTCCACTGGATGTTCTTTCCTCAAACACCCAGAATCTCTCCTGCTCTCTCAGCCTGCCTTCCTTGCCTGCTCATTTACATGATTGGAGCGCTGAGCTCAGCGTTAAATACACTGCTGGTTGGATTAGTGCTCAAGAGGGAGGCCAATATCGGGTGGAGTCTACTGGCCAATAAAATTGTGTCTAGGCTCTCTGCTCTTCTTAAAGGGGAGGTGCTCTGTTGCAGAAGCATGTCATTGTCACTCTGCATGCAGCCGTGGCTCAACAGGGAGGAGAGACGGCAAGGAGATTCTCTGATGTAGCACTGGAGGTCTTGGTCCTGGGGGTTCACAGAAGATGACAGGTCCTCTCCCCCGCAAGGGGGCAGGAGGCCTTCCAGACAGCACACCAGAAGGCAGTGGGAGGAAATAGCAGAAGCCGTCAGTGCCACTTGTGTTGCCCCCAGGACCTGGATCCAGTGCCATAAGAAGTTTAATGACCTCACACGAGTGGTCAAGGTGAGTGAATGCATCTCCAAATGCCATATCCCACCAACTGCACCACTAGCCTCAAGCACTGCTCAATGCACAATGCCCCCATTACTCACCTACTAACAATCTCTAGCAATCACAACTCATACCTCACAATCATAGCATCACCTCACCCACACACTTACCACTGCTGCAAGCCTCACACCCACATCTCACACACACTGCCAGCTATTCAACCACGACAGGCACATCACCTAAACACATTGCACCACACTCACTGACACACTTCCCTCTCTTTTGCAAGCCAAGGTGGCACATAACAGACGTGAGCAGCAGCAGAGAGGCAGAGGAGGGGACGCACGTCTACAGAACCTCACTGAGCTGGAGGAGACAGTGCCGGAGATAATTGGAGGGACTGTCACAATGGAGTGGGCGTTGAATGAAGCGGTGATGTCCCAAATGGCAGGTAGTGCGTCAAATGCACACAAATTGACGTCACGATCTGACGGATTAGCATTTTTCTGGTGAACACAGGCAACGGCCGTGCTGCCAACCTGCCTAAAATGGCGGCCGCTGCAGGCCGCGCCGAAAGTGCAAAGAAGCAAGGCGGCCACCATTTTTATGCTGAAGCCAGCCTTAACAGCCAGCGCTAAGGTGCCGAACTTCACGGCTCAATTATCTACAATTGGGGGATTCACACACTTCAGGTAATTATGGAGACTTAGGAGTATGGTGCTTAACATAGGAACATATAAATTGCTAGACAAAAGAAATGACCAAGGTCCATCTAGTTCGCCTTCGACTATCCTGGTAGTCGCATGATAAAATGATAATGGATATGTTGACTTAACATAGCAATCAATTGCTATGAATTAGTCTACAACAGACCAGAAACTTCCCAGTGGTGGAAAGCTTTGGGAACTAAATGTCCAAAGTCATCACTTCCTCCCAATCATGTTACACTTACAGAAAATAAAATTTGAGACATGACTTGGTAAGAAATCTAACGAATTTGCATTTGAATGAATCAATACTACCTGCTTCCACCATCTCCCTAGGGAGTCTATTCCTTAGATTGACTTTACCCCCCTTCAAGTGCAGGCCTTGTCCAGAAAAGTAAAACCAGAGGACAAGGTGAAATAGTTTGTCCAGAGGAGTCCAAATCTGTTGCTGAGCATAGTCCCATAATGAACTTAAATCCATCTTTTCTTGGAGCCACTTGAGGGATGAGGAAGAATGGATATCAGTTTCTCTCAATTAATTAACCCTTAAGAGTTAAAACACTGCCTCATGTTACTATCCCACGTATGCTACAGCCTCTACATAGTGCTGGTAATATTTCAATCTTCAATTATTTGGTACAAATTAAAGATAAGACCATGGTGTATAGTCATTATTGAATCAGATAGGCAACATTTTGTTTACATGCTCAAAAAAGGGAGCAGTGAATCCTGGTTATATCGAGAGAGAAGGGGGAAATTTAATGGTAATGCCAATTTAATATTCCTATAATGAGGATGGATTCAAGCTAATTCAGGAAAGCTGGCCAATTTAGCTAACAGCTCTCTATCTTTGGCAGTGGGGGGGGTGAAAGGAGAAGGGGTGGAGGAAGGGATGGAATGGGTTGCCAGGCAGGTCAGGTTGCAACAGAGGAGTTCTTTGCCCAGTTACCAGTACCTTCTCCCCCACATCTACAGTCAGTGATGCATGTACCCTACTTTGGTAGAGGATTGGTATAGGTGGCTCCAGTGGAAACTCTGGCCATCCAGGGACTGAGCAACATAGGGAGATCAATCCAAACTGGTCAGACTCATGCAGAGTCTGATTTCCAAGAAGCCCTGTACTCATTGCTATTGCGCACTTGTGCCCAATAGCAATGAGTTGGACAGTTTTTAAAGAGAAAAGTGAGGGATGGTTTGTCCAAACTTGTGGTTTGTTCTCGTATGGATCAATGGGAGCCATGAACATATGCTCATATAGGAGAGGATATCAGAGGAAGGACGTTAGAACTGAAGTCAACTGCCTCCCCAATAAGAGTGTGCTTTGGCTGCATATCTTCACACATCCCACTCAATAGCAAAGAGCGCTGCACAGTGACTGTTGGAAGGCACCCTGGGCCCCGATACTGCACCAACAGCAAGTGCCACTGATCTCTTCATCATCCCTCAGAATACTAACAAAATTCTTTGGTGGATGAGCTAGTCTCCATTGGTGGTCTTTTTCAGAGAGTTACATGATAGTCAATCTTGAGTACATCTTCAGGAGGTAGAATGGATGTCAGAGATCTAGACAGAGCCAAGCACTGTCAACCTGATGTTACTCATATACATTTCAACTCACCAAGTCTCAAGCCATATATAGAAATGATTCAGAAGTCCAGACCTGGTCCAGTCTAATATTTCAATATTCAAAATTTTTCCCGCAAATCTCACCCATGGTATTCATTACTTGTACTCCTATATGCGTTAGATATTTAGGGAATGAGTTTCCGAGTTTGTACTACTGGCTGATCTTCTGTCTGATTTCCCAAAATGTACAGCCTGTGGGCAAGGCTCAGAAAATCACAATCACAGAATCTTACAGAAGGCCATTCGGCCCATCACACTTGTGCCAGCTCTTTGAAAGAGCTATCCAATTAGTTCTACTCCCTCTGCCCTTTCCCCATAGCCCTGTAAATCTTTCCTCATCAAGTATATATCAAATTCCATTTTGAAAGTTGTTATTGAATCTGTTTCCACCACCCTTTCAGGCAAGTGCATTCCAGATCATAAATCACTGTGTAAAAAAAAAAAATTCTCATCACCTCTCTGGTTGTTTTTGCCATTACCCCACTACTGTTTATAGAGAGACTTGGCTTTTAATGGTTGTTTTTTGATTTTTTTTTTAATTCAGAGAAACAAATACATATGTATGTCTTGAGAAGTCATTGTACAGTTCCGTTGTACAGTACCTGTGGAGGGATGCGAGTCAAATGCATTCGGTGGGGTAGGGACAAGGTAGTACAACAATGTCCATTGGTTGAGCAGATCAGGAAAATGTTGAGTGTCTTACCGGCATAGAGAGGAGTCTCAAAGATTTGGGTTGTTGCCCTATGTGGACTTTTAATTTGTATGTTTTTTTTAAAATTGTGAGTGCTTGATCTTGTTTTATGGTCAAGGAAAAATAAAAAAAAGCTCCACATTGCACATTTCCCTGCCACCAAAAAGCACACAGCACTGACTCTGAGGGATTAGCAATCCATCTGTCCCCACTCCTGTGTGAATGACACTAGGTGCAACTGAGGGTGCACAGAAACAGGATAAACTGCCCAACACATCTCTTCTTTAGGAAGTAGCTCCCCTCTGCGCACACATGATTACAATGGGCCAAATCTGGTCAGGATTCACCAGTTATGGAGCAACTCTTTCCACCCATACAGTCGTGCAGTAATGTTTGAGTACTGAGATGTGCCAACCAGACAGCCCAAGATTTGGACATACGAGAAAGGAGTTAAACTCGTAGGGTTGAAAGGTCATCTTGACAATACTCACCCGTCCTCCTCGCTCTTGAGACGCTCACTGATGATGTTAAGTAGCTTTTCTTTCGCTTTCAGAGCCTGAGAAAATCCTGAGGACCACACTGACACTTTCAAGTTCACAGGAGCAGAGATAAGTCCTATAAATCAGATAACACTAAACAGCTATGAAAGGAGAAAAAAATACATTTCAATTGCACCTATTGATTGTGCTTTTAAATATTAACTTACTTGATCGCGCTGCTCAAAATATCACCGTCAGCAAGTTGCGTTCCCTTGACTCAATCCCAAAATAGCACTATTACACATATCCAGTGCATCTGTTTATTCCCCCCTGCACTAACTTGCCATATTTACTCGCTGGATCTGACCCTGCTCAGTCTTCCCATACTTCCAAAAATACAGGCACCAGCTGGCTTTGCCCTCTCTCCCATTCAGTACGCCAGTGTTTCTCATTAACCAATCTGCTCACCACCGCGTTCAATTCCACACCATCGAACTACAAGTGAAATGAAACCCATGTATTAGAGTACAATGTACCCGCTTATGATGGTGATGCAGCACGACTAAAGATCAATAATTTTGTTATTTCCGTATGTTTGCAGTCACTAGAATTCTGGAAATGACATCCAAACTCCCTTGCTGTGCATATCATTCACTGGCCATCTGCAGAATGTTTCAAGCTATTGTAACACTTTATTAATCTGACTAAGAGCACAGGATAAGCAGCAGTAATATCCTGGCACTAAGGGGCTCCTGGTAAGGTGTCTCTCTATCATTATCTGTGTTTGTAGCTGATTTTTTGGTCTGGACCACTTTCTGATAAGCTAGGTGGTAATGTTTGAAGGTGCAAACGAAAGACTGGTAAGTTGACGACTGAATGAATTCTCTGGCAAACTCGATCTTGATACTGTAGGCCCCAACACTAATTCCTTTACACCCAAGATTAATCCCCATAGAACAAGGAAAGGGAAGAAAGGTAGGACTTTAGGAGTAAGAAACAGGAGCAGGAATAGGCCACTTGGCCCCTTGGCCCCTCGAGCCTGCTCCGCCGTTCAATAAGATCATGGCTGATCTTGGGCTCAAAGCCACTTCCCTGCCCGCTCCCCATAACCCTTCACTCCCTTATCTTGCAAAAATCTGTCTATTTCCACCTTAAATGTATTTAATGACCCAGCCTCCACAGCTCTCTGCAGCAGAGAATTCCACAGATTTACAACCCTCAGAAGAAATTCCTCATCTCAATTCTAAAAGGGCGACCCTTTATTCTGAAACTGTGGCCCCGCGTTCTAGATTTCCCCACGAGGGGAATTTATGGAGTAACGTCAATCTACTGTGACATCTCATTCAACACTGTGCACAGTAGGTAACCTAAAAGTAGGGGAACATTAGGGGGCCATTGACCACAATATAATTAGGTTCAATGCAAGGAAAAAGACAGAAATAATGGAAAATAGCACATTACAATTAGTCAAAAGGGACCATGTCCAGATTCAATGGAAAGAAAAATTGGCAAAAACAACCGTTGATCAACAATTTAAACAGGTGGTTGAAAGGGTAGCAATCAAATACATTCCAGTAGGAAAGAAGGGAGTGCACAAAGGCTGGGGTTCCATGAATGAATAGGGAGATTAGAACCAATTTAAAACTAAAAAGGAAAGCTTAAAAGAACTTGCATTTATGTAAAAGGAAAGGACTTGCATTTGTACAGCATCTTTCACATCTTCAGGACATCCCAAAGCACTTTACAGCCAATGAAGTAATGTTGAAATGTAGTCACTATTGTAATGTAGGAAATATGGCAGCCAATTTGCACACAGCAATGTCCCACAAACAGCAAATGAATTAATAACCAGATAATTTTTTTGATGATGTTGATTGCACATTAGTAGCAAGAGGATAGGCACAGTAGAGGTAGAGCAGTGAAGAGATGAAGGAGGCGAACTTGTAGTGGAGAATGAGAGAATGGCAGAGATACTAATTACTAAGTTTGTCTCAGTTTTGCAGGGATTTCGCAATAATTTCGAGATTTCCTACAGTTCCGAAGATTGAATTTTGATTAAAGAATACCTGGGTGATATACCTTTAAAAATCCAGGGATCAAAATGACCGCCAGACCGCGTGGCAGAAGACAAAAAAAAAGGACTTGAAAAGGCAGCCTGCTGTGTCTGTGGAAAAGGTTCAATGGAGCAGTCAAACTGCCAATCAACGGCAGTTCAGGGAGTTCCCCTCCCTGAAGCAGACAATCGATGTGTTTACAGAAACTGCTACAATGTTTACACAAAGGATTAACCACTTGAGATTGCAGTTTCAGTCTGACCACAAGGACAATGACTTTTGTTTACACTAACCTCCAAGGCTGTTTACTCAAGCAATCAAGGAAATAGACATGCTTTTTTTCAAAACCACGACAGCTTTATTCAAAGCCCATCACAGACAATGAGGACACATTTAAACTGAAAAAAACCAGTTTAAATGAATGGGTAATTCATCCAAACCCATTACAGACAATGGGGACAGTTTGGATCCCTTTTGTTTAGCCCAGATACATCCGGATTTGGGCAGGAAAGGTTTCGGCCCCAAATGGGGTATAAAAGATAGCTTCTCAGAAGCCTCTCTCTCTCTCTGTGGCCTCGCCTTTGTGCCCTCTACAACGTGGGAGCCTGCCTAAAGGAGTGTAACAGCAGCAGTTTACTTTTAAAATACTGGGGTGTTTTTACTTCGGGGCAGTGAAGATCAAAGATCGCAGGGCACGGAGCAGGCGTTTTTCATTGGTGAGCATATATTTTTCTGGCCCATTACAAGGCAACTTAGAATCGGTATAGGGGTGGGAATTAAGTGGGAATTTTGTTAGAACTGTGATTTTAGTCGATTTTCCCTCGTTGTGTCCGTTCTCGCCTCCCCTATTTAAGTAACAGTGTTGCACTAGCAGATAAGGCTGCAGTGAACACTGAAAGTAGCTGTATTAAAGTGCTGTTTTTAAGTAAAAGCCACTAAGCAAAAGGTGCTGTAGTGAGCAAGGTTTCTATATTGAAAGTGCTATTAATAGGGTGTTGCACTAAGCAGAGAGGTGCTTCAGTGGATACTAAGTAGCTGTATTTAAAAGTGCTGTATTTAAATAAAGGAGTGTTGCACTGAGCAAAGAGCGCTCTAGTAGACATTAAGTGTACTGCGTTAAGCAAAAGTGCTGTGCCAGGCACAGGTGTGCTGTTTTGATTATTTTAAGTTGCTTCTTTCTTTTTGTTTCAATAAATGCTGGTCTGTTTTGCACCCAAACCACGAGTCACGTTTTCTGTCCACATCGCTACCGAATAAGTCCAGCGGTCAGAACCAGGAATAGGGGAGCGCTTCAAAACCGCACGGGGGTCCCTGGAGCAGCTCAGAGGCTTCTGACTGGCCAGAGACAATAAGAACATAAGAAATAGGAGCAGGAGTAGGCCAATCGGCCCCTCGAGCCTGCTCCACCATTCAATAAGATCATGGCTGATCTGATCCTAACCTCAAATCTACTATCACTCTACATCCCTCCCGAACCCATGTGATCTCCTGGGAGAGGCGAAAAACCAGATAAAAAACCCAATGGCCAATTTGGGAGAAAAAAAAATCTGGGAAATTCCTCTCTGACCCATCTAGGCGATCAAAACTCATTCAGGAGATCACTGTCCCTATATTTTCTACAGTACTTACCTTCTGTAAAAGGTGATCTTCACCCCAGCCAGGAACAGGAATAGAACCATCTCCTGAAATCTAACACATAATTAGAACACAAGAAGTAGGAGCAGAACCAGGCTACACGGCACCTGGGCCCGCTCCGTTACCCACAGGGCCATGACTGTTCTGAACATAGACTCATGTCCAATTTCCTGCCTGCTCCCCGTAACCCCTCAGTCCCCTTTACTTCTAAGAAACTGTCCATTTCTGTTTTAAATTTATTTAATGATGTAGCTTCCACAGCTTTCTGGAGCAGCAAATTCCACAGACCTACTACCCTCTGAGTGAAGAAGTTTCTCCTCATCTCAGTTTTGAAAGAGCAGCCCCTTATTCTAAGATTATGCCCCCTAGTTCTAGTTTCACCCATCATTGGGAACATCCTCACCACATCCACCCGATCAAGCCCCTTCACAATCTTATATGTTTCAATAAGATCGCCTCTCATTCTTCTGAACTTCAATGAGTAGAGTCCCAATCTACTCAACCTCTCCTCATATGTCCACCCCCTCATCCCCGGGATTAACCGAGTGAACCTTCTTTGTACTGACTCGAGAGCAAGTATGTCTTTTCTTAAGTATGGACACCAAAACTGTATGCAGTATCCCAGGTGCGGTCTCACTAATACCTTGTACAACTGCAGCAATATCTCCCTGTTTTTATATTCTATCCCCCTAGCAATTAAAGCCAACATTCCATTGGCCTTCTTGATCACTTGCTGCACCTGCATACTAACTTTTTGAGTTTCGTGCACCAGGACCCCCAGATACCTTTGTACTACAGTACTTTCCAGTTTCTTGCCATTAAGATAATAACTTGCTCTATGATTTTTCCTGCCAAAGTGCATAACCTCACACTTTCCAGTATTGTATTCCATCTGCCAAATCTCTGCCCACTTACTTAGCCTGTCTATGTCCCTTTGCAGGTTTTTTATGTTCTCCTCACTCACTACTTTCCTTCCCATCTTTGTATCATCTGCAAACTTTGATATGTTACACTCGGTCCCCTCCTCCAAATCATTAATATAGATTGTAAAGAGTTGGGGACCCAGCACTGACCCCTGCGGAACACCACTAGTTACTGATTGCCAGTCTGAGAATGAACCATTTATCCCAACTCTCTGCTTTGTTAGATAGCCAATCCTCCACCCATGCCAAAATATTACCCCCAATCCCATGATTTTTTATCTTGAGCAATAATCTTTTGTGTGGCACCTTGTCAAATGCCTTTTGGAAGTCTAAATACACTATGTCCACTGGTTCCCCTTTATCCATCCTGTATGTTACTTCCGCAAAGAACTCAAGCAAATTTGTCAAACATGACTTCCCCGTCATAAAACCATGCTGACTTTGTCCTATTAAATTATGTTTATCCAAATGTCCCGTTACTGTCTCCTTAATAATGGACTCTAAAATTTTACCAACCACAGATGTTAGGCTAACAGGTCTATAGTTTCCAGCCTTCTGCCTACTACCCTTTTTAAATAAGGGTGTTACATTAGCAGTTTTCCAACCCCGCTAGCGTGTGTGCTAATTCCTACAGTTTTCACAGACGGAATGATATAGGGATTGTAGAACCACCAGAGGGTGTAGAAAATTCAAAGAGGAATGGGACTAAAGAAGTTATTGAAACTGAAGATGGACAAATAACCAGGATATGGTTTTCAGCGAGGTTCTCAACAAAAATAGGGGGAGGCTGTGTCTATAATTTTCCAAAATTCTGTGGAAAGAAATAAGGAAGTTATGATGAACCTTTATAAAACACTGGTTCGGCCTCAACTGGAGTAGTATGTCCAATTCTGGGCACCGCACTTTAGGATGGATTCCAGGGATGAGGGACTTCAGTTACGTGGACAGATTAGAGAAGCTGGGGTTGTTCTCCTTAGAGCAGAGAAGGTTGAGAGGAGATTTGATAGAGGTATTCAAAATCATGTGGAGTCTAGACAGAATAGAGAGAGAAAAACTGCTCCCATTGGCAGAAGGGTCAAGAACCAGAGGATACAGATTTAAGGTGAGTGGCAGAAGAGCCAAAGGCGACATGAGGAAAAACTTTTTTTTACGCAGCGAGTGGTTAGGATCTGGAATGCACTGACTGAAAGGGTGGTGGAGGCAGATTCAATCATGGCTTTCAAAAGGGAATTGGATAAGTATCTGAAGGAAAAAAAATTGCAGGGCTATGGGGAAAGGGCGGGGGAGTGGGACTAGCTGAAGTGCTCTTGCAGAGAGCTGGCACGGGCTCGACAGGCCATATGGCCTCCTTCTGGCCTAGAAATTCAGTAAGGCCCCGCCAGGTCTTTAGCGCCCGAAATTTAGCGCTCGCCCGGATTCCCGTAGCGCCCGCCTGAAATTCAGTTGCGATGGGCCAAGACGGAGGCGGGCGCTATTGCAGGGTTTGGCCACCTCGCTTGGGGCGATGAAAGTCTATTTCAGGCGTCCAGCTGCCGCTGCGCCACCCGATGCGGTGCGGCAGGCTGGGGTACTGCAGGCCTCCTCCTTCTCTTAAGGAGGAGCTACCTGCAGCCGTGAGATCGCCGCTGGATTCCCCCGGCAAATGAGCCCGGCACCACGGAGAAGTGCCGGGCTCGCGGGAGTGAGACAGCAATGCCGCGGGGGGGTGGTGCAGGAGTCCGGGGAGGGAGGTGCGGCCATGCGGCCGCCGGGAAAGCGGCCGGCCGCCCCTCCACCTTTATGCGCCGGCCTCTCGGAGCTGCAAGGCCCCGTTTTTCAAACGTTGTTTGCGGCCGCGGCGGCCGCAACTGAATTTGGCCTTCGGCACGGAATCGCGTTGGAACCGGGGCGCTGCGCACACCGATGACGTCATCGGTGCCGGCGCAGCGCTACCGGCTAACGCCGCTGTTAGGGACCAACTTAATTTCGGGCACTAAAAAACTTCCAGCGCAACCCACTCTTTCGCCCCTAAGTGGGCGCAAACGCGACTGAATTTCTAGGCCTCTGTGCTGTAACCATTCTATGATTCTATGTTTGTGCCAGAGGTCTGGAGGGTAACTAATTCAAAAAAGACTTGGATCCGCCAGGAAATCCACTATTGATAAATGACTATGGCAGGTTATTCTGTTTTGGCAGAATCGCACCATATCTGGGCGAGCAAGAGGAATTCCTCTTACCCATTTCTACTGACACTAAACCCTAGCAGACTTTCTGGGGACAGCCTCATTAGAATAATTATGGTAAGCTCCCAATGAACTCCTACCTGCGTTGGGGCACCACCTCTGGCCAGAAGGGAGGGGCAGGCTAACGGTCAAAGAGGCCGCTGAAGAGATGAATGTTTTAATTTTTATTTTAAATTACATCTTGTAGTGCAGTGGAGGTGTATTCAATCACCCTTGCACTTCCACCCACCACAGCAAGATCCTACCCTTATGTCTAGTGCTGCTATTGCAGTAAAGATTGGAAATGTATCTCATGATGTCATGACATTAGAATAAGCCATTAAGGATTTTTTCACTAGAGCTCAGAGGTTTTCAAGATTATGAAAGGTTATGAATAGTAAAAGATCGCTCCACTGTTCAGAAAGACAGTATTGAGGGGTCATCATTTTACGACGCTCAGTTGTAGCACTCTTGTCGGAGTCAGAAGGTCGTGGATTCAAGCCCCACTCCAGGACCTGAGCACACAATCCAGGCTGACACACCAGTGCAGTACTGAGGGAGTGCTACACTGTCAAAGTGCCGTCTTTCAGACAAGGCATTAAACCGAGCCCCCGTCTGCTCACAGGTGGATGTAAAAGATCTCGGGGCACTATTCGAAGAACTGTAGTAGTGTTCTCTCGGTGTCTGGCCAACATTTATCCCACAACCAACACCAATAAAACAGATTACCTGGTCATTTATCACACTGCTGTTTGTGGAACCTTGTTGTGTGTTTCCCTGTGTTACTACAGTAATGACACTTTAAAAGTACATCATTGGCTGTAAAGTGCTTTGGGACGCCCCGAGGTTGTGACAGAAGCTATATAAATGCAATTTCTTTCATTAACCCCAAAAAAGAATTCAAGGGGCGATTAGAAAGTGTCATTCTTTGCTAAGAAATCTTTGTTGAAGCAGAGTACATAAATTATTTTAAATGGAAACTAGGCAAGAGATCTAAAAGCAGGAATATTAAAGGGTGTGAAATGTACAAGAGAGTGGGAAATTAAAATACATGAGGAATGAGCAGGAGAGTGTGATATTAAAGGACTTGAGTAGTGAGGAGGAGAGCGCGATTAGACTAGGTGGTTCACGTGGTAAAAAAAACTCCAATGCAGAATTCTCAGATCAAGTGGCATGTTTCTGCGCTGGAACATTCTGCGATTCTATGATTTTATATACAGTAGTTGCCATCTTTTCCCATTCACTTGAATTGAAGTCTTACCATGCCAGTGCTGCGTTGAAAGCTGTGTAATCTGTTTGGAGAGTGCTGCAGATTCCTCTGCATCAACATTAAGAAAAATTCCTAGCACCAGTTCCGTAGCCAAACGTTTGAACAGAGTGTAAACAGCAACAGGCTCACTGCTGGTGGAAGAAGAGTTTTTAAAAAAAGGTCAAAACTCAATAAGACAAGCCGTGCACTTAAAACATCTTGTAGTAGAATAACTTTGGCGAAAACCAGTTTCTCAGGGTATCTGCCAATCTGCCGGAAGACAGTGTGAAAATTCCACCGTTGTGTGTTTTTTTTAAGACTGAATAAGAATATCAGTCAGTGTATATATAGGGAGTAATTTTACAAGTACAGTCCAATGCTGATAATTCAAAGAGTCATCTTTGGCGCTGAAAAATTGCAATCATTCAATTAATTGAATTTAGAAATGTAAATAATGTAAAAAGTTGGGCATTTAGTCCTAAATAAATTGTATTAACATAATTTGATTTAAGTGACTTTGAATTAAGGAGTAGAATGTATCCCCTCCAGACATATATTTTTTAAAAATTTGTTCAGGATGTGGGCGACACTGGCAAGGCCATATTTATTGCCCATCTCTAGTTGCCCTGCGAAGGTGGCGCTGGATCTTCTTGAGCCACTGCAGTCCTTGTGGTGATGATGCTCCCATGAAGGAGTTAGGTCGGGAATACCAGGACACTGACCCAGCAACGATGAAGGAATGGCGATATATGTCCAACAACAACTTGCTTTAATGTAAACAAACATCTCGGGGCACTAAAATGGCCATGCATGCCATTGGTCTGTCAGAGCTCCTTCAGGGAAGGGAACCTGCCACCCCTACCTGGAGTCTGGCCTACATGCAACTCCAGTCCCACATTGTGTGGTTGACTCTTAATGCACTCAGAGAAACTAGGGTGGGTAATAAATACTGACCTTGCCAGTGACACCTATATCCCAAGAACAACTCATTCAATTGCACTGAATAAATAAAATGCGGTTGAGAATGATTTCTGCTCTGTAAACTTGGCAACTCTGTCATTTACAACTATAAGAGATAATCTTGTTGTTTGACTTCATTACTATGCCAAGAGTATATTTGGCAAGTTACTATTTTATCAGTTTGATTATAATCTCAGGCTACACACACACACAGTTATTGCAGCAGTTTGTCAATTAGTTCTGGATAGTGAAATGGATAATGAATAAATTATGTGAGGGCAACTAGAAATTGAAACTGAACCATTTTGTGGAGGGCTTTTATATTTAGTTCTATTAAGTAATTACAAGGTAAATACGATGGTGCTAAAAAGATTCAAGTATATTGTAAGCTAATAGATATTCAGAACCAATAGCTACAGCAAAATCAGTAATTACAGAATTTAACATCAGTCTGTAAAGGCATCAGGCACCGTCTTATGTCCCCTGCTAAAAACTACACTCCCCTGTCACCGACTCTATCCTCCTCCCCAGTTGCCCCCTCAGGCTGAGCCAGTTTGTATGTAACCTCAGCATTCTGTTTGACTCAATAGAGAGCCATATATCCAAGTTTGTCAATACAAAGATTGGTGGTATAACAAGTAGTGTCGATGGGAGCATAAAATTAACAGACATTGATAGATTTAATAAGTGGGCGAAACTGTGGCAGATGGGTTTCAATGCAAGCAAGTGTGAGGTCATCCATTTTAGATCAAAAAAGAATAGATCCAAGCAATATTCCCTTTTATTTTTTTTCGTGTGCAGTCCCTTTAAATTTGCTGCATGGCCACGCATGCGCGGTATCTTTTCCAGCAGAGGGTGGTGAACCTGTGGAATTCTCTACCACAGAAGGCTGTGGAGGCCAAGTCACTGAATATATTTAAGGAGATAGATAGATAAGATTTCTAGACACAAAAGGCATCAAAGGGTATGGGGAGAGAGCGGGAATATGGTATTGAGATGGAGGATCAGCCATGATCATATTGAATGGCGGAGCAGGCTCGAAGGGCCGATGGGCCTACTCCTGCTCCTATTTTTCTATGTTTCTCTGTTCTATGTTTCTATCAATTTTCACCCCTGTAAGCAACAGCTGGTCTGCACGGGACCTCCCGATCGATGTGCGGCTGCATGCCCGTGAATCTTAGAGGGAACATTGGATCCAGGTATTATTTAAATGGTGAAAAGTTAGGAACAGTGGAGGTCCAAAGAGATTTAGTGGTCCATGTACACAGATCACTAAAATGTAGTAGTCAGGTACAAAAAGGCTACTGGAATGTTAGCCTTTATAACTAGAGGGCTAGAATATAAAGGGGAGGAAGTTTTGCTACAGCCATACAAAGCCCTGGTTAGACCACATCTGGAGCATTGTGTACAGTTCTGGACACCGCATCTTAGAAAGGATATATTGGCCTTGGATTATGAGGAGAGATTACATAAACTAGGCTTGCATTCCTAAGAATATAGAAGGTTAAGGGGTGATTTGATTGAGGTTTATAGGATTTTGAAAAGAATCGATAGGGTAGATAGACAGAAACATTTTCCACTGGAGGGGGAGTCTAGGACAAGGGGACATAACTTTAAAATCAGAACCACGCCATTCAGGAGAGAATTTAGGAAACACTTCTTTACACAAAAGGGTGGTAGAAGTGCGGCACTCTCTGCCACAAAAAGCAGTAGATGCTAGCTCAATTAATAATTTTAAATTGGAGATTGATAGATTTTTGCTAGACAAGGGTAGAAAAAAAAAGATATGGAGCCAAGGCAGGTGGATGGAGTTAAGATACAGATCAGCCATGATGTCACTGAATGGCAGAACAGGCTCGAGGGGCTGAATGACCTGTTCCTGTGTCCAAGACTTCTGCTGCAAACCTCATATTCTAACTATCACCAAGACAGCTTACTTTGTAACTGACCACTTCCACCCTACCTTACTCCCACAGCCATTGAAACCTCTCTGTATGCCTTTGCCACCCCTCAACTCAAACCCCCTCCTTAAATCGACCTCCAGACATTCACAATGAATTCGCTCCGAATCACCCACTGCTGCCCACATCTCACCCCGTCTTCGATGGCCTATACCAGGTCCTTGTTGCCATCACACAATTAAAATCTTCATCCCCGTCTACAAATCTATATCCTTAACCAAGCCTACCTCTACAACCTTCTCTAGCCTCTGGCTGGCCTCCTATGCATCCTGTTCCCTCTTCTCCACTGCGTATAACAGTCTTCAGCCATCTTGGGCTTACTTGTGGAATTCCCTTCCCAAACACTTCCGTCTTTCTACTTTCCTCCCCACCTTTGAAAGCCTTTTTTAAAAACCCCTTGACCAAGATTTTGGCTACCTATTCTAACTTTCTCCATCAATTCCATCCTCTTCGAAGCACCTGGCAATGTTTTCCTTTATTAAAGGTGCTATTTAAGTACAAGTTGCAGCTTTGCAAAATTGGAAAGGAGATGCCCATGAAACCCAGTCTTACTTCACCTGGGGAGTGGACTGTGGAGATGGATGTGTCCACACACTATCAACTTTGAGGCTCTTGCATCCAACACATCTGAAGAGCACGCCTTGTCAAGTAACAGCTTGGCTCAGTTGGTAGCACTCTTATTGTAACTTGCCAAGATAATCTAGGTGATACTTCAGTGCAGTACTGAGGGGAGTGCTGCATTATTGGAGGTGCCCTCTTAAAGATGAGAGGGTAGAGTCTCCGCTAGGTTGCGCTGGTTTATCCAGCGTAATACGCCCAAAATTGGCCAAAACCAGCGCAAAAGATTGTGGAATTTCAAGCGTAAGTTACATGCAGCGCTCATTGAGTTTCCATGATCTTTTGCGCTAGTTTGGCCAATTTCGGTTGAAAAAACATTGGGCTGGACGCCGGCCCCACCCACAAAGCTGGCCACACCCCCATTTACCATGGCAAGTTTCCGCTAATTGTGCCCGTTTGCAGCCCTGTGAGGAGGCTGCTTTTTGGAACAAAGGCACTAATAGGCACCTTTTAAAATATAGGCCTAGAAATTCAGTATAGCCACTTTTGGGGCGGTAAAGTCGGGCGGGCGCTAAAGTTTGCGCCCGCCGGAAAGTGGAGGCCACTTTGCCAATATTCAGTAGCTTTGGCCAAGGAGTTTGCTCGAGCGCTAAAACTGGCGTTGCACCCCTATCTTTAGGCGCTAAGCCGGCGGTGCAGACTATGGTCCATAGCCTTGTATGCAATGGCATTTCAAGTGCTCATCCAAATGCTTCTTGAATGTTGTGAGGGTTCCTGCCTCTACCACCCTTTTAGGCATTGAGTTCCACATTCCAACCACCCTCTGGGTGAAAAAGTTCCTCCTCAAATCCCCTCTAAATCTCCTGCCCCTTACCCTGAATCTATGCCCCCTTGTTATTGACCCCCCTACTAAGGGGAAAAGTTCCTCTTTGTCTACCCTATCTATGCCCCTCATCATTTTGTACACCTCAATCAGGTCCCCCCTCAGCCTTCTTTGCTCCAAGGAAAACAACCCCAGCCTGTTTAGTCTTTCTTCATAGCTGAGGCGCTCCATCCCAGGTAACATCCTGGTGAATCTTCTCTGCACCCTCTCCAAAGCAATCACATCCTTCCTATAGTGAGGCGACCAGAACTGCACACAGTACTCCAGCTGTGGCCTCAGCAGCGTTTTGTACAGCTCCATCATAACCTCCCTGCTCTTATATTCTATGCCTCGGCTAATGAAGGCAAGTATCCCATATGCCTTTTTAACCACCTTATCTACCTGTTCCGCTGCCTTCAGAGATCTATGTACATGTACACCAAGGTCCCTCTGACCCTCTGTACTTCCTAGGGTCCTACCACTCATTGTGTATTCCCTTGCCTTATTTGTCCGTCCAAAATGCATCACCTCGCACTTTTCAGGGTTAAATTGCATTTGCCACTTTTGCGCCCAACTGACCAACCCGTCTATATCGTCCTGTAGCCTGAGGCTTTCCTCCTTGCAATTTACCACCCCACCAATTTTCGTGTCATCTGCAAACTTACTGATCATCCCTTTTACATTCTCATCCAAATCATTTATGTAGATCACAAACAACAAGGGACCCAGCACCGATCCCTGAGGTACCCCACTGGACACAGGCTTCCAGTCACAAAAGCAACCTTCGACCATCACCCTCTGCCTCCTGCCACTCAGCCAGTTTAGGATCCAACACGCCAAGGCACCCTGGATCCCATGGGCTCTTACCTTCTTGACCAGTCTCCTATGCGGGACTTTGTCAAAAGCTTTACTGAAGTCCATGTAAACCACATCCACAGCATTTCCCTCATCCACCTCCCTAGTCACCCCCTCGAAAAATTCAATCAGATTTGTCAGACATGATTTACCCTTGACAAAGCCATGCTGACTATCCCCGATTAATCCTTGCCTCTCCAAGTGGAGACTAATTTTGTCCCTCAGAATTTTTTCCAATAATTTCCCTACCACAGATGTTAGGCTCACTGGCCTGTAATTCCCTGGTTTATCCCTGCTACCCTTCTTGTATAATGGTACTACATTAGCTGTTCTCCAGTCCTCTGGTACATCCCCTGTGGCCAGAGAGGTTCTGAAAATTTGTGTCAGAGCCCCTGCAATCTCCTCCTTTGCCTCCCACAGCAGCCTGGGATACATCTCGTCCGGGCCTGGGGATTTATCCACTTTTTGGCCTGCTAAAACCGCTAGCACCTCCTCCCTCTCGATGCTAATATGTTCAAGTATGTCACAGTCCCCTTGCCCGATTTCGATGTCTGCATCGTCTTTCTCCATAGTGAACACAGATGCAAAAAATTCATTTAAAACCCCGCCTACATCATCTGGCTCTACACACAGATTGCCACTTTGGTCCCTAATGGGCCCTACCCTTTCCCTGGTTATCCTCTTGCCCTTAATATACTTATAAAACATCTTAGGATTTTCCTTTATTTTGCTCGCCAGTGTTATTTCATGGCCCCTCCTCGCCCTCCTAATTTCTTTTTTAAGTATGCCCCTGCACTTTTTATACTCCTCTAGGGCTTCTTCCGTCTTTAGTCTTTTGTAACTGCCAAAAGCCCCCCTTTTATTTCTAATGCATTTTTGTATCTCCCTTGTCATCCAAGGTTCCCTTTGCTTGTTGGTCCCACCCTTGACCTTTACAGGAACATGTTGGCGCTGTACTCTCTCTATTTCCCTTCTGAAAGTCTCCCACTGTTTTGATGTGGATTTTCCTATAAGTAGCTGCTCCCAGTCCACTTTGGCCAGATCCTGCCTTATCATATTAAAATCGGCCTTCCCCCAATTTAGAACCCTTATTTCCGGGCCGTCTTTGTCTTTTTCCATGACCACCTTAAATTTCACCGAATTATGGTCACTGTCGCCAAAATGCTCTCCTACTGATACTTCCACCACTTGCCCGGCTACATTCCCCAGAATTAGGTCCAGTACCGCCCCCTCTCTTGTAGGACTTTCTACATGTTGGCTCAAAAAGCTCTCCTGGATGCACTTTAAGAATTCTGCACCCTCTAAGCCTTTCACACTCTGACTATCCCAATTTATATTGGGGAAGTTGAAATCCCCCACTATTATTACCCTATTATTTTCACACTTCTCTGAGATTTGCCTACATATCTGTTCCTCTATCTCCCCCTGACTGTTTGGGGGCCTATAGTACACTCCCAGCAAAGTGCTTGCCCCCTTTTTGTTTTTAAGTTCTACCCATATGGCCTCATTTGAGGAACCCGCTAATATATCATCCCTCCTTACAGCAGTAATTGACTCCTTAATTAATATTGCAACACCCCCTCCCCTTTTACACCCCCCTCTGTCTCGCCTGAAGATTCTATACCCCGGAATATTGAGCTGCCAGTCCTGACCCTCCCTCAACCATGTCTCGGTGATGGCAACAATATCGTACTCCCATGTGTTCAACAACAACTTCAGTTCATCCACCTTATTTGCAAGACTCCTTGCATTAAAATAAATGCCTTCCAGCCCTGCCATATTCCCTTTTGCCTTCACATATTTGCTCTGCCTTCCCAGCTGACTTGTTTTTTCCTCTGTATTTGGCTGTAAATCACCCACTACTATAGCTCCACTCTGTACCCCATCCCCCTGCCAAGTTAGTTTAAACCCCCCCCAGCAGTGCTAGCAAACCTCCCCGCAAGGATATTGGTTCCCCTCTGGTTCAGGTGTAAACCGTCCGACTTGTACAAGTCCCACCTTTCCCAGAAGCAGACCCAGTGATCCAGGAAACTAAAGCCCTCCCTCCTGCACCATCCCTTTAGCCACGCATTCATCTGTTCTATCTTCCTATTTCTATACTCACTAGCACGTGGCACCGGGAGTAATCCAGAGATTACAACCTTTGAGGTCCTGCTCTTTAATCCTTCACCTAGCTCCCTAAATTCTTGCTGCAGGACCTCATCCCTCTTTTTACCTATGTCGTTGGTACCAATGTGGACCACGACCTCTGGCTGTTCACCCTCCCCCTCCAGAATGCCCTGCAGCCGCTCAGTGATATCCTTGACCCTGGCACCAGGGAGGCAACAAACCATCCTGGATTCACGTCTACGGCCACAGAAACGCCTATCTGTTCCCCTTACTATAGAATCCCCTACCACTATTGCTCTCCCACTCTTTTTCCCCCCTTCCTGGGCAGCAGGAGCACCCCCAGTGCCAGGAAGTTGGCTGCTGCTGCCTTCCCCTGGTGAGTCATCCCCCTCAACAGTATCCAAAGCGGTATACTTGTTTGAGAGGGGAATGGTCACAGGGGTCTCCTGCACTACCTGCCTGCTTCTATTGCTCCGCCTGGTGGTCACCTCTTGGGGCGATGCAACTGAATATCGGCGAAGGTGGCGCTAAGTTGCGCCGGGCGCAAAAGTTAGTGAACGCCATGCTGTAGTGCCCCAAACGTGGCTATACTGAATTTCTAGGCCATAGTGTTGGACAAGCATGAAGCGGACCATAACAGCCAATCATGGTCATTGCACCATAGAGAAAGCGACCAATTTGAGGGGGGGGTAGGGAGAAAAGCAAGTAGATTACAAGAATAGGAGAGCAGTAGTAGTGGGAGATTCTATAGTCAGGGGTATGGATAGCCCGTTTTTTCCCCCCACTCAATCAGGAGTCCTGACCCCTGAATGGTACGTTACTTCCCTGGTGACAGGATGAACACCATCACAGAATGGGTAGAAAAACTTCTGGAACAGGAAGCAAAGCAGTCAAAAGTCATGGGGGGGGGAAATTGGGTATTTAGCGCCACCTATTAGCACCTAAAGAGGGCAGTCAGTGGCTGTAGCGCCACTGGCCGTGCCTCCCGCAATATTCAGCGGGGGCGCTAATGGTGGCGTTAGCCTGTTGCGCTGCGCCGCCACCGATGACATCATCGGTGTGCGCAGCGCCCTAGAAGTGCCCCGATCGCGATATTTGGTAGCGAACGCCGCTGTAGCGCCGTTCGCTACCTGAGCCTGGTTCACAGGGCCTTGCTGTGCTGGCAGTGGCGTAAGTTAAGGTGGAGGTGCGGGGCGGCCGCCTGCCAGCACCTCCATCCCCGGCCTCCTGACGCCCCCCCCCCACCCCGCGGCATTGCCAGCTGTTTCCCGAGAGCCCGGCACTTCTCCTCAGTGCCGGGCTCTTTTGCTGGCACTCGCGATCGGGGATCGCGCTGTTGCAGGCCCCTCCCCCTTAACAATGGGAGGAAGGCCTGCAGTACCGCAGCGTGCTGTGCCACAGCATGTGGCGCTGCGGCACGTTGCGCTGCGATATTCAGTTTCAGCGCCCTAAGAGGGACGCGGAGCGCCTCGAGCCTCGCCCCGTCTCCCTCTAGGGGCGCTGAAGCTGAATTTCTGACATTCGTTAATGCTCCGAACGCTGCGCAAAAATCAGCGCCCAGGCGAACTTGGCGCCTCAACCCAATTTCTAGGCCATGGTCCATGTTGAAACCAACAACATTGCTGGGAGTCCCTTTGAGGTCTTGCAGAGGGAGTTAAAGAGTTAGGCACCAGATTGAAAAACACAAGATCTCATGGGTGGGATTCTCAGGATTCCTTCCAGCCCACATAATGGTCAGGTGAAGGTTAGGAAGGTCAACACGTGGCTGCAGGGCTGATGCAGGAGAGAAGGGTTCACATTCTTGCGACATAGGAGCATGCTCTTACTACATTGTTGGAGGTGCCATTCTTCAGATGAAACGTTAAACCAAGGCCCCATCTGCCCACTCAGGTGGATGTAAACGATCGTATGACACTATTTAAGAAAGAACAGGAGAGTTCTCCAATATTTGGAGTCCTGGCCAATATTTATTCCTCAACCAACATCACTAAAAACAGATTGTCTGGTCATTTATCTCATTACTAATTGTGGGACCTTGCTGTGTACAAATTGGCTGTTGCATTTCCCTACATTACAACTGTGACTACACTTCAAAAGTACTTCATTGACTGAAGCGCTTAGCCACATCAAGTGAGCATGAAAGGCACTATATAAATGCAAGTTCTTTCTCTTTTAGCAAGCATTTGGAAATGCATGGGTTAATCAAGAGCAACCAGCATGGAGTTGTTAACGGCAAATTGTATTTTTAAAAAATTTATAAATTTTTTGGAAGAAATGACGAACTGGATAGATAAGGGAATGCAATCGACGTAGTGTACACTGATTTTCAGAAAGTGTTCGATAAGGAGTCTCACGAGAGGCTTATTAGAATAAAATTGGATAGAAAGTTGGTTGATGGATATGAAACAAAGAGTAAGTGCAAGTGGGTGTAGCTCAGCTTGGAGAAGGGTTGGAAGTGATATACCCAAAGGGTAAGTGCTGAATCCACTTTTGTTCTCAGTGTACATAGATGATTTGGACTTGATATAAGGAACATAAATATTTGCAAAGGACACAGTTGTATGAGGTTTGGCAAACATAAAGGAAGATTGTAAAAGATTTCAGGAAGACAGACAGGTTAGCAGAATGGGCAGAGGACACTTTCCAGAAAATGGGCTGCTTTGAGCAGAGCAGACCTCAGGCCTGCTCCACTCAGCTTTTCTGGACATGGATGCAGCCTGGTCGGCAACAGCCACCGAAAGGGTAGGTGAAGAAAAATGTTTCCTTTCAATGTGGAGCCAGGAGGAGCAGGAATTAAAGAGGGCCGCCGTCAGTGAGGCAGGAGGCCCAAAATTGGAGTCTTTCCTTGGGCAAAGTGCCTCTGGAAGCATGGCAGAGGTCAGCAGCTCGCACCAAATACATAGATGAGGCTCGAGGACCAATTTTGTGCGATTCTCAGGCCTTCATCTTTGGGCACTGCCTCTGCAGCACGAAAACAGGTCCAGAAAAAAAATCTACCACAGAGTACAAGAGTAAAGGAGTACAAAATATAGGTTCTATAACAGTCAGAGCATTGGATGTCATTTTGGGTGCCCCATTATAGAAAGTATATTTAAATTATAGAAAAAGTGTACAGTGTAAATTCACCAGGGATTGGAAGTAATAGTTATGAGATGAGACTAGAGATGCGGCAGAGAAGGTTAAGATGAGATTTGTAGAAGTTTTTAAAATTATGACGACTTTGATAGAGTGAATAGGGAAAGAGCGAATAGGGAAAGAGTACGTATTTGCTCTGGTTGGGGAAGTCAGTGATGAGAGGTCATCAAATTAAAGCTGGCAATAAAAGAGTGAGAAGGGTTAGGAGCATTTTTTTTGTAGTGGGTTGTTGGACGATTTAATATTTTGGGAGTGCTTGAGACAGAGGCCATTGCATTTTTTTTTTTTTTTTTTTAAAAAGGAAAATTGGATACATATTTCCAGGCGAGGGAGACACAAGACTATGGGGAAGAGAGTAGGACAATGCTATTAGTTTTGTATTGAAAAAAAAACACAGAATTGAGTTGAGGTACCGATCAGCCATGATATAACTGAATGACGGACTCAATGGCCTACGAGTTGTTATGATGGAACAATTGGCCTCCTTCTGTGCTGTAAATCCCTATGGTTCTACAGATTAAGTAGGCTCAAGGACAAGTTCAGTTTGAATAGACAGATCCCTGGGACAGTACAAATAAACCAGAGGAACAGGATAAAACCCACCCACTGTACCACAATAACAGAGTGCAGCTGTAGCCCTCAGCACACAGCCTAGGAAGGTGCCAGTTTCCATCCTTGCTCTGTGTTGAGTTAGCTAATCTCAGCTGTAATGCACGCATGTGAAATGAATCAATATCATAGAACCTTACAGCACAGGAGGCCATTCAGCCCATCATGCCTGTGCTCTGAGCGAGCTATCCAAATAGTCCCACGCCCCTACTCTTGCCCCATAACTCTGCAAATGTATTACTTTTGAATATATATCCTATTACCTTTTGAAAGTTACTATTGAATCTGCTTCCACCACTCTCAGTGGTTCTACCAGAATTACACTTACCCCCATGCAACATTATAAATGAATTCAAAATGCCAATGTTTGTGATTTTGCTACATATAACAGTCGGAGCAATTCTTCCCCGCATGGCGCCTTTAACGTTGTAAAACTTCCTAAGGTTCTTCATCTATATATATATAAATCGGTCATTCTGTCATTCTGTCTGTCATCGCGTGTGCGTCTGGCGGGCTATGCGCTCGAAAGTTACAGGGCGTACCTATGCGCGCGTTACCTCCAAAGAAAGCTTACGCTTCCGAGACGGTTTTAAGCATATTTACGTTTCGGCCGGGCTAAAATCGCGCCCGCGGTATCCGAAAAACCTTCAACAGTCCGCTCATTAGCATCTCATTATCCGCTCATTAGCGACAGAGTGACCTCGAGGTCGACCAATCGTACGGCGGCTTGCTGCCGCGTGCGGCCAGGCCAATCGGTGCGTGTGTGGGCGGGCCTTATCGTTCTGAACCGAGGTGAGTCGCCGCCATCTTGATTCCAAACTTTTCCTTTCTTTTTCCCGCTTTCTGCGTCTTTAAAAAAAATGTTGCTTTTAAAACACATATTGTTTAAAAAAAAAATGATTTAGAAACTAATTAACTTATCTAATCTCATTAATTTTCCTACCTTTCCCAGTTTTTCCAGGTAGGCCTCGAAGCCTCGGCTTCTCCTCCACACCCACGCCCGAGCTAGGCACCTCCCGGTCCCACTCGAAGGCTGGAGGGGCGGGACTCAGCCCAGCGCCGTTACCTTACCAAAGGGTGCGCGCGCAGCAGGAGCTGAGATGCGGCATCTCTCTCTGGCTCGGCCGGGGGGCGGGGCTTGCTGAGCGTCAAGGGTTACCCTGGCAACCGGGCCCGCCGGCCGTCTCGCACAGCCGCAATCGGCGGTCTTCACCTCGGGGGGGGGCCCTCCCCCCCCCGCCCTCCCTTCCCCCCTCCTCCACCCCCCCCGCCCTCCCTTCCCCCCTCCTCCACCCCCCCCGCCCTCCCTTCCCCTTCTTCCCCCTTCCCCCCTCCCTCCCTTCCCCCCACCCTCCCTCCCCCTCCCCAGTCGCTCTCTCTCTCCCTCTTCCAACAACAACATGCCCTCGGCACCGCCGGGCACTTCAGCTAGTAAGAGCATAAATCAGACAAAACTTGACACCGAGCCAAAGGAGGAGACATCAGGACAAGTGACCATAAGCTTGGTCCAAGATGGAGGAGAGAGGGGGAGAGGTTTAGGGAGGGAATTCCAGAGCTTCGGGTCTAGACAGCTGAAGGCACGGCCGTCAATGCTGAGGTGAAGGAAGTTGAGGGATGCACGAGAAGCCAGAATTGGAGGAAAGTAGAGTTCTTGGAGGGTTGTAAGCAATGTTCCATCTTATTTTTTTTTGGGTGCGTGGCCCCTTTAAGGGGCTGTATGGCCCATTCACAGTTAACTTTACAGTGAAAAAGCCGCTATAGGGAATGTCAGTTGTAGGGCTGGAGGAAGTTACAGAGGTAGGGAGGGGCAAGGCCATGGAGGAATGATTAAGAGAATGCAGTGTCTAGGAATTTTCATAAGTCATTCAGTAAGAGGCTTTTAAGAAACATTTCTGGTGTATAGTTATGAGAGGAAATGTAGCAGGATGGATAGAAAGTTGGTTGATGGACAGGAAGCAATTAATCTAAATAGGTATTTCTCAGGTTATTAATATGCTGGGGAATAGCTATCGATAAGCCATGCAATGCAACTGTGTAGAGACTTTGCCACATTCAAGGAAAGCCAAGAAAAAAAGGTTTGGATGAAGAAAATCAGAGCAAAATTATCTACGGGCTGTTTTGGAACATTAAATACCAGCCAGAACAAATTTTTCCCAACCTCTGATTATAAACTGACAAAAGTGATCTGAACATTACGAAAGACTGACAAGGAAGAAGTCAGGAAAGTCTGCATCATCTTTTAACCCCCAAAGAAATTTTAGTTAACACAGAGATATCAACTTCTGTTCTTACCTCAGCGAGAGGTCCTTCAGATTCCTTGTACACACCCTGAATAATAAAATAAGTCATTTAAAAAAAAATTGTCTTTCAAAAGAAAATTCAAAGCTAATAGAATTTCACCAACTACTTTTTCTGAGACTTCACTCTCAGCACAGACTCTCGCTGGACATGATCGCGAGTTGGAACATTGGGTGCGAGTACCAGTGTGTCCGATTAACCATGTGATTAGCAATGCTCCCAATTTCCCAGTCATTAAAAGTGATGCTTCTGTCCAATGAGTCTCAGTGCCCGGAGCGGAATCTCAGAAAACTTACCCCACAATTCAGAGTTTGCATAAATTTCGAGAGGAAGTAATTAAGAAATGTATTTAGTTTAGTCATGATGCAATAATTTTCCAAAAACCCAGCAGTTACCTCAGGATTGCACCTACTGCTGTACGTCATTGGTGATTTGCACTAAAGGTGGTCAGTGAGAAAGGGGTGGGGGGAGGGGCACCAGGAATGGGCCTTTGGCAGTAGGAAGATGCATCTGCGGCAAACTCCCCCCCTCCCCCAACACGACCTCGGAAACGTGGACGGCCTCCAGAAGGGGGTGGGGGGTGTGTTGACACCTTTCAGAACATGGCAGATCTTTGGGGGGAGCAAGTGCCGACGTCACTTCTGCCAGTTTCAGTGATGTATGCCTGGCAAGGCCAGGTGCACCTGTGCCACTGTTAAGCTGGGTCCCACTGAGCAGCGATTCCCAGTTTTGGGAGTCCCTATCCGCTTAATTCGATGCCCCCACAAGGCCTTCCCAATGTAACACAAGGCCGGGACTTGGCGTATCTAGATCCTGACTGAGTTTGGAATTCGCAGTGGGAGTTCGCCTTAACTGCCGTGGATTTTCAAGGCCTACAATATTTAACTGCGATAAATTTTGTTTATTCAAGTACGTTCATGCATTAAAAAAACACCACACTTCAGACACATGAAAAACTGCAGTAGAGCTCCACCAGTTTTGGACTGCAGCTCAATTAAGTACTCATAATCAGTCTTGCATATTTAATACACACAGACACCTACCTGTTAATATAATCTGCATAGGTATCAAGTGCTTTGCCTCTAAACAGTTGCATTAGTGACATCCTCAATAATTGTGCCTCTTCTCCTAAACACCAGTAAGAGAAAATCTTATGGTAAAAATATCCACTGAAAATGCATTTTAAAAATCCGTAATTAGAGGTCACAATTTAACAAAATACCATTTACTGAAGTTATGCATTGATGATACTATTAACTTAGTCGAGTGACCAATAAGCAACATTTTAAAGGACATCCCAAAGCGATTCTCAGCTAACGAATGTGGAATGCACTCGAGTTAGTGACTGAAGCAGAGACCATGCCAATATTCAAGAATAGGTTAGATAGGTGGTTGAAGGAAAAAGATATAAAAAGGGGTACGAGAACAGGGTGGGCACTTGGGATTAGGACTGCAACTCACGGAGGATAAACACCAACACAGACTGGTTAGGCCAAACAGTCGATTTCCATGTTGTATTTCGATTTAATTCAAATAATTATTTTTGAAGTGTAGTTACTGTTACGTAAGCAACACAGCAGCCGATTTACACACAGCAAGGTTCCACAAACAGCACATGACCATTTAATCTGTTTTTTGTAGAATTGGTTGAGATTAAATTTTGGCCAAGGCACTGGCAGAATTGCCTGCTCTTCTTTAAATGTTGCCACTGAATGTCAGCTGTGGCTCAGTTAGTAGCACACTCGCCTGAGTTAGAAGGTTGTGGGTTTAAGTCCCACTCCAGGGACTTGAGCACAAAAATCTAGGCTGACACTCCAGTGCAGTACTGAGGGAGTGCTGCACTGTCGGAGGTGCCATCTTTCGGATGAGACGTTAAACCGAGGCCCTGTCCGCTTTCTCAGGTGGACATAAAAGATCCCATGGCACTATTTTGATGAAGAGCAGGGGAGTTATCCCCGGTGTCCTGGCCAATATTTATCCCTCAACCAACATCACTAAAACAGATTATCTGGTCATTATCACATTGCTGTTTGTGGGAGCTTGCTGTGTGCAAATTGGCTGCCGAGTTTCCCACATTACAACAGTGACTCCACTTCAAAAATACTTCATTGGCTGTAAAGCACTTGGAGATGTCCGGTGGTCATGAACGGCACTATAGAAATGCAAGTCTTTCTTTCTTTAATGAATCTTTCATGTCTATCTGAACAGGCACAGGGCTTCAAATGGTGTTACCTCTAACAATGCAACACTCCCTCAGAATTGCACTGTTCCTACATCCTAGTTTAAACCCACAACCTTTTGACTCAGAGGCAAGAGTACTACTAACTGAGTCAAACTAACACTTTTAGTTAATTTTTTTTTTTTAAGTAGTCACACAAGTATCTTTACAGATATTCATTCTTGAATATTTTGAAGTCCTTTTTTCTCCTAACACCGTGACTTTTAAAAAATTGTTTAGCTACTTATAGTTTATGTTCTAAGAGTATTATAAGATAAACCCATGAAATGTTTATTTAGTAATTTATTTGCTCATTGTTCTATCACTAACCAATGTTGAGAGTTTGAATTTAAAAAACACAACTTTGAAATACACATAAGCAATTAAATCAAAATCTGCATAAAATTACTGGTCTGACAGGAATCTCACAAATGAATGAACTGGTGTTTCTCCATTGTAGGAGGATGCTGGTCATAGCGAGATGTGCTGGCTCATTCGCGCAGGGACCATCGCTGTTGAGCGAGTGGGACATTGGGTTAGGACTGCAGGGATTGAAAGACCAGTCTTGGTCTCTGTTCGCTTCTTCGATAGCTATCCAGAACGGCCGAGGCTCCTTGGCCGTCACACCATGAAAACCACAAAAACCTCAAGAAATGTAAATATGCAAAAGCTTCCTGCCCAAAACTAGGCACTGAAAAGTTATCCAAGGTAACACTGCCTTTAAAAAAAAAAATGAGCGAGAACCCTACACTCCCCACCCCAGGCCATGGGCAATAACCCATCTCAATGCCGCACAAATACTGTACAAATGAAAGGTATATAGAAATTTGAAAAATAAAGACAAGAAAAGGGCGAGGCAGAAAGCGGAGCGGGAGAAACGGGCAGTCCGTGAGTGGCACAGGAGAAAAATCGCAAAGTGACGTCACAACACAAGGAGGGGCAACGGGGGTAAGTTACAGGTAAACATTTAATTTAATCCAACTATAACTTAAACTAGATCAAGTAATTCGTTAAAAAACAAAAAATAAGCACTAAGTTGATTAAATACATAGGCCTAGAAATTGGGTTGGTAGCGCCGGCGCTGAGCGCCTAAAGAGACCTAGAATTGGGGCGAAGCCCTATGTTGGGGCGAGCGCTAGGAGGATAGCGCCAACTCAGATATTGACTATACATTTAGTGCCTGCGCTAAGTGTTTGCGCGCGCCCGCGAGCGCAAGCAGCTGATGACGTCATTTCAGTGTGCAACGCCTTTTAGGAGCGCCTGAGCGCATATTGGGTGGCGCCCGGAGCCTTAGCGCCCAGCGCTATTAGTGACAGTTCGAAGGAGGGCTAACAGGCCCTTCTCGGAGTAGGGCAGCGTTATTTAAAGGGGACAGCTCTAGTGCAGAATCTTCTGCCACTTGGCTTGCTCATTGCGATCGCTGCTAGAGAGAGTTGGCGAGCTAATGTGGAGCAGAGTTCTGGGAATTTAGCTTTACAGTACTTGGGACCTTCAACCCTGTCCGAAGCACTTGCACCACTACACCTAAAAGCCTTTTGACCAACTGGCATCGGAATGGGAGCTTGTTTGGAGGGCGACGGCCTCATCGCCCAACACTGTGAAGGGGCAGAGAGACGGCGGGAGAGGGTCGGGATTGGCCAGAATGAGGAGGGGCAATGGAGGTCGCCCAATCCGACGGGATGCTGCGAGGGTCTTTAGGCAGCAGGTGATAAGCCTTGACATGTGGGAGGAGCAGTGTTTGCGAAGGCTCCGAATCTGGAGGGACATTGTTACTGATCTGTGCCGCCTGCTTGGTCAGCATCTGCAGCCGCGTGGACGCTGCAGAACCTCTCTGTCCGTTATGGCTAAACTGACTGATGGCCTCCATTTTTATGGCAACGGATCCTTTCAGTCAGCCATTGGGGACAATGCGACTGTCGCTCAGGCTGCAGTCCGCTGTTGCATCCGGCAAGTGACAGATGCCCTTTATAGGCGAACGCGTCAATTCATTACCTTCCCTCGGACCCTGCACAAGCAGGCGGAGGAGGAGGAGTATGAGGAGGAGGAGGAGGAAGAGCAGGCAGAGGAGGAAGATGGAAGGGCTGGTGAAAGTGGAAGGTCCATTCGTCAGAGGCTGCTCTGGACTCGTGTCGACACCCCTGTGGCGGAATGATGAGAGTCTTAACTCATGCGCACTTTGGATGTTTGAGGGCCTCTGAATGCCAGCATCACTGAAAGTAGTCAGATGCACCATGCAACATTGAAACTTCTGTTTATTGACACAAAAGTCTTTCATTACAGCTAAACAACGTAATGTGAGCACAAACCATAACTTTCAAAATAACTGTTAACTGTTCGGCCAAGCCGCAAAACTCAACAAAACTCAGCAAATATAACAGCAGGTGAGGGTGTCCTTGAATTTGGACAAAAACGTCTCAGCACCTCCCTCTACAACTGGCCCCTTCAGGGAGAACGACTTCTCTTCTGCGCCCGGCCCCTTCCCTCCCTGCTGCTCCTACGTAATTGGACCCCAGTGGCGGGCTCAAGGCTGGGGGACGCCTCCTGACTGTCTGGAAGCGCAGAAGCCCGAGGGACGGCCTGGCCGACCTCTGGGCTTGGAGGGTGCGGACGCAGGATGCTTGCTGTGACCATGGCTGGGAGCAGTGTGGCCTGCAGGTGGTGGCAGCTGCAATGCAGGCGTCCCAGCGCTGGCATGTGCAATGCTCTCCTGCCGAGAGAGGACACCTGCACCATGGTCGGACGACACACTGGCTATCTGAGGGGAGCGGCTCGGCTCATCCGCCACAATCGCATGCTCCACTGATTCCTGGCCTTGTATGGGAGTGGAAGGGCCCGGGGTGATCCTATCTGATGCAGAGAGGGTGGCTGCAGTGAGAGATCGCGTTGCGTCAATCTGGCTGTGGAGGAGCCCAGCAAGTGACTGCGTGGCAACAGTGAGGACCTGTGTGCCAGGTGCCAGTGCTTCGGAGAAGGCCTGGACAGTTCTTCCCATGGCTTCAGCCAAGGCAGGTGCCGACCGCTCCACTGCCTTGGACAAGCCCTGCACAGACCTTTCCAGGGATTGTCCGAAGCCCTGGACAGTCCTTTCCATTGCCGACTCAAAGCCGTGGACAGTCCTCTCCATTGTGGCCCCGAAGCCCTGGATAGACCTGTCCATAGTTTCCCCAAACACCTGGAGAGTCCTCTCCATTGTTGCCCCAAAGCCCTGCAGAGTCCTCTCCATTGTTGCCCCGAAGTCCAACATACTCCTAGCCAATGAATCTATTGACGCAGGCATCTTCTCCACTGCAGCCATCAGCTCCGTGTGTCTGACCCGGGCCTGTTTGCTCATCTCAGCCAGGCGACGGACCTCATCTGCACTCTGTGCAGCAGTCATGACAACCTGCCTTGTCCCCCGTGCGTTGCTGCATGCCGCTTGGTCCGGCAACTGGTTCATCCTCAGAGCCACCCCCCCTCCCCTCCAGGGGACTACTATCCCCAGTCTGCAGATGTCTCAGCTCCCCGGATTCTGCAGCGGCTGGTCCGGATTCCTCCTGGTCCTCGCCTCCGGTGGCACTGGCACTGGCAGCTTCAGCGCGTTGAGCCCGAGTTGGTGCTGCTTCATCTGAAAGTGGGAGGTGGAAGAGTGGCTTTAGCAAAAGGACAGCTTTGCTGAAAGGCATGCCAGATTGCAGCAAGGCTCTGACATGGCTGCACACTGAGGATGCATGCTGGCGGGGGGGCCAAGTGGAAGGCAACAGGTGAAAAAGCTGAGAGTCTTACCCTCGCTGTCGGTAATGGGGTCGGCAGATGCAGTGGTCACAGGACCAGACAGACGTCCTCCAAGTATCTGGTGCACTCTCTCCTCCAGATCCGTGAGAGTGACCACTTGTGCAGGTCCGCCACCGGTTCGACGCTGCTCCTTTCGAATCATCGCCAGCTTGGACTGCAGGGGAAAGAAGGGGAGGTTCTGTTACACGATGCCTTGAGACCTCATCGCATGCCCCCCATGGTGCAAGAGCCCTTACATGAGGCCTTGAGACATCTGTCCATGTGTCTGCCCAGAAAGGGCCATGGGTGCATACTGACAGATGGCCATTGGCGCATCATTGCAGCAGGGTGCCCGAAGTCAGCTGCAGATGGAGGGAAGCACAAGTTTGGTAAACCATCACTTACCCTAACGATCCGTGTGAGGTCGTTGAATTTCTTCCTGCACTGAACAGGGGTCCTGGTTGCCATGCTGCTGGAGTTCACCCTCACAGCAACCTCACTCCACGATCGTCGATAAGCCTTCTGATTCGGCCTCTTGCCATTATCCGGATACAGGACCTCTCAACGGTGTTCAACTGCAGCCACCAAGTAGTCCAGAGCCTCAGTGCTGAAGCACTCTGCTCTCTGCCTAACCTTCTCCATGATGAACAAGTTTGTACCGCCAGACAAGGGCGAGCGCCAAATCTGAGGCCTACAGGGCGTTGGGTGTTGAAGCTCAGGCTGACTGACCCACCCCTTTAAGAGCCGGCCGGCGCCTGGAGGTCTCGTGCTTTCCCGTAATTGAGTTCACCTGCGCTGCGCCCGTGCACGTCGAAATTGAGTAGCGCCTGACCTTTTGCGCCTTAAGAGCACCGTGCAACGGCTGATTTAGCGCCTCAATCCCCTTTGGGGGCGATGCAACCCAATATCGCGCCAGGCGGCGATAAGTTTCGTCTGGCTATAAACTTTGCGCATCGCCAGTTCTAACGCCTCAAGCGGGGCTATACCCAATTTCTAGGCCATAAACTTTAATTAATGAAATAAATAAATAAAATAAGGTTATATAGGGATGGCAGTGCAGGAGATGTGCTGCAACTGCAGCATACAGGAGTTTGTGGAGAGCATCGCGATCCCAGACAACCACATCTGCAGCAAGTGTCTGCAATTCGGCAATCTTCAGCTCAGAGTTGTTGAGCTGTAGTCCGAGGTGTAGACATTGCTGGGAATCAGGGATGGGGAGAGTTACCTGGACGCTTTGATCCAGGAGGCAGTCACACCACTTAGGTTTGGTACAGGTCTGGTTAGTGGTCAGGGACAAGGGGGTATGAGTCAGGCAGGTAAGGGGACCCAGGTGCAGTGCTGGAGGAGCCTCGGTCTTTGCCCTTATCCAACAGGTACGAGGTTCTTGCTGCCTGCGTGGATGACGGCAAAGTCTGCAGGGTGGATGAGCAAACTGACCATGGCACCGTGGTACAGGAGGCCATTCAAGTGGTGGGGGGTGGGGAAAGCAAAAGGGAATGTGGTAATGGTAGGGGACGGCATAGTCAGGGGGAGAGATAATGTTCTCTGCAGCCGCAACCGGGAGTTCCAAAGTTTGTGTTGCCTGCCCAGTGCCAGGTTTAAGGACACCTCGCAGCTGGAGAACAACTTGGAGTGGGAGGGGGGGAAGGATCAGTTGTCGTAGTCCATCTAGGAGAACTAGGAACAAGGTTCTGCTGAGAGAGTTTGAGGAGCTAGGGTCCAAATTAAAACGCAGAACCTCACAGGTAATAATCTCTGGATTGTTAACTGAGCCGTGCGCAAATTGGCATAGGGACAAAGAGATTAGAAGGTTAAATGCGTGTCTGAGTGGTGTGGGAGGCAGGGGATTCGATTTACGGGCCACTGACACCAGTTTGGGGGGGGCGGTGGGGGGGAAGGGGGAGCTGTTCAGTTGCGATGGGCTCCACTAAAACCAGGCTGGAACCAGTGTCCTGGCGAATCGAATTACTAGGGCAGTAGATAGGGGTTTAAACTAATAAGGGAGGTTGGGAGCATTCAGGAAAGGGTAAATTCAAAAGCAGCAAGAGAAAAGTCAACGCTGTAGAGCAGAGCAGCGATTTGGGTAAAAATAAGCAGAGTAGGAGAGAGCTTAACAAAGGTAATAGGGCGTTAGAGACTTAGGTCAGTGGTTCACTTAAGGCAGCACGGTGGCATAGTGGTTAGCACTGTTGCCTCACAGCGCCAGGGACCCGGGTTTGAATCCTGCCTCGGGTGACTGTCTGTGTGGAGTTTGCACATTCTCCCCGTGTTTGCGTGGGTTTCCTCCGGGTGCTCCGGTTTCCTCCCACAGTCCAAAGATGTGCGGGTTAGGTTGATTGGCTATGATAAATTGACCCTTAGTGTTAGGGGGATTAAATACGTGGGGTTACGGGGATAGGGTGGGATATGTGTTGGTGCAGGCTCGATGGGCCGAAATGGCCTCTATCTGCACTGTGGGGTTTCTGTGATTCTGTGTTCTCAAACTGGGGTTGTGGACCCCTAGAGGCCCCGAGAGACTTTCCAGGGGGTTCACGAAATAATGTGAATGGGACCCGTTGCTGCGGTGGCACAGGTCGTGTACGCGCTGTTGGCCGTTATTTTGATTTCCTTCGTCCGCTCGAGCATGCAGCAGAGAGCTCGCACACCGGGGAGTTCGATGTCAGGCCTGGGGGCCTGGTGCACTCGCATTGCGAGACACTTGTAAGCGATCGTCGGACAGACACTGGGGCCAAGGCAGCTCTGGAAACGGGCACGTAACGGGATTAGTGGGGTCTCGGGCTAACTGATAATCCCAAGGAGAGGAAGAAAGAGGCCCAAAGCCACCAGGAATGGATTCGCAGGGCATGGGGCTGGGGGAGGATAGGAAAGAGCTGCCACGTCAGCCTTGTCCAGGGGCCTGGAATGATGATCAAGCTGAGCTTCATTCACAGAGTATGGCAGCTGGGCCTGTGACTGGACCTGGACTAAAGCCATGGTCCCAGTTACTTTATTTTAAAAATTCATTCATGGGATCTGGGAATTGCTGGCAAGGTCAGTATTATGTCCGTGAATGATTTGAGATACGGACAGCAGGAGTTGAACAAAACAAGTCTTTACTGATTGAAGTCAATCGGGAAACTGAAACTACAGAGGCTCACTAGCGCCTTTTATACAGGGGTGGTCACTGCCGGTACTGCAGTCTGAGACCAGTTATTCTCTTAAAGGTACATACACAACAATTCCTCCCCTTTTAGATAAACAGTACATAACATTCATTTAACAACTAAATGATAACTAATTACAATCACAATTACGGTTGCTAGATACATTGGTTAAGTTTAAGCAATTATAAGTTCAGTCTTTGAGGAGGCTTCCTGATTCTGTCTGGATAACGCCTCTTTGGGGTATCAGGTTCTTCTGGCAATGTTGAGTCGGGATCAATGTCGTTGTTTGGGTCATCTGCTTTCAATATTACCGGTTCTGCGGTAGCTGCAATTGGTACGTCGATTTCATTGCCAGGTGTATCAGATCGTGGTGTGGAGTTGACGTTTTCCAGTGACTCTAGAATCTGGTCAGCATGGCGTCTTATAATGCTCTCTCCAACGTCCACGGTATACATGAGAGGTCCTTGCCGTGTACAAATCGTTCCTGGCTGCCATTTCTCAGTGCGGTAGTCCCGGGCCAAAACTGGTTGACCTATCTTAAAACTCCTGGTCGGCCTTTCATTCATATTCTGAAACTGCCTGTTCTCCACATCTCTTCGGACGTTTGGCTTAACCAAATCCAAGCGACATCGTAGTCTTCGATTGAAGAACATCATGGCTGGAGTTTGGTTGGTAACCGCATGTGTCGCATTCCGGTAGGCAAACAAGGAGTTGTCCACCTTGTGTTGTAGGGGTATATCTTCATTACACATTGCCTTGATAGCGTTCTTGAATGTTTGAACAAACCTCTCGGCCAATCCATTAATGGCTGGATGATATGGGGCAGATGTGTAATGCTTAACACCATTGTTCTTTAAGAACCTCCGGAACTCTTCAGACACAAACTGTGGTCCATTGTCAGAGCAAATCTGTTCAGGCAGCCCATTCCTGGCGAATATGGTTCGTAAAACTGAGATAGTTTTTCCGTGGTGGTTGAGGACATTTTTATTACCTCTGGCCACTTTGAATGTGCATCCACCGCAATTAAAAACATCGAGTCCATGAAGGAACCAGCAAAATCAATGTGCACCCTTTGCCATGGAGATGAGGGCCACTCCCATGGATGCAGAGGAGCTTGTGGTGGGGCGTTTTGGACCTTCTGGCATCCTGCACAGCTCTTGCTCATCTCTTCGATTTCTCTATCGATTCCCGGCCACCACACAAACGCTCTGGCTAAGTTCTTCATTTTTACCCCACCCAGATGACCCTCATGAAGCTCATTGAGCACTCTATCCGTCAACTTAGGTGGAATTACTACTCTGGATCCACACATCAAGGTTCCTCTGCACACTGACAGCTGTTCCCTTCTCGGCGAGAATGCTGGCAGCAGTGGTTCGCCATGTGCTGGCCATCCCTTCACCGTTAAATCATAGACCCGTGATAGTGTCGGGTCATTCCGTGTTTCCTTTTCTATGTTTGCATTCGTCACAGGGAGACATTCGACTATGGTCGAGTGGAATAACTCCACTGGATCCACTGCAAGGTCTTCTTCTTCCACCATCGGCAACGGTAGGCGTGACAATCCATCAGCATTCCCATGCTGTTTAGTTCCTTTGTACTCGATGTCATATTGGTGTTCCCCTAGGAAAAGGGACCACCTCTGCAGCCGTTGTGCTGTCATTATCGGTACGCCCTTCTGAGGGTTGAAAATGGAGACAAGAGGTTGATGATCGGTTAGTAGAGTAAATTTTTGACCGTGCAGGTAGTGATTGAACTTCTTCACCCCCCATACTAGGCTGAGGGCCTCTCTGTCAATCTGGGCATTGTTACACTCGGCAGAAGTTAACGAGCGTGACGCAAAAGCTATCGGCCCCTCTAAACCATCAAGGAATTTATGTGACAGTACCGCCGCAATGCCGTAGGGAGACGCATCACACGCCAGTCTGATCGGCAGTGCTGGGTTGTAGTGAGCCAATACTTCTCTTTAAGTGATTAAGTCCTTACTCTTCTGAAAGGCCCGCTTACAGTCACCGCTCCATTTCCATGCTACTCCCGTTCGTAGCAGGGCGTTCAGTGGGTGCAGAATTCTTGACAAATTCGGCAAAAACTTATGGTAGTAATTCACCAATCCGAGGAATGACCTCAGTTGCGACACATTTTCAGACGCTGGGGCCTTAACAACCGCTTCAATTTTGTCAGGGGACTTATGTAACCCCTCTTCATCAATCACGTGGCCACAATACGATATCTGTTTCTTAAAAAACTCGCACTTGGGGCGGTTGACTCGTAGCCCATGTTCCCGTAGTCTAGTGAGCACCTGTTCTAGGTTGTTAAGGTGTTCACTGTCATCTTCACCCGTCACAAGGATGTCGTCCAAGTAACACTGAGTCCACGGAATCCCTTGCAGGACTTGTTCCATCGCTCTTTGCCATATTGCCGGAGCCGATGCTAGTCCGAATACCAATCGATGATACTGGTAAAGACCTTTGTGAGTGTTTATCGTGAGATACTTCCTAGAGGATTGTTCAACCTCCATCTGCAAATATGCTTGTGCAAGGTCAATTTTTGTAAAACGCTTCCCTCCAGACAGTGAGGCGAAGATGTCTTCTAACCTTGGAAAAGGATATTGTACTGTGTGAAGGACTGGGTTCACCGTCACCTTGAAATCCCCACAGATGCGAACCTTCCTTGGCTCCTCAGACTTATTGCTTAACGTTTTCTTCATGACAGGAACGATGGGTGTCGCCCACTCGCTCCAGTCGACCTTAGACAACACGCCTGCCTTCTCCAGATTCTCCAGCTCTGCCTCGACGGCTGGGCGAATTGCATATGGTACCGGTCTTGCTTTGAAAAACTTGGGAATTGCATTCTCTTCTATTTTTATCGAGGCGGTTACGCCTTTAAGAGTGCCCAGTTCTTGTTGAAATACCTCTTTGGCGTTAGCTAAGATTGTTGACAATCGTCCAGGAGTGACGTCGTCATCTTTTTTACCGTCCACCGTCATTGCATGAATGGAGTGCTAATCTAAGTTTATCTTCCTGATCCATTCACGTCCCAATAACGGTGGTCCACCATTTTGCAGTATGTAGAGATACAATTTCCGTATTTTCTTGCCGTTGCATTCGACAGGCACCCTTATTTTTCCTCTGGGGTATACTTTTTGCCCCGTATACGTCGTCAAGACGATGGATGTCTCTCTCAAGGGTATGTGTGAGAATAGCCGCTCGTAGTCTCGTCGATTCATGACGGTTAGCGCTGATCCTGTATCCAATTCCATTTTGACTTGGGACCCTGCTATCGTGAGGGTGACCCAAATGGTTCGGTGATCCTCTTTTGCGATTACATTGTGAAGTTTGAGACAGCTTAGTCTCCTGTTCCCGGATTCACTATCGCTCATCTGGTCTTCGGAACTACTGTCCGTCATCATTTGTACTTTCTTGTATGGTTCCTTAGTAGCCTGTTGTCGCTGGTCTTCTTCCCAGACCTGCAAACTCGTGCAATGTGTCCCACCTTTCCGGATTGCCTGCATATTTTGTCTTTGGACCAGCAGTCCTTCTGGTCATGGTTAGTTCTGCCGCAGCGATAACATTTTGCAAATCCCCGTGTCATTTCGTGGGTGCCGTATTCCTGTGGCCTTTGTTGAATTTCCGCAGCTCCCCTGGCTGCTGCTTTGTACGATACTGCCACGCTGAAAGCCTTATCTAGCGTCAGCTCTTTTTCTGCGAGTAACTTCTTCTGTGTTCCTTCACTCAGAAGTCCACAAACAAATTTGTCCCGTAGGATATCTGCCAGTCCTGCTCCGAACTGGCAGTGCTTTGATAGCTTGCGTAGTTCCGTAAGATACTCAGCATTGCTCTCATCTTTATGCGGAGTTCTCCTGTGGAATTTAAATCTTTCTGCTATCAACAGCGGTGCAGGGTTTAGGTGTTCCTGTAGGACAGCAACAATTTAGTTAAAACTCTTCGCCTTCGGTTTGGCTGGAGTAATCAGGTCCCGCAATAGGCCGGACGTTCTAGCACCCATTAAGTTTAGCAATACCGATGCCTTTTTCTCATCGGCTATTTCGTTTGCCTCGCAATATACCGCAACTCTTTCCACATACGTGGTCCAGTCCTCTATTGTATTATCAAAGGCAGTGATACAGCCAGTCTTCGGCATCTTGAAAATCTAAAATGGCGCCTTCTAAAATGCCTTCTTCCCCGCTGTTGCTAGCGCTGCTTTCCGCGGTTCCCGTTGCAACCTGCAGCTCCTCGCGGTTTCTTGCGCGTTTAATATTTTTAAAAATTATTTTCCCGTCGTGGAACAACCCTGTGGGACTCTTGCCTCCCTCTTCTCGGGTCTATACGCAGCCCGGCTTCGTAGCACCGGCTGCGCCCTGTGTGCTCCACCCTCTCTCTCTCCTCTTCCCGACAACGCTGCTCGGCCCCGTTGCAAGCCACCCGCTCGAGTTCGCGAATGCCGCAGCCCAGGAAGGATCAGTGTACTACCTGCCACCAGCCCGATTAGCTGAAGCACCGTCGACAGGAACCAGGCCCCGCTTTCGACAGCTTCTCCAGCAATCTTCAACTCCGCTAACACAGGGGCAGATGCCCACGGTCGACGCCCGTTTCTACTGCTTCTTTCTTCCTTCTGGCCGCGACCTCTGCTCACTTCACTGCAGGAATGGATCCCAGGAGGTGGTGCAGACTGTAGGTAAGTTCATATCTGCTCGTCGCTAGTATTATGTCCGTGAATGATTGAGACACGGACAGCAGGAGTTGAACAAAACAAGTCTTTACTGATTGAAGTCAATCGGGAAACTGAAACTACAGAGGCTCACTAGCGCCTTTTATACAGGGGTGGTCACTGTCGGTACTGCAGTCTGAGACCAGTTATTCTCTTAAAGGTACATACACAAGTCAGCATTTGTTACCCATCCCTAGTTGCCAGAGAAGGTGGTGGTGAGCCAGCTTGTTGAACCGCTGCAGTCCGTGTGGTGAATGTACTCCCACAGTGCTGTTAGGGAGGGAATTCCAGGATTTTGACCCAGCGATGATGAAGGAACAGTGATATACTTCCAAGTCAGGATGGTGTATGACTTGGAGGGAAACTTGGTGGTGTTCCCATGCGCCTGCTGCCCTTGTCCTTCTAGGTGGCAGAGGTCGCGGGTTTGGGAGGTGCTGCCGAAGAAGCCTTGGAGAGTTGCTGCAGGGCATCTTGTAGATGGTACACACTGCAGCCACGGTACGCCGGTGGTGGAGGGAGTGGATGTTTAAGGTGGTGGATGGGGTGCCAATCAAGCGGGCTGCTTTGTCCTGGATGATGTCGAGCTTCTTGAGTGTTGTTGGAGCTGCACTCATCCAGGCAAGTGGAGAGTATTCCATCACACTCCTTACTTGTGCCTTGTAGATGGTGGAACGGCTTTGGGGACTCAGGAGGTGGGACACTTGCCACAGAATACCTAGCCTCCGACCTGCTCTTGTTGCCACAGTTTTTATGTGGCTGGTCCAGTTAAGTTTCTGGTTAATAGTGACCCCCAGGATGTTGATAGTGGGGGATTCGGCGATGGTAATGCCATTAAATGTCAAGGGGAGGTGGTTAGGCTCTTGCTTGTTGGAGATAGTCATTGCCTGGCACTTGTGTGGCACGAATGTTACCTGCCACTTATCAGCCCAAGCCTGAATGTCGTCCAGGTCTTGTTGCATGCGGACATGGACTGCTTCATTATCTGAGGAGTTGTGAATGGCGCTGAACACTGCAGTCATCAGCGAACATCCCCATTTCTGACCTTATGTTGGAGGGAAGGTCATTGATGAAGCAGCTGAAGATGGTTGGGCCTAGGACACTGCCCAGAGGAACTCCTGCAGCGATGTCCTGGGGCTGTGATGATTGACCTTCAACCACCACTACCATCTTCCTTTGTGCTAGGTATGACTCCAGCCAGTGGAGAGTTTTCCTCCTGATTTCCATTGACTTCAGTTTTACTAGGGCTCCTTGATGCCAGACTCGGTCAAATGCTGCCTTGATGTCAAGGGCAGTCACTCTCACCTCACCTCTGGAATTCAGCTCTTTTGTCCATGTTTGGACCAAGGCTGTAATGAGGTCCGGAGCCGAGTGGTCTTGGCAGAACCCAAACTGGGCCTCAGTGAACAGGTTATTGGTGATTAAGTGCCACTTTATAGCACTGTCGATGACACCTTCCATCACTTTGTTGATGATTGAGAGTAGACTGATGGGGTGGTAATTGGCCGGGTTGGATTTGTCCTGCTTTTTGTGGACAGGACATACCTGGGCAGTTTTCCACATTGTCGGATAGATGCCAGTGTTGTAGCTGTACTGGAACAGCTTGGCTAGAGGTGCGGCTAGTTCTGGAGCACAAGTCTTCAGCACGATAGCCGGGATGTTGTCAGGGCCCATAGCCTTTGCTGTGTCCAGTGAGCTCACTGACGGCGTCCTGATGGCAGAAATGCCGCACACCAGGCAGTGTGTCAGCAGTATTCCGATGACGACAACGACGTGGATTTATATAGTGCCCTTAACATAGTAAAACGTCCCATGGTGCTTCACAGGAGCATGACGAAACAAAATTTGACACTGAGCCACATAAGGAGATATTAGGGCTTGGTCAAAGAGGTAGGTTTTACGGAGAGTCTTAAAAGGAAGGAGAGAGGTAGAGAGGCGGAGAGGTTTAGGGAGGGAATTCCAGAGCTTAGGGCCTTGGCAGCTGAAGGCACAGCCATCAATGGTAAATAAGGCTGGTAAACAGCACAGCAGGAGAGGAAAACCCTTAAAAACTCAGCAACTGTGTAATGAGTAGGCGGGCAGTGGGAGGGTTACACCTTAAATGGTGCCAGTGTTCCACAGAGCATAATCCCACTCCAGGAAGAGCAGGGAGGTGTCATGTGATGAAGTATTCAACAAGCATGTTGCTGCACCTGTAGGGCTACCTTTCAGCCGAAGGCAAGATAAAAGTTTCCACATCACCAATCATATCAATGGTCACGATATCGGGCAGCACCAGCAAAATTTCATGCAAGTCCATTTAACAGGATACTGATGAACTTTACATTCAGAAATGTAAATGCGCAAGGAGTTTATAGTGTTATAATTTAGATGAAGGGTCCATGATTACTAATCCATTTGAAAAGGGGTCCTTCAACCAAAGAAGTTCGAGAACCACCGACTTAGGTGACATCAGGGACAAATAGAAAAAAGTTGAAGCTAAAGGCACTATATCTAAATACACAAAGCAATCGCAACTCAAGAGATGAATTAATAGCACAGATAGAAATAAATGGGTTTGATCCAATAGTCATTACGGAGACGTGGTTGCAGAGTGACCAAGGTTGGGAACTAAATATCCCAGGGTACTTGACTTTTAGAAGAGATAGGCAAAATGGAAAAGGGGGGTGGGGGTTAGCCCTGATAATAAAGGATGGAGATAAAGACAGTAGAGAGAAAGGATCTTTGCTCAGAAAATCAAGATGTGGAATCAGTTTGGATGGAGATAAGAAACAACATGGGGCAGAAATGTCCTTTAGGGAAGGAAATCTGCTGTCCTTACCTGGTCTGGCCTACATGTGACTCCAGACCCACAGCAATGTGGTTGACTCTTAATGCCCTCTGAAATGGCCTAGCAAGCCACTCAGTTGTAAACAACTGCTACGAAAAACAAGAATAATAAAACTGGACGGACCACCCGGCATCGACCTCGGCACCGGAAACGACAATGACAAACGGCAAACCCAGCCCTGTCGACCCTGCAAAGTCCTCCTTACCAACATCTGGGGGCTTGTGCCAAAATTGGGAGAGCTGTCCCACAGACTAGTCAAGCAACAGCCTGACATAGTCATAATTACCGAATCATACCTTACAACCAATGTCCCAGACACCACCATCACCATCCCTGGGTATGTCCTGTCCCACCGGCAGGACAGACCCACCAGAGGTGGTGGCACCGTGGTATACAGTCGGGAGGGAGTAGCCCTGGGAGTCCTCAACATTGACTCAGGACCCCATGAGGTCTCATGGCATCAAGTCAAACAGGGGCAAGGAAACCTCCTGCTAATTACCACCTACCGCCCTCCCTCAGCTGATGAATCAGTACTCCTTCATGTTGAACACCAATTGGAAGAAGCACAGAGTAGCAAGGGCACAAATGTCCTCTGGGTGGGGGTCTTCAATGTCCATCACCAAGAGTGGCTCTGTAGCACCACAACTGACCAAGCTGGCCGAGTCCTAAAGGACATAGCTGCTGATGTGCCTCAATAAATCAAAGACTCGATGTTAGCGAAATAAAACAAGGCTTTTATTGACTTAGAAGGTAACACACAGGAGCGAGGTATCTTCCATCCAGAGCTCTGCCATACTGGATGTGCTGCAGGCTGGGCCAGCTTACATAGGGCCAGGTATGGGCGGAGCCCTACACATAGTACAATACAATGGGCCAGGTATGGGCGGAGCCCTACACATAGTACAATACAATGGTGAGGAAACGGAACAGAGGTAAGGGAAATGAAACTGAAACCAACCACAGTCACAGGCAGTGATGAATGGAATATTTCATCACATTCACCCCTTCTATAGATTTAGTCTGTTCGGGGGTTTGATAGTCCTCTGCGACCGACGTGGCTCTTGTGGTGCCGCGGGTGTCGGCTGGGTGTCCCCGGTGGCCTCCTGGGTCTCTGCCGGGGGTGCCGCCAGGGTTGTTGAAGGGGTAGTTGGTGGGGGTGCCGTTGGTCGATGTTCTTCCGGGGGTGATGAAAGAGTAGTGGGTGGGTAAGAGTTGCTGTGATCGTTGTTGCTGCTATTGTCGTGGTTGTTGTCGTTACCGGCTGGGGCGACGTCTTTTATGGACACGGTGTCCTCCCTTCCGTCGGCGTGCCGGACATACGCGTATTGGGGGTTGGCGCGGAGTAGGTGCACTGGCTCCACGAGAGGGCCCGTCTTGTTGCCCCTCACATGCCTTCGCACGAATACCGGACCTGGGGTGGAGAGCCATGACGGCATGGATACGCCTGAGGTGGATTTCCGGGGAAAGACAAACATTCGTTCATGAGGCGTGGCATTAGTGGCAGTACACAATAATGACTGTATCGAATGGAGCACATCCGGGAGGACTTCCTGCCAGCGGGAGATAGGGAGGCCCTTGGTCCTTAGAGCTAGAGTGACTGCTTTCCATACTGTCCCGTTCTCTCGCTTCACTTGACCGTTACCCCGGGGGTTGTAGCTGGTGGTACGGCTCGTGGCGATCCCCCTGGACAGCATGTACTGGCGTAGCTCTTCACTCATGAAGGACGCCCCCCTATCCGTATGGATGTAGCTCGGCATACCGAACAGGCAGAACAGGCTGTTGAGGCATTTAATGACCGTGGCGCTGGTCATGTCTGGGCAGGGGAAGGCGAATGGGAACCGGGAGTATTCTTCCACAATGTTCAGGAAGTAAACATTGCGGTCGACGGAGGGGAGAGGGCCCTTGAAATCTAAGCTGAGCCGCTCAAAGGGCCGTGTAGCTTTGATTAAGTGGGCTCTATCTGGGCGGTAGAACCGAGGCTTGCACTCAGCGCAAGTGCGGCAGTTCCTGGTCAGAGACCGAACTTCCTCAATCGAGTAGGGTAAGTTGCGGGACTTTATGAAGTGGAACAGCCGTGTGACCCCTGGGTGGCAGAGGTCGTTGTGGAGGGTCTGTAGCCGATCCCCGGTGGCGCTGGCACACATCCCTCGTGAGAGGGCGTCAGGGGATTCGTTAAGGGCCCCTGGCCGGTAAATGATGTCATACTCGAAGGTGGAGAGCTCGATCCGCCACCTAAGAATCTTATCATTTTTGATCTTCCCCCCTCTGTTTATTATTGAACATAAACGCTACCGACCGCTGGTCGGTAACTAGGGTGAAGCGTTTGCCAGCTAGGTAGAGGCGCACTGCCTCCACGATGGCTTGGGCCTCCTTTTCCACGGAGGAGTGTCTGATCTCGGGCCCTTGGAGGGTCCTCGAGAAGAAAGCTACGGGCCGCCCCGCCTGGTTGAGGGTGGCCGCCAAGGCAAAGTCAGACGCATCACTTTCCACTTGAAATGGAGTGTTCTCGTCCACTGCCTGTAGCGTGGCCCGCTCAATATCCTGCTTAATGCTTTTGAAGGCGGCGTGGGCCTCAGCAGAGAGCGGAAAAGAGGATGCTTTCAAGAGGGGGCGGGCTTTGTCGGAGTAGTTGGGGACCCATTGGGAATAATAAGAAAATAACCCCAGGCACCTTTTCAGGGCTTTGGGAGTGTTGGGCAGGGGCAGCTCCCGTAGGGGGCGCAATCGGTCGGGGTCTGGTCCGATTTCCCCATTCTCCACCACGCTGCCTAGTATGCAGAGGCGCGTGGTGTTGAAAACGCACTTGTCCTCGTTGTAGGTGAGGTTGAGTTTTTGTGCGGTTTTCAGGAACCTCTCGAGGTTCGAGTCGTGATCCTGCTGGTTGTGACCACAGATGGTGACGTTGTCGAGGTAGGGGAAGGTTGCCTGCAAGTGGTGGTCATCGACCATGCGGTCCATCTCCCTCTGGAAGACCGAGACCCCATTCGTCACCCCAAAGGGGACTCTGAGGAATTGGTAGAGGCGTCCGTTCGGCTCGAAGGCGGTGTACGGGCGGTCCTCTGGTCTGATAGGGAGCTGGTGGTACGCTGACTTGAGGTCGATGGTGGAGAACACCCGGTATTGGGCGATTTGGTTCACCATTTCTGATATGCGGGGTAGCGGGTAGGCGTCTAGTTGGGTGTACCTGTTGATCGTTTGGCTATAGTCGATCACCATCCGTTTCTTCTCGCTACCCCTTACCACTACCACTTGGGCGCGCCACGGGCTGTTGCTGCGTTCAATAATGCGCTCTTTCAGGAGCCTGTCTACCTCGGTCGCGATAAACCGCCTGTCCTCCCAGCTGTACCTCCTGCTTTTGGTCGCTATTGGCCGGCAGTTAGGGGTAAGGTTCGCGAATAGCGAAGGCGGCTTTACCTTCAGGGTAGCCAGACCGCACAGTGAGGGGCGGCTGGGACCCACCGTACTTGAGCGTGATGCTTTGGTGGTTGCACTGGAAATCTAGGCCCAAGATCACACTCGCACATAGATTCTTCATGATTAATACTTTAAAATTATCGTATACAGTTCCGTTAACGGACAATTGTACCGTGCAGTAACCCATGATGGTCGATGTCTGGGTTTTATCAGCCATAGAGATGGTACCCCGAGTAGGGACCACCTTTAGGGAGAGTTGTTGTGCCAGTTCAGGGTGGATAAAACTCTCCGTGCTTCCACTGTCAATTAAACATTTAACCCCGCACCCGTTTACCTCGATGTCCACCATTGATTTGGATAGCGGTTGCGGCCTGGTCTGGTCCACTGTGACCGATGCCACTGTAGGGCCCTGATCGAGACAAGATGGCGTCCACGCTGTCTGCTCATAAGATGGCGGACCCCACGAGATCGGGCAAGATGGCGTCCAAGATGGTCGCTCCCACGGCGCACACGCGGCGGTGGCGGGTTTTCCGGCGGAGTTCCCTCTGCACACCTTCCCAAAGTGCCCCTTCTTACCGCACTTAAAGCAGGTGGTGCCTTTCGCCGGGCACAGGTTTCTGGTGTGCTTCGGCTGCCCGCAGAAGTAGCAGTTGGGTCCCCGACGCGTCGCGGCTGTCGTAGGGCTTCTGGGGGGAGAGCGGGGCCCCGACGGTGTCGGGCTGCCGGGCGGGGAAGATGCCTTCCAAGATGGCGGTGCCCTTGGTGCGCACGTGGCGGCGTGGACCGAAGAGTAGGCGTCCGAGTTTCTCTGGGCCACATCCAGGGATCGCGCTGTGTCCGCAGCCTGTTTCAGGTCCAATCCCGTTTTTTCCAGCAGTCTCTGCCGGATGTAAGTGGAGCTGAGGCCTGTGATAAAGGCATCGCGAACAAGCTCGTCAGTGTACGCTGCGGCTTTTACATCTTGGCACTTGCAGTCTTTGCCAAGCGTTTTCAGGGTGCCTAGGAACTACTCCACCGATTCCCCAGGTCGCTGTGCGCGAGTAGCGAGCAGATGCCTAGCATACACCTCATTCGTAGGCTGCTGGTCATGCGCCTTTAAGATGTCGCAGGCGGCCGGGTACGTGTCAGCGTCTTGGATGAGGGGGTAAACCCGGTGGCTTACCCAATTCCGCAGAATTCCGAGTTTCATACTCGCAGCGTCCGTAGCGCCTTTGACGGCTGCGGAATTGTCCAGGAAGAATTCCATCCACATAAACCAGTGTCTGAAGCGTGCCGATGCGTCCGAAGCATGCTGGTCCAAATCCAAACGTTCGGGTTTCAAGAGTTGATCCATTGTGTTGAAAATTAAGTCAATAAAATTGATGTGCCTCAATATGTAAGATTCGAAATTTTCAGCAAAAATCACGCAAGAAAACTGGATAAAATAAGACTGTTTATTGACCAAAGTAAGCTTGCACAGAAAAACCTTTGATAAAAGGGCATACAAAATGGCCGCCAGGCCCCGTGATCAGTTTCTGAACCATTTTATTTCTGTTACTGCAAGCCAGACAGGCTTGTGGATTGAAGACAGTAAGCCCGCGAAAGCCAGTATCTGGGAACTGAAACTCAGAGAAACAGCATACATATTCAATGGATTCTAAGTACAGGATGGGGCCCATCAAGATATGGGCGGACAATGCAAAAACACTTATACCCATTTATTGTACAAAGGAAAAACCGTTTAGCAGCCATCAAGGAAAATCTCCGGACCGATCAATATGCGAACCGAGCCGCGGTGACAATGAAAAGGACATTAAAAGACATCATCGGCCAGGAAGGCCAGTTTAAGTTATCACCGGCTCCGTTACGAGACAAAGCGCCCCTGCAGAGATTTCTGCCCGCCAAAATTAATACAAAGACAGGACTATGATTTGGCGGGAGATAAGACTGTCCCAAAAGAGTATAACTATGGATTGAAAGTCCATCTACGTGGCTACTTCTTCGACTTCTACGTTACTTCGCTTCTACTCGGAACAACTTCGAACTTGACTTTTTTTCTTCAAGGACTTCTCCTACAAGGAATGAACGAAGGACGGACGGTGCCAGGATCGGCGCCTCTGCCACTTCGGCAGATGCAGAATCGATGAAAACGTTTTCATCTTTTTAAAGACGGACGGTTTCGGTGAAAAGACAACGTGGTCGGTGTTCAGCCAAACAAGGCTCGGCCACGACGAGAAGACGACGAGGGTGGCCCGGGTACTGAGGTCGGGAGATCATCGACGACCCAGGCCGACGGAGAAGAAACCCTCTGGAGGACCGGCGATCCAGGCCAAAAGATTCTCCCATGTGCATGCACTTCTTCAGCAGCCTGCATCTAAGTCTGCTCCATGAACCCAAATAGTGGATCTCAACCTTGACGAGCGCTCATCAAGGCTGTGTCTACCCCACCGCCTCGAGGGAGAGAAAATATCGACTGCGCCAGAAGCTTCCAAATCCACGTGACGACGGAAAGCGGTGCCAAAAGGCTGCGAACCCCCTTTTTCGCGATTTCGAGAGTGGTGAGCATGATCCCAAGTTCCCCAGGTCGAAACTTAGTTTAGGTATAGGGGAGTTAAGGGTAATCGTAATGTGTTTCCCCTTTTTCGATGTGCCGTGTGTTCCCCATTTCCATAGAGTTAAGTTCATAAATTTGTGTATGATTGTAGTAACTTTAATCTGTGCCTATGACATGTATTTTGTAATGCTTCAAACGGTTTAAAAATAAAAGCATCCATTTCGTGCTATTTAACCTGGTCTATTGAGTTCTTTCTCTGCACTACTGTTCTCTGCATCTAAGTCCAAGGTCTAGAACCGTAGGGGGAGTGGGTCGAACCACTCAAGGGTAATTATTGCACGAAACCTGGCAGGAGACCAGAACGAGCAAGAGAAACCCCCTACAAATAAATCCGAGACTCGATGTTAGCGAAACAAAACAAGGCTTTTATTGACTTAGAAGGTAACACACAGGAGAGGGGTATCTTCCATCCAGAGCTCTGCCGTACTGGATGTGCTGCAGGCTGGGCCAGCTTACATAGGGCCAGGTATGGGCGGAGCCCTACACATAGTACAATACAATGGTGAGGAAACGGAACAGAGGTAAGGGAAATGAAACTGAAACCAACCACAGTCACAGGCAGTGATGAATGGAATATTTCATCACAGCTGCCAGACTGGGTCTGCGACAGGTGGTGAGGGAACCAAGAGGGAAAAACCTACTTGATCTCGTCCTCACCAATCTACCTGTTGCAGATGCATATGTCCATGACAGCATTGGTGGAAGTGACCACCGCACAGTCCTTGTGGAGACGAAGTCCCGTCTTCATGTTGAGGATACCCTCCACCGTGTTGTGTGGCACTACCACCGTGCTAAATAGGACAGATTTCGAACAGATCTGGCAACTCAAAACTGGGCATCCATGAGGCGCTGTGGACCATCAGCAGCAGCAGAATTGTATTCAACCACAATCTGTAACCTCATGGTCCGGCATATCCCTCACTCTACCATTACCATCAAGCCAGGAGATCAACCCTGGTTTAATGAAGAGAGCAGGAACAGCACCAGGCATACCGAAAAATGAGGTGTCAACCTGGTGAGGCTACAACACAGGACTACTTGCATGCCAAACAATGGAAGCAACATGCGATAGACAGAGCTAAGCGATCTCACAACCATCGGATCAAATCAAAGCTCTGCAGTCCTGCCACATCCAGTCGCGAGTGGTGGTGGACAATTAAACAGTTAACAGGAGGAGGAGGCTCCAAAAATATCCCCATCCTCAATGATGGTGGAGCCCAGCACGTGAGTGCAAAAGACAAGGCTGAAGCATTTGCAACTATCTTCAGCCAGAAGTGCCGAGTGGATGATCCATTTCGGCCTCCTCCTGAGGTCCCCAGCATCACAGATGCCAGTCTTCAGCCCATTCAATTCACTCCACGTGATGTCAAGAAATGGCTGAAGACACTGGATACTGCAAAGGCTATGGGCCTTGACAACATTCCGGCAATAGTACTGAAGACTTGTGCTCCAGAACTAGCTGCGCCCCTAGCCAAGCTGTTCCAGTACAGCTACAACACTGGCATCTACTGGCAATGTGGAAAATTGCCCAAGTATATCCTGTCTACAAAAAGCAGGACAAATCTGACCCGGCCAATTACCGTCCCATCAGTCTACTCTCAATCATCAGCAAAGTGATGGAAGGTGTCGTCGACAGTGCTATCAAGCGGCACTTACTCAGCAATAACCTGCTAACTGACGCCCAGTTTGGGTTCCACCTGGGCCACTCAGCTCCTGACCTCATTACAGCCTTGGTCCAAACATGGACAAAAGAGCTGAACTCAAGAGGTGAGGTGAGAGTGACTGCCCTTGACATCAAGGCAGCATTTGATCGAGTGTGGCATCAAGGAGCCCTAGCAAAACTGAAGTCAATGGGAATCAAGGGGGAAACTCTCCATTGGTTGGAATCATACCTAGCACAAAGGAAGTTGGCTGTGGTTGTTGGAGATCATTCATCTCAATCACATGACATCACTGCAGGAGTTCCTCAGGGCAGTGTCCTAGGCCCAACCATCTTCAGCTGTTTCATCAATGACCTTCCCTCCATCATAAGGTCAGAAGTGGGGATGTTCGCTGATGATTGCACACTGTTCAGCACCATTCGAGACTCGTCAGATACTGACGCAGTCCGTGTCCATATGCAGCAAGACCTGGACAACATTCAGACTTGGGCTGACAAGTGGCAAGTAACATTCGCACCACACAAGTGCCAGGCAATGACCATCTCCAACAAGCGAGACTCTAACCATCTCCCCTTGACATTCAATGGCATTACCATCACTGAATCCCCCACTATCAACATCCTGGGGGCTACCAATGATCAGAAACTGAACTGGACCAGCCATATAAATACTGTGGCTACAAGAGCAGGCCAGAGGCTGGGAATTCTGCGGCGAGTGTCTCACCTCCCAACTCCCCAAAGCCTTTCCACCATCTACAAGGCACAAGTAAGGAGTGTGATGGAATACTCTCCACTTGCCTGGATGAGTGCAGCTCCAACAACACTCAAGAAGCTCGACACCATTCAGGATAAAGCAGCCCGCTTGATTGGCACTCCATCCACCACCTTCAACATTCACTCCCTCCACCACCAGCGCACTGTGGCTGCAGTGTGTAGCATCTACAAGATGCACTGCAGCAACTCGCCAAAGCTCCTTCAACAGCACCTTCCAAACCCGTGACCTCTACCACTTAGAAGGACAAGGGCAGCAGGCGCATGGGAACATCACCACCTACAAGTTCACCTCCAAGCCACACACCATCCTGACTTGGACCTGTATCGCCGTTCCTTCACTGTCGCTGGGCCAAAATCCTGGAACTCCCTTCCTAGCAGCATTGTGGGTGTGCCTACACCATATGGACTGCAGCGGTTCAAGAAGGCGGCTCACCACCATCTTCTCAAGGGCAATTAGGGATGGGCTCTAAATGCAGGCCTAGCCAGCAATGCCCACATCCCATCAATGAATAAAAAAAAAGAAAACACTAGTGGGAGTAGTTAATAGCCCCTTAACAGTAGTTGTAGCGTTGGGCAGAGTATAAATCAGGAAATTAGATGTGCATGTAACCAAGGGTAATACAGTAATAATGGGTGATGTTAATCTTCATAGACTGGGCAAACCAAATTTGCAGTAATAGTGTGAAGGACCAATTCATGGAATGCATTCAAGAGAGTTCTAGATCAGTATGTTGAGGAACCAACTAGGAAACAGACTATTTTAGATCTAGTATTGTGCAATGTGACAGGGTTGATTAATAACCTTATAGTAAAGGAGCCTCTGGGGAAGAATGATCATAAAATATGATTGAAATTCAATATGAATTTCAGAGTGATTTAGTTGAGTCTTTAACTAGTGTCTTAAATCTGAACAAAGCAAACTACGTAGGTATGATGGGCAAGTTGGCTAAGGAAAATTGGGAAACTACATTAAGAGATATGACTGTAGATAAGGAATGGCAAACATTTAAAGAATTAATTTATAATTCACAACGAATATACATTCCCTTAAAGAATAAAAGCCCCACGGAAAAAGTGGTCCAACCGTGGCTAGCAAGAGAAGTTAAAGATAGTATTAGATTAAAGGCTTATAATGTTGCCAAAAAGTGTACCAAGCCAAAGGATTGGGAGGAGTTTAGAATTCAGCAAAGGAGGACCAAGAAACTGATAGAGAGATAAGAAAATAGAATGAGAGTAAACTAGCGAGACATAAAAAGATTGTAAAAGCCTCTATAGATATGTAAAAAGGAAGAGATTAGCAAAAGTAAATGTAAACTGCAGCATGTGGGAGTTTGTGGAGAGCATTGTGATTCCGCACAATCTCATCTGCAGCAAGCGTCTGCATCTGGCGGAGTAGTTGAGCTGGAGTCCGAGGTGCAGACATTGGCATTGGACATTGCAGGGCAATTGGGGGGGGCGGGGGGGCGGAGGAGTTACCTGGACATTTTGATACAGGAGGCAGTCACACCACTTAGGTTAGGTAGTGGTACAGATCTGGTTAGTGGTCAGGGACAGGAGGGTGTGACAGTCACGCAGGTAAGGGGACCCCATGTGCCTTACAGGTGGCGGCAGGAGAAATGATAATGTGGAATAAAGGAAAAATCAAAGACATTAAACAAATACTTTGTATCTGTCTTCACGGTAGAAAACACAAAAAATATTCTAGAAATAGTGGGGAACCAAGGGTCTAGTGAAGAACTTAAAATTAGTATTAGTAAAGAAATAGTACTGGCGAAATGAATGGGACTAAAGGCCGACAAATCTCCTGGACCCGATGGTCTACATCCTAGGGTTTTAAAAGAGGTGACTACAGAGATAGTGGATGCATTGATTTTGATCTTCCAGTATCACTAGATTTTAGAATGCTCCCCATGGTTTGTAAGGTAGCAAATGTAACCCTGCTATTCAATTAAGGAAAGAAAGAGAAAACAGGGAACTACAGGCCAGTTAGCCTGACATTAGTAGCACAGAAAATGCCAGAATCTATTATTAGGGACATGGTAACAAGGCACTTAGAAAATCATAATATGATTGAGCAGAGTCAACACAGATTTATGAAAGGGAAAAGGTGTTTAACAAACCTGTTTGAGGGTGTAACTAGCAGGGTACATCAGGGGGAAAACCAGTGGATGTAGTTTATTTAGATTTTCAAAAAGCATTCAATAAAGCTGCCACACAAGAGGTTATTACACAAAATTAGGGTTCCTGGGATTGGGAGCAATATATTGGCATGGAGTGCGGATTGGATAACGGGCCATTTTCGGGTTGGTAGGCTATAACTAGTGGGGTACCATAAGGATCAGTGCTTGGGTCTCAGCTATTTACAATCTATAGTAATGACTTAGATGAGGGGACCGAGGGTAACGTATCCAAGTTTGCTGACGCTACAAAGCTAGGTGGGAAAGTTCTGTTGGGACCGTTCTAGAATCTAGGAAATTTTGGAAGATCACAACCAATGCATCCACTATCTCTTCAGCCACCTCTTTTAGAACCCCAGGATGTAGGCCATCAGGTCCAGGGGATTTGTCAGCTTTTAGTCCCATTAGTTTCAAATTCTTTTTCCTCTACTGATCTTAATTACTTTAAGTTCCTCACTCTCATTAGCCCCTTGGTTCCCCATTATTTTTGGTATGCTTGTGTCTTCTTCTGTGAAGACAGATACAAAATATTTGGTTTAAAGTCTCTGCCACTTCATTATTCCCCATTATAATTTCTCCTGTCTCAGTCTCTAAGGGACCAATGCTTACTTGTGTGAGTGGCCAAGAATGTGGCAGATGGAATATAATGTGGAGAAATGTGAAGTTATCCACTTTGGTAGGAAAAATAGAAAAGCAGAATCTTTTTTAAAAGGTGAGACCCCAAGAAATGTTGGTATTCAGAGGGACCTGGGTGTCCTTGTACATGAATCACAGAAAGTTAACATGCAGCAAGCAATTAGTAAAGCAAATGATAGGTTAGTCTTTATTACAAAGGGATTGGAGTATAAGAGTAAAGAGGTCTTACTGAAATTATATAGGGCCTTGGTGAGACCACACCTGGAGTAGTGTACAATTTTGGTCTCCTTATCAAAGGAAGGATATACTTGCCTTAGAGAGGGTGCAATGAAGATTCACTAGTCTGATTCCTGGGATGAGGGGATTGTCCTATGAGGAGAGACGGAGTAGACTAGGCCTATATCCCCTAGAGTTTAGAAGAATGAGGTGTGATCGCATTGAAACATACAAAATTTAATGGGTTTGATAGGGTAGATGCATGTTTCCCTTGACTGGGGAGTCTAGAACTAGGGCCCACAATCTCATAATAAGGGGTCGACCATTTAAAACTGAGATGAGGAGGAATTTTGTCACTCAGAGTTGTGAATCTTTGAAATTCTCTACCCCAGAGGGCTTTGGATGCTAAGTTGTTGAGTATATTCAAGAAAGGGATCGATAGATTTTTGGATACAAAGAGAATCAGTGGATATGGCGGGAAAATGGAGTTGAGGTAGACGATCAGCCATGACCTTACTGAATGGTGGAGCAGGCTCGAAGGGCCGAATGGCCTACTCCTGCTCCATTTCTTATGTTCTTAAGATTTCAGCCAGTGAAGACACATATGGATGAACATGAAGGAATGCGTCAGCTATCAGCACAAAAAGGCTGTACTAGTACAAAGAAGAAAGTACTAGCAAACTTTCATTATACTCCCTTATATTCTCAAGACATCAAGTTCTTTACAACCAATTAATTACTTTTTGGAACTTAGAAGCAAACATGTCAGTACTGAAGGAATGCTGCACTGTTGGAGCTGCCGTTTTTCAGATGAGATGTTTAAGCAAGGCTCTATCCGCCCTCTCAGGTGGACATAAAAGATCCCATGACACGATTCGAAGAAGAGTTCCTTCTGGTGTCCTGGCCAATATTTATCCCTCAACCAACATCATGAAAACAGATTATCTGGCCATTATCACATTGCTGTTGGTTAAACCTTGCTATGTGCACTTCAAAAGTAATTTATTGGCTGTGAAGCGCTTTAGGACGTCCTGAGGTCGCGAAAGGGGCTGTATATATGCAAATTCTTTCTTTCATCTTGGATTCTTTGATTTTTATGTTCCTCCCACAACTTGTCCCAGTTTTTATTGCAAATCTTTTGCCTGGTTGCCATTAGACGTGAAGCGCTCCTCTTTCCCACAGACTTAAAAAAAAAATCTAACTCCTCAATCCTGTTTTACCAGCTTCTCGTGTGATGTGGGTTGTCTTATGATGTAGTGCTCCTGTCTCTTGCACAGAAAATTTGTGCACAGTGGCTGCTATTTGCCAGCACCGGAAGACCACAGGCAAGGTTGAGAGTCACTGCCTGTGGTTTTTCCAATACGCACTGGCAGCTGGCTCTAATCTTGCTCTCCATTTAAACTCAAGAGGACTGATTGTATACTTTCCCTCCATTCATCACTCCCATAACTGTCAGGTAAAGATATGCCAGAACCTCCTTAGGTCGTTTGTACATTGTTTCTTTTCGATTCGTAACCAAGCACCTAGAGGGAGAGTCGATAAAGTGGAACATCCATCCAAATCAGGGTTAAATGTGCATACTTTTTGCTTCAGACTGATGGGGGAAAGAAAAATAAATGAATCAAGAAGCAGTTGGCTTTCAGCCAGTTCTAGTGAGTCACCTCGAAAGGATTGATGGAGAGAGCTCAGCAAGTCACTAAGGAGCTTTGTCATGACTCACGGTGACTTAGCAAAACCCAAAGTAGTTCGCCGATGACTACAAAGCAAAAACACAACATGATCTGATTTCTTGACGGATGCAAGAAGCAGCATCTTCCACTTATTAATTTTTGTGTGAAAGAATAAACATGCTGTGAATTTATACTTACTGGAAAGCTTTCGAGGAAAGGAAAAACTACAGGGAGTATTAATGTAAATGTGTAAATGGAACGTTTCCCATTTTGGGCATCCAGTGTCAGCATTAAGCACTCCCAGGTCTGGTGTAGCAACAACTTGTTATCATATAATGCTTTTAACGTACAAAACGTCCCACCTTGCTTCACAGGTGCGTAATCAGACAAAAATTGACACCGAGCCAAAGGAGGAGACGTTAACATAGGTGACCAAACACTTGGTCAAAGAGGTAGGTTTTAAGCAGCATTTTAGCACTAGCTTGAAGCTCCCTGTACACTGCCCCAACAATGAGCACCAGCCCTGTCCTCAGAAGAGCATCCCCTACTGCACCAATGTGGCTTTTTTTGCATTTCCGTGAATAGGATTGCCAATTTACGGACAGTTTTGAGATGTAGACTCGGGCCCATTAGGAACTGGATTAAGACTGCATTGGTCAAGTTTGCAGATGATACCAAACTAGGAGGGACAGTGGAATCAGAAATTACAGAATGAGCTAGACAAAGTGCGTAAGTGGCAGTTGAAATTTCACAGACAGCCGTAAAAGTACAGCAGGTGGGCAACACATACTCCATGAAGTGTTGAAATAGCTAAGAGTGAAGTTGAAAGAAATTAAGGGGTCTTAGCAGACTCATCATGCCCAACCAATGCATGGCAGGAATCAACAAAACCAATACATCCATAACACTGGAATACAAGTCAGAGGAAGTCATGATCACATTGCACAATGCTCTCATCAGGCCACACTCAGTACTGTGTACAATTCTGGTCACGGAGATATTCAAGCGTTGGAGACAGGAGAGAAAAGCCACAGGATGATTTAGATTTGGAAGGTCTCAGTTATGAGAAAACACTGGAGAAACCTTGGCTCTTCAGCTATGAAAGGAGGTGTCTGAGAGGTGATCTTAGGAGGTAGATAAATTAGTTATGGGAATGGTAAAAGTAAATTCAGAATACTACTGCATAATGCAGGAGTAGGATAGGGGAACACAGGTTCAAAGCAGTAAAAGAAAGATTTAGGACTGGTGTCAGGAAATTCTTCTTTGCACAGCGTGATCAACACATGGAATGGACTCCCAGATAGAGTAGGGAGGTTTAAATCCTGGATTCATTTAAGGACCAATTGGTTGGGGGACTTTAGGGTCACTCTAGATGGATTAATCAAGATGGGCCAAATGAACTTCCTGATCTGTAACTGTCTACTTGTTTTACATAGGTCTGTGAAATGACAAATTCAACTAGAACAAGCGATAAATATATTTGTCACTGTGGGGTCAATTTTAAGCCTACCCGCCTGGCAGGGAGACAGGTAAAATCACAGAAATCACAGAAACCTCACAGTACAGATAGAGGCCATTTCGGCCCATCGAGCCTGCACCGACACATATCCCACCCAATCCCCGTAACCCCTACACCAACACATAGCCCACCCTATCCCTGTAACCCCACGTATTTAATCCCCCTAACACTAAGGGTCAATTTTTTATCATAGCCAATCAACCTAACCCCGCACATCTTTGGACTGTGGGAGGAAACCGGAGCACCCGGAGAAAACCCACGCAAACACGGGGAGAATGTGCAAACTCCACACAGACAGTCACCCGAGGCTGGATTCGAACCCGGGTCCCTGGCGCTGTGAGGCAACAGTGCTAACCACTATGCCATCTGTTACTAAAAAAAAAATACATGAAAAAAAAACCTTGAAGCAACACAATATTCTGCAGTTTTATAGCAAAACTACACAACTTAACAACAGTTCCATGGGTGCAGGAGTAAACTGAAGCAGGAAATCTAGAGACCCAATTTAAGGAGAGGCACGAAGCAACCCAACAGCATGCATCTCGAGAGGCCTTGTCGGCAGAATGAACACAACTGTGTGTAAGCTGTTTAAAAAGACAGGCATCTCAAACCTTTCTGGCCTCAACAAATACACACATAGATTTAGCTACTGATCTTACGTTTCATGCAAAATTGTTGCTTCCGGTTCATCATTTTATATAAAAATTTAAGATATTTGAGTATCCATAACTAATAAAGTTTCCCGTATCTACATCATAACCACAGGCTGTCAGTCATTGCCAGCAATGGGTTTAATCGAGCATTTGGATCTACTTAAATCTGGTTAGCTACTTCAAATTACTTTCAAACACATTTGCATCATCTCGAGCTATAACTTCCACCAGCGCTGACTAGCCCGCACTCCCCCCCACCCCCTGCTTGCAATGATGACCTCCATTATGGTCCGGTCTACAACCTCTCAGATCCTAGGAAGTCTCCCACTCTTGCCACTTCCCCTGGTATAACAACCAACTCTGAAGCCTCAGATCAGCAGATCCTGGTCTGGAAAACACTGTGCATCCGGCCTGGCTGGACGGCCTCAGTGTGTATCATCGCTCCCTCTCCTGACTGTTCATTCTTCCCAGGTTATGAGAAAGAACAGAACTATCTCCAAACTCCTTTCATCCACTTCCTCAGACCTTCCACACCTCACCAAAATGTCAGGAACCCTTTGGACATTTCTGTCTTAGATCAAGGTTATCTAGAGCCACTGCTTCTTCTAACTGCCCAACCAACAGAGGGGAAATTTTCATCTCATTAGCCAGGTCTCAGCTGAAAGGCCAGCATCTAACTCATTGCACCAACCATTTCCCATTACAAAGATATGGTTGCAGGGTAACCAAAGCTGGGAATTGAATGTTCCAGGGTACTCAAAATTTAGGAAGGACAGACAAAAAGGAAAAGGAGGTGGCGTAGCTCTGTTAATAAGGGATCTTGGCTTGGCAGATCGTGATGTAGAACTGGAATCAGTTTGGGTGGCGCTAAGAAACAGCAAAGGGCAGAAAACATTGGTGGGAGTTGTGTATAGGCCACCAAACAGTAATGGTAATGTAGGGCACAGTATCAATCAAGAGATTAGAAGTGCATGTAACAAGGGCAATATGGTAATCATGGGGGACTTTAATCTACATATTGACTGGGCAAATCAAATTACCACTAATGGTGTGGAGGATGAATTCTTGGAATGCTGCGAGATGGTTTCCTGGATCAGTATGAGGAGGAGCCAACCAGGGAACAGGCTATTCTGGACCTGGTACTGCGCAATGAGAAAGGGCTAATCAATAATCTTGTGGTAAAGGGGCCTTTAGGGACAAGTGACCATAATATGATTGAAATTTTTATTAAGTTTGAGAGTGATGTAGTCCAATCTGAAAATAAGGTCTTCAATCTAAACAGAGGAAATTACAAGGGTATGAGGGACAATTTGGCCATGGTAGATTGGGAGACGACACTAAAAAGGTATGAAGGTGGACATACAATGGCTAACATTCAAGGAAATAATGCATAATTTGCAACAAACATATTTCTCTAGGGCATAAAAACCCAAAAAGAAAAGTGGTCCAACCATGGCTAACAAGAGAAATTAAAGCTAGTATTAAGTCAAAGGAGGAAGCTTATAAAGTTGCCAGAAAAAGCAGTCAGCCTGAGGATTGGGATCTTTTCAGAAATCAGCAAAGGGGGAACCAAGAAATTGATAAAGAAAGGGAAAATGGAATATGAACACAAACTAGCAAAAAATATAAAAACGGATTGTAAAAGCTTCTATAGGTATGTGAAAAGGAAAAGACTGGCAAAGGTAAATGTAGGTCCTTTACAGTCAGAGATGGGAGAATTTATAATGGGGAATGAGGAAATGGTAGAGAAATTAAATAAATACTTTGTTTCTGTTTTCACGAAGACACAAAAAACTTCCCAGGAATATGAGAAAACCAAGGCTGTGGCGAGAATGAGGAACTTAAAGAAATTTAGTAAAAAAACAGTACTAGCAAAATTAATGGGACTAAAAGTCAATAAATCTCAAGAACCAGATGACCTACATCCTAGGGTTTTGAAAGAGGTGGCCATTGGGATAGTAGACGCATTGGTTGTCATCTTCCAAAATTCTATAGATTCTGGAATGGTTCCTGCAGATTGGAAGGTAGCAAATGTAACCCCGCTATTTAAGGAAGGAGGGAGAGAGAAAACGGGGAACTACAGATCTGTTAGCCTCACATCAGTAGTTGGGAAAATGCTGGAATCTATTATAAAGGTTGCAATAACTAGGCACTTAGCAACTAATACTAAGATTCGGCAGAATCAACATGGATTTATGAAAGGGAAATCCTGTTTGACAAACTTATTGGAGTTCTTTGAGGATGTAACTAGTGGAGTAGACAAAGGGGAACCGGTAGATGTGGTGTATTTGGATTTTCAGAAGGCCTTCAATAAGGTCCCACACAAGAGGTTGGCGAATAAAATTAGGGCATATGGAATTGCGGGTAATATACTAGCATGGCTTGAGAATTAGTTAACAGACAGAAAACAAAGTAGGGATAAACGAGTCTTTTTCAGGTTGGCAGGCTGTGACTAGTGGGGTGCCGCAAGGATCGGTGCTTGGGCCCCAGCTATTCACAATCTATATCAATGATTTGGATGAGGGGACTAAATGTATAAGAATATAAGAACATAAGAAATAGGGGCAGGAGTAGGCCAATCGGCCCCTCGAGCCTGCTCTGCCAGTCAATAAGATCATGGCTGATCTGATCCTAACCTCAAATCTACTTCCACTCTCCATCCCACCCGAACCCATGTGATCTCCCGGGAGAGGCAAAAAACCAGGTAAAAAACCCAATGGCCAATTTGGGAGAAAAAATCTGGGAAATTCCTCTCCGACCCATCTAGGCGATCGAAACTCGTCCAGGAGATCACTCTGTCCCTGTATTTCCTGCAGTACTTACCTTCTGTAAAAGGTGATTTCCACCCCAGCCAGGAACAGGCCCAATTTACTCTTGAAGGACTCCTAGCTGGCAGCCTGTTCCTGAGGTCTCCACTAATCCCTGTGAATAGAACCATCTCCTGAAATCTAACACAGAATTAGAACACAAGAAGTAGGAGCAGGACCAGGCTACACGGCCTCTGGCCCCGCTCCGCCACCCACAGGGCCATGACCGATCCGAACCTAGACTCATGTCCAATTTCCTGCCCGCTCCCCGTAACCCCTAATTCCCTTTACTTCTAGGAAACTGTCTATTTCTGTTTTAAATTTATTTAATGATGTAGCTTCCACAGCTTTCTGGGGCAGCAAATTCCACAGACCTACTACCCTCTGAGTGAAGAAGTTGCTCCTCATCTCAGTTTTGAAAGAGCAGCCCCTTATTCTAAGACTATGCCCCCTAGTTCTAGTTTCACCCATCATTGGGAACATCCTCACCGCATCCACCTGATCAAGCCCCTTCACAATCTTATATGTTTCAATAAGATCGCCTCTCATTCTTCTGAACTCCAATGAGTAGAGTCCCAATCTACTCAACCTCTCCTCATATGTCAACCCCCTCATCCCTGGGATTAACCGAGTGAACCTACTTTGTACTGCCTTGAGAGCAAGTATGTCTTTTCTTAAGTATGGACACTAAAACTGTATGCAGTATTCCAGGTGCGGTCTCACCAATACCTTGTATAACTGCAGCAATACCTCCGTTTTTATATTCTATCCCCCTAGCAATAAAAGCCAACATTCCATTGGCCTTCTTGAGCACCTGTATACTAACTTTTTGAATTTTGTGCACCAGGACCCCCAGATCCCTTTGTACTGCCGTACTTTCCAGTTTCTTGCATAACCTCACACTTTCCAGTGTTGTATTCCATCTGCCAAATCTCTGCCCACTTACTTAGCCTGTCTATGTCCCTTTGCAGGTTTTTTATGTCCTCCTCACTCACTACTTTCCCTCCCATCTTAGTATCATCTGCAAACTTTGATATGTTACACTCGGTCCCCTCCTCCAAATCATTAATATAGATTGTAAAGAGTTGGGGACCCAGCACTGACCCCTGCGGAACACCACTAGTTACTGATTGCCAGTCTGAGAATGAACCATTTATCCCAACTCTCTGCTTTTTGTTAGATAACCAATCCTCCACCCATGCCAGAATATTACCCCCAATCCCGTGATTTTTTTTATCTTGAGCAATAATCTTTTGTGTGGCACCTTGTCAAATGCCTTTTGGAAGTCTAAATACACTACGTCCACTGGTTCCCCTTTATCCACCCTATATGTTATGTCCTCAAAGAACTCAAGCAAATCAAAAATGTACCATTTCCAAATTTGCTGATGACACAAAGCTAGGTGGCAGTATCAGTTGCAAAGAGGATGTGAAGAGCTGTCAAGGGGATCTCGATAGGCTCAGTGAGTAGGCGAGAACATGGCAGATGGATTATAACGTGGATAAATGTGAAGTTATCCACTTTGGTAGAAAAAACAGAAGGGCAGAGTATTTCCTAAATGGTGAAAGATTGGGGAATGCAAATGCTCAAAAGGGTCCTGGGTGTCCTTGTACATGAGTCACTGAAAGTGAATGTGCAGGTACAGCAAACCATTAGGAAGGCAAATGGTATGCTGGTCTTCATTACAAGAGGATTTGAGTACAGGAGTAAATAAGTCTTACTCCAATTATATAGCGCCTTGGTGAGACCACACCTGGAGTAGTGTGTGCAATTTTGTTCTCCTTACCTAAGGAAGGATGTACTTGCCATAGAGGGAGTGCAATGAAGGTTCACGAGATTGATTCCTGGGAAGGCGCGACTGTCGTATGAAAAGAGATTGAGTAAACTAGGCCTGCATTCTCTTGAATTCAGAAGAATGAGAGGGGATCTCATTGAAGCATACAAAATTATTACAGAGCTTGATAGGATGCTAGGAGAATGTTTCCCTTGGCTGGGGAGTCTAGAGCCAGGGGCCACAGCCTCAGGATAAAGGGCAGGCCATTCAGGACTGAGGTGAGAAGAAATGTCTTCACACAGAGGGTGGTGAATCTTTGGAATTCTCTACCCCAGAGGGCTGTGGAGGCTCAGTCATTGGGTATATTCAAAACAAAAGTCGATAGATTTCTGATTAGTAAGGGCATCAAGGGATATGGCGATAAGGCCGGTGGATGGTATTGAGGCAGAAGATCAGCCATGATCTCATTGAATGGCAGAGCAGGCTCGAAGGGCTGAATGGCCTACTCCTGCTCCTATTTCTTATGTTCTTATGTACTTGCCAGACTCAACACAAACACATTGCTGCCAACGTTCTCCCGAAGGTGCGCACCACGCAGCAATCTGGAGGTCCTGCGCAGGCCGCTCACAAGCTGGAAGAGATACCGCGCATGCAAATTGTAAAGGGACCACACACAAAAAATATTAACTTAACAGGAGCAGGAGTAGGCCATATGGCCCTTCTAACCTGCTCCGCCATTCAATAAGATCATGGCTGATCTTCTACCTCATCTCCACTTTCCTGAGCTATCCCCATATCCCTTGATTCCCTTAAAATTCAAAAATCTATCGATCTCTTTCTTGAATATACTCAACGACGGAGCCTCCACAGCCCTCTGGGGTAGAGAATTCCAAAGATTCACCACCCGAGTGAAGAAATTTCTCCTCATCTCAGTCCTAAATGGCCGACCGCTTATTCTGAGACTGCAACCCCTGGTTCTAGACTCCCCAGCCAGGGGAAACATCCTCCCTGCATCTACCCTGTCGAGCCCTGTAAGAATTTTGTATGTTTCAATGAGATCACCTCTCATTCTTCTAAACCCTAGAGAATATAGGCCTACACTGCTCAATCTCTCCTCATAGGACAATCCACCCCATCCCAGGAATCAGTCTGGTAAACCTTCGTTGCACTTACTTTCACACAAGTATTTAAACGCACTTTTGTGGACTTTCCCCCCCCCCCCCCAGAGGCCAGTGTCCGGTGAGACCGGAGTTTTAGTGAGCATTTAAACTCACTTTCGCAGGCTTTTTTTCCCCAGAGGTTTACCAATCTCACAGACTGGAAGCGGCATTCCAAAGCCACGTCGGAGCAGCGGGAGCAGAGGAGGAGCAGTCGGGTATAAAAACCCACGACCAGCGAGGCCCGAGAGCACTCGGAGCAGCGGGAGCAGAGGAGGAGCAGTCGGGTATAAAAACCCACGACCAGCGAGGCCCGAGAGCACTCGGAGCAGCGGGAGCAGCGGAGGAGCAGTCGGGTATAAAAACCCACGACCAGCGAGGCCCGAGAGCACTCGGAGCAGCGGGAGCAGAGGAGGAGCAGTCGGGTATAAAAACCCACGACCAGCGAGGCCCGAGAGCACTCGGAGCAGCGGGAGCAGAGGAGGAGCAGTCGGGTATAAAAACCCACGACCAGCGAGGCCCGAGAGCACTCGGAGCAGCGGGAGCAGAGGAGGAGCAGTCGGGTATAAAAACCCGCGAGGCCCGAGAGCACTTAGAGCAGCAGAGAGCAGCGAGGAGGAGCCCGGCTTAAAAACCGGCGGCAGTTGCGAGGCGTACCAAATCAACAGCAGAGGAGAGGGGTAAATAGTAATCAGTGTGTGACGTCACCAGGGAGCAGCTGGTGCAGTCGGGAGAGCAGGAGGCCAGTAACTCTTATATAGGTGGAGCTGTTGCTAAACCCGAAACACTACAGTGTAGTGTCTCCCACCCTTCCACCTCCTCTAACCTTTTAGGGGAAGTTGAAAAGGTAGGTTCAATTTATTTTATTTCAGGAGCCTAACCTAGGTGGAAAAGGTTCCAGGACAGGAGGCGGCAGTGAAAATACAACACCAGAAAACAGGTAGGTGACTGGTTGGTGAGTACTTTCACAAACTTATTCTAAGTAGAATTCAATAATTAAGCTAAATCGTAGTAAAAAAAGGGTCTTGTAAGGGTTAAGTCATGGAAGGGCAGCTCAGACCCGTGTCATGCTCCTCCTGTGCCATGTGGGAAATCAGGGACACTGTCCCTGACAACTGTGTGTGCAGGAAGTGTGTCCAGCTGCAGCTCCTAGCGGACCGCATGGCGGCGCTGGAGCTGCGAATGGACTCACTCTGGAGCATACGCGATGCTGAGGATCTTGTGGATAGCACATTCAGTGAGTTGGTCACACCGCAGGTAAAGGCTAGCTCAGACAGTAAATGGGTGACCAAAAGGCAGGGTAAAGGCAGGAAGGTAGTGCAGGAGTCACCTGCGGTCATCTCCCTCCAAAACAGGTTTACCGTTTTGGGTACTGTTGGGGGAGATGACTTATCAGGGGAAGGCACCAGCAGCCAGGTTCAGGGCACCATGACTGGCTCTGCTGCACAGAAGGGCGGGAAAAAGAGGGATAGGGCTATAGTGATAGGGGATTCAATTGTAAGGGGGATAGACAGGAGTTTCTGTGGCCGAGACCGAGACTCCAAGATGGTATGTTGCCTCCCTGGTGCAAGGGTCAAGGATGTCTCGGAGCGGGTGCAGAGCATTCTGAAGGGGGAGGGGGATCAGCCAGTTGTCGTGGTACATGTAGGTACCAACGATGTAGGTAAAAAGAGGGAGGAGGTCCTACAAGCTGAATTTAGGGAGTTAGGAGCTAAATTGAAAAGTAGGACCTCAAAGGTAGTAATCTCTGGATTGCTACCAGTGCCACGAGCTAATAAGTTTAGAGAGAGTAAGATAGATAAGCTAAATACGTGACTTGAGCAGTGGTGCAAGGGAGAGGGATTTAAATTCTTGAGGCATTGGAACCAGTTCTTGGGGAGGAGGGACCTGTACCAAGGGGACGGTCTACACCTGAACTGTGAGGGAGCCGATGTCCTCGGGGTAATATTTTCTAGGGCGGTTCGGGAGGATTTAAACTAATTTGGCAGGGGGATGGGAACCTAGGTAGTGGAAAAGAGGGAAGTCATATGAAGTCAGAAATAGATGGTAGAAAGGTGAGAAGCAATAAGCAAAGGAGAGAAACACAAAGGGCCAAACTAATTCATAATGAGAGTGTGAAAAAAGCAAGCCTGAAGGCTTTGTATCTTAATGCTAGAAGCATTAGGAACAAGGTGGATGAATTAGTTGTGGAAATAGAGGTAAACAAGTATGATTTGATTGGGATTACAGAAACGTGGCTGCAGGGTGGGCAAGGCTGGGAACTTAACATCCAGGGATATACAATATTTAGGAAGGATCGGCAAAAAGGTAGGGGAGGTGGGGTAGCATTGCTGGTAAAGGAGGGGATTAATGCAATGGAAAGGAAGGATATTAACTCGGATGAAACGGAATCTGTATGGGTAGAAATGAGAAATAGCAAGGGGAGGAAAACGTTAGTGGGTGTGATATATAGGCCTCCAAATAGTAATATGGAGGTGAGGGAAGGCATAAAAAGGGAAATTAGAGAAGCGTGCGATAAGAGCACAGCTGTCATCATGGGTGACTTTAATTTACATATTGATTGGACTACCCAAATTAGTAAAAATTCTGAGGAGGAGGAATTCCTGGAATGTTTTCGGGACGGTTATCTGGACCAATATGTCGAGGAGCCGACTCGAGATCAGGCCATTTTAGACTGGGTATTGTGCAATGAGAAGGGACTTATCAGCAATCTTCTTGTACGAGGCCCCTTGGGTCAGAGCGATCATAATATGATCGAGCTCTCAGTCGAGATGGAGAGTGAGGAAATTGAATCAGAGACTAAGGTCCAGAACTTAAATAAAGGGAATTACGAGGGTCTGAGACGGGAATTGGATAAGATTGATTGGGTGGTGTTTCTGGGGGGATTGACAGTAGAGAGACAATGGCAAGCATTCAAAGATAGAATGGAAGAATTCCAGAACATGTTTATACCGGTTTGGCATAAAAATAAACCTAAAAAGGTGACTCAACCGTGGATAACGAGGGGAATTAGGGACAGCATAAAATCAATAAAAAGGGCATATCAACTGGCAAAAAAAAGCACCAGACCGGAAGATTGGGGGCAGTACAGGATACAGCAAAAGAGGACAAAGGGATTAATCAGGAAGGGGAAAATAGAATACGAAAGTAAACTTGCAGCAAACATAAAGACAGACTGCAAAAGCTTTTATCGGTATATCAGGAGGAAAAGACTGGTAAAATCCCAAGTCGGTCCCTTGCAGTCCGATTCGGGAGAATATATAATGGAGAATAAGGAAATGGCAGACCAATTAAACTCATACTTTGGTTCTGTATTCACAAAGGAGGACACAAATAACCTCCCAGGAATATCGGCAAACATGGGGACTAATGAGAGGGAGGAGCTGACAGAAATTAGTATCTCTAGGGATATGGTGTTGGGTAAGTTGAGGGGACTGAAGGCCGACAAATCCCCGAGGCCTGATAAACTACATCCTAGGGTACTTAAGGAGGTGGCCCTGGAGATAGCAGATGCTCTAAGGATCATCTTCCGGAACTCCATTGACTCGGGAACAGTACCCGTGGATTGGAGGGTAGCTAATGTTACCCCAATATTTAAAAAGGGGGGTAGAGAGAAAGCAGGGAATTATAGACCAGTAAGCCTTACATCGGTTGTGGGCAAAATGCTAGAGTCCATTATTAAGGATAAAATAGCGGAGCACTTGACAAATGGGGAAAGGATCGGACAGAGTCAACATGGATTTACAAAGGGTAAATCGTGTTTGACTAATCTGCTGGAATTTTTTGAGGAAGTAACTGGTAAAATAGATGGGGGAGAGCCAGTGGATGTGGTGTACCTTGACTTCCAGAAAGCCTTCGATAAGGTTCCACACAAAAGATTATCATGCAAAATTAAGGCTCATGGAATTGGGGGCAAAGTATTAACGTGGATAGAGAACTGGCTGGCGGATAGAAAACAGAGAGTTGGAATAAACGGCTCGTTTTCGGAGTGGCAGGCAGTGACCAGCGGGGTGCCGCAAGGATCTGTCCTGGGACCCCAGCTGTTCACAATATATATAAATGATCTGGATCAGGGAATTGGATGCAATATTTCCAAATTCGCTGACGACACTAAACTAGGAGGAGGGGTGGGCTCTGATGAGGATGTCAGGAGGCTACAGTGCGATTTGGACAGGTTGGGGGAATGGGCGGATACGTGGCAGATGCACTATAATGTGGATAAATGCGAGGTTATCCACTTTGGGGGTAAAAACAGGAGGGTAGATTATTATCTAAATGGCAATAGATTGGGAGATGGGGAAGTGCAGAGGGACCTGGGTGTTCTTGTGCACCAGTCACTGAAGGAGAGCATGCAGGTGCAACAGGCGATTAAGAAGGCAAATGGTATGTTGGCCTTCATATCAAGGGGGTTCGAGTATAGGAATAGGGATACCTTACTACAGCTGTACAAGGTGCTGGTGAGACCGCATCTGGAGTATTGTGTACAGTTTTGGTCGCCCCATCTGCGGAAGGATGTTCTTGCCATGGAAAGAGTGCAACGGCGATTCACCAGGCTGATACCTGGAATGGCGGGAATGACCTACGAAGAGAGATTAAATAGTTTGGGCTTGTACTCACTGGAGTTTAGAAGATTGAGAGGGGATCTCATCGAAACATATAAAATTATGGCAGGCCTGGACAGGCTGAATTCAGAGAGAATGTTTCCAATGGCCGGGGAGCACAGAACCAGGGGCCACAGTCTAAAAATAGCGGGCAAATCATTTAAAACAGAGATGAGGAAGAATTTCTTCACTCAAAGAGTGGTGAGCCTGTGGAATTCCCTGCCACAGAGGGCTGTGAAGGCTAATTCAATAAATATTTTCAAGAGAGAATTGGATATATTTCTGAAGGCTAAGGGGATTAAGGGTTACGGAGAAAAGGCGGGGACGGGGTACTGAACTGGTAAGATCAGCCATGATCTCATTGAATGGCGGAGCAGGCTCGAAGGGCCGAATGGCCTACTCCTGTTCCTATCTCTATGTATCTATGTCACGATTCAACGATTCAACGACTCGTGAGATACTGACGCAGTCCGTGTCCATATGCAGCAAGACCTGGACAACATTCAGACTTGGGCTGACAAGTGGCAAGTAACATTCGCACCACACAAGTGCCAGGCAATGACCATCTCCAACAAGCAAGACTCTAACCATCTCCCCTTGACATTCAATGGCATTACCATCGCTGAATCCCCCACTATCAACATCCTGGGGGTTACCATTGATCAGAAACTGAACTGGACCAGCCATGTAAATACTGTGGCTACAAGAGCAGGCCAGAGGCTGGGAATTCTGCGGCGAGTGTCTCACCTCCCGACTCCCCAAAGCCTTTCCACCCTCTACAAGGCACAAGTCAGGAGTGTGATGGAATACTCTCCACTTGCCTGGATGAGTGCAGCTCCAACAACACTCAAGAAGCTCGACACCATTCAGGATAAAGCAGCCCACTTGATTGGCACTCCATCCACCACCTTCAACATTCACTGCCTCCACCACCGACGCACTGTGGCTGCAGTGTGTACCATCTACAAGATGGACTGCAGCAACTCGCCAAAGCTCCTTCAACAGCACCTTCCAAACCCGCGACCTCTACCACTTAGAAGGACAAGGGCAGCAGACGCATGGGAGCATCACCACCTACAAGTTCCCCTCCAAGCCACACACCATCCTGACTTGGACCTGTATCGCCGATCCTTCACTGTCGCTGGGCCAAAATCCTGGAACTCCCTTCCTAACAGCATTGTGGGTGTACCTACACCATATGGACTGCAGCGGTTCAAGGCGGCGGCTCACCACTATCTTCTCAAGGGCAATTAGGGATGGGCACTAAATGCAGGCCTAGCCAGCGACGCCCACATCTCATCAATGAATACATTTTTTTTTTTATAAACGTGACGCGGGCAGGAGGAAGCAGCTGATTGGGTGAGTATGGGTGAGTACGGCCAGGTGAGTATTTATACTACTCTATAGTTTGACAGTTAAAGTTAAAAGTTTATAAAGTTTAGAAGGTCTTAATTTTATGGTTATAGTTTCTAAGGTCTCTGTTGTGTAGTGGGGAGTGCTAGGAAACAAGGACCCATGAGTATATCATTTAATTGTAGTGTAATTGGTGGTATTGATTTAATTTAACTTAAAGGGTAAGTCATGGCAGCAAAGCTCAGCCCCGTGGCATGTTCCTCCTGCACTACGTGGGAAATCAGGGACACTCCCTGTGTCCCCGACGACCATGTGTGCGGGAAGTATATCCAGCTGTAGCTACTGGCAGACCACATTGCGGCGCTGGAGCTGCGAATGGATACATACTGGAGCATTCGCGATGCTGAGGACGTAGTGGATATCACGTTTAATCAGTTGGTCACACCACAGGTAAAGGCTGCACAGGCAGGAAGGGAATGGGTGACCGCCAGGCAGAGTAGTAGGCGCAGGCAGGTAGTGCAGGGGTCCCCTGTGGCGATCCCCCTCTCAATCAGACATACCGCTTTGGATACTGTTGGGGAGGATGCCTTATCGGGGGAAGGCAGCAGCAACCAACTTCCTGGCACCAAGGGTGGTTCTGCTGCACAGGACGGGAGGAAAAAGAGCGGGAGAGCTATAGTGATAGGGGAGTCTATTGTAAGGGGAATAGATAGGCGTTTCTGCGACCGCAAACAAGACTCCAGGATGGTATGTTGCCTCCCTGGTGCAAGGGTCAAGGATGTCTCTGAGCGGCTGCAGGGCATTCTGGAGGGGGAGGGTGAACAGCCAGTTGTCATGGTGCACATAGGTAAAAAAACGGGATGAGGTCCTAAAAGCTGAATATAGGGAGTTAGGAGGTAAATTAAAAAATAGGACCTCAAAAGGTAGTAATCTCAGGATTGCTACCAGTGCCACGTGCTAGTCAGAGTAGAAATAGAAGGATATTTCAGATGAATACGTGGCTAGAAGAATGGTGCAAGGGGGAGGGATTCAAATTCCTGGGACACTGGAACCGGTTCTGGGGGAGGTGGGACCAGTACAAACTGGACGGTTTGCACCTGGGCAGGACCGGGACCGATGTCCTAGGGGGGAGTGTTTGCTAGTGCTGCTGGGGAGGGTTAAACTAAAATGGCAGGGAGTGGGGAACCTGTGCAGGGAGACAGAGAAAAGGGAAGCAAGGATAGAAGCAAAAGACAGGAAGGAGAAAAGCAAAAGCAGAAGTCAGAGGAATCAAGGGTGTAAATCAAACATGGCTGCAGTAAACAATAATTCTAAAAGGTCTAAGAGTATTAAAAAAACAAGCCTGGAGGCTTTGTGTCTTAATGCGAGGAGCATTCGTAATAAGGTGGATGAATTAGCTGTGCAAATAGATGTAAACGGATATGATATAATTGGGATTACGGAGACATGGCTCCAGGGTGACCAAGGCTGGGAATTCAACATCCAGGGGTATTCAATATTCAGGAAGGACAGGCAAAAAGGAAAAGGTGGGGTAGCATTGCTGGTTAAAGAGGAGATTAACAATAGTAAGGAAGGATATTAGCTCTGATGATGTGGAATCTGTATGGGGAGAACTGAGAAATACCAAGGGGCAGAAAACATTAGTGGGAGTTGTATACAGACCCCCAAACAGTAATGCTAAGGTTGGGGTTGGCATTAAACGGGAAATTAGAGATGCGTGCAATAAGGGCACAGCAGTTATCATGGGTGACATTAATCTACATATAGATTGGTCTAACCAAATTAGTAACAATACTGTGGAAGAGGAATTCCTAGAGTGTATACGGGATGCTTTTCTGGACCAATATGTCGAGGAACCAACTAGAGATCAGGCCATCTTCGACTGGGTACTTTGTAATGAGAAAGGATTAATTAGCAATCTTGTTGTGCGAGGCGCGATCATATGATCGAATTCTTCATTAAGATGGAGAGTGAAGTAGTTGATTCAGAGACTTGGGTACTGAATTTAAATAAAGGAAACTACGATGGTATGAGGCGCGAGTTGGCTAAGATGGATTGGGGACTGTCACTTAAACAGTTGACGGTGAATAGGCAATGGCAAACATTCAAAGATCGCATGGATGAACTACAGAATTTGTTCATCCCAGTTTGGCATAAAAATAAAACAAAAAAGGTGACTCAACCGTGGCTAACAAGGGAAATTAGGGATAGCATAAGATCCAAGGAGAGGACATATAAATTGGCCAGAAAAAGCAGTAAACCTGAGGATTGGGAGCAGTTTAGGATTCAGCAAAGGAGGACAAAGGGATTAATTAAGAGGGGGAAAATAGAGTATGAGAGTAAGCTTTCAGGGAACATAAAAACTGACTGTAAAAGCTTCTATAGATATGTGAAGATAAAAAGATTGGTGAAGTCAAGCATAGGTCCCTTGCAGTCAGAATCAGGGGAATGTATAATGGGGAACAAAGACATGGCAGACCAATTAAATACATACTTTGTCTTCACAGAGGACACAAAAAACACTCCCAGAGATGTCGGGGAACATAGGGTCTAATGAGAGGGAGGAACTGAGTGAAATCAGTATTTGTAGGGAAATGGTGTTAGGGAAATTGATGGGATTGAAGGCCAATAAATCCCCAGGGCCTGATAATCTATATCCTAGGGTACTTAAGGAAGTGGCCCTAGAAATAGTAGATGCATTGCTGGTCATCTTCCAAAATTCTATGGACTCTGCAACAGTTCCCATGGATTGGAGGGTAGCTAAAGTAACCCCACTGTTCAAAAAAAGTGGTAGAGAGAAAACGGGGAATTATAGACCGGTAAGCCTGACATCGGTAGTGGGGAAAATGCTAGAGTCCATTATAAAAGATGCAATAACAGAGCACTTGGAAAACAGTGACAGGATCGGACAAAGTCCACATGGATTTACAAAAGGTAAATCATGCTTGACTAATCTACTGGAATTTTTTGAGTACGTAACTGGTAGAATAGATAAGGGAGAACCAGCGGATGTGGTGTATTTGGACTTTCAGATGGCTTTCAATAAGGTCCTGCATAAGAGACGAGTGTGCAAAGTTAAAGCACATGAGCTTGGGGGTAAGGTACTGACTTGGATAGAAAACTGGATGGCAGAGAGGAAGCAAAGAGTTGGAATAAACTGGTCTTTTTCCGAGTGGAAGGCAGTGACTAGTGGGGTACCGCAGGGATCGGTGCTAGGACCCCAGTTATTCACAATATATATTAATGATCTAGACGAGGGAACTAGATGTGATATCTCCAAGTTTGCAGACAACACAAAGCCGGGTGGGCGTGTGTGCTGTGAGGAGGATGCAGAGAAACTCCAGTATGATTTGGACAGGTTGGGCGAATGCATGGCAGATGCAGTGTAATGTGGATAAATGCGAGGCTATCCACTTTGGTGGCAACAACAGGAAGGCAGATTATTATCTGAACGGCAATAGATTGGGAGAAGGGGAAGTGCAACGAGATCTGGGTGTCCTTGTGCACCAGTCGCTGAAGGTAAGCATGCAGGTGCAGCAGGTGGTTAAGAAGGCAAATGGTATGCTGGCCTTCATAGCGAGAGGATTAGAGTACAGGAGCAAGGATGTCTTGCTGCAGTTTTACAGGGCCTTGGTGAAACCACATCTTGAGTATTGTGTGCAGTTTTGGTCACCTTATCTGAGGAAGGATGTTCTTGCCATGGAGGGAGTGCAGCGAAGATTCACCAGACTGATACCTGGGATGGCAGGAATGACGTATGGAGAGAGATTGGGTCGATTGGGCTTATATTCGCTAGAGTTTAGAAGAATGAGAGGGGATCTCATTGAAACTTATAAAATTCTAACGGGACTAGACAGACTAGATGCAGGAAGGCTGTTCCCGATGGTGGGGGAGTCCAGAACCAGGGGTCACAGTCTAAAGATAAGGGGTAAGCCATTTAGGACTGAGATGAGTAGGAATTTCTTCACCCAGAGAGTGGTGAACCTGAGAATTCTCTACCACAGAAGACAGTTGAGGCCAATTCATTAAATATATTCAAGAAGGAGTTAGATATATTTCTTAAGGCTAAGGGGATCAAGGGATATGGGGAGATAGCAGGGACAGGGTACTGAATTTGGATGATCAGCCATGATCGCATTGAATGACGGAGCAGGCTCGAGGGGCCGAATGGCCTACCCCTGCTCCTATCTTCTATGTTTCTATGTGCACTCCCTCTATAGCAAGTATATCCTTCCTTTGGTAAGGAGACCAAAATGGTATACAATATTCCAGGTGTGGTCTCACCAGGGCCCTATATAATTGCAGTAAGACGTCTTTACTCTTATACTCAAATTCTCTTGTAATAAAGGCCAACATACCATTTGCTTTCCTAATTGCTTGCTGTACCTGCATGTTAACTTTGTGATTCGTGTACAAGGACAACCAGGCCTCTCTGAACACCAACATTTCCCAATCTCTCACCATTTAAAAAATACTCTGCTTCTCTATTTTTCCTACCAATGTGGATAATTTCACATTTCTTCACATTATATTCCATTTGCCGTGTTCTTGCCCACATCCCCTTGAAGCCTCTTTGCATCCTCCTCACAACTTACGTTCCAACCCAGCTTTGTATCATCAGCAAACTTGGATGCATTACATATGGTCCCCTCATCCAAATCATTGATGTAGATTGTGAATAGCTGAGGCCCAAGCACTGATCCTTCCGGTACTGTAGTGGCGCTTCGTAATTTCCAAACATGCAGCCACTGAGCTTTGAGGCTTTTAACAACGAGTAGACGCGTGTCGCAATAAAACGTTCCAAAACGTAACTTTGTCTTTAAACTGTTTACTGTAACACCTTACAAACAGAATTACAAAGCAAAACACGTTTAAACGAACACGGTCAAAAACTGTATTGTGATCAAAAGCCTTTACCTTCTCTCCAGCCTCGTGCAGCTTGAACTGTAAAATGGCTGGATACCATGTGACAATCTTAAGGACTGTACCATTGTAGCAAGAATAAAGGGGGTATCTCAGACTATACTACTGGAACAAGAAAATAGGGGGTTTCTCAATACAATAAGTCAGTCAGGTAAATTAACTGTATTATACTATTTAACCAATATTTTAAAGTATTTTCTTAAACTTTCATGACTCTTACATTCCGGCCCCTAATTGACTAGGCACATGAAGCATATCAATTACTCAAACATTCTTAAGAGTCATAAACTAATGAGTTCAACATATTTACAATATAAATGTCCACTTTTTTGGTTCAGGAACCTTTCACGCTGCTTCTTGTAGCAGGCAGAGCTTTGTGATCGGTCTTTCCAGGGTACTGGTCTTGGTTTGCAAACAAACACGACGAACAACGCCTCTGGAGTCTGGCATGGTCTTAATTATTTTTCCCATCAACCAAGAATTTCTAGGGGCTGAATCATCCACGATTAAGACGATGTCTCCGACAATGAAGTTCCTCTTTATTTTGGACCATTTTTGACGCTCCTGTAGCAGAGGTAAGTATTCTCTTGTCCATCTGGTCCAGAAAAGGTCCGACATATACTGAACTTGCCTCCACTTCCGACGGGCATACAGATCTTCCTTTTTGAAGACTCCCGGGGGCATGACTGGCTGTGTTTTCAACAACAGGTGGTTCGGAGTCAGGGCTTCGAGGTTATTGGGATCATCTGATGTCTTAATTATCGGTCGGTCATTAATGATGGCTTCAACCTCACACAGAACGGTTTGAAGTCCCTCATCGTCAAGCACTTGCAGCTTCAGTACAGAACTGAGTAGTTTTCTTACGGTGCGTATCTGTCTTTCCCAGACACCTCCATGGTGGGATGCAGCCGGTGGATTGAAGATCCACTTAATTCCTGTTTGCATCATGGCTTCCTGTATTTTAAGCTGATTCCAACCTTCAATAGTTTCCCGTAGTTCTCTCTCCGCTCCGACAAAATTAGTGCCATTATCAGAACGCATAATGGACACCTGTCCTCTTCTACAGACAAAGCGCCGCAGGGCGTTAATACAGGAATCAGTGTCAAGCGTGTGTGCCACCTCAATATGAACTGCTCTGATGGTCAAACAAGTGAAAAGCACACCATATCTCTTGACAAGGCTCCGTCCTCGCTTTACCTCGAAAGGCCCGAAATAGTCCACCCCTACGTTTGTAAATGGGGGCTTGTCTGGTAACAAACGGTCTTCAGGCAGGTCTGCCATTTTCTGCTCCCCAGCTCTAGCGTGCAACCGTCTGCAAACAATGCATTCAGAGAGTATTTTTCTTATTACAGAATTAGCTCCTGGAATCCAGTATCTTTGTCTTAGCTTCGCAAGCACGTGATTCCTCCCACTGTGTCCAATACTCTGGTGTATATGCTGAAGAATGAGAGTAGCAACCCGGAGGTCCTTAGAAAGGATAGCAGGATGCTTGGCCTCCTCTGGCATAGCAGATTTGTTTAGTCGCCCTCCCACCCTCAGTACTCCATCTTGCAGTGTAGGGTCCAGCTTGTAGATATGACTACCTTTCTTGATTGGAGTATTTCGCTGTAAAGCTTCGATTTCTTCTGGATATCTTGTCTTTGACTGAAGCAAACTATCTCCATCTCAGCCTTGGCCAAATCCTCCACGGTCAATGAATTCTTACCCAATGTGGTCTTGTGCTGGTGCATATATTGCTGTAGAAGCATTCTCTGCTTATCAGGGTTACTTTCAGACTGATGGATAGTGGCTCGATACTCTTTTCTCTTACCGCTCAGGTGTAGCAGCAACTCTTTCAACCTTAGAAACCATGCAACTGCTTTCCTCAACTGGTGCCATCCTGAGAAATGGCTAACAAGCTTGTTCACTGTGTCAAAGTTCTCTTTCGGAGTTATGAGATTTGCTGTGACTGATCTCTTGACTTCGACGTCGTCTTCAGCAATCTGACTTGGCATATCTGGTCTTTCTGGCCATGATCTCTCTGTTTCCAGCAGATAACTTGGGCCTTGTATCCAAGTTTCACTCCTCATGAAGTTTTCAGCCTTCAATCCCAGTGAGGCTTGATCTGCTGGGTTTAATGAGGTGTTTACATACCTCCATTGAGATGGTTGTGTAGCTTCTCTAATGGATGAGATTCTGTTTTGCTACGAAGGTCTTGAAGCGTATCTTCTCATTCTCTATATACTTCAGCACCGTCGTGCTATCCATCCAGAAGACAGATTCTTCTAATGGGAGCTGTAACTCTTTCCGCATCACCTGGTCAACTTTAACTGCAACAACCGCTGCCGTCAACTCCAGTCTCGGGATGGTGACCTGCTTCAGCGGAGCCACCCTGGATTTCCCCATGAGGAAGGCACAATGTTTCTGGCCCTGTTGATTTGTCAGCAAGAGGTAAGTAGCCGTGCCATAGCCGTCCTCACTGGCGTCCGAGAAATGATGTAGTTGAGCCGTCTTTGTAACTCCAAAACTCACAGGCTTGATGCATCTACTGACGTTGAAACTAGAAAGTTGTTGCAAATCTGTCAACCATCTGAGCCATCTCTGAGCTTGACCTTCTGGGATATCTTCATCCCATCCTCTCTTGTCTCTACACAGCTCTCGTAGGATCAGCTTCACCGGCAGAATGAGTGGTGCCAGGAATCCAAGAGGGTCGTAGATGGAACTGACCACGGAGAGAATCCCTCGTCTTGTGGATGGTCTTTCGTTCACCATTATTCTGAAGTTGAACGTGTCTGACTCAATGCACCATTGTACACCAAGAGCTCTCTCAATAGGAAGGACATCGTGACTCAGGTCCAGATCTTTGACTTCGGTGGCTCTTTCCTTTTCTGGGATAGAAGCTAGAACTGCTCTGCTGTTGCTTATCCACTTAGTCAGATGGAATCCTCCATTCAAACACAGAGTCCTAAGGTCTCTTGACAGTGCAATGGCATCGTCTTCTGTTGACACGGACTTCAGACAGTCATCGACATAAAAGTTTCTGAAGATTGTCTCCACAGCCTCTGATGGTGCTTTGCCTTTGCCATCTTCTGCAGTTTTTCTGAGAGTGTAGCTTGCACAGCTGGGAGATGATGTGGCTCCGAACAAGTGTACAGCCATTCTACATTCCACCATCGCTTGACTAACGTCGCCATCTGGCCACCAAAGGAAACGCAGAAGATCAGCATCTTCGTCAGGGATTCTGACTTGGTAGAACATTGATTCTATGTCTGCCATCATGGCAACGAGCTCTTGTCTAAACCTAGTCAAGACGCCAATGAGGGTATTAGTAAGATCAGGACCTTGAAGCAGCTGATCATTCAGTGAAGTTCCTCTGAATGAGGCGGCGCAGTCAAACACTACACGGATCTTTTTCTTCTTTGGGTGATACACACCGTGATGAGGAATGTACCAGACCCTTCCATCGTTTCTGTTCAACTGTTCCTCGGGCACTTTTACAGCATAGCCTTTCGCTATGATGTTTCTCATGAAGCCTTTGTAGTCTTCGTGAAAGTCGGGGTTCTTGTTCAGCTTTCTCTTTAGACTGATGGCGCGCTGCTCTGCTATGCAGCGATTGTTCAGCATCTTTGCGGTCTGTCTTCTCAGTGGCAAACCAATGTGATAGTGGCCATCAATGAACTGTGTAGACCTTGTCATCAAATCCATGAACTGATGGTCTTCTTGTGACATCTCTGTCTTTTCCTCTCAGCTGCGTTCTGAAAAGTCTGCGTTGAACTGCTCTATCAACAGCTCTTCAATGCTTGTGATAGAGATACAATTAACTGTTACATTTTGTCGTTGCTCCTTGTTCGACTTGTTGCCATCATCTCTCCTTACCGGTCCATTGACTACCCATCCAAGGGCTGTCCTGACTGCGTAGGGTCCGTCATCCTTGCTGTTTATCACCTGCCATGGCTCCATAGTTTTGTAGGCATTGGTTCCAATTAATAGGCCAATTTCTGCTTCAATATATGGGAGACGCACCTTTTCCAGGTAAGGCCATCTCTCCACATCCTTCTGCAGGGCTAAGTTCCCTATTTTAACAGGAATCTCCCTCTGTGTGAAAGCATTAGGCAGGTCTATGAAGTCCTTCTCTTCAAGTCCACACACTTCTAAGTCTGACAGGATATAACTTTGCATTGACTTCTCATGACCCATGGTGCGTAATAGGATTTCTGTTCTTCTGCCTCTAACGTTCAGCTGTCGCATGAGTGATTCTGTGCAGAACGTTGCTGAACTACCTGGATCCATGAAGGCGTAAGTCTCCACAAACTTCTCACTCCTCTTAGACTTGATCTTTACAGGTATGATGGCAAGAATACAATCACTGTCACCGGCCCCAGTGAATCCACAAGTCTCTGGTTCTAGCGACACCAGAGCACTTGAAACAACCTTCTCGTCGGTATTGTTTTCTTCACTCTTCTTAGAGACTTGTTCTTCTTTGTGGATATGCAGCAGACTGGGATGTTTCCGAGTGCACTCTCTGCATGTTGTTCTTTGCTTACAGTTTCTACTCAGGTGCCCCTGAGAGAGACATCCAAAACATAGGCCATTGTACTTCAGAAATTCGATTCTGTCCTTATGTGGCTGTGCTTTGATGTCACTGCAGAAATCCAATGTATGATTCTTCTGGCAGAATAAACATGGCTTCTGAAAGGCATTAGCAGGCGTCACTGTGCTGCTCTTTTTGGGAGATGAGTTCTGAGACCTTTCTTCCCCAGCCTGAGTGACGATAGTTGCAAAGCTGCTTCCCCTGGAACCACCTTTCCTGAGAGTCTTTGATTCAGCAGGCTTGGCTTTCACTCTTCCATCAGTAGTCGGGCTGACATCCTGGATGTTTCCAAACAATGGGTCCCTAGCAATTTTAGCCTGTTTGTCTATGAAATTCACTAAGTCTGCAAACCTGGCTCTACTTTTCCGTCTCTCCATTATCTCAAAGGCTGTTCTTCTCCATTGTTCTCTCATCCTGTAAGGAAGCTTAGAGATGATGATTCTCATAGTCGTAGGATTGTCCATCTCTTCCATGAATTCAACATCCTCCATGGTGTTGCGACATCCTATGAGAAAAAGAACATATGTGTTCAATGCCTCCCCGTCCTCCGATCTGATCTGTGGCCACTTGATAGCCACTGCATATATTGAAAAGGCTATCTTCAGCTCGTCACCATAGTGCTCCTGCAGCAACTTCCTGGCTTCTATGTATCCCCGGTCTGGTCTCATGTGTTCACAGCTTCTGACCAGGTCTTGTGGTTTACCACTGGTGTACTGTTCCAGGTAGTACAACTTATCACTGCTGCTCTCTGTTTTGGAGTCAATGGCTTGTTCGAAGGATCTGATGAAGGGCTTATACTTGAGTGGGTCGCCTTGGAACACTGGTATGTCTCTTTGAGGGAGTCGAAACAGATTCTGTTGTTTTACAAGCATCTCTGTAATTTCGTTCTGACGTTGCATCACTCAGTATAGGCTTCTCCCTGTGTCTTCAGGCCTCTGGTGGTCATCAGCAGGGTCTAGTCTAGACCGTCTGACGTCTGGGGTAGCATCACGTGCTCCTGTTAGTGGAGAGGCCTCTCTTCCACGCTGTAATGCCAGGAGATGGCCTTCAGACTCTCTTTTAACTCTTGAAGGTGCCCTGGATCCAACTCTGTGTGACAACATTGACTGGCAGTATTCGTTCATGCCATCCTGTGAGCCTTCATAATCTTCATACACACTCAACCTGGCATCTGAGACCGCAATAGCTGTTTTTATCTCCAGCTGTTCTTTCTTTGCCTGCACTTGGGCCTGTTGGGCCTGCAGTTGGGCCTCTTCCCGTTCAAGAGCTTGCTTCTCCACTAAAGATGCTGCGCGCGCCATCAACGCTGCCCGTTCAACCTCCTCTCTCATGCGTCGCGACGAGCGTGTGGTAGAAGCGACTGACCTGTGTCCAGAAACAGAGCTACCTTCTTTTCGATTTTTGCTCAGTCTGGCTGAAGTCTCTGAAATGCTATCATCTGGTCCGACTTCATCGTCATCTTTATCTTTCGCTGCTGTATCAGCATCTTGATGAATCTTTAACATCCACTGTTCTGTGGCCTTGACATAGTCCTTAATGCTGGATGATTTAAGATCAAACCAGTTGTGATCAGCGTTTCCCTCTTCTTCAGACAGAAGTGCTAATACATCTTCATTGAGTACATTAAATTCTTAATGCATTAGGATTTCTCCAAGTTGCATGATGTCTTTAGCTTTCTTAATATTAGCATTATCTTCCATGAGACAATCAATTATCTTCATTTTTCCAGTTATCTGAGCTAATTTAGCCCTCCTTGCACCTATTCTTCTATGTAACTTCTCTTCCATTGCCTTTGGGGTGAGCTTTACTTCCCTCTTTTGGCCAACAATCCTTCTGGCTGGGGGAAGCTCCTCACGGCTCCGTAAGGCCTCGGCCATTTTACCCGCAGCTCTTATTTAGCTTCTCAATAGAATGAACAAGGCAAGTAACAGTCACTGTACCTTCGCTTTCTTATATTGTCGTCTGGCTCCGTGACCATTCATGTATACGTTCGCCGACAATTCCGTCCTTTCCTTCTTAGGGAGCTAGTTTTTGACTAATGTAGTGGCGCTTCGTAATTTCCAAACATGCAGCCACTGAGCTTTGAGGCTTTTAACAACGAGTAGACGCGTGTCGAAATAAAACGTTCCAAAACGTAACTTTGTCTTTAAACTGTTTACTGTAACACCTTACAAACAGAATTACAAAGCAAAACACGTTTAAACGAACACGGTCAAAAACTGTATTGCTCCAGCCCTCAAAAGCCTTTACCTTCTCTCCAGCCTCGTGCAGCTTGAACTGTAAAATGGCTGGATACCATGTGACAATCTTAAGGACTGTACCATTGTAGCAAGAATAAAGGGGGTATCTCAGACTATACTACTGGAACAAGAAAATAGGGGGTTTCTCAATACAATGTCAGTCAGGTAAATTTAACTGTATTATACTATTTAACCAATATTTTAAAGTATTTTCTTTCTTAAACTTTCATGACTCTTACAGGTACCCTACTAGTTACAGCCTGCCAACCCGAAAATGACCTGTTTATTCCTACACTGTTTTCTGTCCGTTAACCAATCCTCAATCCATGCTAGTGTATTACCCCCAATCCCATGAGCCCAATTTTGTTTAATAACCTCTTGTGTGGCACCTTATCAAATGCCTTCTGAAAATCCAAATACACCACATCCACTGGTTCCCCCTTATCCATTCTCATAGAGTCATAGAGTTTTACAGCACAGAAAGAGGCCCTTCGGCCCATCGTGTCTGCACCGCCCATCCATCCCTGTCCAGTCTAATCCCATTTTCCAGCATTTGGTCCATAGCCTTGTATGCAATGGCATTTCAAGTGCTCATCCAAATGCTTCTTGAATGTTGTGAGGGTTCCTGCCTCCACCACCCTTTCAGGCATTGAGTTCCACATTCCAACCACCCTCTGGGTGAAAAAGTTCCTCCTCAAATCCCCTCTAAATCTCCTGCCCCTTACCCTGAATCTATGCCCTTGTTATTGACCCCCCCACTAAGGGGAAAAGTTCCTCTTTATCTACCCTATCTATGCCCCTCATTATTTTGTACACCTCAATCAGGTCCCCCCTCAGCCTTCTCTGCTCCAAGGAAAACAACTCCAGCCTGTCCAGCCTCTCTTCATAGCCGAGGCGCTCCATCCCAGGTAACATCCTGGTGAATCTTCTCTGCACCCTCTTGCACACAGTACTCCAGCTGTGGCCTCACCAGCGTTTTGTACAGCTCCATCATAACCTCCCTGCTCTTATATTCTATGCCTCGGCTAATGAAGGCAAGTATCCCATATGCCTTTTTAACCACCTTATCTACCTGCTCCGCTGCCTTCAGGGATCTATGTACATGTACACCAAGGTCCCTCTGACCCTCTGTACTTCCTAGGGTCCTACCACTCATTGTGTATTCCCTTGCCTTATTTGTCCGTCCAAAATGCATCACCTCGCACTTTTCAGGGTTAAATTCCATTTGCCACTTTTCCGCCCATCTGACCAACCCGTTTATATCGTCCTGTAGCCGGAGGCTTTCCTCCTCGCAATTTACCACCCCACCAATTTTCGTGTCATCTGCGAACTTACTGATCATACCTTTTACATTCTCATCCAAATCATTTATGTAGATCACAAACAATAAGGGACCCAGCACCGATCCCGGAGGTACCCCACTGGACACAGGCTTCCAGTCACAAAAGCAACCTTCGACCATCACCCTCTGCCTCCTGCCACTCAGCCAGTTTAGGATCCAACGCGCCAAGGCACCCTGGATCCCATGGGCTCTTACCTTCTTGACCAGTCTCCTATGCGGGACTGCTAGTTACAACCTCAAAAAACTAACAGATTTGTCAAACACGATTTCCTTTTCATAAATCCGTGTTGACTCTGCCCAATCCTATTATTTTTTTTTCCTATGTGCCCTGTTTCCACATCCTTAATAGATTCTAGCATTTTCCCTACTACTGATGTCAGGCTAACTGGTCTGTAGTTCCCCGTTTTCTTTCTTAAAATATTGGGGTTACATTTGCTACCTTCCAATCCGCGGGAGCGGTTCTAGAATCTATGGAATTTTGGAAAATGTCAACCAATGCATCCACTATCTCTATAGCCACCGCAGCAATCGGGAGGTCCCGCGCAGGCCGCTCACAAGCTGAAAGAGATACCACGCATGCAAATTTAAAGGGACCGCGCACAAAAAAAGTTTAGAGGGAACATTGATTGCTACCCAATGCTCCTGCTCACAGTCACCTTTGGTGAATCCTGGGGTGGGGGGGGGGGGGGTTGTCCATCCTAAAGTATTCCTCTTGAATATATACATGCTACCCATTGGCTGCAATAGCTACAAATACAGGGGCCGATTTTAATGAGGGATGGGAAGGAGTGAGTTTTCGGCCAGCTGGAAGCCACAGGGTACCCAAATGGAAATGGTTCCCGGCACAAAGGTAAGTGGTTGGGGGGGGGGGGGGGGGTGGTGGGGGGGAGCGGGGTGCGATGGGGAGAGGCTGCAATCACGGAAAGGGAGGTCCAAGGTTTCCCTGTGGGGCCTGGAGGAGACTCCTGCACTTCCTGGCCCACAAGGTACAAAACAACTTAAGGAAAGTTACCTTTCAGGCCCAGTCTCCATTTCCCCGCGCAGCCATGGGATTAAAATTGCAGTCCGGTCCCGATGACATCATCAGAGGCTGATCTGCATATTTAAAGGGCCCCGCTGCCTTGCAGCAAGTGTCCCATTCGACTGCTAAAAATAGCATGTTCAAAATCGAACCCCCACCCCCCCACAAGTCAGCTTCTACAGATATACCAGTGACACAGCTCCACCGTGTTGCTTACTCCACTGCCCAAAATGCTGGGGATGCTGGGGTTCAATTGAAATTTTCAAGACTGTGATGTATAGATTTTTAATAGGTAAGGATATCAAGGGATATGGAGCAGAGGTGGGTAAATGGAGCAGAGGTACAGATCGGCCGTGAGCTAATTAAATGGTAGAACAGGCTTGAGGGGCTGAATGGCCAACTCTGTTGCACTCTCTAATTGCCTGTCTGATATTAAAACCTGGGGGAACCCAGAGTCCTGGGCAGTAGTTATCCCTCAACCAGCATACTAAAATAGATTATCTCGTCATTTATTTCATTGCTGTTTGTGGGAGCTTGCTATGTGCAAATTAGCTGCTGCATTTCCTACATTACAACAGTAACTACACTTCAAAAGTATTTAATTGGCTGCAAAAGTCCCAAGTTTGTGAAAGGTGTTATATAAATGCAAGTTCTTTCTTTGTCATTATTTTCAGTTGATTCAAAGAGGTACAGAATCTTTGAGTTGGATTTCTCCCCCACATCTGCTCCATTATCAAAACTGCTTTCCTCAAAGTCTCTTCCCTCCTGTTTCAGAAACATTGATCCATGCCTTCATGTCAATTTCACCAATACCCTCCTCACCAAAACACTCCACAAGCGCCGGGTCATTCAAACCAGTCCCTTCAGCCGCACTCCAGTGCTTCCAGTACCCTCGCCCTCTCAGAGTTCTACCAGGTGCCTCAAGCATGTCAACTTCAACATTCGACACTCCAAAGCCTTGCCCCACCCTATCTTAGTGATGGCTTCCTATCCTCCACCACTGGTTATCTCCTCACCCCTCATTCACTCCGTGCTCTACTGACAAGAGTTCAAATCCTGCCCTCTGGAACTCTAAGCAGTCCCTTCTGCCTTGCCACCTAACTCCCAGGTTTCTTTTTGACCATGCCTTGGGTCCCCATCCCAGACTTTTCTTATTCCCAATGCCTGGTCACCTATCTTTTTCTTTCCCTAACGTGTCCTTCTGCCAATGAGTGCAAGTTTCTATCTGTACAAAAAGGTAGTAAGTAATACAAGGTAAACTACATGCCAAATATAACAATCACACCTGGATTCTTAACCACTTAAACATTTAAGGCAATAGGGGTCGAATTTCCCCCCTCCAAGGGATTGTGTGGCATCCCGACCTCGATCTCCCTCTCCCCACCCCTACTGGTACTGTGGCTGGCTGCCCCTTCCCCACTCACCACATATAAAAGCCAGCAGCAGGGGGAAATGGGGCCCCATTCTCTCGTCCCAATTTTCTTCCACTCGCCCCTGTTACTGCCACTCTGAGCCTGCCTGGTGGAAGGTGGCAGTAAGCCCAGGGTGGCAGCAGTAAAAGCCCTGATTTTTTCCAATGGCAAGAGAGGGCTCACAGCACTCATCTTAGTAGGCCTCAGTCTCTGCCAAGGCTTACAGTGGCTGCAGCTCCTTCCTTCTTTGGAACTCCTTTGCCCCTTGAAGGTCCCTCCCTCCTTAACGCCAGCAGATTTCCCTCCATTGCACTAGCAGCTGCCTCTTGGTGGCGGGAAACCCACTGTGCATGGTAAATGACCCCTGACCCAGGAAAATAGCTCAGAGTGGAGTTGGAGGAGTGAGCACAAGTCCCACCCCCACTGAAAAGGCAACCTCAGATTTTTTTCTTGGTGAAATGCTTCCATTACCAACAAAATCAATTTTCACTCAATAGCCTAACCTCTCTATGTATTAAACACAATGGCGTGGAGTTTCCGTATGATTTCGGCAGTAATAGAATTAAATAGCGCTAAAGATCGCAGAATTTTAAACGCAAGCGAGTTGTGCCCATAACCACTTTACGCTGGAGTATCTACAATCTTTTACGCTGGTTCAAAAGTCCAATTGCCCGAAGCAGGCCCCGCCCACAAAATTGGCCACACCCACAGGTCAGAGGTGTTCATCACATCGTGCCCAGTGCTCTTGGCCGCACAGGCACCCAGAAGCACGTGAAAGCAGCGTTAATCACCTGTATCTGCAGTGACCAGCAGTCAATTGAAGCCTGACCCAGCCCAGTTTCTCCTGCCGCTGCTTCAATTACATTAAAATACTTTAAATTTGTCTAAATTCAGTCAATTATAGCAGAGCAGGACACACCTATGTGGCTTCAATTGACTGCTGGGCACAGGTGTATGTTCCATGGGAAATCAAAGCAGTCAATTGAAGCCAAATAAAAAGAAAGACCAAGAGCATTAAATCAGGCAGTTGAAGAATGGCTCATTTCCTGCCAATCCCACTCCCTTGTGATGCTGGAGAATGCCCTATTTCAGTCATGAATTGATTATACTGCTTGACTGCGCAGATTCATGGGAGATTTTATGTTCGGACTTATCCTAATGTGTTTCTGCAGAAACTTGAGCATAACTTCACCTCTGCAAAACCAGCGCAGTATCCAGCGCATTCTGGCCGCATTTTGCCGATTGCGCCCCTAGCAGAAGCTCCACGCCAATATCATACTTGCTTTCCTCAAGACAAATACTGGAACATACCATTAGTGAAGCAGACGGTGTCTCCAAACAGCTTACACATAGAGGTAGTATAGGATGTGTCAAAGACATTGACTTTTTCTGTAAAATAGTCACATATAAATCGCATCAAACTATGAACAATCGACAGTGAACATTCTCCTTCAGTGTCCTCCATACACTTTTATACATTCAGAAAATTACACCCTTGTAATGAGCTTACCATTTGCTGTTACTAGATTGTCACCATACAATTCATGCATAACTGCAGAAGGATCCTTTTCAAATATTGACATCCTAGCTGCAAAAGCAACAATTGTAGGTTACAGCACATTTCATTAGGTACACAAATCTTCCTGTGAATCGTTCAATAGCACACCCATTTGGAGTGCTTCATCATTATATAAAATAGGATACTTAGCTTGTGACTGGGCATAATTACAGGTTAATCAGGAGCGGTACAGTCACATGACTGTCGATGATGTACATAAACATTAACTGGTCATAGTTCATAACTGTGCCAAAGCAATCCTTTTGAGAAACAATCAGAGGTTTCTTTAGGTGTAGTCACACGGCAAGCTGACCGCCAGTTGCAAGCAGTTTCAGCTGCGTACCAAAGCTAAACTGGAGGGGCAAAATGTCCGCAGGGTTCCTTCGACCTCCCGCTGTACCTTCAGTGGGAACTCCCGAGCCACGGTATAAACAGCCGTGGACTGCAAATCGGGTGTCCAGGCCCAAACCGACACTGAAGCAAAGCAGAGAGACTCTCCCTCCTCCAGGGATTCTCATGCTGCTGCAGTCTGTCATCAGGTGGGGCCCCAGCTGTGGATACAGGCTGCACATATAACATGACAACAGAATTGGTGCAAAGCAAAAACCACCTCGCGTCAAAACTGCGTTTGTACAGTGAATGCAGCCTAAAACTGTCAAAAAAAAGGTTTTAAAATAAAATATTGACAAGCGGAGGGGGTGGGAGTTGTTGGGGAAGGAAACCATGCTGAACAGGTCAAGGAAAACAGAACACATTTCTTAAAACTCTCAAGGAGAAGTATTTTCCTAGCATCAACTTTTGATTAAAGAATAACATTTCAAGATATCCAACACCTGCAAACAACAGCAACTGGTAAACTGATACTGGAGGAGGAATTGGCAATCAGCCCAACACATTTGCTCATTCCATCAGCCCATTTAGAATTTGCATCGTCATGCACACTCCTAATTATTTAAACTTCAAGGGAGTGCGCCTCAGTGGTTCAATTGGTAAATGCACCACCCAGTATGGAATCAAGTCAAATGGACCAGGAAGGTCCTATATTTGATTCCTGGTCTGTGCTCAAATGGCTCATCTTGCTGGTCAGGGTACAATTAGTTTTTGGTATCTCTACCGAGGGAGGGGGGAGTCAGAGTTTCCTGCTAATGACTAGCAGTTGACCTTGCTAGAAAGTCAGCACGTTTTGACATTAGCTGAGGACAGGTTGAGCTTGGCTGCAATGGTCCCCACGGTTGAATATCCCCTTGATACTTATGGGTAAATCCACCAATCCTGCCCTCCCAGCAGAGAGCCACCCTCATAGGGAGAACAGGTTGGAGATAAGGTTACAATACTATGGATGCCCATTCTCCAACCAGCATTTCCTCCAAGTATGGGTCCCCACCAGGAGGGTGGGATTAGAGAATTTACCCAATACTGTCCACATAGGAAAAGTGGGGACTTTGGATAAGGTACTGGAGGCTGCTGGTGCCCACAGCTTCATACCCAGCATAGGTCACTGTCTCCAGGGGTACCAGGAGAAAATGAAAGTTAGCTACATAAGATTTTTCAAGATAATTGGTAAAGCAGAAGGGAGGAGATGAGGAGAGGTTTTTTTTTTTTTTTTAAAACACAGCGAGTTATGATGATCTGTAGTGCACTGCCTGAAAGGGTGGTGAAAGCAGATTCAATTGTAACTTTCAAAAGGAATTGGATAAATACTCGAAACGGAAATATTTGTTGGGTTATGGGTAAAGAGCAGGGGAATGGGACCAATGTTCCACGTAATTTTTTTTCGGGTGCGCAGCCCCATTAAAGGGGCTGTGCGGCCCATTGACAGTTTCTCACATGTGCAAACTTTAACATTGAAAAAGCCGGTCCCGGGTTGCACAGGAAGGCAGAGAGCTGCGCGGCCATGCAGCTTAAAAGGGAACATTGAATGGGATTAATTGGATGGGATTAATTGGATAGTTCTTTCAAAGAGCCAGCAGAGGTTCGATGGGTCGAATGACCTCCTTCTATGCTGTACGATTCTACGAAATAACTTGCTTACATTCACAATATCTATACCTCTTTAGCATTTCAAAGACTCAGATTGTGCTCCTTTTCAATATATTTGCCAAAAAGAGATTAAGTTTGTGTTTTAAAGCTTTAACGATCAATGTTATATAGACAAATAATCCCCATCATATAATGGGAGAGTACAGAGTTTTCCATTGTATAGAATGTATTTACTATTAGGCAGCTCTTGTTCTTTAACCAACACAGGACCATTTACTGACCTACATGTTCCCATACAAATTAAGTTATCAAATATATCGGAGGCTTGAATGGAACCAGGTGAATTTCATAATTAATTTAACCACAATACAAAGAATAAAATAAATGCCAGAAAATGCTGGAAAATCTCAGCAGGCCAGGCAACATCCGTGGAGAGAAAATAGAGTCGACGTTTCGGGTCTAACCCTTTTTCAAAACTGGAAAGGAAATGAAATAGGTCGAAAGGCAGGGCTGGGACGGGAGAGAACAAAAGAAGTGAAGAGACATTAAGAGGTATTCAAAATGAGACGAGATGGTGATAGGACTAGTGGAGACAAAAGGCGGCTCTAGATTAGGTGTGAAATGTTCTGGCAGAATGAGAGACAGCTGCCATGTGGGAGAGAAAAACAAATTGGGGGGGGGGGGCGGAAAGGGCCAAAACAAAGATGTGGATAAAATATAAACAAAAATGTAATGGGGGCCGAGGTTATGATCTGAAATTGTTGAACACCATCTCGTCTCGTTTTGAATACCTCTTCTTATCGTGTCCACGGACAGTCTATACATAGCCCAGCCAGAGCTGGACACATTTTTGCGCCTTGTTGTTGGATTCGGCAAGATCTGCAACAGTGCAGGGTTCCTCTAACGATGGGCATTGCAGGAGATGTTGCATAGTCTGTGCCACAGTTCCACATTCACAAGTTGTCGGGCTGGTTGAATATCCCCATTTGCTTAGTGACACCTTTGAGCAACCTACACCGGTCCTAAGTCTGTTAAGGCACTCCCAGATTGCCCAGTTGCAATTAGCTCCTGGGGGAAGGCTTTCATCAGGTAATATTTCCATCGCTGGAGGTTGTTCAAGACTGGCGAGCCGGTCTTTCCACAAGGCAATGCGGGCTTCAGATGAGGTTGATTGTAATGGAACAACACTGTTCATGAAGCTCTTCCTTGACTTTAGGCGGCTGGGTGTAGGTGTATGACAATGCAGAGGGTGCCTCTCATCTGATGTTTGACGGAGTCGCTCTTTCTTGCTGGCTACCGTTCTTCTTAAATCAGGGGGAGCGATACCCGCCAGGATATATAGGCTGTTGGTGTTTGTTGGTTTTAAGCAACCTGTGATAAATCGGCAGCTTGCATTCAGAACGGCATCCATCTTCTTGGCATGAGTAGACCTCTTAATACCTCTTAATGTCTCTTCACTTCTTTTGTTCTCTCCCAGCCCTGCCTTTCGATCGATTTCATTTCCCAGATAGACATTCACCCAGTGTTCAAAATGCATATCAAGCAAAGATATCTGGTCAAAGATATAGGCCTGGGATTTCCGATAGGAGGCAACCGCACGTAGGATGCCTCCTATCGGGGAAAAAAAAATCTATGAACTTACCCGAGGGCTCCCGAGGTTCGGACACTTCCGCTCCTGGGCCTCTCCAAACTCGAATTGCGCAGGGCCCGGGTATCCCAGAGGCGCATGCAGTTTGCAAATGTCCCTGGGATCACGTGGGCAAGGCAAGCCAATAGAAGAAGGGAATCTCCCTTCATACTTTTGACAGATAGACCTGTCAAATATATGAATGGAGATTACCCCAAAAACATAAAGCATTAAATAATTTTTTTTTAAATCATCATGTTTTTAAAATGAATTAAAATTACATTAAATATTTTAAACAAAAAAACCACAGAAGGCAGTTCAGGCCAACTTATTAAATATATTCAAGGAGTTAGATATATTTCTTAAGGCTAAAGGGATCAAGGGATATGGGGAGAAAGCAGGGACAGGATACTGAATTTGGATGATCAGCCATGATCTCATTAAATGGCAGAACAGGCTCGAGGGGCCGAATGGCCTACTCCCGCTCCTATCTTCTATGTTTCTATGTAATTTTTTGAAAAAAATGTAAGTTTTTTTACGGGGCTAAAAATGAACTTACCTTTTTTAAAAGTATTTTTTAAATTATAAATGAGTGAAAAAAGTATTTTTTTTTTTTTACTTTTTTTCAACTCTTATGCTGGTAAAAGAGATTTCTAAGGGTTTTCAGCGGTCGGAGGTTCTCTCCACCTGCAGAGGTCCTTCTCTAGGGCAGGCCTGAAACCGGCACTTCCGATGTTCCTATGGGTGTGTACACAGCCTGTAGGCATCGGAAAATACGGACCATAATCTTCCAAAGCTTTATTCACAGTGTCTGTCCACAGAAATTGAGGTGACATAGGGGTAGGAGTAGGTCATTCAGCCCCGCAAGCCTGTTCAATCAGATCATGGTTGACCTGCATCTCAACTCCATTTACCCGTGTTGATCCATATCCCTGGATACCCTTACCCAACAAAACTCTATCGATCTTGGTGTTTCAACTGACCCAACATCCACCGCCAGTCTTTTGAGGAAGCGAGTTTGAGATTTCCACTATTCTTTGTGTGAAAAAGTGCTTCCTCATTTCACTCCTAAATGCCCAGCTCAAACAAAGATTGGATTCACTCACCAGAAGAAATAGTATCTCTGAATCTACCCGATCAAATCTCTATCATTTTAAGCACCTCAATTAGATGACCCCTCAATCTTCTAAACTCAAGGGAATACAAGCCAAGTTTATGCAACTTGTTCTCAATTTAACCCTTCAAGCTTTGGTATCATTCTTGTATCCTCTAATTCTGGCCTCTTGCACAGCCCCAATTTTCATTGCTCTACCACTGGCGGCCGTGTGTTCAGCAGCTGAGGCCCCAAGCTCTGGAATTCCTTCTTTAAATCTCTCCCTCTCTCTTCTTTCTTTAAGACACTCCTTAAATCCGACATCTTCTGTCCCAATATCTCATGTGGCTTGGGTGTCAAACTTTGTTTGATAATGCTCCTATGAAGCGCCTTCTTATTACATTAAAAGCGCTATATAAATGCAAGTGGTTGTGTTATTGGCAAACCTGTGTTGTACCTTCCCCAAGGCCAATATATCCTTCCTGAGATGCAGTACCAAAATTTGACACACTACTCCAGATGGGGTCTGACCAAGGCTCAGTACAACTAAAGCACAACTTCCACCCCTTTGTTCCAGCCGATGATGGGGTAAAGGCCAACATTCCATTAGCCTTTTTGAACCGATGCATTAGCTTTTAATAATTTGTATATATGAACACCCAAATCCCTTTGCCTCTCCACAGTTCCTAGTTTCGCCCCATTAAGAAAATAATGGCCCAGATTTTCCGATCGGAAGCTTCCTGTGTGCGGATGCCTCAGATCTGGAAAAAAAAAATCTACAAACTTACCTGCTGGCTCCATAGGTCCCGACACTTCCGCTCCTGTACATCTCCTGGTGCTCGCGCACAGAGGCACGGGTATCCCAGGGGCGCAGGCAGCTCGCAAGCGTCCCTGGGATCACATGGGCCATGGGGAACCAATCAAAGAAGGGAATCCCCCTTCACACTTTTGACAGGTCTCTCCGCGTAGACTTGTCAAAAGTATGAATGGGGATTACTCAAAAAACACCAAAACATTAAATACATTTTTTTTTTTTAAAAACATCACGGGAGGGGGGGGGGGGGGGGGATTCAGTATCGCCCCGTTTGGGGCGCCATTATCGGCCTTGCGCAAAATTTAGCGCCTCCGACAGCAATCTTGGCTTTTCTCGCCCCTGGAGGTGATTGGAGCGCTAAATCAGGTGCTACACACCTCTCAAGGCGCTAAGGCCGAGAAGCGAGGCGCTACCTCAGAGCGCGGGTGCAGCGCAGGTGCTGTCAGTTACCGATTGAACACAGACACACTGGCGCCAGTCAGTTCTTAAAGGGGAGGGTCGATCTTGCTCTCCAGCCACACCCTGTTCATTGGAGCCTTGAATCTTGGCCTGGACAGACCTGTGCCTAAATCTTCCAGCCAAGGACTATGGAGAGGGCCAGGGAGCAAGCACAGCGCTTCAGCGAGCGTGCCTTGGAGGCTCTGGTTGGCACGGTGGAGCGCAGAAGATCTATACTGTACCCAGAGAGTGGCAGGAGGCCTTTGCCACGCGAGTACAGAAGAGTGTGGAGGGAGGTGGCTCAGAGCGTTTCCTCAAGGAGCATGGTGCCCAGGACCCATATCCAATGTAGAAAAAAGTTCAATGACCTCACTTGCGTCGTCAGGGTGAGTGGCTATTTTTCAAAACCTCTACATCCCTCCATCTCAACCTCACTATGGCCAGAGGGTCTTAAAAGCTCCAATGCCCAACACTCAGCCAACACCTATGGCCCTTTCATTAAACACACAAGCACATTCCACACTTTGCATACAGTAAGGGCTATTCAACTATGGGAGGCACATCAGGCAAGACCATGGCTGCATACAGCAAGGGCTATTCAACTATGGGAAGCACATCAGGCAAGACCATGGCTGTATATTTACTCAGACGCCGTCCTTTTTCTTGCAGGCCAAGCTATCTCATAATAGGAGACAGCAGCAACGGACGGGTGGAGGGTGGCCTCAGCTACAACCCCTCAGAGATCTTGAGGTGCGTGTCCAGAGGATTGTGGCAAGCCGGGTGATCTGTCCCGTCGCCACTGGAGACGCCAACCCCGTTCTGGACAGCAATGGTAAGGTCATCACCTTCTTGTCCTCTCCTCTCTCCTTCCACTTGTTCCTCACAACACCAGCCTTTGACACTTTCAATCCAACTTACTAAATCGCTGCACTCATTCCTCCCTTGCTGCCCCCCTGTCCTCATGCTAAAGCCACTCTTGTACCTCCCTGCTTTCAGATGGTGATTCGCCAGTTGAGGAGACGGGCCCTCAAGCTACCAGTGGGAGTGAAGCTGCAGGCGAGGAGAAAGAGGAAGCCGGAGCATCAGCGCCACCCTCTCCCGAGAAAGCCCATGCCCACACTGGGAACCCGCCTTCCCTGGAGGGGAGCAGGGGGGAATGGTCTGATGAGGGTGAAGCTCCAGGACCCTGTAGTGTATGTACTTTGCAGAAGGAACTATATTCTGCAGCCCCTGTATACTGCAGTACCAGTAGTGACCACCCCTGTATATAAGCCTGTGTAGTAACTTTGCATAGTTAGTTCCAGTTTGTCTCCACTCAGTAAAGACCTGTTATAACCAACCCCTGCAGTCCATGTCTCAATTACACACGGACATAATACTGGCGACGAGCAGATCCGAACTTACCTACAGCCTGCACCACCTCATGGGGATCCATCCCTGAAGCGAAGTTGTCAGAGGTCGAGGCCAGAAAAAAGAAAAATAAATAAATAAAACAATCAGAAGAAACGGGCGTCGACCGTGGGCAACCACCTCTGATTCATCGGAGTGAAAGATTTGCAGGAGAGGCTGTCGAGAGCGGGGCTTGGTTATCTTGTCGATGGTGTTCCAGCTAATCGGGCTGGTGGCAGGTAGTACACTGATCCTTCCTGGGCTGCGGCGGGCTAGAGCTCGATCGGGTGGCTTTTCAACGGGGCCAAGCAGCGTTGTCGGGAAGAGGAGAGAGAGAGAGAGAGAGAGAGAGAGAGAGAGTGTGGAGCACACAGGGCACGGCCGGTGCTACGAAGCCGGGCAGCGTACAGACCCGAGAAGAGGGAGGAAAGTGTCCCGCAGGGTTGCTCCGACGACGGGGAAATAAAAGAAATTAGAAGCGCAGAAAGCCGCGAGGAGCTGCAGTTTGCCACGGGAACCGGGGAGAGCGGCGTTAGCAGCAGCGCGGGGGGAAGTGCGCGAAGACCATAGGGCGTCGCCATCAAGGCATAAAATGCCAGCAACAGCGCTAGCAGCAGCGGAGAAGACGGAAAGCGCCATTTTGTTAAATCGGGGAAGAAGGCAAAGCGCGGGAGGCGCCATCTTAGATTTCCAAGATGCCGAAGACTGGCAATATCACTGCCTTCGATAATGCAATGGGAGACTGGACCACGTATGTGGAAAGAGTCGAAGTATATTGCGAGGCAAACGAAGTAGCCGATGAGAAAAAGGCATCGGTACTACTAAACTTAATGGGCGCAAGAACGTGCGGCCTATTGCGGAACCTGATTACTCCAGCCAAACCGATGGCGAAGAGTTTTAATGAAATTGTTGATATCCTACAGGAACACCTAAATCCTACACCGCTGCTGATAGCAGAAAGATTTAAATTCCACAGGAGAAATCAGCATAAAGATGAGAACAATGCTGATTACCTTACGGAACTATGCAAGCTATCAAAGCACTGCCAGTTCGGAGCAGGACTGGCAGATACCCTACGGGACAAATTTGTCTGTGGACTCCTGAGTGAAGGAACCCAGAACAGGTTACTCTCAGAGAAAGAGCTGACGCTAGATAAGGCTTTCAGCGTGGCAGTATCACACGAAGCAGCAGCAAGGGGAGCTGCGGAAATACAGCAAAAGCCACAGGAATACGGCACCCACGAAATGACACGGGGATTTGAAAAATGTTATCGCTGCGGCAGAACAACCCATGACCAGAAGGACTGCTGGTCCAAGGACAAAATATGCAGGCAATGTGGAAAGATGGGACACATTGTCTTCTTCCCAGACCTGCAAACTCGTGCAAACGACAACAAAAAGGCTACTAAGGAACAGTACAGGAAAGTACAAAAGATGACGGACAGTAGTTCCGAAGACCAGATGAGCGATAGTGAATCCGGGAACAAGAGACTAAGCTGTCTCAAACTTCACAACGTAATCGCAAAAGAGGATCACCGAACCATTTGGGTCACCCTCACGATAGCAGGGTCCCAAGTCAAAATGGAATTGGATACAGGATCAGCCCTGACCGTCATGAATCGACGAGACTACGAGCGACTATTCTCACACATACCCTTGAAAGAGACATCCATTGTCTTGAAGACGTATACGGGGCAAAAAGTATACCCCAGAGGGAAAATAAGGGTGCCTGTCGAATACAACGGCAAGGAAATACAGAAATTGTATCTGTACATGCTGCAAGATGGTGGACCACCGTTATTGGGATGTGAATGGATCAGAAAGATAAGTTTCGACTGACACTCCATTCAGGCACTGACGGTGGCTGGTAAAAAGGATGATGACGTCACACCTGGACGATTGTCAAAAATCTTAGCTAACGCCAAAGAGGTATTTCAACAAGAACTGGGAACTCTTAAAGGCGTAACCGCCTCGATAAAAATAGAAGAGCATGCAATTCCCAAGTTTTTCAAAGCAAGACCGGTACCATATGCAATTCGCCCAGCAGTCGAGGCAGAGCTGGAGAATCTGGAGAATGCAGGCGTGTTATCTAAGGTAGACTGGAGCGAGTGGGCGACACCCATCATGCCTGTCATGAAGAAAACGTTAAACAATAAGTCTGAGGAGCCAAGGAAGGTTCGCATCTGTGGGGACTTCAAGGTGATGGTGAACCCAGTCCTTCACACAGTACAATATCCTCTCCCGAGGATAGAAGATATTTTCGCCTCACTATCTGGAGGGAAGCATTTTACAAATATTGACCTAGCACAAGCATATTTGCAGATGGAGGTTGAAGAATCCTCTAGGAAGTATCTCACGATAAACACTCACAAAGGTCTTTACCAGTATAATCGACTGGTATTCAGAGTAGCATCAGCTCCGGCGATATGGCAAAGAGCGATGGAACAAGTCCTGCAAGGGATTCCGGGGACTCAGTGTTGCCTGGACGACATCCTAGTGACAGGTGAAAATGACAGTGAACACCATGCCAACCTAGAGCAGGTGCTCACTAGACTAAGAGAACATGGGCTACGAGCCAATCGCCCCAAGTGCGAGTTTTTTAAGAAACAGATATCATATTGTGGCCACGTGATTGATGAAGAGGGGTTACATAAGTCCCCTGACAAAATTGAAGCGGTAGTTAAGGTTCCAGCGCCTGAAAATGTGTCGCAACTGAGGTCATTCCTCGGATTGGTGAATTACTACCATAAGTTTTTGCCGAATTTGTCCACAATTCTGCACACACTGAACGCCCTACTACAAACTGGAGTAGCATGGAAATGGAGCGATGAATGTAAGCGGGCCTTTCAGAAGAGTAAAGACCTAATCACTTCAAGAGAAGTATTGGCTCACTACAACCCATCACTACCGATAAGACTGGCGTGTGATGCGTCTCCCTACGGCATTGGAGCGGTACTGTCAAATAAATTCCTTGATGGTTCAGAGAGGCCGATAGCTTTTGCGTCACGCTCGTTAACTTCAGCCGAGCGTAACTACGCCCAGATTGACACAGAGGCCCTCAGCCTGGTGTGGGGGGTGAAGAAGTTCAATCACTACCTGCACGGTCAGAAATTTACTCTACTAACTGATCATCAACCTCTTGTCTCCATTTTCAACCCTCAGAAGGGCGTCCCGAAAATGACAGCACAACGGCTACAGAGGTGATCCCTTTTCCTAGGGGCACACCAATATGACATCGAGTACAAAGGAACTAAACAGCATGGGAATGCTGATGGATTGTCACGCCTACCGTTGCCGACGGTGGAAGAAGCACCTGCAGCGGATCCAGTGGAGATATTCCACTCGACCATAGTCGAATGTCTACCTGTGACGAATGCAAACATAGAAAAGGAAACACGAAATGACGCGACACTCTCCTGGGTCTATGATTTAACGGTGAAGGGATGGCCAGCACATGGCGAACCACTGCTGCCAGCATTCTCGCCGAGAAGGGAACAGCTGTCAGTGTGCAGAGGAACCTTGATGTGTGGATCCAGAGTAGTAATTCCACCCAAATTGAAGGAGAGAGTGCTCAATGAGCTTCATGAGGGTCATCTGGGAGGGGTAAAAATGAAGAACTTAGCCAGAGCGTTTCTGTGGTGGCCGGGAATCGATAGAGAGATGACCAAGAGCTGTACAGGATGCCAGAAGGTCCAAAACGCCCCACCACAAGCCCCTCTACATCCATGGGAGTGGCCCTCATCTCCATGGCAAAGGGTGCACATTGATTTTGCTGGTCCATTTATGGACTCGATGTTTTTAATTGCGGTGGATGCACAAAGTGGCCAGAGGTAATAAAAATGACCTCAACCACCACAGAAAAAACTATCACAGTCTTATGAACCATATTCGCCAGAAATGGGCTGCCTGAACAGATTTGCTCCGACAATGGACCACAGTTTGTGTCTAGAGTTCCGGAGGTTCTTAAAGAACAATGGTGTTAAGCATTACACATCCGCCCCATATCATCCAGCCACCAATGGATTGGCTGAGAGGTTCGTTCAAACATTCAAGGCGGCTATCAAGGCAATGTGTAATGAAGACATACCCCTACAACACAAGGTGGATAACTTCTTGTTTGCCTACCGGAATGCGACACATGCGCTTACCAACCAAACTCCAGCCATGATGTTCTTCAATCGAAGACTACGATGCCGCTTGGATTTGGTTAAGCCAAACATCAGAAGAGATGTGGAGAACAGGCAGTTTCAGAATATGAATGAAAGGCCGACCAGGAGTTTTAAGATAGGTCAACCAGTTTTGGCCCGGGACTACCGCACTGAGAAATGGCAGCCAGGAACAATCTGTACACGGCAAGGACCTCTAATGTATACCGTGGACATTGGAGAGAGCACTGTAAGACGCCATGCTGACCAGATTCTAGAGTCACTGGAAAACGTCAATTCCACACCACGACCCGATACACCTGGTGATGAAACCTAAGTAATGTTGTGTATGTACCTTTAAGAGAATAACTGGTCTCAGACTGCAGTACCGGCAGTGACCACCCCTGTATAAAAGGCGCTAGTGAGCCTCGGTTGTTTCAGTTTCACAATTGACTTCCATCAGTAAAGATTTGTTTTGTTCAACTCCTGCTGTCCGTGTCTCAATCATTCACGGACGTAATACTGGCGACGAGCAGATAAGAACCTACCTACAGTCTGCACCACCTCCTGGGATCCATTCCTACAGCGAAGTGAGCAGAGGTCGAGGCCAGAAAGAAAGTAAGAGGCAGTAGAAATGGGCGTCGACCGTGGGCATCCGCCCGTGTTTGCTGAGTTGAAGATTGCTGGAGAAGCTGTCGGAATCGGGGCCTGGTTCCTGTCGACGGTGCTTCAGCTAATCGGGCTGGTGGCAGGTAGTGCACTGATCCTTCCTGGGCTGCGGCGGTCGCGAACTCGAGCAGGTGGTTTGCAACGGGGCCGAGCAGCGTTGTCGGGAAGGAGAGAGAAAGGGTGGAGCACACAGGGCGCAGCCGGTGCTACGAAGCCGGGCTGCGTATAGACCCACGAAGAGGGAGGCAAGAGTCCCACAGGGTTGTTCCATGACGGGAAAATAATTTTTTTTTTTAAATATTAAACGCGCAAGAAACCGCGAGGAGCTGCAGGTTACAACGGGAACCGCAGAAAGCAGCGCTAACAACAGCGGGGAAGAAGCCAAAGCGCGGGAGGCGCCATTTTAGATTTGCAAGATGCCGAAGCCTGGCTGTATCACTGCTTTTGATAATACAATAGAGGACTGGACCACGTATGTGGAAAGAGTCGAGGTATATTTCAAGGCAAACGAAATAGCGGAAGAGAAAAAGGCATCGATATTGCTAAACTTAATGGGCGCTAGAACGTACGGCCTATTGCGGGACCTGATTACTCCAGCCAAACCGAAGGCGAAGAGTTTTAACGAAATTGTTGCTGTCCTACAGGAACACCTAAACCCTGCACCGCTGTTGATAGCAGAAAGATTTAAATTCCACAGGAGAAATCAGCATAAAGATGAGAGCAATGCCGAGTACCTTACGGAACTACGCAAGCTATCAAAGCACTGCCAGTTCGGAGCAGGACTGGCAGATACCCTACGGGACAAATTTGTCTGTGGACTCCTGAGTGAAGGAACACAGAAGAAGTTACTCGCAGAGAAAGAGCTGACGCTAGATAAGGCTTTCAGCGTGGCAGTATCGTATGAAGCAGCAGCCAGGGGAGCTGCAGAAATTCAAAAAAATCACAGGAATACGGCACCCACGAAATGACACGGGGATTTGCAAAATGTTATCGCTGCGGCAGAACTAACCATGAACAGAAGGACTGCTGGTCCAAAGACAAAATATGCAGGCAATGCGGGAAGATGGGACACATTGCACGAGTTTGCAGGTCTGGGAAGAAGACCAGCGACAACAAAAAGGCTACTAAGGAACCGTGCAAAAAGTACAAAAGATGACGGACAGTAGTTCCGAAGACCAGATGAGCGATAGTGAATCCGGGAACAGGAGACTAAGCTGTCTCAAACTTCACAATGTAATCGCAAAAGAGGATCACCGAACCATTTGGGTCACCCTCACGAGAGCAGGGTCCCAAGTTAAAATGGAATTGGATACAGGATCAGCGCTAACCGTCATGAATCGACGAGACTACGAGCGGCTATTCTCACACATACCCTTGAGAGAGACATCCATCATCTTGACGACGTATACGGCGCAAAAAGTATACCCCAGAGGAAAAATAAGGGTGCCTGTCGAATATAACGGCAAGAAAATACGGAAATTGTATCTCTACATACTGCCAAATGGTGGACCACCGTTATTGGGACGGGAATAGATCAGGAAGATAAACTTAGATTGGCACTCCATTCATGCAATGACGGTGGACGGTAAAAAAGATGAAGACGTCACTCCTGGACGATTGTCAACAATCTTAGCTAACGCCAAAGAGGTATTTCAACAAGAACTGGGCACGCTTAAAGGTGTAACCGCCTTGATAAAAATAGAAGAGAATGCAGTTCCCAAGTTTTTCAAAGCAAGACCGGTACCATATGCAATTCGCCCAGCCGTCGAGGCAGAGCCGGAGAATCTGGAGAAGGCAGGCGTGTTGTCTAAGGTCAACTGGAGCGAGTGGGCGACACCCATCGTTCCTGTCATGAAGAAAACGTTAAGCAATAAGTCCGGGGAGCCAAGGAAGATTCGCATCTGTGGGGATTTCAAGGTGATGGTGAACCCAGTCCTTCACACAGTACAATATCCTCTTCCAAGGATAGAAGACATCTTCGCCTCACTGTCTGGAGGGAAGCGTTTTACAAAAATTGACCTAGCACAAGCATATTTGCAGATGGAGGTTGAAGAGTCCTCTAGGAAGTATCTCACGATAAACACTCACAAAGGTCTTTACCAGTATCATCGATTGGTATTCGGAGTAGCATCGGCTCCGGCGATATGGCAAAGAGCGATGGAACAAGTCCTGCAAGGGATTCCGGGGACTCAGTGTTACTTGGACGACATCCTTGTGACGGGTGAAGATGACAGTGAACACCTTAACAACCTAGAACAGGTGCTCACTAGACTACGGGAACGTGGGCTGCGAGCCAACCGCCCCAAGTGCGAATTTTTTAAGAAACAGATATCGTATTGTGGCCACGTGATTGATGAAGAGGGGTTACATAAGTCCCCTGACAAAATTGAAGCGGTTGTTAAGGCCCCAGCGCCTGAAAATGTGTCGCAACTGAGGTCATTCCTCGGATTGGTGAATTACTACCATAAGTTTTTGCCGAATTTGTCAAGAATTCTGCACCCACTGAACGCCCTGTTACGAACGGGGGTAGCATGGAAATGGAGCGATGATTGTAAGCGGGCCTTTCAGAAGAGTAAGGACTTAATCACTTCAAGGGAAGTATTGGCTCACTACAACCCAGCACTGCCGATCAGACTGGCGTGTGATGCGTCTCCCTACGGCATTGGGGCGGTACTGTCACATAAATTCCTTGATGGTTTAGAGAGGCCGATAGCTTTTGCGTCACGCTCGTTAACTTCTGCCGAGCGTAACTACGCCCAGATTGACAGAGAGGCCCTCAGCCTAGTGTGGGGGGTGATGAAGTTCAATCACTACCTGCACGGTCAAAAATTTACTCTACTAACCGATCATCAACCTCTTGTCTCCATTTTCAACCCTCAGAAGGGCATACTGATAATGACAGCACAACAGCTGCAGAGGTGGTCCCTTTTCCTAGGGGCACACCAATATGACATTGAGTACAAAGGAACTAAACAGCATGGAAATGCTGATGGATTGTCACGCCTACCGTTGCCGACGGTGGAAGAAGACCTTGCAGTGGATCCAATGGAGTTATTCCACTCGACCACAGTCGAATGTCTCCCTGTGACAAATGCAAACATAGAAAAGGAAACACGGAATGACCCGACACTATCACGAGTCTATGATTTAACGGTGAAGGGGTGGCCAGCACATGGCGAACCACTGCTGCCAGCATTCTCGCCGAGAAGAGAACAGCTGTCAGTGTGCAGAGGAACCTTGATGTGTGGATCCAGAGTAGTAATTCCACCTAAGTTGACGGATAGAGTGCTCAATGAGCTTCATGAGGGTCATCTGGGTGGGGTAAAAATGAAGAACTTAGCCAGAGCGTTTGTGTGGTGGCCGGGAATCGATAGAGAAATCGAAGAGATGACCAAGAGCTGTGCAGGATGCCAGAAGGTCCAAAACGCACCACCACAAGCTCCTCTGCATCCATGGGAGTGGCCCTCATCTCCATGGCAAAGGGTGCACATTGATTTTGCTGGTCCCTTCATGGACTCGATGTTTTTAATTGCGGTGGATGCACATTCAAAGTGGCCAGAGGTAATAAAAATGTCCTCAACCACTACGGAAATTTTTTTCTGTTTTACGAACCATATTCGCCAGGAATGGGCTGCCTGAACAGATTTGCTCTGACAATGGACCACAGTTTGTGTCTGAAGAGTTCTGGAGGTTCTTAAAGAACAATGGTGTTAAGCATTACACATCCGCCCCATATCATCCAGCCACTAATGGATTGGCAGAGAGGTTTGTCCAAACATTCAAGAAGGCTATCAAGGCAATGTGTAATGAAGATATACCCCTACAACACAAGGTGGACAACTTCTTGTTTGCCTACCGGAATGCGACAGATGCGGTTACCAACCAAACTCCAGCCATGATGTTCTTCAATCGAAGACTACGATGCCGCTTGGATTTGGTTAAGCCAAACATCCGAAGGGATTTGGAGAACAGGCAGTTTCAGAATATGAATGAAAGGCCGACCAGGAGTTTTAAGATAGGTCAACCAGTTTTGGCCCGGGACTACCGCACTGAGAAATGGCAGCCAGGAACGATTTGTACACAACAAGGACCTCTCATGTATACCGTGGACGTTGGGGAGAGCATTGTAAGACGCCATGCTGACCAGATTCTAGAGTCACTGGAAAACGTCAACTCCACACCACGATCTGATACACCTGGTGATGAAATCAATGTTCCAATTGCAGCTACCGCAGAACCGGTAATATTGAAAGCAGATGAACCAAACAACGACATTGATCCCAACTCAACATTGCCAGAAGAACCTGATACCCCAAAGAGGCGTTATCCAGACAGAATCAGGAAGCCTCCTCAAAGACTGAACTTATAATTGCTTAAACTTAACCAATGTATCTAGCAACCGTAATTGTGATTGTAATTAGTTATCATTTAGTTGTTAAATGAATGTTATGTACTGTTTATCTAAAAGGGGAGGAATTGTTGTGTATGTACCTTTAAGAGAATAACTGGTCTCAGACTGCAGTACCGGCAGTGACCACCCCTGTATAAAAGGCGCTAGTGAGCCTCGGTTGTTTCAGTTTCACTATTGACTTCCATCAGTAAAGACTTGTTTTGTTCAACTCCTGCTGTCCGTGTCTCAATCATTCATGGACGTAATAAGTACCAATTGCATCTACCTCAGAATCGGGAATATTGGAAGCAGACGAACCCAACAACGATGTTGATTCCGAATCAACTCTGCCAGAAGAACCTGATACCCCAAAGAAGCGTTATCCAGACAGAATCAGGAAGCCTCCTCAAAGACTGAACTTATAATTGCTTAACTTCAGCTAATGTATATGACAACTATAATTGTAACTATGTTATTTAATTATTAATCGAATGTTATGTACTGTTTAGCTAAAAGGGGAGGAATTGTAGTGTATGTACTATGCAGAAGGAACTATATTCTGCAGCCCCTGTATACTGCAGTACCAGTAGTGACCACCCCTGTATATAAGCCTGTGTAGTAACTTTGCATAGTTAGTTCCAGTTTGTCTCCACTCAGTAAAGACCTGTTATAACCAACCCCTGCAGTCCGTGTCTCAATTACACACGGACATAATAGACCCAGCGCGCTGCAGTAATGCGATGGGGGTCGGGAAGCTCAGGGGCCTTCTCAGAGGGAGAGTATGCCATCGAGTCCTGCTGCACTGGACGCAGAGGAGGAGTGGGTCCTCGCTGAAATGAGCGCCCAGGCTGTGCACAGGCACACTGAGCTCATGGCTGCAGTGGGAAGGGTGCCCGAATGCATTGAATCACTGGCAAGGAGTGTGGAGCACTTCGCTGTAGCACAGGCGGATGCCATGCAAATGCTTAGTGCTGCAATGCAGTCACTGGCTGCTATGAGCCCATCTCTGACTGTTCTCATGCAGACTCAGATTGAGGCCACGCAAGCACTGACTGCTGCCATCCTCGCTGGTTCGGACACATTTCCCCGGGGCTCTCACCGCGCCGCAGCAGTCCAGCAATCTGTGCTCCAGCAGATTGCTCCGGATGCTGAAGTGCTGCCCCATGGGAGTGCCAGTGTGTTGGTCGAGCAGGGAGTTGCTGTCCTCTCTGAAGATGACAGCATTCCTGCTGCCACCACTGTCACTTCTCCACTGCACTTGCCACCGCCTGTAGGACAGACTGCTGCCGCCCATGCAGAGTTGGTGCAGTCTGCAGCCAGGCCCTCCAGGCCCAGAGCTGGTCGAGGCCGTCCTTCAAGGGCATCTGCAGTCTCAGGTTGTGACAATCAGCAGCCTTCCACCAGCCTTGCTGCAGTCACTGGGTTCCCATTATGGAGGAGCTGCAGGGTGGGAAGGGGGGGGGGGGGGGGAGTGCGCAAGGGAAGGAGATCACCCTCGAGGGGCAAAAAGTAGGAGGTGACACAAAATGTTGTTCATTGTTTTAATAAAGGCTGAGGTTCATGGTCAATTTTTTTTTTTTTTTTTTTTTTTTAAACTGTTTTGGACATTGTCTCCAGGTTGAGAGAGAGCCAGTTATGTTAATGACTTTTTTGTGTTTCTTTATTAGTTTGTCATGCAGAAATGAGACAGAGTTTGTAAAATAAATAGGTTTTTGTATTCAAAATGTACATGTTTGGTTTTTGCAATCATTGTGGCCTTGACCAGCTTAGAGGTTGAGAGTTGGTTTCATTCAGGTTGCTCTCAATGGCAGAAGCCATTTCCTCAGAAGGGGCCTAGAATCAGCTTTCTATGAGCCTTTGACGGACGGCCCTTCCAGTTTCAACATTGTGGGCCTCCCTCCCGCCTTGGTGCTGCTGATGATCATCCTCCTCCTCCTCTGGTGGTGCTCCAATGCCTGGTGACATTGGCTGGGTCCTGAGGATTGCAAGGTTATGCAGCATGCAACAACGAAGTTGAAGACTCGCTCAGGCGAGTACTGCAGGGCTCCTCCAGAATGGTCCAGACAGCAGAGCCGTTGCTTGAGCACGCCGATTGTGTGCTCAACGACGTTCCTGGTAGCTTGATGGCTCTCATTGTATCGCAGCTCAGCAGGGGTGTTGGGCGTACAGAGCGTTGTCATCAGCCAGGTGCACTGAAGATATCCCTGGTCCCCGAGAAGCCAACCACCTGGGTGATGCAGTGCCTGGAAAAGGTCTGCCACAGAAGTCTGGCGCAGGATGAGGCATCGTGGCTGCTGCCAGGATATTGGGCATTGACAGCGAGTATCAGCTGTCTGTGGTCACAGACCAACTGAACGTTTAAGGAATGGAAACTCTCAGTTGCGGAAATCCTCGGCATTCTCATGCAGAGCATGCAAAGCCACATGCGTGCAGTCAATGGTGCCCTGCACCATGGGGAAGCCCGCTATCCTAGCAAAGCCCATTGCGCATTCTTGCTGCTTGTCCGGGGTCATGGGGAAAGAGGTGTACTCTCGTCTCCTTTTAAAGAGGGCATTTGTGACCTGGCGGATGCAGCAATGCACCGCGAACTGGGAAATATTGGCGATGTCCCCAGTAGCTGATTGAAATGAGCCGGTGGCATAAAAGTTCAGAGCCACTGTTATCTTCACTGCCACAGAGACGTCCGGCTCCTCAGTTGAGGCTGCATATCTGGCTGAAGCAGGTGGCAGAGCTCAGTGACCGCCTCCTTGCTGAAGCGCAGCCTTTGCAAACACTGCTCCTCAGACATATTAATGTAGGAGAACTGTTGGCAAAAAACCCTGGGAGGGTAAGGTCTCCTGTAGAAGCCTGTTGGCCCTCATCCGTCTGGCCATGATTGCCACTCTCTCTGCGTCTCTGTGCCCTCCGAATGTGATGGAGCAGGACGATGCCCCCATCCACTGCAGCCCCCGTAGTATCTAGGCAATCAAAGTTATGAAGGTCAAAAACCAAAATACCTGCAAAGTTATGGTCAGAAGCCAAAACTACCTCAGACAGCGTTGACTCAATGCAGAAGTCTCTCTCTCTCTGTCTCTCTCAAAATCTCTCTCTCTCACAGAATGAGTGGTGCAAAAATGTCTACCACACAAAAGCCAGGAAGAGGCCTCCCTTTAAATAGTGCCCCCCCCAGCCCCACAGCGACTGGGAAGCATTCCAGTCTACCGGTCGTTGGTTGCGCCAGGTGGAAAGGAGGGGGGCACCACTCAATTTCCGTTCCAGGGCATCACAAGGGCGTTGCACTCTTGAATGACGTCAAGATCTGCGTGCGCAGGAGATCAGGCGGTATTGTTTAGCACCGCCGCAAAATGTCTAGTTAATTTCGCAAGCGGTGCAAAAATCGCCGCACTTGGGCGCTAGTTGCTTTGCGCCCCATTAGCACCCTCTTAAGGCGCTAACGGGAGGCGCAAACAACTGAATTTTTCCCCCCACGTATTTAAAATTACATTCAATATTTTAAACAAAAATTTAATTTTTTGAAAAAAATAAAGTTTTTTTACAGGGCTAAAAATAAACTTACCTTTTTTTAAAAAAGTATTTTAAAATTAAAAATTAGTGAAATTTTTTTTTTTTTTTTAAACTCTTACGCTGGTAAAAGCAGTCCTTACACCTGCTTTTACCAGCCATAAGATTTTTAAAGGTTTTCAGCGGGCAGAGGTTCTGCAGAAAGCGGAACTCTCCACCCGCAGGGGCCCTTCTCCAGGGGAGGCGGAGGATGTGTCAAGAGGATTCTTGACAGACCGGAAGTGCCGGTTTTCAGCGCATGCACACCCATGAGGGGGAAATCGGAAAATACGGGCCAATCGGTTTTGTATTTCTTGGGTCCAAAGTGGGTGATGTCACCTTCCCCACATTGAACTCCATCCGCCACAGTTTCACCCATTCATTTAATATGTCTATGTCCCTTTGTTACTTTCTATTCCCAGCCACACAACTTACTGTGTCGCCTAACTTAGTACCAACTGCAAACTTGGCTTATAGAACAGGGCTAAAAATTCAGTTGCGTGTGCGACCAGTTACCGCCCAAAGAGGGCTTCTGCGCCAGTAGAGGAGTTTGCGCTGATATTCAGCGCTGCGGTAATGGCGGCGGTAGCCGGTAGCGCTGCGCCGGCACCGATGACGTCATCGGTGTGCGCAGTGCCCCGGTTCCGCCCCGCTACCGGCCTGACCCCCATATTTAGTTGCGGCCGCCTCTTCCGCAAACAATGTTGTGTAGACCGGGCCATGCTGCAGCCTTAGTGGCGCTAGTTAAGGCGGCGGTGCGGCCGGCCGCTTTTTCGGCGGCCGCCTGGCCGCACCTCCTTCCCCAGCCTCCTCCACCCCCCCCCCCCCGCGGCATTGCCGGCTGCTTTCCGCGAGCCCGGCACTTCTCCGTGGTGCCGGGCTCATTTGCCGGCACTATCAAGCGGCGAGCTCCCCGTTGCAGGCACCTCCCCCTTAAGAGAAGGAGGAGGCCTGCAGTACCGCAGCCTGCCGCTCCGCAGGGGGTGGCGCAGCGGCACCTACAGCGCTGAAATTCAGTTTCAGCGCCCCAAGCGGGGGCGGGCACACCCTGGAATAGCGCCCGGTTCCGACTTGGGGCGCAAAAACTGAATATCTGACGGGCGCAACTGGCTCCGCGCGCAGCGCTAACTTTTGGGCGCTAGCCAGCTGGCGGGGCCTTACTGAATTTCTAGGCCTGTGTTTCTTCATCCAAGTCACTGATATATATGGTGAAAAGCTGAGGCCCTAGTACAGAGCCCTTGGGACCACCATTTATCACACCCTGCCAATCAGAAATTCCCATTATCCCTACTCTGTCTCCTACCTTCCAACCAATTTCCAACACGTCACAAGGTCACCTCCAACTTCACGCTCTTTAATTTTTGCCAATAATCTCCTGTGCTGAATCTCATCAAATGCCTTCTGGAAATCCATATAGTCAACATCTATAGACACTCCCCTATCCACACTGTTAGTGACCTCCTCAAAAAAAAAATCAAATAGATTAGTCAGTCATGACCTGCTCTTCACAAATCCATGCTGACTCTCTGATCAGCTCATACTTGTCCAAGGGCTCAGTCACTCTGTCCCTGATGATAGATTCCAGTAACTTCGCCAAACTGACATCTGTAGTTTCCCCATTTCTCTCTCTCTCCCTTCTTAAATAATGGAGTGGCATTTGCAATTTTTCAATCTAAAAAAGGAACAATTCCTGAATCTAGAGAGCTTTGGAAAATCCCCCCCCCCCCCGCCACCCCCCCACAGGTATTGAACACCCCCTGGGTGGTGCGCAGAGAGGAAAATCTGGCAGGGACGATAGCATGCCGGTAACATAACCAATCAGATTTTCATCCCATTTAGAAGGAAATCTATGCCACTCAGTCAGATCTGCTTGAAGCTTCCAAAAGCCAAGCTGATAAGATTGTTAGAGCAAATTTGTGTGCCACAGTTGATGTGCCAGTAACTCAGGTCTGTGAATGGTAGCTGTACTCTGGGTTATGTTGCTTGGCTCCTGCAGGCCTAGATCTTTAACTGTCCTGTTTGCGAGATCGCACTGCACGTCAAAATCGACACACAGACACAACTCTCCCAGGTAGGGAAAAAAAATCACTGCTCTCTAGGTAGGTTTAATAAGTGCTCTGGAGTGCCAACAGACAGAGCATTTAAAAAAAACTTTTGATACTGTATTGGATTTAGACTCCATGTGGCGTCAAATTGAAGTGGTGAGAGTCTATCCCCTCCAGAGAGTCTCACTCTGCTTTGCTCCAGAATCAGGATAGATGCCTCACTATGGATTTACACTGTTACTTAGCATCAGCACCAGTCAGAAATCACTTTGCACTGATGGTAAACTTGCACGGTAAATGCACTCTCCGGGGCTGACCCTGCGGAGCGTTCCGTTAACTATGCTTCTACCAGACTCCATTCTTACTGCGCCCAAATACACCCAAGCAACAGTGCAGTTTACTGCTGGTTATTTAAAAAGTAAAAAATTATGTTAACTCATTGAATTAAAAAAGAAATGTGAATTGTAAAAGTCTAATTCTATGCTGGAAGGTAGGATATTTGAAATGTTCATACCGCTCATAGTCCATTAACGTACAGGTATTTTTTAAACAGAGCAGGTGACTTTGCATGAAACAAACAGTCCACAAAAAAAACAGACTTCTGATAAAATGCAAAACAAAACTCTATCCAATTTCTGACGCATCACAGAATCATAGCACAGTACAGAAGGAAGCCACTCAGCCCATCGTGCCTTAGAAAGAGCTATCCAATTAGTCCCATTCCCCTGCTCTTTCCCATAGCCCAGCAAAATTTTCTTTTTCAAATATTTATCCAATTCCCTTTTGAAAGTTTTTATTGGATCAGCTTCCATCACCCTTTCAGGCAGTGCATTCCAGATCACAACTCTGCATTTTTCTCCCCTCATGTCACCTCTGGTTATTTTGCCAATTACATTAAATCCGTGGCCTTCCGCTACTGGAAACACTTTCTCCTAATTTACTCCATGAAAACTCTTCAAGATTTTGAAGAACTCCATCCCCTTAACCTTCTCTGTTCTAAGGAGAATAGCCCCAGTTTCTCGAGTCTTTCTATGTAACTGAAGTCTTTCATCTCTGGTACCATTCTAGTAAATCTCCTCTGCACCCTCTCTAAGGCCTTGACATCCTTTCTAAAGTGTAGTGCCCAGAACTGGCCACAATACTCCAGCTGCAGCCTAACCAGTGTTTTATAAAGGTTTAGCAATAACTTCCTTGCTTTTGTACTCTATGCATCCATTTAGAGAGCCCAGGATCCCATATGCCTTTTTAATCGGCCTTCTCAACTTGTCCTGCCACTTTCAAAGACTTGTATGCATACACCCCCAGGTCACTGTTCCTGCACCCCCTTTTAAAATTACAGTTTTGTTTATATTGCCGCTCCTCATTCTTCCTATCAAAATGAATCACTTCACCTTTATGTGTGTTAAATTTCATCTGCTATGTATCTGCCCATGTCCTCCCGAGGTCCGCTACTATCCTCCTCATTGTTTACTATATTTGTGAGTTTTGTGTCATTTGCAAACTTTGAAATTTGCCCTCTGTACCCAAATCCAGGTTAATATATATCAAAAAGAGCATGCAAACAGTTTTACTAGCATTTCAAATAGAAGTAGTATCGACCACAACCAGAAACTAATTAACTTAAGAAAAAGACCAGTCACTTTGGAGTGTTGTTGTTCCATTTGAGGAAGTGCTGGTTTCAGCAAAGCAGACAGTCCACACCTTATCCCTCTGTGTTACAATTTGTGCACTCCCCAATTGTATCAGCATAATGATGCTTATTTATAGCTCTCCGGCTGTTACAGTGCAGAATCCATATCCTAACTCACAAAGTCTTATTCAACCATCATCCATGTTCTCACTGACCTATATTGGCTCCCAGTCCATGAACACCTCGATTGAAAAATTCTCATTCTACTGTACAAATTCCTCCCCATTTCTGTAACCGCTCCCAGTCCTACAGAGGCAACTCTGCGTTCCTCCAATTCTGGCCTCCTGTGAATCTCCGATTTCCTTCGCCCCATCATTGAGCGCCTTCAGCTTTGTAGGATATAAACCCTGGAATTCCCTCCACAAGCCTCTCAACCTCCTTTTAAGACGCATATTAAAACCTACCTTTTTGACCAATCTTTTGGTCACCTGTCCCAATATCTCCTTATGTGGTTCAGTGTCAAATTTTGTCCGATAAGAACATAATAATAGGAGGACTAGGCCATTTGGCCCTTCGAGCCTTCTCCACCATTCAGTGAGATCATGGCTAATCTTCTGCCTCAATTCCATTCACCAGCCCTATCACCATATCCCTTGATGCCCTTACTAGTCAGAAACCTATCGACTTCTGTTTTGAATTGTGGTAAACCACTGTTATACCTGCCTGTGTGGGTGTTTGTATTCCACTGTGTACATGTCTGTACATGCCTCGGCTGACTCCTCCCACGAGTCCAGGTATAAAGGTGACTGCTCCACAGTCCCTCTGTATTCTGGACTGGTCGACCACTCGAGGCACACCTTCATTCTCTTGTTAATAAAAGCCTGTTAGTTACTCGCTTAACCTCAGTCTTTTGAGTAATTGATAGCGCATCATGAATATACCCAATGACTGAGCCTCCACAGCCCTCGAGTAGAGAATTCCAAAGATTCACCACCCTCTATGTGAAGACATTGCTTCTCATCTCAGTCCTGAATGGCCTACCCTTTATCTTAAGGCTGTGGCCCCTGATTCTAGACTCCCCAGCTAAGGGAAACATTCTCCCAGCATCCATCCTATCAAGCCCTGTAATAATTTTGTATGCTTCAATGAGAGCCCCTCTCATTCTTCTGAATTTGAGAATATACAGGCTTAGTTTACTCAATCTCTTCTCATACGACAGTCCCGCCATCCCAGGGATCAATCTCACAGAATCACAGAAACCCCACAGTGCAGATAGAGGCCATTTCGGCCCATCGAGCCTGCACCGACACATATCCCACCCTATCCCTGTAACCCCACGTATTTAATCCCCGTAACCCCACGTATTTAATCCCCCTAACACTAAGGGTCAATTTATCATAGCCAATCAACCTAACCTGCACATCGTGAACCTTCGTTGCACTCCCTCTATGGCAGGTATATCCTTCCTTAGGTAAGGAGACCAAAATTGTACACAGTACTCCAGGTGTGTTCTCACCAAGGCCCTATATAATTGGAGTAAGGCTTCTTTACTCCTGTACTCAAATCCTCTTGTAATGAAGGCCAGCATACCATTTGCCTTCCTAATGGTTTGCTGCACCTGCACATTCACTTCCAGTGACTCATGTACAAGGACACCCAGGTCCCTTTGAACATCTGCATTCCCCAATCTTTCACCATTTAGGAAATACTCTGCCTTTCTGTTTTTTCCACCAAAGTGGATAACTTCACATTTATCCACATTATAATCCATCTGCCATGTTCTCGCCCATTCACTGAGCCTGTCGAGATCCCCTTGAAGTCTCTTCACATCCTCTTTGCAACTGACACTGCCACCTAGCTTTGTATCATCAGCAAATTTGGAAATGTTACATTTAGTCCCCTCATCCAAATCATTGCTATAGATTGTGAATAGCTGGGGCCCAAGCACGGATGCTTGCAATACCCAACTAGTCACAGCCTGCCATCCTGAAAAAGACCCATTTATCCCTACTCTTTGTTTTTTGTCTGTTAACCAATTCTCAATCCATGCTAGTATATTACCCCCAATTCCATGATCCCTAATTTTGTTCACCAACCTCTTGTGTGGGACCTTATCAAAGGCCTTCTTAAAATCCAAATACACCACATCTACCGGTTCCCCTTTGTCTACTCCACTAGTTACACCCTCAAAGAACTCCAATAGGTTTGTCAAACAGGATTTCCCTTTCATAAATCCATAGCGTGCCTTGGAACGTTTTACTATGTTAAAGGTGCATTATAAATGAAAGTTGTTTTGTAAATAGCAAATTTACACTGTAGTAAATACCATACTTAATGCTACTGTTTGAGGTTAAAGTGGGGGTTTGTTTCATACACAAGTAAACAGTGGGGAGGAACTTTATTAATGCACATATAGCACAAAATCTTCTTGTTATATCCCACTTACAAGTTTAATTAGCAGCTCTAATGGTCAACCCGTGAACAAGGAGGGAAAACTGCCAACTTCCTATCCAGTGCGAAGACAAAGGGAAGAGGGAAAAATGCATGCTCTGGACCAGTTGTGGAAGGCTGATAAGGGAAGGAGCAAGTCTCCATTTTAAGATAGAGTCAGTCAGATTCAGAGAGAAAAGGCTGACCATGAAAATTTAAGTCAGCCTGCTAACAGGGACAGTGTGACATGCTCTGTTGTTTTGTTTTATGTGAAGTGCTGAAGAAGTTAAAATCCAAAATTACTGCCACTGGACTCAATATCCAACCTTCCACCACTGGTAAATTGCGGCTGCAGTAAGACAGGAGCAGAAGTGGGAGCACCATCACCTCAGAGTCCCCACCATCCTGACCTGAATATAATCACTGTTCCTTCATAGTTACTGGGTCAATATCCTGGAATGCCATCACGGAAGCAACATAACCACACAGACTGCATTGGTTCAAGGCGGCGGCCCACCACCACCTTCTCAGGGCAACTATGGAGGCCTTGCCAGCGACGCCCATATCCCAAGAACTAATATAAAAGAGGTCCGATGTGCTTTGCAGGAAAATAGATGGCAAAACTGAAACCAAACAACAGGTTCTGAAGTAGAATTCCCACTCTGATACAACCGAGTACAAGGGGCCTCAAGAGGTACTTCAGTGCTGTAATGGAGCAAGAGATTTTCCATGATAACGAAGCACACACTTAGAAGTCAAAGTAGGCAGATTGCTGGGAAACTGCAAGTGTGGCAATTTGATTTTGTAATTCATTAAAATATACAAAAATTAAAGTAGGTGTTGGCTTTACTAATGAACACTGCACCAGCTGTACAATGGAATTCAAAACCATTCAAAGAATCAACCAGGCAGGTAGGTAGTGTTTTAATGTGTTGAAGGGTCCCCTATTCAAGCACAAAACCTGCATTTATTGGAGTTGAGCTGGCTGTTCGAGGAATAAGGGTGTTTAAACTGCACATTAAATGGGTAAACTTTACACTTGTAACACACATTGGATAATTGCAGGCGCACTCCTCAGAATTTTCTATCCATTAATGGACGGAGAACCGTGGGAGGATGCGCACACTTTCCTAATGAGCATTCCCAGGGGTTGTGGCTCCACGTTGGGAGCGTGCGTTACTAAAATTCACCCTCAAAGCTCATTCTCACCCAACATGATCCCAACAATTTAATAATCTATACTGAGAGTTATTCACCCTCTTGGTAAGTATTAGGATGTAGTCACTGTTTATGGTCCTGTTTGGTATAACATGACTTGCCATTTCTCCAGTCAAAGTCAACAACGATGACAACCTCCATCACTGCTCGACAGCTTAATACTTACCACACAGCAATTCTTTCATCCCTTTCACAGAACACACAAATATAGTTGGTTTGTTTAATAGACGTGCTTGGAAAATTCTGCTTCCATTGCTATGAATTCGGCTATTGCAAAAATGCATAGGATCCTTGTAGAACTCTAATGATCTATCACTCATTAAAGCATATCCTGAACTTCCGGGTATCTGGGACATTGTGCTGGTTGTTGTGCAATGATCTTCCTGAAAATATGAAAAAGGAATTATTCTAAATAATTATCCATAACAAAATTATACAACTGTCATCTTAAGTGATGCTTTTCTTTGACTTAATTAAGTTCTTGCTCTAATTTTGTAATAATCCAACATGCTCAGAACGAAGGTACAATTAATAAGTAAATGCCAACATTAGCTTACAATTATATGAAGTTCTTCACATAAAAGAATATCTGAGAGCTTTACAAGGGATGCAAGCAAGAAGTGAGCATCAAGGAGGAAGTAAGAAATTTGGAACAGGGGGAAATTAAAGACAAGAAAAAAGGTAAGAACTTGGATCTATATAGCACCTTTCACAATCTCTGGACATCCTGAAGTGCTTTACAGCCAATTAAGTGCTATTGAAGTGTAGTCACTGTTGTAATGAGGGAAACGTGGCAGCCAATTTGCACACAGAAAGCTCCCAAAAACAGCACTGAAATAAATGTTTTAGGTGCTGGTTGACAGAATGTTAGCCAGCACACCACACAGCAATTCTTTCATCCTTTTCACAGAATACACAAATATAGTTGGTTTGTTTAATGGATGTGCTTGGAGAAGAATGCCCCTGCTTTTCTTCCACCTGAGGGCAGTTGGGGACCTCGGTTTAAACATCTCATACGAAAGATGGTACCTCCGACAGTGCAGCACTCCCTCAGTACTGCACAGAAATGCCATCTTAAATTATGTGCTCAAGTCTTTGCAGTGGGGCCTGAACCTACAACCTTATGACTCAGGTGAGACTGAGCGAAGGCCGACTCCTCGAAGGAGATAGACTTCAGAAAGCAGGAGAGGTGGCAAGTGGTTTTGGAACAGATTTCCAGAGAATAGGGACAAAGTGGCAGAAAGATTGGCCTTAGATGGTTGAGTGAAAGGGGGGGGGGGGGTGGGGGGGAGAACAGGTACTCGTCTAGGGAGGCTGCAGAGTCAAGTGAATGGCTGGAGAAGATTACGGAAATAGGGTGCAGCAAGGACATTGAATACAAGGATGAGGATCTCAAAAGTCAATTGCTGAGGCACAGGGACACTGGATCCAAGCAAAGACAGGAGTGAAGAGTTGCAGGACTTGGGTCATAGATTTGTGGATTTGCCAGAGTTTGTGGAGAATAGTGAGGACAGCACTTGGGGGGGGGGGGGGGGGAAGCACGGCAGAAGACAATCCTAGTACTGATGAAGGTGTGGATGAGGATTTCAGCAGCGCAGGTGATGGAGTGCTGTAGCAGGCAATAATCTGCATGAAGGCAGCAGCAATTGTACTGGCAGAGGGAAAGTTGAGTGTCATCAGCGTACACATGGAAGCTAATCCTATGCTTGCAAGGACAGCATGTAGCTGCTAAATAGGAAAATATCAAGCATGATGACATGTGGTGCACAAGAAGTGACCATGCAGAGAAGGGAACGATCAGTGGTGTCGAAGGCCGAAGAGGTCAGGGAGGATGAGGAGGAACAGTTAGTTAGGGGGACTGATGATATGAAAGCAGGGTAACTTGCATTGGGTAACTCTACATATTGTGGGACCTTGCTATATGCAAATTGGCTGCCACATTACAACAGTGACTACAATTCAAAAGTAATTCATTGGCTGTGGAGCACTTTAGGACATCCTGGGCTCGTGAAAGATACATATCGTCACTAAACCCAATGATATGAGGGAACTAGGGCAGAGGCTATGCTACTAGTCTGGACCTGGCTAGACACATGTGCAGGCAAAGAATCCGGGCTACAATGTTGTAGATCTATTGGAACACAATCTAACATCAAGCGAAGCTCCATACAAGCAGCGAGTCTCTCAGACTTTTCCAAAAACAGAGTTGAAACTTCATCCTCAAAAGGAAGAGGCTTCTGAAAGAAAAACTTTGTAGGCATTCACTTATCCAAATGTAAAGCCGCACCCACTCTATTGTGTAAAACAATGTGAAATATAATCCTTGCACCTGAACCAAAGAAACTATTATAATTATGAAATAAAAGCAGGAAATGCTGGAAATACTTAGCAGGTCAGGCAGCATCTGTGGAGAGAGAAACAGAGTTAGCGTTTCAGGTCGATGACCTTTCGTCAGAACTGGAAAAAGTTAGAGATATAACAGGTTTTAAGCAAGGGCTGAGGCAGGGAAAGGGGGGAGGGAAGAACAAAAGGGAAGGTCTGTGATAGGGTGGAAGGCAGGAGAGATTAAAAGACAAAAGGTATGATTGCGCAAGGCAAAGAAACACAAGATGGGTCCAGAAGAGGTGTAAATAGGAATAGCAGTACAGGTTGAGCGTCCCAAATCCGGAGTTCCGGAATCCGGGACGATTGGTGGCAGGGGTCCGGAATCCGGACACCGAAGGAGGCTTACCAAAAAATGGAAATAGCGCAACCTGGGCCCAGGCATTTCCGGACTCGGCACATGTTTCTGATGTCCGAAGTCCAGAAATATTGCAACCTGGGCTCGGGCATTTCCGGACTTTGGACATCAGAAACACATTCCGAAGTCCGGAAAAACCCCAAAACCAGCTCGGCCTCAGTCCCAAGGTTGCTGGATTCGGGATGCTCAACCTGTATCAACAACTGCCGTCCGATAAAATGGGGGCAGAGGTTATGATCGGAAATTGTTGAACTCAATGTTGAGTCTGGAAGGCTGTAAAGTGCTTAATTGATAGATGAGGTGCTGTTCCTCAAACTTATGTTGGGCTTCATTGGAAAAGTGTAGGAGGCCAAGGACAGAGAGGTCAGAGTGGGAGTGGAGCGGAGCGGATAATTAAAGTGACAGGCGATCAGAAGCTCAGGGTTATGCTTGCGGATTGAATGGAGGTTTTCTGCAAAGCGGTCACCCAATCTGCATTTGATCTCCCCAATGTAGAGACCGCATTGTGAGCAGTGAATACAGTACACTAAATTGAAAGTAGTACAAGTAAATTGCCGTTTCACCTGGAAGGAGTATTTGGGGCTCTGGACGGTGGGAAGGGAGGAGGTAAAAGGGCAGGTGCTACATAACCTATTACATTGACCATTGTCACACTAAAACAAACCTTCCTCAATGTGTAAGCACTTGACATTAACAGTATCGGAATAGTTAACTTGGTCTCCACAACTTTACAATTAATTTACCAGAAATGATGCAAAACATAAAGAGTGTAACCACAAACACAACCTGTGCTGGCTTCCCAACCGTTTCAGCAACAGCTATGTCCAAAATGTGGAAGGTGTAGAAACAAGCAAAGTCTATTGTTTATGAAAGTGGTGGAACTGTGGAAGCACAGCATTTTTGGGCCTGATTCTTCCCATCAATAGAACTTCAAATATTATAAGCACATTGAATGGCATCAGCTACAGGCAACTCATCCTAAACCAAAAAAAAGGAAATGGCAAAAAGAAAAAAATATCAAGTACCTGTACCATACAACTGAAATCAGACAGGGAAATATATTTAATGCAAATATAAAGAATAACTTCTGTTATTTCATAATCCATTGGCTGTGAAACACTGTGTAACATTTGCATATTGAATTATCATTGGCCCGCAGGCATCTGTAAGGAATACCTATTATATTCACATGTGATCACATGCTGAGTTGTCATTGGCCTGCAGGCATCTGTAAGGACTGCTATTGTTTGGAAGACCCAGGGGGTCCTAACTCCATCTGGTCCAGACTGTGCTGCTACAAGTAAGATCAGACCTAATGCTTCATAAAAGAGTTTAAACTCTAATACTCCGTTGTCCGGCAATTTATTAGTTTTGTACAAATTGTGCAAAACAAGACATGGTGTCAGAACAGGGATTTGAAATTGACATCGTTGGAGCTCCCTTGCCTCGAATGGATTGGGAATCTTTGAACTTATAGAGAATGGTGCAAATTCAAGCAACACGTGTAGTTGATGTTTTCAGGTCCGCTGAAAAGCAAAGGGGAGGAAGAAAGATGCAGCTACCTACTCCTGTGGATCGGAGAAAAAGGGAGAGACATTTTTAACACATGGTCTCTCACCGCAGATGAAGCAAAGGTACTGAAAAGTTATTTTGACCGTTTTGAATCATATGTGATGCCCAAGACAAATACGATATTCGCTAGGTACAAGTTTCAGGAGAAAGTACAAGGAGCTAGTGAGTCGTTTGAACAGTTCGTGACTGAGTTGAGACTACTGGTAAAAGACTGTGAATATGCAGATAAAGATGAGATGGTCAGAGACCGCATCGTGTTTGGAATACATTCAGCTAAAGTGAGAGAAACTTTTGAATGTTGGGTCCGGGCTAACGCTGGACAAAGCTATGGACATAGCTAGATCGCACGAGATAGCCCAAGCACAGTTGAAAACCATAACCGGCGCCACGAGCAGTTCGCGTGAACAGACAGTGCACGCAGTTAATAGACACACACCAAAGAACACCGCCCAGAGAGCGTGTTTCAGAACAGAGAGTTCTAAAAATGGGTGACAGACATAAAACGCTTCAAAAACTGTGGAAACAAGATGCATGGAGAAAAGGAGTACTGCTCTGCCAAAGGAAGACAATGTGCTAAATGTGATAAATGGAACCACTTTGCTAAAGTCTGCAGGACTGTTTTCGAAAAGCAGTACACATAGTGAGTGACAGCCAAATGCCAGATAGAGAGCCAAATGCAGAGGAACTGTGTATTGATTCTGTGTCACAGAAAAAACAGATTTCAGAGACTGAGCAAGCTTTTGCCGATATTGAGATAGGAAAACAGGGCACAGAGCTTAGGTTTAAACTAGACACTGGATCTCAGGTTAATGTAATTCCTCGGAGTATCACAGCTTGAAGGATGAGTGTGAGCTACAGCCCACCTCACACAGACTGACCGGCTATGGGGGTGAGCAGCTCATTGTAAAAGGCACATGCGTGATGAAATGCAAGTACAAAGAAAGCGACATGATGTTGGATTTTTACATTGTTGACACTCGAGCACCTCCAGTGCTAGGTCTAAAGGCATGTTTAGACATAGCACTAGCTTGACGAGGTCCATCAGTGACAGCACCAGTTGAGAAGCAGACAGTCATGGAGAAGTTTGCTGACGTTTTCAAAGGAATCGGACTATTCCCAGGTGAATGCACTATTCACCTTGACCCAGCAGCAACCCCTGTGGTTTGCCCACCGAGAAGGATACCCCTTGCTCTACGTAGTCGCCTGAAGGAGGAGCTGCAGAGCATGCGGAATACAGAAATCACTGTCCGGGAAACAGAACCGACAGAGTGGGTCAACGCGTTAGTAGTGGTTGAGAAACCACGTACAGGCAAGCTCAGAGTCTGTCTCGACCCCAGAGATTTGAACAAGGCTATCAAACGCCCTCACTACCCTCTACGAACGCTAGATGACATCACACCCAAGCTACTGGGAGCACGTTACTTCAGTGTAATGGACGCACGATCAGGATACTGGACTATCAAGCTCACGGAAGAGTCATCTAAGCTAACAATGTTCAACACACCATTTGGACGCTACCGGTTTCTGCGTTTACCATTTGGTCTTCTCAGCTCAGGATGAATTCCAGCAGAAGATCGACGAAACCTATGAAGGCCTCGACGGAGTAGTCGCAATCGTAGACGACATCCTCATCTATGGCAGGACTAGAGAGGAACATGACAGGAAACTCCACGCGATGTTACAAAGATCACGGGAGAAAGGTATCCGGCTCAACCCTGAGAAAAGCATAATCGGATCCACCGAGATCAGTTATTTCGGGCATCGCCTCTCAACTGATGGCATTAAGCCGGATCCAGAGAAAATCTCCGCCATCAAGAAGATGGAGCCGCCGAAGAACCGCGCAGAGCTAGAGACAGTACTAGGCATGGTTAACTACTTAGCCAAGTTTGCCCCGAGCCTCTCCGAAATCAACGCACCCATGCGTCAGTTGCTCAAACAATCCAATGAGTTCCTGTGGGACAAACAACATGACACAGCATTTCAGAAAATGAAAGACCTAATCACCAGAGAACCAGGACCAGTTCTTGCCTACTTCAACCCCAACAAAGAGCTCAGACTACAAGTGGACGCGTCAAAGTACAGACTAGGCGCAGTATTACTGCAAGAAGGAAAGCCCATCGGCTACGCTTCCAGATCTCTCACAGACAGTGAAATCAACTATGCTCAAATCGAGAAAGAGCTATATGCAATTCTGTTTGGATGTAAGCGTTTCCACTAGTACGTCTATGGCCGACAGGTCATTGTGGAATCCTACCACAAGCCCCTCGAGTCAATCATGAGGAAACCACTAGCCGCAGCCCCACCAAGGCTACAGAGAATGATCCTTCAGCTACAGAAGTACAACTTCACAATCATTCACCGTCCAGGCAGACACATTCCTGTCGCAGACACGCTCTCCAGAAAGTCTCTTGGCTATCAGGACAGCAGCCTCAATGAAGGCATGGATGTGCAGGTGCACATGGTGTACAACAGCTTACTTGTGAGTGACTCAAAACTGAAGGAGATCCGAGCAGGAACAGAGAAAGATGCACAACTCACACTGCTGAGCAAAGTCATACACGAAGGATGGCCTGAGGAAAGGAGGAAATGCCCTCAGAGCATATCTGAATTCTGGAACCACAGACGAACTGTCAGAAATCAACAGAATCGTCTTCAAAGGGGAGAAAAATCATCATTCCTACCAGTCTCAGAAGAGATGTTGACAAAAAATTCATGCTGGACATATGGGCATGGAAAAATGCAAACAAAGAGCACGTGACATTATGTTTTGGCCCAGAACGTGCAAACACATTGAGGACATTGTCGGAAAATGTTCCATTTGTCTAGAACGCCGCCAATCAAAAGTCAAAGAGCCCATGATACCTCACCGTATCCCAGACAGGCCCTGGCAGGTCGTACATGCAAAACGTGTGCAGAGACAGCAACACCAAAAGAGATACTATGACAGGTCAGCTAGACTACTGCCACCGCTGCACAATGGAGAATCCATCAGAATCCAGGAGCATGACTACTGGAAGCCAGCAGTCGTCATCCAACCAGCTGACACTGAGCGATCGTATCACATCCGCACCCCAGAAGGACAGGTGTACCGCCACAATCGCAAGCACATCCTGAACACCAAGGAACAACACCGTCATTCCGACGAGAGGATCAGTTCAACAGAGTGTAATGAACAGAGCAATACACAAAACACATCATACTTACCTGAACCTAAACCTGAACCTGATTTGTTGACCGATTCAAGAGCATGCTCAGTTCCATACCACACAAGGTCAGGACGAGAGGTCAAGCCTAGAGTTATCCTTGACTTGTGAACTGTCAAAGGGTGTAGGCGGATCGCTGCCCTAAAAAAAACTGTACATTGCTAGTGAAACGTTGAGATGTTTTCAGTGCTAGTTAAATGCTGAGTTTACTTATATGTTTATGCTACCGAGAACATTATGTAGAAGGAAGGTTTAAAAGTAATGCATAACATTTTTCTTTTTAAAAAGAAAGGGGATGTTGTGGCAAAGCCACCAAGGGACTCCTGTATAACTGCCTTTAACAAGAGTGCTACAGCACCTAAGTTGTTTACTGTATGTAAATAGCCAGTTCTGGGTAGGTCCCAGAACCAGCGCGATGACGTCATCACGTTGGTCACGTGACGTCCCGAACGGCGGGAAACGTGATGACGTCAGACTGGGAGGTTCCCAGCTCGAAGCTCGTGAAGCCAGCATTAAGAAAAGACCTGTTGATTGTTTCTCCTGCATACCATTGTTTGTTCTTTAGTTTACATTAAACTTCGCTTTATTATCGGACTGACTCGACCTCAGTACTTCAGTTAGGGATCTGTCGATTCCTACATTGGTGACCCCGAAGCTTCGCGGCCGATTTTCGCGGAGGACACGCAGAACAAAACGATGGATGTGAATGCAGCGACCTTGAAGCTCCCGCAATTTTGGGAACAACAGGCGGCCTCCTGGTTCGTCCAAGTGGAGGCTCAGTTCCAGCTTCGAAACATCGTGCTGGATCAGACCCGTTATCTTTACGTGGTCTCCGCACTGGACAGCTCGACAGCTTCAAGGATCATCAGCCTGCTGGAGACCCCGCCCGTAGATAACAAGTATGATACGCTTAAGGCGCGACTAATGCAGGTTTTCGGCCTCACGAAAGCGGAGCGCGCGCGACGTTTACTCACACTGCTCGGGTTAGGCGACGCCAAGCCATCAGAGTTGATGAGCCAGATGCTCATGCTCCTCGGTTCCGAGCCGCAGTGTTTCCCGTTTCGGGAACTGTTCCCGAGCCAGCTCCCCGAGCAAGTGCAAGCAGCCCTCGCCAGGTCGGAGGCAACGGACGGTGTAGCACTCGCGGCCAAAGCCGACACCATTTATGCGGTGATGCAGCAGTACTGCGCCACCTCGAAGCGTCGCGCCCCGAAGAACCCCGCCTTGGCACCTCCACCATCCGGGCTCTATTACTATCATGCCCGTTTCGGCCCAAAAGCCAAATGCTGCCATCCTCCTTGTAGTTTCGTGCCTAATGCACCGAGAAAGCAACAGCACCGGCTGCGTGAGCGGAAGGACGACCCTGAGGTCGGTTTCGCAACTACGATGGTGGTTGGAGATTCCAGGAAGTTACTTTATATCTCCGACTCCATTTCGGGCCGGCGGTTTTTGTGTGACACGGGCGCCCAGTGCAGCATCCTTCCCGCTTCGATCCTCGACATCAGGGCCGGGAGGCGCGGTTCCCCACTCCGGGCCGCCAACAGCAGTGCCATTTGTACGTTCGGGACGTGGCAGATCCCGGTGTGTTTTGGCGGGCAAAGTTTCCTATGGGAGTTTATCACCGCCCAAATCGATCAGGCAATCCTCAGCGCTGATTTCTTTTGTGCCAATAACTTATTGGTTGACTTACGAAATCGGCATCTGGTTCACGCCGCCACGTTTGCCTCCATCCTGTGCTTTCGGGGTTTCGGCGCGACTCACGCGGTTTCCTGCACCCTGCCGGCGGCCAACAACTTCGCCCGCCTTCTTGAGGAATTTCCGTATCTAACTCGGCCCATCTTCTCGGCGACGACTGCTAAACATGGTGTGGAGCACCACATCGCGACGACCAGCCCTCCGGTCTATGCCCGGGCTCGGCGGCTGGAACCCAGCAAACTCGAGGCCGCGAAGGCGGAGATCGCCAACATGGAGCAGCTGGGGATTGTTCGCCCGTCAGATAGTCCCTGGTCTTCGCCACTTCATATCGTCCCTAAGCCCGGTGGTGGTTGGCGGCCCTGCGGCGATTACCGGCGCCTCAATGAGGTCACGACGCCTGACCGGTATCCAATACCGTGCATCCAAGATTTCTCCGCACATTTGGCGGGCAATTCCTTTTTTTCCAAGATCGACCTCGTCCGGGGGTACCATCAAGTGCCCGTCCACCCCCAGGACATCCAGAAGACAGCTGTCATTACCCCGTTCGGACTGTTTGAGTTCCTCCGAATGCCGTTCGGGCTCAAGAATGCGGCGCAAGCGTTCCAGCGCCTTATGGATTCAGTGCTGCGGGATCTCAAGTTCCTGTTTGTGTATCTCAATGACATCCTGGTCGCCAGTACTTCGAAAGAGGAACATCTCGACCACCTGCGCCTCCTTTTTCGCCGCCTCCATCAGCATGGCCTCATAATTAACCCAGCCAAATGCCAATTCGGGATGCAACAAATCGACTTCTTGGGCCACCGCATCACGGCGGAAGGAGCAGTGCCGCTTCGGTCGAAGGCGATTGCTGCTTTTCCACGCCCGCAATCCGTTAAAGCGCTCCAAGAGTTCCTCGGTATGGTAAATTTTTACCATCGGTTTGTTTCCCGGGCCGCGCAGCTAATGTGGCCACTCTACGAGGCACTCAGAGGGAAACCGAGGAAAGAACCTGTGGTCTGGACACCAGAGATGGATTGCGCTTTTGTGGACACGAAAGATGCTCCCGCAAACGCAACGATGTTGGCGCACCCGCAGCCTGGCACCACCATCGCGCTTACGACCGACGCTTCGGACTACGCCCTAGGTGCCGTGCAGGAGCAATGGGTCGAAGGGACGTGGCAACCGCTGGCGTTTTTTAGTCGCCAATTGCGTCGTAATGAACGTAGCTACAGCACGTTGGACAGGGAGCTGTTGGCGTTGTTTCTGGCCATCCACCATTTCCATTTTCTGTTGGAGGGACGCCAATTCACCGCGTTTGTGGATCACAAGCCCCTGACGTTTGCTATGGCCAAGATGGCTGAGCCGTGGTCAGCTCGACAACAACGACAACTCACCTTTATTTCCGAGTTCACCACCGACATCCGGCATGTGGCCGGCAAGGACAACGTGGTCGCCGATTGCCTCTCGCATATGACTGTCCAGGCCGTCCAGCTGGGACTCGATTATTCACTCATGGCTGCTGACCAAGCAGCTGATCCGGAAACGCAAGCTTTCCGCACCGACTCCTCCTGCCTTCAGCCAGCGGATGTGCTTTTCCACTCGGCTGGCACCTCCCTGCTCTGCGACGTCTCCTTGGGGAACCCTCGCCCGATCGTTCCACTGTCATGGCGTAGGAACGTTTTCAATGCCATTCACGGGCTTGCGCACCCTGGCGTGTGGGCTTCACAAAAACTACTGGCATCCAAGTTCGTCTGGAGAGGAATGCAAAAAGATGTCCACGACTGGGCCAACACCTGCGTCGTGTGCCAGCGAGCTAAGGTGCAGCAACACGTCAAAGCTCCCGTCACCGTTTTCGAAGTACCGGAGCGGCGTTTCGATCATGTCCATGTTGACCTCGGTGGCCCACTGTCGTTGTCACAAGGTTTCACACATCTTTTGACTATAGTCAACCGTACCACCAGGTGAGGCCACTCCTTTGACGTCCACCACCTCCGCGGATGTCGCTCGGGCTTTTCTCTTATCCTGGGTTGCACGGTTCGGCGTTCCGTCTGATATTTCGTCGGATCGCGGGCCACAGTTCTCGTCTGCTTTGTGGAACGCCGTCACCTTGGGTTTGGGCACCATCGGACCACGGCTTACCATCCGCAGGCCAATGGATTATGTGAGCGTTATCATCGGTCCTTGAAGGCGTCGCTGCGGGCCTGCCTCCAGGGGAGCGCATGGATGGACAAGCTGCCTTGGGTGATGCTCGGGTTACGCACAGCGCCTAAAGAGGACCTGCAGGCATCGGCTGCCGAACTGGTTTATGGACAACCGCTCCGGGTGCCCGGTGAGTTTTTTCCGTCAACAACGCGTCCTTGGTCAGCGGCCGAACAACTGCAGGCTCACCAGGACACAGCTCAAACTTTCCAGCCCATTCCGACGTCACATCACGGGCTGCCCGCGTCACACGTTCCACCGGAGCTTATGCAGGCCAAATTCGTTTTTGTCAGGCATGACGCCCACTGTAGTCCTCTCACACCTCCATATACGGGCCCTTTCCAGGTACTACAGGCGGGCACCAAGAGTTTTTTAGTGGACATCGAGGGCAAGCCTGACCATATTTCCGTGGACCACCTCAAGGCCGCACACCTGGACCTCGAGCGACCGGTCGAGGCAGTGCAGCCACCGCGTCGTGGGCGGCCGCCACGCCTGAACAGACTATTCCGCCGACCAGCTCATCGTCTACCCAACCCATTCCTCTCCGGGAATATCGGAGTTGCTCGAACAGGCTCGTCTGACCTCCTCCGCGATTGACTTTTGCGGTTAAAGACACTTCTGGGGGCGGCGCATGTGGCAAAGCCACCAAGGGACTCCTGTATAACTGTCTTTAACAAGAGTGCTACAGCACCTAAGTTGTTTACTGTATGTAAATAGCCAGTTCTGGGTAGGTCCCAGAACCAGCGCGATGACGTCATCACGTTGGTCACGTGACGTCCCGAACGGCAGGAAACGTGATGACGTCAGACTGGGAGGTTCCTAGCTCAGAGCTCGTGAAGCCAGCATTAAGAAAAGACCTGTGGATTGTTTCTCCTGCATACCATTGTTTGTTCTCTAGTTTACATTAAACTTCGTTTTATTATCGGACTGACTCGACCTCAGTACTTCAGTTAGGGATCTGTCGATTCCTACAATGTAACATTTGCATATCGAATTATCATTGGCCCGCAGGCATCTGTAAGGAATACCTATTATATTCACATGTGATCACATGCTGAGTTGTCAGTGGCCTGCAGGCATCTGTAAGGACTGCTATTGTTTGGAAGACCCAGGGGGTCCTAACTCCATCTTGTCCCGACTGTGCTGCTACAAGATCAGACCTAATGCTTCATAAAAGAGTTTAAACTGTAATACTCCATTGTCCTGCAATTTATTAGTTTTGTACAAAGTGTGCAAAACAAGACACTTTGTATTGCCCTGACATTGTGAAAGGTTCTATATAAACAGAAGTTCTTTCCTTCTTTATGAGCACTTGTTCTTTATTTCCTGAACATTTTATTGCAATTTTTTTCTGTAGCAGAGGTCAGCAATGCAATCACAGAATGACAAGGATGTTTAAAGAGAATGAAGAATTTTTGAATGGAGGCACATACAGCAGCCAATCTGCACACAGCAAGTCCCACAAATGGCAATCACAGAATCACAGAATCACAGAAACCCCACAGTGCAGATAGAGGCCATTTCGGCCCATCGAGCCTGCACCGACACATATCCCACCCTATCCCCGTAACCCCACGTATTTAATCCCCCTAACACTAAGGGTCAATTTATCATAGCCAATCAACCTAACCCGCACATCTTTGGACTGTGGGAGGAAACCGGAGCACCCGGAGGAAACCCACGCAAACACGGGGAGAATGTGCAAACTCCACACAGACAGTCACCCGAGGCCGGATTCGAACCCGGGTCCCTGGCGCTGTGAGGCAACAGTGCTAACCACTATGCCACCGGCAATGAGATAGTTAAGCTGTTTTGGTGGCAATGGTTGAGGGATCAATGTTAGCCAGGACACCAGGAGAACTACCCTGCTCCTTTAGGAGTAAAGCCATGGGAGCTTTTGCTAATGAATGTGCAGATGGTGCCTCGATTTAATATCTCATTGAAAAGAAGGCATCTCAAACAATGCAGCACTCCCTCAGGACTACACTGAACCATCAACCTAGATTATGTGTTCAAGTCTCTGGTGGAGCTGGAACCATAATCTTCTGACTCAGAGGCAAGAGTCACAATGATCAGATTCGGACACCGTTGTTTAGTGCGATACCCTTAATAGCATAGGATTTCCTACTAAATTCTTCTATTATTTAGCCACAGATCAAAATAACAGTATAATTGTACCATAAAAAACAACAAATGCTGGAAATGCACAGATAAGTCGGTGTGTAAAGAAATAAACAGGTAAATGTTTCACGGGCATCCTCTCCTCAGAAGTAAACTGCACGCAGAACTTTTCGACCATTTAATGCATGGTCAGAAAACCATGCAGCACGCCTCCGAATCTGTGATAATGAGCTTCCAGCGGATGAGGCTCTCTGCAGGACGCAAGTATCAGAAAATTAATCATTAAAATGTAACTTGTCCTTTTGTAAAAGGCGAGTTAGCCTTTTGGGTATAACCAAAAGATTAGATCCTGAACATGAACTTGCCTTTCCGCTTCACAGATGCTGCAGGACCTGCTGTGCATTTCCAGCAATTTCAGTTTTTTCTTATTAATCTGCACAAAGAAAGATGTGCAGTGACTTAAATAATAATTTCTAAAAGAGGCGACACAGTGCAAGTCGAAGAATCCCAGCCTAGGGCAGGCAAACAGAGCAGGGTCAAAGACTCCAAGCACTGGATAGGGATACAGGGGAGATGGAAGAGGACCGGGAGACAAGGCCAGTCGAAGAGCCCGTGTGGCAGTGGGAGGCAAGGCCGGTCGAAGAGCCCCAGTGTGGAGCAGGGATACTGGCTGAGTCTCCGGAGAATCCCGCCCCCGGGGCCGCCCAGTCCTCACCCTCCTGCCGTCGCCGCGCGGTCCCGTCCGGCTGTCTCCGGAGGTGTCGGCGCCGCCTCACCGAGCAGTTAATCGGCTGTGTGCTCCTCTCGCCGACCCAGCGCACTGCCGGCACCACTCCGCCTCCCAAAGCACCTGGGCAGGTGGCACCCGCACCGGCTTCTCATTGGTGAGTCAGGATGATTGATGGAAGAGTTGTCCAATCAGCCTGGCCCTTGACAGTCTCCTCCGCCCCGACATCAACCGTATATTTTCTGCTAAAAGGAATGCATATTCGTTTATTTTTAACTATTTAGCTTATTATTTATAATTAAATATACAGTTCTGAGGAACTTTATGCCCCCAAAATGTTAACCTGTTTTGAAGTCTGTCTTTACACTCCAAGTTTAGCATTTGTGCAAACTTGACTGCAGTTTGGCAGTGAATCTAAACTTATGTGGTACAAATCAGGTGTTAAAGACTGAACTGACCCCGGCGTGAAACTCCAGCACATCGAGTCCTGAGGTGAGTGTCAGAATGACACAAAACTTGGAAGTATAGTAAACAGTGAGGAGAATAGTGATAGACTTCAAGAAGACATAGATAGGCTGGTGAAATGGGCGGACACATGGCAGATGAAATTTAACGCCGAAAAGTGCAAAGTGATACATTGTAAGTGGGACTAGCTGAGGTGCTCTTGCAGAGAGCCAGCATGGGCTTGACAGGCCAAATGGCCTCCTTCTGTGCTGTAACCATTCTATGATTCTTTGGGCATGATCTTGCCAGCCCTGGGGAGGTGGGTATGGAGGCAGGATTGCCGGGAAAATGGCAGAATCTGGGGGCGGGTGCCCATCCAGCCCCCAACCCGCTTCCGTGCCATCTTCCCAGGAGGTGGGTAGCCGACCCACGCCGAGTCCCAACTCCTCGAGGCAGGAAGGGGATTATAGCCATTTAACTGCCTGTTAACAGGTAGTTAACAGGCAGTTAAGAGGATTGTCCCCATTTTTCCAACAGAGGCGCGGGCTTCCCGACGTCGGGAAACCCCACCAGGGTCACCAAGGTGAGCAGTGGGTCTGCGGGGGTCGGAGGGGTGCAAAAGGGTGCTGTGAAGGTAAGTGATGGGTGCAAATGTGGAGAGGTAAGTATGTGAGATGAGTGAAAAGTGATAGAAAATGTTTACTTCCCTTTGTTTCTTCCTGCAGGCTTCAACAGTTGGGGATCCAGAGAGTCTTGCATCTCACCGGCAGAGATGGCAGATGGCTGCTGCATTCTCAGATGCAACAACCATCTCATTTTTGCTAAAGAAATAGGTTTGGTGAGTCTTGAATACAAGGACTCATCAAACAACAGAGAATGTCAGTGTTTGACAGCTTCACAGAGCTGTCAAATGATGACAATTCATCTGCCAAAAATTTTTGACAGATGAAACATCATACGCTGACGATCTCTGTAACCAGCTTCCCCTTAATTGGCCTGCTAAACCCGCTGGGCGGGCTTAACAAGGTCAATCAAGGAAAAATAGACACAAGTCGATGGAGGCGGAACAACAATCCGACAAGCAGCAGTACCGCCTCCAACCCGCCCCCATTGGCAAAATCACCCCCTATGATTCTAGGTGTCAGCCTTGACTCAGTAGTACCACTCTTGCCTCATTCCAGGGACTTGAATACATAACACGATAGCAAAATACTGCAGATGCTGGAAATCTGAAATAACAACAGAAAATGCTGGAAATGCTCAGTAGTTCATGCCCTGAACTAGATAAGTTCATTCACTTTACTTCCAATTTCCACCCCTCCCTCACCTTCACATGGTCCATCTCCGACTCTTCCCTTCCCTTCCTTGACTTCTCCATCTCCATTTCTGGCGATCGGCTTTCGACAAACATCCACTACAAGCCCACTGACTCCCACAGCTACCTGGACTACATTTCCTCCCACCCCGCTTCTTGTAAGGACTCTATTCCATTCTCCCAGTTTCTCCATCTCTGCCGCGTCTGTTCTGACAATGCCACCTTTCATACCAGTGCTTCCGACATATCTTCCTTTTTCCTCAACCAAGGATTCCCCTCTACTGTGGTTGACACGGCCCTTGATCGTGTCTGTTCCATTTCCCGCACTTCTGCTCTCACCTCTTCCCCTCCCTCCCAGAACCACGATAGGGTTCCCCTCGTCCTCACCTTTCACCCCACCAGCCTCCACATTCAACGGATCATCCTCCGCCATTTCCGCCACCTCCAATGTGATCCCACCACCAAACACATCTTCCCCTCACCTCCCCTTTCAGCATTCTGAAGGGACCGCTCCCTCTGCAACACCCTGGTCCACTCCTCAATCACCCCTAACAGCCCTTCTCCTTCGCCTGGCACCTTCCCATGTAAGCGCAGGAGATGCAACACATGCCCTTTTACCTGCTCCCTTCCCACTGTCCAGGGCCCCAAACACCACTTCCAGGTGAAACAGCGATTTACTTGAACTTCTTGCAATCTAGTATACTGTATTCGCTGCTCACGATGCAGTCTCCTCTACATTGGGGAGACCAAATGCAGACTGGGCGACCGCTTTGCGGAACACCTCCGTTCAGTCCATAAGGGTGACCCTGAGCTTCCGTTGCCTGTCACTCTAATTCACCACTTCACTCCCGCTCTGGCCTCAGCCTATTACATTGTTCCAATGAAGCTCAACGTAAGCTCGAGGAACAGCACCTCATCTTTCGATTAGGCACTTTACAGCCTGCCGGACTCAACATCGAGTTCAACAATTTCAGATAATTATCCCTGCCCCCATTTTTCATGCTGTATGATTTTTGCCATTCCCATTTGCAACATTTTATCTTTCCTGCCTCTTACAAAAGTATAGGATGTTCTTTCAATTCCTTCCTCCCTTCCTAACCCCCCCTGTCTCTGCACCTGCCTAATATCTGTTACGTCTCCAGCTTTTTCCAGTTCTGATGAAGGGTCCCAGACCTGAAACGTTAACTCTGTTTCTCTCTCCACGGATGCTGCCTGGCCTGCTGAGTATTTCCAGCATTTTCTGTTGACTTGAATACATAATCCAGTCTGACACTTCAGTGCAGTACTGAGGGAGTGCTGCACTGTTAGAGGTGCCATCTTTTGGATGAGATATTAAACCAAGGTCATGTTTGCCCTCTCAGGTGAGCGTAAAAGATCCCACAGCACTATTTGAAGAAGAGTAGGGGAGTTCCCTGGTGTCCTGGACAATATTTATCCCTCACCAACACCTGAAACAGATTGAAAATTTTGAAAAAGGGTTCACCCGAAACATCGACTTTAAATTTCTCTCCACGGATGTTGCCTGGCCTGCTGAGTTTTTCCAGCATTTTCTGTTGTTATCCTGAAACAGATTATCTGGTCATTCATTTAATTGCTGTTTGTGAGAGCTTGTGGGTCTGTAGGGGGTTTTGGTTTGGGGTTTGTGTCTGGTCAGTCAGTCGTGTGTCTGAGCTGCTCCAGCCCCATGCGGTTCGAATCACTTCCCCTTTGGTTCTGACCACCGGACTTATTTATAAGTAGCGATATAGACAAACGAGACCAATGGTTCGGTGCAAAGAAAACCAATGTTTATTAAAATAGAGAACAATTACTATACAGAGAAAATCACTATGGATGCAGCACAATCACACTTAACGGGGGGAGGAAAAACGGACACATCGAGGGAAAATGACTAAAATGACACTTTAGCAATTCCCCTTAACTCCTACCCTTTACACCTATCTAGATTATCTTGTGATGGGCCAGAAAATTGATGCTCACCAGTCTAGGATGTTGAAACACCTGCTCCATGCCCTGTTGCCTGCCGATGTCTTAGGTTTTCACCGCCCAAAGCAGAGATACCCCAGTAATTTAAACGTAACTGCGGGTATTCTACTTCCCTGGACGGGCTCTTCGTCGACGATCCTCTTGCTGGGTTGATGGTAAGGCAGGGCACCAGAGGCTTGGCTGCCACGTTTCCTACATTACAACAGTGTCTACACTTCAGAAAAGTACTTAATTGACTGTAAAGTGCTTTGGGTCATCCCGATGTCATGAAAGGCGCTATATAAGTGCAAGTTCATTCTTCTTTCTTGAGCTGAGTGTGGGAGTTTCTGCCAATTTGACGCAGGAGAAAACTCAAGAAATTAACGGTGCACTTGTACAACAACTGCAGTATTGGTGCAAAGGTTACTTCATACCCAACAGTACAGTTCAAATGTAAATACACCCTAATTTCTTGAAGTTTCTCCTAGCCTCAAACAAGCACACCCACATTCACCTCAGGACTGTAATTTTAGTGCCTCTCAACTGCATTTTTGCTACAGGAGGACTCAACATTTTCCAGGAACTGGTTCAAAATAAATCAGCTATGACCATTGCATTACTTCTAAGAGAAATTTTATCTTTTTTTTTTAAGAGGGGGGAGTTATTGCTTGAGTTTGAGGTCAAGCTTAGTTCCTGGAATGGCTCTATCTGAACATTGCGTATTTGGTCACATTAAGTATTTGCGGTTTATATAGGAACATAGGAATTGCTAGATGAAAAAAGACCAAGGTCCATCTAGTTCACCTTCTGCCATCCTTTTACAATAATAATGGAGTTGTTGACTAATCATAGCAATCAATCTCTATTAGTCCACAAGAGACCCCGGCATGAGGCAAAGAAAACCCGCCAGTGGTGGAAAGCTTTGGAAATCATAGGTCCAAAGTCACCTGTTCCTCCCATGCATATGACACTTACCATATGTCATGTTTCAAATTAATCATATACTGTATCCTAAAATATTATTTTCTGAAAGAATTTTACCTCATTTGTATTTGAATAAATCAACAATTTCTGCTTCCATCATCTCCCTAAGGAGTCTGTTCCATAGATTGACCACTCACTCAGTAAAATAATATTTCTGTAGATTAGTTTTGAATTTACCTCCCTTCAAACACAGGCCATGTCCACTGGTTCTACTATTCTGGACAAGGCAAAACAGCTTGACATGGTCTACATTATCTAGTCCCTTTGGAATCGTAAAATCAGCAATCATATTATATCACTGTGTTATTCAACCCATGAAGTAATGTGTAATTTTTACAGAACTATTTTAGTTCCTTTAATGTATATAACAATGAATTAGATGTTTACAATCCAACAGCTGTTCTCACCCAGTAAAGAAAATCATACATTAAACAAATGTTCATACTTTTACCTCCTGACTACACATTCCTTCATTGCCTGATCTGTAGCTATGTGATTGGGAGATTTGCCTATGACATGAGGAGTCAGTAGCTGCACCAGTAATTTGGGATCTTCCCAGATGGCTTGAGGTACTACCACCCAGGCAGAGATCAGTTACTCCAACCTGGAACCTCCCTGTTCCATATGATTCAATCTCAAACTGGGCAACTGGGCTGTTAGGGGGGCCCAAGCATGTGACTTCCAAAACCTTTTCTAGCATTGAATTGACTGCTGTGGCTGAATGACCCTTGACATTTAGCATCTGATCAGGAATACAGCAGACCGAGCCTTGAAGTCATGCTTTTCATGGGGGAAGGCCTCAATATGATTAAACGCAGCTACATTAACTTATTTTTTGCAGGATTATTTTCATGCAAGTATTTATTTCTTTTTAATAAGTGTTTCAATTTCAGGTATAATCCTTTGCAAATTCAGTTTGTTTTTAAAAACAAAATGAGAAGCATTAGAGGGAGCAGTGAAGGTATGTCCCGTTAGTCTGTGCATACGAAGACGTTTTTTCACCTCTCTTCTATTGTCGGTGTTTCTAATTGTGTTGTGTTCCACAGAAGCATAAAACAACACTGGCTTACACCTCCCTGTGCCCTTACATCGTCCAGTCACCCTATCCCCATATACCACCCCATGCTCTTGTACTGTAACCCCATCCTTGTATACCTCACCCTGTCCCCTTACACCACTTCCCCATCACTACACTCTGCCCCTCACAACCCTTTAACTGCCCCGTCTACTACTGCACTATTCCCATACTCTGTCCCCTTAAACCACCCGTCTACCACTGCACTATTCCCATACTCTGCCCCCTTAAACCACCCCGTCTACCACTGCACTATTCCCATACTCTGCCCCCTTAAACCACCCCATCTACCACTGCACTATTCCCATACTCTGTCCCCTTAAACCACCTGTCTACCACTGCACTATCCCCATACTCTGTTCCCTTAAACCACCCCTTCTACCACTGCACTATTCCCATACTCTGTCCCCTTAAACCACCCCATCTACCACTGCACTATACCCATACTCTGCCTCCTTAACCACCCCTTCTACCACTGCACTATTCCCATACTCTGTCTCCTTAACCACCCCATCTACCACTGCAATATTCCCATACTCTGCCCCCTTAAACCACCCCGTCTACCACTGCACTATACCCATACTCTGCCTCCTTAACCACCCCATCTACCACTGCACTATTCCCATACTCTGCCCCCTTAAACCACCCCTTCTACCACTGCACTATTCCCATACTCTGTCCCCTTAAACCACCCCGTCTACCACTGCACTATACCCATACTCTGCCTCCTTAACCACCCCGTCTACCACTGCACTATTCCCATACTCTGCCCCCTTAAACCACCCCGTCTACCACTGCACTTTTCCCATACTCTGTCTCCTTAAACCACCCCTTCTACCATTGCACTATCCCCATACTCTGTTCCCTTAAACCACCCCTTCTACCACTGCACTATCCCCATACTCTGTTCCCTTAAACCACCCCATCTACCACTGCACTATTCCCATACTCTGTTCCCTTAAACCACCCCATCTACCACTGCACTATTCCCATACTCTGTTCCCTTAAACCACCCCTTCTACCACTGCACTATCCCCATACTCTGTTCCCTTAAACCACCCCATCTACCACTGCACTATCCCCATACTCTGTTCCCTTAAACCACCCCTTCTACCACTGCACTATTCCCATACTCTGTTCCCTTAAACCACCCCGTCTACCACTGCACTATTCCCATACTCTGTCTCCTTAAACCACCCCTTCTACCACTGCACTATTCCCATACTCTGTTCCCTTAAACCACCCCTTCTACCATTGCACTATCCCCATACTCTGTTCCCTTAAACCACCCCTTCTACCACTGCACTATCCCCATACTCTGTTCCCTTAAACCACCCCTTCTACCATTGCACTATCCCCATACTCTGTTCCCTTAAACCACCCCTTCTACCACTGCACTATTCCCATACTCTGTTCCCTTAAACCACCCCTTCTACCACTGCACTATCCCCATACTCTGTTCCCTTAAACCACCCCGTCTACCATTGCACTATTCCCATACTCTGCCCCCTTAAACCACCCCGTCTACCACTGCACTATTCCCATACTCTGTTCCCTTAAACCACCCCTTCTACCACTGCACTATTCCCATACTCTGTTCCCTTAAACCACCCCTTCTACCACTGCACTATTCCCATACTCTGTTCCCTTAAACCACCCCGTCTACCACTGCACTATCCCCATACTCTGTTCCCTTAAACCACCCCATCTACCACTGCACTATCCCCATACTCTGTTCCCTTAAACCACCCCTTCTACCACTGCACTATTCCCATACTCTGCCCCCTTAAACCACCCCGTCTACCACTGCACTATTCCCATACTCTGTTCCCTTAAACCACCCCTTCTACCACTGCACTATTCCATACTCTGTCTCCTTAAACCACCCCTTCTACCACTGCACTATCCCCATACTCTGTTCCCTTAAACCACCCCTTCTACCACTGCACTATTCCCATACTCTGTTCCCTTAAACCACCCCTTCTGCCACTGCACTATTCCATACTCTGTTCCCTTAAACCACCCCTTCTACCACTACACTATTCCCATACTCCGTCTCCTTAAACCACCCCTTCTACCACTGCATTATTCCCATACTCTGTTCCCTTAAACCACCCCTTCTACCACTGCACTATTCCCATACTCTGTTCCCTTAAACCACCCCGTCTACCACTGCACTATCCCCATACTCTGTTCCCTTAAACCACCCCATCTACCACTGCACTATCCCCATACTCTGTTCCCTTAAACCACCCCTTCTACCACTGCACTATTCCCATACTCTGCCCCCTTAAACCACCCCGTCTACCACTGCACTATTCCCATACTCTGTTCCCTTAAACCACCCCTTCTACCACTGCACTATTCCATACTCTGTCTCCTTAAACCACCCCTTCTACCACTGCACTATCCCCATACTCTGTTCCCTTAAACCACCCCTTCTACCACTGCACTATTCCCATACTCTGTTCCCTTAAACCACCCCTTCTGCCACTGCACTATTCCATACTCTGTTCCCTTAAACCACCCCTTCTACCACTACACTATCCCCATACTCTGTCTCCTTAAACCACCCCTTATACCACCGCACTATCCCCATACTCTGTCTCCTTAAACCACCCCTTATACCACCGCCCCATCACCACACTCTGCCTGCGTTCGCTAGTAAAATGGTAATGAGTCAGATCGTGACGCCAATCAGCGTGCAACGCTGATTTGACACACGACCTGCTATTTTGGACATTGCCGCTCGAATGTACGCCCTCTCCAAAACACACACAGCTGAACGTGCATTCAGCTGCACGACAGACTCCCCACCAGCGCTACTTAAAGGGACATACGCAACTATCAGGTAAGTTTTGATTTTTGCTTTTGTGCTGGCTCCTGTACAGTTTATGTGAGTAGTGGCTTGGTATAAGACATTTAAAAAGTTGTTAAAGAGTGCAGGGAGTGGTGTCTATATTCTTACTGAGTTCTTTCAACTGCTGGAACTCTGCTGAAACTTGACTTCCATCACTGGATTCCTCACGAACAGGACTTTGTTGACAACACGGTTTGACTCAGCAGTTGTGGCATTGCTCTGCTTTTCAGTCTCTTCCAATCTTATGTTGCTGAATTCTTTTGTCAAATTGGTTTCCGATCTCCTGGACTTCTCTGGACATCTAGACTACGTTTCTGCTTTGAACTACACTGGATTACACCATTGCGTTTCTGCACTGGACTACACTGGATTACACTGTAAGACTTACCTGCTGTGTCTCTATCTCTGCTCCTAAAAGATTTTTACCTTTTAAACTACGGTTGTGTCTCTGCTGTACTGGTTCTATTGGTTTTTCAGCTCTGCTGGCTCCTAGCTAGCTCCCATCGTGTCAATCGCAGATAAGGCCGTCTCTGACCACTTCCTCGTATTGCTCTCCACCCACATCTCCCTTCCACCCCCGCCAACCCTACTGTAATGTTATCTTATGTCTTAGTATTAAGAGGCTTACGAGTAGATATCGTTGAGTACTCTTTATTAGGTCTTGAGTCAGTGCCAGTTCGTGCAGTACTGCCGCATGGCCAAGATGGCTTCCTATTTATACGGCTGCCGTCAAGCAGCTGTCTTTACTACAGCTACCGTAAAGCAGCTGTCTTTACTACAGCTACAGTTATCTGTACATCTTTCCCCCCAACGATGACATAAACAGTAAACACCATAACATAACATAACACATAGAACACATATTAACAACATATAAAAACAGTCAATGTAACTACTATTAATTACTATTAACAACATGTAAAAACTGTCAGTGTAACTATACCTTGCAATAACTGCCGGTACATATAAACACTACCCACTCCCAGAAGTCCATTAGCTGTTTACAGTCTTTCCCTTGTCTACAGGTCGAGTCTAACGACAGGCTTTCTGGTGCGCTGTGACCTGCGTAGCTGAGCGGGTATTTGCTGGGCCAACCCAGTTGTGTCCATTAAGTTCATGTCTGTACCACATGGATCCCTTGTCTCTTTGTCACCCCTGTGTACTTCATCACTTTGTGGCATTGCCCTCGTCTCCTCGTCACTCTGTCGGATTTCCATCATCAGCTCATCCTCTCTGTCCTCCTGCAGCTGATAGTGATGTGCCTCAATAATTCCGAGACTCGATGTTAGCGAAACAAAACAAGGCTTTTATTAACTTAGAAGGTAACACGCAGTGGAGAGAGGTATCTTCCATCTGGAGGTCTGCAGTACTGGATATGAGGCCAGACTGAGCTTGCTTACATAGGGGCCAGGTATGGGCGGAGCCCTACACACAATACATTACAATATACAATACAATGGTGAGGAGACGGAACTGAGGTAAGGGAACTGAAACCTGAAACCAACCACAGTCACAGGCAGTGATGAATGGAATATTTCATCACATTCACCCCTTCTATAGATTTAGTCTGCTCGGGGCTTTGATAGTCCTCTGCGACCGACGTGGCTGTTGTGGTGTCGCGGGTGTCGGCTGGGTGTCCCCGGTGGCCTCCTGGGTCTCTGCCGGGGGTGCCGCCAGGGTTGTTGAAGGGGTAGTTGGTGGGGGTGCCGTTGGTCGATGTTCTTCCGGGGGTGATGAAAGAGTAGTGGGTGGGTAAGAGTTGCTGTGATTGTTGTTGTTGCTATTGCCGTGGTTGTTGTCATTACCGGCTGGGGCGACGTCTTTTATGGACACGGTGTCCTCCCTTCCGTCGGCGTGCCGGACATACGCGTATTGGGGGTTGGTGTGGAGTAGGTGCACTGGCTCCACGAGAGGGTCCGTCTTGTGGCCCCTCACATGCCTTCGCACGAATACCGGACCTGGGGTGGAGAGCCATGACGGCATGGATACGCCTGAGGTGGATTTCCGGGGAAAGACAAACATTCGTTCATGAGGCGTGGCATTAGTGGCAGTACACAATAGCGACCGTATCGAATGGAGCACATCTGAGAGGACTTCCTGCCAGCGGGAGATAGGGAGGCCCTTGGTCCTTAGAGCTAGAGTGACTGCTTTCCATACTGTCCCGTTCTCTCGCTCCACTTGACCGTTACCCCGGGGGTTGTAGCTGGTGGTACGGCTCGTGGCGATCCCCCTGGACAGCATGTACTGGCGTAGCTCTTCACTCATGAAGGACGCCCCCCTATCCGTATGGATGTAGCTCGGCATACCGAACAGGCAGAACAGGCTGTTGAGGCATTTAATGACCGTGGCGCTGGTCATGTCTGGGCAGGGGAAGGCGAATGGGAAACGGGAGTATTCGTCCACAATGTTCAGGAAGTAAACATTGCGGTCGACTGACGGGAGGGGGCCCTTGAAATCTAAGCTGAGCCGCTCAAAGGGCCGTGTAGCTTTGATTAAGTGGGCTCTATCTGGGCGGTAGAACCGAGGCTTGCACTCAGCGCAAGTGCGGCAGTTCCTGGTCAGAGACCGAACCTCCTCAATCGAATAGGGTAAGTTACGGGGCTTTATGAAGTGGAACAGCCGCGTGACCCCTGGGTGGCAGAGGTCGTTGTGGAGGGTCTGTAGCCGATCCCCGGTGGCGCTGGCACACATCCCTCGTGAGAGGGCGTCAGGGGATTCGTTAAGGGCCCCTGGCCGGTAAATGATGTCATACTCGAAGGTGGAGAGCTCGATCCGCCACCTAAGAATCTTATCATTTTTAATCTTCCCCCTCTGTTTATTATTGAACATAAACGCTACCGACCGCTGGTCGGTAAGTAGGGTGAAGCGTTTGCCGGCTAGGTAGTGGCGCCAGTGGCGCACTGCCTCCACGATGGCTTGGGCCTCCTTTTCTATGGAGGAGTGTCTGATCTCGGGCCCTTGGAGGGTCCTCGAGAAGAAAGCTACGGGCCGCCCCGCCTGGTTGAGGGTGGCCGCCAAGGCAAAGTCAGACGCATCACTTTCCACTTGAAAGGGAGTGTTCTCGTCCACTGCCTGTAGCGTGGCCCGCTCAATATCCTGCTTAATGCTTTTGAAGGCGGCGTGGGCCTCAGCAGAGAGCGGAAAAGAGGATGCTTTCAAGAGGGGGCGGGCTTTGTCGGAATAGTTGGGGACCCATTGGGAATAATAAGAAAATAACCCCAGGCACCTTTTCAGGGCTTTGGGAGTGTTGGGCAGGGGCAGCTCCCGTAGGGGGCGCAATCGGTCGGGGTCTGGTCCGATTTCCCCATTCTCCACCACGCTGCCTAGTATGCAGAGACGCGTGGTGTTGAAAACGCACTTGTCCTCGTTGTAGGTGAGGTTGAGTTTTTGTGCGGTTTCCAGGAACCTCTCGAGGTTCGAGTCGTGATCCTGCTGGTTGTGACCACAGATGGTGACGTTGTCGAGGTAGGGGAAGGTTGCCTGCAAGTGGTGGTCATCGACCATGCGGTCCATCTCCCTCTGGAAGACCGAGACCCCATTCGTCACCCCAAAGGGGACTCTGAGGAATTGGTAGAGGCGTCCGTTCGCCTCGAAGGTGGTGTACGGGCGGTCCTCTGGTCTGATAGGGAGCTGGTGGTACGCTGACTTGAGGTCGATGGTGGAGAACACCCGGTATTGAGCGATTTGGTTCACCATTTCTGATATGCGGGGTAGCGGGTAGGCGTCTAGTTGGGTGTACCTGTTGATCGTTTGGCTATAGTTGATCACCATCCGTTTCTTCTCGCTACCCCTTACCACTACCACTTGGGCGCGCCACGGGCTGTTGCTGCGTTCAATAATGCGCTCTTTCAGGAGCCTGTCTACCTCGGTCGCGATAAACCGCCTGTCCTCCCAGCTGTACCTCCTGCTTTTGGTCGCTATTGGCCGGCAGTTAGGGGTAAGGTTCGCGAATAGCGAAGGCGGCTTTACCTTCAGGGTAGCCAGACCGCACACTGTGAGGGGCGGCTGGGACCCACCGTACTTGAGCGTGATGCTTTGGTGGTTGCACTGGAAATCCAGGCCCAAGATCACGCTCGCACATAGATGCTTCATGATTAATACTTTAAAATGATCGTATACAGTTCCGTTAACGGACAGTTGTACCGTGCAGTAACCCAGAATGGTCGATGTCTGGGTTTTATCAGCCATAGAGATGGTACCCTGAGTAGGGACCACCTTTGGGGAGAGTTGTTGTGCCAGTTCAGGGTGGATAAAACTCTCCGTGCTTCCACTGTCAATTAAACATTTAACCCGGCACCCGTTTACCTCGATGTCCACCATTGATTTGGATAGCGGGTGCGGCCTGGTCTGGTCCACTGTGACCGATGCCACTGTAGGGCCCTGATCGAGGCAAGATGGCGTCCACGCTGTCTGCTCATGAGATGGCGGACCCCACGAGGTCGGGCAAGATGGCGTCCAAGATGGCCGCTCCCACGGCGCACACGCGGCGGTGGCGGGTTTTCCGGCGGGGTTCCCTCTGCACACCTTCCCGAAGTGCCCCTTCTTACCGCACTTAAAGCAGGTGGTGCCTTTTGCCGGGCACAGGTTTCTGGTGTGCTTTGGCTGCCCGCAGAAGTAGCAGTTGGGTCCCCGACGCGTCGCGGCTGTCGTAGGGCTTCTGGGGGGAGAGCGGGGCCCTGACGGTGTCGGGCTGCCGGGCGGGGAAGATGCCTTCCAAGATGGCGGCACCCTTGGTGCACACGTGGCGGCGTGGACGGCGCGGGCTGAAGAGTAGGCGTCCGAGTTTCTCTGGGCCACATCCAGGGATCGCGCGGTGTCCGCAGCCTGTTTCAGGTCCAATCCCGTTTTTTCCAGCAGCCTCTGCCGGATGTAAGTGGAGCTGAGGCCTGTGATAAAGGCATCGCGAACAAGCTCATCAGTGTACACTGCGGCTTTTACATCTCGGCACTTGCAGTCTTTGCCAAGCATTTTCAGGGTGCCTAGGAACTCCTCCACCGATTCCCCAGGTCGCTGTGCGCAAGCAGCGAGCAGATGCCTAGCATACACCTCATTCGTAGGCTGCTGGTAATGCGCCTTTAAGATGTCGCAGGCGGCCAGGTACGTGTCGGCGTCTTGGATGAGGGGGTAAACCCGGTGGCTTACCCAATTCCGCAGAATTCCGAGTTTCATACTCGCAGCGTCCGTAGCGTCTTTGACGGCTGCGGAATTGTCCAGGAAGAATTCCATACACATAAACCAGTGTCCGAAGCGTGCCGATGCGTCCGAAGCATGCTGGTCCAAATCCAAACGTTCGGGTTTTAGGAGTTGATCCATTGTGTTGAAAAAGAATTTAATAAAATTGATGTGCCTCAATAATTCCGAGACTCGATGTTAGCGAAACAAAACAAGGCTTTTATTAACTTAGAAGGTAACACGCAGTGGAGAGAGGTATCTTTCATCTGGAGGTCTGCAGTACTGGATATGAGGCCAGACTGAGCTTGCTTACATAGGGGCCAGGTATGGGCGGAGCCCTACACACAATACATTACAATATACAATACAATGGTGAGGAGACGGAACTGAGGTAAGGGAACTGAAACCTGAAACCAACCACAGTCACAGGCAGTGATGAATGGAATATTTCATCACAGATAGGTCTCGGTGGTTTTCAGTAGGTGCCTCCTGTTTCTGCGGTACACATTGCCATTTTCTGTCATGACACTGTATGACCTGGGGGCGACCTGTTGTAGAACGGTGGCTCTTTGATTCCATGACCCAGGCCCTTCAATGTGAACTAAATCTTCTCCTGTAGAGGCACTAGTGCAGTGGCTGTGTGGTCATGGAGCGTTTTTTGTTTCCGCTGAAGTTTCCGGGCCTTGTCTACCCATACCTCATCTCTGTGATCAGGTGTGACATGCCTGGGAAGTCGAGTATGGATTTTGCGACCCAGTAAGAGCTCAGCTGGAGACTTGCCACTTTCCAGCGGGGCCACCCTGTACAACATCATGGCCAGATATGGGTCAGTGTTGCTGTGTGCTGCTTTCTTTAATAGTCTTTTCACAATCTGTACCCCCTTCTCCGCTTTTCCATTGGCTTGAGGGTAGAGCGGGCTGGAGGTTACATGCTTAAACTCATACTCTGTAGCAAACGACTGAAACTCATGACTGGCATAGGGAGAGCCATTATCAGTGACCAGAGTTAGAGGGATGCCCTGCCTGGAAAAGATTGACTTCAGGTGAGTTATCACAGCTCTTGATGTGGTGCTGGGTAGGAGAGCAATCTCAGGATAATTAGAGTAATAATCAATAACTAACAAATAGTCTTTTCCTTCATAGTGAAAAATATCAGTTCCTACCTTTTCCCAAGGTTGTGATGGGAGCTCTGTGGTAATGAGGGGCTCTTTTGTTTGCTTGTAGTGATACTCCTGACATGTAGCACACTCACTGATCATCTGGTCAATATCAGAGTTCATGTTTGGCCAGTAGAGTGCCTCACGTGCTCTCCTTTTTGACTTTTCCACACCCAGGTGCCCTTCATGTATCCTGTGAAGCATTTCTCGTCACATAGAGATGGGCACTACAATCCTGTCACACTTAAGCAGTAGTCCATTGACCACAGAAAGCTCAGACTGAATATGATGATATTGTTTACATGACCCTTTCTTCCAACCCTCTTGAAGATTTCTCATCACTTTCCTCAGAACAGGGTCCTTTGATGTCTCTGTGGCTATCTTTGATAGTTGTTCCTGTGAGGCGGGCAATGCTGCGTAGACCATATCCACATGAAGGGCCACATCCTCTTCTGTTTCACTGGTTTGTGTGGCACGAGGCGCAACCCTGGATAGTGTGTCTGCTATGAACATTTGTGTCCCTGGCACATATGTGAGCTCAAAATCATAACATTGTAGTCTCATCATTAGGCGCTGTATCCGTGATGACATGTCACACAGATTATTTTTTGCGATCCCTAGCAGTGGCTTATGGTCAGTTTCTAGGATAACCTTGGGAAGTCCATAGATGTAGGTATGAAATTTTTCACACCCAAATGCCAAGCCCAGGCACTCCTTCTCTATTTGCGCATACTGGCACTCTGTAGCCGTCATGGAGTGTGACGCATATGCCACTGGTCGCCATTCTCCTTCATCTTCCTGTAGAAGGACAGCCCCTAATCCATCCTTAGAGGCATCTGCGGACACTTTTGTCCTCTTTTCAGGGCAGAAGAACTTCAGTAGGGGTTCACTTGCTAGAATGTGTAGCAGCCCCTTCCATTCATTCTCATGTTCATGTCCCCATTGGAACTCTGTCTCTTGGTGCAGCAGTTTTCTCAAGTGAGCGGTTTTCACTGCCAGATTTGGAATGAATTTCCCTAGGTAATTAACCATGCCAAGTCCCGCTGAATCCCTTTCTTGTCCTTTGGTTTTTCCATGTCATGTATGGCCTTTACCTTTGACTTGTCTGGCTGAATCCCTTCTGCAGAAATCTTGTCCCCGAGGAATGTGATTTCATTGACGCTGAACTGACATTTGTCTTTATTTAGTTTGAGTCCATACTGCCGTATCCTCTGAAGTGTTTTTTCCAGTCTGGTGTCGTGCTCTCCCTGAGTGGAGCCCCATACTACCAGATCATCCACGTACACCCGCACACCATCCAGGCCCTCGATGATTTGCTCCATTGCTCTTTGGAAGATTTCTGGGGCGGAGCTAATGCCGAAGGGCAGGCGCTGGTAAGAGTATCGACCAAACGGGGTGTTAAAGGTGCACAGCTTAGCACTCTCTTCATCAAGTTTCAGCTGCCAGAATCCATGCGAGGCGTCCATCTTGGAGAAGAATTTTGCTCCTGTCATTTCGCTGACTATTTCCTCTCTCTTAGGGATTTGATAGTGCTCTCTTTTTATATTAGCATTAAGGTCCTTGGGATCCATGCAGACATGCAATTTATCAGTCTTTTTTGAATTGACGCAAACCATGGAATTTACCCAGTCAGTCGGTTCCTCAGTCTTCTTTATGACACCTAATCCCTCCATGCGGTCTAGCTCTTTCCGCAGTTTCTCACGGAGGGCCACCGGAACTCTCCTGGGTGCGTGAATCACAGGTTGTGCATCATCTCTCAGTTTGATGGAGCATGTAAAGGGCAGTGCTCCGAAACCCTGAAATACATCTGCATACTTGTGTGTTATAGCATCATGCTTTATATTTGTACTGTCTTGGGGGGCACTCTGCACACAGTTCAATTCATTAATAGTATAGACTCGTTTTACCAAGCCCAAATCCACACATGCCTTATCCCCCAACAGTGACTCATGTCCTTCAGGCACTATAACAAACGTCAATGGGTGAATGCGATTTTTTACCTTAACATTCAGCCTACACGTTCCTTTTGTTTCAATACTTTGTCCATTGTACGCCTTCAAAGCCACTGTCTTGTTCAGTATTTTTGGTCTCACTTTGAGATTCCGTGCATCACTCCAGCTTATGAGGTTTGCCTTAGCACCTGTATCTAGCTTGAAGGGAACAATTTACCAGCAAGAGGGCTATCCAAACTTCAGTCTTTAGTCCTACAGAATGTACTTCCTTTTCCATATCTTTACCCTGTTTTAAGTCATTTTGCACCATTCCAACATACAAAGTCTCCGATTCCGTGTCTTCAGTCTCAATAGCATGCACTGTCTTTTTACCTTCGGTTTTCTCTTCCCAAAAGCACATTTTAGCAAAGTGATTCCTGCCTTTACATTTTGCACAGTTCTTCCCATAAGCCGGACATTGTCTTGCCACGTGTCTATTGCCGCACCGTCTGCAATCGTATGGCGTCATAGTCCTGAACTCTGTGCGCCCTCTTGTGTCCCTTCTGTGTAATATATCCACGGGTAGGTTGTCCAGTCCCAGCGCTCTCACGCCCGTTGCTGTAGTTCTCCCATCGAATGTTTGCGTGTGCATGGCTGAGAGTTCACTAGCATGACATATTTTTACTGCAGCATCCAAAGTTAAGTCATTGTCCCTAAGCATTCTCTCCCTCACCTTCTTGTCAAGTATTCCGAAAATGACCTGATCGCGTATCATCGATTCCTTCAAGTCTCCAAAGTTACATGTTTGTGCTTTTGTTTTCAAGTCCATCAGAAAAACATCAAAGGATTCTCCTTGCTTTTGCACGCGGGAGCGAAAAACAAATCTCTCGAACGTTTCATTCTTTTTAGGTGTGCGGTATTTATCGAACAAATCTATCACCTTGTCCAGATCATTTTTGTCACCTTCAGCTGCAAACGTAAATGTATTATACAGCTCGATTGCCTGCAAGCCAGCCACTGTTAGCAACAAAGCTACCTTACGTGTTCCAGAGCTAGTCGTGGCGTCGATCGCTGTGAGGTAGAGAAGAAAGCGTTGTTTGAATTCGCGCCAATTTTTGTCCAGATTTCCTTCAAGTTGCAGGCTAGTCGGTGGTTTTATCCCTTCCATTGTTGTGGTATGCCCGTATCGTGCGTTCTATAAATCCTGGTACCATGTAATGTTATCTTATATCTTAGTATTAAGAGGCTTACGAGTAGATATCGTTGAGTACTCTTTATTAGATCTTGAGTCCGTGCCAGCTCATGCAGTACTGCTGCATGGCCAAGATGGCTTCCTATTTATACGACTGCCATCAAGCAGCTGTCTTTACTACAGCTACCGTAAAGCAGCTGTCTTTACTACAGCTACAGTTATCTGTACACCTACTTCCTTCTGTGTCTGCCCATGGAAAAAACTCTAACTCAACTCTCTTACAACTGCACTTATGAAATCCCAACTGTCCAGCCTTTGGCCCTCCATTCACCATGACATTTCTGCAGCTACCGATCTGCTCAATCACGCCCTCACCGCCACCTTTGATGCCCTAGTCCCTATTAAAACAATTACTCTCTCTCACCCTGGCCATTCCCCTGGCATGGCACTCATCTTCACTCCTTTAAATCCAAGGGACGCAGACTTGAACGGATATGGCAGACAACTGGTTTAGCCATTCACCACCTGGTCTGGCTGGACCACATAAAGCATTATCAGGTCCTGCTCTTGTCTGCCAAAATTGCTCACTATTCCAGAATCATTCTGGAATGCAAAGATAAATTCCAGCTTCTATTCTCCTCTGCTAACCGTCTTCTTAAACCCCTTCCCCCGTCTCCTCCACCATCACCTCCGACAACAAGTGTGCGGAGCTCATGGACTTCTTTGTCTCTAAGATTGAGGCCATCCGTTCAGCTGCTGTTGCCACTTCCCTTCCTTCCCCTAGCCCACTGCGCCAAACTTCCTCTCGGGTTCCCCCCTGCCCTACCCCTGAACTCACATCTTTCTCCAGTTTCTCTCCGATCTCCCCTCATGACCTCTCCGCGTTAATCTTATCCATGAGACCCTCTTCCTGCTCCCTCGACCCTATTCCCACCAAACAGCTGACCACCCAACTTCCTTTTCTGGCTCCCATGTTAGCTGACATTGTTAACGGTTCTCTCTCCTCAGGTACTGTCCCCCTCTCCCTCAAATCTGCCATCATCACCCCTCTCCTCAAAAAACAACCCTTGACCCCTCCGTCCTTGCAAACTACCACCCCATCGCTAACCTTCCTTTCCTCTATAAAGTCCTTGAACGTGTTGTCGCCTCCCAAATCCGTGCCCATCTTTCCCGCAATTCCATGTTTGAATCCCTCCAATCAGGTTTCTGCCCCGGCCTCAGTACTGAAACAGCTCTCATCAAAGTCACAAATGACATCCTTTGTGACTGTGACAAAGGTAAACTACCCCTCCCCATCCTTCTTAACTTATCTGCCGCTTTTGACACAGTTGATCACTCCATCCTTCTCCAAAACCTCTCCACCGTCGTCCAGCTGGGTGGTACTGCACTCGCTTGGTTCCATTCTTATCTATCTAATCCTAGCCAGAGAATCATCTGCAACGGCTTCTCTTCCTGCTCCCGCATCGTTACCTCTGCTGTCCCCCAAGGATCTATCCTTGGCCCCCTCCTATTTCTCTTCTACATGTTGCCCCTTGGCGACGTCATCCGAAAACACAGCGTCAGTTTCCACATGTTCGCTGATGACACCCAGCTCTATCTCACCACCTCTTCTCTCGACCCCTCCACGGTCTCTAAATTGCCAGGCTGCTTGTCCGACATCCAGTTCTGGATGAGCAGAAATGTTCTCCAATTAAATATTGGGAAGACCGAAGCCATTGTTTTCGGTCCCCGCCACAAACTCCATTCCCTAGCCACTGACTCCATCCCTCTCCCTAACATCTATCTGAGGCTAAACCACTCTGTTCGCAACCTTGGAAGCCCTGAAATTAGCTTCTGACCACATATCCGCAGCATAACTAAGACCTCCTGTTTCCACCTCCGTAACATCGCCCGTCTCCACCCTTGCCTCAGCTCATCCGCTGCTGAAACCCTCATCCATGCCTTTGTTACCTCTAGACTTGACTATTCCAATGTACTCCTGGCTGGCCTCCCACATTCTACCCTACGTAAACTTGAGATGATCCAAAACTCAGCTGCCCGCGTCCTAACTCGCACCAAATCTCATTCACCCCTCACCCCTGTGCTCACTGACCTACATTGGCTCCCAGTTAAGCAACACCTCGATTTCAAAATTCTCATCCTTGTTTTCAAGTCCCTCCATGGTCTCGCACTCCCCATCTCAGTAATCTCCTAGAACCCCACAACCCCCCGAGATATCCGCGCTCCTCTAATTCTGCCCTCTTGAGCATCCCTGATTATAATCGCTCAACCATTGGTGGCCGTGCCTTCTGTTGCCTAGGCCGTAAGGTCTGGAATTCCCTGCCTAAACCTCTCTGCCTCACTACCTCACTTTCCTCCTTTAAGATGCTCCTTAAAACCTACCTCTTTGACCAAACTTTTGGTCACCTGCTCTAATTTGTCCTTATGTGGCTCGGTGTCAAATTTTCTGTCTTATAATACTCCTGCGAAATGCCTTGGGATGTTTTATGACGTTCTATAGATTCTGGAACAGTTCCCATGGATTGGAGGGTAGCTAATGTTACCCCACTATTCAACAAGGGTGGTAGAGAGAAAATGGGGAATTATTATAGTATATGTAAGCCTGACATTGGTAGTGGGGAAAATGCTAGAGTCCATTATAAAAGATGTAATAGCAGAGCACTTGGAAAACAGGATCGGACAAAGTCAACATGGATTTACAAAAGGTAAATTATGCTTGACTAATCTACTGGAATTTTTTGAGGATGTAACTGGTAGAATAGATAAGGGAGAACCAGTGGATGTGGTGGATTTGGACTTTCAGAAGGCTTTTGATAAGGTCCGGCATAAGAGATTATCATGTAAAGTTAAGGCACATGGGATTGGGGGCAAGGTACTGACTTGGATAGAGAACCGGTTGGCAGACAGAAAGCAAAGAGTTGGAATAAACGGGTCTTTTTCCGAGTGGCAGGCAGTGACTAGTGCGGTACCGCAGGGATCGGTCCTAGGACCCCAGCTATTCACAATATATATTAATGATCTAGACGAGGGAACTAGATGTAATATTCCAAGTTTGCAGACAACACAAAGCTGGGTGGGCATGTGTGCTGTGAGGAGGATGCCGAGAAACTCCAGTATGATTTGGACAGGTTGGGTGATTGGGCAGATGCAGTATAATGTGGATAAATGCGAGGTTATTCACTTTGGTGGTAAAAACAGGAAGGCAGATTATTATCTGAACGGCAATAGATTAGGAGAAGGGGAAGTGCAATGAGACCTGGGTGTCCTTGTGCACCAGTCGCTGAAGGTAAGCATGCAGCTGCAGCAGGCGGTTAAGAAGGCAAATGGTAAGTTGGCCTTCGTAGGGAGAGGGTTCGAGTACAGGAACAAGGATGTCTTGCTGCAGTTGTACAGGGCCTTGGTGAGACCACACCTTGAGTATTGTGTGCAGTTTTGGTCGCTTTATCTGAGGAAGGATGTTCCTGCCATAGATGGAGTGCAGCGAAGATTCACCAGACTGATACCTGGGATGGCAGGAATGATGTATGAGTAGAGATTGGGTCGATTGGGCTTATACTCGCTGGAGTTTAGAAGAATGAGAGGGGATCTCATTGAAACTTATAAAATTCTAACAGGACTAGTCAGACTAGATGCAGGAAGGATGTTCCTGATGGCAGGGGAGTCCAGAACCAGGGGTCACAGTCTAAGGATAAGGGGTAAGCCATTTAGGACAGAGATGAGGAGGAATTTCTTCACCCAGAGAGTGGTGAACCTGTGGAATTCTCTACCACAGAAGGCAGTTGAGGCCAATTCATTAAATATATTCAAGAAGGAGTTGGACATATTTCTTAAGGCTAAAGTGATCAAGGGATATGGGGAGAAGGCAGGAACAGGGTACTGAATTTGGATGATCAGCCATGATCTCATTGAATGGTGGAGCAGGTTCGAGGGGCTGAATGGCCTACTCCTGCTCCTAGTTTCTATGTTTCTATGTTTCTAAAGGCACTATATAAATACAAGTTGTTGCTGTTGAATGTTTGTAAGGCTTTGGTTCTTAAAGGAAGGCCTCTGAGAACATCACTTGCTCCCAGTCCTGGGGGCTCTAGTTGCAGTCCCCCTTGGGCTGCAGCATGACATGGAGATGGAGCAGAGGCAGAAAAGGGGACAAGTTGCGCACAGAGGGACGATGAGGAGGAAGCAGAAGAGGAGAAAGCAGAAGAGGAGAAAGTGGAAGAGGAGGAGGAGGAAGCGGAGGAAGGAGGCAACCGAGGCAGCTCCTTTCTGCCCAGGATAACTGAGATTGAATCATCCACCTGCAGTACCAGTGAACACAACCCAATGTCCTCTTTCAACATTTATCCCACACCTTACCTTCCCTCTGATACTAACCATCACAGCATCCTCTTGGCCACAATGCTGAAATACAAGCCACCACAAAGCAAACAGTCCAATGCAACTTTATACATCAATCCATCCAATATTACATTAAAAAATTCAACGAATCACCCTTGTGCATTTGATTAGTGACTGTCTTGCGTGTGCCTTTGGCTATCCTCATGCTCCAATGCAATGCTACCCCAGTGGCTGCAGCATCTCCTCCTCCTCCTCCTCCTCCTCCATCCTCCTCCATCCTCCTCCTCCTCCTCCTCCTCCTCCTCCTCCATCCTCCTCCACCCTCCTCCATCCTCCTCCTCCTCCTCCTCCTCCTCCTCCATCTTCCTCCATCCTCCTCATCTCTGAAATGAGGAAGGCACAAGGGTAGAATTGAGGGGAGGGGGGGAGCAAAAGGTGCATGCTTATACCATGACTAGCTTTTAAATTAGAAGATCTTGTGGGATGAGGGGCAAGTGGGATGTGATAAGGAGAAAAATGTATGAGGATACCGGCATCTTGAATTCTTTGAACCATGCCTTGGCCAAGAATGGCCAGCACCGTCTCCTCTAAGGGGGTGAGGTAAAGCTAGGAATATGAGGTCTGAGTCGTGTTTGGTAGAGATTGTTGGTAGGTGAGTGATGGTGGGGGGGGTGAGTGGTGGTCATACATTGAGCAGTGTGTGAGGCTAGTGATGCAGTTGGAAGGAGATGGCTTTTGAAGATGCATTCACTGACCTTGACCACTCGTCTGGGGCCATGAAACTTCTTTGGGCACTGGATCCACATCCTGGGGTTGGTACCTTTCTTTAAAATGGGAGAAAGGGATAGACCAAGTAATTACAGATTGAAGTCAGCTTAACCTCGGTGGTGGGAAAATTATTGGAAAAATTCTGAAGGACAGGATAAATCTTCATTTCGAAAGACATGGATTAATCAGGGACAGTCAGCATGGATTTGTTAAGGGAAGGTCATGTCTGACTAACTTGATTGAATTTCTTAAGGAGGTAACAAGGAGGGTCGATGAGGGTAGTGCATTTGATGTAGTCTATATGGATTTTAGCAAGGCTTTTGATAAGGTCCCGCATGGCAGACTGGTCACGAACGTAAAAGCCCATGGGATCCAAGGCACAGTGGCAAGTTGGATCCAAAATTGGCTCAGAGGCAGGAAACAAAGGGTAATGATCAAAGGACATTTTTGTGACAGGAAGGCTGTTTACAGTGAAGTTCCGCAGGGCTCAGTACTGGGTCATTTGCTTTTTGTGGTATCAATTATTTAGACTTGAATGTAGGAAGTATGATTAAGAAGTTTGCAGATGATACAAAAATTGGTCGTGTGGTTGATAATGAAGAAGAAAGCTGTAGACTGCAGGAAGATATCGATGGACTGGTCAGGTGGGTAGAACAGTGGCAAATGGAATGCAATCCAGAAAAGTGTGAGGTACTACATTTGAGGAGGGCTAACAAGGCAAGGGAATGCACTATATATGGTAGGACACTGAGAAGTGCAGAAGATCAGAGGGATCTTGGAGTGCATGGCCACAGATCCCTGAAGGTGGCAGGACAGGTAGATAAGGTGGTTAAGAAGGCATACAGGATACAGGCATAGAATATAAGAGCAGGGATGTTATGCTTGCACTGTATAAAACACTAGTTAGGCAGCAGCTAGAATACTGCGTGTAGTTCTGGTCACCACATTACAGGAAAGATGTGATTGCACTAGATGGGGTGCAGAGGAGATTTACGAGGATGTTGCCTGGGCTGGGGAATTTTAGCTATGAGGAAAGATTGGATAGGCTGGGGTTGGAACAGAGGAGGCTGAGGGGAGACCAAATTGAGGTGTATAAAGTTATGAGGGGCCTAGATAGAGTGGATAGGAAGGACCTATTTCCCTTAGCAGAAGGGTCAATAACCAGGGGGCATAGATTTAAAGTAATTGGTCGGAGGTTTAGAGGGGATTTGAGGGAAAAAAATTTCACCCAGAGGGTGGTGAGGCTCTGGAACTTACTGCCTGAAAGAGTGGGAGAGGCAGAGACCCCCATCACATTAAAAAGTACATGGATATGCACTTGAAGTGCCATAACCTACAAGGCTATGGACCAAGTGCTGAAAAATGGGATTAGGGTGGATAGCTCTTTGTCGGTCGGCACAGACAAGATGGGCCGAAATGGCCTCCTTCTGTGCTGTAAATTTCTATGATTCTATGACACTGGTGGCAGTGACCACCTCAGCGAACTGGTCACACAACCTTCTTTCTGGAGGGCCTCCTGGCCCCCTGTGGGTAGAAGACATCTCTTTGAGTGTTCACCCCCTGCATAAAAGCCTCAAGTGCTGTGACCCTGGGTGCCTTTTCCCTGGCCTGTTGAACCATTTGGGTTTTTCATCACCAAAAGGCAGCTCACCTTTAAGAGGTGCAGACTGCCTTTAAGAGGCGCAGGCTAACTTTAAATAAAGTTAGCCTCGCGCGAACATTGCAAATTTCGGCCCCCTGCTGAGTGCACAGCCTGCCAGCAGCACGTTCAGCACTGGGCTCTGTACTGCAATCATGTAAAGTAGCAGGCAGCACGAATTTTACATTTTTGAGCTGAATCGAATTTCAACCCCTTGACCTGAATGTGGATTTATTTTTACCTTTGAGTTCCTGAAGTTCTGGAATTTTGCAAGACTTTTTTTTAATCAGTGAATTCCTTAACTTGTCCTCAAATAAAATGCTTTCCATGAAGTGAGCAGCCCCTCCCCCACCCCCGGTGGTGAATGTACACATATACACTGAAGAGCCACCATGTGGAGGTGATTAGGTGCCAATACTATATTAATACATTGTTACTTCTGTTGCCTCTACTTTTCTAAGATCTGTTAAAAATAAACAAACCCTTACTCTATAGTCTTTTTTCCCTCCCCCCGCCGCCTCCTCCATTCCCCCAATTTTCTTTCCTTCTCATGAAGGCACTGAGTCCTGGAGTTTGCTTGTACACGCGACACCTCTGGTATCTCAACCAGATTCTTCATGCGTGAGCTTAGAACAGTATCAGTAGGATATTGAACCACAGTGGGCACTAACGCTTAACCTCATTACTGTTTTCATTCAACACGGCCATACATGTTTCCACCAGGGGTCAAAGGAACAGGAGGAGGCCATTTGGCCCCTCAACTCTGTTTCATCATTCATTTGGATCGTGGCTGATCTGTATCTTGGCTCCATCCACCTGCCTTGGCTCCATACCCCTTTATACCCTTGTCTCGCAAGGGCCGATCGCTCTCAGATTTAAAATTGTTAATTGAGCTAGCATCTACTGATTTTTTGTGGGAGAGAGTTCCACACTTCTAACATCTTTTATGTGGGGAGGTATTTCCTAGCTTCTCTGCTGAATGGCCTGGCTCTGATTTTAAGGTTGTGCCTCCTTTTCCTAGACTCTCCCACCAGCAGAAAATGTTTCTCTCTATCTACCCTATCAATCCCTTTCAGGATCCTAAAAGGTCTCGGTTAAGCCACCTCTTGGCCTTCTGTGTCCAGTGTTCCAGGGAATACATGTCTAGTTTGTTTAATCTCTTCTCACAATCTAACCCTTGGTGCCCTGGTAACATTCTGGGTCAATGGATAGCCATTAGGTGCCAGGATCCTGGCTGACAATTTTGTTGACCCGTTAGTCCAGGGGCACTGAGATCAACTGTAGTTCCCTGAATGCCAACCATGGTGAGATCGGCAAGCTGAACCTGGCACCTTCGGGTCCATTGGCTCAGTTACTGCTGCCTTTACCAAGATACCTCTTTCCAATCAATGGATTTTTTACCTTGTCCTCAAATAAAAGGGCAGCCTCTAACCTCCCAAATATTGTGCGCACACACTGAAAAAGCGGTAGTGACTAGGTGTGTAAACAGTGTGTAAGGCCGTTGTAGCAGAGCCTGGTCTCCAATTGTCTTGGATCCCCTTGCCATTGGACCAAGACCTTGCTCTGTCAAGCCCGTGTGGTAGCTGGTGTGCAACGGCCACCCCACGTTAAAAGAATTCACGCACAGGCATCTTCCACCCTTTAAGCATTGGACTCATCAGTCACCTGCGAACTCATTTTTAATGTGGAAGCAAGTCATCCTCTGTTCCGAGGAACTGCCTAAGAAGAAACAGTGTGTAAACGGAGGCCATTAGACGGGTTCTGGTGCGATGCCACAGTTACACAACTAGGTTGCTGATGTCTCATGCTGTAGACTGCCAGCTTAGCAGTTGAAGCATTTAGTAGAAAAAAGGACAGCTTCCTGATTCATCCGGGGCTGGGGTAGATGGACAGGAGCTTGGCTTGGGCAAGGGTGGAGAAATTAACTTGAAAGATGAGGGGGTGGAGAACGGGGACAATGTTTGAGTCTCCTGCTCTAAATCATTCTTTGCCAGGATCTCAAAACATCACTCTGTCTTGGCTTTTCCTCTACAATCGAAAGGAGTTTAAAACCTAATCTGTAAACCACAAATTCTTGATTTGCCTCCTTCTCCTCTTCGGACGATAATGGGAGGCGCAAAGCAACCAAATTTTTCCCCCATAGTAACATGCAGTGGATCTCATTCCATGTGTTCCTATATGTAAGTCATTGTTTGGCCAGGTGTACTTGCGTAGGTTATCCAAGTTCCTAGGCGGAGTTGGTGAGGAAATTTATCAGTATTCAGTATAAACAGGAACAGCCTCTTAGCAGAATTTAAGATGGGTTAAAAGGCGTGTTTTAATTAACCACTTAATTAGCTCAACATAGAAACATAGAAGATAGGAGCAGGAGTAGGCCATTCAGCCCTTCGAGCCTGCTCCGCCATTCAATGAGATCATGGCTGATCATCCAAATTCAGTACCCTGCCCCTGCCTTCTCCCCATATCCCTTGATCCCTTTAGCCTCAAGAAATATATCCAACTCTTTCTTGAATATATTTAATGAACTGGCCTCCACCGCCCTCTGTGGCAGAGAATTCCACAGGTTCACCACTCTCTGGGTGAAGAAATTCCTCCTCATTTCAGTCCTAAATGGCTTACCCCTTATCCTTAGACTATGACCCCTGGTTCTGGACTCCCTGGCCATCAGAAACATCCTTTCTGCATCTAGTCTGTCCAGACCTGACAGAATTTTATAGGTTTCGATGAGATCCCCTCTCAATCTTCTAAACTCCAGTGAGTATAAGCCCAATTGACACAATCTCTCCTCGTACGTCATTCCTGCCATCCCAGGTATCAGCCCGGTGAATCTTCGCTGCACTCCCTCCATGGCAAGAACGTCCTTCCTTAGGTAAGGTGACCAAAACTGCACACAATACTCAAGGTGCAGTCTCACCAAGGCCCTGTACAACTGCAGCAAGACATCCTTGTTCTTGTGCTCGAACCCTCTTGCTACGAAGGCCAACATACCATTTGCCTTCTTAACCGCCTGCTGCACCTGCATGCTTACCTTCAGTGACTGGTGCACAAGAACACCCAGGTCTCTTTGCACTTCCCCTTCTCCCAATCTATTGCCATTCAAATAATAATCTGCCTTCCTGTTTTTGCCACCAAAGTGGATAACCTCACATTTATCCACATTATAGTGCATTTGCCATGTTTCTGCCCAGTCACCCAACCTGTCCAAATCGTATTGGAGTTTCATGACATCCTCCTCACAGCATATCCTCCCACCCAGCTTTGTGTTGTCTGCAAATTTGGAGATATTACATCCAATTCCCTCGTCCAGATCATTAATATATATTGTGAACAGCTGGGGTCCTAGGATCGATCCTTGCGGTACCCCACTAGTCACTGCCTGCCACTCGGAAAATGACCCGTTTATTCCAACTCTTTGCTTTCTGTCCGCCAACCAGTTCTCTATCCAAGTCAATACCTTGCCCCCAATCCCATGTGCCTTAATTTTGCACGCTAACCTCTTATGCGGGACCTTATCGAAAGCCTTCTGAAAGTCCAAATACACCACATCCACTGGTTCTCCCTTATCTATTTTACCAGTTACATCCTCAAAAAATTCCAGTAGATTAGTCAAGCATGATTTACCTTTTGTAAATCCATGTTGACTTTGTCCGATCCTGTCACTGCTTTCCAAGTGCTCTGCTATTACATCTGTTATAATGGACTCTAGCATTTTCCCCACTACCGATGTCAGGCTTACCGGTCTATAATTCCCCGCTTTTTCTCTGCCACCTTTTTTGAATAGTGGGGTAACATTAGCTACCCTCCAATCCATGGGTACTCTTCCAGAGTCTATTGAGATCTGGAAGGTGACCAGCAATGCATCTACTATTTCTAGGGCCACTTCCTTAAGTATCCTAGGATGTAGATTATCAGGCCCTGGGGATTTATCGGCCTTCAGTCCCATCAATTTCCCTAACACCATTTCCCTACAAATACTGATTTCTTTCAGTTCCTCCCTTTCATCAGACCCGATGTTCCCCGACATCTCTGGGAGGTTATTTGTGTCCTCCTTTGTGAAGACAGTACCAAAATATGTATTTAGTTGGTCTGCCATTTCTTTGTTCCCCATTATAAATTCCCCCGATTCTGACTGCAAGGGACCTACGCTTGACTTCACCAATCTTTTTCTCTTTACATATCTATAAAAGCTTTTACAGTCAGTTTTTATGTTCCCTGAAAGCTTGCTCTCATATTCTATTTTCCCTTTCTTAATTAATCCCTTTGTCCTCCTTTGTTGAATCCTAAACTGCTCCCAATCCTCAGGATTACAGCAACAAAAAAACAACGAACAGCACAAGATGAACTGGACTGCTCTTCAAGAGAGCCCGCACTGACTCGATGGGCCGAATGGCCTCCTTCTGTGCTGTACTATTCTATGATTCTATAAACTATCCAATAAAAACAGTCTTGCCAGCACTTATGCAACTAATAAAGAACTTACATTTATATAACACCTCATCACATCTCTCCAAAACATGTAAAGCTCTTCTAATCTATTGCCACATAAATACTGTGGCAACAAGAGCAGGTCAGAGGCTAGGTATTCTGCGGCGAGTGTCTCACCTCCTGACTCCCCAAAGCCTTTCTACCATCTACAAGGCACAAGTAAGGAGTGTGATGGAATACTCTCCACGTGCCTGGATGAGTGCAGCTCCAACAACACTCAAGAAGCTCGACACCATCCAAGACAAAGCAGCTCGCTTGATTGGCACCCCATCCACCACCTTAAACATTCACTCCCTCCACCACCGGTGCACCATGGCTGCAGTGTGTACCATCTACAAGATGCACTGCAGCAACTCGCCAAGGCTTCTTCGGCAGCACCTCCCAAACCCGTGACCTCTTCCAGCTAGAAGGACAAAGGCAGCAGACGCATGGGAACACCACCACCTCCAAGCTCCCCTCCAAGTCACACAACATCCTGATGTAGAAGCATATCGCCGATCCTTCATCGTCGCTGGGTCAAAATCCTGGAACTCCCTACCTAACAGCACTGTGGGAGTACCTTCACCACATGGACTGCAGCGGTTCACGAAGGCGGCTCACCACCACCTTCTCAAGGGCAACTAGGGATGGGCAATAAATGCTGGCCTTGCCAGCGACGCCCACATCCCATAAAAACGAATTTTAAAAAACACAACGGGGTCCCCCAAGCACCAATGGGACCAATGACTGTGTTTTTTTATTGCTGATGTTGATCAGGACACCAGACTACTCTTCTTCAATCCATTAATCCATCAAAGGTACAGCACTCCCTCAGTACCTCAGTGCCAGTCTAGGTTATGTGCTCAAGCTCTGTAGTGGAGCTTGAAGCCAAAAACTATTTGCCTCAGAGGCAAGAATGCTACCAACTGAGGCAAACTGACAATTATGCAGACAAGGGATTGGAGTCATCTCTAGTTGCTGTGAGCTTGAAGAACATGTGAAACATGAAATGATCCTGGTTGGTTTTATTTTCCCTGCCCCGCCCTTTCCTCATTTAAATACCCTGTCACTTCCCTATTTAAACATTAAACCATAAAATCAAAGAATCATGGAAGTTTACAACACAGAAGACGGGAAGCCCATTGTGTCTGTGCCAGGTCACTGCTAGAGCAATCCAAATCTAATCCCTCTGCCCCACTCTTTGTTCATAGCCCTGTATCTTCCTCGGCTTCAAATATTTATCCAATTTTCATTTCAAAGATGAAATGATTTCTGCCTCAACCACTCCCTGTAGCAAAGCATTCCATACTGCAAAACAACATTTTTTTCTAACCTCCCTCATCACTCTTAGTGACAATATTAAATCGATGAACCCTCAGCACTGACTCCCCAAACAGAGGAAATAGTCTTCCCCTATTCACTCTATCATAACTCTTTAGAATTTCAAAAATATAAAAGTTAATCCAAAAGTCTTCTTTCAGCATATAAATAGTAAACGGGTAGTAAGAGGAGGGGTCTGGACAGAGTAGATAGAGAGAAACTGTTCCCATTGGCAGAGGGGTCGAGAACCAGAGGACACAGATTTAAGGTGATTGGCAGAAGAACCAAAGGCGACATGAGGAAAAACTTTTTTACTCAGCAAGTGGTTAGGATCTGGAATGCACAGCCTGAAAGGGTGGTGGAGGCAGACTCAAGCTGCGATTTTACCATCGGCAGCAGGTTGGAGTCGGGTTGGCTGGTCGGCGGGTTCCGGCCCCGCTGCCGGTTTCAGCTGCTCTGAATTAACTATTTTCCCTTAACTGGGCTTATTAAGCCCTTCGTGCGCGTTACCCGGCTCAATCAATGGGTTCGGGTCTGCTGCTCGCCTCTGCTGACGACTTCCATTCAGCTACATTTAAGGGGCCCATGCAGCCTTGTGGTTTTTCATTCATATTCTGCTGCTTCTCAGTGTGGCAGATAGCGAGATGACTGCTTCAAGAGCAAGATTCGATGACTCCCTCCATGCTCTTGTAGGGGGAGTGAGAGGGTGCAAGGAGGTTCTGTTTCCTCCAATGGACGGAGGAAGCCTCCTCAGCAAACCAAGGCAGCCTGGCTGCAGATTGCTGAAGAGGTTAGCGCCAGGTCTTTGTGCTCACGCACCTGGGTTCAGTGCCGCAAAAGGTTCAATGATCTGCTACGCTCAGCAAAAGTGAGTACCCTGTATAACATCACACTTACCTTCAATCTGTTCCCCATCTCTTCTCATCACCAGCACTCTGCATTGTCAACCTACTCCTGCACATTTACCCTTACATCCCTTGCACCCTTAACCATCCCTCTCTCTCTATGTATAGACTCACTCCACCATTCTACTATACACCCCTCACACTCGCTATCACTGTTATGCAATGCCAACAACTAACAACGCATAGGGAGGGCCCTTGGTATTGGCACCTCACTCCATCTTTGTCTCCCTCTAAGCATCTATGCTATGGATTCTCTACACTCACTCCAACATTCTCACTCAAACTCCACTTGTGTCCCTCATTGCAGGAAAAGAGAGCCCACAATAAGAGGGAGTGGGGCAGGACAGGAGGAGGCCACCTTCCATGGCCCACTTGACCACTGCCGAGGAGGCTGCTATCGACACCGTCGGAGGTGCTGAGGAGCTGGAAGTGGAGGACAGAGAGATGGGCGCAGTAAAGCAAGCTGGTGACAGAATAGATTTGCAACCCTCTCATTTAGATTGCATGAGTGACTGATATGGCATCTGATGTTCATACAGATTGAGTTCTGATCATCTGTACAATTGGATGTGTCTGCTACGTTAATATTATATGTCTATCTCATGCCTTTACTCCACCATAGGACCATCGAAAGCCCCCTTCCCCACTGTCCAGGAGGAAGAGCCTGAGCTTCCAGACTCCTCAGAGGAAGCTGCAACCTCTAAGGGTGCAGTGTCAGCAGAATTCAGCGCACTAGCACCAGCGCAGAGACGCGCACCTCGGTGGGTCATTCGCGAGATGGATTAGTGATGTCACCTAGTGTATCATAGCTCACATGTGAGCAGCAGCAAATGGTGGAGACAGGGACAGCATTGGAGAGTCCTCGTCAGAGGCCACAGGGCATTCCTAGCTCTGCTCAGCTGCATGTGGACGCTGTGCCTTTGGGGCCATCCAGAAAGAGAGCAGTACTGGAACTTCGGGAAAAAGTGCAGGAGGCTCTGACAGGGTTTGCAACCACTGTAACTATGAGTGTGCAGAGAATGGAGGAGTCCATCTCTAGCATGAGCAATGTCGTGGTGCACGCAATGGCAAATGTAGGTGCCACCATGGAAAGGATGGCGACCTCCATGGAGGTCATAAATCGCCAGATGCAAATGAACATGGTGACTCTTCTAAATAGATAGTCTGCTATGGAGGATAGATGGGCATCTATTGAGGAGAAAAAACAGAGGTACATGGACGTCCCCATTATGAGGACTGTCAGTACAGAGACGGGTCCTCATGGCCCCACTGATGTGCAGCAAGGTGCTTTCCAGCTACTTGCTAGCAGTGAAGTGCGGGCAACCCATGAGAGGGATGTTGGTGGTCGACAACAAGGCAGTGTGGGCTCCTCTCCAAGCGCTCACACTCCCATGCCACTGTGGAGCCCTCAGTCAGAGCCCCAGATTCCTCACCTAACTGAGATGGCCGTCTCAGCCCCTGCACAGCCGCAGGAGGAGCAGACTGTTGCTGATCCCTCCCAGGCTCCGAAACCCAGAGAATGCCCACCAAAGGTGTTGAAGCAGGCGCAGCATGAAAGTGAGCAAGGTGCCTCAACATCTGCTGAAGCCACAGGGGAAGCACCACATAGAAGCACACATAAGAGAAAGTTAACACACAAATAGTCACAAAGGTAGTCACTGGGGTGTTTTGATCTAATACAAAGTGAAGATTCTCATCGTTATTTCAATTGTAATAAAGAAATGTGATGGCAAAGGTTGAAAGAGTTGCCCTATGTGTGTCTAGAATTGGAAGTGACACAGTGAGGGGTCAGGGCGTCTTTCATCTGTAATGATGGTGGTGAGATTGATAGGAGCCCACAGTTTATTGTACAGATGCTGTATGGTGTGTTAAGAACGTCGGCCAGACACTCATTTCCATGTGGCAGCCACATGTGTTTGCTTCGTAAACTTACGCGAATCTGGCATTGATTAGTGCATCCTTTGCCTCACAGCTAGCAATGTGCTTGCATGCTGGTGGAACTGGCACATCCGCCTCTGCAAGGCCTTCCTCCTCCTCCTCCTCCTCTGAGGAGGAGGCTGTGCACTGAGCCACTTTTCAGGCAGTGGTAAGCCATGTTGCTGTGCGATGTTGTGCAGTGCACAGCAGACCACGATGATTCTGGAGACCCTGGCTGGTGGGTACTGTAGGGCTCCCCCTGATCTGTTGAGGCACCTGAATCGCATTTTGAGCAAGCCAATGGTTTGCTCTATGATGCTTCTGCTGGAAATGTGGCTCACATTGTAGCGCTCCTCAGCTTTGTTTGATGGTCTCCTCATTGGTGTCATTAGCCATCAGGGGACAGCCCTTGTCTCCAAGTAGCCATCCAGAATATTAGGTTGGCGGATTGAAGAGCTGAGACACAGTAGACTGCCGCAGGATGAACGTGTCATGTCAACTGCCAGGGAACTTGGTATAAACATGCATAATGTTCTTCCTGTGGTTACACACCAGCTGGACATTAAGGGAGTGGAAGCCCTTGCGGTTGACAAATACAGCTGGGTTGTGATGGGGTGCCACATGTGTGCAGTCTACGACGCCCTGCACCTTTGGGAAGCCTGTCATATTTGCAAAGCCAGCCGTACGCGCAGTTACACTTGCTTCATCCGTGGAGAAGTGGATGTAATTGTGCAACTTTGCAAAGAGGGCATCGGTAACCTGCGTGATGCAAGTGTGTGCGGCCAACTGGGAGATGCTGCTGATGTCTGCTGCTGATCCCTGGAAAGACCCTGAAGCAAAAACTTTGAATGCGGTGGTGACTTTGACGGCCACTGGTAAGGAGTGTCCACCCGCTCCCCTGGGCTCCGGGTGTTGCAGCATTGTGCAGATGTCAGCAGCTACCTCTCGCAAAAGTCTCAGCCTCCTTTGGCACTGCTGCTCACTCATGTTGAGGAAGCTCCTCCTCTGCCTGTAAACTCTGTGTTGGGGGTATCTCCTGCGGCGAGGTGCAGCCCAGCGCTGATGCCGTCTGCCCTGTGCAGCATCAGGTGGCTGAGGAGAACGTTAGTGCTCCTGTTGTTGGTGCAGCTGTTGTGCCCAGTTCTGCTGCTGCCACGGCTGGTCTTCCTCTGATTCTGAGGACCAGGATGAGAGGGTATAAATAGTTCCCATTCCGTTGGTATGTATCTCAGTTGAGGAATAGATGTTATAAGCGCTCAGTCAATGTGGGGAGAGGGTTTTCCAAGAAGGTCACAGTGCATATGGATCTCAGCTTAAACACTTACAAGTTCAATAGACCTGCAAAATGTGTTCCAAAACCTCAAAACACAAAGTTCTGGCATCTGAAAGTCAGCCATGTTACAAGTTCACTTTTCACAGAAATCACAGAAACCCCACAATGCAGATAGAGGCCATTTCGGCCCATCAAGCCTGCACCGACACATATCCCACCTGATCCCCGTAACCCCTACACCAACACATATCCCACCCTATCCCTGTAACCCCACGTATTTAATCCCCCTAACACTAAGAGTCAATTTATCATAGCCAATCATCCTAACCCGCACATCTTTGGACTGTGGGAGGAAACCGGAGCACCCGGAGGAAACCCACGCAAACACAGGGAGAATGTGCAAACTCCACACAGACAGTCACCTGAGGCCGGATTTGAACCCGGGTCCCTGGCGCTGTGAGGCAACAGTGCTAACCACTATGCCACCGTGCAGTTGCAGTTGTCAAGAATTCAGCGAGTTGCTGAACCCGCCACAATCAGCTGGCGTGTTTGTCGCACGACGGGCAATACGCTGAAAATGTAGTAAAATGGGACGAGCCTGGTAAAATGGGATAATGTAGGCAGTTAACAAGCTGTTAACTGCCTTAAGTGCCTCTCCCGCCGCTTGGTGTCAGATCTGATCGGGACTCGCAGACCCAATACTTTGCAAAGTTGCGTGGAGGCGAGATGGCGGCAGGTTTGCAACCCAGCATCAATCATTTAGATTTTCACTCCTGACCCACCTCCAAACCCGCCCTCTGTGCGCCGGCAAAATCGTGGCCTCAATCACGGCTTTCAAAAGGGAGATGGATAAGTACCTGAAGGAAAAAAATTTGCAGGGCTATGGGGAAAGGGCGGGGGTGTGGGATTAGCTGAAGTGCTCTTGCAGAGAGCCGGCACGGGCTCGATGGGTCAAATGACCTTCTCCCATGCTGTAACCATTCTATGATTCTATGGGCTAGATTTTCGGGGAGCCGTCAGGCGGGGTTTCAGGCGTGTGGGGGGGGAAAATCCTGAATTTGGGGGTCCCGACACCATCCCGCCCAAAACCCCGCCCCACGTAAGTTTCAGGGGCAGCGGGTACCCGCCCCGCACTGGGACCCGCCGAAACCAGGCGGGAAGGGATTAGTGCCAATTAACTGCCTGTTAACAGGTAGTTAACAGGCAGTTTTTAGCCTAATCCCTATTTTGAGGGGTTTCGTGTGGGTTTCCCGACGGCTCCAAACCACGCCAGGTAGAGCAGGCGGGCCGTCGGGTTGAAGGAGTTGGAGGGGTCGCGATGTCAGTGCTCAGGTGAGTGATGGGTGCATGAGTGCAAAGGTAAGTGTGTTTGGTGTGTCTAAAGTGTGTAAAGAACTTTTACTTACCTGTACTTACCTTCACAGCCTTTCTTCCTGTAGTCGTCGGGAGCGCATCACTCAGCCGGAACTTAAAGCTGAACGGCTGCGATCTGTCAAAAGTGACAGCCTTCAGCTTTGAGTGCCAGTGTGAGTTCTAACTGAGTCTGTGCAGAATGACTCATGTCAGAACTCAGACTGTCAGTGTTTCACAGCTTCAAACAGCTGTCAAACGCTGATATTTCATCTGTCAAGGACTCTTGTCAGATGAAATTTCAGTCTGTGACGTCACCTGTTGCCGGGTGGCCCTTAATTGGCCTGCTGAGCCCGCTGGGCAGGCTCAACAAGGTCAATCAAGGGAAAATCGTGCAGATTGGCTGGATGTCGAAGTAGGTGGGTCAAAAACCCGAAAGGGGAAGTCCTGCCTTCTTCCCGACAGGTTCGGCAAAATCTACCCCTATGATTCTGAACCTCCACTAAATCTGTTAGCATTCACTGTTCCTGTTCCTGTGGAAATAGTTCCAGTATCTAAGTCTCTCCTCATAGCTATTTCCCATCCTTGTGAATCTACACTCCCCACTCTCAATGGCTTTAATGTCCTTTCTATAATGGGGTGCCCAAAACCGCATGTAATAATGAATCAAGGACTGGAATCGGCCTCTTGATACTGCTTGTGGGCCGGCATCTGCCAACTACTTGCTACTGAACCTGAACATTATGCTAATATGCATACATCAGGCACCCTCAACATCAATCAGCCTGTGTTGCTGCTGTGCTGGGAGCAACCTGCTGGTCTAACTTATGCTGGGTTAAGTCTGCAGATATTTCTGTGCTGGGATAAGGTTTTCCTGAGCTGCATTTAGCCTGCTGGTCTGGGTCAGCCTACTCTGGGCTGGAATATGATTTGAAGTTTGGCTATGTGTCAGCTGTGGCTGAGTGGGTAGCACTCTCGCCTCTGAGTCAGAAAGATTGTGGGTTCACAGTCCCACTCCAGATACTTGAGCACAAAAATCTAGGCTGACCCTCCAATGCTGTACTGCCGGAGGTGCCGTCTTTCAGATGAGATGTTAAACTGAGGCCCCGTCTACTCTCTCAAGTGGATGTAAAAGATCCCATGGCACTATTTCGAAGAAGAGCAGGGATGGTATCCCCGGTGTCCCGGCCAACATTTATCCCTCAACCAACATCCCAAAAGCAGATTATCTGGTCATTATCACATTGCTGTTTGTGTGAGTTTGCTGTGCGCAAATTGCCTACCATGTTCCTACATTACAACAGTGACTATACTTCAAAAGTACTTCATTGGCTGTATAGCACTTTGGGGTGTCGTGAGGTCGTGAAATGCGCTATATAAATGCAAATTTTTTTCTTTTCTTTGAGCCTGCCTCAGCCTGCTGGTGTGGCAGGGTTGGGATAAGGCTGCTGGTCTAGCTTGGCTGGAATTAGCCTGCAGGTTTTGAAGATTTCAGGTTTTGCTGGATATGACTCATCCTGCTCTTGCTGTTGGGTGGGGATCAGCCTGAAGTTGCTAGTGAGCCTGAGGCTTGTGACCAATAATGCAGCCAGGCAATCCTCAACGTTAAGTAACCTGCTGGAGTTGCTGCTGGGCAGCACGCTCGGCATGCTTGCCTTGCTGGGATCGGATCAGCCTTCTGGTGTTGTTGCTTGGCTGAGCCTAATGGTGTTGTTGCAGAGCTGGGAGCAGCCTACTGAGGTGGCTGGGTGTCAGCTGTGGCTCTGACTTCATTCTCTCTCTCGCCTCTGAGTCAGGAGGTCATGGGTTCAACGCCCACTCCAGAGACTTGAGCACATAATCTCGGCTGACACTCCAGTGTAGTACTGCACTGTCGGAGGTGCCATCTTTCGGATAAGACGTTAAACTAAGGTCACATCTGCCCTCTCAGGTGGACGTAAAAGTCTGCAGTGTTACTGGACTGCTGGTGTTACTGGGGCTGTGATAAAGTTGCTGGTTTTGCTGGGCTGGGTCACGTTAATGGTGGTACTGGACGTGAGCATTGTGACATCGTGAGTGTATCCAGGCATCCAACAAATTAATCAGGTTGCAGGTTGGGTTGGGAGGTTGCTGTGTTTGTTGTTGAGCTGGGATTAGGTGAGATTCTTTGAGCTGGGATCAGTCTGCTGGTATTGGTGCTGGGCTAAATCAAGGCAAGTCTAATGTTGCTACTGCTGTACCCAGTAAGTCCTCAACAATTGAAAGTCAGCTGCTGTTGCTTATGGGATTCGCTTACTGGTGTTGTCTTGTTGGGTTGAGCCTGTGGGTATCACTTCTGGGCTGGGAACTTGCTTTGGCTCTTGTTGAGCTGGGAATGAAACTAGTGAACCCCGATTTTAACCCTGCCCACTTGGTGGGAACGGCGAGGGTGGGGTTAAAATGGCATTCAGACGTTACCTGCTGCATTCCTGTGGTTTTCCAAGAGTCGAGACCGCTCGCCACAGTCCTCCTCCTGGTCCCCAAGAAAGAAACCTATCCTGGTATTCCCCCTGCCCCCCCTCCTCTGACATGACCCCCCTCTTCTCCCAACCCCTGCCTGAATTCCCAATTCCGCTTGGCCAGCCTCCACATCTTTCTTGCTGGCTTCAGGCAGAAGTCCCATTTCTGTCGTATAAATGAGGCCCAGGTGTTAAAATGGCCCCAGGCCTCACACTGGCATGGGCGTTTCCCATGCACCGCCGCACGCAGCGTTCCTGCCTCAGGTTAAAATTGGAGTTGTGTTTGTGGGTTGGGAACAGCCTCCTTGTATTCCTGGGTGGGAATCAGGCTTCTGTTGTTACAGAGCAGGGATCAGGCTGCTGTTGTTGCTGGGCATAGATAATGTCATTTGTGACTTTGATTAGAGCCGTATTGGTGCTGTGGCAGGGACCAAAACTTGATTGAAGAGATTCAAACATGTAGTTGAGAGAAACATGGGCACGGATTTGGGAGGCGACAATATGTTCATGGACATCAAAGCGAAAATGGAGGTTGGAGATGGGGTGGTAGTTTGCAAGGAGAGAGGGATCAAGAATGGGTTTTTTGATCAGTGGGTGAAGATGGCAGTTTTGAAAGGGAGAAACATAGAAACATAGAAGATAGGAGCAGGAGTAGGCCATGCGGCCCCTCGAGCCTGCTCCGCCATTCAATGCGATCATGGCTGATCATCCAAATTCAGTATCCTGTCCCTGCTTTCTCCCCATATCCCTTTAGCCGTAAGAAATATATCCAACTCCTTATTGAATATATTTATTAATAATAATAATAATAATAATCATCAATTTTATTGTCATTGTTAGTGCACAAGTGCAGTACAACAAAATGTAGGCTTGCGGCTCCCGAGAGTGTACGTTTAGATTAAGACATTTAAACATTCAACATACATTTGGCTTGTAATACATTAACATAAACATAACCATAATAAAGTGCATTGGCAGATGTGCAGGCTTTAGAGTTTATTTATGGAGTTCAGTAGGATGACAGCCCTGGGAAAGAAGCTGTTCCTAAATCTGGTCGTACGGGTGCGAATGCATCTGTAGCGTCTCCCAGATGGCAGGAGGGCGAACAGGTTGTGGCTGGGGTGGGTAGGGTCTTTGATGATGGTCCGTGACCTCCGTAAACAGCGTTTCTGGTATATGTGCTCTATGGTCTCTACTGCCTTCTGTGGAAGAGAATTCCACAGGTTCACCACTCTCTGGGTGAAGGAATTCCTCCTCATCTCTGTCCTAAATGGCTTACCCCTTATCCGTAGATGGTGACCCCTGGTTCTGGACTCCCCAAACATCGGGAACATTCTTCCTGCATCTAGTCGGTCTAGTCCTGTTAGAATTTTTTAATTTCAATGAGATCCCCTCTCATTCTTCTAAACTCCAGAGAGTACAAGCCCAATCGACCCAATCTCTCCTCATATGTCATTCCTGCCATCCCAGGTATCAGCCTGGTGAATCTTCGCTGCACTCCTTCCATGGCAAGAACATCCTTCCTCAAATAAGGCGACAAGAACTGCACACAATACTCAAAATGTGGTCTCACCAAGGCCCTGTACAACTGCAGCAAGACATCCTTGTTCCTGTACTCAAACCCTCTCGCTACGAAGGCCAACATACCATTTGCCTTCTTAACAACCTGCTGCACCTGCATGCTTACCTTCAGCGACTGGTGCACAAGGATGCCCAGGTCCCGTTGCACTTCCCCTTCTCCCAATCTATTGCCATTCAGATAATAATCTGCCTTCTTGTTTTTGCCACCAAAGTGGATAACCTCACATTTATCCACGTTATATTGCATTTGCTATGCTTCTGCCCAATCACCCAACCTGTCCAAATCATACTGGAGTTTCTCGGCATCCTCCTCACAGCACACACGCCCACCCAGCTTTGTGTCGTCTGCAAACTTGGAGATATTACATCTAGTTCCCTCGTCCAGATCATTAATATATATTGTGAATAGCTGGGGTTCAAGGACCGATCCCTGCGGTACCCCAATAGTCACTGCCTGCCACTCAGAAAAAGAGCCGTTTATTCCAACTCTGCTTTCTGTCTACCAACCAGTTCTCTATCCAAGTCAATATCTTGCCCCCAATCCCATGTGCCTTAACCTTACATGCTAATTTCTTATGTGGGACCTTATCGAAAGCCTTTTGAAAGTCCAAATCCACCACATCCACTGGTTCTCCCTTATCGATTTTACCAGTTACATCCTCAAAAAATTCCAGTAGATTAGTCAAGCACAATTCACCTTTTGTAAATCCATGTTGACTTTGTCCGATCCGGTCACTGTTTTCCAAGTGCTCTGCTATTACATCTTTCATAATGGACTCTAGCATTTTCCCCACTACCAATGTCAGGCTTACCGGTCTGTAATTCCCCGTTTTCTCTCTACCACCCTTTTTGAACAGTGGGGTAACATTAGCTACCTGCCAATCCATTGGCACTGTTCCAGAGTCTATCGAATTTTGGAAGATGACCAGCAATGCATCTACTATTTCTAGGGCCACTTCCTTAAGTACCCTAGGATGTAGATTATCAGGCCCTGGGGATTTATTGGCCTTCAATCCCGTCAAGTTCTCTAACACCATTTTCCTACAAATACTGATTTCTATCAGTTCCTCCCTTTCATTAGACCCTATGTTCCCAGACCTCTCTGGGAGGTTATTTGTGTCCTCCTTTGTGAAGACAGAACCAAAGTATGTATTTAATTGGTCAGCCATTTCTTTGTTCCCCATTATAAATTCCCCTGATTCTGACTGCAAGGGACCTATGCTTGACTTCACCAATCTTTTTCTCTTCACATATCTTTAAAAGCTTTTACAGTCAGTTTTTATGTTCCCTGCAAGCTTACTCTCATACTCTATTTTCCCCCTCTTAATTAATCCCTTTGTCCTCTTTTGTTGAATCCTAAACTACTACCAATCCTCAGGTTTACTGCTTTTTCTGGCCAATTTATATGTCCTCTCCTTGGATCTTATGCTATCCCTAATTTCCCTTGTTAGCCACGGTTGAGTCACCTTTTTTGTTTTATTTTTATGCCAAACTGGGATGAACAAATTCTGTAGTTCATCCATGCGATCTTTGATTGTTTGCCATTGCCTAACCACTGTCAGCCCTTTGAGTGACATTCCCCAATCAATCCTACCCAACTCGCGCCTCATACCATCGTAGTTTCCTTTATTTAAATTCAGGACCCTAGTCTCTGAGTCAACTACTTCACTCTCCATCTTAATGAAGAATTCTATCATATTATGATCGCTCCTCCCCAAGGGGCCTTGCACAACAAGATTGCTAATTAATCCTTTCTCATTACATAATACCCAGTCTAAGATGGCCTGATGTCTAGTTGGTTCCTCGACATATTGGTCCAGGAAACCATCCCGTATACACTCCAGGGAGAGGGACAGTAGCTGAAGAGAGAGAAACATTTACAATATCAGCTAACATTGAGCCCAGTAAGGGAATTTGGGTGGTCAACAGTTTACAGGAAACTTTGTTTTATCCGGAGGCTAAATGTCTCGAGCCACCGGCAAAAATCAGGAGCCGTTTCATTAGTTTTTCTTTCTTTTCGTTGCTTTTTTCTCTTTGTTGCTTTTTTCTCAACAGTCAAGCTCTGCAAGGTCTCGCTGAAGCTGTTGCTAAGCTACAGAGACACTTGCAAGGTACAGCTGACTGTTTAGAAGCTAAGCAACAGGGTTTGTTGCCAGATACGGAGCTCAAAATCTCCGTATATTTCAACATTAGCGCTGGTTTGTCCGGCAGTTTTGATGGGACGGCAACAGTTCGGTCCCGTCGGTGCCAGATAGCACAAAGTTTCCTGTAATAGGAATGGGGTTAAGGGAGGGGTTGGGTCTCATGAACTTGGAGAGTGCAAGAGGAGATAGGAGAGAATTTAAGTGAAAGATGTCAGTTCAGGGCTAGGGTCGGGGAGCCTTAGGAGAGGTTTGACGTGATGGTCAAGGGCAAGGGGATAGGGCAGAATCAACTGAAGGGCTGGTCTCAGTCTTACTGACAAAGAGGTTCCATGAGCTCCTTGCAGCTGTTGTTGGAGGTGAGGGATGTTTAAGGAGATGACTGGTAGTGGAGAAAAGAAGCCAGATGCCATCTTTGTGCTCCAGTGTCTTCTTGCAACCTTCAATGCAGTCAAAACTCTACAAGGACATGTGACATTTGAGGACGAATTATTTGACCATGTCAGCAGAAGTGGAATGCAGCAGGCAAGAGTAGCACAGGTAGCTGAACTTGCATGATTACCCAAGGTCAGTTCACATTAATATTGATTTATATGCTCCCGCTCAGATTAGCTAGTGCAAAGGAACTGTTCTGCGTGGGTGGGTGGCATACCCGCTAAGTCAACTAAATCTGAAGGACGTGCAATTCATCCCACCAAAATACCGCCTTGTGGAAGATTAAAATCTACCCAGTGTATATTACACCGTCACCTCTAGTGCAAGCAAGAACAACAGCTGTTTAATTTATTTTATATATAAAAGAGGAAACAGCAGTATTGTGTGGAGGAACCAAGAATAGTAGGTGTCACTGCTACCCCTTCGATTTCAATAGATTGGAAGAAGTACGTGCACACACACCGGACAGACGGTTTCAAAATTATTTATTTATTGTAAGATCTTTTCATTGTGATCTTTGCAGATGGCACAAGAGGGCTGATTTCCCGATCAAGCATAAAATCAGGGAGCGGTGAGCTTTCGCTTTCCTGATCCGCACTCTCTGCGAGCACCTAATCGGGGAATCAGCCCCCAGTTCTGAAGAGAAGCCAAATGTGCTAAAGGCGCCGAGATGAGACTGTCTCCCATTAATTACATTCCACCAATCTTCACGTGACAGCTCGAGGTTCCCTAGCGTCCTTGTGCTTCAATGGTTTTCACTTTAACAGTCTCCATTCTTCACTATCTTAACATCTTTATTGTATTCCCTGGGGGCAGAGGAAAATAAAACATTTTAAGTGAATGCATCTCCAACGGACTGGGATCAGAAGAGGACATAGATGAAATTGCAAACAATGACTATTGTTTAAGACAATGAACCTGAAAGTTTGCCAGCATAAAGTGGGGACAACCTTTTTTTTTTTTTAAAAAAAAGGCCAGAAAAATCGGACAGAAGCCGTTTTCTGTCCGTCATCTGCCCCAAAAGTTGATCCCCTTGAATTTCCTTATGTGATTTTGCTCTTCTGCCCGCTGAGACCCAATATATGTAAATGAAGGCCAGTGGCATTCCAGCCCTGAAATCCCCAAGCTCGCACTGGACTAGGTGGGTTGTAATTCTCATTCTAAGGTGCACAGTTGGAGCCAGGATCAGCCAAGATCAAAGAAAATTATTGAGGCCTTTGAGCCTGAAGATTGAAGTTTGAGTAGAAATGACTAACTGGGGACAACCTTTTTAGGGCATTGTGTTTTATTTTGTTACATTGAGCAGAGATAGCCTTCTGACTCCCTGCAGGAATGAGAGACCATTCGGAGATTTTAACCCCTCCCCATCCAGTGATGGGTTCCCAGAAGCAGGTAGGTCTTTCCCTTTGTATGCCAATAATGGGGGAAAAAATTGATCTTCACGAGCAACAACCCTTGAAGAACAGGATTCACAGGCCGATTAACAATCTGACAGGCCGCAATGTAAACTCTCCTTCCATGGCCGTAACCATCTTTATAACCAGCTGATAGTACAGTTAGACCTATATGGTGGGAATGTTTTATGATCTCCCACAACCCATATGATGGGGGGAGGGGGCACCCAGACCCACCAAATAAGAGTATCCCACTGGATGTCAACCCAGAATTCAAAGCTCTGGTCTCCACTCGCCTGGAGTAGGATTTAAACCCTACAGCTTCTGACTCAGAGGCAGGAATGCTACCACTGAGCCAAAGGCCCACGCCAGGCTCTGAGTGAAAAGTAGGAGTATGTGACCAGCCAAATGACTGATTTTCCTTTTGGCATCAGTCAGTATCAGGAACTGCCAAGTCAATTACCGTGTAGCAAAAATTCAGAATTTGGATGGTGCTGTTGAGATACTTCAACTGTTCCAACTGCCAAAAGCAGCCCCATTGCACTAGTGCGATTCCTCCTCCTCCCCCCCACCCTCACCATCCACAGTAGTAAAGTGCACAGGTTAAAAAAAGGGAAAAAACCATTGCAAGTTTAAAGACAAAGAAAGAATTCAGCTTGTTTCATAACCTCAGGACATTACAAAGCATTTCACAGCCAATGAAGTACTTTTTTGAAGTGTAGTCACTGTTGTAATGTCTGGAGTGGGACTTGAACCCACAACCTGCCAACTTAGAGGGACTGAGCCACAGCTGACCCTTTCCTTGGCAGTGAGCACAAAGATAATCAAACTCCTTTTGGTGGAAGGGGGAGAAACAAAAGGAGGCACTACTTAGAGATCTAAGAGGGATTTTTAGCACACAAAATGGGTGGGTTGGGAATGGGTGGGTTGGGGTGAAAATTTTTAAATTTTGAACCCTGACCACAAACTGTCTCCAATCTGCCCACTTCCTGGTTTTTAAATAGAGCTGGGACAAGGGGCGAGCAGATAACCCACTCCAAGGAGGCAGGTTGCAATTTAATTATGTTTAATGAGGTTGGCAGCCTCTGATTTAACCTGCTTTGTGGGTTTTACAGCAGGCAGCCGGGTTTCCCAGGCCTCGGGAAATCCGGCAGCGGAAGCAAGGGGAGGACAGCTTCGGGGAGAAGGTAAGCGTCTTCACAGCACTGCTTGTCGGCCAGGAGGCTCAGCAGAGCCTCCCCTTCACCCTAAAATCAGACACCCTTCTCCCATACAAAGACCCCCGGGGTCAGGGATGGGACCCCCCTCTCCCCTCTCCCCCCCCCCCCCCGCAGGGGTCGTGAATCAGATCTTCCTGGTCCTGCGGCCTGCTCCCCGTCCAACTGTAAGCCAGCCCTGTCAATCAGGCTGATGTCCGGGCAGGGAACCTGTCAAGGCCAAATGATGACCCCCCCCCACCCCCTAGATCAAAATCCTGGAACTCCATACCAAATACCATTGTGGGGGCACCTTCACCACATGGACTGCAGTGGTTCAAGAAGGTGGCTCACCGTCACCTTTTTAGGGCAACAAGTGCTGGTCTTGCTAGCAACGTCCATTTCCTGAAATTGAATTAAAAATTAAAAAAAATCTGGTTTCTTACCAATTGTGTAAGCACAGCATACACTCATTAGGGAACATTATGCCATTTGTTCCGCAGACTGGGTCCCGAACCCGTGAGCATACTGGTGCAGAGTACCCCACACAGTTAGGCTAAAACCAAAAATAGAAACATGTTCAGCAATACACAAAAAACTGGGATAAAGATCAACCTTCATGAACAATTTGAAAGCAGGCAGAGTATTACATTTAAAAAAGCCAGGAAAAGTCAGTTCCATTTAAAAAAATAACTCCGGTAAGGCAGCATCTGGAGAAACGGAAGCCAGTCAGTCAACGTCATGCCTTTAGATCCATCAACCACAACAACTTGCATTTACATAGGCCCAAAGGTTAGGGCCTAAAGAAAGACTTGCATTTATATAGCGCCTTTCACGACCACCGGGCGTCTCAAAGCCTTTTACAGTCAATTAAGTACTTTTGAAGTGGAGTCACTGTTGTAATGTGGGAAACACAGCAGCCAATTTGTGCACAGCAAGGTCCCACAAACTGCAATGTAATAATGACCAGATAATCTGTTTGAGCAATGTTGATTGAGGGATAAATATTGACCAGGACACCGGGGCTAACTCCCCTACTCTTCTTCGAAATAGCAGCCATGGGATCTTTTACATCCACCTGAGAGAGCAGACAGGGCCTCGGTATAACGTCTCATCCGAAAGTGCAGCACTCCCTCAGCACTGCACTGGAGTGTCAGCCGATGTGCTCAAGTCCCTGGAGTGGAACCCACAACCTTCTGACTCAGGTGAGTGCGCTACCAACTGAGCCACAGCTAACACCTAGGTAGCTAAAGGAACAGCCACCAATGGTGGAGCGAAAGAAATCGGGGATGCACAAGAGGCCAGAATTGGAGGAGTGCAGAGATCTTGGAGGGATGTAGGGCTAGAGGAGGTTCCAGAAATAGGGAGGGGCGAGGTCATGGAGGGATTTGAACACAAGGATAAAAATTTAAAAAATTGAGGCATTGTGAGACCTCAGTCCTGTTTTCTCCGCAGAGGCTGCTTGAGCTGCCGGGGAATTGCCAGAGTCTATAATTAAGGATAGGGTGACTGAACACCTCGAAAATTTTCAGTTGATCAGAGAGAGCCAGCATGGATCTATGAAAGGTAGGTCATGTGTGACTAAAGTAGTGGACAGGGGAATGTCTATGGATGTTATTTAGATGGACTTCCAGAAGGCATTTGATAAAGTCCCACCTAAGTAAAATCAAGGAAAACCCAAAGATGTTTTATAAATATATTAAGAGTAAGAGGATAACTAAAGAAAGGGTAGGGCCTATTAGAGGTCATGAGGGTAATTTGTGTGTGGAGGCGGGAGAAGTCGGTAGGGTTCTTAATGAATACTTTGCGTCTGTTTTCACAAAGGAGGGGGGCGAAGCAGACATTGCTATCAGGGAGGAGGAGTGTGAAATATTAGATGAAATAAACATAGTGAGAGAGGAAGTATTAAGGGGTTTAGCAGCTTTAAAAGTGGATAAATCCCCAGGCCCGGATGAAATGTATCCCAGGCTGATAAGCGAAGCAAAAGAGGAAATAGCAGAGGCCCTGACCATCATTTTCCAATCCTCTCTGGCTTCAGGTGTGGTACCAGAGGACTGTTAATGTGGTACCCTTGTTTAAAAAGGGAGATAAGGATAGACCGAGTAATTACAGGCCAGTCAGCCTAACCTCAGTGGTGGGAAAATTATTGGAAAGAATTCTGAAGGACAGGATAAATTTTCATTTAGAAAGACATGGATTAATCAAGGATAGTCAGCACGGGTTTGTTAAGGGAAGGTCATAGAGTCATAGAGTTATACAGCAAAGAAAGAGGCCCTTCGGCCCATCGTGTCTGCGCCGCCCATCCATCCCTGTCCAGTCTAATCCCATTTTCCAGCATTTGGTCCATAGCCTTGTATGCAATGGCATTTCAAGTGCTCATCCAAATGCTTCTTGAATGTTGTGAGGGTTCCTGCCTCCACCACCCTTTCAGGCATTGAGTTCCACATTCCAACCACCCTCTGGGTGAAAAAGTTCCTCCTCAAATCCCCTCTAAATCTCCTGCCCCTTACCCTGAATCTATGCCCCCTTGTTATTGACCCCCCCCACTAAGGGGAAAAGTTCCTCTTTATCTACCCTATCTATGCCCCTCATTATTTTGTACACCTCAATCAGGTCCCCCCTCAGCCTTCTCTGCTCCAAGGAAAACAACTCCAGCCTGTCCAGCCTCTCTTCATAGCTGAGGCGCTCCATCCCAGGTAACATCCTGGTGAATCTTCTCTGCACCCTCTCCAAAGCAATCACATCCTTCCTATAGTGAGGCGACCAGAACTGCACACAGTACTCCAGCTGTGGCCTCACCAGCGTTTTGTACAGCTCCATCATAACCTCCCTGCTCTTATATTCTATGCCTCGGCTAATGAAGGCAAGTATCCCATATGCCTTTTTAACCACCTTATCTACCTGCTCCGCTGCCTTCAGGGATCTATGTACATGTACACCAAGGTCCCTCTGACCCTCTGTACTTCCTAGGGTCCTACCACTCATTGTGTATTCCCTTGCCTTATTTGTCCGTCCAAAATGCATCACCTCGCACTTTTCAGGGTTAAATTCCATTTGCCACTTTTCCGCCCATCTGACCAACCCGTTTATATCGTCCTGTAGCCGGAGGCTTTCCTCCTCGCAATTTACCACCCCACCAATTTTCGTGTCATCTGCGAACTTACTGATCATACCTTTTACATTTTCATCCAAATCATTTATGTAGATCACAAACAATAAGGGACCCAGCACCGATCCCTGAGGTACCCCACTGGACACAGGTTTCCAGTCACAAAAGCAACCTTCGACCATCACCCTCTGCCTCCTGCCACTCAGCCAGTTTAGGATCCAACGCGCCAAGGCACCCTGGATCCCATGGGCTCTTACCTTCTTGACCAGTCTCCTATGCGGGACTTTGTCAAAAGCTTTACTGAAGTCCATGTACACCACATCCACAGCATTTCCCTCATCCACCCCACTAGTCACCCCCTCGAAAAATTCGATCAGATTTGTTAGACATGATTTACCCTTAACAAAGCCATGCTGACTATCCCCGATTAATCCTTGCCTCTCCAAGTGGAGATTAATTTTGTCCCTCAGAATTTTTTCCAATGATTTCCCCACCACAGATGTTAGACTCACTGGCCTGTAATTCCCTGGTTTATCCCTGCTACCCTTCTTGAATAATGGTACTACGTTAGCTGTTCTCCAGTCCTCTGGTACATCCCCTGTGGCCAGAGAGGTTCTGAAAATTAGTGTCAGAGCCCCTGCAATCTCCTCCCTTGCCTCCCACAGCAGCCTGGGATACATCTCGTCCGGGCCTGGGGATTTATCCACTTTTTGGCCCGCTAAAACCGCTAGCACCTCCTCCCTCTCGATGCTAATATGTTCAAGTATGTCACAGTCCCCTTGCCCGATTTCTATGTCTGCATCGTCTTTCTCCATAGTGAACACAGATGCAAAAAATTCATTTAAAACCCCGCCTACATCCTCTGGCTCTACACACAGATTGCCACTTTGGTCCCTAATGGGCCCTACCCTTTCCCTGGTTATCCTCTTGCCCTTAATATACTTATAAAACATCTTAGGATTTTCCTTTATTTTGCTCGCCAGTGTTATTTCATGGCCCCTCCTCGCCCTCCTAATTTCTTTTTTAAGTATGCCCCTGCACTTTTTATACTCCTCTAGGGCTTCTTCTGTCTTTAGTCTTTTGTAACTGCCAAAAGCCCCCCTCTTATTTCTAATGCATTTTTGTATATCCCTTGTCATCCAAGGTTCCCTTTGCTTGTTGGTCCCACCCTTGACCTTTACAGGAACATGTTGGCGCTGTACTCTCTCTATTTCCCTTCTGAAAGTCTCCCACTGTTTTGATGTGGATTTTCCTATAAGCAGCTGCTCCCAGTCCACTTTGGCCAGATCCTGCCTTATCATATTAAAATCGGCCTTCCCCCAATTTAGAACCCTTATTTCCGGGCCGTCTTTGTCTTTTTCCATGACCACCTTAAATCTCACCGAATTATGGTCACTGTCGCCAAAATGCTCTCCTACTGACACTTCCACCACTTGCCCGGCTACATTCCCCAGAATTAGGTCCAGTACCGCCCCCTCTCTTGTAGGACTTTCTACATGTTGGCTCAAAAAGCTCTCCTGGATGCACTTTAAGAATTCTGCACCCTCTAAGCCTTTCACACTCTGACTGTCCCAATTTATATTGGGGAAGTTGAAATCCCCCACTATTATTACCCTATTATTTTCGCACTTCTCGGAGATTTGCCTACATATCTGTTCCTCTATCTCCCCCTGACTGTTTGGGGGCCTATAGTACACTCCCAGCAAAGTGCTTGCCCCCTTTTTGTTTTTAAGTTCTACCCATATGGCCTCATTAGAGGAACCCGCTAATATATCATCCCTCCTTACAGCAGTAATTGACTCCTTAATTAATATTGCAACACCCCCTCCCCTTTTACACCCCCCTCTGTCTCGCCTGAAGATTCTATACCCCAGAATATTGAGCTGCCAGTCCTGACCCTCCCTCAACCATGTCTCCGTGATAGCAACAATATCGTACTCCCATGTGTTCAACAACAACTTCAGTTCATCCACCTTATTTGCAAGACTCCTTGCATTAAAATAAATGCCTTCCAGCCCTGCCATATTCTCTTTTGCCTTCACATATTTGCTCTGCCTTCCCAGCTGACTTGTTTTTCCCTCTGTATTTGGCCGTAAATCACCCCCTACTGTAGCTCCACTCTGTACCCCAACCCCCTGCCAAGTTAGTTTAAACCCTCCCCAGCAGTGCTAGCAAACCTCCCCGCAAGGATATTGGTTCCCCCCTGGTTCAGGTGTAAACCGTCCGACTTGTACAAGTCCCACCTTTCCCAGAAGCAGACCCAGTGATCCAGGAAACTAAAGCCCTCCCCCTTGCACCATCCCTTTAGCCACGCATTCATCTGTTCTATCTTCCTATTCCTATACTTACTAGCACGTGGCACCGGGAGTAATCCAGAGATTACAACCTTTGAGGTCCTGCTCCTTAATCCTTCACCTAGCTCCCTAAATTCTTGCTGCAGGACCTCATCCCTCTTTTTACCTATGTCGTTGGTACCAATGTGGACCACGACCACTGGCTGTTCTCCCTCCCCCTCCAGAATGCCCTGCAGCCGCTCAGTGACATCCTTGACCCTGGCACCAGGGAGGCAACAAACCATCCTGGATTCACGTCTACGGCCACAGAAACGCCTATCTGTTCCCCTTACTATAGAATCCCCTACCACTATTGCTCTCCCACTCTTTTTCCCCCCTTCCTGGGCAGCAGGAGCACCCCCAGTGCCAGGAAGTTGGCCGCTGCTGCCTTCCCCTGGTGAGTCATCCCCCTCAACAGTATCCAAAGCGGTATACTTGTTTGAAAGGGGGATGTCCGCAGGGGTTCCCTGCACTACCTGCCTGCCTTTGTTGCTCCGCCTGATGGTCACCCCCTGTGCTGCCCTACCCTGAGGCGTGCACAACTCGCTAAACGTGTTATCCACGAGCCTTTCAGCATCGCGCATGCTCCAAAATTCATCCACCCGCAGCTCGAGCGCCGCAATGCGGTCTACAAGTAGCTGCAGCTGGATGCATTTCCTGCACACATGGTCATCAGGGACACTGGCAGCATCCCTGACTTCCCACATAGAGCAGGAGGAGCAGAGCACGGGTCTGAACTCTCCTGCCATGACTTACCCCTTTAATTACTTAAAAAATTTATTCAATACCCCAGTTACAGGTATGCTCTAGGGCGCTTTATTTACCAACTATCCCCACTACACCACAGAAATTTAACACCACAGAATTCAAGCTTGTATTGAAAAAAGAGAAATACTCACCAACCAATCACCTACCTGCTCCCTGGTGACGTCACACACTGATTACTTTTTACCTCTCTCCCCGCTGCTGAGTTGGTGTGCCTCGCCTCTCTCCGGTTTTTATACCGGTCTCACCACACTGCTCCCGACTGGTCTCGGGCCTCGCTGGTCGCCGGGTTTTCTCCCGAGCTCCTCCTCGCTGCTCCCGCTGGTCCCGACTGGTCTCGGGCCTCGCCTCTCTCCGGTTTTTATACCGGTCTCACCACACTGCTCCCGACTGGTCTCGGGCCTCGCTGGTCGTCGGGTTTTCTCCCGAGCTCCTCCTCGCTGCTCCCGCTGGTCCCGACTGGTCTCGGGCCTCGCCTCTCTCCGGTTTTTATACCGGTCTCACCACACTGCTCCCGACTGGTCTCGGGCCTCGCTGGTCGCCGGGTTTTCTCCCGAGCTCCTCCTCGCTGCTCCCGCTGGTCCCGACTGGTCTCGGGCCTCGCCTCTCTCCGGTTTTTATACCGGTCTCACCACACTGCTCCCGACTGGTCTCGGGCCTCGCTGGTCGCCGGGTTTTCTCCCGAGCTCCTCCTCGCTGCTCCCGCTGGTCCCGACTGGTCTCGGGCCTCGCCTCTCTCCGGTTTTTATACCGGTCTCACCACACTACTCCCGACTGGTCTCGGGCCTCGCTGGTCGCCGGGTTTTCTCCCGAGCTCCTCCTCGCTGCTCCCGCTGGTCCCGACTGGTCTCGGGCCTCGCCTCTCTCCGGTTTTTATACCGGTCTCACCACACTGCTCCCGACTGGTCTCGGGCCTCGCTGGTCGCCGGGTTTTCTCCCGAGCTCCTCCTCGCTGCTCCCGCTGGTCCCGACTGGTCTCGGGCCTCGCCTCTCTCCGGTTTTTATACCGGTCTCACCACACTGCTCCCGACTGGTCTCGGGCCTCGCTGGTCGCTGGGTTTTCTCCCGAGCTCCTCCTCGCTGCTCCCGCTGGTCCCGACTGGTCTCGGGCCTCGCCTCTCTCCGGTTTTTATACCGGTCTCACCACACTGCTCCCGACTGGTCTCGGGCCTCGCTGGTCACCGGGTTTTCTCCCGAGCTCCTCCTCGCTGCTCCCGCTGGTCTGACAAACTTGATTGAATTTTTTGAAGAGGTAACAAGGAGGGTAGATGAGGGTAGTGCATTTGATGTAGTGTATATGGACTTTAGCAAGGCTTTTGATAAGGTTCCACATGGCAGACTGGTCACAAAGTTAAAAGCCCATGGGATCCAGGGCAAAGTGTCAAGTTGGATTCAAAACTGGCTCGGAGACAGGAAGCAGAGTGTAATGGTTGATGGGTGTTTTTGTGACTGGAAGGCTGTTTCCAGTGGGGTTCCGCAGGGCTCAGTACTAGGTCCCTTGCTTTTTGTGGTATATATCAATGATCTAGACTTGAATATAGGGGGTATGATTAAGAAGTTTGCAGATGATACTAAAATCGGCTGTGTGGTTGATACTGAAGAAGGAAGCTGTAGACTGCAGGAAGATATCAATAAATTGGTCAGGTGGGCAGAACAGTGGCAAATGGAATTCAATCTGGAGAAGTGTGAGGTGATGCATTTGGGGAGGGCTAACAAGGAAAGGGAATACACATTAAATGGTAGGACACTGAGTAGCGTAGAGGAACAAAGGGACCTTGGAGTGCATGTCCACAGATCCCTGAAGGTAGCAGGACAGATAGATAAGGTGGTTAAGAAGGCATAAGAAATGCTTGCCTTTATTAGGCGTGGCATAGAATACAAGAGCAGGGGGGTTATGCTTCAACTGTATAAAACACTAGTTAGGCCTCAGCTAGAGTACTGCGTGCAGTTCTGGTCACATTACAAGAAAGATGTGAGAGGGTACAGAGGAGATTTACAAGGATGTTGCCGGAAGTAGAGAATCTTAGCTATGAGGAAAGACTGGATAGACTGGGTTTGTTTTCGTTGGAACAGAGGAGGCTGAGGGGAGACCTTATTGAAGTGTATAAAATTATGAGGGGCCTAGCTAAAGTGGATAGGAAGGGCCTATTTCCCTTAGCAAGGGGTCAAAAACCAGGGGGCATAAATTTAAAGTAATTGGTGGAAAGTTTAGAGGGGATTTGAGGGGGAATTTCTTCACCCAGAGGCTTGTGGGGGTCTGGAACTCACTGCCTGAAAGGGTGGTAGAGGCAGAAACCCTAAACACATTTAAAAAGCACTTGGATGTGCACTTGCGATGCTGTAACCTGCAGGGCTATGGACCAAGAGCTGGGAAGTGGGATTAGGCTGGATAGCTCTTTGTTGGCCGGCGCGGATACGATGGGCCGAAATGGCTTCCTTCCATGCTGTAGCTTTCTATGATTAAGAGACTGTTTACTAAGGTAGAAGCCCATGGAATTGAAGGCAAATTATTAACCTGGTTAGGAAATTGGCTGAGTGGCAGGAGACAGAGAGTAAGGATAAATGGGTAGGTACTTAAATTGGCAAAATGTGACTAGTGGTGTCCTGCAGTGGTCGGTGTTGGGGCCTCAACTATTTACAGTATTTAGTCATATTCATAATGGCACAGAAGGCAGCCATTCAACCCAGAGTCCGTGCCAGCTCTCTGTAGAGCAATCCAGTCAATCCCATTCCCCCACTCTATTCCTGTAGCCCTGCAAGTTTATTTCCCTCAGGTGCCTATCCAGTCTCCCCTTGAAAACATTGAGTGTTTCCGCATCCACCACTTCTGTCGGCAGAGAGTTCAAAGTCCTCGCCACTTGCTGCGTAAATTTTTTTTCCCTCACATCCTCCCTGTAGCTCTTGCCCAAAACCTTATATCTGTGTCCCCTAGTGCTTGTACCACAACTAGTGGGAACAGCCTTACCCCATCTAGCCTATCCAAACCGGTCATAATCTTGGACACCTCTGAAATCACCCCTCAACCTCCTTTGCTCTAATGAAAACAAATTCAGCTTCTCCAACCTGTCCTTGTAGCTAAGATCCCCCACCCCCGGAACCATTCTGGTAAATCTCCTCTGCACCCTCTGAAGTGCCTTCACATCCTTCCTAAAGTGTGGTGACCAGAACTGGACGCAATACTCCAGTTGCGGCCTAACCAGCGCTTTATAAAGGTTCAGCATAAGTTCTCTACTTTTGTACTCAATACCTCTATTTATGAAGCCCAAGATCCCATATGCTTTGCTAACCACTCTCTCAATATGTCCCACCACCTTCAGGGACCTATGCACATTAACTCCCAGGTCCCTTTGTCCCTGCACACACTTTAAAACTGTGCCATTAAGCGTATATTGCACCTCCCTGTTCCTTCTGCCAAAATGCATCACCTCACACTTCTCTATTAAATTCCATCTGCCACTTGTCTGCCCATTCTGCTAGACTTTCTCTATCCTGTTGCAGTCAATTGGTATCATCCTCACTGTTTGCCATGCCCCCAAGTTTGGTGTCATCGGCAAATTTAGAAATTCTACTCTGGATTCCAATATCCAGGTCATTTATATATATCAAAAAGCAGTGGCCCCAGCACTGACCCTTGGGGAACACCACTGTTTACCATCCTCCAGTCTGAAAAACAGCCATTTACCACAACTCACTATTTTCATCCTTAAGCCAATTCCTTATCCAAGCTGCCACTGACCCACCTATTCCATAAGCCTCAATTTTGTTAACTAGTCTTCTATGTGGTACTTTGTCAAACACCTTCCAAAAATCCATGTAGACAACATCCCTTCATCAATCCTCCCTGTTACTTCATCAAAAAATTCAATTAGATTAGTCAAACACGATCTGCCATTTACAAATCAGTGTTGGCTCTCCTTAATTAGCTTAAGCCTCTCCAAGTGCTGAAAAATTATGGCAAGTCCTTCTGCTATCTCCTCCCCCAACTCCCTTAGCAACCTGGGATGCAAGCCACATCGACCAGGTGACTTATTCACTCTAAGCATACCCAGTCTTTCTAGTACATCCCGTCTATCAATTTTCACCCCTTCCATTGCTTCTACCGATATTTTGTCAGCATCCACCTCCTTAGTAAACACCGATACAAAGTATTCTAGCCTTGCCCTGCGCCTCTAAGCATATAACACCTTCTTTATCCCTAAGAGGCCCCACCCCACCTCTGACTACCCGCTTACATGCTGGTAGATGATTTTTGGGTTCCCTTTTATGTTAACCGCCATTCTACTCTCATTCTCTCCTTGCCAACCTTATTTTCATCTTCACATCCCCTCTCAACTTATTGTATTTGGTCTGGTTCTCCCTTGAAGAATTCACCTGACATTCTTCATACACCCTCTTTTGGTTTCATCATTTTCTCAATCACCTTCGTCATCCAAGGAGCCCTTGCCTTGGTTCCCTTACCCTTCCCTCTTGTTGGAATGCACCTAGCGTGTACTTGGAACATCTCCTCCTTAAAGATCACCCATCGTTCCATTACAATTTCTCCTGTCAGTCTTTGGTTCCAGTTTTACCCTGGCTAGGTCCTTTCGCATCCCATTGATGTTAGCCCTATTCCAGTTTAGAAGTTCCCCTCTGTTGTGTCTGTGTGTTGATAGAGACACTGAAGACAGGAGTTTGGTTCATAGGTGTTTACTAAACAAAGTCTGGAGGGGAACTAACGGATACAACACAATATACAGGCTTATATAGCCCGAGTGGCCATTACCGGCATTACAGTACACATGGGGCTCTTAAAGGCACATACACTACAATTCCTCCCCTTTTAGCTAACCAGTACATAATATTTTAAGTAATTATTAATTACATGTTATAAGAAAAATAATATACACATTGCTGTAGTTAATTAATTATAAGTCAGTCTCTCTGGAGGCTTCCTGACTCGGTCCGGATAACGCCTCGGGGGTGTAGTAGTTTCTGGTGGTGTAGTAGGTTCTTTTGGCAAGGCTGATTCAGCTTGAATGCCAGGGTCGGGTTCATCGGGTTCCAGTATCACCGGATCAGAGGTAGATATGGGTATCTCTACATCGTTAGGCGTATAGAGTTGTGGTGTAGGTTGTCCCTTTTCAGATGACTATGATTTGGTCAGCATGGCGCCTTATTATGCTTTCTCCGATGTCCACGGTATACATCAGTGGTCCTAGTCGTGTGCAGATAGTTCCAGGCTGCCATTTCTCGGTACGGTAGTCCCGGGCCAAAATTTGTTGACCTATCTGGAAGGTTCTAGTTGGCCTTTCATTCATGCCTTGAAATTGCCGGTTCTCCATGTCCCTTCTGATGTTGGGCTTGATCAAATCCAGCCGGCATCTTAGGCTTCTATTGAAGAACATCATGGCGGGAGTTTGGTTTGTAACCATATGCGTTGCATTCCTGTATGCGAACAAGAAGTTATCCACCTTGTGCTGAAGTTTTATGTCTTCATTACCCATGGCCTTTATGGCCTTCTTGAAGGTCTGGACAAACCTTTCAGCCAATCCATTGGTGGCGGGATGGTATGGGGCGGACGTGTAGTGCTTAACCCCATTGTTTAAGAACTTCCTGAATTCTTCGGACACAAATTGCGGTCCATTATCAGAACAGATCTGTTCCGGCAGCCCATTCCTGGCAAATATGGTCCTCAATACTGTGATGGTTTTTTCCGTGGTGGCGGAGGACATCTTTATTACCTCCGGCCACTTGGAGTGTGCATCAACCGCGATTAAGAACATTGAGTCCATAAATGGACCAGCAAAGTCAATGTGTACTCTTTGCCAGGGAGATGAGGGCCACTCCCATGAATGTAGGGGGGCTTGGGGTGGAGCGTTTTGGACCTTCTGGCATCCTAAGGAGCTCTTGGTCATTTCTTCGAGGTCTTCATCGATACCTGGCCACCATACAAACGCTCTGGCTAGGTTCTTCATTTTCACTCCACCCAGATGCCCCTCGTGAAGCTCCTTTAGCACTTTATCCTGGAGTTTGGGTGGAATCACCACTCTGGATCCACACAAAGGTTCCTCGACACACTGACAGCTGTTCTCTTCTTTGCGAGAATGCTGGCAACAGTGGTTCGCCATGTGCTGGCCATCCCTTCACCGTTAAGTCGTAGACTCGAGAGAGAGTCGGGTCATTTTTCGTTTCCTTTTCAATGGCAGAATTTGTTACTGGTAGACATTCCACTATGGTTGAGTGGAACGTCTCCACTGGGTCTACTGTAGGTGACTCTTCTACCGTTGGCAACGGTAGGCGCGATAAACCGTCAGCATTCCTATGCTGTTTTGATCCTTTGTATTCTATGTTGTATTGGTGTGCCCCTAGAAAAAGGGACCACCTCTGTAGCCTTTGCGCTGTCATAATGAGAACACCCTTTTTAGGGTTGAATATGGAGATGAGGGGTTGATGGTCAGTCAACAAGATAAATTTTTGTCCGTGTAGGTAATGGTTGAATTTCTTCACTCCCCATACCAGGCTGAGTGCTTCCCTGTCGATTTGGGCATAGTTACGCTCAGCTGAGTTCAATGAGCGTGACGCAAAAGCTATCGGTCGTTCCGAGCCATCAGGGAATTTATGCGATAATACTGCTCCTATGCCGTAAGGGGATGCATCGCATGCCAGTCTGATTGGCAGTGATGGGTTGTAATGAGCCAAAACTTCTTTGGACGTGATTAAGTCTTTGCATTTATGGAAGGCACGTTTACAGTCTTCGCTCCATTTCCAAATTACTCCTGTTTGTAGCAGTTCATTAAGAGGGCGTAGAAGAGTTGATAAGTTCGGTAAAAATTTATGATAGTAATTTATTAATCCCAGGAACGACCTTAATTGTGAAACATTTTCAGGTGCTGGGGCTTTTATGACCGCTTCAATTTTCTCAGGTGACATATGCAACCCTTCCTTATTAATTATGTGGCCACAATATGATTTGATTTTGGAAAAATTCGCACTTGGGGCGATTTGCTTGTAGGCCCCGTTCTCTCAGCCTAGTGAGCACCTGCTCCAAATTGGCAAGGTGCTCGTTGTCGTTTTCTCCTGTTACAAGGATGTTGTCTAGGTAGCATTGAGTCCCTGGAATCCCTTGGAGGACTTGCTCCATAGCTCTTTGCCAGATAGCTGGAGCAGATGCTACTCCGAAAACCAGTCGATTGTACTGGTACAGACCTTTGTATTTATCGTGACTTTTTAAAAAAAAAAGAGGCCTCTTCAACCTCCATCTGTAGATATGCCTGTGCCAAGTCAATTTTGGTGAAATGTTTCCCTCCGGATAGTGAGGCGAAAATATCTTCTATCCTCGGAAGAGGATACTGTACCGTGTGAAGGAACGGGTTTACCGTCACCTTGAAGTCTCCACAGATGCGAATTTTTCTCTGTTCTTCAGGATTTATCATTATTCAATGCTTTCTTCATGACTGGAACGATGGGTGTTGCCCACTCGCTCCAATCTATTTTGGATAATACGCCTGCATTTTCCAAATTCTCCAGCTCTGCCTCGACTGCTGGACGAATTGCGTATGGCACCGGTCTTGCTTTAAAAAACTTGGGAATTGCTGCATCTTCCACTTTTATTGAGGCGGTGATGCCGTTCAAGGTTCCTAGTTTCTCTTGAAACACTTCTTTGGCGTTGGCCAAGATGTCTTTTAATCGTTCAGGTATGATGTCATCATCGTTTTTTTTCTTACTGGTCACCGTCAGTGCCTGAATGGAGTGCCAGTCTAAACATATTTTCCTGATCCATTCACGTCCCAACAGCGGTGGGCCACCATCTTGCAGAACGTATAAATACAGCTTCTGTATTTCCTTGCCGTTGTATACAACAGGCACCCTTATTTTTCCTTTGGGGTATACTTTCTGCCCCATATATGTTTTCAAGATAATGGATGTGTCTTTTAAAGGTATATGCGGAAATAGCCGCTCGTAATCCCGTCGATTTATGACGGTCAGAGCTGATCCTGTATCTAGCTCCATTTTAACTGGGGACCCTGCTATCGTGAGGGTAACCCAAACGGTCTGGTAATCATCTTTGGCAAGTACATTATGTAATTTGAGACAGCTTAGTCTCTTGTTTTTAAGAGTCGCTATCGCTCTTCTGGTCTTCGGAGCTACTGTCCGTCATCATTTGTACCTTTCTGTACTTCTCTTTATTGATTTTTTTTTCCTGTCTGTGGATTTATTTTGTCCAGATCAGCATACCCGTGCAATGTGTCCAATCTTTCTGCATTTCCTGCATGCTTTGTCCTTGAACCAGCAGTCCCTCTGGTTATGGGTGGATCTGCCGCAGCGATAACATCTCTCGAAACCCTGTGTCATTTCATGGGTGCCGAAGTCCTGTGTCTTTTGTTGTATCTCTGCAGCTCCTCTTGCTGCTGCTTCGTATGATACAGCCATACTGAAAGCCTTGTCCAGTGTTAAATCTTTTTCAGAAAGCAGCCTTTTCTATGTTCCTTCACTTAAGAGACTGCAGACGAATTTGTCTCAAAGATAATCTGCTAGTCCTGCCCCGAATTGACAGTGTTTTGATAGCGTTCTTAATTCGGTGAGGTAATCAGCGTTACTTTCATTCTTGCGTTGATTTCTCTTGAAGAATTTGAATCGTTCCGCTATCAGCAGCGGTGTTGGGTTTAAGTGCTCCTGTAGGGTATCAACAATTTCTTTAAAATTCTTGTCCTTTGGTTTGGCTGGAGTGATTAAATTTCGTAACAGCCCGTATGTCTTTGCGCCCATTAGATTTAGCAGTACTGAAGCTTTTTTTTCATCTTCTATTCCATTTGCAGTGCAATATACCTCCACTCTTTCCACATATGTGGTCCAATCCTCTATCTTGTTATCAAAAGCATCAATATTGCCAGACTTAGGCATCTTAGAAAAGATATGGCGCTTCCCGCACTTTTCTTTCTTTTCTGCAGAAAAGATATGGCGCTTCCCGTGCTTTCCCGCCGCTGCTGCCGATGACAACGCTGTTTCCCGCGGTTTCAGTTCTTTTTTTATTTATTTATTTACAGTTGGAGACTCGTTCCCGCCGGACTTTCTCTCTAGGTCTGAACGCCGACCTGCTTGCAGCGCTGGCCGTCTCCCGAGTGCTCCCTCCCCGTCTGTTACTGCTTGCCTCCGATTTCGCTGCTTGTCCCAGCTGTAGAGCCAGCCGCTGGAGCCCCAGCCTGACGCCCAGGAAGGATTAGCGCAGTACCTGCCACCAGCTTGGCCAGCTGGTGAAACCATAGCTTCTTTCACTTTCTTGATTCTTCTGGACGCCAGAGGAATCGATGTCCTTGAGGTGCTGCCGAATTGCAGTTAAGTCCGTTTCCACTTCGTCGCCACTGTTGTGTCTGTGTGTTGATAGAGACACTGAAGACAGGAGTTTGGTTCATAGGTGTTTACTAAACAAAGTCTGGAGGGGAACTAACGGATACAACACAATATACAGGCTTATATAGCCCGAGTGGCCATTACCGGCATTACAGTACACATGGGGCTCTTAAAGGCACATACACTACACACTCTAGATTGTTCCTTGCTCCTCTCCATTGCTAATCTGAATCTTATGATACGATGATCACTCGTACCAAAGTGTTCTCCCACAGACACTTGGTTGACCTGACCCACCTCATTCCCCAGCACCAGATCCAGCAATGCCTCCTTCCTAGTTGGGCCAAGAACATATTGGTCAAGGAAATGCTCCTGAACACATTTCAGAAATTACTCCCACTCCTTTCACTTTACCCTAGCATTATCCCAATCGATATTTGGGTAATTAAAAGTCCCCCAATATCACCACTCTATAGCTCTTGCATATCTATGAGATTTCCCAGCAGATTTGCTCCTCTACCTCCCTCTCACCAATTGGAGGCCTTGAATACCCCCAGTAGCGTGATCATACCCTTTTTGCTCCTCAACAATAACCAAATGGATTCTGTCCCTGTCCCCTCAAGAACATCCTCCCTTTCTAACACTACAACGTCTTCCTTAAATCAGCACTGCCAACCCACCTCCCTTTTTCCTTCCCATTCTTTTCTGAACACCTTGTACCCTTGAATATTATGGGGGAAAAATTCAGTTGCTTTGCGCCTCCAGTTAGTGCCCTAAGAAGGCGCTAATGGGGCGCAAAGCAACTAGTGCCCAGGCGCGGCAATGTTTGCGCCGCTCGCAAAATTGACTAGAGGTTTTGCAGCGGCGCTAAACTCTACCGCCACGATCTCCTGCGCCCACAGATCGTGACGTCAGTCGAGTGTGCAATGCCCCGGTCCGGATACTGAGTGGTGCCCCCTTCCTTTCTGCCTGCTGCAAGCAACGACGGAGAGTGGAAAGTTTTGCAGTCGGGAAGGGGCTGGGGGAGCGCTATTTAAAGGCACCCTCTTCCTGCCCTTTTTTTGTAGGAGACATTTTTGCACCGCTCATTCTGAGAGAGAGAGAGAGAGAGAGAGAGAGAGAGAGAGGGAGAGAGATACTGTGCAGCACTTTGCAGGTTCTTTTTGATTTGACCTTGCTTGCATCAATTTACAAGAGACTATATGGGGGCTGCACTGATTCGGGGCGTCGTCCTGCGCCTGCAGAATCAGAGGCATCAGAGTCATAAGAACATAAGAAATAGGAGCAGGAGTAGGCCAATCGGCCCCTCGAGCCTGCTCCGCCATTCAATAAGATCATGGCTGATCTGATCCTAACCGCCAATCTACTATCACAGAACCATCTCCTGAATCTAACAGAATTAGACACACGAAATAGGAGCAGGATCAGGCTACACGGCCCCTGGGCCCGCTCCGCTACCCACAGGGACATGACCGATCCAAACCTAGACTCATGTCCAAATTCCTGCCCGCTCCCCGTAACCCTTTACTTCTAGGAAACTGTCTATTTCTGTTTTAAATTTATGTAATGATGTAGCTTCTGCAGCTTTTTGGGGCAGCATATTCCATGGACCTACCACCCTCTGAGTGAAGTAGTTCCTCCTCATCTCAGTTTTGAAAGAGCAGCCGCTTATTCTAAGACTATGCCCCCTAGTTCTAGTTTCACCCATCATCGGGAACATCCTCCCCGCATCCACCCGATCCAACCCCTTCACAATCTTATATGTTTCAATAAGATCGCCTCTCATTCTTCTGAACTCCAATGAGTAGAGTCCCAATCTACTCAACCTCTCCTCATATGTCCATCCCCTCATCCCCGGGATTAACCGAGTGAACCTTCTTTGTACTGACTCGAGAGCAAGTATGTCCTTTCTTAAGTATGGACACCAAAACTGTACGCAGTATTCCAGGTGCGGTCTCACCAATACCTTGTACAACTGAAGCAATACCTCCCTATTTTTATATTCTATCCCCCTAGCAATGAAAGCCAACATTCCATTGACCTTCTTAATCACTTGCTGCACCTGCATACTAAACTTTTGAGTTTCGTGCACCAGGACCCCCAGATCCCTTTGTACTTCAGTACTTTCCAGTTTCTTGCCATTAAGATAATAACTTGCTCTACGATTTTTCCTGCCAAAGTGCATAACTTCACACTTTCCAGTATTGTATTCCATCTGCCAAATCTCTGCCCACTTACTTAGCCTGTCTATGTCCCCTTGCAGGTTTTTTATGTCCACCTCACTCACTACTTTCCCTCCCATCGCAGAGAGAGAGAGAGTGACAATCATGGCCAGAGGGAGGAGGGCCAACAGGCCTCTGCACGGGAGACCTTATCCTCCCAGGGTATTCCGGGAACAATTCTCCTACATTCATTTGTCAGAGGAGCAGTGTTTGCGCAGGCTGTGCTTCAGCAAGGAGGTGGTCACTGAGCTCTGCCACCTGCTGCAACCGGATCTGCAGCCTCAACTGAGGACCAGGATGTCTGTCGGTGCAGTGAAGGTCACAGTGGTTCTGAATTTTTATGCCACAGGCTCCTTTCAAGCAGCTACTGGGGACATCGCGACTATCTCCCAGTTCGCAGTCCATTGCTGTATCTGGAAGGTGACAAATACCCTCTATAAAAAGGAGATGCCAGTACATCTCTTTCCCAATGTCCCGGACCAAACAGCATGAATGCGCATTTGGTTTTGCTAGGATAGCAGGCTTCCCCATAGTGCAGGGCGCCATTGACTGCACGCATGTGGCATTGCAGGCACCGCATGAGAATGCAGAGGTTTTCCACTCCTTAAAGTGTCCAGTTGGTCTGTGACCACAGGTATCTGATACTCGCCGTCAATGCCCGCTGTCCTGGCAGCAGCCACGATGCTTTCATCCTGTGCCAGACTGGTGTGCCAGACCTTTGCAGGCACTGCATCAGCCAAGTGGTTGGCTCCTCGGGGGCAAGGGTTATTCACTCTGCACCTGGCTGATGACACCGCTCCGTAACCCCAACACCCCTGCTGAGCTGTGGTACAATGAGAGCCATATCGCTACCAGGAACATAATTGAGCAGACGATCAGCGTGCTCAAGCAACAGTTCCGCTGTCTGGACCACTCAGGAGGAGCCCTGCAGTACTCTTCTGAGCGAGTCTCTCTCTTCATAGTTGTGTGCTGCATTCTTCATCACCTTGCAATCCTCAGGACCCAGCCAATGCCACCAGGGTTTGGTGCACCACCAGAGGAGGAGGAGGAGGAGGAGGAGGAGGAGGAGAAGAGGATGATCAGCAGCAGCACCAAGGTGGGAGGGAGGCCCACAATGTTGAAACTGCAAGGGCCATCCGTCAACGGCTGATAACAAGCTGCTTCTAGGCCCCTACTCAGAACATGGCTTCTGGCATGGAGAATAACATGATGGAAAGCAACCCGCAACTCCTATAGCCAGCCAAGGCAGCAATGATTCCAAAGGCTAAACATGTACATTTTGAATACAACAACTTTTTTATTTTACAAACTCTGTGTGTCATTTATTCATGACAAACTAATAGAAACAAACAGAACAAATCATTAATTAACATAACTGGTTCTCACAACCTGGAGATAATGGCCAAAACACGAAACAAAAGTTATCAGACGGACCTCGGCCTTTAATAAAAACATTCCCAACATTTCTTGAGACCTTCGAGGGTGATCTCCATCCCTTGCGCACTTCCCCCCCCTTACTGCTCCTCCGTAATGGGGCCCCAGTGGCTGCAGCAAGGCTGCTGAATATCAGATCCTGAGACTACAGATGCCCTTGAAGGACACAGTCAACCAGCTCTGGGCCTGGAGGCCCCGGCTGCAGACTGCACCAACTCTGCATGGGTGGCAGCAGTCTGGGCTGGCTGGGTTACAGGCGGTGGCAAGCGCAATGGGGAAGTGACAATGGTGGGAGCAGGAATGCTGTCATCCTGAGAGAGGACAGTACCTTCCTGCTCGACTGACACTGGCACTCTCACGGGGCAGCACATCAGCATCCGGAGCAATCTGCTGGAGCACAGATTGCTGGCCTGCTGCGGCGCCGTGAGTGCCCTGGGGCAATGTGGCCGGACCAGTGACGATGGCAGCAGTCAGTGCTTGCATTGCCTCAATCTGATACTGAATGAGAGCAGTCGGAGATTGCCTCTATTTACCTGACTATGGAGGTAATTTAGCAGAAATAAACTTAACAAGAAACACTCAACAGCTACCCACCAATCAGCACTTCCCTCTATTAGATAAGCTATGAACTACTTAGCAGAAATATACTGAAAACAGAACAAAAACTTACCACAAATACTCACCTCTCAGCTCCCGCGACACTTTTGAATTCTGACGTCACTCCTTCGTTGTGTCGCTTGCCGACTGTCTCCCTCTCAGGTAGTCCGCTCGCTCAAACTCCCAGGCCTCTGCACCGCGCTGCCTGTATCCCCGGTCTCCGACGCCATTCCTCCCGCAGGTCCGCTCGCTCAGACTTAGATTATTAATGACTTAAATGATGGCACAGAAAGCCATATTTCCAAATTTGCCGATGACAAAGATAGGCGGCATTGTAGATGAAAGCATAAAATTACAAAGGGATATCGATAGATTAAGTGAATGAGCAAAACTGTGGCAAATGGATTTCAATGTAGGCAAATGTGAGGTCATCCACTTTGGACCCAAAAAGGATAGAACAGGGTACTTTCTAAATGGTGAAAAGCTAAAAGCAGTGGATGTACAAAGAGACTTGGGGGTCCAGGTACATAGATCATTAAAATGTCATGAGCAGGTGTAGAAAATAATCAAAAAGGTTAATTGAATGCTAGACTTTATATCTAGAGGACTAGAATACAAGGGGTAGAAGCTATGCTGCAGCTATAAAAAGCCCTGGTTAGACCACACCTGGAGGACTGTGAGCAGTTCTGTGCACCACACCTTAGGAAGGATATATTGGCCTTGGAGGGAGTGCAGCGTAGGTTTACATTCTGCGAGTTAGGTTGCAGATCAGCCATGATCTCATTGAATGGCGGAGCAGGCTCGAGGGGCTAATTGGCCTACTACTGTTCCTATATGCCGCTGAGTATTTCCAGCTTTTGCTATTATTTTGCATTTTGTACATTTTAAGAGACTCTGCTTTCAGTAAAGTTTCATTCAACAAGAAGTCTCATTCAACAAGCGTACAGAGAACTGGACATTGCAGTCAGTGTATCCTGCTCCAATTTTCTGGTCATAATGACTGGAGGAGGGGGAAGGGAAGAAGAACAGAGTAAAATCAGGCCGGTCCTCATCGTATCAATCTCGGCCAAGAGAAGAGTCTCAAAGTTTGCTTCTACAATTGAACCTAATTATACCGTTCATAATTTAAAAAACATGCACTGTAATAGCAGGATACATCTCCTTGCTGAAGTAGCAAGTTTTTGAGCAAGGTTGAAGATTGCTGCAATCCATAGCAGCCACTGGCAAAAGTGGGTGGTATGGGTAGAACCATGTGTATTTACCAATAGTTTTCATAGGTGTATCCTACACCAAAAGCAGGGATGTACAACTCAAATATTAAACATTTTAGGCTATTCACTATTTAGCAAAGAGCAACCGTACTAAACATTGGTCACATTACATTCTTTAATCTTCATTTTTTCTTAATTATCGCAGCTTTCATTACATTTTACTTCATTTCTTATCGCTACTCCGATTCTTCTACTGAATTGTTCTGATTTAACTTCCTGTTGCATTACAGCACTATAGTGTAAACTGCATGATTTAGTGCCCCGGTGCAGTTTCACGCAATAGGAATGCACAAAAACAACGGAGGAACAATCAGGGTGAATGATTCAGAAAAAGGCTATACTAAAGTACAAGATTCTTGAGGTGCTCGCTCTCACCATACACCATTCTCTGGCCATGCAAGTGGCAATCCAACCATTTTCCTTGGCTTCCACTAGGATAAATGGTCATAGGTGGTGAGCAAGTAACCCAAGCCTGGAGATGGCTTGTTCACAGTCATTCACTGCATTCCTGAAGGGAAGCTTCTTTCATTACAATCATTTTTTTAAAAATACTTAAGTCTAAAATGGTGTTAAAATAAAATCTACACAATTTACTTAAAGCTCAAAGCCTTTTCAGGAAGCTAAACCAATCTTAATATGTGAGGTCACATGAAAATATAGTGCAGACTGTGTTTTTCAACTTAGCAAAAGTGAAAGCCACTTCTCTTCATGAGGAATACAGCAAGCACCTCATCAATGGACTTGCTCACACAGCTATTGGACAAAGTAAACTTTAAAAAAAAATGTTTAAAGTTTTTGTTAACAGGCCCTATACTGGATAATATACCTTGACTTCCAAAAGGCCTTTTAAAAAGTAACATTTGAGGGGCTCCTTTACAAAGGAAGGTTAGTGTACATTAAGCGTGAGACATGTATTAGTGACCATCTGAAGTGAAAGAGGCAGAGAGAATAGTTACAAAACCAGCAAAGAGTGCATTGGCAATATTATAGGAGGGGTTGATTATAAATCACAGGAGAAGCCAGGTCACTATGAGTGGCCCAGGTCACTATGAGTGGCCCAGGTGGGGGTTGGGTAGGAGTAGAAGAGTCTCAAGTGCATTGCTCCACAGGTATAGGTTGAGACACTTCCTGTTCCTGGGGTACAAAAAAGAACTTTAATTTATATAGCACCTTTCACAACCTCAGGATGACCCAAAGCACTTTACAGCCAACAAAAATACTTTTGAAATATAGTCACTGTTGTAATAAAGGAAACGCAGCAGCCAATTTGCACACATCAAGATCCCACAAACAGCATTGTGCCAATGACCACCTAAGAAATAGGAGTAGGAGTGGGCCATACGGCCCCTCGAGTCTGCTCTGCCATTCAATAAGATCATGGCTGATCATCCACCTCAACTCCACTTTCCCGCACAATCTCCCTCGATTCCCCAGGAGTCCAAAAATTCATCTATCTCAGCCTTGAATATACTCAAAGGGGGTGATTTTCTCAATGGGGGGCTTTGAGGCGGGACTCCCACTTGTCGTGTTTCAGTCCCGCCTCCATTAACTTCTGGCCAACCCACGCTATTTTCCCTTGATTGACCTGGTTAAGCCCGCCCAGCAGGCTTAGCAGGCCAATTAAGGGAAAGCCAGTTGCAGAGAATGTCAACATATGATGTTTCATCTGTCAAAAATTTGACAGGTGAATTGTCATCGTTTGACAGCTCTGTGAAGCTGTAGTTTGATGAGGTCTTGAATTCAAGACCTCATCAAACCGCTTTCTTTTGCAGAATAGAGATGGTTGTTGCATTGGAGAATGCAACAGCCATCTGTCATCTCTACCACGCAGGTGTGAGACTCTCTGCATACACACCGACTGAAGCCTGCAGGAAGAAACAAAGGGAAGTACACTTTTTCTAACACTTTGCACTTACCTCAGATACTCACCTCTCCACACTTACACCCATCACTCACCTCCACAGCACACCTTTGGACACCTCCGACCCCCGCAATCCCCCTATTCGCCTCGGTGAACTGGCGGGGTTCGGAGCCTTTAGGAAGCCCGCAAGTGGGCAAAAAGGGGATAATCCTATTTTCTGCCTGTTAACTACCCGGTGCAGGACGGCTACCTGCCTCCTGGCAAGATGGCATGGAGGCGGATTGTGTACCCGCCCCCAAATTCTGCCATTTTTCCAGCAGTCCCGCCTCCAAACCCACCTCCCCTGGACTGGCAAGATCGTGCCCAAAGACTCAACATTCACAGACCTCTGGAGCAGAGAATTCCAAAGATTCACAACCCTCTGAATTAAGACTGAGATGAGGAGGAATTTCTTCAATGACTTACCCCTTATCCTGAGACTATGCCCCCTAGTTCTAGACACTCCAGCCAGGGGAAACAACCTCTCAGCATTTACCTGTCAATCCCCTTCAGAATCTTGTATGTTTCAATGAGATCACCTCTCATTCTTCTAAACTTGAGACTATAGGCCCATTCTACACAATCTCTCATCATAGGACAGCCCTCTCATCCCAGGAATCAATCTAGTGAACCTTCATTGCACCGCCTCCAAGGCAAGTATAATCCTTCCTTAGATAAGGAGACCAAAACTGTGCACAGTACTCCAGGTGTGGTCTCACCAACACCCTGTACAATTGTAGCAAGACTTCCTTACTCTTATACTCCAACCCCCTTGCAATAAAGGCCAACATGCCATTTGCCTTCCTTATTGCTTGCTGTACCTGCATGCTAGCTTTCTGTGTTTCTTGCACGAAGACACCCAAATCTCTCTGAACACCAACATTTGAAAGTTTCTCATCATTTAAAAAATATTTGGGGCAAAATTGGGTCGCATCCCCTTTGGGGCACTAACTTTGTCGGGACATTACTTTTAGCGCCCTGAAAAAATTAGCGCCCCTGAAAGTCACTGGTAGCGCCCCAAGAGGGAGGCGGGGTGCTCCTGGAAGCACCCCGACTCCCTCTTGGGGTGCTATATGTGAATATGGCGGCGCCACGCTCTGCGGTACTGCAGGCCTTCCTCCCCTTAAAGGGGAGGGGCCTAGCACAGTGTGACCCGGGGCCCAGCTGGGCCACCAGGGATCGGAGTGCCGACAAAAGAGCCCAGCACTCAAGAGGAGTGCCGGGCTCCTGGAGCGCAGCTGGCACCCCGCGGGGGGGCTTCACAGGAGGCCAGGGACAGCAACAGGGGGCCTTTTAATTTGCGCCGCCCAGGCCGCAGGTAGGCCCCCTTGACCAGGTCAGACATAGCATCTGGCGGTAAGTCAGGGGTGCTACCAAAGATCATGGCCAGGGTGCTGCACACGGCGATTATGTCATCTTAGGGTGTGAACGGGAGGCGCAAATCAACTGAATTTTTCCCCCCATTCTGTTTTTCTATTCTTCCTCCCAAAGTGAATAACCTCACATTTCCCTACATTATACTCCATCTGCCACCTTACTGCCCACTCACCTAGTCTGTCTATAACCCTTTGCAGACTCCGTGTCCTCCTCACAGCTTACTGTCCCACCTAGCTCTGTATAGTCAGCAAACTTGGATACATTACACTCGGTCCCTTCATCTAGGTCATTAATATAGATTGTAAATAGCCGAGGCCCCAACACTGATCCTTGCGGCATCCCACTAGTTACAGCCTGCCAATGTGAAAAATATCTGTTTATCCCTACTTTGTTTTCTGTCTGTTAATCAATCCTCTATCCATGCTACTTTATTACCCCCAACCCCATGAGCCCTAATCTTGTGTAATAACCTTATGTGGCACCTTATCGAATACCTTTTGGAAATCCAAATATACTACACCCACTAGTTCCCCTTTATCTACCCTGTTGTTACATCCTCAAAACATTAATAAATTTGTCAAAAACAATTTCTATTTCATAAAACCATGTTGACTCTGCCTAATCATGTTATGATTTTCTAAATGACTTGATACCACTTCCTTTACAATGGATTCCAGCATTTTCCCAATGACTGATGTCAGGCTAACTGGCCTGTAGTTCCCTGTTTCGCGCTCTCTCTCTCTCTCTCTCTCTCTCTCTCTCTCTTCCTCTCTCTCCTTTCTTGAATAGCGGTGTTACATTTGCGACCTTCCAATCCACTGGGACCATTCCAGAATCTAGGGAGTTTTGGAAGATCAAAACCAATGCATCCACTATCTCTTCAGCCACCTCTTAGAACCCTAGGATGTAGGTCGTCAGGTCCAGGAAATTTGTCAGCTTTTAGTCCCATTAGTTTCTCTGCTTATATTAATGATGTTAAGTTCCTCATCCTCATTAGACCCTTTGTTCCCCACCATTTTTGGTAAGCTTTGTATCTTCTACTGTGAAGAGAGATACAAAATATTGGTGTATTGGGGATGGGAGGAATGGTTCACATGAAGCACTCTTAGACCAGCTATTCTCAGAACTCTAACAGCTAGGGGTACTGGTGGTTGATGCTGCACCTGCTAGTCATGCTCCTCCTGCTTCACTTGTTGCTGCCCAGGTGGTGATAAAGGTTGGTCTCTCACGATGGTTAAGTTGTGGAGCATGCAACAGATGGCAACAAACCTGGATACCTGCTCAGGAGTGCCCTGCAAAGCTCCTCCCGAATGGTTCAGGCAGAGGACGCGGTATTTGAGCACGCCAATTGTGTTTCTGGTGGCAGCATGACTCTCATTGTAATACAGCTCTACAGCCGTGCCCAGGTACCTGACACAGTCATGAGCCAAGTCTGAAAGGGACAGCCCTCGTCACCCAGTAGCTAGCCTGTAACCCAACAAACTGGTTGGAACAAAGGTGGCACAGAGGATTGGCGAAGGTTGAATGAGTCATGACTGCTGCCAGGAAAACAGGCAGAGACCTGCATGCTGCGCTGCCTGTGGATGCAAACCAGCTATACATTGAGGGAGTGGAATCCCTTTAGATAGATAAATATACCAGACCGGTGAGGGAGAGCAGTGTGGGTGCAAAGCAGTGTGGGTGCAGTCTATGGTGCCTTGAATCCTGAGGAAGCCAACAATGTAAGTGAAGCCTAGTGTCAGCTGTAGCTCAGTTGGTAGCACTCCTGCCTCGGAGTCAGTAGGTTGTGTGTTCGAGCCCCACTCCAGAGACTTGAGTACAAAAATCTAGGCTGACACTCAGTACTGAGGAGGTGCTGCAGTGTCGGAGGTGCCGTCTTTTGGAAAATGACATTAAATTGAGACACCGTCTGCTCTCAGGTGGATGTAAAAGATCCCATGGCACTATTTCGAAGGAGAGCAGTGGCGTCCTGGCCAATATTTATCCCTCAATCAGCATCATTAAAAACAGATTATCTGGTCATTATCTCATTGATGTTTGTGGGACCTTGCTGTGACAAATTGGCAGCCGTGTTTCTTACATTACAACTGTGGCTACACTTCAAAAGTAATTAAATTGGCTGTAAAGCACTTTTTGACGGCCCGAGGTCGTGACAGGCACTATATAAATGCAAGTCTTTCTTTTAGTGCTCTGTTGTCCTGTTTCACGCTGTCCATGGGGGATGAGGTGCAAGTGTTCCTCCTGCTGTAGAAAGCCTCACTTACCTCCCTGATACTGCGATGGATTAAAAAAAAAAATTGTATTCCTTCTTGGAATGTGGGAGTCACTGGCAAGGCCAGCATTTATTGCCCATCCCTAACTTCCCTTGAGAAGGTGGTGGTGAGCCGCCTTCTTCAACCGCTGCAGTCCGTGTGGTGAAGGTACTCCCACGGTGCTTTGAGGGAGTTCCAGAATTTTGACCCAGCGACGATAAAGGAATGGCAATATATTTCCAAGTGGTGTGTGACTTGGAGGGGAACTTGGAGGTGGTGGTGTTCCCATGTGCCTGCTGCCTTTGTCCTTCTAGGTGGTAGAGGTCACGGGTTTCGGAGGAGCTGTCGAAGAAGCCTTGGTGAATTGCTGCAGTGAATCTTGTAGATGGTACACACTGCAGCCACAGTGCACCGGTGGTGGAGGGAGTGAATGTTTAAGGTGGTGAATGGGGTGCCAATCAAATGGGCTGCTTTGTCCTGGATGGCGTTGAGCTTCTTGTGTTGTTGGAGCTGCACTCAACCAGGCAAGTGGAGGGTATTCCATCACACTCCTGACTTGTGCCTTGTAGATGGTGGAAAGGCTTTGGCGAGTCAGGAGGTGAGACACTTGTGCAGAATACTCAGCCTCTGACCTGCTCCTGTTGCCACAGTATTTATGTGACTGGTCCAGTTAAGTTTCTGGTTAATGGCGACCCCCAGGATGTTGATGGTGGTGGATTCGACAATGGTAATACCTTTAAATGTCAAGGGGTGGTGGTTAGACTCTCTCTCTTGTTGGAGATAGTCATTGCCTGGCACTTAAGTGGCAAGTAACATTTGCGTCACACATCAGCCCAAGCCTCAATTTTGTCCAGGTCTTGCAAAGGCACCTCAGACCAATTAAATACATACTTTGGTTGTGTCTTCACAAAGGAGGACACAAATAACCTCCCAGAGATGTCAGGGAACATAGGGTATAATGAGAGGGAGGAACTGAATGAAATCAGTATTGGTAGGGAAATGGTGTTAAGGAAATTGATGGGATTGAAGGCCGATAAATCCCCAGGGCCTGATAAACTACATCCTAGGGTACTTAAAGAGGTGGCCCTAGAAATAGTAGATGCATTGCTGGTCATCTGCCAAAATTCTATAGATTCTGGAACAGTTCCCATGGATTGGAGGGTAGCTAATGTAACCCCACTATTCAAAAAGGGTGGTAGAGAGAAAACAGGGAATTATAGACCGGTAAACCTGACATCGGTATTGGGGAAAATGCTAGAGTCCATTATAAAAGATGTAATAGCAGAGCACTTGGAAAACAGTGACAGGATCAGACAAAGTCGACATGGATTTACAAAAAGTAAATCATGCTTGACTAATCTACTGGAAATTTTTGAGGATGTAACTGGTAGAATAGGTAAGGGAGAACCAGTGGATATGGTGTATTTGGACTTTCAGAAGGCTTTCGATAAGGTCCCGCATAAGAGATTAACATGTAAAGTTAAAGCACATAGGTTTGGGGGCAAGGTATTGACTTGGATAGAGAACTGGCTGGCAGTCAGGAAGCAAAGAGTTGGAATAAATGGCTCTTTTTCCGAATGGCAGGCAATGACTAGTGGGGTACCACAGGGATCGGTGCTGGGACCCCAGCTATTCACAATATATATTAATGATCTAGACAAGGGAAGTAGATGTAATATCGCCAAGTTTGCAGATGACACAAAGCTGGGTGGGCGTGTGTGCTGTGAGGAGGATGCCGAGAAACTCCAGTATGATTTGGACAGGTTGGGTGATTGGGCAGATGTATGGCAGATGCAGTATAATGTGGATAAATGCAAGGTTATCCACTTTGGTGGCAAAAACAGGAAGGCAGATTATTATCTGAATGGCAATAGATTGGGAGAAGGGGAAGTGCAACGAGACCTGGGTGTCCTTGTGCACCAGTTGCTGAAGGTAAGCATGCAGGTGCAGCAGGCGGTTAAGAAGGCAAATGGTATGTTGGCCTTCGTAGTGAGAGGATTCAAGTACAGGAACAAGGATGTCTTGCTGCAGTTGTACAGGGCGAGACCACACCTTGAGTATTGTGTGCAGTTTTGGTCACCTTACCTGAGGAAGGACGTTCTTGCCATGGAGGGAGTGCAGCGAAGATTCACCAGACTGATACCTGGGATGGCAGGAATGACATATGAGGTGAGATTGGGTCGATTGGGCTTATACTCGCTGGAGTTTAGAAGTATGAGAGGGGATCTCATTGAAACTTATAAAATTCTAACAGGACTAGATGCAGGAAGGATGTTCCTGATGGCGGGGGAGTCCAGAACCAAGGGTCACAGTCTAAAGATAAGGGGTAAGCCATTTAGGACAGAGATGAGGAGGAATTTATTCGCCCAGAGATTGGTGAACCTGTGGAATTCTCTACCACAGAAGGCAGTTGAGGCCAATTCATTAAATATATTCAAGAAGGAGTTGGATATATTTCTTAAGGCTAAAGGGATCAAGGGATATGGGGAGAAGGCAGGGACAGGGTACTGAATTTGGATGATCAGCCATGATCTCATTGAATGGTGGAGCAGGCTCGAGGGGCTGAATGGCCTACTCCTGCTCCTATCTTCTATGTTTCTATGTTAAGGTCATGTGGGAGATGTGCGCCCTAAAGACCTGTTGCAGGTTTGGTCTCCTGTGCCTTTATCTCCTCCCTCTTCACCCAGCTACTCCTCCTCTCTCCTGTCTTCCTTGCTGCTCCTCCTCTTCTACCCCTAAAGGACCACCCAGGACTGCAGTCAAATGGTTTATATGGTAGCCAAAAAAATTACAACACCAGCAATATCTTCTCAGCAGCCAAACTTTCCAAAGTCAGAAAATAGGCCAATAAACACCCAGAAATTAATCAGCAGCTATTTCAAAGAAGAACAGGGGAGAGAACTGTTTAGCGAAATAGCATCATGGGATCTTTTACATCCATCCGAGAGTTGACGGGGTTTCAGTACTGCACTGAAGTATCAGCTTGGATTTTGTGCGCAAGTCTCTGGAATGGAGTCAAACGCACAACTTTCTTACTCAGAGGAGAGAGTGCCGCCACTGAACCACAGCCAACACTAGTGAGGCTGATCCCAAGCATTCGAGGGAGGAGCTGGAGGCACAACCAGAAGCTCAAGCCACAAAAAGAGACACCTTCAAGGAAAGCTAAAGAAGCACATGGAGATTGATAGATTTTTATTAGGTAAAGGTATCAAGGGATATGGAGCAAAGGTGGGTAAATGGAGTTGAGGTACAGATTAGCCACAATCTAACTTAATGGTGAAACAGGCTTGAGGTGCTGAATGGCCTACACCTGTTCCTATACAAGATGCTGAACAGCATAAAGTAAACTCAGAGATTCACAGCAAAACAGCCAGAGTTGTGAAGGGCAAGTATTTATTTACACATGAGTGTGATTAACATCTAGGAATGAATGGCAGGAACACTGGACTCGGATGACATCAAGGGGATGAAGGGTCTTATTCGCGGAGCCAGATTGTGATCATATATAGAAAGGAAATACAAGTATTTGCTTTTTGAGATGGTCCATTCCACTAACCTATGATTGCTATGTCTGATAACTCCCCACATTGAAAACTGGTAGTTTGCAAAGGTTCCATTCAAATGTGAATCCACCTATTGTGTTTCACATATCCTCCAACAGCCCAGATTTTATTTTTAAACTGCCTAATTAAAAATTATATTGTTCTTTCACCCCCTTAACTTCATACAAAAAAACCTTGTGGGTATAAGATCCTTAATCATTCTTTACTCCTACTTTACTGGGAGAGGCCCAAACTTATAGCTTTAAAACCATTTAGATCATTAGCTTAAGCTCTATGAGCAATACCTTCCATAGCCCATCTCACTCGCTTCTCGGCATGAAGTCACACTAATCCTACTGCAGGGTCCCGGGCTTACTAGAGTTCAGTCTGGTTGGATTGATGATAGGCATTTAACTTCAACACCCAACTATATAAACATTCCATTAAAAAAGAAAAAGCAAGTACTTACGGTTTTAACGGTTCTCTCATACGTTGCACCGATTGGCTGAACAGCGAGTGCTGGAAACAGACAAAGGCGTTAGTTAGGCCCTCCATGTATATTGGACCCTCTGATATAGTCAGCAAGACTCCCATCCAAATCTAGAAGGCGCATTACCCCATTTAGTGAGAGCTACATTAAACTAACCGACTGCATCTCCCAGATCACCATTCTCAACCCAATGACTAATGTGCCCGAACTGACTGACAAGATTCCTTCTCTTACAATATTACAGACCAGGTCCAATTGCTCCATTACCCATTATATCTACAGTGATTGCCCCTACCTCTCACAATAAAAAATATTTGCATATGCATCGCAGAGCCGAAATAGATTTCTATCCCTCAGTTACAGCTCCCACTCGTACAGTGTCCATTTAAACACGCCCGATACCACCAGAGCGATACCTGCAGCAAAAACCGTCAACATCACAAAAAGCCCCATCCTCAACCCACTGATTGAGCTAGAACGGCGCTGCCCAGGTCTTCTTATGCCTCTGTCCGGGGAGGCGGGGTCCGAACGCCAATATCCAGCAAATCACACAAAGGCAACGATTGCTAATTGAATTAGATTGACAAGGCGAATGTCAAGGACACACCCACCACAGCAAGCCAATCTGAAACCCAAAGATTCTGATCTAGCCACCACCATATTCACAAGAGTACAGTCCTTTACAAATAATGCCGTGGATTATTTATGTGTCCCATACCTACAACAGGTGACTAGTGGTAATGGTTAACTGGACTAAAAAGAAAATAAAGACTCGCATTTATATATCTCCTTTCAGGACCTCAGGATGTCCCAATGAGCTTTACAGCCAATAAGGTACTTTTGAAGTGTAGTTACTGTTAGAATGTATGAAATGTGACAGATAATTTCCACACAGCAAGGTCCCACAAACAGCAATGTGAGACTCTAACCATCTCCCCTTGACATTCAATGGCATTACCATCGCTGAATCCCCCACTATCAACATCCTGGGGGTTACCATTGATCAGAAACTGAACTGGACCAGCCATATAAATACTGTGGCTACAAGAGCAGGCCAGAGGCTGGGAATTCTGCGGCGAGTGTCTCACCTCCTGACTCCCCAAAGCCTTTCCACCATCTACAAGGCACAAGTCAGGAGTGTGATGGAATACTCTCCACTTGCCTGGATGAGTGCAGCTCCAACAACACTCAAGAAGCTCGACACCATTCAGGATAAAGCAGCCCGCTTGATTGGCACTCCATCCACCACCTTCAACATTCACTCCCTCCACCACCGGCGTACCGTGGCTGCAGTGTGTACCATCTACAAGATGCACTGCAGCAACTCACCAAAGCTCCTTCAACAGCACCTTCCAAACCCGCGACCTCTACCACTTAGAAGGACAAGGGCAGCAGACGCATGGGAACATCACCACCTACAAGTTCCCCTCCAAGCCACACACCACCCTGACTTGGACCTGTATCGCCGTTCCTTCACTGTCGCTGGGCCAAAATCCTGGAACTCCCTTCCTAACAGCATTGTGGGTGTACCTACACCATATACCATATGGACTGCAGCGGTTCAAGAAGGCGGCTCACCACCATCTTCTCAAGGGCAATTAGGGATGGGCACTAAATGCAGGCCTAGCCAGCCAGCAACACCCACATCCCATCAATGAATTTAAAAAAATGACTAGTAAATCTGTTTTAGTGATGTTAGTTGAGGGATAACTATTGGCCAGGACACTGGGAGGGACTCCCCAGCTCTTCTTACATGTCTGTTTCCAGCACTCGCTGTTCAGCCAATCGGTGCAAAGTATGAGAGAGCCGTTAAAACCGTAAGTACTTGCGTTTTCTTTTTTAATGGTATGTTTATATAGTTGGGTGTTGAAGTTAAATGCCTTCCATCAATCCAACCAGACTGAACTCCAGTAAACCCGGGACCCTGCAAGGTAGGGGCAATCACTGTAGATATAATGGGTAATGGGGCAATTGGACCTGGTCTGTAATATTGTAAGAGAAGGAATCTTGTCAGTCATCTGAGAGGGCAGACGGTTTTGGTAATGTAATGGGGTTTAACGACTCATCCGAAAGATGGCACCTCAGAGATTGCGGCACTTCCTCAATACTGCACTAAAGTGTCATCCTGGATTATGTGCTCCAGGCTCAGGAGTGGGGTTGAAACCCTAATCTTCTGATGCGGAGACGAGAGTGCTACCGACTGAGCCAAGGCTAACATCCAATTTTGTATGCGTAATATTTCACCGTTGCCGATTATAGCTATCAAGTTAATCATTATAATGTACTTCCTAGTCTGTACTTCAGTTTAGATCTAAAAACGCAGTCTTTCTTAAACCAATGTAACTTTATAATCTCCCAAACACTCAACTTTTGAAGGTCAGCTGGAGCCTACAAAACTCAGAAAACTTTCGAAAACATTTTAAGACCTCCTGAACCTTCAGAGAAATATTTAATTTGTCAAAGTCCGATGTAAAATATAACTTTAAATCCATCTTTAGTGACTTCACCAATAACTAACAATTCAGTTACTTGGATCACTTTCCAAGGAGTCATTCAAATAAATAGACCTGTCAGAAATTAGAATTGTCCGATTCTAATTAGTTTTACAAGAAGCTGTAGCATCAGGCAAAAGTTAATGAAAAGGAAAATCAGGTGGGCTGCATCACAGGCGGCCGATCTGCCACCAGCCACTTTATCCCCCCGCCGCCATTGAAAATTTCGTCCTGAGTGTGCTGCCCAACTCATAGTAATAAATTCTAGGAGGCTGTCGCAAACTTGAACTTCAGCCACATATTTGAACCACGTTACGGAATTCTGGGAATCGCAAAGGGCTAACACTGAATCCTGAAACAGCAAAGCCACAGCCTCTTAGACAGACCAACAGATAGCTGGCACCACTGGTGTTATGAAACTGCCCCGTTAACCAGCCTAGAAGTAACAGATAGGTCCACTATGAAACCAGTCAAGTGGCCCTGCAGAGATAGCCCTTAACTGAATGTATAAGTTTCCTTAACAGAACATGGAAGTTGGTTTATGATCCTAGCTGTTTTAACTTGCTATCAATATTAAGAAATATAACATGTAAACAGTAACTAGTAACAACACTGTATTTATTAATAATTAGATGATAGGATAGAAAGCCACAAAGTCCAAAGAGACTTGGGGGTCCAGGTACATAGATTATTAAAATGTCATGAATAGATACAGAAAATAACCAAAAAGGCTAATCGAATGCTGGCCTTTATATCTAGAGGACTAGAATACAAGGGGGTAAAAGTTATGCTACAGCTATACAAAGACCACACCTGGAGTACTGCGCGCAGTTCTGGGCACCACACCTTAGGAAGGATATATTGGCCTTGGAGGTAGTGCAGCGTAGATTTACCAGAATGTTAACCAGACTCCAAGGGTTAAATTATGAGAAGAGATTAAACAAATTAGGGTTGTATTCCCTGGAATTTAGAAGGTTAAGGGGTGATTTGATTGAAATTTTCAAGATATTAAGGGAAACAGATAGAGTAAATAGAGAGAAACTATTTCCGCTAGTTGAGGTGTCTAGGACTAGGGAGCATAGACTAAAAATTAGAGCCAGACCTTTCAGGAGTGAAATTAGAACACACTTCTACACAACGGGTAGAAGAAGTTTGGAACTCTCTTCCACAAATGGCAATTGGTGCTAGATCAATTCTTAATTTTAAATTGGGGATTGATAGATTTTTGTTAACAAAGGTATTAAAGGATATGGGGCAGAGGCGGGTATATGGAGTTAGGTCACAAATCAGCCAGGATATTGTTGAATGGCGGAACAGGATCGAGGGGCTAAATGGCCTACTCCTGTTCCTGTGTTCCTAAGAAGCAGCAACGGTGTTTGCCTTGCGGGGACCCTGTGCAAATCCATTGTAGTGGATTTTGCTGTCAATTATAGGGTGTAAAAATGGGTGGCTGATCCAATCCCATCAGTTTCCCATCGGGCAGGTTAAGTTTAAATTTCCCCCTATCCAATTTCCGGTGGGTGGAAGTATCTGAACTGGTGTGCGTGAGTGAAAAGGCAAGTGATGCAAGAGGGGTGAGGCAAAGGAGGTTGTGACAGATTAACACAGGGCAGAATCTTGGACCAAGATATAGTAATCTGGGATGTTATGATTAAGGTTATCCACCAGGTGGTGCTGTAACCAATGCTGCTACTAAGGTCAGAAGTTTGCTTCCTGTTAAGGTCAGAGGTTTGCTTCCTGTATAGGTCAGCACAAGGTGGAATGCCAGGATGCTGATGCAGGCTGTCTGTAAACGTGTTTCCCAGTTGTTAATAAAGTACTCGTGTTAATTCTAACATCTAGCCTCTTTGAGTTCCTTGTCCCACTTTCTGGAATTATCACATTTGGCGACGAGGCAACTAAAGGACCCTGCATAAAGAGAAAAGTCTGCCGGGACGTTTAAACAACAAAATCATGAGCTAAAGTTAGCTACAAGCTGGAAGAGAGCATGGCTGCCACAGTAGGAACGGTTTCCGCTTTTGATATTCAAGCACAAACCTGGGAAGAATACTGTGAAGTGTTGGGTTATTTTTTCGAAGCAAATGAAATAAATCATGCCAGAAAAAGGAAAGCCATTCCGCTTAGTTCAGTGGGAAGCCAAACCTACAGTTTGATGAAAAATCTCCTTAGTCCTGAAAAGCCTGGAGACAAATTATTTGTTGTATTAGTGGCTTTGCTAAAAGAACATTTCAACCCTAAGCCTAGTGAGATTGTACAGCAGTTCAAGTTTAATTCAAGGAACAGGAAAGAGGAAGAGAGCGTAATGGACTATGTAGCAGTGTTGTGTAAATTAGCACAAGATTGCAATTATGGGGACAACCTGAAGGAAATGCTGCGAGATAGGCTAGTTTGCGGAATTATGGACAACCGAATGCAGCGTAGATTATTATCCGAGACTGGGCTTACTTATGAAAAAGCATTGGAACTTGCTCAAGCCATAGAGACAGTGAACCGAGATGTAAAAGAAATACAGGGTTCAGACAGGGCTAATGCTACGCAAGTTGTAGGTCAGGTTGTTGTGCACAAGTTGAACATGCATCAGAAACCACAACGTGAGCATGTGAAGGCATGTTATAGATGCAAGGGCGATCACCTGGCGAGTGAATGCCAGTTTCTGGAGGAAAAGTGCTACAAGTGTGGGAAACATGGACACATAAAACGAGCTTGCAGGGCGAAATCACCTGTGGAGGAATCCAAACCAAAAGGAGGAGGACAGCAAAGCCAAGGGAGAGAAGTGAAAAAACATGGAGCACACCACATCAGCGGGGAAGCTGAGGAAGAATAGGACATGTTCATAATGTATAGCATGTTAGAGAACATTCCAAAAGTGGCTCCTATCACATTGCAACTGACAGTAAATGACTCTAAGGTAAACTTTGAAGTGGATACAGGGTGCAGCATGGCCATAATGAACAAGGCAGAGTACTCAAAATTGTGGAACCGTGCAAAAGTTCCAGAGTTAAAGCCTTGCTCCCTGCATCTTAAAACATATACAGGTGAACGAGTAGTGACATTAGGTACAGCTAAGGTAACTGTGCAACACAGGGACACAGTGGAACAGCTACCTGTAGTTATAGTATCGGGTACCGGACCAAACCTGTTAGGTCGGGGCTGGATAAAAGAACTTAAATTAGACTGGGGAGCAGTACATCAAATAGATGCGGGCAAACAGTTGACTTTGCAAGAAGTGTTGAGTGAACATGAGAGTGTGCTCAAGGAGGAACTTGGCACATTTAATGGCCCCCCAGCTAAGATTTATGTACACAAGGAGGCACCGCCAAGGTTTTTTAAACAACGACCTGTGCCTTATGCCATGAAGCCAAAGCTAGAGGCTGAGCTTGACCGTCTATTGAGAGAGAACATACTGGAGTCGGTGAAATGTTCGGAATGGGCAGCTCCCATAGTACCTGTTTTAAAACCAGACAATTCGGTAAGACTCTGTGGAGACTATAAATTGACTGTCAATTGGGTGTCCAAACTAGAGCAGTATCCTATTCCCAAAACAGAGGATCTCTTTGCAAACCTGGCTGGAGGAAAGAAATTCACAAAGTTGGATATGAGTCATGCCTACTTGCAGATTGCACTGGATGACGAATCAAAGAAGTATGTCACCATAAATACACACAAGGGCTTGTTTACATATAACCGCTTACCGTTTGGTGTCTCATCTAGTCCAGCTATCTTCCAGAGGACAATCGAAGGTGTACTGCAAGGGATTCCACATGTTTCCATCTATCTGGATGACATTCTGGTGACGGGAAGAACCGACCAGGAGCATCTGAGCACTCAGAGAGGTACTACAGAGATTGGAGAGGGCAGGGTTCCGGCTCAAGAGGAGTAAGTGCACTTTCCTGGAGAATGAGGCAGTGTTTCTGGGACACAGAGTGGATGCCACCGGGCTCCATCCACTCAAGGAGAAGGTACAAGCACTGCAGGAAGCCCCTGCTCCTACAAATGTGGCTGAGTTAAAAGCTTACCTAGGACTGCTGAACTATTATAACAGGTTTTTACCAAACTTGTCAACTGTGTTAGCACCTCTTCACAAACTACTGCACAAGGAGACACAGTGGCAGTGGGGAGAGGAGCAGGGGGTTTCATTTGAACAGTCCAAGAAACTGATGCTGTCGTCGGATGTGCTGGTTCACTACAATGCAGAGAAAGACATCATTCTCTCTTGTGACGCTTCAGACTGCATGGAAGATGGAACTGAAAGACCAATACGGTTTATGTCCCGAACTCTAACAGCAGTGGAAAAAAACTATTCCCAGTTAGACAAAGAGGGGTTAACAGTAATGTTTGGGTTACAGAGGTTCCACAAGTACATATATGGCAGGAAGTTCACCATATGCACCGATCATAAACCTCTTCTCTCTCTTTTCAATGAAATGAAAGCAGTTCCACAGATGGTGTCACCCCGGATCCAGAGGTGGGCAGTGATGTTGAGGGCATATGAGTATGTCATCGTCTACAAGGCGGGCAAGTACCATGGGAACGCAGATGCCTTGAGCCATCTTCCACTGCCAGGCACACCTATCCGTGCAGCTCCAGAGGACAGAGTTTTGATGTTGGAGGACACTGACATGGCACTTGTGACTGCAGAGCAAGTAAGAACATGGACAGGTAAAGATCCAGTACTGTCTAGAGTTCGAGAATATGTGGTGAGGGGATGGCCACAGCATCCGGAAGGGGCTGACTTCACACCCTACAGTGTCAGGAAAACAGAGCTGAGTGTGCAGGATGGTTGCGTGTTGTGGGGAGCACGAGTGATTATTCCACAGCCAGCACGACAGTCTATCCTAGAGCAACTACATCAGTGTCATCTTGGGGTCTCGCGTATGAAAGCCTTGGCTAGGAGTTACTTGTGGTGGCCAAAGCTAGATGAGGAGATAGAAAATCTAGTCAAGACATGCAGCACTTGTCAGGAACACCGCACGGCACCAGCAGTGGCTCCTCTCCACCCCTGGGAGTGGCCGGATAAACCATGGAGAAGATTGCACTTAGATTATGCGGGTCCATTCATGGGGAAGATGTTCCTCATAATCATTGATGCACATTCCAAATGGATGGATGTTTATCCTGTAAATTCTGCTTCCGCCACTACTACTATAGACTGCCTGCGTCGGAGCTTCAGTAATCAAGGGCTACCGGAGATCATGGTGAGTGACAATGCCACTTGTTTTGTGAGTACAGAGACAAAAGAGTTCTTGAGAAAAAATGGCATAGTGCAGGTGATCTCTGCTCCATATCATCCATCCTCGAATGGACTTGCGGAGAGAGCCGTACAATCATTTAAGGAGATGATGAAAAAAAGTGCAGAAGGGAGTTTAGCAGCCAAAGTGTCATGGGTTCTGTTCAGCTACAGAATAACACCTCAATCCACCACAGGACTCTCTCCTGCTGAGATGTTATTAGGTCATAGCCTACACTCCACTCTTGACCTTGTCCACCCAGACCTAAAAAGGAAAATGGAAAACAGACAAAACAAACAAAAAGAGAACCATGACAAAAGAACAAAGAGCCGAAGTTTTGGAGAAGGAGATGTGATCCTTACCAGGAATTTCAGTTATGGACCAAAGTGGATTCCTGGCTTCATAGACTCAATGACAGGTCCAGTATCATACAAGGTCATGTTGGGAGATGGTAGGGTAGTACGCAGACATAGAGTCATAGAGTCATAGAGTTTTACAGCACAGGAAGAGGCCCTTCGGCCCATCGTGTCTGCGCTGCCCATCCATCCCTGTCCAGTCTAATCCCATTTTCCAGCATTTGGTCCATAGCCTTGTATGCAATGGCATTTCAAGTGCTCATCCAAATGCTTCTTGAATGTTGTGAGGGTTCCTGCCTCTACCACCCTTTCAGGCATTGAATTCCACATTCCAACCACCCTCTGGGTGAAGAAGTTCCTCCTCAAATCCCCTCTAAATCTCCTGCCCCTTACCCTGAATCTATGCCCCCTTGTTATTGACCCCCCCACTAAGGGGAAAAGTTCCTCTTTATCTACCCTATCTATGCCCCTCATCATTTTGTACACCTCAATCAGGTCCCCCCTCAGCCTTCTCTGCTCCAAGGAAAACAACCCCAGCCTGTCCAGCCTCTCTTCATAGCTGAGGCGCTCCATCCCAGGTAACATCCTGGTGAATCTCCTCTGCACCCTCTCCAAAGCAATCACATCCTTCCTATAGTGAGGCGACCAGAACTGCACACAGTACTCCAGCTGTGGCCTCACCAGCGTTTTGTACATGTAGATCAGATACTTCCCAGACAAGGGGAAATTGAAATGAAGGTTCCAGATGCAATGACTGAAGACAGGGTTGCCCCCAGTTATCCAAGTGCATCTGTGGTGCCACCACCAGGGACAGAGATAATTCCACAGGAACCTGTCCGTCAAGAGGAAACCATCGTTGCAGAGTCAGATACTCTGAGCACTGCTCAGGAGCAGCTGGTGGCTTCACCACAAACAAGCAGGGACTTTACTGTTAGACATTCACAAAGGACTCGCCAGCCACCAGAGAGATTGATACTGAACTGTTAGATTCATCAAGTATGGAACATGATGAATGGAGACTCCTTATGTGACCCTCAGGAATGGTTGTTTGTTAAGAAATTCATACTGAAATCTTAAGGGGGGAGGGATATAGTAATCTGGGATGTTATGATTAAGGTTATCCACCAGGTGGTGCTGTAGCCAATGCTGCTACTAAGGTCAGAGGTTTGCTTCCTGCTAAGGTCAGAGGTTTGCTTCCTGTATAGGTCAGCACAAGGTGGAATGCCAGGATGCTGATGCAGGCTGTCTGTAAACATGTTTCCCAGTTGTTAATAAAGTACTCGTGTTAATTCTAACATCTAGCCTCTTTGAGTTCCTTGTTCCACTTTCTGGATTTATCACAAAGGACTCAGGGTTAAGTTTGACCTTCTCATTGTCTCGCTCATCATCATTCTCTTTGGCATCTTCTTCATCATCATGGTCAATGAGGATGATTTCCCTTCTCTCTTGTTCCACCTCCTCCTGCTCTTTCTCTTCTTGACTATCATCATCTCCCTCCTCATCCTTATCATCCGGCCCTCATTGGTGTGATGGATCTGCGGAAAAGGAGGGCACAATATAATAAGGATGAGCAGAATCCCTTTGGGATTAAGGAGACAGAGGAGGAGATGGAAGATTGTGGCTGTGTGCTGCTTCACAGAGTTGCTTTCTGTACTGTACCAATCAGTAGGCTGCTTACTTCCTTCAACAATTTTGATATATTTCCTGCTCTTCATTAGACCAACAGCAACATAGGTTCAGCAACATAGGGAATCAAGGCATATGGAGATCGGGCGGGAAAGTATAGTTGAGGTCGAAGATCAGCCACGGTCTTATTAAATGGAGGAGCAGACTCAAAGGGCCTTACGGCCTACTGCTGCTCCTAATTCTTATGCTCTTATGTTCTTAAACCGTTAAACTACAAGAAGTTCAACCTTTTTTCTCCCCCATTACATTACCAAAACCTTAGATGCACACTTGTCAATGCACTGCAATGGATTTGCACTTTTTAAAATTCATCCTCAGGATGTGTGTGTCGCTGGTAAGTCCACATTTAATTGCTCATCCCTAAGCCATTTCAGAGGGCAGTTAAGAGTCAACCATGTTGGCAGTATGGATGGGAAATTCAAATCTGTGCTTTTTGTAAACTGGACCACTGATATGTGAAGCACATTTTCCCTCAAACACAGCTTTCCAGCAGGTTTTGCATTGTGCGCCGTTTTCCTTCGCTTCCTGTCACTGCACATTCACCATCGTCAAATCAGTAATACCAACCCCACCATCTCATAAATCAAGAGACAAACTCTTAAAAATCAAGAGATTTGGTATAAATATCATAAGTTGCTACTTTTTTCCTGACCTCTCACCAATCTTTGCTCCCAGACAAGAAACGCATTTCATGACCTTAGCTCCCAGACAGGAAGCACACTCGGCCATCACTAACCGATTACTGACATAAGAACATAAGAAATAGGAGCAGGAGCAGGCCATATGACCCCTCGAGCCTGCTCCGCCAATCAATAAGATCATGGCTGATCTTCCACCTCAACTCCACTTTCCCGCACTATCCTCAGGTCCCTTGATTCCCTTAGAGTCCAAAAAACCTAGCGATCTCAGCCTTGAATATACTCAACAACTGAGCATCCACAGCCCTTTGGGGTAGAGAATTCCAAAGATTCACAAATATAAAAGCAAAGTACTGTAGATGCTGGAAATCTGAAATAAAAACAGAAAATGCTGCAAATACTCAGCAGGTCAGACAGCATCTGTGGAGAGAGAAACAGAGTTAATGTTTCAGGTCGATAACCTTTTGTCAGAACTAGAAAAGGTTCCAGTTCTGATGAAAGGTCATCGACTTGAAACGTTAACTTTGTTTCTCTCTCCACAGATGTTGCCTGACCTGCTGAGTATTTCCAAGGTTTTCTGTCTTTATTCCAAAGATTCACAATCCTCTGAGTGAAGACATTCAGCTCCATATGGGTGGAGCTTAAAAACAAGAAGGGGGCAAGCACTTTGCTGGGAGTGTACTATAGGCCTCCAAACAGTCAGGGGGAGATAGAGGAACAGATATGTAGGCAAATCTCAGAGAAATGTGCAAATAATAGGGTAATAGTAATGGGGGATTTCAACTTCCCCAATATTAACTGGGATAGTCAGAGTGTGAAAGGCACAGAGGGTGTAGAATTCTTAAAGTGCATCCAGGAGAGCCTTTTGAGCCAGCATGTAGAAGGTCCTACAAGAGAGGGGGCGGTACTGGACCTAATTCTAGGGAATGTGGCCGGCCAAGTGGAAGAAGTGCTAGTAGGTGAGCACTTTGGTGACAGTGACCATAATATGGTGAGATTTAAGGTGGTCATGGAAAAGGGCAAGGATGGGCCGGAAATAAAGGTTCTAAATTGGGGGAAGGCCGATTTTAATAGGATAAGGCAGGATCTGGCCAAAATGGACTGGGTTCAGCTACTTGTAGGAAAATCCGCATCGGAGCAATGGGAGGCTTTCAGAAGGGAGATTGAGATCATACAATGGCAACATGTTCCCGTAAAGGTCAAGGGTGGTTCCAAAAACCACAGGGAACCTTGGATGTCAGGGGATATACGAGAATGGATTAAAAAAAAAAGGTGGGCTTTTGGCAGATACAAAAGGCTAAAGACGGAGGAAGCCCTAGAGGAGTACAAAAAGTGCAGGGGGATACTTAAAAAAGAAATTAGGAGATCAAGGAGGGGCCATGAAATAACACTGGCGAGCAAAATAAAGGAAAATCCTAAGATGTTTTATAAGTGTATTAAGGGTAAGAGGATAACTAGGGAAAAAATAGGGCCCATTAGGGACAAAAGTGGAAATCTGTGTGTGGAGCCGGAAGATGTAGGAGGGGTTCTAAATGAATTTTTTGCATCTGTTTTCACTATGGAGAGGGACGATGTAGACATAGAAATAGGGCGGGGGGACTGTGATATGCTCGAACATATTAACATCGAGAGGGAGGAGGTATTGGCGGTTTTAGCAGGCCTAAAAATGGATAAATCCCCAGGCCCGGACGAAATGTATCCCAGGCTGCTGTGTGAGGCAAAGGAAGAGATTGCGGGGGCTCTAACACACATATTCAGAACCTCTCTGGCCACAGGGGATGTGCCAGAGGACTGGAGAACCGCTAATGTAGTTCCATTATTCAAGAAGGGGAGTAGGGAAAAACCGGGGAACTACAGGCCAGTGAGCCTAACATCAGTGGTGGGAAAATTATTGGAAAAATTCTGAGGGACAAAATTAGTCTCCACTTGGAGAGGCAAGGATTAATCAGGGATAGTCAACATGGCTTTGTCAAGGGAAGATCATGTCTGACTAATTTGATTGAATTTTTTGAGGGGGTGACTAGATGTGTGGATGAGGGTAACGCAGTGGATGTGGTATACATGGATTTCAGTAAGGCCTTCGATAAAGTCCCGCACAGGAGACTGGTCAAGAAGGTAAGAGCCCATGGAATCCAGGGTGCCTTGGCACGTTGGATACAAAACTGGCTTAGTGGCAGAAGGCAGAGGGTGATGGTCGAAGGTTGTTTTTGTGACTGGAAGCCTGTGGCCAGTGGGGTACCACAGGGATCGGTGCTGGGTCCCTTGCTGTTTGTGGTCTACATTAATGACTTGGATATGAATGTAAAAGGTATGATCAGTAAGTTCGCGGATGATACAAAAATTGGTAGGGTGGTAAATAGCGAGGAGGGTAGTCTCAGTCTGCAGGACGATATAGATGGGTTGGTCAGATGGGCGGAACAGTGGCAAATGGAATTTAACCCGGAAAAGTGCGAGGTGATGCACTTTGGGGGGACTAACAAGGCAAGGGAATACACAATGAATGGAAAGACCCTAGGCAAGACGGAGGGTCAGAGGGATCTGGGTGTGCAAGTACACAGATCCCTGAAGGCGGCGGAACAGGTGGATAAGGTGGTAAAAAAGGCATATGGGATACTTGCCTTCATTAGCCGAGGCATAGAATATAAGAGCAAGGAGGTTATGATGGAGCTGTATAAAACACTGGTTAGGCCACAGCTGGAATAGTGTGTGCAGTTCTGGTCGCCACACTACAGGAAGGATGTGATAGCTTTGGAGAGGGTGCAGAGGAGATTCACCAGGATGCTACCAGGGCTGGAGCGCTTCAGCTATGAAGAGAGACTGGGCAGATTGGGTTTGTTTTCCTTGGAGCAGAGGAGGCTGAGGGGGGACATGATTGAGGTGTACAAAATTATGAGGGGCATAGATAGGATGGATACTAAGGAGCTTTTTCCCTTAGTAGAGGGGTCAATAACTAGGGGGCATAGATTCAAGGTAAAGGGCGGGAGGTTTAGAGGGGATTTGAGAAAGAACTTTTTCACCCAGAGGGTGGTTGGAGTTTGGAACTCACTGCCTGAAAGGGTTGTGGAGGCTGGAACCCTCACAACATTCAAGAAGCATTTGGATGAGCACTTGAAATGCCGTAGCATACAAGGCTACGGACCAAATGCTGGAATATGGGATTTGATTAGACAGGGCTTGATGGCCGGCGCGGACACGATGGGCCGAAGGGCCTCTATCCGCGCTGTATAACTCTATGACTCTATGACTCTATTTGTCCTCATCTCAGTCCAAATTTTTTAAATACAGAATACCGCTGCATTTTTTTTGCGTTTCCTGCTTCTATTTCCAAATATTGATAATGTAAAAGCAACTGAACACTTTGTTTTGTATTTGCCAAATATTGCGTTCATTTAACAGTTCTTCGTGTGACACTGTTGGAGCGAAAATCTTTGGATTTGCCTGAAATGATTCACATTTACATTATATTGCAGTTCATCAAAATGAGAGTTTTATAGATTTGAGTTGATGTTGACGGCCGAGTCTGGCCTCCTGGAGAGGAAGCACTGGTTCAAGTCGCCGCCGTTGCAGAACTCCATGACGAATCACAAGCAGCAGGGCTCACCGGCCCTGAGGATCCGCTCACCTTTCAGCGTGCCACCCTCTGAGGAGGCATTGCGGCCAATCCGAGCGGCCGGTCTGTAACGGACAGTTGCCTTAACCAGTCGGAGCTTCCCGCTATGTGAGCCACTGCTGCCTCAACCAATTGCAGCGCTGCCACTGGGGATCCACCCACCCGGAACGTGATGGACCATTGAAGCTGATGCTAGAAGCGCCAACCAGTAACAGCGCGGCTTTGATCCGCTCAGCCCCCGGCCTCCTGTGGACATTGTGACAGACAACTGAGTGAACCAATAGCTGAGTGGCGCTGCCGCGTGTTGCCATGCTGTTCAACTCTTGCCCAGCATCACTGCGTCATGCTGCTTTGATGGACAATCGAGTTGGTGTGCTGCTGGGTGCTGGAACCAATGAAAAATGTGTTACGGCAAGTTTCGAAAAAAAATCGCGAGATTTCGGTGTTGGATCGCGAGATCATGAGTGAGGCTTCATTTCACTCAGAAATCGCATCTCTCATGACAGTTGGCATGTCTGTCCAATATAGTCGTTACTCTTGTGTGATAAATCAAACTTACGGTTGGGTGAGTTAAATTCCCATGTTTGAATGTGACATTGTTCTCCTGAGAGTGCAGTAACTACCCGCAGTTTATATACAGTCAGCACTAAAAGACCCTTACAGCAACACAGGACAGTTCCGGCTCCAGTTCCAAAACTGTTGCCCTTTTCCCCAGAGTACACGGTGCTGTGGGGAGGTGGGAGTGCTTCACTGACACTTTATACACAAGGACACGACTAGTTGCCATTATTTGTTACATTCAGCTTTAGGGAGGAGTGCGATGAGACAAAGAGCTCGCTGTGTACTCCAGTGAAAGGATGGCAACTCTGGGTGGCCTTCAAGTGATTGCACCCTTGTAGGTTCAGGCTGTGCCTGGGCCTGTACATTGTTTAACACTGTAGCACTTGTTCCAGTTTATTACTGTTAACTGTTGCCTCACACACTCAGCCATCCTCAGTCCGTATTTACCTCCTGTGTGTTTCACATTGCTCAGTGAGTCACTGAGCAGCCTTCCCTTTATATAAACCAGCTCCATCATGTGTGGTGTAACACTGAGAGACAAGTGTCAATACAAGACGACGACTGCACACTTTTAACCCAGCGCTTCTGCTGTACGAGAATGAAACCATTCTCAGCTTTTGCTCTTCTCTCCCTGTTCTTACTCTGCGCCGTGGGTAAGTTCCTCTTAATATCACTGTTTACAGTCATGGACTTCCATTTCTCTCATCATTAGTTTTTTTGGGTTATCATTTTATTTTCTGATTTGCCCCACTCCAAGACTTGAGTCCAAATCCACACTAATACTTCAGTGCAGTACTGAGGAAGGGCTCAGGGGTGCCATTCTCCAGATCAGCCATTAAACCAAAGTCCTGCCTGTCTGTTCTAGTGCTTCAGATAGACTGGGAAAGTCCATGGAACTTTCCAAAGATGAGCAGGGCCAATATTCTTCCTTACACAGATTGACTGGTCATCCATAAGAACATAAGAGTTAGGAGCAGGAGTCGGCCTTACGGCTCTTCGAGCCTGCTCCGCCATTCAATAAGATCATGGCTGATCATCGACCTCAACTCCACTTTCCCGCCCGATCCCCCATATCCCTCAATTCCCCTAGAGTCCAAAAATCTATATATCTCAGCTTTGAATATACACAACAATTCAGCAACCACAGCCCATTGGGGCAGAGAATTCCAAAGATTCACAACCCTCTGAGTGAAGAAATTTCTCCTCAGCTCAGCTTTAAATGGCTGAACCCTTATCCTGAGACTCTGCCCCCTAGTTCTAGACACTCCAGCCAGGGGAAACAACCTCTCAGCATCTACCCTGTCAATCCCCTTCAGAATCTTCTATGTTTCAATGAGATCACCGCTCATTCTTCTAAACTCCAGAGACTATAGGCCCAATCTATTCAATCTCCCCTCATAGGACAACCCTCTCATCCCAGGAATCAATCTAGTGAACCTTTGTCGCACCGCCTCTAAGGCAAGTATATCCTTCCTCAGATAAGGAGACCAAAACTGTGCACAGTACTCCAGGTGTGGTCTCACCAAAGCTCTGTACAATTGTAGCAAGACTTCCTTACTCTTGTACTCCAACCCCCTTGCAATAAAGGCCAACATGCCATTTGCCTTCAATATTGCGTGCTGTACCTGCACGCTAACTTTCTGTGTTTCCTCTACGAAGACACCTAAATCTCTCTGAACACCAACATTTAATAGTTTCTCACCATTTAAAAAGATTCTGTTTTTCTATTCTTCCTACCAAAGTGAATAACCTCACATTTCCCCACATTATACTCCATCTGCCACCTTATTGCCCAGTCACTTATCCTGACCATATCCCTTTGCAGGCTTTTTGTGTCCTCCTCACAGCTTACTTTCCCACCTAGCTTTGTATCGTCAGCAAACTTGGGTACATTGCACTCAGTCCCATCACCGAAGTCATTGGTATAGATTGTAAATAGCTTAGGCCCAAGCACTGATCCTTGCGGCACCCCACTAGTTATAGCCTGCCAACTGGAAAATGACCCGTTTATCCCTACTCTCTGTTTTCTGTCTGTTAACCAATCCTCTATCCATTCTAATATATTACCCCCAACCCCATGAGCCCTTATCTTGCATAGCAACCGTTTGTTCAAGGGGCACTGGCACCATTCGTCTCAGTGTTGTCTGTGAGACCTTGCTGTGTGCTAAATTGCTCCCACATTTGCCTACAAAACAATAGCGACTGCATTTCATAAAGTACTTCATTGGATACAAAGCGTTTTGGGATGCCTATGAGATGTGATCAGGTGATATATAAATAGAATAGCCTCAGGAGTGGGGATTAATGTCTCCTATAACCCCCTGTACTACGTGCTCTGGAGTGGGGATTATTCCCTTCTATACCCCCCTGTACTGCACTCTCTGGGGTGGGCTCTGGGGTGGGGTTACTCCCTCTCTAACCCCTTGTACTACACTCTCTGGAGTGGGGATTAATCTCTGCTAAATGCCTCTGAATAACATTTTCAGGAATATGGGGTTACTCTCTCCTATACCCCCCTATACTACTCTCAGGAATAGGGGTTACAGTCTCTTATAACCCCTTGTACTACACTCTATGGAGTGGGGGTTACTCTCTCCTATAACCCTTTGCACTCTAACAGAGAGTAGGAATAAACAGGTCATTTTTTGATTGGCAGGCTGTAACTAGTGGGGTACCGCAAGGTTCAGTACTTGGGCCTCAGCTATTCACAATGATTTGGATGAGGGGCCCAAATGTAATATATCCAAGTTTGCTGATGATACAAAGCTGGGTGGGAATATAAGTTGTGAGGAGGATGCAAGGAGGCTTCAAGGGGTAATGCAAGGAGGCTTCAAGACAGGCTAAGTGAGTAGGCAAGAGCATGGCAGATGGAATATAATGTGGAGAAAAGTGAAGTTATCCACTTTGGTAGGAAAAATAGAAAAGCAGAGTATTTTTTAAATGGTGAGAGATTGGGAAATGTTGGTGTTCAGAGGGATCTGGGTGTCCTTGTACACGAATCACTGAAGGTTAACATGCAGGTACAGCAAGCAATTAGGAAAGCAAATGGTATGTTGGCCTTTATTACAAGAGGATTTGAGTATAAGAGTAAAGATGCCATACTGCAATTATATAGGGCCCTGGTGAGACCACACCTGGAGTATTGTGTACAGTTTTGGTCTCCTTACCTAAGGAAGGATATACTTGCCATAGAGGGAGTGCAACAAAGGTTCACCAGACTGATTCCTGGGATGGGGGGATTGTACTATTAGGACAGATTGAGTAGACTAGGCCTATAATCTCTAGAGTTTAGAAGAATGAGAGGTGATCTCATTGAAACATATAAAATTCTTACAGGGCTTGACAGGGTAGATGCAGGGAGGATGCCTGGCTGTGGAGTCTAGAACTAGGGGTCACAGTCTCAGAATAAGGGGCAGGCCATTTAGGACTGAGATGAGGAGAAATTTCTTCACTCAGAGGGTGGTGAATCTTTGGAAATCTCTACCCCAGAGGGCTGTGGAGGCTCAGTCATTGAGTATATTCAAGACAGAGATCGATAGATTTTTGAATATTAAGGGAATCAAGGGATATGGGGATAGTGCAGGAAAGTGGAGATGAGATAGAATATTAGCCATGATCTTATTGAATGGTGAAGCAGGCTCAAAGGGCCAAATGGCCTACTCCTGCTCCCATTTCTTATGTTCTTATATTCTTTCCTATAGCTCCCTGTACTGCACTCTCCGATGATGCTGCTGAGGGGCAGCATCTAGATGAGAAATAGGAGAATGACCAAGGATAGATCCTCGGGGGAAATCCAGAGGTAACAGCGGGTAGGCAGAAAGAGAAGCCGTTGCAGGTGGTTCTCTGGCTATGACTGGTAGGTAATAATGGAATTAAGTGAGGCCACTCCCACGCAGCTGAACAACAGGCACTGGAGGAGGATAGCGTGGTCGACCGTGTTAAAGGCTGCAGAGAGGTCAAAAAGGATGAGGAGGGATAGGGCACCACATGAGGATGTAATTTCTGACTTTGATTAGGGTTGTTTCAGTGTTGTGGCAAGGGCAGAAACCTGATTGGAAAGGTTTAAACATAAAGTTGCGAGTAAAATGGACACTAATTTTGGAGGCGAGAACATGTTCAAGGACTTGAGAGGAGGTTGGAATTGGGGCGGTAGTTTGCAAGGACAGAGGGATCTTGGGTGAGTTTTTTGAGGTTGGGGTGGGGGGGCTCTGATAGCAGGTTTGAAAAGGATGGGACAGTACCTGAGGAGAGAGAACCATTTACAATATCAGCTGGCATGGGGCCAGGAAGGGAAGTAGTGTGGTCAGCAGTTTAGTGGGAATAGGGTCAAGAGAGCAGAAGTTGGGTCTCATGGAGAAAATGAGCTTGGTGAGACTATAAGGGGAGAAAGGAGAGAAACTAGAGAAAGATGCGAGTTCAGTGCTAGGGCACAGGGGAACCTTGCGGCAAGCTTGTCTTGGTGGGCTAGGGGAAGGGAGGGAAGCAGCAGAGGCAGCTGAATGGATGGTCTCAATCTTAGTGACAAAGAAGTCCATGAGCTCCTTACACTTGTTGGAGGTGAGGTTGGAGGGGGCAGGGGAGAGGGGCTAAGGAGATGGTTGGTCATGGAGAAAGGAATCCAGGGGTTATCTTTGCATTCCATGATTATCGTGGAGTAGTGAGCAGTTTTGGCAGAGTAGAGAAGGGCCCGATAGTGCTTGATGTGTTCTAGCAAGACCTGGCGATGAATGGCTAGACCAGTTGTGCGTCATATAGGTTCAAGTCTGCGCTCCTTGGATTTAAGGGAGTGAAGGTGGGGGTCGTACCAGAGAGAATGACTAGGGTTAGAGAGAGTCTGTTTTATTGGGGACTAAGACATCAAAGGGAGAGCTTGAGGGTGTGATTGAGCAGATCAAAAGCTGCAGAAGTATTGTAGTGAAAAAGTGGCCAAAGGCTAGACAGCTGGCAGTTTGAAGGTGCCAGTGAGTGACTTAAGTGAGAGAAGGGGCAGCTGCAGAAGGAGGGGATTGGGTTGGAAGGAGGAAGTAGGATGTGAGTGGAGAGGGACATCAGGAGGTGATCAGAGATGGCCTTGTCTACGAGACGATGGGAATAGAGAGGCCACAAGGTCGAGGATGTGATCCTGAATATGGGTGCAAGAGGGAAGGAGAAGTTAAGGGAGGACAGGAGGGTAATAAACTCAGAGGACAGAGGGCAAGGTGAGTTGAGAATGAGAAGTCATTCGGTGCAGAGGCTGAGGAAGGAAAGCAGTGAGGCTATCTCGGTGTGAAACTTGGGGTGGAGCTTGGGTGGACAGTCGAGAACAAGGATTTTAAAGGAGAGGCGAGATAAGTGGAACAAGGGGAGGTGCTCAAAGGAGGAGAAGATGCCAGAGGAGTAGGGGGAGAGACCAAGGTAAGATTTGTTGATAAGGGCCACACCACCACCATGGTGGTTTGGACAAGACAGCTGATGGAAGGTATAGCCAGGCGGGGAGGCTTCAGTAAGGGGCAAAGTGTCATCACCCATGAGCCAAGTTTCCACCAAGGCATGATGTCGATGCAATCATCCACAATAAGGTCATGGATGGCAAGTGCTTTGTTCGCAAGTGAATGGACATTCTGGAGGGAGGTGTGAAGAGGGGAGGTGATTGTTGATCTGCTGGCAGAGTCCACGGGGGCAGAGTCCACGGGGTCAGCGATAGGAGGGGTGAGTGGGCTGGGAAGGAGGTTGGCAAGATTAGCTCCCAGCGGGCGCATTGTGTGGGATGGTTGACGAGAGAAGAGAATGGGGCAGTTGGAGTTGCTGCTCGTATGGAGGCGATGATGAGTAACTTGATGGGCCATTTAGACAGTGCCGGCATAGGCATTGAAAAGATTAGGATATATAAGTCCTGGTTGTAAATGGAGAACAGGGAAGAGACAATAAGAGAAAGTCTATAAAGTCAGAGGTCCTGTGGTGGGATGAAGTTGTCATAGATAGGATGGAGTCAGGTTGGAGCACTGCTGAACTGAATTTGAAGTTTGGTGACAGGTGTGTAGGGCAAGTGAATCCAGGAGCTGTTTTACGGCAGAGTATCAGTGGCCGAACTGCTAGAGGTATTTTCTTAGAAAATGGGGAGCCAAGAAGGTGTGGAGAATTGACCATGAGCCAGCATAGGTTGATCCAGGGGTCCAGCAAAGGTGAGTGGTGGTCTCGGTGATTAGTCGTGCAAACTAGCGGATCCAGTAAACCAGCGGAGGGATGAATGTCGTCAGTGGCAATGGGAAGCAGGTGGAAAGCAACAGAGCAAAGGTCATTCAGCAGCAGTGGAGCAGAATCCAGAGTAATGTGGGAACCAGCAGAAACAGAGCAAATTCCTGGCAAAGGAACAGAAAATTGAGGATGCTGCAGAAGGCCAGATATTAGAATTGAGACAACAACTTGTATGTAGATACTTTTCCCAATGTGTTTAACAGAGACATAAGGCAAAATGGAAGCTGTGAAGGATTGAGAGATTCAGAAAGTGACCAAAACTTGGCCAGTAGCTGGGTTTAAGGAGCGTCTTAAAGGAAGAGTGGGAAGTGGATAAGTGGAGGGATTTCGTGAATGTATTCCAGAGAGTGGGGCCTAGGTGCTTGAAGACATGGTTACCAAGGATGGGGCAAAGGGAGGAGGGGATGTTCAAGAGGCCAGAGTCAGAGGAACAGAATTTTCAGGAGGGACTGTAAGTGCTGGACGAAGTTACAGAGATCAGGATCAAGAGGGTCAAGGGACTTAAACAGAAGGATGAGAAGTTTAAGTTTGAGGCATTGAGGGATTAGGGATCAATGTAGGTTGGCAAGGACAGGGGTGATGGGTAAGTGGGACTTGGTGTGAGATAAGATACAGGCAGCATTGTTTTAGATGAGCTGAAGTTTATGGATGGGTGGAATATGGTAGGCTGGCCAAGAGAGCTTTGGAGTATTTGAGTCTGGAGATTGAAGTAGGTCTTTCTGATGATGGATCTATGGAGTTGGAAGCTCATCTCAGGGTTGAACAGAATGCCACGGTTGTGAACAGTCCGGTTCAGCCAGAGATGTGGTTAGGGAGGGGGATGGAATCAGTGGCGAGGATACGGAGTTTGCAGCCAGAACCGAAGATAATGTCTTCCGTTTTCTCAATGTTTATCTGGAGGTGAGGTAGATTTGGGTGTCATCTTCATACATGTGTGTAGTGTATGTACCCGTCTACCTTTAAGAGAACTATTGTATGTAACCGTTCACCTTTAAGAGAACTATTTTAGGTGTGGCACTACTTTGTTTGGCTTCTGTATACTGTAATACCGACGGTGACCACACCAGTATATAAGTGTTGTGTCAGGATTTATTGGGCAGATTCGCCCTGACCTTCGAATAGTAAAGTCCTGTTTTAAGTTACTCTTGGAGTCTGTGTATTAATTAACTAAACAACCCACAGACTTTACAGTGGCGACGAGTCCGATCGTACCCTGCGGCAACAATACTTCCGAAGCAGTTAACGAGCGTCGAGAAGAGGCAACCGCCCTCGCCGTTCTGCTGGGAGAAAACTCGAGGCTGCAGAACTAGAAAGGAGGAAGAATTTAGAGACAAAGACTTCCATCAGCAACAGGCACTGACTGTCCCTTCTGCCACGGTGAGGAGTGAGCCGATCAGCATGAGAAGCAAGGCGGCCACAGTGACTGTGAGTAAGGGAAAGTAAAAAGAATAACCGGAGGATAAGGGCGGTGCACTCGACCACGGCCGAGGGGAAAAGGAGCCGGACAGAAGTCGGGTCCAGAGGCGCTGAGACTGGGGCAGCGTGGAGCAAGGAAGCCACGGTACAGACAGGCTGGGGGACGCAACGGCGTCGTGAGACAGCTAGACCGCGACTGGCGAAAAAGGCCGGGCAGCGACCGAAGCCACGAAGCGCTGCGACCGGGAATGTAGGCGCGGGAAGAGATAAACTCAGCCGCAGCCGGGGAGGGAAGCACCGGACTGCGAGAGGGCTGGGAGGCGCGATTGGGAGCCGAGCGAGCGGGAGAGGCAAAGCCGACCAAGGGAGACTGAGCGAGAGCCAGTCCAGCGGCTGAAACTGTTCTCCGTCAACGGGGTGTACCCAGCGCCGGTAGAGCCGAGCAAGTGGGAGAGAGACAGAGCCCGAGCAAGGGAGACTGAGCGAGAGCCAGTCCAGCGGCTGAAACTGTTCTCCGTCAACGGGGTGTACCCAGCGCCGGTAGAGCCGAGCGAGCGGGAGAGAGACAGAGCCCGAGCAAGGGGAACTGAGCGAGAGCCAGCCCAGCGGCTGAAACTGTTCACCGTCAACGGGGTGTACCCAGCGCCGGTTGCCCTGCCGAGAAAAGGGAAAGCACTGAAGCCGACGCGCAGGCTGTGAACCTGAAAGCCAGCGGCCGTCGCCCGTGGGGAAAGTGTACCCCTCCCGCCAGGGAAGAAACGCGGGAAGCCGCCATTAGGCGGGGAAGAAGACAGAAGCGGGAAACCGCCATTGAAGTGGGCAGGGAGAGAAGATAAGCGCGGGAAACCGCCATTTTCGCGGGAACCGCCATCTTGGAAAAAAAAAAAAAAAATTTTAAAGAAATAATTCGTGGGGTTTATCAGGAAGAGAGGAAGATGCCTAAGCATGGTAACATCAATTATTTTAATTCCGAGGTAGAAGACTGGGCCACGTATGTGGAACGCATTGAGATCTATTGTGAGGCCAATAAAATAGAAGAAGATGACAAAGCTATAACCTTGCTAAACTCGATGGGCGCGAAGACATACGGGCTCTTGAAGCATCTACTATCACCGGCTAAACCGGCGGATCAGACTTTCGATGATATTGTGGCTGTTCTGAAGGATCACTTGAACCCCACACCGTTGATGTTGGCGGAACAATTCAAATTCTATGCGAGAACGCAACGGAAAGACGAAAGCAACGCAGAATACTTGGTCGAACTGCGCAGACTAGCGAAATACTGCCAGTTTGGAGGGAATCTGACAGAGGCATTGCGAGACAAGTTCGTGTGCGGATTGGCAAAGGAAGGAACGCAAAAGTGATTACTCGAAGAGAACGACCTTGCACTTGACAGGGCTGTCCTTATTGCAGCATCGCACGAAGCCGCAGCGAAGGGAACTGCGGAAATGCAGCTAAAGACAGCGGCACTCAGTGTGGATCAAATTACCTCGACAACAACAAAATGCTATCGTTGTGGGAAGACAACACACGACCAGAACCAATGCTGGTTTAAGAACCAGGAATGTAGGAAATGTGGCAAACTGGGCCACATAGCTAAGGTATGCCGGTCAGGGAAGAAGACCAACAACCAAAGGACCAACAACCAAAGGAAGCCATCACAGGAAAAGTACAACAAGGTACACAAGGTGGCTGAGAAGAGTTCAGACGAACAGAATTCGGACTCAGACCCAAACGGCCAGGAGCTGGGTAGTCTGAGAATTTACAATGTGAGTAAGGAAGCTGACCTACAAACTATCTGGGTCATGCTAAAAATAGCTGGAGTCCAAGTGAAAATGGAGTTGGACACTGGATCAGCTCTATCAGTCATAAATCGAAGGGATTACCACCAGCTATTCTCACATATACCCTTAAGAGATACCAAGTTCGTATTGCAGACATACACGGGGCATAAAGTATACCCCATGGGAAAGATAAGAGTCAAGGTGAGAGATAGGGGTAAAGAACACCCAAGAATGAACTTATATGTACTACCTGAGGGAGGACCACCACTTCTAGGATGGGAGTGGATCAAGAAAATAGACATGGAATGGCACTATCTAAAAGCCATAACGAGTGAGGACTCGGTGCAGACAATCAGCTCAGATTCTGAATCGGATGACGATAAGACCAACCCAAATGTGAAAGACAAGGCTAAAATGGACTTGCCGACTAAGGTTGGAAAAACGAAGGCATGCAGAAAGGCTTATGCTCCAGAGAAGAACAAAGTTTCAGAACAGATCTCCACCGAACAACGACAACATAGTTTGACAGAGAATTCTGAGTCTGTTCAGTTTAAGGACATATCCATGACGGAAGAACACCGAGCTCGGACTCAACTTTATTTCAAATTACGACAACAATTAGAACAATTGAGTTACCGTCTCGTACAAGAGATGAAAACAATGAAAAAGTTCTATGACACCGAATGGGAGAATCTGGAAAGACAACAGAAGCAGCTAGCTCAAGCAGAGAGCGACCATAGAGCCATCGTGACCAATCACCGATCACATCTCCCTTATGATGTTCAGGAGTTAGAATATTTGCAGAAAGAAGCAAATGAAGAGGAATCTTCAGGAAGCCAGGATTTTATTCCAGTTCTTCTCTACGACTCCTTACAAGCAGAGTTTGAGAAGTTGAAGGAACAGTATGAACAGGCCCAGGCTACAATCCTGGAGGGGGTTAACTCGGCAACCTCCGAAAAGCTAGTTTCAGTGGAAGCATATGAGCAACTAAAGGTTGAACATGAGCAAGAAGTCCAAAGGCTGCAGGAAATTCTTGATGAGCTCAAGGCCAAGACAGACTCATCGGTAGAAGTTCCATCCATAGATGAGAAATTAGAGGTGAAAGACATGGCAGAACATGAAAGTCAAGATGTCCAAGAACTCATAAAAATATTGAAGGAAACCCAAGACAAATATGAGGCGGCAATGACCGAGGTTCAACAACTTGAAGAACAGATTCAACTGGGAATTCTTTCAGTGAAAGAAAAGGCAACTGTAAGAAACACAGAGACTGTAAGAATGGCCCCTGAACATGAGCTAGAGAGCATCAAGGCGCAACTTCTCCGAGCGCTTAAAGCCAAAGTACAAGAGAAAAAAAAGGTGAAAGCATTGGAGGAAAAGGTGGATGAAATGGAGAAGACTCTGATCCACAGGGTCCCCGTGGAAGAGTTAACGGTCAGCCAACTCCTTCATATGCTGAGAGACAAGACTCTGCAATGGGAACCATTTGAACACGAGCTTCAATCTTCAAAGGGAAGGGGTTCGGAGCTCTCAAAAGTTTGGGGAATAGTTGAGGTTGCAACACAGATTTTACGGGGCTGCCGAAAGTACGCTGAATCACATCAATGTGAACTACAGAATGTTGAAACAGCTGCTCCAGTAGAAGGATTGAATAGCCCGATCAATCAATCCCCGATGGAAGGGGAAGTATTGGAATCACAAATGAGGTCATTAGTGAAGGATTGGCAGGAAACCCAGGAAGAGCGGGATGAATATAAACCATGAAGAAGTCTCTTCAGGAAAGATGTCTAGGGAGGGAACAACAGTCGGCTAACGTCCAGTTGGGTAAGGAAGAAGTAGCAGGCCCTCTCGCTAGACTAGCTCAGGACGACACCGAATATTACCATGACCTGTTGAGTGACACGGAATATTACGATGACTTGGTCTGCCCAGCTTGTGATGAAAACTCCCAAAGTGCAGAAATCAGGATGAAGCACTTAAAGTCTAAGGAACATAGGGAGATGGTGGCGCTACAGCTGGCAGCGGATAAGGGAGCCCCGAGAGTCTCCAAGAAGCAGAAAAGAAAAAGACGAAGCAGAAGACGATAACCATCTAAATCATTATCACTTCTATCAGATCATGCACGTGGGCCCTACGAAGGGGGCCAAATCAGTTGGAAAGTAGGCAAAATTACCAAGGCAGTCCAGCTGTTTGTAAAAGTCAGCACTGCTGGTTCAGCAGGACGGAAGTTCAAGCTGTTAAGCCAAGGGAAAGACTATTGGATGAGTCACGCTAGAAATGTGAACCGGCTACACCACAGAGATGTTGTTCGGACCGAGTCAAGACCAGAGACTGAATCTGTGAACTGTTCCCGCAGAGACTGAATCTGTGAACTGTTTCCCGCAGAGACTATATCTGTGAATTGTTTTACATGAAGTTGATTATATGTTATGTTTAATGGGGAATAAGTATGTTGTAAGCTAAAAAGGGAGGATTGTAGTGTATGTACCCGTCTACCTTTAAGAGAACTATTGTATGTAACCGTTCACCTTTAAGGGAACTATTTTAGGTGTGGCACTACTTTGTTTGGCTTCTGTATACTGTAATACCGACGGTGACCACACCAGTATATAAGTGTTGTGTCAGGATTTATTGGGCAGATTCGCCCTGACCTTCGAATAGTAAAGTCCTGTTTTAAGTTACTCTTGGAGTCTGTGTATTAATTAACTAAACAACCCACAGACTTTACAATGTGGAAACTGACCCTATGTTTTCATATGATGTTGCTAAGGAGCAACACTTAAATGAATAAGTGGGATAATGTCTCCATTCAAAGAGCAAGCAAGGGAATTCATACAGACAAGTTAAATGTTCAGCTGCTGATCGTTGTACAATGGTAATTCCAAAACCTGAAATTAACCGGAAATGTGTTATTTGATTAAATTCCTGGTAGAATAACTCTCACACTAATTTGTAAAATATTTGTTTTGTTTTAATGACTTAGCACAATGTGAAACTTTAGAGATACAGTTAAAGACAGCATGTACTTCACATTTTTCTGATAGTCGGTGATCTTTGTTGTGCAGTAATTTTTTTTTGTTATTTTGATTCTTCCAGTTGTAGTGAGCGAACTACACATGGAGGTAAGATGTGCAAATTTTACACCGTTTTTCTGAATGTTCGTATTGCCAGTCTGGGATTTTGAACTGCTACAATTGTTTCTGTCCTCAGATCCAGCCATACTGTAAAGAGATACCCAAGAAGATCCCACTATGCAATCAAAACTACGCACCAGTCTGTGGAACTAACGGGGTGACCTATGGCAACGAATGTCGACTCTCTGCCGCAATTTGGTAAAATGACATCTTTTATGTTCTTTTAAAAGCAGAAACCTGAGGGGGAATTTTATCCAGCTGCACACCTAGCCCAGTGCTGGACACGGTCAGAGGTTAGAGAAAGGGCTACAACACTATGTGGGGTGAAATTAGTCTTGGGCAGCAGTGCAAAAATGATGGAAAAGAAAATTGGGCGGATTGTAACAACGGGCTGCCGAAGCACTATCGCCTGTTTTGCACTACTGCCAGGATGTATTTCACCCAATATGGGGCACACTCAGCAAGCCTGCGCTCCTAGCACAGATACTGGCATGCAACTTGTTTGCTAAGTTTCAGATGTTTATAGGAAAGAAAGAACTTGCATTTTATATAATGCCTTGCACATCCTCCGAATGTCCCAAAGCACTTCACAGCCAATTAAGTACTTTATTAAGTGTAGTCACTGTTGTAATGTAGGGAAACACAGCAGCCAATTTTCAGAGTAGCAAGGTCTCACAACAGCAATGAGAAAATGACCAGATAATCTGTTTCTACTGGTGTTGGTTGAGACAATAATTTTTTTTATTAGGCTTTCTGTGAATGTGGGCTTCGCTGGCAGGGCTGGCGTTTATGGGCCTTCTTCTTGACCCGCTCCAACATGGACTTGAGCTCATAAGTTATGCTGGCACTTCAGTGCAGTACTGAAGGGGTACTGCATAGTTAGACATGCCATCTTTCCATTGAGGCCCTGTCTGCTTGTTCAGGTGGAGATAAACAATCCCATAGTATTATTTAATGAAGAAAGGCGAGTAATCCTGGTCAAAATTCCTCCATTACAAAAATAGATGAACTAATCACTTATTCAATTGAGTGCTGTGTTTAGCTACACAACAGTATTTTTTCTTCAAAAGTAATTAATTGGCTGTGAAGTGCTTTGGGATGTCCTCAGGATATGATGAGGTGCTATATAAATAGAAGTTCATTCTTAATTGAACTTGCCTATTCCACATACTTTGGGGTAGATTTTGACTTTGTATGATAATGTAAAATGGGTGATAGAAAATCAGCATTCCATTTTACATCTCTCCTAATTTTCATTTACACAATCGCACAAAGTCAAAGGGGGAGAAATTCGGCATCGCCCCGTTTGGGGCACAATTATCGGCCGGGCGCAAAGTTTAGCGCCTGGTGCTAATTATCGCCTCCGACTGCAAACTTGGCTTCTATCGCCCCTGGAGGTGATTGGAGCACTAAATCAGGTGCCACACACCTCTCTTAAGGTGCAAAGGCCGAGGAGCAAGTCGCTACCTCAGAGCACTGGCGAAGCTCATGTGATGTCAGTCAGCAATGGAACACAGACACACTGGCGCCGGCCAGTTCTTAAAGGGGAGGGTCGATCTTGCTCTCCATCCACACCCTGCTCATTGCAGTCTTGAATCTCGGCCTGGAGGGACCTGTACATCAAATCTGCTGGAAAGAACAATGGAGAGGCCCAGGAAAAGAGCTCAGAATGCAGACCCCATAGTCTCTTCTAAATTGATGCAAGGAAGATCAAATCAAAAGGAACCTGCAAAGTGCTGCTCAGTACCCAAAACTCCTCAACACAGCTTTGAATATCTCCTGCAGTCTCTCTCTCTCTCTCAGAATGCGTGGTGCAGAGATTTCACTGACAAAAAAGGCAGGAAGCGGTCGCCTTTAAATAGTGGTCCCCCAGTCCCTTCCCGACTGCAAAACGCTCCCCTCAACCTGTCGTTGCTAGCGGCAGGCGGTAAGACAGGGGGCGCCACTCAATATCCGGTCCAGGCTGCTACTGGGGCGCTGCACGCTTGACTGATAGCACGATCTGCGGGTGCAGGAGATCGTGGTGGTAGTGTTTAGTGCTGCCACAAAATGTCTAGTCAATTTCGTGAGTGGCGCAAACATCGCCGTGCACGGGCACTAGTTGCTTTGCGCCCATTAGCGCCCTTTTAAGGCGCTAACGGGAGGCGCAAGCCGAACAAATTTTTTCCCCAAAATCTTCCCATTAATATTTCAAACAGTCATTCCTGGCCATTAATCAGCTTTTGTCTTAATTAATTTATAAGCAGCAATATTGACATGAAATCCATTCATGATAGACAGCCTTTGCCAGGGACTGATTCTGCAGCTAATTATGCAGAATGGTCATCATTGCCACTGAAACAATTAATTTTGTCCCGTGGTTGAAGCCAATTTTAGATCACATTTACCCTGTCTGTAGTCATATAAATATAATACAGACACCCCCATATTATCACCATGGCATTGGCTTGAGAGCCAACTTCCTAATCCGTGACTACTACGTGTAAGTTACTTGCTGTTGGGGACTCCCTTAATATCTGACTGACAGCAGAACTTCAGGCAGCTATGAAGCTTGTAAACTTCTGTCTCAAGGTTGTCTCTTGGTATGTTGAAGCTGACCAAGGCAGCATCGTTAAGATGGTGAGCCTAATGTCTATTTAGCAGCAGTGTGAACAGGAGAGTTCTCACTGTGCCTGTGACCTGTACCACTGAGAGATCCACTGCAAATGCCATAAGAGGTGCCACACACACTAGGGCAGCTCGCAGTGCAGATGATCGTTCATCTCTCTGTGCAGATCTGGGCATTGTCTCTTCCTCAGACCTTGCAGTGTAGTCTGCAAGGACACAAGTAGCTCATGTAGAAGATCTTGCTTGGCAGCGTTCTTCGATCATAGGCAGATCTGGCCAGATTTGAATCCCTCGGAACTACGGCAGAGATAGGAGCCATGATAGACCTCCAACCAGCAGGTACCTAGCCTCAAGCAGCTACCACCACTTGCTCTGACTCACCTGAGCACTGTGACTCCCTCCATACATCCTCCTTAACCTTGCTTTCTACATTCTTTAGAGTGTGTATAATCCTGCAGGTGTGTGGCAGAGGTAGTGATAGTGGCACATGGTGCTGTGAGATGCTTTATGATCACTGGCTGTGTCTAGAGTCTTCTTCCTTTCCTAAGAAAACAAGAGAACAGTGTCAAAACGCTGCTGCAGTTAACGATCTTGAAGCAGTACCTTCATTGCAAGACGCTCTGTGATGTAGCTCAATTTGAGTTGTGTGAAAGTCCCTAGTAGGACAAGGTCACATGACATGGAGATTATGGTAATACCCATGAGGTCAGGAGGGGTCTCTGACTTCACCAACCCACCACTAGTTCTGTACTGTCCCACCCACGGCTGTCAAGGATACCCTCCTCAAATGGGATCTTGCATTTCAATTGCTTAGGGGCACCGTGTGTGGGTCTGTTTATGCCATAAGTACAGAAATATTGAAAGTATTCAGGCAATAGCTTCAGAACTCCCTCGCGTTTCCAATCTGTCTGTTGTTCATACATAGAGACAAGATTAAGATTTTCCCTTCCCTCCACTATTGCTATAACACTAAAAACCTAAGCGAAAGGATGCTGGGACAGCTTGACCATTTAAATCATCTTAAAGCATTCTAACATAGCATAAAACAAGAAAAATAACTCTGGTACTTCCAGTAAGGGAATGGGTAAAGAGATGTGAAATGCGATTACAGATGAATAGCTAACGCTACCACAGCCACAATAAGCCATATGGCCTCCTTCTGTGGCAAAAATTCTATGATTCTATGTCAATGCAGTTCCCCACATCAGTAAGTCATGGGAGCAAACAAGCAAAATGTTATTTGGCCCTGAAGAAGAGTACCAAATTGAAAATATTTATATAGTGCATAATCCTTGTGTGAAGCCCAGCTAAGAATTGTTGCTGTGCACTTTCTAATTATACCAAACATCCACATCATCCCTAGTGACTGCACCTTGATGTGGGCTGTTAAGTCTGTGTGTTCTAGTTATTGTTAATAAGAATCACTGCACACAGACCACAAGAGTAAATTCAACAGGTCTTTACTAGTCGGAGGTCAGGCTGAACTGCCCAATAAATCATTACACAGCACTTATATACCGGTGTGGTCACCACCAGTATTACAGTATACAGCAGCCAAGATAAAGTAGTGCATCTCTTAAAATAGTTCTCTTAAAGGTGGAACGGTTACATACACCACAATCCTCCCTTTTTAGCTTAACAGTATATATTCCCCATTAAACATAACATAATAACATATATACACAACTTCATGTAAAAACAGTTCACAGATACAGTCTCTGAGGAGGCCTCCTGATCCGAGACGGATAACGCCTTTCAGGGGTCTCTGGTTCTCGTTGCTGGGGTGACTCATCTAGTTGATCCCCTATGGATAGGACATCATCATCAGGTATATTCACTTCTGAGGTAGATGCTTCAGGTTCACTAACTTCCTCCACGGTTGTCTCTGTCGTAACCATGGGCTCGACCCTTGTTCTCGATCCCACCAGTTGGTCAGCATGATGTCGCATTACATTTTCACCAACATCTACCGTGTACATCAGGGGTCCTTGTCTGGCCCGAATTGTTCCAGATTGCCATTTCTCGTTTTTATAGTCCCTGGCTAACACCGGTTGTCCTATTTCAAAACTCCGAGTGGGCTTGTTATTGATATGCTGGAACTGTTTGTTTTCGACTTCCCTCCGCACATTTGGTTTTAACAAGTCCAACCTGGACCGCAACCTCCTGTTATAGAACATCATGGCAGGACTTTGGTTTGTTGTTGCATGGGTGGCGTTTCGATATGCCAGTAGGAAATTGTCCACCTTGTGTTGCAGTGGAATCTGATCTTCGCTCATGGCCTTTATTGCCTTTTTGAACGTCTGTACAAACCTCTCGGCCAGCCCATTCGTAGCTGGATGATATGGGGCAGAGGTATAATGTTTCACCCCATTCTTCTTCAGGAATTTCTGGAATTCCTTTGACATGAACTGTGGTCCGTTGTCTGAACATATTTGCTCTGGCAATCCATTTCTTGCAAATATCGTTCTTAGCACCGCGATCGTCTTCTCTGAGGTAGTGGTAGTCATTTTAATCACTTCTGGCCATTTAGAATGTGCGTCCACCGCAATTAAAAACATGGAATCCATGAATGGACCAGCAAAGTCAATATGTACACGTTGCCATGGGGTTGAAGGCCATTCCCATGGATGCAGCGGTGCAATTGGAGGTGCATTTTGGACTTTTTGGCACCCTGAGCAGCTTTTCGTCAGATCCTCTATCTGTTGGTCGATACCCGGCCACCACACATAAGCCCTAGCAAGGCTTTTCATCTTGACTCCCCCCAGATGACCTTCATGTAGTTCTTTTAGAACTCTCTCTCTTAACTTAGGAGGGATAATCACCCTTGTTCCATACATCAATGTTCCCTGACAGATGGACAGCTGTTCTCGTCTTGCTGAGAATGCCGGTAACAGTGGATCACCATGGGCTGGCCATCCCTTTACTGTCAATTCGTAGACCCGGGACAGTGTCGGGTCATTCCTAGTCTCCCTTTCAATATTTGCATTGGTGACAGGTAAACATTCGATGATGGTCGAGTAAAATAACTCCACCGGGTCAACCGTCGGTGCCTCCTCCTCAGTAGGTAGTGGCAGGCGCGACAGCCCATCAGCATTACCATGCTGCTTTGTACCTTTGAATTCTATCTGATATTGATGTGCCCCTAGGAAAAGGGACCATCTCTGGAGCCTCTGTGCTGTCATCACCGAAACACCCTTCTTAGGGTTAAAAATGGATACCAACGGCTGGTGGTCTGTCAGCAGTGTAAACTTCTGGCCCTGCAGGTAATGATTAAACTTCTTTACTCCCCACACAAGGCTGAGAGCCTCCCTATCTATCTGAGCATAGTTGCGCTCAGCGGAGGTCAATGATCTGGATGCAAATGCGACTGGCCTTTCCAAGCCATTTGGCAACTTGTGTGAGAGTACTGCTCCAATACCATAAGGAGAAGCATCACAAGCTAAACGAATAGGTAGCGTTGGGTTGAAGTGAGCCAACACTTCCTCTGAGGTGATCAATGCCTTGCTTTTGCGAAAGGCCTTCTTACAGTCCTCGCTCCACTTCCATGGTACTTCTTTCTGCAAAAGAGCGTTCAGCGGGTGCAGCACCGTGGATAGATTTGGCAGAAACTTATGGTAATAGTTAATCAACCCTAGGAACGACCTCAACTGGGATACATTTTCCGGAGCGGGAGCCTTCATAACAGCTTCGATCTTGTCAGGTGACTTGTGCAGCCCCTCCTGGTCAAAGACATGACCACAGTACGAGATCCGTTTCTGAAAGAACTCACATTTCTGGCGATTAACTCGAAGTCCATATTCCTTCAATCTGGTGAGCACCAGTTTCAAATTTGCAAGGTGTTCCTCATCGTCATCTCCTGTAATCAGGATATCATCCAAGTAACATTGAGTGCTTGGAATTCCCTGTAATACCTGCTCCATGGCCCTCTGCCAAATTGCTGGAGCCGAAGCCACTCCAAAAACCAGTCTATTATATCGATACAAGCCTCTGTGCGTGTTGATTGTGAGATACTGGCGCGACTCTTCCTCAACTTCCATCTGTAAGTACGCTTGCGCCAGGTCTATCTTGGTGAAGTGTTTCCCGCCAGACAATGAAGCAAAGATATCCTCAATCCGCGGAAGCGGATATTGCACCGTGTGAAGCACCGAATTAACCGTGATCTTGAAGTCTCCACAGATGCGGACCTTCCCCGGTTCCCCTGGCTTGTTACTCGATGAACGCTTCATGACGGGAAGAATGGGTGTGGCCCACTCACTCCAGTCCACCTTAGACAGTACTCCTGAATGTTCCAGCCCTTCCAGCTCAGCTTCCACAGCAGGTCGTATCGCATAAGGTACCGGTCTGGCTTTGAAAAATTTTGGGTTTGCATGCTCTGCAATCTTGATTTTTGCTGTAATTCCTCTCAGTGTTCCCAGTCCCTGTTGGAACACCTCTTTAGCCTCATCCAATATTCTGGACAATCGTTCAGGTTTGACATCTTTTTTTCCGGAATCTACCGTTATTACTTTTAGGGAGTGCCAGTCCATATTTATTTTCCTGATCCACTCCCGTCCCAGAAGTGGTGGACCTCCCTCAGGTAGTACATATAAGTCCATTCCTTGGTGTTCTTTGCCCTTGTGTACCACCTTGACTTTTATCTTTCCGATGGGGTATACTCTTTGCCCCGTGTATGTCTGCAATACTATCTCCGTATCCCGTAGGGGAATATATGTGAATAACCTTTTGTAATCTTGCTTATTCATGACCGTCAACGCCGATCCGGTGTCCAATTCCATCTTCACGGACTCCTGCTATCTGAAGTGTGACCCAGATAGTTTGTAGGTCAGCTTCCTTACTCACATTGTGAATTCTCAGACTACCCAGTTCCTTGCTGTTGGAGTCTGAATCCGAATTCTGTTCATCCAAACTCTTCTCAGCCACCTTATGTACCTTTCTGCACTTTTCCTGCGGTGACTTTTTGTTGCTGGTCTTCTTTCCTGACCGGCATACTTTAGCTATGTGACCAAGCTTGCCACATTTTCTACATTCCTGATTTTTAAACCAGCATTGGTTCTGATCGTGTGTTGTCTTTCCACAACGATAACATTTCGCTGTACCCAAAGCCATTTGATCTACGCTGAGTACCGCTGCCTTCAGCTGCATTTCCGCAGTGCCTCTCGCTGCGGCTTCGTGCGATGCTGCAATAGTGACAGCCTTATCAAGTGTAAGATCATTCTCTTCAAGCAGCCGCTTTTGTGTTCCTTCTTTCGACAATCCACACACGAATTTGTCTCTCAGTGCCTCTGTCAGTCTTTCCCCAAACTGACAGTATTTCGCTAGCTTGCGCAGTTCAATTAAATACTCCACGTTGCTTTCCTCTTTCAGTTGCGTTCTCGCATAAAATTTAAATCGTTCCGCTAACATCAGCGGTGTGGGGTTCAAATGATTTCTCAGGACAGCAACAATATTAGCGAAAGCCTGATCTGCCGGTTTAGCTGGTGATAGAAGATGCTTCAATAGCCCGTATGTCTTCGCACCCATTGAGTTTAGTAAGGTTAGTGCTTTATCTTCATCTGATATTTTATTTGCCTTACAATAAATCTCTATGCGTTCTACATACGTGGCCCAATCTTCAACATCGGGATCAAAATCGTTGATGTTACCACGCTTAGGCATCCTCGCAATCTTCTTGAGAAACAAAAAGAAATTTTTCTTTTATTTATTTTTTTTCAAAATGGCGGTTTCCCGCGCTTGTCTTCTTCCCCCGCCTATGAAAATGGCGGCTTCCCGCGTTTGCCTTTCTCCCCCGCTGGCTGTAATGGTGATTGCCGTATTGCTGCGTTTGCCCTCCCCAGCGGTTCTCAAATCGTGCCTCCCAGCCCCTCTTGCAGTCTGGTCCTTTCCCCCGGCTGCGGCTGAGTTCTCCGCGTTTTTTAAAATTTTTTATCCCGCGCCTCGTGGCCTCGGTAGCTGCCCGGCCTTTTTCCCCGGTCGCGGTCGAGCTCTCTCTCGACGCTGTTGCGTCTCCCAGCCCGCTTGCAGCCCGGTCTTTTACACCGGCTGCGTTTGCATTCACCGCGGCTCCCGTGCCTTACGCTGCCCCAGTCTCAGCGCCTCTGGCCCTGACTTCTGTCCGGCTCTTTTCCCCGGCCGTGGTCGAGTTCTCCGCCATTATATCCTCCGTTTTTCCCTCCCCTACTTCACAGCCAACGTGGCCGACTTGCTGCTCGTCGCTGATCGGCTTACCCGCCACCGTGATAGAAGGGATGATCACTGCCTGTTGCTGATGGAAGGCTTCGTGTCAGGATTCTTGCTTGCTCTTCAGACCCGAGTCTTTTCTCAGCAGGATGATGAGGGCGGATGCCTCTTCTCGACGCCCGTTAAACTGCCTTGGATATATCTCTGCCACAGGGTAAGATCGTCATCGTCGCCACTGTTAAGTCTGTGTTCTAGTTATTGTTAATAAGAATCACTGCACACAGACCACAAGAGTAAATTCAACAGGTCTTTACTAGTCGGAGGTCAGGCTGAACTGCCCAATAAATCATTACACAGCACTTATATACCGGTGTGGTCACCACCGGTATTACAGTATACAGCAGTCAAGATAAAGTAGTGCATCTCTTAAAATAGTTCTCTTAAAGGTGGAACGGTTACATACACCACATGGGCGGAAGGCTTGTTTGATCCTCTGACCCTGAGAGCTATGCTGGCTAGAGTATAACTCCTGGTCGGACCACCCAAGCCAGACAGTTCAAAAAGTAGGAGCCAGACTAAAAGCCCATCCTCCTGGTAGTGGACTGTGAGTCAGGCTAACGACCTGTCCATATAAAAATGCCTTTAGTTATGGAAACAACGCAGAGACAAGTCTATTGCAGACTGGCAAATATAAACGTCAACTGTGGAGATGTACGGCAAGATGATTATCCAATTGGAGTCAAATATTTTATTCTGGACAGAGAGCTTGTTGAAGAAATGGGTTGCCACATGTGCCACTAGACACAGAAGAATCTAACTAAATAACTAACTAAACATCCACAATCTTCACATTCTTTGCTAAGTATTTTTTGCCTGATTCTATTATGACAGTGCTGGAGTGTGAAACATTTTCTTAGTGCTTGTCATGCATAAATACGTCATGGGCTGGACCTCTGCCCAGCAGATAGTTGGTCTGGAGCAGCCAACACCACTTGTTCGTTTTCACCTATGTACTGCGATTCATTCTGTACATACCCCTGAACCTCTCATCTATATCCTCCAGATAATGGTCCATAGGTCACCAGAAAGAGGGACTGGATGAAGAGCTCGGGCTGCCAATTTGCTCTCAGCTCCTTCAGCCAAGCCAGCTATTCCATCTGTTACATTGTCAATGTTAATTGTAACTATTTCTCTCTCTGTAACGTAATTTATCTTGCTTCTAAAGAATGGTGAGTCATGCATCCTCCTCACAGATAGGACCCTAGGCTGCCTCCATGGTGCTCAACATTCCTTAAGTGATAACTGTATGAAATTTTGACATCTGTTGTAAAAATTAATCTTTGGAGTTGTTTGTCTGATTAGATCGAGGTAGATTAGTGACAACTTAAAAACTAAGCAGCCACCTGCTCTGTCACCAATGCCTTTGATCTCAGAATACCCGATGCTTTTTTGCATTTTAGGGCCACCAGGGTGAAAATCATGATTCAGAAGTTTGGAAATTGTTGAATTCATCTTCACGGCAACTAGCAAAAGCTCCCAGCTAAACATCACTACTGTCAATCAAACTGACGTGATCATTTGATCAATCCAATTGATAACCATTTACTCTTCAACATAGAATTAATAACACTATCCAATTGTTGCTGCTACTAACAGTGAAGTTGCTCAACCAAAAATCTTGTACAAACAGTTCTATGAAAACCTTTGTAATCTTTTGTTAAAAAAAAGTTTTGCATAATATTTTTTATATATATATATTTGGACCATTAATTGTTAAGTGATTGATACTTTTCCTGCTTCGACCTGTAGTCTCTTTGAATGCAATGTCAGTTTTTACAAAATAAAACATCCAAAAATTTGCTGTTTCTTATCAGTCTGTGATTCCTCGGGAAGAGCAAGAGAAGGAACAGATTTGCATTTGTATAGTGCCTTACCATTTGTTTCAGAAACTTCAAAAAATGTTTCATATACAATGAAGTACAGCCTTTGTTATGTAGGCAAAGATAACAACCGTTTATGCACAGCAAGGTCACACAAACAGGAAATGAGCGGAGTGACTAGTTTATCTGGTTTTGGTGGTGTTGAGGACGAAATGTTGGTCAGGACACTGGCAGCACTCCCAGCTCTTCTTCAAATAGTGCTGGGGGTTTCTTAACATCTACCGAAACAACTCCAAAAGACGGCACCTCCAACAGTGCAGCACTCCCTAGGTACTGCACTGATTTCTAGATTATGTGCTGAGAGAAAGCTTGCAGGGAACATAAAAAACTGACTGTAAAAGCTTCTATAGATATGTGAAGAGAAAAAGATTGGAGAAGTCAAGCGTAGGTCACTTGCAGTCAGAATCAGGGGAATTTTTATTATGGGGAACAAAGAAATGGTAGACCAATTAAATACATATTTTGGTTCTGTCTTCACAAAGGAGGACACAAAGAAACTCCCAGAGATGTCGGGGAACATAGGATCTAATGAGAGGGAGGAACTGAATGAAATCAGTATTTGTAGGGAAATGGTGTTGGGGAAATTGACGGGATTGAAGGCCGATAAATCCCCAGGGCCTGATAATCTACATCCTAGGGTACTTAAGGAAGTGGCCCTAGAAATAATAGATGCATTGCTGGTCATCTTCCAAAATTCTATAGCCTCTGGAACAGTTCCCATGGATTGGAGGATAGCTAATGTAACCCCACTATTTAAAAAAGGTGGTAGAGAGAAAATGGGGAATTATAGACCAGTAATACGCCTGACATCGGTAGTGGGGGAAATGCTAGAGTCCATTATAAAAGATGTAATAGCAGAGCACTTGGAAAACAGTGACAGGATCGGACAAAGTCAGCATGGATTTACAAAAGGTAAATCATGCTTGACTAATCTACTGGAATTTTTTGAGGATGTAACTGGTAGAATAGATAAGGGAAAACCAGTGGATGTGGTGTATTTGGACTTTCAGAAGGCTTTCGATAAGGCCCCGCATAAGAGACTAGCGTGCAAAGTTAAAGCACATGGGATTGGGGGTAAGGTACTGACTTGGATAGAAAACTGGTCGGCAGACAGGAAGCAAAGAGTTGGAATAAATGGGTCTTTTTCCGAGTGGCAGGCAGTGACTAGTGGGGTACTGCAGGGATCGGTGCTAGGACCCCAGTTATTCACAATATATATTAATGATCTAGACGAGGGAACTAGATGTAATATCTCCAAGTTTGCAGATGACACAAAGCTGGCTGGGCATGTTTGCTGTGAGGAGGATGCAGAGAAACTCCAGTATGATTTGGACAGGTTGGGTGATTGGGCAGATGTATGGCAGATGCAGTATAATGTGGATAAATGCGAGGTTATCCACTTTGGTGGCAAAAACAGGAAGGCAGATTATTATCAGAACGGCAATAGATTGGGAAAAGGGGAAGTGCAATGAGACCTGGGTGTCCTTGTGCACCAGTCGCTGAAGGTAAGCATGCAGGTGCAGCAGGCAGTTAAGAAGGCAAATGGTATGTTGGCCTACATAGCGAGAGGTTTTGAGTACAGGAGCAAGGATGTCTTGCTGCAGTTGTACAGGGCCTTGGTGAGACCACACCTTGAGTATTGTGTGCAATTTTGGTCACCTTAGCTGAGGAAGGATGTTCTTGCCATGGAGGGAGTGCAGCGAAGATTCACCAGACTGATACCTGGGATGGCAGGAATGATGTATGAAGAGAGATTGAGTCGATTGGGCTTATATTCGCCAGAGTTTAGAAGAATAAGAGGGGATCTCATTGAAACTTAGAAAATTCTAACAGGATTAGACAGACTAGATGCAGGAAAGCTGTTCCTGATGGCGGGGGACTCCAGAACCAGGGATCACAGTCTAAGGATAAGGAGTAAGCCAATTAGGACTGAGATGAGGAGGAATTTTTTCACCCAGAGAGTGGTGAACCTGTGGAATTCTCTACCACAGAAGACAGTTGAGGCCAATTCATTAAATATATTAAAGAAGGAGTTAGATATATTTCTTAAGGCTAAGGGGGATCAAAGGATATGGGGAGAAAGCAGGGGCAGGGTACTGAATTTGGATGATCAGCCATGATCACATTGAATGGCGGAGCAGGCTCGAGGGGCCGAATGGCCTACTCCTGCTCCTATCTTCTATGTTTCTATGTTTCTATGAGACAGTATGAGCTAATAGAAACGGGAATAATAAGATGCTCCATAGCATAGACAAGGCATTCATAGCTGCAATGCCTACTGAAAAGCTGAAAGGTCACAACCCAGTGACCTTCTATGGGAGTGTGAAGGAATAAGCAACACAACCTATTCAGAAAAATACACCATTCTATGAAAGAATTCTGGGCTTATTAAAGCATGACAAACTGGGTCTGGAAATCTAGAAACCTAATGATGAAAAAGCTGTGATAGCATTCTGGCTGTTGAGATAGGATAAGTTGTTGACACTGAATCAATAACCCTATTGAAACAGAAGGTTAAAGGCTCGTGAAAGTCTCAATCTTTGGGAACAAGACAATAGTTACCCGGTACAAAGGCCTAGAAATTGGGTTGGTAGCGCCGGCGCTGAGCGCCTAAAGAGACCAAGAATTGGGGCGAAGCGCTATGTTGGGGCGGACGCTATGAAGATAGCACCAACTCAGATATTGACTATACATTTAGCGCCTGCGCTAAGTGTTTGCGCGCGCCCGCGCGCGCAAGCAGCTGATGACGTCATTTCAGTGTGCAACGCCTTTTAGGAGCGCCTGAGCGCATATTGGGTTGCGCCCGGAGCCTTAGCGCCCAGCGCTATTAGTGACAGTTCGAGGGAGGGCTAATAGGCCCTTCTCGGAGTAGGGGGGCGCTATTTAAAGGGGACAGCTCTACTGCAGAATCTTCTGCCACTTGGCCTGCTCATTGCGCTCGCTGCTAGAGAGAGTTGGCGAGCTAATGTGGAGCGGAGTTCTGGGATTTGAGCTTTACAGTACTTGGTACCTTCAACCCTGTCCGAAGCACTTGCACCACTACACCTAAAAGCCTTTTGACCAACTGGCATCGGAATGGGAGCTTGTTTGGAGGGTGACGGACCTCATCTGCACTCTGTGCAGCAGTCATGACGACCTGCCTTGCCCTGCGGGGAGACGGTGGCCGAACTTGCCTATCCCCCCTGCGTTGCTCCATGCCGCTTGGTCCGGCAACTGGTTCATCCTCAGAGCCACCCCCCCTCCCCTCCAGGGGACTACTATCCCCAGTCTGCAGATGTCTCCGCTCCCCGGATTCTGCAATGGCTGGTCCGGATTCCTCCTGGTCCTTGCCTCCGGTGGCACTGGCACTGGCAGCTTCAGCGCGTTGAGCCCGAGTTGGTGCTGCTTCATCTGAAAGTGGGAGGTGGAAGAGTGGCTTTAGCAAAAGGACAGGTTTGCTGAAAGGCATGCCAGATTGCGGCAAGGCTCTGACATGGCTGCACACTGAGGATGCTTGCTGGCGGGGGGACCAAGTGGAAGGCAACAGGTGGAAAAGGTGAGAGTCTTACCCTCGCTGTCGGTAATGGGGTCGGCAGATGCAGTGGTCACTGGACCAGACAGACGTCCTCTAAGTATCTGGTGCACTCTCTCCTCCAGATCTGTGAGAGTGACCACTTGTGCAGGTCCGCCACCGGTTCGACGCTGCTCCTTTCTAATCTGTGCCATCTTGGACTGCAGGGGAAAGAAGGGGAGGTTCTGTTACATGAGGCCTTGAGACCTCATCGCATGCCCCCCATGGTGCAAGAGCCCTTACATCAGGCCTTGAGACCTCATCGCATGCCCCCCATGGTGCAAGAGCCCTTACATGAGGCCTTGAGACATCTGTCCATGTGTATGGCCAGAAAGGGCCATGGGTGCATACTGACAGATGGCCATTGGCGCATCATTGCAGCAGGGTGCCCAAAGTCAGCTGCAGATGGAGGGAAGCACAAGTTTGGTAAACCATCACTCACCCTAACGATCCGTGTGAGGTCGTTGAATTTCTTCCTGCACTGAACAGGGGTCCTGGTCGCCATGCTGCTGGAATTCACCCTCACAGCAACCTCCCTCCAAGATCGTCGATAAGCCTTCTGATTTGGCCTCTTGCCATTGTCCGGATACAGGACCTCTCGACGGTGTTCAACTGCAGCCACCAAGTGGTCCAGAGCCTTAGTGCTGAAGCGCTCTGCTCTCTGCCTAACCTTCTCCATAATGCACAAGTTTCTAACGCCAGACAAGGGCATGTGCCGAATCTGAGGCCTACAGGGCGTTGGGTGTTTAAGCTCAGTCTGACTGACCCGCCCCTTTAAGAGCCGGCCGGCGCCTGTAGGTCTCGTGCTTTCCCGTAATTGAGTTCACCTGCGCTGCGCTCGTCCGCATCGATATTGAGTAGCGCCTGACCTTTTGCGCCTTAAGAGCACCGTGCAATGGCTGATTTAGCGCCTCAATCCCCTTTGGGGGCGATGCAACCCAATATCGCGCCAGGCGGCGATAAGTTTCGTCTGGCTATAAACTTTGCGCATCGCCAGTTCTAACGCCTCAAGCGGGGCTATACCCAATTTCTAGGCCATAGTTCTGTACTGCTACCAGCTGAGGTGACTAAGAACTGCAGGGGTCAGCAGAAAAATGACTAGAGATAATTATCTTACATCAGCAGAAAACCTTAAAGGCAATACCACTGGAAAAAGGGTATAAATATTGAACTCTCAAATGGGTTAATAGACTCGCTTGAAGGGGCAAAGCGATTCTTGGCTTCAGGGCTAGCTCTGTAAGTCTCCAACTCTTTGCACCTCGGCGATCAAGGTACTGTATTTGATTTTGGTGGATATCCTGAATAAACTACGAACTGTAGAACTGTAGCGAAGTTAAGATTTGAGAGTAGGTTCTCTGCTAATAGAATTGTAAAGCATTCTCTTTTTCGAACTGTTAACGTTGCAATTGACTCACCAACTGTAAATTATATGTCAGTTCTTTAATAAATCTATATATTTTTAGAATTGTCTCACATAATACTTCTGTATCAAACTCGCGAACTCAAATACAAAAAGAAAATACTGCAGATGCTGAAAATCTGAAATAAAAACAGAAAATGCTGGAAATACTCAGCAGGTCAGGCAGCATCTGCTGGAAAAAAGCAGGAAATGGAACAGATTTTTAAGCAAGTGTAGTGGCTGGGAAATGGGGGAGGGGATGAAAGAACAAAAGGGAAGGCCTGTGATAGGCCAGAAGGCAGGAGAGATTAAGAGACATTGAGAGACATTAAGAGATATTCAAGGCAAAAGGGGATGGTAATGGTACAGGTTAAGAAACAAAGGATGGCTCTAGATGAAGTGTAAATTGTGCTGGCAGAATGGAAGACAGATGCCCTGTGGGAGAGAACAGTACAAAAGTGTGCATAAAAAATATATATATATGTTATGATTTGAAATTGTTGAATTCTATGTTGAGTCCGGAGGGCTGTAAAGTGCCTAATCGAAAGATGAGGTGCTGTTCCTCGAGCTTACACTGAGCTTCCATGGAACAATGCAAGAGGCTGAGGATGGTGAGGTCTGATTGGGAGTGGAGCAGTGAATTAAAGTGACAGGCAACCGGAAGCTCGGGGTCCCCCATACGAACTGAACAGAGGTGTTCTACAAAGCGGTCACCCAATCTGCGTTTGGTCCTCCCCAATGTAGAGGAGACCGCATCGTGAGCAGCGAATACAGTATACTAAATTGCAAGAAGTACAAGTAAATCGCTGTTTCACCTGAAAGGGGTGCTTGGGGCCCTGGACGCATGTAACCGATGCCCTCTTTGCCAATGTGCTCAATTACATCAACTTCTCCAAGGATCAAGCAAGTGTAACTGCGCGTGTGGTTGGATTTGCTAATCTGGCAGGCATTCCAAGTGTGCAGGGCGTCGTAGACTGCACACATGTAGCCCTTAAGGCACCCCATCACAATCCAGGTATTTTTGTCAACCGCAAGGACTTCCACTCCCTCAACGTGCAGCTGGTGTGTGACCACAAGAAGGAAATTTTGCATGTTTGCGCCAAGTACCCTGGCAGTTGCCATGACTCCTTCATCCTGCGGCAGTCTAGTGTTCCTCCGCTCTTCAGTCAGTCAGAACAACTTTGCGGACGGCTACTTGGAGACAGGGGCTATCCCCTGAAGATGTGGCTAATGACACCATTGAGGAGGCCATCCAACAAAGCTGAAGAGCGCTACAACTCCAGCCACATTTTCACTAGATCCATTATCGAGCAAACCATCGGCTTGCTGAAGATGTGATTCAGATGCCTGGATAGATCAGGTGGAGTCCTGCAGTACTCAGCAGCCAGGGTCTCCAGAATTGCCGTCGTCTGCTGTGCACTTCATAACATGGCACAGCATCGTGGTTTGCAGTTGCCTGAGGTACAAGTGGCTCATCGCATAGCCTCCTCAGATGAGGATGAGGATGAGGAGGAGGAGGAGGAGAGTGAGAACGAAGAGCTTGCGGAGGTGCATCAACCAGCGGCAGCAGCATGCGAGCACATTGCTGCCCGGGATGCAAGGGACACACTGATCTTGGCCAGATTTGCTTAAGCTGCCCAATCAAACACATTTAGCTCGCAACTTCTTACCACACCATCGACAATGGACAAGAACCTACGGCTTCCTATCAATCTGACCACCATACTGACAAGTCCAAGTCGCCCTGAGCCCTCAATATGGAAATCCATTTGCGAAATGACACAGCATACAACTTCAACAGTTTGCCATCAAGTCATTTTATAACATTCAGTCAAGGATGACATTTCACAAGTAAACACAACAGAACACCCAAGGGTCTACCCTTGTGACTACTTGTGCTTTCTCTTTCTCTTACACGTGCTCCTACGTGGTGCTTCCCCTGTGGCTTCAGCAGATGTGGAGGCCCCTTGCTCACTTTCATGCTGATCCTGCTTCGACACCTTTGGCGGGTGTCCTCTGGGGTTGCGAGCCTGTGAGGGCTCGCCAATAGTCTGCTGCTCCTGCGGCTGTGCAGGGGCTGAGACGCTGATCTCAGTTGGGTGAGGACTCTGGTGGGGCTCTGACCGAGGGCTCTGCAGTGGCATGGTCGTGTGAGCGCTTGGAGAGGAGCCCCCATTCCTTCTTCTCTGCCACCAACATCCCTCTTATGGGTCAGCCCCACTTCAGAGCTAGCAAGTGGCTTGACAGCACCTTGCAGCTCTTCAGGGGGGCCCTGAGGACCCATTTCTGCACTGGCAGTCCTAATCCAGAGGACTTCCATGAAGGTCTGATTTCTCTGCTCAATAGCTGACCATCGCTCCTCCAGAGATGTCAGTCTATTCTGAACAATGACCATGTTTTCAAGACCCTGGCGACTTAGCTCCTCCATGGCCGTAGCCATCCTCTCCTCTACGGTAGCCATCCTCTCCTCTACGGTAGCCATCCTTACCACGGAGGTAGCCATCTTTTCCACGGAGGTTGTTATCCTTTCCGTGGTGATGCGTTCATGCACCAATGACTCCACAAAGGCTCTGGTCATGGTCTCTATGGACTCCTCCATTCGCTCCACACTCACAGCGACCCTAGAGACAAAACCTCTCAGAGACTCCTGCGTCTGTTCATGGAGTTCCATCACCGCTGATCTCATGGATGGACCCAGAGGCTGGGGGTCGACATGCTGCTGAGCCAAGCTGGCAGAGCCCTGCACCCTCCGTCTAGGACTCTCCATTGCTGTCCCTGTCTCCACAATCTGCTGATGCTCACTTGTGAGCTGTGATACATCAGGTGACAACACTACAATATTCATTAAATATATTCAAGAAGGAGTTGGATATAGTTCTTAAGGCTAAAGGGATCAAGAGGTATTGGGGAGAAAGCAGGGACCGGATACTGAATTTAGATGATCAGCCATGATCGCATTGAATGGCGGAGCAGGCTCGAGGGGCCGAATGGCCTACTCCTGCTCCTATCTTCTATGTTTCTATGTTACTCTATGTCCCGAAGGTCCCACCGAGGTGTGAGTGTCTGCGCTGGTGCTGGGTTTGAGTACAGGAACAAGGATGTCTTGCTGCAGTTGTACAGGGCCTTGGTGAGACCACATCTTGAGTATTCTGTGCAGTTTTGGTCACCTTATCTGAGGAAGGATGTTCTTGCCATGGAAGGAGTTCAGCGAAGATTCACCAGGCTGATACCTGGGATGGCAGGAATGACGTATGAAGAGAGATTTGGTCGATTGGGCTTATACTCGCTGGAGTTTAGAAGAATGAGAGAGGATCTCATTGAAACTTATAAAATTCTGACAGGACTGGACAGACTAGATGCAGGAAGGATGTTCCCGATGGTCGGGGAGTCCAGAATCAGGGGTCACAGTCTACGGATAAGGGGTAAGCCATTTAGGACAGAAATGAGGAGGAATTTCTTCACCCAGAGAGTGGTGAACCTGTGGAATTCTCTACCACAGAAGGCAGTAGAGGCCAATTCATTAAATATATTCAAGAAGGAGTTGGATATATTTCTTAAGGCTAAAGGGATCAAGGGGTATGGGGAGAAATCAGGGACCGGGTACTGAATTTGGATGATCAGCCATGATCTCATTGAATGGCGGAGCAGGCTCAAGGGGCCGAATGGCCTACTCCTGCTCCTATCTTCTATGTTTCTATGTTTCTATGTGTGTAGATTTCTGGTGACGCTGCTCCCTTAGAGGTTGCAGCTTCCTCTGAGGAGTCTGGCTACTCAGCCTCTTCTTCCTGGCTAGGGGGGACGGATGCTTGTGATGGTCCTGTGGGGGAGTAAAGGAAAGAGTCAGAGATGTGATGCACAGGCTACATGCACATAGCTTTTTGCAGATACTCATAAGTCCATCTGTTACAGCTTCACAATCATTATCAATGACTCATGCAATGTTAAAGAGAGAGATGGGAAACTTTTCTGTCACCAGCTTGCTGTGTTACACACGTCTGTCCGTCCCCCACGCGCGAATCATCCTCAATGCCTATAATTTCCAGGACGGCCTCCTCCCAGGGGGTCAGGTGGGCTATTGAGGCTGTCCCTCCTCCTGTCCTGGCTCGCTCTCTTCTGTTGTGAGCTCTCTTTTCCTGCAATGAGGGAGACAAGTGGAGGTTGAGTGAGAATGAAGGAGTGAGTGTAGAGATTGCATAGCATACATACTTAGAAGGAGACAAAGATGGAGTGAGGTTGCAAGACCAAGGGCCCTCCCCGCGTGTTGTCAGTTGTGTTCATAGCATCAGAGTGATAGGGAGTGTGAGGGCTGCATAGTCGAATAGTTATGTGAATGTGAGCATAGAGAGAGAGGGAATGCGTAAACGTGCATGGATGTCAGTGTCAAGTGGGAGGTGGAGGAAGAGATTGCTAAAGCTGAGTGCTGGTGAGGAAAGGCAATGGGGATCAGACTGAGGGTGATGGGAAATTCATACTCACTTTTCCAGTGCGCAGAAGCTCATGAAATCTTTTCCTGCACTGTATCCAGGTTCTGCGGATGACTCCCAAGGAGTTGACCTCCTCAGCCACCTGATTGCACACTGCTTTGGTCTGAGTGGGAGGGTTCTTCCTCCCTGATGAAGGGAAGAGCACCTCCCTGTTGGCCCTAGCCCCATCGACTAATGACTGCAGTGCCACCTCGTCAAAGCGAGGAGCTGATCTGGCCCTCCCGCTGATCATTTTTGCTGCAGCTCCCTCACACTGCACAGTCAAGAAGCTTGGCAGTCTGCAGAAGAAGCAAGGCTTGCTGTGAACCTTAAATGCAGCAGCAATGATGACATCATTGGAGGGAACTTTCAGTCATGAAAAACCCATTTGCAAAGGCTTCCCACACGTTGGAAATCAATTGGCCACTCAAGTTAAAATTGCATCAATCTCCCACATCCATTTAGATTCATGTGGGAAACACGGAATTTGGATAACACGACACCATCCCGCTCCTGAGTTAAAATCCCCCCCTATGACTATGGGCTGGATTTTAATTCAGGGGTGGGCTGGAGTTGTGTAATCCGCATTTCGTGTTATCCACCTGAATCTAAATCGATGTGGGAGATTGATGCGATTTTAACTTAATTGGCCAATTGAGTTCCAACGTATGGGAACCCATGGCAAATGAGTTTTTCCAGTCTGAAAGTCGCCTCCAATGACATCATCACTGCTGCTGCATTTAAGGTCTGCAACAAGCCTTGCTTCTTCTGCAGACTGCCAGTCTTTTGGCCTTTCATGTTACAGGGACCTGGAGGCAGAATGACCAGCGAGAGACCTAGATCTGCTCCCAGGTTTGATGACGTTGCCCTGCAGGCTTTAGTTGAGGGAACAAGAGCTCATAAAGAGGTGCTCTTCCCTTCTTCAGGGAGGAAGAAGCCTCCCCAGCAAACCAAGGCTGTGTGGGTCCAGGTGGCAGAGGAGGTCAACTCATTATCAGTAACCTGCAGAACCTGGATTCAGTGCAGGAAAAGATTTCATGAGTTTCTGCGCACTGGAAAAGTGAGTATGAATTTCCCATCACCCTCAATCTGATCCCCATTGCCTTTCCTCACCAGCACTCAGCTTTAGCAATCTCTTCCTCCACATCCCACTTGACACTGACATCCATGCACCCTTACCCATTCCCTCTCTCTCAATGGTCACATTCACCTAACTATTCGACTATGCAGCCCTCACACTCCCTATCACTGTGATGCTTTTAACACAACTGACAGCACACAGGGAGGGCCCTTGGTCTTGCCACCTCACTCCATCTTTGTCTCCTTCTAAGTATCTATGCTATGGAATCTCTACACTCACTCCTTCATTCTCACTCAACCTCCACTTGTCTCCCTAATTGCAGGAAAAGAGAGCTCACAATAAGCGAGAAAGAGTGAGGACAGGAGGAGGGCCACCCTCAGTAGCCCACCTCACCCCCTGGGAGGAGGCGGTCCTGGAAATCGTAGGAGTGGAGGAAGATGCGCAAGTGGTGGACGGACAGAGGGTGCATCACAGCAAGCTGGTGACAGAATAGTTTTCCATCTCTCTCATTGACATTGCATGAGTCGCTGATAATGATTCTGAAGCTCTAACCAATGGACTTATGATCATCTGCAATATGCAATGTGCATGTAACCTTGGCATCACATCTCTGACTCTTTCCTTTACTCCCCCACAGGACCATCGCAAGCACCCGTCTGTAGTGTATGTACCTTTAAGAGGAACTATGTTTTTGAAGCCCCTGTATACTGTAGTACCAGTAGTGACCACTCGGGTATATAAGCCTGTGTAGCGTCTTGTGTTTTTAGTTCACCTCCAGACTCTGTTCAGTAAACACTTGTTAAATCAACTCCTGCATTCTGTGTCTCCATTAACACACGGATCTAACAATGGCGACGAGTTAGAAACGAACTTACCTGCAATTCGGCAGCACCTCAAGGGGATCGATTCCTCAGACGAAGGTCGAAGCCAGAAGCAAGAAAAAAAAAACTGTGGTTTCACCAGCTAAACGGGCTGGTGGCAGGTAGTGCACTGATCCTTCCTGGGCTGCGGCGGGCTATAGCTCGATCGGGTGGCTCTGCAACGGGGCCGGGCAGCGAGTCGGGAAGCAGAAGCAAAGAGAGAGAGAGGGTGGAGCACTCAGGGCGCGTCCGGTGCTGCAAAGCAGGTCGGCGTTCGGACCGAGCAGAGGGAGGAGAAAGTCCCAGAGGGTCCGCTCCACGACGGGAACAGTTCTCCAAGTAACGGAGAAACTATTGAAGCGATATATAAAAAAAAAATAGAAATACCGCGAAAAGCTGCAGGTCGCAACGGGAACCGTGGAGAACAGCGTTGGCAGCAGCGGCAGCAGCGGGAAAGCGCGGGAGGCGCCATCTTAACTCGGCGGGGAAGAAAGAAAAGCACGGGAGGTGCCATTTTGATCCATCGGGGACGGAGGAAAAGCGCGGGAAGCACCATTTTAGATTTTCAAGATGCCGAAGACTGGCAATATTACTGCTTTCGATAGTGATATCGAAGATTGGACCACATATGTGGAAAGAGTGCAGGTATATTGCAAGGCGAATGAAGTAGCGGATGATAAAAAGGCATCGGTACTTCTAAATCTGATGGGCGCAAGGACATACGGGCTGTTACAAAACTTGATCACTCCAGCCAAACCGATGGACAAGAAGTTTAATGAGATTGTTGATACCTTACAGGAGCACTTAAACCCAACACCGCTGCTGATAGCGGAACAATTCAAATTCTTCAGGAGGAATCAGCGCAAGAATGAAAGTAACGCTGATTACCTCACCAAATTACGAAAGCTGTCAAAGCACTGCCAATTCGGGGCAGGACTGGCAGATTCTCTATGAGACAAATTCGTCTGCGGTCTCCTAAGCGAAGGAACACAGAAAAGACTACTTTCTGAGAAAGATTTAACACTGGACAAGGCTTTCAGTGTGGCTGTATCATACGAAGCAGCAGCAAGAGGAGCTGCAGAGATACAGCAAAAGCCACAGGACTTCGGCACCCATGAAATGACACGGGGTTTCGAGAGATGTTATCGCTGCGGCAGATCCACCCATGACCAGAGGGACTGCTGGTTCAAGGACAAAGCATGCAGGCAATGCGGAAAGATGGGACACATTGCACGTGTATGCAGATCTGGAAAGAAATCCGCTGACAGTAAAAAGGTCAATAAGGAAAAGTACAGTAAGGTACAAATGATGACAGACAGTAGCTCCGAAGACCAGAAGAGCGATAGCGACTCCGGAAACAAGAGATTAAGCTGTCTCAAATTACATAATGTAATTGCCAAAGAAGATTACCAGACCATTTGGGTTACCCTCACGATAGCGGGGTCCCCAGTCAAAATGGAGCTAGATACAGGATCAGCTCTGACCGTCATGAGTCGATGGGATTACGAGCGGCTATTTCCGCATATACCTATGAAAGACGCATCCATTGTCTTGAAGACATATACGGGGCAGAAAGTATACCCCAGAGGGAAAATAAGGGTGCCTGTTGTATACAACGGCAAGGAAATACAGAAGTTGTATTTATACGTTCTGCAAGATGGTGGTCCACCGTTGTTGGGACGTGAATGGATCAGAAAGATACGTTTAGACTGGCACTCCATTCAGGCACTGACGGTGACCAGTAAGAAAAAAAACGATGATGACGTCATACCTGGACGATTAAAAGAAATCTTGGCTAAAGCCAAAGAAGTGTTTCAACAGGAACTAGGAACCCTGAAAGGCGCCACCGCCTCAATAAAAGTGGAAGATGCGGCAATTCCCAAGTTTTTTAAGGCAAGGCCGGTGCCATACGCAATTCGTCCAGCCGTCGAGGCAGAGCTGGAGAATTTGGAAAAAGCAGGCATGTTATCCAAGGTAGATTGGAGCGAGTGGGCAACACCCATCGTCCCGGTCATGAAGAAAACGTTGAATAACGATGAATCTGAAGAACAGAGAAAAGTTCGCATCTGTGGGGACTTCAAGGTGACTGTAAACCCGGTTGTTCACACGGTACAGTATCCTCTTCCGAGGATAGAAGATATTTTTGCCTCATTATCCGGAGGGAAACGTTTCACCAAAATTGACTTAGCACAGGCATATCTACAGATGGAGGTTGAGGAGGCCTCTAAAAAGTATCTCACGATAAACACACACAAAGGCCTGTACCAGTACAATCGACTGGTTTTCGGAGTGGCATCAGCTCCGGCTATCTGGCAAAGAGCTATGGAGCAAGTCCTGCAAGGGATTCCGGGGACTCAATACTACCTAGACGACACCCTTGTAACAGGAGAAAACGACAACGAGCACCTTGCCAACTTGGAGCAGGTGCTCACGAGGCTGAGAGAACGGGGCCTACGAGCAAATCGCCCCAAGTGCGAATTTTTCCAGAAACAAATATCATATTGTGGCCATGTCATTAACGAAGAAGGGTTGCATAAGTCAGCTCAAAAAATTGAAGCGGTCGTAAAGGCCCCAGCACCTGAAAATGTCTCACAATTAAGGTCGTTCCTGGGATTAGTAAATTACTATCATAAATTTTTACCAAACTTGTCGACGGTTCTGCACCCGCTTAAAGCACTGCTACAAACGGGAGTCGTTTGGAAATGGAGCGAAGACTGTAAACGTGCCTTCCATAAATGCAAAGGCTTGATCACGTCCAGGGAAGTGTTGGCTCATTACAACCCATCACTGCCAATCAGACTGGCGTGTGATGCATCCCCTTACAGCGTGGGAGCGGTATTATCGCATAGATTCCCTGATGGCTCGGAGTGGCCGATAGCTTTTGCGTCACGCTCATTGAACTCAGCTGAGCGTAACTATGCCCAGATCGACAGGGAGGCACTCAGCCTGGTGTGGGGGGTGAAGAAATTCAACCATTACCTACATGGACAAAAATTTACCTTGTTGACTGACCATCAACCCCTCGTCTCCATATTCAACTCTAAAAAGGGCGTTCCCATTATGACAGCGCAAAGGCTACAGAGGTGGTCCCTTTCCCTAGGGGCACACCAATATGACATAGAATACAAAGGAACAAAACAGCATGGGAATGCTGACGGGTTATCGCACCTACCGTTGCCAACGGTGGAAGAGGCGCCTACAGTGAACCCAGTGGAGATGTTTCACGCGACCATAGTGGAATGTCTACCGGTGACAAATTCTACCATTGAAAAGGAAACGCGAAATGACCCGACTCTCTCACGAGTCTACGATTTAACGGTGAAGGGATGGCCAGCACATGGCAAACCACTGTTGCCAGCCTTCTCGCAAAGAAGAGAACAGCTGTCAGTGTGCCGAGGAACCTGGATGTGTGGATCCAGAGTGGCGATTCCACCCAAACTCAAGGATAGAGTGCTAAAGGAGCTTCACGAGGGGCATCTGGGTGGAGTGAAAATGAAGAACTTAGCCAGAGCGTTTGTGTGGTGGCCAGGTATCGATGGAGACATCGAAGAAATGACCAAGAGCTGTCTAGGATGCCAGAAGGTCCAAAACGCCCCACCACAGGCTCCTCTACATCCATGGGAGTGGCCCCCATCTCCATGGCAAAGGGTACATATCGACTTTGCTGGTCCATTTATGGACTCAATGTTCTTAATCGCGTTGGATGCACACACCAAGTGGCCGGAGGTAATAAAGATGTCCTCCACCACCACGGGAAAAACCATCACAGTATTAAGGACCATATTCGCCAGGAATGGGCTGCCTGAATAGATCTGTTCTGATAATAGACCGCAATTTGTATCCGAAGAATTCAGGAAGTTCTTAAAAAACAATGGGGTTAAGCACTACACGTCCGCCCCATACCATCCCGCCACCAATGGATTGGCTGAAAGGTTTGTCCAGACCTTCAAGAAGGCCATAAAGGCCATGGGTAATGAAGACATAAATCTACAACATAAGGTAGATAACTTCTTGTTTGCATACAGGAATGCAACACATGTGGTTACAAACCAAACCCCCGCCATGATGTTTTTCAATAGAAGCCTAAGATGCCAGCTGGATTTGGTCAAGCCAAATGTCAGAAGGGACGTAGAGAACCGGCAATTTCAAAGCATGAATGAAAGGCCAACTAGAACCTTCCAGATAGGTCAACCAGTTTTGGCCCGGGACTACTGTACCGAGAAATGACAGCCTGGAACTATTTGCACACGACTAGGACCGCTGATGTATACCGTGGACATTGGAGAAAGCATAATAAGGCGCCATGCTGACCAGATCATAGAGTCATCCGAAAAAGGACAACCTACACCACAACTCTATACGCCTAGTGATGAAGCAGAGATACCCATAGTATCTACCTCCGATCCGGTGATACTGGAACCAGATGAACCCGACACTGGCATTGAAGCCGAATCGACCTTGCCAAAAGAACCTACTACACCACCGAGGCGTTATCCGGACCGAGTCAGGAAGCCTCCAGAGAGACTGAATTTGTAATTGATTAACTTCAGCAAATGTTTATATTATTGTTCTTGTAAAAATGTTATTTAATGATTACTTAAAATGTTATGTACTATTTATCTAAAAGGGGAGGAATTGTAGTGTATGTACCTTTAAGAGGAACTATGTTTTTGAAGCCCCTGTATACTGTAGTACCAGTAGTGACCACTCGGGTATATAAGCCTGTGTAGCGTCTTGTGTTGTTAGTTCACCTCCAGACTTTGTTCAGTAAACACTTGTTAAATCAACTCCTGCATTCCGTGTCTCCATTAACACATGGATCTAACACCATCCCCACTAGCCAGGAGGAACAGCATGAGCCTCAAGACTCCTCAGAGGAAGCTGCAACCTCTGAGGGCGCAGCGTCAGCAGAATTCAGGACACCCAGCACCAGCATAGACACTCACACCTCAGTGGGACCTTCGGGACATACAGTAGTGCTGTCACCTGGTGTATCACAGCTCACAAGTGAGCATCAGCAGATTGTGGAGACAGGGACAGCAGTGGAGAGTCCTAGTCGGAGGGCACAGGACTCTGCCAGCTCGGCTCAGCTGCATGTCGACCCTCTGCCTCTGGGTCCATGCATAAGATCAGTGGTGCAGGAACTCCAGGAACAGATGCAGAAGTCTCTGGCAGGTTTTGTCTTCATTTGTTGCTGCGAGTGTGGAGCAAATGGAGGAGTCCATAGCAAACATGAGCAGAGCCTTTGTGGAGTCATTGGCGCATGAACGCATCACCATGGAAAGGATGGCAACCTCCATGGAGGTGATAAGTCGCCAGAGTGCAGAAAACATGGTGAGTGTTCAGAATAGAATGACATCTCTGGAGGAGCGATGGTCATCTATTGAACAGAGAAACCAGACCTTCATGGAAGTCCTTCTGAGTAGGACTGCCAGTGCAGATACGGGTCCCCATGGCCCCCCTGATGTGCAGCAAGGAGCTCTCAAGGCAATTGCAAGCGCTGAGGGGGACCTGACCCATGAGAGGGAAGTTGGTGGCAGACATCAAGGAAGTGGGGGCTCCTCTCCAAGTACTCACACTTCCATGCCACTGCAGAGCCCTTGGTCAGAGCCCCACCAGAGTCCACACCTAACTGAGATCAGTGTCTCCACCCCTGCACAGCCGCAGGAGCAGCAGACTGTTGCCGAGCCCTCACAGGTTCGCAACCCCAGAGGACGCCCGCCAAAGGTGGCGAGACAGGAGCAGCAGGAAAGTGAGCAAAGGGACTCCACATCTGCTGAGGCCACAGGGGAAGCACCACGTAGGAGCATGCATAAGCGGAAGATACTGCACAAATAGTCACAAGGGTAGTCACTTGGGTGAAATTTGATGTTTTCTGTGAAAAAGCCATCAGATGAATAATGTAAATAAAATATCTGATGGCTACTGCTGTAGTTGTGGCATGTGTCATTTCGCGAATGGGACTTTCACATTGAGGGCTTAGGATTACTTGCAATTGTCAGTATGGTGGTCAAATTGCTAGGAATCCGTTGGTTCTTGGCCATTGTCGATGCTCAGGTAAGAAGCTGCGAGGCAAAAGTGCTTGATTGGCTAGGCTAAGCAAATCTGGCCAAGATGAATGCGTTCCTTGCATCCCGGGCAGCAATGTTCTCACGTACTGGTGCCGCTGGTTGATGGGTCTCTGTAAGATGTTCATTTTCGCTCTCCTCCTCCTCCTCCTCCTCCTCATCTGAGGAGGATATGTGATGAGCCACTTGGTCCTCAGGAATCTGCAAGCCACAACGCTGTGCCATGTTGTGAAGTGCACAGCAAACCACGACAATTCTGGAGACCCTGGCTTCTGAGTACTGCAGGGCTCCACCTGATCTATCCAGGCATCTGAAGCGCATCTTCAGCAAACCGATGGTTTGCTCGATTATAGCTCTGGTGGGCATGTGGCTGGAGTTGTAGCTCTCCTCAGCTTCATTGGATGGGCTCCTCAACGGCATCATTAGCCATGTCTTCAGGGGATAGCCCTTGTCTCCAAGTAGCCATCCGTTACGTTGGTCTGGCAGACTGAAGAGCGGAGGCACACTCGACTGGCGCAGTATGAAGGAGTCATGGCAACTGCCAGGGTACTTGGCACAAACCTGCAAAATTTCCTTCTTGTGGTCACACACCAGCTGAACGTTAAGGGAGTGGAAGCCCTTGCGGCTGACAAAAGTACCTGGATTGCGATGGGGTGCCTTAAGGGCCACATGTGTGCAGTCAACGACATCCTGCACCCTTGGAAAGCCTGCCAGATTAGCTAATCCAACCGCACGCGCCGTGACACTTGCTTGATCCTTGGTGAAATGGATGTGATTGTGCGCAATGGCAAAGATGGCATTGGTTATCTGCGTGATACAAGTGTGTGCGGCCACCTGGGAGATGCTGCTGATGTCTGCTGCTGATCACTGGAATGAGCCTGAGGCAAAATAGTTGAGTGCGGTGGTGACTTTGACGGCCAATGGTAAGGGGTGTCCACCTGGTCCTCTGGCCTGCAGGTCTTGTTGCAGCAGTGCTCAGATGTCACCCACTACCTCTCGCGAAAGTCGGAGCCGCCTTTGGCACTGCTGCTCAGACATGTTGAGGTAGCTGACCCTATGTCTGTAGACCCTGTTTGGGAGGTATCTCCTGCACCAACGGGCTCCCATGCGCTGGCACCTTCTGGCCTGTGCAGCTTCAGGTGGGTGAGCAGCAGCTTGGCGCTCCTGTTGTTGCTGCTGCTGTTGGTGCTGCTGCTGTTGGTGCTGCTGCTGTTCATGGTTCTGCTGGTGCCGCGGCTAGTCTTTGTCTTCATCTAATGTCCAGAAGGGAAGGAAATAAATGGCTCCCATGCTTCTGGTATATGCCTCAGTTGAGGAAGCACTCAGTTAAGGTGGCGAGATGGGTTTCCCAGGAGGTCACACTGGAGATGGGTGTCAGGCTCCAAACTTCCACAGCTGTGGTTATGCCTTCTAAAAGATCCCCCAGACCTGAGACGACAAAGTCCTGCCACCTGCAAATGATGGCTGATCAAATCTCCTCTTTAATGGTTGAGCTGCAGCTGATAGTCAGCAATCCAATTGTGCTCCCACCAGGTTTCACCGTCGTGTTTCAGAACAGGCGTGTTTCATGTGGGAAAAGGGTTAAAATCGCAAAGGCCTTTCAAAATGGCATTATAGAGGCAATTTAGTGCTTGTTAAGTGCCTTAATGGCCTATCCCGCCTCTTGGAGGCGGGACGGAAACGGGACAATTAGACACGAATGAATGAAAATTGCTTGGAGGTGGGATGGAGGCGGAGTTGGGCCCGCCCGCCAGTTTTTGCAATTTTAACCCCCCACACGCCTCCAATCCCGCCTCCACGGCCCAATGAAAATCCTGCCCTATGACTCTATGGCAACAGTGATAGGAGACTTAATAGTGAGGGGCGCAGACAGGCATTTCTGTGGCCGCAGATGTGACTCCAGGACGGTATATTGCCTCCCTGGTGCCAGGGTCAAGGATGTCATTGAACGGCTGCAGGGTATTCTGAAGGGGGAGGGCGAATAATCTGAGGTCGTGGTTCACATTGGTACCAATGACATGGGTAGAAAGAGGGATGAGGTCCTGCAATAAGAATTTAAGGAGCTAGGTAGCAGATTAAAAAGCAGGACCTCAAAGGTTGTAATCTCTGGATTACTCCCGGTGCCATGTGCTAGTGAGTATAGGAATAGGAGGATCACAGAATCACAGAAACCCCACAATGCAGATAGAGGCCATTTCGGCCCATCGAGCCTGCACCGACACATATCCCACCTGATCCCCGTAACCCCTACACCAACACATATCCCACCCGATCCCCGTAACCCCACGTATTTAATCCCCCTAACACTAATGGTGAATTTATCATAGCCAATCAACCTAACCCACACATCTTTGGACTGTGGGAGGAAACCGGAGCACCCGGTGGAAACCCACGCAAACACGGGGAGAATGTGCAAACTCCACACAGACAGTCACCCGAGGCTGGATTCGAACCCGGGTCCCTGGCGCTGTGAGGCAACAGTGCTAACCACTATGCCACCGTGCTGATGATAGAGCAGATGAATGCGTGGCTAAAGAGTTGGTGCAGGAGGGAGGGCTTTAGTTTCCTGGATCACTGGGTCTGCATCTGGGGAAGGTGGGACCTGTACAAGTCGGACGGGTTGCACCTGAACCGGAACGGGACCAATATCCTTGCGGGGAGGTTTGCTGGTGCTGTTGGGGTGACGGCGGGGGGGGGGTTTAAACTAACTCGGCAGGGGGATGGGATATGGAGTGGAGCTATAGTAGGGGGTGATGCACAGCCAAATATAGAGGAAAAAACAAGTCAGTCTAGAAGGCAGAGCAAATATGTAATGGCACAAGGGAGTATGGCATGGCTGGATGGCATTTATTTTAATGCAAGGAGTCTTGCGAGTAAGGCAGATGAATTGAAGGTGTTGATGAACACATGGGAGTATGATATTGTTGCTATCACAGAGACATGGTTGAGGGAGGGGCAGGACTGGCAGCTCAATATTCTGGGGTATAGAATCTTCAGGCGAGACAGAGGGGGGTGCAAAGGAGGAGGAGGTGTCGCAATATTAATCAAATGTGGGAAGTCACACAACACCAGGTTATAGTCCAACAGCTTTATTTGAAATCACAAGCTTTCGGAGCGCTGCTCCTTCGTCAGGTGAAGTGAAGAGAAGCATACAGGCACAGCATATATAGTCAGAGAAAACTGCCAGATGATTACAGGTAATCTTTCTAACTGCCCTTTAGCACACCTCGGCAGAGAGATAATCACAGCAATCAAAGGTGTGAATGGTGTCCAAACAGGTCAGTCAGGAAAACATTACATCAAAGAACAATGAGGTGGGGTCACAAGGGGTCAAATGTTGCAGATGCTGGGGTCTGTATGAAAAACAGAGAAAAAACAAAAAACTTTGCTGGAAATCACAGCAGGTCCGGCCGCATCTGTGCAGAGAGAACAAGCCAACGACGACTCGAGTCTGGATGACTCTACATCAGGTGGGGTTACATGTAGCGTGACATGAACCTAAGATCCCGGTTGAGGCCATCCTCATGAGTGTGGAACTTGGCTATCAGTTTCTGCTCGACGATTTTGCGTTGTCGTGTGTCTCGAAGGCCGCCTTCGAGAATGCTTACCCGAAGATCGGAGGCTGAATGTCCTTGACTGCTGAAGTGTTCCCCGACTGGGAGGGAACACTCCTGCCTGGCGATTGTTGCGCGGTGTCCGTTCATCCGTTGTCGCAGTGTCTGCATGGTCTCGCCGATGTACCATGCTCCGGGGCATTCTTTCCTGCAACGTATGAGGTAGACAACGTTGGCCGAGTCACATGAGTATGTACCATGTACCTGGTGGGTGGTGTCCTCACGTGTGACGATGGTATCTGTGTTGATGATCTGGCATGTCTTGCAGAGGTTGCTGTGGCAGGGTTGTGTGGTGGCGTGGTCGCTGTTCTCCTGAAAGCTGTGTAATTTGCTCCGAACGATGGTCTGTTTGAGGTTAGGCAGCTGTTTGAAGGTGAGTAGTGGAGGCGTGGGGATGGCCTTAGCGAGGTGTTCGTCGTCGTCGATGACATGTTGAAGGCTGCGGAGAACATGGCGTCGTTACTCCGCTCCGGGGAAGTACTGGACGATGAAAGGTACTCTGTTGGTTGCATCCCGTGTTTGTCTTCTGAGGAGGTCTATGCGATTTTTCGCTGTGGCCCGTCGGAACTGTCAATCAACGAGTGGAGCGTCGAGTCGCGCGTCATATCCTGTATTATGTCCGTGTATAATTGAGACACGGACTGCAGGAGTTGATTATAACAAGTCTTTACTGAATGGAGACAACCTGGAAACTGAAACTACAGAAGCCTGCTAGGGCCTTTTATACAGGGGTGGTCACTGCCGGTACTGCAGCCTGAGACCAGTTATTCCCTTAAAGGTACATACACAACAATTCCTCCCCTTTCAGATAAACAGTACATAACATTCATTTAACAACTAAATAATAATTAATTACAATTACAATTACGGTTGCTAGATACATTGGTTGAAGTTAAGCAATTATAAGTTCAGTCTTTGAGGAGGCTTCCTGATTCTGTCTGGATAATGCCTCTTTGGGATATCAGGTTCTTCTGGCAAGGTTGCGTCGGGATCAATGTCGTTGTTTGGTTCGTCTGCTTCCAATATCACCGATTCCGCGGTAGATGCAATTGGTACTTCGGTTTCATTGCCAGGTATATCAGATCGTGGTGTGGAGTTGACGTTTTCCAGTGACTCTAGAATCTGGTCAGCATGGCGTCTTACAATGCTCTCTCCAACGTCCACGGTATACATTAGAGGTCCTTGCCGTGTACAGATCGTTCCTGGCTGCCATTTCTCTGTGCGGTAGTCCCGGGCCAAAACTGGTTGACCTATCTTAAAACTCCTGGTCGGCCTTTCATTCATATTCTGAAACTGCCTGTTCTCCACATCTCTTCTGACGCTTGGCTTAACCAAATCCAAGTGGCATCGTAGTCTTCGATTGAAGAACATCATGGCTGGAGTTTGGTTGGTTACCGCATGTGTCGCATTCCGATAGGCAAACAAGAAGTTATCCACCTTGTGTTGTAGGGGTATATCTTCATTACACATTGCCTTGATAGCCTTCTTGAATGTTTGAACAAACCTCTCGGCCAATCCATTAGTGGCTGGATGATATGGGGCGGATGTGTAATGCTTAACACCATTGTTCTTTAAGAACCTCCGGAACTCTTCAGACACAAACTGTGGTCCATTGTCAGAGCAAATCTGTTCAGGCAGCCCATTCCTGGCGAATATGGTTCGTAAGACTGATAGTTTTTTCTGTGGTGGTTGAGGACATTTTTATTACCTCTGGCCACTTTGAATGTGCACCCACCGCAATTAAAAACATCGAGTCCATAAAGGGACCAGCAAAATCAATGTGCACCCTTTGCCATGAAGATGAGGGCCACTCCCATGGATATAGCGGGGCTTGTGGTGGGGTGTTTTGGACCTTCTGGCATCCTGTACAGCTCTTGGTCATCTCTTCGATTTCTCTATCGATTCCCAGCCACCACACAAACGCTCTGGCTAAGTTCTTCATTTTTACCCCTCCCAGATGACCCTCATGAAGCTCATTGAGCACTCTATCCTTCAATTTGGGTGGAATTACTACTCTGGATCCACACATCAAGGTTCCTCTGCACACTGACAGCTGTTCTCTTCTCAGCGAGAATGCTGGCAGCAGTGGTTCGCCATGTGCTGGCCATCCCTTCGCCGTTAAATCATAGATCCAGGAGAGTGTCGGGTCATTTCGTGTTTCCTTTTCTATGTTTGCATTCGTCACAGGGAGACATTCGACTATAGTCGAGTGGAATAACTCCACTGGATCCACTGCCAGTTCTTCTTCCACCATCGGCAACGGTAGGTGCGACAATCCATCAGCATTCCCATGCTGTTTAGTTCCTTTGTACTCGATGTCATATTGGTGTGCCCCTAGGAAAAGGGACCACCTCTGTAGCCGTTGTGCCGTCATTATCGGTACGCCCTTCTGAGGGTTGAAAATGGAGACGAGAGGTTGATGATCAGTTAGTAGAGTAAATTTCTGACCGTGCAGGTAGTGATTGAACTTCTTCACCCCCCACACCAGGCTGAGGGCCTCTGTGTCAATCTGGGCGTAGTTACGCTCGGCTGAAGTTGACGAGCGTGACACAAAAGCTATCGGCCTCTCTGAACCATCAAGGAATTTATGTGACAGTACCGCCCCAACACCGTAGGGAGACGCATCACACGCCAGTCTTATCGGTAGTGATGGGTTGTAGTGAGCCAATACTTCTCTTGAAGTGATTAGGTCCTTACTCTTCTGAAAGGCCCGCTTACATTCATCGCTCCATTTCCATGCTACTCCCGTTCGGAGTAGGGCGTTCAGTGGATGCAGAATTGTGGACAAATTCGGCAAAAACTTATGGTAGTAATTCATCAATCCGAGGAATGACCTCAGTTGCGACACATTTTCAGGCGCTGGAGCCTTAACTACCGCTTCAATTTTGTCAAGGGACTTATGCAACCCCTCTTCATCAATCACGTGGCCACAATATGATATCTGTTTCTTAAAAAACTTCCACTTAGGGCGACTGGCTCGTAGCCCATGTTCACGTAGTCTAGTGAGCACCTGCTCTAGGTTGGCAAGGTGTTCACTGTCATCTTCAACTGTCACTAGGATGTCGTCCAAGTAACACTGAGTCCCCGGAATCCCTTGCAGGACTTGTTCCATCGCTCTTTGCCATATCGCCGGAGCTGATGCTACTCCGAATACCAGTCGATTATACTGGTAAAGACCTTTTTGAGTGTTTATCGGGAGATACTTCCTAGAGGATTCTTCAACCTCCATCTGCAAATATGCTTGTGCTAGGTCAATTTTTGTAAAACGCATCCCTCCAGATAGTGAGGCGAAGATATCATCTATCCTTGGAAGAGGATATTGTACTGGGTGAAGGATTGGGTTCACCGTCACCTTGAAGTCCCCACAGATGCGAACATTCCTTGGCTCCTCAGACTTATTGTTTAACATTTTCTTCATGACAGGAACGATGGGTGTCGCCCACTCGCTCCAGTCTACCTTAGATAACACGCCTGCATTCTCCAGATTCTCCAGCTCTGCCTCGACGGCTGGGGGAATTGCATATGGTACCGGTCTTGCTTTGAAAAACTTGGGAATTGCATTCTCCTCTATTTTTATCGAGGCGGTTATGCCTTTAAGAGTGCCCAGTTCTTGTTGAAATACCTCTTTGGCGTCAGCTAAGATTGTCGACAATCGTCCAGGAGTGACGTCGTCATCCTTTTTACCAGCCACCGTCAGTGCCTGAATGGAGTGCCAGTCTAAACTTATCTTTCTGATCCATTCACATCCCAATAACAGTGGTCCGCCATCTTGCAGAATGTAGAGATACAATTTCCGTATTTTCTTGCCGTTGTATTCGACAGGCACCCTTATTTTTCCTCTGGGGTATACTTTTTGCCCTGTATACGTCCTCAAGACAATGGATGTCTCTCTCAAGGGTATGTGTGAGAATAGCCGCTCATAGTCTCGTCGATTCATGACGGTTAGAGCTGATCCTGTATCCAATTCCATTTTTGACTTGGGACCCTGCTATCGTGTGGGTGACCCAACTGGTTCGGTGATCCTCTTTGCGATTACGTTGTGAAGTTTGAGACAGCTTAGTCTCTTGTTCCGGGATTCACTATCGCTCATCTGGTCTTCGGAACTACTGTCCGTCATCTTTTGTACTTTCCTGTATGGTTCCTTAGTAGCCTTTTTGTTGTCATTGGTCTTCTTCCCAGACCTGCAAACTCGTGCAATGTGTCCCACCTTTCCGCATTGCCTGCATATTTTGTCCTTGGACCAGCAGTCCTTCTGGTCATGGTTTGTTCTGCCGCAGTGATAACATTTTGCAAATCCCCGTGTCATTTCGTGGGTGCCGTATTCCTGTGGCTTTTGTTGTATTTCCGCAGCTCCCCTTGCTGCTGCTTCGTACGATACTGCCACGCTGAAAGCCTTATCTAGCGTCAGCTCTTTCTCTGAGAGTAACCTCTTCTGGGTTCCTTCACTCAGGAGTCCACAGACAAATTTGTCCCGTAAGGTATCTGTCAGTCCTGCTCCGAACTGGCAGTGCTTTGATAGCTTGCGTAGTTCCGTAAGGTAATCAGCATTGCTCTCCTTTTTATGCTGATTTCTCCTGTGGATTTTAAATCTTTCTGCTATCAGCAGCGGTGTAGGATTTAGGTGTTCCTGTAGGATAGCAACAATTTCATTAAAACTCTTCGCCTTCGGTTTGGCTGGAGTAATCAGGTCCCGCAATAGGCCGTACGTTCTTGCGCCCATTAAATTTAGCAATACCAATGCCTTTTTCTCATCGGCTATTTCGTTTGCCTCGCAATATACCTCGACTCATTCCACATACGTGGTCCAGTCTTCTGTTGCATTATCGAAGGCAGTGATATCGCCAGTCTTTGGCATCTTGAAAATCTAAGATGGCGCCTCCCGCGCTTTGCTTTCATCCCCGATGGATCAAAATGGCGCCTCCCGCGCTTTTCCTTCTTCCCCGCCGAGTTAAGATGGCGCCTCCCGCGCTTTCCTGCCGCTGCCGCTGCTGCCAACGCTGTTGCTGGCGATTATATTTATTTTACTATCCTGTAATGGCGACGCCCTATGGTCTTCGCGCCTCCCCGATCGCTGCTGCCAACGCCGCTCTCCGCGGTATTTTTATTTTTCTATCGCGCTTCAATATTTGCTCCGTTAATTGAAGAACCGTTCCCGCCGTGGAGCGGACCCTCTGGGACACTTCCCTCTCTTCTTAGGTCCGCACGCTGCCCGGCTGCGCCCTGTGTGCTCCACCCTCTCTCTCTCTCTTTGCTTCCCGACTCGCTGCCCGGCCCCGTTGCAGAGCCACCCGATTGAGCTCTAGCCTGCCACAGCCCAGGAAGGATCAGTGCACTACCTGCCACCAGCCCGACTAGCTGGAAAACCACAGACTGGAGACCAAGCCTGGCTCTCGACAGTCTCTCCTGCACTTTTCAATTCGATGATTTGGAGGGCGGTTGCCCACGGTCGACGCCCGTTTCTCGAGTTTCTTTGGATTATTTATTTTTTTTAATTTTTTTCTGGCTTTGACCTTCAATAACGTCGTCTGAGGTGCTGCCGAGTTGCAGGTAAGTTCGTTTATTACTCGTCGCCAGTATTATGTCCGTGTATAATTGAGACACGGACTGCAGGAGTTGATTATAACAAGTCTTTACTGAATGGAGACAACCTGGAAACTGAAACTACAGAAGCCTGCTAGGGCCTTTTATACAGGGTTGGTCACTGCCGGTACTGCAGTCTGAGACCAGTTATTCCCTTAAAGGTACATACACAACATCCTGTTCTTACGAGGGCGTCTTTCACCGTCTGTAGGTGTCCATCGCGTTCCTCCTCGTCTGAGCAGATCCTCTGTATTCGCAGGGCTTGTCCATAGGGGTTGGCTTCTTTAACGTGGTTAGGGTGGAAGCTGGAGAAGTGGAGCATCATGAGGTTGTCCGTGGGCTTGCGGTAGAGTGAAGTGCTGAGGTGTCCGTCTTTGATGGAGATTCGTATGTCCAAGAATGAAACTGATTCTGAGGAGTAGTCCATGGTGAGTTTGATGGTGGAATGGAAGTTGTTGATGTCATGGTGTAGTCTTTTCAGTGATTCTTCGCCGTGGGTCCATAGGAAGAAAATGTCGTCAATGTATCTGGTGTATGGCGTTGGTTGGAGGTCCTGTGCAGCGAAGAAGTCTTGCTCGAACTTGTGCATGAAGATGTTGGCGTATTGGGGTGCAAATTTGGTCCCCATGGCTGTTCCGTGTGTTTGGGTAAAGAACTGGTTGTCGAAGGTGAAGACATTGTGGTCAAGGATGAAGCGGATGAGTTGTAGGATGGCGTCTGGAGATTGGCTGTTGTTGGTGTTGAGTACTGAGGCTGTCGCAGCGATGCCGTCATCGTGGGGGATACTGGTGTAGAGTGCCAAGACGGCCATCGTGGCGAGGAGTGTTCCTGATTCAACTGGTCCGTGGGTGCTGAGTTTCTGTAAGAAGTCTGTAGTGTCGCAACAGAAGCTGGGGGTTCCCTGTACGATGGGTTTCAGGATGCCCTCGATGTATCCAGAGAGGTTCTCACACAAGGTTCCATTGCCTGATACGATAGGACGTCTGGGTGTGTTGGCTTTGTGTATCTTTGGGAGGCAGTAGAAGACTCCCATGCGGGGAGTACGTGGAATGAGGGCGCGTAGGATGCCCTGAAGGTCTGGATCTAAGGTCTTGATCAGTCTGTTGAGTTGGCGGGTGTGTTCTTTGGTCGGATCTGCGGGTAACTGTCTGTAGTGTTCCTGGTTGTCCAGTTGTCGGTATGCTTCTTTGCAATTGTCCATTCTGTTCTGTATGACGATGGCTCCTCCTTTGTCTGCTGGTTTGATAATAATGTTGCGGTTGGTCTTGAGAGCGTGAATGGCGTTGCGTTGTGCTCGGGTGACATTCTGGACTGTCTTGTGAGTGCGGCTGATGAATCTGGCGTTGATGCATCTCCTGACAGCTTGAGCATACATGTCAAGCTTAGGGCAGCAGCCCTCCGGAGGGGTCCAATTTGACTCCTTCTTCTTCGGTTGCTGCACCGCGGATCCCTCTGTCTGCTGTTCCAGATCATTGATTGTCTCATTGGGTTTGCTGCTGACATCTTGGGATTTGTGGAAGAATTCCCAGAGCCTCATTCTCCTGATGAATTCCTCTGTGTCTGCCGCGAGGCCGATGGGGTCCATTTTGGTGGTGGGGCAGAAATTGAGCCCTCGGCTGAGAACTTTGAATTCATCTGGTTGAAGGGTGTGGTTGGACCAGTTGATGATGGACTTCCCTGTGGTTCCAACCATGGTACTGGGGGAGGCTTGGTTGCTGCTGGTGGTGATGCCGAGTTTCTCAAGTTTCCTGTTCTTGGTGTGCATGTAGGCAGTGTAGTTCCGTTGCCTTTTCTGCTTGGCGGTGTCTCATAGCTGGTCTGCTGTGTCCTGAGCACAAGCTGAGAACATGGACTCTATCTTGGTTTCAAGGTTGCGGTGTCTGCTGTAGAGCTGGTGTACGAGATGGTTGAGGAGTGTGCGAGAGGTACGACGGCAGAGTCTCTCAGCGTAGTTTGTGTTGTAGGTCGACTTGAGTGGGTTCGTGATCTGTAGTCCTTTCGGGATCTTGTCTGCTTTCTTGCATCTCTGTAGAAACTTGATGTCTGTGTCTGTATCTCTCTGCCGAGGTGTGATAAAGGGCAGTTAGAAAGATTACCTGTAATCATCTGGCAGTTTTCTCTGACTATATATGCTGTGCCTGTATGCTTCTCTTCACTTCACCCGACGAAGAAGCAGCGCTCCAAAAGCTTGTGATTTCAAATAAAGTTGTTGGACTATAACCTACATTTGTCTACCCCAGTCCAACACCGGCATCTCCACATTAATGTTAATCAAGGAGTCAATTACGGCAGTAAGGAGGGATGATATCTTAGCAGGTTCCTCTAATGAGGCCATATGGGTAGAACTTAAAAACAAAAAGGTGGCAAGCACTTTGCTGGGAGTGTACTATAGGCCCCCAAACAGTCAGGGGGAGATAGAGGAACAGATACGTAGGCAAATCTCAGAGAAGTGTAGAAATAATAGGGTAATAATAGTAGGGGATTTCAACTGCCCCAATATTAACTGGGATAGTCAGAGTGTGAAAGGCTTAGAGGGTGCGGAATTCTTCAAGTGCATTCGGGAGAGCTTTTTGAGCCAGCATGTAGAAAGTCCTACAAGAGAGGGGGCGGTACTGGACCTAATTCTAGGGAATGTAGCCGGGCAAGTGGTAGAAGTGTCAATAGGAGAGCATTTTGGAGACAGTGACCATAATTCGGTGAGATTTAATGTAGTCATGGAAAAGGACATAGATGGATCAGAAATAAAGGTTCTAAATTGGGGGAAGGCCGATTTTAATATGATAAGGCAGTATCTGGCCAAAGTGGACTGGGATCAGACACTTGTAGGAAAATCCGCATCAGAGCAGTGGGAGTCATTCAGAAAGCAACTAGAGAGAGTACAGCACCAACATGTTCCCGTAAAGGTCAAGGGTGGGGCCAACAAGTCCAGGGAACCCTGGATGTCAAGGGATATACAAGAATAGATTAGGAAAAAAAGGGAGGCTTTTGGCAGATACAAAGGACTTAAAACAGTGGAAGCCCTAGAGGAGTATAGAAAGTGCAGGGGGTACTTAAAAAAGAAATTAGGAGAGCGAAGAGGGGGCATGAAAAAACACTGGCGGGCAAAATAAAGGAAAATCCCAAGGTATTTTATAAGTATATTAAGGGCAAGAGGATAACCAGGGAAAGAGTAGGGCCCATTAGGGACCAAAGTGGCAATCTTTGTGTAGAGCCGGAAGATATAGGTGAGGTTTTAAATGAATATTTTGCATCTGTTTTCACTATGGAGAAGGACGATGTAGGCATAGAAATCAGGCAAGGGGATTGTGATACACTTGAACAAATTAGTACTGAGCGGGAGGAGGTATTGGTAGTTTTAGCGGGCTTAATAGTGGATAAATTCCCAGGCCCAGACGAGATGTGCGAGGCAAGGGAGGAGATTGCAGGGGCTCTGACACAAATTTTCGGAACCTCTTTGGCCACAGGGGAGATGCCAGAGGACTGGAGGACAGCTAATGTAGTACCATTATTCAAGAAGGGTAGTAGGGATAAACCAAGGAATTACAGGCCATCAGTGGTAGGGAAATTATTGGAAAAAATTCTGAGGGACAGAAATAGTCTCCACTTGGAGAGGCAAGGATTAATCAGGGATAGTCAGCATGGCTTTGTCAGGGGGAGATCATGTCTAACCAATTTGATTGAATTTTTCGAGGGGTTGACTAGGTGTGTGGATGAGGGTAGTGCAGTTGATGTAGTCCAAATGGACTTCAGTAAGGCTTTTGACAAAGTCCCGCATGGGAGACTGGGCAAGAAGGTAAGAGCCCATGGGATCCAGGGCAATTTACACATGGAATCCAAAATTGGCTTAGTGGCAGGAAGCAGAGGGTGATGGTCGAAGGTTGTTTTTGTGACTGGAAGCCTGTGTCCAGTGGTGTACCGCAGGGATAGGTGCTGGGTCCCTTGCTGTTTGTGGTGTACATTAATGATTTAGATATGAATGTAGGAGGTATGATCAGTAAGTTCGCAGATGACACGAAAATTGGTGGAGTGGTAAATAGGGAGGAGGGTAGCCTCAGGCTATAGGACGATATAGACGGGTTCATCAGATGGGCAGAACAGTGGCAAATGGAATTTAACCCTGAAAAGTGTGAGGTGATGCATTTTAGGAGGACTAACAAGGCAAGGGAATACACTATGAATGGTTGGACCCTAGGAAGGACAGAGGATCAGAGGGACCTTGGTGTGCATGTACATAGATCCCTAAAGTCAATAGGACAGGTAGATAAGGTGGTTAAAAAGGCATATGGGATACTTGCCTTCATTAGCCGAGGCATAGAATATAAGAGCAGGGAGGTTATGATGGAGCTGTACAAAATGCTAGTTAGGCCACAGCTGGAATACTGTGTGCAGTTCTGGTCGCCATACTATAGGAAGGATGTGATTGCATTGGAGAGGGTGCAGAGGAGATTCACCAGGATGTTACCTGGACTGGAGCGCTTCAGCTATGAGGAGAGACTGGACAGGCTGGGGTTGTTTTCCTTGGAGCAGAGAAGGCTGAGGGGAGACCTGATTGAGGTGTACAAAATTATGAGGCGCATAGATAGGGTAGGTATAAAGGAACTTTTCCCCTTAGTATAGCGTTCAATAACCAGGGGGCATAGTTTCAAGATAAGGAGCAGGAGGTTTAGAGGGGATTTGAGGAAAAAGTTTTTCATCCAGAGTGGTTGGAATCTGGAACTCACTGCCTGAAAGGGTGGTAGAGGCAGGAACCCTCACAACATTCAAGAAGCATTTAGTTGAGCACTTGAAACACCATAGCATACAAGGCTACGGACCAAGTGCTGGAAAATGGGATTAGAATAAACAGGGATTGATGGCCGGCACGGACATGATGGGCTGAAGGGCCTCTTTCTGTGCTGTATAACTCTATGACCTCACATCCTTGGAGGAGACGACGCTGGCCATTCTTGGTAGGAGCATGGCTGAGCTCTTGGCCAGCGTCGGGGCTGAAAGGATACAAGATGCTGGCATCCTCATACGTTATACCCCTTCTGGCATGCACCTCATGCTTTCCCGCCCTCCCATCACCGCAATTCCACCCTTGTGCCTTCCTCATTTCTCACACCTGTAAGGGGGTTTTCTCCGATACTGGTCCCCCATTGCACACAGTACTTGGACGTCAGGATTTATAAGAACAAAATACACACGGCACAGGGCTTTGTCTCAACCTTTGATTCGTTCGTTTATTGAACACACACACACAATTACCTTCCCAGTATAAATCCCTACTATTTATATCACGCTAACAACCCCGAAATACAAACCCCTACGCAAGGGTCATTTGCATTGACACAATATGACACAGTTAAACCCGTCCGTTATTTGACTGTTACATATAAAGTTACCCAGACTCAATCACAAAACCCTTATTGTGATCTGACTGAAACTTACAAACTTACTCAGACTCAATCACAAAACCCTTATTGTGATCTGACTGAAACTTACAAACTTACTCAGACTCAATCACAAAAGCCCCCTCTATGATTTGACTGAAACATACAATCACTACTCCCGATCGGCTGTCTCTTGGAGTTGATTGTAGGCCCGAATCTTTCTGTTCGCTGTTCTTCCATTGGCTTCGCACACCACTCTCTTCAAAGTGCCTCTTACTTTAAACCAAAACCAACCTGCAGTATCTTGAAACACATATCCTAGCCCCCTCCTGAGCATACGATGGCCTTTTCAAAATGTGTGAATGTCTCTAGCAGAGAACTCTTGATGGCTAATTGTCCCTTATATTGTCCATTGATTAGAGATACCTTTCTGACAATGCAACCTTCCCAAGGTGACTGCATATGCTAGTTGTTGGTTTCCGTTAGCATTCATGTTCAAATGGTTCAAGGCCCGGCCCATTGTCTAGGCCTGCACCAATACTAGTTATTCTGGAGCCATGGTCTTCTTTAACAATATAACCCCTTAAGGTAAATGTATGTGCGAATGTTCTTGTTCAGAAGCATTCGTATTTTAGATTGTCTGTGATCATTGATATCCAGTCTCTTGATGGTTCGTCTGCAATGTTTGAATTAACCCTTTATTGCCCATCTCTTTTTGCGAGCTGTACAGTTCTGGGTTTTTATATTTCATAGTCAATTTTTACCATTGTGGGGGAGGAACAGATCCTACATCTCCCCCCTTTAATATCTCTTACATTAGAGATATTACTTCCTTCCATTCTTCTGCCGTGGAGGGTGCATTGTCAGTCCCAGCCAAATCTCACGTTTTTTTTACACATTCTATACATTTGATTCTATAATAATCCCAAATCCCCTTTATACAGTCTTTCCCGTTTTTCCCTTTTTACCCGTCGTTTCGTTTTACACGATAACTTGAACAGATATAACACCATAATTCATTATGCAATTATCAATACATGTGAGGCAATTCGGATTCAGGAAGGAATTTCAATATTAAACCCAATGTCCCACCAAGGTGGGGGTGGTCATTTCCCTGATTTCCTCTTGCATTTCTCTGTTTTCCTGCTGGAGAGTGTAGTAATGTTTTTGGAAAAACTCCACTTCCTTTACCAGTTTTGTCAAATGCTCAGGTAATGGCAGGATATCATATCCAAAATGTATAATCTTCTCGTAATTCCTGTCCCTCAATCTCATTACCCTCCCCCAGTATCCTCTTTAGCTGATCCCGTAAGGTATTGACCTGCATTTGCAGCTGGGCATCATCTATACTATTGACCAGTGACATCCCCGTATTAAACACCGTGGCCGCATCATTGATAAATCCCCTCTTCCTTCTCCCCAAGGCGGTGTGACTGTTGTCATCTCGTTTATACAAATCCTTCCAACTTTCATCCCCATAGTTCAAGTCGTAGAATTGCCGGAACATTTCTTTTAATAGTTTCTCGTACAATTTTTCCATTTCAGCTGGGCATCAGCGGGGTAGCCGTACCTTTGTCAAATTAAGGATGACAGGTGCTACCTCGTACTGCACGTCATGGTACAACACCTTCCCTGTTGGAATCAGTACTAACCCATTCCTAGGTCCGGGTGTCATTATGGGACACTATGGGGTGGATTTTGATACTGGAGGCGTGTAGGAGGCGGGTCTACAACTTTTGGGGTTGTAGTCCCGCCTCCATCGAGTTGTGGCCAACCCACGTGATCTTCACTTGATTGACCTTGTTGAGCCTGCCCAGCGGGCTCAGCAGGCCAATTAAGGGCCACCCGGCAGCAGGTGACGTCACAGATTGACATTTCATCTGTCAAAAGCTTTTGACAGATGAAATATCAGTGTTTGACAGCTCTTTGAAGCTGTCAAACACTAACAACCTGTACACTAAGTTAATTCCTTCCTCTCAGGCTGATTTAGAGATCTCTCCAGAACAGAAAGCTGAATGCTGCAACTTTTGACAGCTCACGGCCATTCTGCTTTCTGTGTTGGTGAGATGAGGGACTCCCGAGACCTGAAGGAAGGAAGGCTGTAAAGGTAAGTAAAACTTATTTAAACACTTTACACACACCAAACACACTTACCTCTGCACTCATGCACACATCACTCACCTGAACACCGGACATCTCGAACCCTCCAAGCCCTTCAGCCCGATGGTCCGCCTCGCTAACTTGGCGTGGTTTGGAGCTGTCGGGAATCCCACACTTCAGCGATAAAAATAGGGATTAGGCTAAAAACTGCCTGTTAACTACCTGTTAACAGGCAGTTAATTGGCACTAATCCCCTTCCCGCCTCGGGGAGGCGGGTCCCAGCACAGGTTGGGTATCCGCCTCCTTTGAAACTGGCATGGAGGCGGGTTCGGGGCGGGATGGGTTCGTGCCCCCCGATTTCGCGATTTTAACCCCCCACACGCCTCCAATCCCGCCTCAACGGCCCAATGAAACTTGAGCCCTTAACATCTTTATCCCGTGTCTTTGGGGCTGATGGTAGGGGCTTCTTATCATGCACTACTAGTTCAGTAGCATTGACTGCGTTTGGAGGATCTGGGACCACACACGAATCGAAACTCTGAGTCCAGCTTATTCCAGACCCGTAATCTTGCCATTGCCGTTTAAAAGCAATAGACACCCCCTTCTGGCATTTACGTTCCGATCCTCCCACACACACATAAGTCCCTTGTTCCTCCTTCCACCACTTGTCCCAACATAATTTCACCCCTCCCTTTGTCCCCACAATCGATCTGTACGAGTCGTTCCCCAATCTTTCCAATCCATGGATTCATTACCCTTTGTCTTGTCTGTTTTCTGTAGCCACCACCACCATCCCATGGAGATACTTCCCCAGCATTCTAGGCAAACTTGCCTTCCCTCGTTCACCAGTACCTTTTTGGTGGTGATATTTAATTTGGGGCAGGGCACTGATGCTTCACCAAATTTGTAACCAGTATAATTGGAATATTTAGTGGAATTTGACCCCAACCAATCCGGCCATTCTCCCTCATGGAAGTATGTAGCTATCCCGTCAGTGCCCCGTGCTCTACCTCCCTGTGTTACGGTGGGCCCGGCTCCTCCCATACACCCGTAAGTAAACGACATCTCGATGTCGCCTCGCTCCATCTGTCCTGACCTGATCAGGGTTACCAACAGGCCCAGCCACAGAGTGCATTCCATCCTGCGTCCTCCGTTCGACTCGCCTCTGCAAAGAAAAGAAAAGAAAAATAGCACCACTCTGTGAGAGGTCTTCCCTCCACAGGTCAAACTTAGGTTATATACATATTATAAAAGTCCAAAGATGTGCGGGTTAGGTTGATTGGCTATGATAAATTGACCCTTAGTGTTAGGGGGATTAAATACGTGGGGTTACAGGGATAGGGTGGGATATGTGTTGGTGTAGGGGTTACGGAGATCGGGTGGGATATGTGTCGGTGCAGGCTCGATGGGCCAAAATTGCCTCTATCTGCACTGTGGGGTTTCTGTGATTCTGTGATACATGCTGTGATTGCTGCAATCACCGCATCCCTTCTTCCTTACTGTCCGGTTGGAGCCTCTTGCAGCTCGGGGTCGGTGTGCAAGGAGGCATCCAAGGCACCCTAGGTCGGGGTGTTCATCTACTCCTTCTCACCGCTCTGCTCTCTGGGTTTTCGTCATCATCCTACAACATGGGAGGAAAACTTACATTGGTCAAACTCATGATCATTCCCTGGGCTCTGGTTCATTTTATTCCCCTCTTCCTGGGGTCATAGAGTTTACATTGATTAATGTGGAACCACTTTGTCCGTTTTGGCAACTGCACTGCGTAAACCATAGAGCTTGCCTTGTCCACTATACTGTACAGCCCCATGTACAGTGGCTCGAAAGCCCCTACCCAGGCATAATTTCTCACCATGACCTGGTCCCCTACCTTCCACTCCTGTACTTTCTGTGGCTCTAACAGCATTCTATTCTTCTGGTGCTGACTTCCCATGTTATTTGTGGCTTCCCATTGAACTTTCCTCAAGGTCTCATACAGGCCTTTTATGAACCTGTCCCGGTTGACCTCCCTCATTTGAGCTTCAGTCAGGACCGGTACCAACACCTCATTGCCCTACCAGTCATCAGCTCATACAGAGAGTGTCCTGTGCTTTTGGAGAGGCTGGCCCTGATATTCATGAGAACTAGAGGCAGGACCTCGTCCCATTTCTTTGGGTACCCTCCCATCTCCTTCCTAAGCCTTTCCTTTAAAGTCCAGTTCATCCTTTCCACTATTCCCGATGATTGGGGGTTGTGGGCCACATGTTATTTTCCCTGTATCCCTAAAAGTTTCAGGGTGGTAATGCCCAGGATTGTGTGCAGCAATGGGGCGATTACTAACGGTTTCCCGTTGACAGACTTGAATCCTCGTCTAGCCCATATTGCCAGATATTCAATGCAAGAATTGCACGTGAACATCGAGTCTGAGCATACTTTGTAGGGGGTTGGGAATGCCTCGGGATACGTGACCACATAGCTACAGCCTCAAGCTTGGCCTGCTGTGCACTCAGTGTGCTGGGGAGTTTGATGGCTTTCTCTATTCCAGCCCCTGGGTCATAAATTCCACACCCTGTCCTACGCTCTCCATTTGTCACCGAGCTGGACCCATCCACATATATATCTCTCCCTGTCAGATGTTGCCCAGCCCAGAATCCCATGTCTACATCCCATACCCCTTCTACCGTGCACACGTGATTCATCCCTGGATAAATCACGTTCAAGGCCAGCTTAGGTTCCGCCAATCTTTCCACCCTCAGGTTCATCTGGGAGAGTAGCAATGTCCAGCAGGCAATAAGATTGCTACTCACTGTCCCATCTTTTATCCTGCTGTCTAATAGCATCTGTGTCGGGGTATGACATGTCAGTAAGGTTATTAAAGATGACCCCGTAAATAATTGGAAACGTTTGATGGCCCAATAGCTCACCAAAAGGTGTCTTTCACTGTTCGAGTAACCCCTCTCTACATCTGTCAGGGTTCGGGAGGCGTAAGCCACTGGCCTCAACTTGTCATGCCGTTCTTGGAGCAACACTGCACTCAAACTATCCCCAGTAGTTGCTACCTCCAGATAAAAATCTTCGTTCCCATTTATTGCTCCTAGAGCGGGTGCAGTTTGTAAATTTTCCTTTAGGTGAGTAAATGCCTCCTTACAACTCTCATCCTATCCTACTCCTTTCCTAAGGAGTCTAAGCAAAGGGGCTGCTGTGGCTGCATAGCCTTCAATAAAATCACTGCAATACCCTGTCATACCAAGAAAAGATCTCAACCCAGTTACACTCTTTGGAGTGGGTAGTTCCTGTACTGCCCTCCTCTTCGCCTCATCTATAGCCCTTTCCCCTGCCCTAATCGTCAATCCTAAGAATTTCACCTCCTCCTGTCCTATTTGGGCTTTCTTGGGGTTTGCCTTAAACCCTGCCTCCCCCAACAGCTTTAGTAGCTCGTCCAGTATTGGCCCGTGGTCCTCTGCACTTTCTGAGAATAATAATAGGTCATAGAGTCATAGAGTCATAGAGTAATACAGCACGGATAGAGGCCCTTCGGCCCATCGTGTCCATGCCGGCCATCAAGCCCTGTCTAATCTAATCCCATATTCCAGCATTTGGCCCGTAGCCTTGTATGCTATGGCATTTCAAATGCTCATCCAAATGCTTCTTAAATGTTGTGAGGGTTTCTGCCTCCACAACCCTTTCAGGCAGTGAGTTCCAGACTCCAACCACCCTCTGGGTGAAAAAGTTCTTTCTCAAATCCCCTCTAAACCTCCCGCCCTTTACCTTGAATCTATGCCCCCTAGTTATTGACCCCTCTACTAAGGGGAAAAGCTCCTCAGCATCCATCCTATCTATGCCCCTCACAATTTTGTACACCTCAATCATGTCCCCCCTCAGCCTCCTCTGCTCCAAGGAAAACAAACCCAATCTGCCCAGTCTCTCTTCATAGCTGAAGCGCTCCAGCCCTGGTAACATCCTGGTGAACCTCCTCTGCACCCTCTCTAACGCGATCACATCTTTCCTGTAGTGTGGCGACCAGAACTGCACACAGTATTCCAGCTGTGGCCTAACCAGTGTTTTATACAGCTCCATCATAACCTCCTTGCTCTTATATTCTATGCCTCGGCTAATGAAGGCAAGTATCCCATATGCCTTTTTTACCACCTTATCCACCTGTTCCGCCGCCTTCAGGGATCTGTGTACCTGCACACCCAGATCCCTCTGACCCTCCGTCTTGCCTAGGGTCTTTCCCTTCATTGTGTATTCCCTTGCCTTGTTAGACCCCCCAAAGTGCATCACCTCGCACTTTTCCGGGTTAAATTCCATTTGCCACTGTTCCGCCCATCTGACCAACCCATCTATATCGTTCTGCAGACTGAGGCTACCCTCCTCGCTATTTACCACCCTACCAATTTTAGTATCATCCGCGAATTTACTGATCATACCCTTTACATTCATATCCAAGTCATTAATGTAGACCACAAACAGCAAGGGACCCAGCACCGATCCCTGTGGTACCCCACTGGCCACAGGTTTCCAGTCACAAAAACAACCTTCGACCATCACCCTCTGCCTTCTGCCACTAAGCCAGTTTTGTATCCAATGTGCCAAGGCACCCTGGATTCCATGGGCTCTTACCTTCTTGACCAGTCTCCTGTGGGGGACTTTATCGAAGGCCTTACTGAAATCCATGTATACCACATCCACTGCGTTACCCTCATCCACACACCTAGTCACCCCCTCAAAAAATTCAATCAAATTAGTCAGACATGATCTTCCCTTGACAAAGCCATGTTGACTATCCCTGATTAATCCTTGCCTCTCCAAGTGGAGACAAATTTTGTCCCTCAGGATTTTTTCCAGTAATTTTCCTACCACTGATGTTAGGCTCACTGGCCTGTAGTTCCCCGGTTTTTCCCTACTACCCTTCTTGAATAATGGTACTACATTAGCGGTTCTCCAGTCCTCTGGCACATCCCCTGTGGCCAGAGAGGTCCTGAATATATGTGTTAGAGCCCCCGCAATCTCCTCCTTTGCCTCACACAGCAGCCTGGGGTACATTTCATCCGGGCCTGGGGATTTATCCATTTTTAGGCCAGCTAAAACCGCCAATACCTCCTCCCTCTCGATGTTAATATGTTCGAGCATATCACAGTCCCCCCGCCCTATTTCTATGTCTACATCGTCCTTCTCCATAGTGAAAACAGATGCAAAAAATTCATTTAGAACCCCTCCTACATCTTCCGGCTCCACACACAGATTGCCACTTTTGTCCCTAATGGGCCCTATTTTTTCCCTAGTTATCCTTTTACCCTTAATATACTTATAAAACATCTTCGGATTTTCCTTTATTTTGCTCGCCAGTGTTATTTCATGGCCCCTCCTTGATCTCCTAATTTCTTTTTTAAGTATCCCCCTGCACTTTTTGTACTCCTCTAGGGCTTCCTCCGTCTTTAGCCTTTTGTATCTACCAAAAGCCCTCCTTTTTTTCCTAATCCATTCCCGTATATCCCCTGACATCCACGGTTCCCTGTGGTTTTTGGAACCACTCTTGACCTTTATGGGAACATGTTGCCCTTGTATGATCTCAATCTCCCTTCTGAAAGCCTCCCATTGCTCCGATGCGGATTTTCCTACAAGTAGCTGATCCCAGTCCATTTTGGCCAGATCCTGCCTTATCCTATTAAAATCGGCCTTCCCCCAATTTAGAACCTTTATTTCCGGCCCATCCCTGTCCTTTTCCATGACCACCTTAAATCTTACCATATTATGGTCACTATCACCAAAGTGCTCACCTACTAGCACTTTTTCCACTTGGCCGGCCACATTCCCTAGAATTAGGTCCAGTACCGCCCCCTCTCTTGTAGGACTTTCTACATGCTGGCTCAAAAAGCTCTCCTGGATGCACGTCATCCACGTACTGGATCAACTGGCTAGGCTGACTGAAATTCTTTAAAGCATTAGCCATGCACTGATGGAAAATCGAAGAACTGTTATGAAACCCTTGCGGGAGGGGAGGCACGGCCACGTATACTATTGCCCTTTGAATGTAAAGGCAAATTTATACTGATCCTCCCATCTTACTGGGATAGACCAGAGCCCGTTAGCTATGTCCAGTATAGTGAACGTCATTGCCTCTGCAGGGATATTCCCTATTAGATCGGCTACTGATGCTGCCGTGGGTGCGCATGCTGGAATACCTTTATTAAGAACCCAATAGTCTCCCGTGGCTCTCCATAACTGATCGGGCTTCTTAACTGGCCATAGGGGTGAATTTATTTGGGTCGCTATCGGTTTCAGTACCCCCTGTTCCACGAAGGAGCTCAGTGCAGTTTCCAAGTCCTTCTCTGCCTCCTGGGGAAAACTATACTGTTTCTGAGGTCGTGATATTGGATCCCCGTGTACCTCCACCTCTACCCCCGTTACCCTACCACAATCATTTCAGTGAGTGGCAAACACTGCGAGATTATTTTTCACATACCCCCGATACCTTTCTGGGGTGTTACCGACCAATTGTTCCAAGTCATAGCTACCCTTCGGTTTCATAGTACAGGCGCTACCTTTCACTTTCTCCGCCTTGGGGATAACTAGAACTTCCTTGGGTTTATCTGCACCAACCGCCCCCCCATAGACAGTGGTTTCTCATATCCATGATCACATAGTGGGCCAGCATAAAATCAGCTCTGAGGACCCCCGCGCCAGGCTGATCCCATTGCATCAGTACGCATTCCCACTTAGTGACAAGGGGTCCTAACCCTATAGACAAAGGTTTCGATACCACCCCAGTCTGCTTGTTCCCTGTGAAACCCACTAATTTAAACGGGACCCTGCTTGACCATGGAGAAGTGGTCGGGTTTGGTGAGTGAACCACCGTACTGGAAGCTCTAGATACTTTCCCCAAACGGCCTCTACCCTGATCTCTACACAAGGTCTGCCCCACTCATCATAGGTGAGCGGGCACAGGTACTCGGGCTGGGTGTGTCCTAGTCATGGGAGAAGTGGGGGTGCGCTGGGCTTTTCACTGCATACGGCAGCGTCCAGCTTTCCCTGGTCTTTGCCCAGAACCTGCTGTAACGCGGTCACTAGAAGTTCCACCGGGTCTTCTACTCTCTCCTTCTCCGCCTCTACTACCCACGGTTTTGACCCTGAGGGACCCCCGTATCCTGGTTTTTCCCTTTTTGGGAACTTGCACTCCCTGTTTCAGTGTCCCATTCTCCCACAATTAAAGCACACCTGGGATCGGTCCACCTTAATCCCCTCCTGCTTCCATATTTTTCTACCATCCATGCTTCCCTTTGTATTGATTTCTTTGTGGGTTCAATGATGAGACATTTATGAAAGAGAATGAGTTTTAATCTAAAGTCTGTTCAACTCTTTATACAGCATTTCAGGAGACACCCTGCTAGTGATGCATCTAGAATGAAACTGAAACTAAACCAAACTGCTTGTCTCTGTCACATGACCTCTGCTGGTCAGGCATAAGTAATCAATCAGGCAACTATGCTGGTAAGACATGATAATCAAACAGGCAAATAACATCACTATTTGCTGATATCATTACATCTCCTTTTCTTAAAACAAAAGTATTTTACTTTTAACTAACAACATGTTTTCTTTGTATTAATCTGCATTTTAACTGTAACACTTAATGAACTTACATTATCATTATCATGATCAAGGTTTTTTAATCTTGCTTTGTGTGTTCACATGAAATATGTAAATACACTAGAACTTGAAGACAGAATAAGATAACATTACTTCCTTCTATAACAATAGTCCTTAAATTTGCTCAATGAGTCTCTCAGGAGGCTTCACGTGTCTTGAGGATTTTCTGATTGATTGTCCTTGAATCTGAGTTGTTGCCTCAGATGATGGTTTCTCAGCTGTGTGATCAGGCTGTTCAACAGTATCAGTCTCTTGACCTGCTGTGGCTGGTCCCATGAGAAGATCTCGACGATTTCTTCTCAGAACAGCACCCTCATCTGTCTGAATGGTGTATGATCTTGGTTGAACTTCACTCAGGACAGTTCCCTTCTGAGTCCATGTGTTTGTTTTGTCTTTCAACCTTACTTGGTCACCAGTGTGGAGTTCAGGTAGGTTTTGTGTTCCTCTGTCATAGTAGTACTTTTGCTTTTCTTTCTGTTGTTCTTTGAACTTCCTCACTTTCTCCCCCTCTTTTGTTTTCAGGAGGTTCTCCAGGATGGGTAGGTTTGACCTTAGCCGACGTCCCATAAGGAGTTGGGCTGGTGACATACCACACTCGAGCGGCGTTGTGCGGTATACAAGCATGCTCTGGTAGAAGTCAGTTCCACTGTCTTTTGCCTTGTACATCAGTCTTTTCACTGTCTGGACCGATTTTTCCACTAGACCATTGGACTGTGGAAAGTGAGGACTTGACGTTGTGTGGACAAAGTCCCACTCTTTGGCAAAGTGTCGGAAACTTGCATTGTAAAACTGAGGTCCATTGTCTGTGAAGACCTCGCTTGCCACGCCATGTCTGGAGAATATGGCTTTCATACATGTTATCACAGCATCTGCTGTGGTGGTGTGCAGTCTACAAACCTCTGGATACAGGGAGTAATAGTCTGTGACTACAAGATAGTCCTTCCCTTGACATATGAATAGGTCAGCGGCTACCCTCTGGTAAGGTCTGTCTGGTGCTGGGTGTGGCTTTAGTGGTTCTACCGGATTACTTGCTCGATATTTCAGGCATATTGTGCAGTTCGACACCTCATTTGTCACATCTTGGTTGATTCGTGGCCAGTACATCACCTCTTGTGCTCTTTTCTTACACTTTTCGATTCCCAGATGTCCTCCATGGATCCTTTTTAGCATCTCTTTTCTCAGACTCTTTGGGATTACTATTTTACTTCCTTTGTAGATGATGTCTTCGACCACTGATAGTTCCTCCCTGCAGTTCCAGTACTCTGCCATGTCAGGTGAGCAGTCTTGCTTCATGTTGGGCCATCCATCCAAGATGCTTTTCCTCAGTCATCTCATTGTCTCATCTTTGTTTGTCTCATTCTTTATGAGCTCCATTTTTGCATCTGCTATGGGCAGTGCACTTGTGATCATGTCCACGTAGGCGTTCACTTTTTCATCCATTGTGGTGTTTGCGGGCTCACTTGGGTCAACAGCTCTGGACAACGTGTCTGCTGTATACATCAGCTTACCCGGTGTGTACGCAACATTCAGTGTATAGCATTGCTGCCTGATCATCATTCTTTGTATTCTAAGCAGACAGCTATTTAGTGGCTTTTGGAACAATGCAATCAAGGGCTTATGGTCAGTCTCTACACTGATAGCTTGTCCTGTCACAAACTGGTGAAATCTTTCACAGGCGTATGTGATGCTGAGCAGCTCCTTTTCTATTTGAGCATATCGCGTCTCCGCGTCTGTCATTGAGCGCGATGCATATGCAATAGGTTGCCAGTAGTCATATTTTTGCAGAAGAACGGCACCGAGCCCATTCTGTGATGCATCTGATGATATCTTGATGGGTCTCGCTGGGTCATAAAACCTCAGAACTGGTTCCTCTGTGAGCAGTTTCTTTAGATCGCTCCATGACTTCTCATGCTCATGATTCCATTCCCATTCTATGTTCTTTTCAGTTAGTCTTCTCAGTGGCGCCATCTTTTCTGAGAGGTTGGATATGAATTTACCCATGTAGTTGATCATTCCATTAAACCTCTGCACGTCCTTTTTGCATTGTGGCTTTGGCATATTCTCAATGGCGGACACCTTTCTGGGATCTGGTCTGATGCCCTCACTGCTAAGGATATCTCCCACGAATGTCAGTTCTGTCACCCCGAGCTGGCATTTCTCTCTATTCAGCTTCAGGTTTGTTTTCCTTGTTGCTTCCAGCACTTTTTTCAGTCTCTCGTCATGCTCAGTTCTCATGGTTCCCCATACTATGATGTCATCCATTGATGTATCAACTCCCTCCAGGTGCTCATAGATCATATGGATAGTCTTGTGATACACTTCAGGAGCTGAGGCAATGCCAAATGGTAACCTTAGGAATCTGTATCTCCCAAATGGACTGTTGAACGTGCACAGTCTTGAACTTGCCTCGTCCAGCTTCATCTGCCAAAATCCTGATGATGCATCTAACTTGCTGAAATACTTTGCATTTGCAAACTGTGCCATGATTTCCTCACATGTAGGAAGCTTGAAGTGCTCTCTCTTTATTGCTCTGTTTAGATCTCTTGGATCCAGGCAAATTCTGAGCTTTCCATTCTTTTTGTCCACAACGACGAGGGAACTCACCCACTCAGTTGGCTCATCTATCTTCTGAATCATGTTCAGACTTTCCATCCTGTCCAACTCTGCCTTCAGTTGCTTTTGAAGAGCAAACGGAACTTTTCTGCATGGATGTATGACCGTTGGCATACTTTTATCTACTCTGATCGTGTGTTCTCCTGGCAGGCAGCCTAGACCCTTAAATAGGTCGTTGTACTCTTTCATGAGTTCATCATAGACTGTCTCTCCTTCGCTTTCCACAATGAGGACTCTCTTTACCAGGTTCAGTCTCTCACAGGCTTTTAAACCTAGTATGGCTTGCACATCCTTTGGCACCACAATTAATGCTAGCGTGTGCTCTCTGTCCTTGTGTGTTACTTTGACAATGCATCTTCCTTTCACTGGTATATCAGTACCTGAGTATCCTGTCACTTTCACTTTTATTCCATGTATCTTTGGTCTGGGCCTAATTTTCTTAAAATCAGTCTCTGATATCACATTAACTTGTGCTCCAGTATCCAATTTAAATGGAATGTGTATGTCATTCACTTTTAGTGTCAACATCCAGTCTCTTTCTTCTTTTTTGTTTTCAGACACAACATCTACATAGAACTCCTCTATGTCGCTTTCATCTACTGCATGGACCTTGCTTTGTTGCACTTGGTTCTTGCAACAACGGGCATAATGGTTGTTTTTGTTGCAACTATTGCATGTTTTACCATATGCTGGACACTTTTTTGGTGAATGCTGTGTACCGCATCGACTACATGACTTTCAATTGTCCCTTTCATTTTCGTTCGCTGGCCACGCCTCTTTTTTCACATTGGCGCTCTTTTTGTTAAACGGTTTGTGTCCGTTCTTTCTCACTGCATCCACGTTGCAGCTATTGTCACTGAACAGCTCCTTTGCCTGCAACTTCACAGTCTCTGTAGCCCTACACAGTGCTATGGCTTTTCCCAGGTCTAGATCTTGCTCTCTTAGCAGTCTTTCCCTTAGACCATTATCCAGAATACCACACACCAGTCTGTCTTTTATCAGCGAGTCTGTCAGTCCCCCAAATTCACACGATTTGCTTCTGTTTCTCAGTTCAGTCACATACTGATCAATAGTCTCACCCGTTTTCTGTACACATGTGAAAAATCTGTGCCTCTCAAACGTCACGTTACGTTTAGGTATGCAATAGGCCTCAAACTGTTCCATTATTTTATCTAGCTTCATTTTGTCTCCATCAGCAGCGAATGTGAAGTTATTATACACCTCCAGCGCTTCATCACCCATGACATGTAAGAACACTGACGATTTCTTATTATCACTTTTCTCGTCAGCTCCGATTGCTGATAAAAACAACTCCAAACGTTGTTTGAATCTCCTCCAATTTTCAGCTACATTACCTGTCAACTGAAGCTTTGCCGGTGGGTGTAATCCTTCCATTTTTTCACTTCGTTAGCTATTCTCTAATGGTAAGTAACGATGTTCTCTTTTGGCTTGCTAATTTGTGGAGAGCTGATTTAACTTCAGATTTTTTCTCTTCATCTCTTTCAATCACTTCTGACACCATGTATTGATTTCTTTGTGGGTTCAATGACGAGACATTTATGAAAGAGAATGGCCTAGAAATTGAGTTGACGCCGCGCCAGGGCTTTAGCGCCGGAAATTTAGCGCCGGCACTAATTCCCTTGCGCGCGCCAAAAATTCAGTAGCGCCGCGCCCAGACGGCTGCCGGCGCTACTGGCGGGCGTGAGCGCCTCCCAATGGGCGCTGAGTGCCGAATTGCGGCGCTAATCCGGCGCTGCGGCACCCGATGCGGTGCGGCAGGCTGGGGAAGTGCAGGCCTCCTCCTTCAGTTAAGGAGGAGCTGCCTGCACCCGCCCGCTGTCCGTTCAAATATTGAAAAAATGAGCCCGGCACCTCGGACAAGTGCCGGGCTTGCAGGCCAGACGCATCTGTTCCGCGGGGGGGGGGGTGGAGGAGTCCGGGGAGGGAGGTGCGGGCAGGCAGCCGACGGGAAAGCGGCCGGCCGCTGCGCGACCTTAATGCGCCGGCGCTAACTCGGGGAAGACTCGGTTGCCAGAGTCTTAGTTGCGGCTGCCACGGGCGAGGCGGCCGCAACTGAATTTCGGCGCTGGGGCCCGTCGTCATGGCAACCGGGACGCTGCGCACACCGATGACGTCATCGGTGCCGGCGCAGCGCTACCGGCTTAACGCCGACGGAAGGGCCCCACTCAATTTCCCAACTGGCCATAACTCCGGCGCTAGGCCCTCTAGCGCCTCAAATGCGGCGCTAAGGCTACTCAATTTCTAGGCCAATGAGTTTTAATCTAAAGTCTGTTCAACTCTTTATACAGCATTTCAGGAGACACCCTGCTAGTGATGCATCTAGAACGAAACTGAAACTAAACCAAACTGCTTGTCTCTGTCACATGACCTCTGCTGGTCAGGCATAAGTAATCAATCAGGCAACTATGCTGGTAAGACATGATAATCAAACAGGCAAATAACATCACTATTTGCTGATATCATTACACCCTTCATCTCGTGCACTTTTCCCTTTTGTTTATTCTCCTCCCCTCGGTCGGATTTAAAAGCCAGAGTCAGTTTCCTTAACACGCCTGGCTCTATTATTTACATCCTCGGAGTTGAACCATGATTCCGCCCTAGCCCTGATCCGTGGCAGGCTGTTAGCTACTAGGGTCCTCAGCCAATGATTCCTGGGAGCACCTAACAACTCTGCTCGGGCTAGATATCCCCTCGTCGCTTTCAGATACATGGGCCACAACCTGTCTGCGAATGCATCTGGTGCCTCACCAACCAGCTGTCTGGTCTGCTCGACCTGCAAGAATGGGCTGCCCTGGCTATGTCCCAGCGCCATTAAAATGTTGTTCTTTATCCCATCCAGGGTACTCCCTCCTAACCTAGTGGCTGCTGACAAACCCTGGTACAGCTTCCCATCTAAAGAGAACAGTATCAGCTTTTTCCGTTTGTCGTCATCACAATTATTGATCCCTCCTATCTGCTCTACATTGGCAAAATGAACAGAGGCATCCCCTCCGTGCTTCAGTTTCGGCACACCGGCCAGCATTTCCTGCCACTGAAGGGATGTATAGGGAAGCACATAATCACTCTGCAATGGTCCCTGACCGCCACCTTGTGGGGGTGGACCGAACTTTCGCTGTTGCAAGGGACACATCGGTCCCGGTGGTCCCTGTGCTTCGGGAGCTGGTTGAACCTCTACATACTGGATCCCATCATCCGGCTCCTTTTCCTCCTCATCCCAGTCTATCCCAACTTCCCCTGGTGTCATGAGACAAACCATACCCCTGGCCCTGGATAATGCTAGGGTCAACTAATGGATTTTTTCATTACAGGGCCCGTGATCGGCCTCTTCATGTACCTGGTTTTTGGCTACCCTGTATGCCACCTTTATATCTTTTAACTGCTCCTCGGCCTTGTCAGCTCTCTCTGAGTTCCTATTACCTTCCTCACGCTGAGCCCGACACTGCCTTCTACTTTCGGTGACCTGACATTGCAGGTACTCTAACGTGTTTCTTCCTGCACTTTTCTCTCCTGCCTTTCAAAGCTCAAATCTCCTGTCAGCCGGTTCACTACGGCCTCTCTCTCTTCTGCCCTACTTTCTGATTCCTGTTTCTCTTTTCCCAAATGCTCAACTTTCTGGGGCCATGGTCTTCTTTAACAATATAACCCCTTAAGGTAAATGAATATGCGAATGTTCTTGTTCAGAAGCATTCGTATTTTAGATTGTCTGTGATCCTTGATATCCAGTCTCTTGATGGTTTGTCTGCAATGTTTGAATTAACCCTTTATTGCCTATCTCTTTTTGCGGGCTGTGCAGTTCTGGGTTTTTAGATTTCATAGTCCAATTTTTACCATGGGGGGGAAGAACGGATCCTACACACTGAAGAAATGCAGCCTGCCCAGCCAGTGGGTGACCAAGAAGAGGGAGAGGAGAGTGAAGAAGAACAAGAAGAAGATTATTGATTTGACACTCCCAGCCACCAGCTCCTCAAGGTCAACCAGCAAGGACATTTGCAGTGTCCCCCACTGAAAGTCAGCAGCCTTCCATCAGCCATGCTGCAGCCACTGGGGTAGCACTGCATGACATCAGTAGGATAGGCAAAGGCACACACAAGACACTCACTAAGAGAATGCATACAGGTGATGAGTTGATTTCTTGATGTCACATTGGATGGACAGACGTATAGTTGGATTGGAAAGTTTGCTTTGTGGTGACCACTCTGGCAAGTGGGTCGGTAACCAAAGGTCACAGATTTAAAATAGTTGCTAAAAAAACTAGAGGGGAAATGATGAGAATTGTTTTCACACAGAGGGTTGTTAAGATCTGGAACACACCATCTGAAAGGATGCTGGAATCAGGTTCCACAGGAACTTTCAAACGGTAATTGGACATGTCCTTGAAGAGGCCAAGATGATGTTGGAAGGTAAGGTGTGGGACTAATGATTAAAGGGGAATTGGGGTTATAATCACTGTGACTGGAGGTGGATGATTCCATCCCGGATATCCTGGCCACAAAGGGGCTGTCTGGGATGCATCCTTCCGTCTGATTCCTCCTCTTCTGTGTCTCCCTCTTCCCTCTGCAAGCGGATGCTGTAAATGTGAAATGACAGTATAAAATGCTGGAAATGCTCAGCTGGTCCGGCAGCATCTCGACCTGAGAGGTGAACTCTGTTTTTCTCTCCACGGATATTGCGTGACCAGCTGAGTATTCGCAGCATGTTCTGTCTTCTCAAAGGCTTTCATTTACTATCCAAGCCCTTGCAAGCGTCCAGCAGCACGCCCTACACACTTCAAAAAACTTTTCACATCAATTACAGCAAGCCACCACTTCAATAAAATAAAAAAAAGTCCAAAACCTTAAATCCAAACTTACCCGCACAATGTGCGTGTTCCTTTCAGAGGTGCAGACATCGCCACTGTCAGCCTGCTTGGTTAACATGACATGCTTAGGACCCAGCTCTGAATTCAGCGCTAGGGTCGAAGTTTGGACTTGTGATGTAAAGTCGGCGTTGCACGCCGATTTACGTCACAACGCTGCCATTTTGTCCAGCATGGTGCTGCCATTAAGTGTATTATGCCTCTCCCTGTTCCTCCCTGCTCCTTCTGCCAAAATGCATCACGTCACACTTCTCAGTACTCAAACGGCTAGAGAAGCAAGGCGTACGAGTGACAGCTCACAAGTGTGAGTAGTTTCAAAACTCAGTGGAGTACTTAGGGCACAGAGTAGACAAAGATGGTTTACATCCAAACAAGGGAAAGCTGGATGCAATCAGAAATGCATCCACTCCCAGTAATGTCTCTGAACTTTGATAATTTTTTAATCTTTTTAATAATAATAATTTTTTAATAATTCAACTTTATTGTCATTGTACAATGCACAATGAAATGTGATCTTGCAAGCTCCCATGAGTCCAGTACAAATAACATTAAATGTAAATAGCACCGTCCTGGGAGAAGCAAAGCCGCTGCGTCTGTGCGCGCCGCCATTCCATTTCCACCATTCCTCCTGTCCGACAATCTTCAGCCCAACACCCGGGCCTGCTCACCAGCCACCCCTCCCGGGGCTCCTTCTGTGACCTTCTCACCAACTGCCCCACCTCAGGGCTCCTTCCATGACCTTCTGCACCTGGTCTTACCCTGATGGTCACCCCTCCAAGTACTAACCAGGCCTGGCTCTAGCTTAGCTTCCAAAGCCTTGCCAGTGACCCTGTCCCTAGTCCTAGGAACAGGGCTAGTATTACGGAAAGTTCCTCCCAAACTTGGCTACATTGTTACATCCACTGAATGAGCTGTTGAGAAAACAGGTCCCTTCGAAGTGGTCAAAAGAAGACGACACAGCATTCAAAGAGTGTAAAAGCCAATTAGTAGAGAGTACCATATTAGTTCACTATGATGTATCTAAGGAGATCAAGCTAGCATGTGACAATTCTCCGTACGGAGTTGGGGCAGTGATCTCTCATGTACTAGATAGTGGGGAGGAGAGACCAATTGCAGGGAGCAGCGAGGCGAGGTGAGGCGGAGCCCGGTATAAAAACCGGCTCCACCAACGAGGCCCGACCAGAGGGAGCAGCGAGGCGAGGTGAGGCGGAGCCCGGTATAAAAACCGGCTCCACCAACGAGGCCTGACCAGAGGGAGCAGCAAGGCGAGGTGAGGCGGAGCCCGGTATAAAAACCGGCTCCACCAACGAGGCCCGACCAGAGGGAGCAGCGAGGCGAGGTGAGGCGGAGCCCGGTATAAAAACCGGCTCCACCAACGAGGCCCGACCAGAGGGAGCAGCGAGGCGAGGTGAGGCGGAGCCCGGTATAAAAACCGGCTCCACCAACGAGGCCCGACCAGAGGGAGCAGCGAGGCGAGGTGAGGCGGAGCCCGGTATAAAAATCGGCTCCACCAATGAGGCCCGACCAGAGGGAGCAGCGAGGCTTACCAAATCAACAGCAGAGGAGAGAGGTAAAAAGTAATCAGAGTGTGACGTCACCAGGGAGCAGGTAAGTGATTGGTTGGTGAGTATTTCTCTTTTTTAAACTTTAACTCTGTAGTTTATAGTTACTAGGGTCTTTTCTGGTATAGCAGGGACTGTTGGTAGACTATACAAGCGCCTTAGAGATATCTTTAATTGGTGATAGTAAATTAATTTAAATTAATTAAAGGGAAGGTCATGCCAGGAGAGCCCAGCCCCGTGATATGCTCCTCTTGCTCTATGTGGGAATTCAGGGACACTGCCGGTGCCCCTGATGACCACGTGTGCCGGAGATGCATCCATCTGCAGCTACTAGCAGACCGCATTGAGGCGCTGGAGCTGCGGGTGGATGGGTTGTTGAGCATTCACGATGCTGAGAGGGTCGTGGATAATACGTTTAGTGAGTTGGTCACACCGCAGGTAAGGGCTGCACAGGAAGATAGGAAATGGGTGACCACCAGGCGGAGCAATAGAAGCAGGCAGGAAGTGCAGGAGACCCCTGTGACCATTCCCCTCTCAAACAGATTTTCCGTTTTGGATACTGTTGAGGGGGATGACTCACCAGGGGAAGGCAGCAGCAGCCAACTTCCTGGCACTGGGGGTGCTCCTGCTGCCCAGGAAGGGGGGAAAAAGAGTGGGAGAGCAATAGTGGTAGGGGATTCTATAGTAAGGGGAACAGATAGGCGTTTCTGTGGCCGTAGATGTGAATCCAGGATGGTTTGTTGCCTCCCTGGTGCCAGGGTCAAGGATGTCACTGAGCGGCTGCAGGGCATTCTGGTGGGGGAGGGTGAACAGCCAGAGGTCGTGGTCCACATTGGTACCAACGACATAGGTAAAAAGAGGGATGAGGTCCTGCAGCAAGAATTTAGGGAGCTAGGTAGAAGATTAAAGAGCAGGACCTCAAAGGTTGTAATCTCTGGATTACTCCCGGTGCCATGTGCTAGTGAGTATAGGAATAGGAAGATAGAACAGATGAATGCGTGGCTAAAGGGATGGTGTAGGAGGGAGGGCTTTAGTTTCCTGGATCACTGGGTCTGCTTCTGGGAAAGGTGGGACTTGTACAAGTCGGACGGTTTACACCTGAACCAGAGGGGGACCAATATCCTTGCGGGGAGGTTTGCTAGCACTGCTGGGGGGGGGGTTTAAACTAACTTGGCAGGGGGATGGGATACAGAGTGGAACTATAGTAGGGGGTGATTTACAGCCAAATATGGAGGAAAAAACAAGTCAGCTGGGAAGGCAGAGCAAATATGTGAAGGCAAAAGGGAATATGGCAAGGCTGGAAGGCATTTATTTTAATGCAAGGAGTCTTGCAAATAAGGTGGATGAACTGAAGTTGTTGTTGAACACATGGGAGTACGATATTGTTGCTATCACGGAGACATGGTTGAGGGAGGGTCAGGACTGGCAGCTCAATATTCCGGGGTATAGAATCTTCAGGCGAGACAGAGGGGGGTGTAAAAGGGGAGGGGGTGTTGCAATATTAATTAAGGAGTCAATTACTGCTGTAAGGAGGGATGATATATTAGCGGGTTCCTCTAATGAGGCCATATGGGTAGAACTTAAAAACAAAAAGGTGGCAAGCACTTTGCTGGGAGTGCACTATAGGCCCCCAAACAGTCAGGGGGAGATAGAGGAACAGATATGTAGACAAATCTCAGAGAAGTGCGAAAATAATAGGGTAATAATAGTGGGGGATTTCAACTTCCCCAATATTAATTGGGATAGTCAGAGTGTGAAAGGCTTAGAGGGTGCAGAATTCTTAAAGTGCATCCAGGAGAGCTTTTTGAGCCAACATGTAGAAAGTCCTACAAGAGAGGGGGCGGTACTGGACCTAATTCTAGGGAATGTAGCCGGGCAAGTGGTGGAAGTGTCAGTAGGAGAGCATTTTGGCGACAGTGACCATAATTCGGTGAGATTTAAGATGGTCATGGAAAAAGACAAAGACGGCCCGGAAATAAGGGTTCGAAATTGGGGAAAGGCCGATTTTAATATGATAAGGCAGGATCTGGCCAAAGTGGACTGGGAGCAGCTACTTATAGGAAAATCCACATCAAAGCAGTGGGAGACTTTCAGAAGGGAAATAGAGAGAGTACAACGTCAACATGTTCCTGTAAAGGTCAAGGGTGGGACCAACAAGCAAAGGGAACCTTGGATGACAAGGGATATACAAAAATGCATTAGGAAAAAAAGGGGGGCTTTTGGCAGTTACAAAAGACTAAAGACGGAGGAAGCCCTAGAGGAGTATAAAAAATGCAGGGGCATACTTAAAAAATAAATTAGGAGGGCAAGGAGGGGCCATGAAATAACACTGGCGAGCAAAATAAAGGAAAATCCTAAGATGTTTTATAAGTATATTAAGGGCAAGAGGATAACCAGGGAAAGGGTAGGGCCCATTAGGGACCAAAGTGGCAATCTGTGTGTAGAGCCAGATGATGTAGGCGGGGTTTTAAATGAATTTTTTGCATCTGTGTTCACTATGGAGAAAGACGATGTAGACATAGAAATCGGGCAAGGGGACTGTGACATACTTGAACATATTAGCATCGAGAGGGAGGAGGTACTAGCGGTTTTAGCAGGCTAAAAAGTGGATAAATCCCCAGGCCCGGACGAGATGTATCCCAGGCTGTTGTGTGAGGCAAAGGAGGAGATTGCAGGGGCTCTGACACAAATTTTCAGAACCCCTCTGGCCACAGGGGATGTACCAGAGGACTGGAGAACAGCTAACGTAGTACCATTATTCAAGAAGGGTAGCAGGGATAAACCAGGGGACTACAGGCCAGTGAGCCTAACATCTGTGGTAGGGAAATTATTGGAAAAAATTCTGAGGGACAAAATTAGTCTCCACTTGGAGAGGCAAGGATTAATCGGGGATAGTCAGCATGGCTTTGTCAGGGGTAAATCACGTCTGACCAATCTGATTGAATTTTTCGAGGGGGTGACTAGGTGTGTGGATGAGGGAAATGCTGTGGATGTGGTTTACATGGATTTCAGTAAAGCTTTTGACAAAGTCCCGCATAGGAGACTGGTCAAGAAGGTAAGAGCCCATGAGATCCAGGGTGCCTTGGCGCGTTGGATCCTAAACTGGCTGAGTGGCAGGAGGCAGAGGGTGATGGTCGAAGGTTGCTTTTGTGACTGGAAGCCTGTGTCCAGTGGGGTACCTCAGGGATCGGTGCTGGGACCCTTGCTGTTTGTGATCTACATAAATGATTTGGATGAGAATGTAAAAGGTATGATCAGTAAGTTCGCAGATGACACGAAAATTGGTGGGGTGGTAAATTGCGAGGAGGAAAGCCTCAGGCTACAGGACGATATAAACGGGTTGGTCAGATGGGTGGAAAAGTGGCAAATGGAGTTTAACCCTGAAAAGTGCGAGGTGATGCATTTTGGACGGACAAATAAGGCAAGGGAATACACAATGAGTGGTAGGACCCTAGGAAGTACAGAGGGTCAGAGGGACCTTGGTGTACATGTACATAGATCCCTGAAGGCAGCGGAACAGGTAGATAAGGTGGTTAAAAAGGCATATGGGATACTTACCTTCATTAGCCGAGGCATAGAATATAAGAGCAGGGAGGTTATGATGGAGCTGTACAAAACGCTGGTGAGGCCACAGCTGGAGTACTGTGTGCAGTTCTGGTCGCCTCACTATAGGAAGGATGTGATTGCTTTGGAGAGGGTGCAGAGAAGATTCACCAGGATGTTACCTGGGATGGAGCGCCTCAGCTATGAAGAAAGACTAAACAGGCTGGGGTTGTTTTCCTTGGAGCAAAGAAGGCTGAGGGGGGACCTGATTGAGGTGTACAAAATGATGAGGGGCATAGATAGGGTAGATAAAGAGGAACTTTTCCCCTTAGTAGGGGGGTCAATAACAAGGGGGCATAGATTCAAGGTAAGGGGCAGGAGGTTTAGAGGGGATTTGAGGAGGAACTTTTTCACCCAGAGGGTGGTTGGAATCTGGAACTCACTGCCTGAAAGGGTGGTAGAGGCAGGAACCCTCATAACATTCAAGAAGCATTTGGATGAGCACTTGAAATGCCATTGCACACAAGGCTATGGACCAAATGCTGGAAAATGGGATTAGACTGGACAGGGATTGATGGTCGGCGCAGACACGATGGGCCGAAGGGCCTCTTTCTGTGCTGTATAACTCTATGACTCTATGACTCTAATTGCTTTTGCTTCATGCACTCTCAGTGCTAGTGAGCAGAATTATACGCAGATCGAAAGGAAAGCTTTGACATTGATTTTGGGGTCAAGAAGTTTCACAAATACTTATTTGGGCATAAGTTTACCATAGTTACTGACCTTAAGCCCCTGACAGCAATCCTCCATCCAAAGTCCCCAGTTCCAACCTTAGCTGCAGCCCAAATGCAGAGATGGGCGATGATTTTGTCAGCGTATACGTATGACATTGAGTACAGATGATCAGCTGATCACAGTAATGCTTATGCTTTGTCAAGGTTGCCATCCCCATCACAAGCTACACCCAATAAGGAAGAAGTGTTCTATTTTTCATATACATTGATGAGCTGCCAGTCACAACTGAAGAGATTGGTAGGGCAACCAAACATGACCCGATTATGTCAAAAGCTGCATGATTGCATAGCAAATGGATATCAGAGTAAGATATTCATCCATATTTCGTTCATAGGAATGAATTGTCAGTGGATAAAGATTGTATCATGTGGAGAGCAAGAGTGGGTATCCCAAATAGGTTCAGGTCTAAATTGTTAGGAGATCTTCATGACCAGCACCTGGGAATGTGCTTGATCAAGAGCTTTGCACACAGTTGCTTATGGTGGCCAGGTTTAGATAAAGAGATGGAATACATAGTCAGTCAGTGTACAACATGTCAATCGGTGAGAAAGAAACCACCATCAGTACCATTACAGCCATGGAAATGGCCTCCCAGAGTGTGGCAAAGGTTACATGTAGATTTTGCTGAGCTAGAAGGACAGCAATTGTTCATAGTGATAGTCACTCGAAGTGGGTGGAGGTGTTAGTGGTGGCATAGTGGTTAGCACTGTTGCCTCACAGCACCAGGGACCTGGGTTCAAATCCGGCCTCGGGTGACTGTCTGTGTGGAGTTTGCACATTCTCCCCGTGTTTGCGTGGGTTTCCTCCGGGTGCTCCGGTTTCCTCCCACAGTCCAAAGATGTGCGGGTTAGGTTGATTGGCCATGATAAAAATTGGCCCTTAGTGTTAGGGGGGATTAAATATGTGGGGTTACGGGGATAGGGCTTGGGTGGGATGGCTGTCGGTGTAGGGACCGGGTGCTAGGGTTTGGATGATCAGCCATGATCTCGTTGAATGGCGGAGCAGGCTCGAAGGGCCGAATGGCCTACTCCTGCTCCTAGTTTCTATGTTTCTATGTTTCCGATGCAGATAATAACAAGAAGCAAAACACTAGACAATTTGCGAAGATTGTTTTCTTTATATGGCCTCCCAGAAGAAATTGTGTCTGATAATGGGCCCCAATTTTGTTCAGAAGAGTTCACACAGTTCATGAGCAGAAACGGGGTGAAACATACGAAAGTTATAACGTACCACCCTGCTTCAAATGGTGCAGCAGAGCACACAGGGTCAAAGTGCAGAAAAATATTAAACAGGCAAAGTTGAAGGCACTTTATCTAAATGCACGTAGCATTCATAATAGAAATAAATGGGTATGATGTAATTGCCATTACAGAGACATGGTTGCAGGGTAACCAAAGCTGGGAACTGAATGTTCCAGGGTACGCAACAAAAAGGAAAAGGAGGTGGAGTAGCACTGTTAATAAGGGATGAGATCGGTACGGTAGAGATAAAAGATCTTGGCTTGGCAGATCATGACGTAGAACTGGAATCAGTTTGGGTGGAGCTAAGAAACAGCGAAGGGTGGAAAACATTGGTGGGAGTTGTGTATAGGCCACCAAACAGTAATGGTAATGTAGGGCACAGTATCAATCAAGAGATTAGAAGTGCATGTAACAAGGGCAATATGGTAATCATGGGGGACTTTAATCTACATATTGACTGGGCAAATCAAATTACCACTGATGGTGTGGAGGACGAATTCTTGGAATGCATGAGAGATGGTTTCCTGGATCAGTATTTGGAGGAACCAACCAGGGAACAGGCTATTCTGGATCTGGTATTGTGCAATGAGAAAGAGCTCATCAATAATCTTGTGGTAAAGGGGCCTTTAGGGACAAGTGACCATAATATGATTGAATTTTACATTAAATTTGAGTGTGATGTAGTCCAATCTGAAACTAAGGTCTTCAATCTAAACAGAGGAAACTACAAGGGTATGAGGGACAAGTTGGCCATGGTAGATTGGGAGACTACACTAAAAGGTATGAAGGTGGACATATGGCTAACATTCAAGGAAATAATGCATAATTTGCAACAAACATATATTCCTCTAGGGCATAAAAACCCAAAAGGAAAAGTGATCCAACCATGGCTAACAAAAGAAATTAAAGCTAATATTAAGTCAAAGGAGGAAGCTTATAAAGTTGCCAGAAAAAGCGGTCAGCCTGAGGATTGGGATCATTTTAGAAATCAGCAAAGGGGCACCAAGAAATTGATAAAGAAAGGGAAAATGGAATATGAGCACAAACTAGCAAAAAATATAAAAACGGATTGTAAAAGCTTCTATAGGTATGTGAAAAGGAAAAGACTGGCAAAGGTAAATGTAGGTCCTTTACAGTCAGAGACGGGAGAATTTATAATGGGGAATGAGGAAATGGCAGAGAAATTAAATAAATACTTTGTTCTGTCTTCACAGAATCACAGAATCACAGAAACCCCACAGTGCAGATAGAGGCCATTTCGGCCCATCGAGCCTGCACCGACACATATCCCACCCGATCCCCATAACCCCTACACCAACACATATCCTACCCTATCCCTGTAACCCCACGTATTTAATCCCTCTAACACTAAGGGTCAATTTATCATAGCCAATCAACCTAACCCGCACATCTTTGGGCATTCACGGAGGAAAACACAAAAAACCTCCCAGAAATATGAGAAAATCAAGGGTGTGATGAGAATGAGGAATTTAAAGAAATTATTATTAGTTAAAAAACAGTACTAGCAAAATTAATGGGATTAAAAGTCGATAAATCCCAAGGACCGGATGACCTACACCCTAGGGTTTTGAAAGAGGTGGCCATTGGAATAGTGGACGCATTGGTTGTCATCTTCCAAAATTCTATAGATTCTGGAACGGTTCCTGCAGATTGGAGGATAGCAAATGTAACCCCGCTATTTAAGAAAGGAGGGAGGGAAAAAACGGGGAACTACAGACCTGTTAGCCTCACATCAGTAATTGGGAAAACGCTGGAATCTATATAAAGGATACAATAACTGGGCACTTTGAAACTAATAGTAAGATTGGGCAGAGTCAACGTGGATTTATGAAAGGGAAATCCTGTTTGACAAACTTATTGGAGTTCTTTGAGGATGTAACTAGTGGAGTAGACAAAGGGGAACCGGTAGATGTGGTGCATCTAGATTTTTAGAAGGCCTTTGATAAGATCACACAGAAGAGGTTGGTGAACAAAATTAGGGCACATGGAATTGGGATAATATACTAGCATGGATTGAGAATTGGTTAACAGACAGAAAACAAAGAGTAGGGATAAACGGGTCTTTTTCAGGATGGCAGGCTGTGACTAGTGGGATACTGCAAGAATCGGTACTTGGGCCCCAGCTATTCACAATCTACATGAATGATTTGAATGAGGAGACTAAATGTAACATTTCCAAATTTGCTGATGATACAAAGCTAGGTGGCAGTGTCAGTTGTGAAGAGGATGTGAAGAGACTAGGGACTAGGGGCAGGGTCACTGGCAAGGCTTGGAAGCTAAGCTAGAGCCAGGCCTGGTTAGTACCTGGAGGGGTGACCATCAGGGAAGACCAGGTGCAGAAGGTCACGGAAGGAGCCCCGAGGAGGGGCGGTTGGTGAGAAGGTCACAGAAGGAGCCCCGGGAGGGGCGGCTGGTGAGTAGGCCCGGGTGTTGGGCTGAAGATTGTCGGACAAGAGGAATGGTGGAAATGGAATGGCGGCGCGCACAGACGCAGCGGCTTTGCTTCTCCCAGGACGGTGCTATTTACATTTAATGTTAATGTTATTTGTACTGGACTCATGGGAGCTTGCAAGATCACATTTCGTTGTTCATGTACTTGTGCATTGTACAATGACAATAAAGTTGAATTATTATTATTATTCAAGGGGATCTCGACAGGCTCAGTGAGTGGGCAAGGACATGGCAGATGGAATATAACGTGGATTAATGTGAAGTTATCCACATTGGTAGAAAAAACAGAAAGGCAGAGTATTTCCTAAATGGTGAAAGATTGGGGAATGCAGATGCTCAAAGGGACCTGGGTGTCCTTGTACATGAGTCACTGAAAGTGAATGTGCAGCAAGCCATTAGGAAGGCAAAAGGTATGCTGGCCTTCATTACAAGAGGATTTGAGTACAGGAGTAAAGAAGTCTTACTCCAATTATATAAGGCCTTGGTGAGACCACACCTGTAGTACTCTGTACAATTATGGTTTCCTTACCTAAGAAAGGATATACTTGCCATAGAGGGAGTGCAACGAAGGGTCACGAGATTGATTCCTGGGATGGCGGGACTGTCGTATGAGAAGAGATTAAGTAAACTAGGCCTGTATTCTCTTGAATTCAGAAGAATAAGAGGGGATCTCATTGAAGCATACAAAATTATTACAGGGCTTGATAGGATGGATGCTGGGAGAATGTTTCCCTTAGCTGGGGAGTCTAGAACCAGGGGCCACAGCCTCAAGATAAAGGGTAGGCCATTCAGGACTGAGATGAGAAGAAATTTCTTCACACAGAGGGTGGTGAATCTTTGGAATTCTCTACCCCAGAGGGCTGTGGAGGCTCAGTCATTGGGTATATTCAAAACAGAAGTCGATAGATTTCTGACCAGTAAAGACATCAAGAGATATGGCGATAGGGCCAGTGAATGGAATTGAGGCAGAAGATCAGCCATGATCTCATTGAATGGCAGAGCAAGCTCGAAGGGCCGAATGGGCTACTCCTGCTCCTATTTCTTATGTTCTTATGTTCTTAGTACAAATTGTCACACGTGCCCTCATCAAGCAAATGTTGGATCCAAATCCAAAGAAACATCGGTTGTCGTTGGACCACAAGCTGGCAAATTTTCTGATTACATATCAGAATAGAAACATAGAAACATAGAAGATAGGAGCAGGAGTAGGCCATTCGGCCCCTTGAGCCTGCTCCGCCATTCAATGCAGCACCCGGTCCCTGCTTTCTCCCCATACCCCTTGATCCCTTTAGCCTTGAGAAATATATCCAACTCCTTTTTGAATATATTTAATGAATTGGCCTCTACTGCCTTCTGTGGTAGAGAATTCCACTGGTTCACCACTCTCTGGGTGAAGAAATTCCTCCTCATTTCTGTCCTAAATGGCCTACCCCTTATCCTTAGACTGTGACCCCTGGTTCTGGACTCCCCGACCATCGGGAACATCCTTCCAGCATCAAGTCTGTGTAGTCCTGTTAGAATTTTATAAGTTTAGATGAGATCCCCTCTCATTCTTCTAAACTCCAGCGAGTACAAGCCCAATCGATCCAATCTCTCCTCATATGTCATTCCAGCCATCCCAGGTATCAGCCTGGTGAACCTTCGCTGAACTTCTTCCATGGCAAGAACATCCTTCCTCAGATAAGGCGACCAAAACTGCACACAATACTCAAGATGTGGTCTCACCAAGGCCCTGTACAACTGCAGCAAGACATCCTTGTTCCTGTACTCAAACCCTCTCGCTACAAATGCCAACATACCATTTGCCTTCTTAACCGCCTGCTGCACCTGCATGCTTACCTTCAGTGACTGGTGCACAAGGGCACCCAGGTCTCGTTGCGCTTCCCCTTCTCCCAATCTATTGCCATTCAGATAATAATCTGCCTTCCTGTTTTTGCTACCAAAGTGGATAATCTCACATTTATCCACGTTATATTGCATCTGCCATGCTTCTGCCCAATCACCCAACCTGTCCAAATCATCCTGGAGTTTCTCGGCATCCTCCTCACAGCACACACGCCCACCCAGCTTTGTGTCGTCTGCAAATTTGGAGATATTATATCTAGTTCCCTTGTCTAGATCATTAATATATATTGTGAATAGCTGGGGTCCAAGGACCAATCCCTGCGGTACCCCACTAGTCACTGCCTGCCACTCGGAAAAAGACCCGTTTATTCCAACTCTTTGCTTTCTGTCTGCCAACCAGTTCTCTATCCAAGTCAGTACCTTGCCCCCAATCCCATGTGCCTTAACTTTACACGTTATTCTTTTATGCGGGACCTTATCGAAAGCCTTCTGAAAGTCCAAATACACCACATCCACTGGTTCTCCCTTATCTATTTTACCGGTTGCATCCTCAAAATACTCCTTATACCACTACTGGTAGAAAACCAGCAGAGTTGTTTCTCGAACGACAGCTACAAACCAGGTTCTCGTTGTTAAAACTAAACTTGGCACAGTCCGTAGAAGAGAATCATTCAAGGCAGAAAGAAAGTCATGATAAAGGTTTCTTTTATTTTTATTCGTTCATGGGATGTGGGCATCACTGGCAAGGCTAGCATTTATTGCTCACCCCTTGTTGCCCTTGAGAAGGTGGTGGTGAGCCGCCTTCTTGAACTGCTGCAGTCTGTGTGGTGAAGGTACTTCCACGGTGCTGTTAGGCAGGGAGTTCCAGGATTTTGACCCAACGACGATGAAGGAACGGCGATATATTTCCAAGTCAGGATGATGTGTGACTTGGAGGGGAACTTGAAGGTGGTGGTGTTCCCATGCGCCTGCTGCCCTTGTCCTTCTAGGTGGTAGAGGCCAGGGGTTTGGAAGGTGCTGCAGAAGAAGCCTTGGCGAGTTGCTGCAGTGCATCTTGTAGATGGTACACAATGCAGCCACAGTACGCCGGTGGTGCAGGGAGTGAATGTTTAATGTGGTGGATGGGGTGCCAATCAAGCAGGCAACTTTGACTTGGATGGTGTCGAGCTTCTTGAGAGTTGCTGGAGCTGCACTCATCCAGGCAAGTGGAGAGTATTCCATCACACTCCTGACTTCAATTCAATTCAATTCAAATTTATTTGTCATATATGCAGCAGACGTGTGTACTGCACAATGAAATGTTGATTTTTACGAGTCCTCCCAACATTGGAATAAATATGGCATAACAATGATAAAATACTAATAGAAATACAGTAATAATAAATAAAACAACAGTAATAAATAATAATAAATTATACGTTCATGAGTCTTATGGCCTGGGGGTAGAAGCTGTTTCGAAACCTACTGGTACGAGACCGTATGCTTCGGTATCTCTTACCGGATGGGAGCAGGGTGAAGAGGTTGTGGCTGGGGTGGCTCGCGTCTTTCATGATTCTCAGGGCTGTTGTGTATGTCCCTTTAAGGGAATAACTGGTCTCAGACTGCAGTACTGGCAGTGACCACCGCTGTATAAAAGGCGTTAGCAGCCTTCTGTAGTTTCAGTTTCCAGAGTGTCTCCATTCAGTAAAGACTTGTTAAACCAACTCCTGCATTCCGTGTCTCCATTAACACACGGATTTAATACTGGCGACGAGTAAGAAACAAACTTACCTGCAACTCGGCAGCACCTCAGACGACGTTATTGAAGGTCAAAGCCAGAAGAAAAAAAATATATATATATAATCCAAAGAAACTCGAGAAACGGGCGTCGACCGTGGGCAACCGCCCTCCAAATCATCGGATTGAAAACTTGCAGGAGAGACTGTCAAGACCCAGGCTTGGTTCCCCAGTCTGTGGTTTCCCAGCTAATCGGGCTGGTGGCAGGTAGTGCACTGATCCTTCCTGGGCTGCGGCGGGCTAGAGCTCGATTGGGTGGCTCTGCAACGGGGCCAGGCAGCGAGTCGGGAAGCAAACAGAGAGAGAGAGGGTGGAGCACAAAGGGCGCGGCCGGTGCTTCGCAGCCGGGCAGCGTTCGGACCTAAGAAGAGGGAGGGAAGTGTCCCAGAGGGTCCGCTACACGACGGGAACAGTTAAAAATAACAATACCGCGGAGAGCGGCGTTGACAGCAGCGGCAGCGGCGGGAAAGCACGGGAGGCGCCATCTTAACTCGGCGGGGAAGAAGGAAAAGCGCGGGAGGCGCCATTTTGATCCATCGGGGATGAAGGAAAAGCGCGGGAGATGCCATCTTAGATTTTCAAGATGCCAAAGACTGGCGATATCACTGCCTTCGATAATGCAATAGAAGACTGAACCACGTATGTGGAAAGAGTCAAGGTATATTGCGAGGCAAACGAAATAGCCGAGGAGAAAAAGGCATCGGTATTGCTAAATTTAATGGGCGCAAGAATGTACGGCCTATTGCGGGACCTGATTACTCCAGCCAAACCAAAGGCGAAGAGTTTTAACGAAATTGTTGCTATCCTACAGGAACACTTAAATCCTACACCGCTGTTGATAACAGAAAGATTTAAATGCCACAGGAGAAATCAGCATAAAAATGAGAGCAATGCTGATTACCTTACGGAACTACGCAAGCTATCAAAGCACTGCCAGTTCAGAGCAGGACTGGCAGATACCTTACGGGACAAATTTGTCTGTGGACTCCTGAGTGAAGGAACCCAGAAGAGGTTACTCTCAGAGAAAGAGCTGACGCTAGATAAGGCTTTCAGCGTGGCAGTATCGTACGAAGCAGCAGCAAGGGGAGCTGCGGAAATACAACAAAAGCCACAGGAATACGGCATCCACGAAATGACACGGGGATTTGCAAAATGTTATCGCTGCGGCAGAACAAACCATGACCAGAAGGACTGCTGGTCCAAGGACAAAATATGCAGGCAATGCGGAAAGATGGGACACATTGCACGAGTTTGCAGGTCTGAGAAGAAGACCAACGACAACAAAAAGGCTACTAAGGAACCGTACAGGAAAGTGCAAAAGATGACGGACAGTAGTTCCGAAGACCAGATGAGCGATAGTGAATCTGGGAACAAGAGACTAAGCTGTCTCAAACTTCACAATGTAATCGCAAAAGAGGATCACCGAACCATTTGGGTCACCCTCACGATAGCAGGGTCCCAAGTCAAAATGGAATTGGATACAGGATCAGCTCTAACCGTCATGAATCGACGAGACTACGAGCGGCTATTCTCACACATACCCTTGAGAGAGACATCCATTGTCTTGAGGACATATACGGGGCAAAAAGTACACCCCAGAGGAAAAATAAGGGTGCCTGTCGAATACAACGGCAAGAAAATACAGAAATTGTATCTCTACATTCTGCAAGATGGTGGACCACTGTTATTGGGACGTGAATGGATCAGAAAGATAAGTTTAGACTGGCACTCCATTCAGGCACTGACGGTGGCTGGTAAAAAGGATGACGACGTCACTCCTGGACGATTGTCAACAATCTTAGCTGACACCAAAGAGGTATTTCAACAAGAACTGGGCACTCTTAAAGGCATAACCGCCTCAATAAAAATAGAAGAGAAGGCAATTCCCAAGTTTTTCAAGGCAAGACCGGTACCATATGCAATTCGCCCAGCCATCGAGGCAGAGCTGGAGAATCTGGAGAATGCAGGCGTATTGTCTAAGGTAGACTGGAGCGAGTGGGCGACACCCATTGTTCCTGTCATGAAGAAAACGTTAAACAATAAGTCTGAGGAGCCAAGGAAGGTTCGCATCTGTGGGGACTTCAAGGTGATGGTGAACCCAGTCCTTCACACAGTACAATATCCTCTTCCAAGGATAGAAGACATCTTCGCCTCACTATCTGGAGGGAAGCATTTTACAAAAATTGACCTAGCACAAGCATATTTACAGATGGAGATTGAAGAATCCTCTAGGAAGTATCTCATGATAAACACTCACAAAGGTCTTTACCAGTATCATCGATTGGTATTCGGAGTAGCATCGGCTCCAGCGATATGGCAAAGAGCGATGGAACAAGTCCTGCAAGGGATTCCGGGGACTCAGTGTTACTTGGACGACATCCTAGTGACAGGTGAAGATGACAGTGAACACCTTAACAACCTAGAACAGGTGCTCACTAGACTACGTGAACATGGGCTACGAGCCATCCGCCCCAAGTGCGAGTTTTTTAAGAAACAGATATCGTATTGTGGCCATGTGATTGATGAAGAGGGGTTACATAAGCCCCCTGACAAAATTGAAGCGGTTGTTAAGGCCCCAGCGCCTGAAAATGTGTCGCAACTGAGGTCATTCCTCGGATTGGTGAATTACTACCATAAGTTTTTACCGAATTTGTCCATAATTCTGCACCCACTGAACGCCCTACTACGAACGGGAGTAGCATGGAACTGGAGCAATGACTGTAAGCGGGCCTTTCAGAAGAGTAAGGACTTAATCACTTCAAGAGAAGTATTGGCTCACTACAACCCATCACTACCGATAAGACTGGCGTGTGATGCGTCTCCCTACGGCATTGGGATGGTACTGTCACATAAATTCCTTGATGGTTTAGAGAGGCCGATAGCCTTTGCGTCACGCTCGTTAACTTCAGCCGAGCGTAACTACGACCAGATTGACAGAGAGGCCCTCAGCCTAGTGTGGGGGGTGAAGAAGTTCAATCACTACCTGCACGGTCAAAAATTTACTCTAATAACTGATCATCAACCTCTTGTCTCCATTTTCAACCCTCAGAAGGGCGTACCGATAATGACAGCACAACGGCTACAGAGGTGGTTCCTTTTCCTAGGGGCACACCAATATGACATCAAGTACAAAGGAACTAAACAGCATGGGAATGCTGATGGATTGTCGCGCCTACCGTTGCCGATGGTGGAAGAAGAACTTGCATTGGATCCAATGGAGATATTCCACTCGACCATAGTCGAATGTCTCCCGGTGACGAATGCAAACATAGAAAAGGAAACACGAAATGACCCGACACTATCCCGGGTCTATGATTTAACGGTGAAGGGATGGCCAGCACATGGCGAACCACTGCTGCCAGCATTCTCGCCGAGAAGAGAACAGCTGTCAGTGTGCAGAGGAACCTTGATGTGTGGATCCAGAGTAGTGATTCCACCCAAATTGAAGGATAGAGTGCTCAATGAGCTTCATGAGGGTCATCTGGGAGGGGTAAAAATGAAGAACTTAGCTAGAGGGTTTGTGTGGTGGCCGGGAATCGATAGAGAAATCGAAGAGATGACCAAGAGCTGTACAGGATGCCAGAAGGTCCAAAACGCCCCACCACAAGCCCCTCTACATCCATGGGAGTGGCCCTCATCTCCATGGCAAAGGGTGCACATTGATTTTGCTGGTCCCTTCATGGACTCGATGTTTTTAATTGCGGTGGATGCACATTCAAAGTGGCCAGAGGTAATAAAAATGTCCTCAACCAGCACAGAAAAAACTATCACAGTCTTACGAACCATATTCACCAGGAATGGGCTGCCTTAACAGATTTGCTCTGACAATGGACCACAGTTTGTGTCTGAAGAGTTCCGGAGGTTCTTAAAGAACAATGGTGTTAAGCATTACACATCTGCCCCATATCATCCAGCCACTAATGGATTGGCCGAGAGGTTTGTTCAAACATTCAAGAAGGCTATCAAGGCAATGTGTAATGAAGATATACCCCTACAACACAAGGTGGACAACTTCTTGTTTGCCTACCGGAATGCGACACATGCGGTTACCAACCAAACTCCTGCCATGATGTTCTTCAATCGAAGACTACGATGCCGCTTGGATTTGGTTAAGCCGAACATCAGAAGAGATGTGGAGAACAGGCAGTTTCAGAATATGAATGAAAGGCCGACCAGGAGTTTTAAGATAGGTCAACCAGTTTTGGCCCGGGACTACCGCACAGAGAAATGGCAGCCAGGAACGATCTGTACACGGCAAGGACCTCTCATGTATACAGTGGACGTTGGAGAAAGCATTGTAAGACGCCATGCTGACCAGATTCTAGAGTCACTGGAAAACGTCAACTCCACACCACGATCTGATACACCTGGCGATGAAACCGACGTACCAATTGCATCTACCGCAGAATCGGTGATATTGGAAGCAGATGAACCAAACAACGACATTGATCCCGACTCAACTTCACCAGAAGAACCTGATACCCCAAAGAGGCGTTATCCAGACAGAATCAGGAAGCCTCCTCAAAGAATGAACTTATAATTGCTTAACCTCAACCAATGTATCTAGCAACTGTAATTGTAATTGTAATTAGTTATCATTTAGTTGTTAAATGAATGTTATGTACTGTTTATCTAAAAGGGGAGGAATTGTTGTGTATGTCCCTTTAAGGGAATAACTGGTCTCAGACTGCAGTACCGGCAGTGACCACCCCTGTATAAAAGGCGCTAGCAGCTTTCTGTAGTTTCAGTTTCCAGAGTGTCTCCATTCAGTAAAGACTTGTTAAACCAACTCCTGCAGTCCGTGTCTCCATTAACACACGGATTTAATAAGGGCCATCCCCCGGCACCCCTCGGGGTAGATATCCTGAACAGCAGGTAGTTTAATTCCTATAGTATGTTGTGCAGTTTTCACCCCATCTGTAGAGCCTTGCGGTCTGTGGCGGTGCAGTTGCCATACCAGGTAATGATGCAGCCGGACAGGAGTTGGTGAGAATCTGGGGGGCCATTCCAAATGTCTTCAGTCTCCTGAGGAAGAACAGGCGTTGGCATGGCTTCTTCGTTACGACGTCGATGTGATTGGACCACGTTAAGTCCTCCGTAATGAATACACCCAGGAATTTGAAGCTGCTGACCCTCTCCCCCTCAGCCCCTTCGATGTAGATTGGGGTGTGTCCCTCCCCCTGCCGCTTCCTGTAGTCCACGATCATCTCCTTTGTTTTGCTGATGTTGAGGGAGAGGTTGTTGTACTTACACCATTCTGCTAGAGCTCTTACCTCCTCCCTGTAGCCTGTCTCGTCGCCATCTGTGATCAGGCCTACAACGGTAGTGTCATCAGCAAACTTGATGATGGAGTTGGAGTTCTGCGTGGCCACGCAATCGTGAGTAAACAGGGAGTACAGAAGGGGGCTGAGCACACAACCCTGGGGAGCTCCCGTGTTCAGGATCAGTGTGGAGGAGGTGTTACTGCCTATTTTCACCACCTGGAGTCTGCCGTCAGGAAGTCCAGGATCCAGTTGCATAGGGAGGTGTTAAGTCCTAGCTCACTGAGCTTGTTGACAAGCTTGGAGGGGAGAATGGTATTGAATGCTGAACTATAATCAATGAACAACATTCTCACATAGGTGTTCCTTTTATCCAGGTGTGATAAGGCAGTGTGCAGTACAGTGGCGATGGCATCATCCCTAGATCTTTTTGGGCGGTAAGCAAATTGGAGTGGGTCCAGTGTGTCAGTTAGTAAGGAGTTGATGTGGGTTTTGACCAGCCTCTCAAAGCACTTCATGATGACAGAAGTGAGTGCTATGGGGTGGTAGTCGTTTAAACACGTTACTTTTGTTTTTTTGGGGACTGGAATAACCGATGTCATCTTGAAGCAGTTGGGGACTACAGACTGGTACAGTGAATGGTTGAATATATCCGTAAACACGGCTGCCAGCTGGTCAGCGCATGCTCTAAGGACACGCCCAGGGATTCCATCTGGACCGGGTGCTTTGTGGGTGTTCACTCTCTTAAAAGCCTTGCTCACGTCAGCCACGGAGATTGAGAAGACCCGGTCGTCCTGAGCCGTGGGCGCCCTTGTAACAGGCCAGTTGTTGTTGGCCTCAAACCGGGCGTAAAAAGTGTTAAGCTCGTCTGGGAGAGAGGCATTGCTGGGCATGACACAGCTGGGTTTCCCTTTGTAGTCCGTAATAGATTGTAGTCCACTCCACATCCTTCGCGAATCTGAACTATGATAGTGTGACTCCACTTTATCCGTGTATTTGTTTTTGCATTTTTGATGGTTTTTCTTAGCTCGTACTTTGATTTCTTGTACTCATCTATGTCCCCAGAGTTGAATGCGATGGACCGTGCTTTTAGCATAGCATGGATATCGCCATTTACCCATGGTTTCTGGTTGGGAAATGTTCGTACAACAATCCTCGGAACAATATCTATGCACTTGTTTATGAAACTAATGACTGAATCTGTATATGTGTTGATGTCATTGTCCGAGGCATTCCGGAACATATCCCAGTCAGTGGAATCAAAACAGTCTTGTAACATAGCGTCTGATTGATCCGACCACCATTGTAGAGATCTCATCACAGGCTTTTCCTGTTTCAGTTTCTGCCTATAGGTAGGTAGCAGCAGGATGGTGTCGTGATCTTATTTGCCGAAGGGAGGGCCGGGGAGGGCCTTGTATCCATCCCGGAACGGAGTGTAAACGTGATCTAGTGTGTTCTTGGCTCGCGTTGGGCAGGTGATATGCTGATGGTATTTAGGCAGTACTTTCTTCAGATTGGCTTTGTTGAAATCGCCAGCCACGATGAATGCAACCTCTGGATGGGAAGTTTCAAGCCTGCTAATGGTCCCATACAGCTCGTTTAGTGCCCTATTTGCGTCGGCCTGTGGTGGAATATACACTTGTGCCTTGTAGATGGTGGAAAGGCTTTGGGGAGTCAGGAGGTGAGACACTTGCCACAGAATACCCAACCTCTTACCTGCTCTTGTTGCCACAGTATTTATGTGGCTGGTCCAGTTAAGTTTCTGGTCAATGGTGACCCCAGGATACTGATGGTGGGGGATTCGGTGATGGTAATGCCATTGTATGTCAAGCGGCGGTGGTTAGTCTCTCGCTTGTTGGAGATAGTCATTGCCTGGCACTTGAGTGGCACAAATGTTAGAGTTAGAGAGAGAAGTGTGAAATTGAACCAGAAGGCTAGAGTGAAGAACTATCGCCATAAATGGTTAAAGTGGTTACCAGGAAGAGTAGTGAAGATATGTGGCCGTCGCACATATTTGGTCAAGATGTTTGATCTTGGAAAGGTTAGGTTTGTTTACGTTGATCATATCTTACCTACAGATGTGGAAGGAGTTGAAAGCTGGGATGATTCAATTTATTCTGATGAGTCAGATAGTCTTGTTACAAGTAGACTACCAGTAGCAAATCCTACATCAGACGTACCAGAAACAAGTCCAAGAGAAAGTCAGAATTTAAGTCTGAGCCCGAGTCAGGCAGACAAACAGTCTGAAAGTGTAGAGAGTTCAAATGTAGATCAAGGTCAGCCCTTGGAGAAAAATCCTCCGCAGGTGCAGCCTAGAATGAGTCAAAGTCCTACAACAAAATCTGAAAGTTTTGTTCAAGGAAGGAGGTATCCTCTTCAAAACAGAAAACCAGTGGTAAAGTTTAATTTGTAATGATGTAAAATAAGTTCATATCTTTTGTTTGTGTTACAGAATTCTATAGTAGAATTTGGAAACAAAAAATGCGTTCCATTTGAGAAATGTATACCAAGAGTTGTGTATACCATGCAAGTCATGCACAATGATTATTTGCTATGATTAACTTCTTCAATAAGGAGGGAGAAGTGTAATAGTGCCACCTGGTGACTACTGATGTATATAATAATAAATCACATGTGCAGTACAGTTCTTACCAGAAGCCATGTTGTGCAGTTGTATATATATGCTGTGTCCCAAGATATCACAATGTGCTCAAGTCTCTGGAGTGGGACCTGAACCCATGACCTTCTAATTCAGAGGCAAGAGTGCTATAACTGAGCCAAGCTGACACCTTAAAAGGTAACTCCAGAATATTACTTCATGTAGTCACAACAGGACAAGCAGACACAGGTTCATAGTGAAATGAAAATTTAATGACTGATCTCAGGATGTTCTTCATCACACAAAGAGTGATCAATGTTGTGTCCGTGTATAGTCAGACACAGACTGCAGGAGAACGGTACAACAGGTGTTTACTCAACGTGGCTCACACAGGAACTGATCTATACAGATTACTACTCAGTGTTATATACAGGTGTGGTCACTGCCGGTACTGCAGTATACATGAGCTGTAAAAGATAGTTCCCCCCTTAAAGGTATATACATTACAATTCCTCCCCTTTTAGATTAACAGTACCATAACACTCATTTAACAATTAAATATCAAACTAATTACAATTAACACTTTTAACATGCAACATTAGCTGAAAATAGTCTATTTATATATTCAGTCTTTGGGGAGGCTTCCTGATCCTTTCTGGATAGCGCCTTCCCCGAGTGTCTTGCTCTTGGTGCGGAGGCGATTCTGGCCCCCTGTCGTCGGTTGGTTCATCAGCTTCCGATGCTACTGTTTCTGGGGTAGATGCGACCTGTACGTCGGGTTCATCACCAGGTACGTATGGGCGAGGCATGGGGTTGACTTGTTCCTGTGACTCTAGGATCTGGTCAGCATGGCGTCTCACGATGCTCTCCCCAACGTCCACTGTGTACATTAGTGGGCCCTGCCGTGTGCATATCGTTCCTGGCTGCCATTTTTCTGTTCGGTAGTCGCGGGCCAAGACTGGTTGCCCTACATTGAAGCTCCTTGTTGGCTTCTCATGGATGTGCTGGAATTGCTTACTCTCAACATCTCTTCGTACATTTGGTCTGAGCAAATCCAGGCGAGATCTTAACCTTCGGTTAAAGAACATCATGGCTGGGGCCTGGCCTGCATGTGTCGCATTCCGGTAGGCGAACAGGAAATTGTCCACCTTGTGCTGCAGCGGAATGTTGTCATTGTACATAGCCTTTATTGCCTTCTTAAAGGTTTGTACGAACCTCTCAGCCAATCTATTTGTGGCTGGATGATACGGGGCGGATGTGTAATGCCTTACCCCATTCTTTTTCAAGAACCTCCGGAACTCTTCAGACACAAACTGTGGTCCGTTGTCGGAGCAAATCTGTTCTGGCAAGCCATTCCTGGCAAAAATGGTCCGTAGGACTGCAATAGTTTTCTCCGTGGTGATGGAGGACATTTTGATGACCTCAGGCCATTTCGAGTGCGCATCCACGGCTATTAAAAACATTGAGTCCATGAATGGACCAGCAAAATCAATATGCACCCGTTGCCATGGAGATGAGGGCCACTCCCATGGGTATAGAGGGGCCTGTGGTGGTGCATTTTGGACTTTCTGGCATCCTGAGCAGCTCTTGGTCAGGTCCTCGATTTGTTTATAGATTCCCGGCCACCACACATAAGCCCTGGCTAGGCTTTTCATTTTTACCCCTCCCAGATGACCCTCATGAAGCTCATTGAGCACTCTATCCCTTAACTTGGGTGGAATTACCATTCGGGATCCACACATCAAGGTCCCCCGGCACACTGACAGCTGTTCTCTCCTTGTCGAGAATGCTGGCAACAGTGAGTCGCCATGTGCTGGCCATCCCTTCACCGTCAAATCATATACCCGAGACAGTGTCGGGTCATGTCGGGTTTCCTTTTTGATACAAGCGTTAGTTACCGGTAGGTATTCAACTATAGTCGAATGGAATATTTCGACAGGATCCACTGCTGGTGCTTCCTCCGCAGTAGGCAGTGGCAGGCATGATAGCCCATCAGCATTTCCATGCTGTTTTTCTTGCCCTTATATTCAATCTCATAGTGGTGCGCCCCTAGAAAAAGTGACCATCTTCGTAGTCGTTGCGCAGTCATCACCGGAACGCCCTTCTTTGGATTAAAAATGGAGACAAGAGGCTGGTGATCAGTCAGCAAGGTGAATTTCTGCCCGTGCAGATAGTGATTGAACTTTTTCACTCCCCACACTAGGCTGAGGGCCTCCCTGTCAATCTGGGTGTAGTTACGCTCGGCTGAGGCTAGTGATCGTGACGCAAAGGCGATTGGCCTCTCTGAGCCGTCCGAGAATTTGTGCGACAGCACCGCTCCAATGTCGTAGGGTGACGCATCACATGCCAACCGAATTGGTAATGCCGGGTTGTAATGGGCCAATACCTCTTTCGATGTGATTAGTGTTTTGCTCTTCTGGAAAGCTCGTCTACATTCGTCACTCCACTTCCATGGCACCCCAGTTTGCAGTAGGGTGTTCAGTGGGTGTAGTATTGTAGACAAATTTGGCAAGAACTTATGGTAGTAGTTTACCAGCCCGAGGAACGACCTCAGTTGTGACACATTTTCCGGTGCTGGAGCCTTGACTACTGCCTCAATCTTCTCTGGGGACTTATGTAACCCCTCTTTATCGATAACGTGGCCACAATACGAGATCTGTTTTCTAAAAAACTCGCATTTGGGGCGGTTAGCTCGGAGCCCATATTCCTGCAATCTAGTGAGCACCTGCTCCAGGTTGGCAAGGTGATCACTGTCATTTTCACCCGTGACCAGGATGTCGTCCAAATAACACTGGGTCCCTGGGATCCCTTGCATGACTTGTTCCATTGCCCTCTGCCAAATAGCCGGAGCTGATGCTACCCCGAATACCGGCCGGTTGTATTGGTAGAGACCTTTATGGGTGTTGATTGTGAGGTATTTTTTTGATGCTTCTTCGACCGCCATTTGCAGATACGCCTGGGCCAGATCAATCTTAGTGAAGCGTTTCCCTCCAGATAGCGAGGCGAAAATATCTTCAATCCGCGGAAGTGGATATTGTATGGTGTGAAGGACCGGGTTCACTGTTACCTTAAAGTCCCCACAGATGCGAACCTTCCTTGGTTCCCCAGGCGTGCTGCTCAACGACTTTTTCATCACAGGGACGATGGGTGTAGCTCACTCGCTCCAGTCTACCTTGGACAGTACACCTGAACGTTCCAGACTCTCCAGCTCTGCTTCGACGGCTGGGCGGATCGCATAAGGTCTGGCATTAAAAAATTTTGGGCTTGCGTTTTCTTCAATTTTAATCGTCGCTGTCATGCCTTTTAGTGTTCCGAGTCCTTGCTGGAACACTTCTTTCGCGTCAGTTAGGATCTTTGACAGTCGCCCAGGTGTGACATCGTCATCCTTTTTGTCAGCCACAGTCAGTGCCTGTATGGAATGCCAATCCAGTTGTATTTTCCGGATCCATTCATGTCCCAGTAATGTTGGTCCTCCATCTTGCAATACATACAGGTCTAGTTTTGGTGTTTCCTTACCGTTATATATAACGGTCACCCTTATTTTTCCTTTGGGGTAGACTTTTTGCCCCGTGTACGTCTTCAAAATAATGTTTGTGTCTCTCAAGGGTATGTGTGAGAATAGCCGCTCGTAGTCCCGTCGGTTTATGACTGTTAGGGCTGATCCTGTGTCCAATTCCATCTTTACCTGGACTCCTGCTATCTTGAGAGTGACCCAAATGGTTCGGTGACCCTCTGTTGTGATCACATTATGTAGTTTCAGACAACTCAGTTCCCTGCTTTCGGAGTTGTTATCACTACTTTGTTCGTCTGAACTATTCTCCGTCATCTTATGTACCTTCTTGTACTTTTCTTCGGTAGGTTTCTTATTGCTGGTTTTCTTTCCCGACCTGCAGACTCGTGCTATGTGTCCTACTTTTCCACACTGTCTGCACACTTTGTCTTTGAACCAGCAATCATTCTGGTCGTGTGTTGTTCTGCCGCAGCGCTAGCACTTCTCTGTTCTATATGACATTTCGTTTGTGCCACATTCTTGCGGTCTCTGTTGTATCTCTGCAGCGCCCCGTGCTGCTGCTTCATATGATACCGCAATGCTGAAAGCCTTTTCCAGCATAAGGTCCTTTTCAGATAAAAGCCGTTTCTGGGTTCCTTCACTTTGAAGCCCACACACAAACTTGTCCCTTAAGGTATCTGCCAGTCCCACTCCAAACTGGCAGTGTTTCGATAGTTTGCGCAGTTCTGTTAAATAATCAGCATTGCTTTCATCCTTATGCTGGTTCCGTTTGTGAAACTTGAATCTTTCTGCTATCAGCAGCGGTGTGGGGTTTAAATGTCCCTGTAGTATCGTTACTATGTCTTCAAAACTCTTTTCCATTGGCTTCGTTGGGGTTACTAGATTTCGTAATAAACCATACGTCTTTGCACCCATTAAATTTAACAATACCAACGCTTTCTTGTCATCTGACACCTCATTTGCCTTGCAGTATACCTCTATTCGTTCGACATATGTAGTCCAATCTTCGACTTCATTGTCAAATGCGGTGATACTGCCACTCTTCGGCATTTTGGGTGTAGTTTAAAATGGCATCTCCCAATGGCTTAAAATGGCGTCTCCCAATGGCTTAAAATGGCGTCTCCCGTGCTTTCCTTCCTCCCCCGCTCCTGCCAACGCCGCTCCCGGCGGTTCTCGTGGCAATGGCGGCGCCCTGTAGGTTTCGCGCGCTTCTCCTGCGCTGCTGCCAACGCCGCTTTCGGCGGTCCTCGTGGCAATGGCGGCGCCTCGCGTGTTTCTGCGCGTCTCTCTCTCCCTCTCTTCGACGCTGCTCGGCCCCTGAACACCGGCTGCGCCCTCTCTCTCTCTCCCCCGTCGATGCTGCTCGGCCCTTTGCTGTGCTGCTCGGTCGGGCTCCAGCCCGCCGCTGTCCGGGAAGGGTCTGCGCACTACCTGTTGCCAGCCCATTTCGCTGGACCTCCTCGACTGGAAAGCCAAGCCTGGCTCTCGACAGCCTCCCCCGCAATTCTCGAGTCGCTGCTGGATGACTGGGCGGTTGCCCATGGTCGACGCCCGGGTCTCTGGCCTTGACCTCCAATGCACTGATCTCCAGGAACGAATCCCCAGGAGGTGATGCAGAGTTGCAGGTAGGTTCGAACTTGCCTTGTCGCCAATGTTGTGTCTGTGTATAATAAGACACAGACTGCAGGAGAACGGTACAACAGGTGTTTACTCAACGTGGCTCACACAGGAACTGATCTGTACAGATTACTACTCAGTGTTATATACAGGTGTGGTCACTGCCGGTACTGCAGTATACATGAGCTGTAAAAGATAGTTCCCCCCTTAAAGGTATATACATTACAATCAACACATGGAATGCACTCCTGGATAGAATAATTTAATAATCAATTAAATGCTGAAATGGGGTACTGGCAGGCTTTCCTCACCTGTAAATTTCTCTGATCTTGTGAGAAATTAAGGGTAAGTTCAAATTACATTGTTTAAAAATGCTTCAAAATGTTTAAGAAGGGGATTGTCAATAATTAATGTGATATAGTCAAAGTACTGACATCTTAGTTAACAAACCAAAATTCTTTAATGACACTGCTTGTACATGATTTATTATTTATTAATTTCAACATCAACAGTGACTACATTAAATGGGTTAATTAATTATACACCAAAGACTAAATGATTATCAAGTAATAAAGTCAATTTGAATGACAGAAATCCTGGTTTGCTGGAAGCTCTCACTTGTCCTCACTGTTGACTTTCACATGGTCCAAACCATTGGATCCGGATATTCATCTTGTTTGCCCTGGAATAGCAGCAAAGCATCAGTAAAATCAAAGTCTAAAATGAAGACAATTGTTTCCAATGCATAATGTTGGAGAGGCCGGCCATGTCACAGAACAGGTTGGCTGCTTGCTTTTGGAGCACTCTTGCAACTCTTGCGTATTTTACTCTGCTCTAATAGCTAGAAAAGCAATGGGGGACATTTTAACTTTTATCACCAGGTAAAAAAAAGAGTGATAGCGAATACGCTGCTCATTTTACAACCTGCCTGATTTTCTTTTCATTTCATTGAAGTGGTGTACAATGGACTTCTGATTTGCTATCACTCATTTTTCACACCACTCTGTGTTGATAGGATGAGAATAAGTACGGTGCGAGGAGGCTCATGTGGAGCGTAAACACCAGCATAGACCTGTGGCCTGTTTCTGTGCTGTAACTATTATGTAATACTACGTATGCAACCAGTTGTAAACAATCACTCAAGGAGAAGGCCCACCACCACCTTCTCGGGGCAATTTGGGATGGGCAATAAATGTAGCCTTGCCTACATCCCAAGAACAAATATTTTTTAAATGCTGTTTGTGGGAGCTTGCTGTACCCAATTTGGCTGCTGAGTTTGCCTACATAACAGCAGTGGCTGCACTTCAAAAGTAACCCATTGGTTGTGAAGGACCTTAGGACATCCCGTTGAAGTGAGAGGTGTTATATAAATGCAAATTCCTAACTTTCATCACCAAAGTAGTACTTTACATAGAAGTAATTTCACCCTAGTATCACCACTAAACTGCTGACCACCCAACTTCCCTTTCTGGCCGCCATGCTAGCTGTAAATGGTTCCCTCTCCTTTGGTACTGGCCCCCTCCTATTCAAATCTACCATTATCATCCCCTCCTGGATAAAAACACCCTTGACCGATTTGTTTTTGCAAAATACCACCCCATCTCCAACCTCCCTTTCCTCTCCAAAGTTCTTGAACGTGTTGTCACCTCCCAAATCTGTCCTCACTTTCCAGCAATTCCATGTTTGAACCTCTCAAATCAGGTTTCTGCCCCTGCCACAGCACTGAAACGGTCCTTATCAAAGTCACAAATGAAATCCTCTCTGACTGTGACCATGGTAAACTATCCCTCCTCATCCTTCTCGACCTGTCTGCAGCCTTGACATGGTTGACCACACCAACCTCCTCTAATGCCTCTCCTTTGTCCAGCTGAGTAGGACAGCTCTCGTCTGGTTCCATTCTTATCTATCCAGTCGTAGCCAAATAATCTGCTGCAGTGGTTTCTCTATCGCTACTGCACTGGTACCTCTGGAGTCCCCCAAGGATCTCTCCTTTGCCCCCTTCTAGTTCTCATCTACATGCTGCCCCTCGGTGACATCATCCGAAAACACAATGTCAGATTCCGCATGTCCCCAGCTCTACCTCACCACCACCTCTCTCGACCCCTCCACTGCCTCTGATTTGTCATGCTGCTTGTCATACATCCAGTATTGTATGAGCAGAAATTTTCTCCAATTAAATATTTGGTAAATGATAGCCACTGTTTTAGGTCCCCAGCACAAACTCCATTCCCCAGCCATTCCATTCCCCTCCCTGGCCACTCTCTGATGCTGAACGAGCCTGGTTGCAACCTCGGTGTCTTACTTGACCCTGAGCTGAGCTTCCAACCCCATATCTTCTCCATCACCAAGAGTGCCCACTTCCACCTCCGTAATATTGTCCATCTCCCCTGTCCAAGCCCATTTGCTGTTGAAACCCTCATCCATGCTTTTGTTACCTCCAGACTTGACCATTCCAATGCTCTCTTGGCCGGCCTCCAATCTTCCATGCTCTGTAAATTTGAGCTCATCCAAAACTCTGCTGCCTGTATCCTAACTCGCACCAAGTCCCATTTAATCATCACCCCTGTGCTCGCTGACCTATATTGGCTCCCGATCCAGCAAAGCCTTAAATTTAAAATTCTCATTTTTGTGTTCAAATCCCTCCATGGCCTCACCCTGCTCTATCTCTATAACATCCTACAGACCTACAACCCTCCGAGAACCCTCCAATTCTGGCCTTTTGTGCATCTCCGATTTTCATCGCCCCACCATTGGCGGCCGTGTCTCGGCCCTAAGCTTTTCCCTCCCTAAGCCTCTTCACCTCTCGACATCTCTCTCCTCCTTTAAGGCGCTCCTTAAAATCTACCTCTTTGACCACATTTTTGATCACCTGTCCTAATGGCCAGAATTTTCATGCTGCCGTGCGTGTGGGATTGGGGGCAGGCCAGGAGTAAAAGTTGGAATAAATCGGAGCACATTGGGAACCCGCCATCATCCCGCTGCCTCACACCTTTAACTCGGGCGCATTTGCCAGCACGGCACGGACCCAAATGGCAGAGGCAGGCGGCCTAATTTAGATCATTATTACCTTGCTGTCAGACACTTAACTGTGTTTTTAACCAAAACTTTTGAATTTCACTGCATGACCACGGGAATCATGCAGCTTGGGAACCACATCTGTCAAGCTGAGGCAGAAGCACTGTGATGAAATATTCCATTCATCAGGCACTGTATTCCCTGTGTTTAGTTTAGTTTCAGTTTCATTTCCTTACCTGTATTGTATTGTGTGTAGGGCTCCGCCCATACCTGGCCCCTACTTAAGCAAACCCCAGCGTGTCTCACAGGAGTACAGCAGATCTCTGGATGAGAGACACTTCTCCAATGTGTATTACTTTCTGAGTTAATAAAAGCCTTGCTTTGCTCCGTTAACGTCGAGTCTCGGATTCATTGAGGCACATCAATTTTATTAACTCAATTTTCAACGCAATGGACCAACTCTTGAAACCCGAACGTTTGGATTTGGACCCGCGTGCTTCGGACGCATCGGCACGATTCGGACACTGGTTTAAGTGTATGGAATTCTTCCTGGACAATTCCGCAGCCATCACAGGCGCTACGGACGCTGAGAGTATGAAACTCGGAATCCTGCGGAATTGGGTAAGCCACCGAGTTTACCCCCTCATCCAAGACGCCGACATGTACCCGGCCGCCTGCGACATCCTAAAGGCGCATTACCAGCAGCCTACGAACGAGGTGTACGCTAGGCATCTGCTCGCTACTCGCACACAGCGACCTGGGGAATCGCTGGATGAGTTCCTAGTCACCCTGAAAACGCTTGGCAAAGACTGCAAGTGCCAAGATGTAAAAGCCGCAGTGTACACTGACGAGTTTGTTCGTGATGCCTTTGTCACAGGCCTCAGCTCCACTTACATCCGGCAGAGACTACTGGAAAAAACGGGATTGGACCTGAAACAGGCTGTGGACACAGCGCGATCCCTGGATGTGGCCCAGAGAAACTCGGATGCCTACTCTTCGGCCCGCGCTGCCCACGCCGCCACGTGTGCACCAAGGGCGCCGCCATCTTGGAAGGCATCTTCCCCGCCCGGCAGCCCAACACCGTCGGGGCCCCGCTCTCCCCCCAGAAGCCCGACGACAGCCGCAACGCGTCGGGGCCCCAACTGCTACTTCTGCGGGCAGCCGAAGCACATCAGAAACCTGTGCCCGGCGAAAGGCACCACCTGCTTTAAGTGCGGTAAGAAGGGGCACTTCGGGAAGGTGTGCAGAGGGAACCCCGCTGGAAAACCCGCAACCGCCGCGTGTGCGCCGTGGGAGCGGCCATCTTGGACGCCATCTTGCCCGACCTCGTGGGGTCCACCATCTTGTGAGCAGACAGCGTGGACGCCATCTTGTCTCGATCAGGGCCCTACAGTGGCATCAGTCACAGTGGACCAGACCAGACCGCACCCGCTATCCAAATCAATGGTGGACATCGAGGTAAACGGGTGCGGGGTTAAATGTTTAATTGACAGTGGAAGCACAGAGAGTTTTATCCACCCTGAACTGGCACAACAACTCTCTCTAACGGTGGTCCCTGCTCGGGGCACCATCTCTATGGCTGATAAAACCCAGACATCGACCATTATGGGTTACTGCGCGGTACAATTGTCCGTTAACGGAACTGTATACGATAATTTTAAATTACTAATCATGAAGAATCTATGTGCGAGCATGATCTTGGGCCTGGATTTCCAGTGCCACCACCAAAGCGTCACGCTCAATTACGGTGGGTCCCAGCCGCCCCTCACAGTGTGCAGTCTGGCTACCCTGAAGGTAAAGCCGCCTTCGCTATTCGCGAACCTTACTCCCAACTGCCGGCCAATAGCGACCAAAAGCAGGAGGTACAGCTGGGAGGACAGGCAGTTTATCGCGACCGAGGTAGACAGGCTCCTGAAGGAGCGCATTATCGAACGCAGCAACAGCCCGTGGCGCGCCCAAGTGGTGGTGGTGAGGGGTAGCGAGAAGAAGCGGATGGTGATAGATTATAGCCAGACGGTTAATCTATACACCCAGCTAGACGCCTACCCGCTACCCCGCATATCCGAGATGGTGAACCAAATCACCCAATACCGGGTGTTCTCCACCATCGACCTCAAGTCAGCGTACCACCAGCTCCCTATCAGACCAGAGGACCGCCCGTACACTGCCTTCGAGGCGAACGGACGCCTCTACCAATTCCTCAGAGTCCCCTTTGGGGTGACGAATGGGGTCTCGGTCTTCCAGAGGGAGATGGACCACATGGTCGATGACCACCACTTGCAGGCAACCTTCCCCTACCTCGACAACGTCACCATCTGCGGTCACAACCAGCAGGATCATGACTGGAACCTCGAGAGGTTCCTGAAAACCGCACAAAAACTCAACCTCACTTACAACGAGGACAAGTGCATTTTCAACACCACGCGCCTCTGCATACTAGGCAGCGTGGTGGAGAATGGGGAAATCGGACCAGACCCCGACCGATTGCACCCCCTACGGGAGCTCCCCCTGCCCAACACTCCCAAAGCCCTGAAAAGGTGCCTGGGGTTATTTTCTTATTATGCCCAATGGGTCCCCAACTACTCCGACAAAGCCCGCCCCCTCTTAAAAGCACCCTCTTTTCCGCTCTCTGCTGAGGCCCACGCCGCCTTCAAAAGCATTAAGCGGGATATTGAGCGGGCCACGCTACAGGCAGTGGACGAGAACACTCCCTTTCAAGTGGAAAGTGATGCGTCTGACTTTGCCTTGGCGGCCACCCTCAACCAGGCGGGGCGACCCGTAGCTTTCTTCTCGAGGACCCTCCAAGGGCCCGAGATCAGACACTCCTCCGTGGAAAAGGAGGCCCAAGCTATCGTGGAGGCAGTGTGCCACTGGCGGCACTACCTAGCTGGCAAACGCTTCACCCTACTTACCGACCAGCGGTCGGTAGCATTTATGTTCAATAATAAACAGAGGGGGAAGATTAAAAATGATAAGATTCTTAGGTGGCGGATCGAGCTCTCCACCTTCGAGTATGACATCATTTACCGGCCAGGGGCCCTTAACGAATCCCCCGACGCCCTCTCACGAGGGATGTGTGCCAGCGCCACCGGGGATCGGCTACAGACCCTCCACAACGACCTCTGCCACCCAGGGGTCACACGGCTGTTCCACTTCATAAAGTCCCTCAACTTACCCTACTCGATTGAGGAAGTTCGGTCTTTGACCAGGAACTGCCGCACCTGCGCTGAGTGCAAGCCTCGGTTCTACCGCCCAGGTAGAGCCCACTTAATCAAAGCTACACGGCCCTTTGAGCGGCTCAGCTTAGATTTCAAGGGCCCCCTCCCGTCAGTCGACCGCAATGTTTACTTCCTGAACATTGTGGACGAATACTCCCGTTTCCCATTCGCCTTCCCCTGCCCAGACATGACCAGCGCCACGGTCATTAAATGCCTCAACAGCCTGTTCTGCCTGTTCGGTATGCCGAGCTACATCCATACGGATAGGGGGGCGTCCTTCATGAGTGAAGAGCTACGCCAGTACATGCTGTCCAGGGGGATCACCACGAGCCGTACCACCAGTTACAACCCCCAGGGTAATGGCCAGGTGGAGCGAGAGAACGGGACAGTATGGAAAGCAGTCACTCTAGCTCTAAGGACCAAGGGCCTCCCTATCTCCCGCTGGCAGGAAGTCCTCCCAGATGTGCTCCATTCGATACGGTCGCTATTGTGTACTGCCACTAAGGCCACGCCTCATGAACGAATGTTTGTCTTTCCCCGGAAATCCACCTCAGGCGTATCCATGCCGTCATGGCTCTCCACCCCAGGTCCAGTATTTGTATGAAGGCATGTGAGGGGCCACAAGACGGACCCCCTCGTGGAGTCAGTGCACCTACTCCACGCCAACCCCCAATACGCGTATGTCCGGCACGCCGACGGAAGGGAGGACACCGTGTCCATAAAAGACGTCGCCCCAGCCGGTAACAACAACAACCATGACAACAACAGCAACAACGATCACAGCAATTCTTACCCACCCACTATCCTTTCACCACCCCCGGAAGAACATCGACCAACGGTGTCCCCACCAACTACCCCTTCAACAGCCCTGGCGGCGCCCCCGGCAGAGACCCAGGAGGCCACCGGGGACACCCAGCCGACACCCGCGGCACCACAACAGCTACGTCGGTCACAGAGGACTATCAAACCCCCGAACAGACTAAATCTGTAGAAGGGGTGAATGTGATGAAATATGCCATTCATCAGGCACTGTATTCCCTGTGTTTAGTTTAGTTTCAGTTTCATTTCCTTACCTGTATTGTATTGTGTGTAGGGCTCCGCCCATACCTGGCCCCTACTTAAGCAAGCCCCAGCGTATCTCACAGGAGTACAGCAGATCTCTGGATGAGAGACACTTCTCCAATGTGTATTACTTTCTGAGTTAATAAAAGCCTTGCCTTGCTCCGTTAACGTCGCGTCTCGGATTCATTGAGGCACATCAAGCTCAATGGCAACTGAGCGAGGTAATTACTGCAGAGCATGCAAAGCACAATAAATACTCCCACATGGCACCTGCTTACATTCCTAAGAGAAAGGCTCTTGCTGACTACATTTTAAGCACAGATTTAGATGTCTACAGTTGTCTTTTCTGCAAATTCAGAAGCCTTTCTCACTTCATTGCTACTACCTATCACACCATTGACACATTGGGCTGGATTTTGATACTGGAGGCGTGATGGAGGCGGGACTACAACTTTCAGGGTTGTAGTCCCGCCTCCATCGAGTTGTGGCCAACCCACACGATTTTCACTTGATTGACCTTGTTGAGCCCGCCCAGTCACCAGCGCACTTCAACTTCTTTGCCTCAGGCTCCTTCCAGGGACCTGCAGCAGACATTTACGGAATCTCGCAGTCGGCCGCCCGCAGATGCATCACACAGGTCACCAGTGCCCTGTTTGACAAGTCAGCCAATTATATCAACTTTGCCACTGATGAAGCCAGTGTTACTGAGCGGGCACACGGCTTTGCGGCTCTGGCTGACTTCATACCAGGTGCAGGGCGTCATCGACTGCACACATCTGGCCATCAGGGCACCCCATCATCACCCAGGAGTCTTTGTCAACTGCAATGACTTCCACTCCTGTAGTGTATGTACCTTTAAGGGGAGAACTACTTTTTACAGCTCCTGTATACTGTAGTACCGGCAGTGACCACACCTGTATATAAACCCTGAGTAGAGATCTGTACATTTAGTTTTAGAGTAACCCTCAGCCAGTAAATACCTGTTGATTGTTCCTGCAGTCTTGTGTCTAGTTATTGAAGGACACACAACATCAAAAATACACAGATCTAACAGTGGCGACGAGGCAGATTCGAACCTACCTGCAACTCTGCATTACCTCCAAGGGATTCGCTCCTGGAGAACAGTGGAAGAAAGTTGAGGCCAGAAGCACGGGTGTCGACCACGAGCAACCGCCCAGTCATCCAGCAGAGATTTGAGCATCGCAGGGGAGGCTGTTGTGAGCTGGGCTTGGTTCTCCAGTCACGGTGGTCCAGCGAAACGGGCTGCCAGCAGGTACGGCGCAAACCCTTCCCGGACAGCGGTGGCTAGAGCCGACCGACGGCACAGAAAAGGCCGAGCAGCGTCGACGGGTGAAGAGAGAGGGTAGAGCGGACAGGGCGCAGCCGGTGTTCAGGACCGAGCGGCGTCGATGGGAGAAGAGAGAGGGTAGAGTGCACAGGGCGCAGCCAGTGTTCAGGACCGAACGGCGTTGACGGGAGAAGAGAGAGAGGTGCAAAGGAAACACGCAGAGCGCAGTCGGTGTTCAAGGGACGAGCAGCATCAGCGGGGAAGAAAGGGAAACGCACAGAGCACAGCTGGTGTTCAAGGGCCGAGCAGCCGCAGCGGAGAAGAAGGGAGAGCGCGGGAAATGCCATTTTGAGCCGCAGCGGAGAAGAAGGGAGAGCGCGGGAAAACGCCATTTTGAGCCGCAGTGGAGAAGAAGGGAGAGTGCGGGAAAACGCCATTTTGAGCCAGTCTAACCACACCCAGGGATGCCGAAGAGTGGCAGTATCACAGCGTTTGACAATGAAGTCGAAGATTGGACGACATATGTCGAACGCAGAGAAGTGTACTGCAAGGCGAATGAAGTGCCAGATGAGAGGAAAGCGCTGGTATTGTTGAATTCCATGGGTGCAAAAACGTATGGCTTACTGCGAAACCTAGTAACCCCAGAGAAGCCAGTGGACAAGGATTTTGGAAACATAGTGTCAATCCTACAGAACCACTTAAACCCCACACCGCTGCTGATAGCAGAAAGATTTAAGTTTCACAAAAGGAACCAGCATAAAGATGAAAGTAATGCTGAGTATTTAACGGAACTGCGCAAGCTATTGAAACACTGCCAGTTTGGAACGGGACTAGCAGATACTTTAAGGGACAAGTTTGTGTGTGGGCTTCAAAGTGAAGGAACCCAGAAACGGCTTCTATCAGAAAAGGATCTTACGCTGGACAAGGCTTCAGCATGGCAGTATCACACGAAGCAGCTGCATGCGGCGCTGCAGAGATACAACGGAGACCGCAAGAATATGGCACAAATGAAATGTCATACGGAACAGTGAAGTGCTATCGCTGCGGCAGAACAACACACGACCATAATGATTGCTGGTTTAAGGACAAAGTGTGCAGACAGTGTGGAAAAGTAGGACACATAGCAAGAGTCTGCAGGTCGAGAAAGAAAACCAGCAGCAAGAAATCTCCACAGGAGAAGTACAAGAAGGTACATAAGGTGACGGAGAGCAGTTCAGACGAACAGAAAAGTGATACAAACTCCGGAAGCAAGGAGCTGGGTTGTCTGAAACTACATAATGGGATCCAAATGGAGGATCATCAAACTATCTGGGTCACGCTCAAGATAGCTGGAGTCCAAGTGAAAATGGAATTGGACACAGGATCAGCACTAACAGTCATAAACCGAAGGGACTACAAGCGGCTATTCTTACATATACCCTTGAGAGATACAGAGATTGTCTTGAAGACGTACATGGGGCAAACAGTCTACCCCAAAGGAAAAATAAGGGTGAACATTATATATAACGGCAAGGAAACACCAAAAATGGACCTATATGTATTGCCAGATGGAGGACCACCACTACTAGGACGTGAATGGATCCGGAAGATACAGCTAGATTGGCATTCCATACAAGCACTGACTGTAGATGCCAAAAAGGATGACGATGCCACACCTGGACGACTGTCAAAAATGCTAACCGATGCACAAGAAGTGTTCCAGGAGGGACTTGGAACACTAAAAGGCATAACAGCGACGATCAAAATAGAGGAAAATGCAAGCCCAAAGTTTTTTAAGGCCAGACCGGTGCCTTATGCGATCCGCCCAGCCGTCAAAGCAGAGCTGGAAGGTTTGGAACGTTCAGGAGTACTGTCCAAAGTGGACTGGAGTGAGTGGGCCACACCCATCGTTCCTGTAATGAAGAGGTCGTTGAGTATACGCCTGGGGAACCAAAGGAAGTTCGCATCTGTGGGGACTTTAAGGTGACAGTGAACCCAATCCTTCACACGGTACAATATCCGCTTCCGCAGATTGAAGATATTTTCGCCTCGCTATCTGGAGGGAAACGTTTCACTAAGATTGATCTGGCCCAGGCGTACCTGCAAATGGAGGTAGAAGAAGCCTCGAAACAGTACCTCACGATCAACACTCATAAAGGTCTCTACCAATACAACCGGCTGGTGTTCGGGGTAGCATCAGCTCCGGCTATTTGGCAAAGGGCAATGGATCAAGTCCTGCAAGGGATTCCAGGGACCCAGTGTTATTTGGACGACATCCTGGTCACGGGCGAAAATGACAGTGCTCACCTTGCCAACCTGGAGCAGGTGCTCACTAGATTGAAGGAATATGGGCTCCGAGCAAATCGCCACAAATGCGAGTTTTTCCAGAAGCAGATCTCGTATTGTGGCCACGTTATTGATGAAGAGGGGTTACATAAGTCCCCTGAAAAGATTGAGGCAGTAGTCAAGGCTCCAGCACCGGAAAATGTGTCACAACTGAGGTCATTCCTCGGGCTGGTGAACTACTACCATAAGTTCTTGCCGAATTTGTCTACCGTACTACACCCACTGAACACCCTACTGCAAACGGGGGTACCATGGAAGTGGAATGACGAATGTAAATGAGCTTTCCAGAAGTGCAAAGAATTGATCACATCAAAAGAGGTGTTGGCTCATTTCAACCCAGCACTACCAATTCGGTTGGCGTGTGATGCATCATCCTATGGCATTGGAGCGGTGCTGTCGCACAAATTCCCGGACGGCTCGGAGAGGCCGGTAGCCTTTGCATCTCGGTCACTAACCTCAGCCGAGCGTAACTACGCCCAGATTGACAGGGAGGCCCTTAGCATGGTGTGGGGAGTGAAAAAGTTCAACCACTATCTGCACGGGCAGAAGTTCACCTTGCTGACGGACCACCAACCACTTGCCTCCATCTTTAAGCCAAAGAAGGGCGTGCCGGTGATGACTGCGCAACGGCTGCAAAGATGGTCGCTTTTTCTAGGGGCGAACCAATATGAAATCGAGTATAAGGGCACGAAACACGAAACAGCATGGAAACGCTGATGGGCTATCACGCCTTCCACTGCCTACTGCGGAGGAAGCACCAGCAGTGGACCCTGTCGAAATATTTCATTCGACTATAATTCAACGCTTGCCAGTAACTAACGCTGATATAGAGGAGACCCGAAATGACCCGACACTGTCTCGGGTATATGACTTGACGGTGAAGGGATGGCCAACACATGGCGACTCATTGTTGCCAGCATTCTAATCCAGAAGAGAACAGCTGTCAGTATGCCAGGGGACCTTGATGTGTGGATCCCGAGTGGTAATTCCACCCAAGTTAAGGGAGAGAGTGCTCAATGAGCTTCACGAAGGCCATTTGGGAGGGGTGAAAATGAAAAGCCTTGCTAGGGCTTATGTGTGGTGGCCGGGGATCGATCAGCAAATCGAGGACCTGACAAAGAGCTGCTCAGGATGCCAGAAGGTCCAAAATGCACGACCACATGCCCCTCTACACCCATGGGAGTGGCCCTCATCTCCATTGCAATGGGTGCATATTGATTTTGCTGGTCCATTCATGGACTCAATGTTTCTAATAGCCGTGGATGCGCACTCGAAATGGCCTGAGGTGATCAAAATGTCGTCCACCACCACGGAGAAAACTATTGCAGTCCTACGGACCATATTTGCCAGGAACGGCTTGCCAGAGCAGATTTGCTCTGATAACGGACCACAGTTTGTGTCCGAAGAGTTTTGAAGATTCATGAAAAGGAATGGGGTAAGGCATTACACATCTGCCCCGTATCATCCAGCCACAAATGGAATGGCTGAGAGGTTCGTACAAACCTTTAAGAAAGCAGTAAGGGCCATGTGCGATGACGACATTCCACTGCAGCATAAGGTGCACAATTTCCTGTTAGCCTACAGAAATGCGACACATGCAGTCACCAACCAGACCCCGATGTTGTTTAACCGAAGGTTGAGATCTCGTCTGGATTTGCTCAGACCAAATGTACGAAGAGATGTTGAGAATAAGCAATTCCAGCACATCAATGAGAAGCCGACAAGGAGCTTCAATGTAGGATCACCTGTCTTGGCCCGCGACTACCGAACAGAGAAATGGCAACCAGGAATGATATGCACATGGCAGGGGCCACTAATGTACACAGTGGATGTTGGGGAGAACATTGTGAGATGCCATGTCGACCAGATCCTAGAGTCACAGGAACGAGTCAACCCCATGTCTCGCGCATCTGCTGATGAACCCGACATACAGGTAGCATCTACCCCAGAAACAGTAGCATCGGAAGCTGATGAACCAACTGACGACAGGGGGCCTCCGCACCAAGAACAAGACACTCAGGAAAGTCGCTATCCAGAAAGGATCAGGAAGCCGCCCCAAAGACTGAATTTATAAATGGACTATTTTCAGTTAATGTGCATGTTAAAAGTGTTAATTGTTAAATGAATGTTATGGTACTGTCAATCTAAAAGGGGAGGAATTGTAGTGTATGTACCTTTAAGGGGAGAACTACTTTTTACAGCTCCTGTATACTGTAGTACCGGCAGTGACCACACCTGTATATAAACCCTAAGTAGGGATCGGTACGTTTAGTTTTAGAGTAACCCTCATCCAGTAAATACCTGTTGATTGTTCCTGCAGTCTTGTGTCTAGTTATTGAAGGACACACAACATCAAAAATACATGGATCTAACAGCTCCCTCAATGTGCAGCTGGTGTGCAACCATAGGAAGATCATCAAGTATGTGTGTGCCAAATTCCCTGGTAGCTGCCATGACTCTTCCATCCTTTGCCAGTCACCCCTACCCTCAGCTCTTCACACCGTCAAAATCACTTTCTGGCTGGCTGCTTGGAGACAACGGATATCCAGTGAAGACGTGGCTCATGACACCTTTGAGGAGGCGAAGTACCGAGGCCGAGGAGAGATATAATGAAAGCCACATGTCCTCCAGATGTGTCATAGAGCAGAGAATCGGCATGCTGAAAATGCACTTCAGATTCCTTGACAGATTTGGAGGAGCCCTTCAGTACACACCAGCCAGGGTCACCAGAATCGGCATTGTCTGCTGCACGCTGCACAACATAGCACAGCAACGAGGATTAGCGCTGCATGAGAGGCAAGGCACTGAGCGCACAGCCTCTTCAGAGGAGGAGGAGGAGGAACCTGAGGTCCAGATGCCAGCAGCACCCGAGCACATTGCTGCCCGGGAGGCCAGGGATGGCCTCATCTTGGCCAGATTTACTTAACTGCCTGCATTACACCCTTATGGCTGCCACATGCTGTGCTAGGTTCCCCCACTAATAACACCATAAAGCATTCCTACAATGACCAAACCATTCCATTCATACTGACCCCCATTGCTGTAGGTAACATTATGTCTCACCATTCACTAACTCACTCAGCCACTTCCAAAGGAGCAGCCAAAAATGGGCATGACCAGAAAGTGGTGACGATAAATAGTTTTATCTGTGACATAACAGTAACAGAACCTTAACAAACATACTTCTTTAAACACCCATGTGCTTACCCATGTACATCTACTTCTGTGTCATTTTTCTTTTACGTGTGCTCTACGAGGTGCAACCCCTGTGGCATCAGCAGAGGTAAAGTAGCCTACTCACTTCCCTGCTGTGACTGTGTAGACAATTGTGGCGGTCGTCCTGTGTTTTGAAGCCTCTGATGGCCCCTCCAAAGTCTGCTCCTCCTGTGACTATGCATGGGCAGACTCGGCCATTGCGATCCCAGGGGGCATCTGAGGCTCTGACTGAGGGGAGGCAACAGGAGAGAAGAGTGAGCACTTTGAGAGGCGCCCCCACTTCCATGTCTCCTCTCACCATCATTCATAGAGTCATGGAACCATAGAATGGTTACAGCATGGAAGAAGGCCATTCAGCCCGTCGAGCCCGTGCCGGCTCTGTAACAGCACTTCAGCTAGTCCCACCCCCCCGCCCTTTCCCCGTAGCCCTGCAAATTGTTTTCCTTTAGATACTTATCCAACTCTCTTTCGAAAGCTGTGATTGAATCTGCCCCCACCACCCTTTCAGGCAGTACATTCCAGATCTTAACCACTCGCTGCGTAAAAAAGTTTTTTCTTACGTCGCCTTTGGTTCTTTTGCCAATCACCTTAAATCTGTGTCCTCTGGTTCTTGATCCTTCTGCCAATGGGAACAGTTTCCCTCTATCTACTCTGTCCAGACCCCTCATGATTTTGAACACTTCTATCAAATCTCCTCACAATCTTCTCTGCGCAAAGGAGAACAACGAAAGCTTCTCCAGTCTATCAATATAACTGAAGTCCCTTATTCCTGGAATCATTCTCGTAAATCTTTTCTGCACCCTCTCTAAGGCCTTCACATCCTTTCTAAAGTGTGCTGCCCAGAATTGGACACAGTACTCCAGTTGGGGCCAAACCAGTGTTTTATACAAGTTCATCATAATTTCCCTCTCACTGGCCACTCGCATTTCCCTGTTAGCAAGGGGCTGGAGAGCACCTTGCTGCACAGCAGTGGGGCCATGAGGACCCACGTCTACGTCATCCCTCCTAGAGAGGAGGTCTATGAGCCTCTGCCATCTGTTCTCCATAGATAGCATGAGCTCATGTGAGTGGCACATTAGCTGTTCCATGCAGGTGGCCATCCTTCCCATGGAAGAGCCTACATCGTCATCACCTGCTACATGGTGGTGCTCATGTTGGAGATGAACTCCTCCATTCTCTGGACATTTGCAGTCATTGCAGCCACAAAACCTGTCAGAACCTCCTGCACTTCTTCCTGCACCTCCAGGATCGCCCTCTTTCTCGATGGCCCCTGAGGCTGAGCAGTGCTGGGAGCCTCCTGCACCCTCCGGCGAGGAGTCCCCACTGCTGTCTCTGTCTCCACCATCTCCTCTTGCTCACTGGTGAAGTGTGAGACACCATGTGACAACACTACTCTATCTCATGTAGCACCTGCCGAGGTGTGCGTATCTGCGCTGGTGCTGGGTGAGCTTGGGTCTGCTGATGGTGCACCCTCAGAGGCTGGAGGCTCCTCTGAGGAGTCATCTTCCTCCTCTGGCTGGACAGTGTGGGGGGGGGGGGGGCAGGCTCTTGATGGACCTGTAGGAGAATAAAGAGATGATTTCGAAAGGTGATATTTAGAATGGGTAACGTTACCATTATGCACATGATGAACATTCACTGGCTGCTGACATCAGTCACCATATGAGTGACTGCTGTATGCCATGTGGCTGTATGGGATGTAATTCTGTCACCATGTTGCTGAGAGGCCCCCCTCGCTCTGTCTCCCACCACCAACTGCTCCGGCGACCTCCAGGGCAACCTCCTCTGCTGATGTCAACATGGCGAATGATGGAGGACCACCTCCGGTTCTCTTCCTCTCCCTGTTATTGTGGGCTCTCTTCTCCTGCAAGGAGGGAAAAAGAGAGGTTTGAGTGAAAGTGATGGCATGAGTGTAAGGAATGTGTGGGTTACATCTGTAGAGGGTGACTATGAGGGAGTGGCATGCCAAAGCCAAATGGCCTCCTTGTGTGTTGTTAGTTGGTATGATTGCACTGGGATGAGGGTGAGTGTGAGGGGTGGTTAGTCAGATGGGGATGTGATTATGTAGATAGCAAGAGAGGGATGGGTGGATGTGCAAGGTATGTTGGTGTGAGTAATGATGTGCAGGAGTAGGGTTGGGAAGGAAGAATGATGAGGATGTGATGAGAGGCACAGCAGGATGAGGTTGAGTGTAGCTTTCCACTCACCTTTCCTGATCTGATGAGATCATTGAAGCACTTCCAGCACGGCACCCAGGTCCTACTCACCACATTCCTGCTGCTCACCTCCTCTGCTATATCTAGCCAGGCTCTTTTTGTCTCCTGGGGAGGTTTCTTCCACCCGTCAGCAGGGAAGAGGACCTCCCTGTGTGCTCTGACTCCCCCCACAAGGATATGTAGGGAGTCATTGGAGAACCTGGGTGCAGCCCTCTGCCTCTGTGAAGCCATGTGTGCAAGGCTGAGCAGTAAACAGATGCTGCCATTTACTGCCTGCACACTCCTTGGTGAACCTTTACATGCAATGTGGCCAAGGCTCCTTTAAATATCCCAGCTGGAAATGAGTCATCGATCACATCATCAAACTGCACCATTTAATAGGCCTGCCTAAATAGGCGTCATAAGGAAAAGTAGCTCTGAAGAGCGGGATGAAAAGAATGGGGTCCCAACCCACCACATCAACCGCCCGCACCCAACCTGCCCAGGCAATATCTTCATATGTGGCTCTGTGTTAAATTCTGTTTATAATGCTCCTGCGAAGTGCCTTGGGCTGTTTTACTACATTAAAGAAGCTATATAGATGTTGTTATTGTTACTTTCCCCTTTAACATTCATTATAGGGAAAATCTTTGAAATACATTTGAGATCCAGTGAATGAACACTTGTAGAAACATGACTTGTTAAAATGTCAGTCAGCTGGGTTCACAAGGAAAAGGAGACTACAATTAACTACCCTATTGCAGATTATGTTGTTAGCTTCCACCATCCCTGCATTGGAGTGTTAGCCTAGATTATGTAATTAACCTTGTCTCTGAACCCGCTACCTTCTGATTTAGAGGCAAGCTTACAACCAACTGAACTGTGCTGACACTTTTATAGATTATCTTCAGTATTATTCACAATCCAGTTCCATACATACCACAACTAACCTTGTGCCACTCAGCTGCTCAATCCAGTTATCGAAAGGAGCTATTTATTATATTTCATTAAAATATTCAGATATTCTAAAGCCTTTGCTTGGAATGATCAGGCTATCCAACTGAAAACATACTGCTGAGAGTACAAGACACCTGGTGTGATATACAGAGAATGATGTCAGAATAAATACATTATTTCACGGCTGATCCTCGAATGTGCTCCTGCTGAGAAGAATATTCCTGTTTTACCACATCCCAAGTCATTCCTGGGCACCAAATTTCTTTATTTCTAAAAGGACATAAAGAATGTGGCTGTACCAGATTGCTGCACACATCATGCATTCATTGCCATATGTGACGCCATCAGTTCCGCAGAGTGGATCGTAGTTCAATGGACATATTTCGAACCTGACTCCTGATCCACAGTTTGGCTGGAACACAGAACAGAAACATTTCTGCCCATTGAATATTTTGACATAAAAAAACAATGCATTCTACACTGGACAGTAAATAGAGGTGTACAATCATTGATAGATAGTGAACTACAGGTGTTCTAGAATTTGTTAGTGAAAAGCAGGCATTCTTAATGGAGAGTGAAACACAGTGTTGTAGAATGGAGAGTGAAACACAGTGTTGTAGAATGGAGAGTGAAACACAGTGTTGTAGAATGGAGAGTGAAACACAATGTTGTAGAATGGAGAGTGAAACACAGTGTTGTAGAATGGAGAGTGAAACACAGTGTTGTAGAATGGAGAGTGAAACACAGTGTTGTAGAATGGAGAGTGAAACACAGGCCTAGAAATTCACTTTGGGGCGCCCAGCTCGCCTGGGCGCCGGAATTACCGCTGCGCGCGGAGCCACTTGCGCCAGCGGGAAATTCAGTTTCAGCGCCCCAAGTGGAAGCCGGCCGCTAAACAAGGGTTTCGGCGCCCCGCTTGGGGCGCTGAAACTGAATATCGGTGTGCAAAGTGCCGCAGCGCCACCCGCTGTGGCACGGCAGCCTGCGGTACTGCAGGCCTTCCTCTCACTCTTAAGGGGGAGGTGCCTGCAACAGCGCGATCCCCGCTCGCGAGTGCCGGCAAATGAGCCCGGCACCAAAGAGAAGTGCCGGGCTCTCTGGAAACAGCCGGCAATGCCACGGGGGGGGGGGGGGGTGTAGGAGGCCGGGGACGGAGGTGCGGGCAGACGGCCGCCGAAAAAGCGGCCGGCCGCACCTCCACCTTAACTCGCCCCACTACCGGCACAGGTAGGCCCCGTGTACCGGTCACTGTTTGCGGCCGGCGCGGGGGAGGTGGCAGCAACCAAATATGGCCAGCGGGGCGATAGCGGGGCGCTGCGCACACCGATGACGTCATCGGTGGCGGCGCAGCGCTACTGGCTAACGCCGCCATTAGCGCCCCGCTAAATATCGTGGTAGGTTTGCACAGTGGCGCAAAAGCCCTCTTTGGGCGCAAACTGGTGGCGCAGGCCACTGAATTTCTAGGCCACAGTGTTGTAGAATGGAGAGTGAAACACAGTGTTGTAGAATGGAGAGTGAAACACAGTGTTGTAGAATGGAGAGTGAAACACAGTGTTGTAGAATGGAGTGAAACACAGTGTTGTAGAATGGAGAGTGAAACACAATGTTGTAGAATGGAGTGAAACACAGTGTTGTAGAATGGAGAGTGACTTGGATAGAGAACTGGTTGGCGGACAGAAAGCAAAGAGTTGGAATAAACGGGTCGTTTTCCGAGTGGCAGGCAGTGACTAGTGGGGTACCGCAAGGATCGGTCCTAGGACCCCAGCTGTTCACAATATATATTAATGATCTGGACGAGGGAATTGGATGTAATATCTCCAAATTTGCAGACGACACAAAGCTGGGTGGGAGGGTAAGCTGTGAGGAGGATGTCGTGAAACTCCAGTACGATTTGGACAGATTGGGTGATTGGGCAGAAACATGGCAAATGCACTATAATGTGGATAAATGTGAGGTTATCCACTTTGGTGGCATAAACAGGAATGCAGATTATTATCTGAATGGCAATAGATTGGGAGAAGGGGAAGTGCAAAGAGACCTGGGTGTTCTTGTGCACCAGTCGCTGAAGGTAAGCATGCAGGTGCAGCAGGCGGTTAAGAAGGCAAATGGTATGTTGGCCTTCGTAGCAAGAGGGTTCGAGTACAGGAACAAGGATGTCTTGCTACAGTTGTACAGGGCCTTGGTGAGACCGCACCTTGAGTATTGTGTGCAGTTTTGGTCGCCTTACCTGAGGAAGGACATTCTTGCCATGGAAGGAGTGCAGCGAAGATTCACCAGGCTGATACCTGGGATGGCAGGAATGACGTATGAGGAGAGATTGTGTCGATTGGGATTATACTCACTGGAGTTTAGAAGATTGAGAGGGGATCTCATCGAAACCTATAAAATTCTGTCAGGCCTGGACAGACTAGAAGCAGGAAGGATGTTTATGATGGCCGGGGAGTCCAGAACCAGGGGTCATAGTCTAAGGATAAGGGGTAAGCCATTTAGGACTGAAATGAGGAGGAATTTCGACACCCAGAGAGTGTTGAACCTGTGGAATTCTCTGCCACAGAGGGCGGTGGAGGCCAGTTCATTAAATATATTCAAAAAAGAGTTGGATATATTTCTTAAGGCTAAAGGGATCAAGGGATATGGGGAGAAGGCAGGGATAGGGTACTGAATTTGGATGATCAGCCGTGATCTCATTGAATGGCGGAGCAGGCTCGAAGGGCCGAATGGCCTACTCCTGCTCCTATCTTCCATGTTTATATGTTTCCATGAAACACAATGTTGTAGAATGGAGAGTGAAACACAATGTTGTAGAATGGAGAGTGAAACACAGTGTTGTAGAATGGAGTGAAACACAGTGTTGTAGAATGGAGAGTGAAACACAGTGTTGTAGAATGGAGAGTGAAACACACTGTTGTAGAATGGAGTGAAACACAGTGTTGTAGAATGGAGAGTGAAACACAGTGTTGTAGAATGGAGAGTGAAACACAGTGTTGTAGAATGGAGAGTAAAACACAGTGTTGTAGAATGGAGAGTGAAACACAGTGTTGTAGAATGGAGAGTGAAACACAGTGTTGTAGAATGGAGAGTGAAACACAATGTTATAGAATGGAGAGTGAAACACAATGTTGTAGAATGGAGAGTGAAACACAGTGTTGTAGAATGGAGTGAAACACAATGTTGTAGAATGGAGAGTGAAACACAGTGTTGTAGAATGGAGTGAAACACAATGTTGTAGAATGGAGAGTGAAACACAATGTTGTAGAATGGAGAGTGAAACAGTGTTGTAGAATGGAGTGAAACACAGTGTTGTAGAATGGAGAGTGAAACACAGTGTTGTAGAATGGAGAGTGAAACACAGTGTTGTAGAATGGAGAGTGAAACACAGTGTTGTAGAATGGAGAGTGAAACACAGTGTTGTAGAATGGAGTGAATCACAATGTTGTAGAATGGAGAGTGAAACACAGTGTTGTAGAATGGAGAGTGAAACACAGTGTTGTAGAATGGAGTGAATCACAATGTTGTAGAATGGAGAGTGAAACACAATGTTGTAGAATGGAGAGTGAAACACAGTGTTGTAGAATGGAGAGTGAAACACAGTGTTGTAGAATGGAGTGAAACACAGTGTTGTAGAATGGAGAGTGAAACACATTGTTGTAGAATGGAGTGAAACACCATGTTGTAGAATGGAGAGTGAAACACAGTGTTGTAGAATGGAGAGTGAAACACAGTTGTAGAATGGAGTGAAACGCAATGTTGTAGAATGGAGAGTGAAACGCAATGTTGTAGAATGGAGAGTGAAACACAGTGTTGTAGAATGGAGAGTGAAACACAGTGTTGTAGAATGGAGAATGAAACACAATGTTGTAGAATGGAGAGTGAAACACAATGTTGTAGAATGGAGAGTGAAACACAATGTTGTAGAATGGAGAGTGAAACACAATGTTGTAGAATGGAGAGTGAAACACAGTGTTGTAGAATGGAGAGTGAAACACAGTGTTGTAGAATGGAGAATGAAACACAATGTTGTAGAATGGAGAGTGAAACACAGTGTTGTAGAATGGAGAGTGAAACACAGTGTTGTAGAATGGAGTGAAACACAATGTTGTAGAATGGAGAGTGAAACACAGTGTTGTAGAATGGAGAGTGAAACACAGTGTTGTAGAATGGAGAGTGAAACACAGCTGTAGAATGGAGTGAAACACAATGTTGTAGAATGGAGAGTGAAAGGCAATGTTGTAGAATGGAGAGTGAAACACAGTGTTGTAGAATGGAGAGTGAAACACAGTGTTGTAGAATGGAGAATGAAACACAATGTTGTAGAATGGAGAGTGAAACACAGTGTTGTAGAATGGAGTGAAACACAATGTTGTAGAATGGAGAGTGAAACACAATGTTGTAGAATGGAGAGTGAAACACAGTGTTGTAGAATGGAGTGAAACACAATGTTGTAGAATGGAGAGTGAAACACAATGTTGTAGAATGGAGAGTGAAACACAGTGTTGTAGAATGGAGAGTGAAACACAGTGTTGTAGAATGGAGAATGAAACACAATGTTGTAGAATGGAGAGTGAAACACAGTGTTGTAGAATGGAGAGTGAAACACAGTGTTGTAGAGTGGAGAATGAAACAGTGTTGTAGATTGAAGAATGAATGCGTGTGTTGTAGAATGGAGTTTGATTTTCAGACATTCTTGCCTGGAATTTGAAACACAAGTTTAAAGACAGAAGCAGTCTAAAACAGAAAGGCCTAGAAATTCAGTGAGGCCCCGCCAGGTCTTTAGCGCCCGAAATTTAGCGCTCGCCCGGATTCCCGTAGCGCCCGCCTGAAATTCAGTTGCGACGGGCCAAGACGGAGGCGGGCGCTATTGCAGGGTTTGGCCGCCTCGCTTGGGGCGATGAAAGTCTATTTCAGGCGTCCAGCTGCCGCTGCGCCACCCGATGCGGTGCGGCAGGCTGGGGTACTGCAGGCCTCCTCCTTCTCTTAAGGAGGAGCTGCCTGCAGCCGTGAGATCGCCGCTGGATTCCCCCGGCAAATGAGCCCGGCACCATGGAGAAGTGCCGGGCTCGCGGGAGTCAGACAGCAATGCCGCGGGGGGGTGGTGCAGGAGTCCGGGGAGGGAGGTGCGGCCATGCGGCCGCCGGGAAAGCGGCCGGCCGCCCCTCCACCTTTATGCGCCGGCCTCTCGGAGCTGCAAGGCCCCGTTTTTCAAACGTTGTTTGCGGCCGCTGCGGGCGAGGCGGCCACAACTGAATTTGGCCTTCGGCACGGAATCGCGTTGGAGCCGGGGCGCAGCACACACCGATGTCGTCATCGGTGCCGGCGCAGCGCTACCGGCTAACGCCGCTGTTCGGGACCCTCTTAATTTCGGGCACTAAAAAACTTCCGGCGCAACCCACTCTTTCGCCCCTAAGTGGGCGCAAACACGACTGAATTTCTAGGCCAAAGTTCTTTAAAGTTATCGATGAAATAAACACTTCGTACCTCCATTCCTGTGTCAGTCTTTTTGGCTGCAAGAATCAACATGACAGGAAAAAAAACATAGTCACTGCACTGGTATAACACAATGTATAAAAACAATTTATTTCCATGTTTAGCTGTGTCTAAATGATGATGTGTGAAGACATTCCAAAACAGTATTTGGCAAACCTCTGTTACAATTTTATACCAGAACTCTGACGAAGGGTCATCGACCTGAAACGTTAACTCTTGTTTCTCTCTCCACAGATGCTGCCTGACCTGCTGAGTATTTCCAGCATTATCTGTTTTTATTTCAATTCAGTATTTCAGGGTTGTGCTGAGAAGTGGCCAAGGATGCTCTGGTAAAAGTTTTTTGTCTCTCTTCTATCAGAGCAAAGTCCCAGTGCAGGGTCATTCTGCACCCTGGAAGGACAGTGGACACATCTCTTTGCATGAGGACCTGGATTAAGCAGTTGGTGCAATCAAGCATTGGTGTCTGCTGCTTTGACGTGAAGTGCACTGATGGCACCTGCACATAGCAACATGGTAAAAAGAGTGATTGAGTTTGACTGTATAAATAGACCCTGGGAGCCCTTTCCCTGGCCTGTTGAGCCATTTGTGTTAGTGCTGAAGCACTTTTAACAATTTTGATCACCAGAAGGCAGCTCATCTTTAAGAGGTGCAGACTGCCTTTAAGACTCACGCAAACATCGAGAACTTTGGTCCCTTGCTGAGCTGGGCTGTATGTTACAATTGTGGCGACACGCCACCACTGGACATAATCCGCTCACGGCGGCACAGACAGTCTAAGCAGAAGCCCCCAGCCGGGGGCCCTTTCCTCCAGCAACTTGTTTCCCGCAGGGACAGGCTGCCGGGAGCACTTCCTGTCTGGGAAGTATTTAAGTGGATGCGCGGGCTTTTCTAGTTCCTGTTTGTCATGTGGTTGGAATAAAGCAGTTGTGTTTTCAAAAGCTCTGGTCTCGACTCCCACGTTTGCCGCGGTATCTCAACACAATCATTATAATTAGCACGAATTTTACGTGCTGCCTCAGCTCCTTTCAACGGACGCGGGCATATCGTACATCGCGGTGCCCACACCCATTTTTCAGTATTATTGAATTTGACACCTAAGGGTAACGCCTTGAACTCATTCCTGGACTGACATTATAACAAACTGGACCATCACAAAGACTGCCTTCTTTCACCAATGCCTTAAATTTAAAATTCTCATTCTCATGTTCAAATCCCTCCATGGCCTCGCCCCTCCCTATCTCTGTAACCTCCTCCAGTCCTACAACCCTCCGAGAATTCTGTGTTCCTCCAACTCTGGCCTCCTCTGCATCCCCCACTTTCTTAGCCCCACCATTGATGGACACGCCTTCAGACGTCTAGGCACTAAGCTCTGAAATTCCCTTCCTAAACCCCTCCACCCCGCTATCGTTCCCCCTTAAAACCTACCTCTTTGATCAAGCTTTTAGTCACCCTGTGGCGTACCGATCACAGAAAGGACACAATCCGCTTTTCGGTCCGTAGACTATAAATCAGGCGTCGTGCCTTTAAGAACGATCACACCTTTAAGAAACTCGATCTGCAACATAGTTAAGCCCAGAGCGGGGGAGGAGGAGTCGAAGCTGTGGACTGATGAAAGGCAGTCGGACTTGGTGTACCTCTGATGCCATTTTGTGTTCAACATGCAGTCTCAACAATTAAACCTTTTCTGTTGAACCTCTCCGAGTTCAGTATTTTTTGCTAGGAGTACGTAGACTCCTACATTGGTGACCCCGACGCTCAGGACGACTCCTAAGCGTAACCATGGTTGACACAAATGCAGTTTCTGTGAAGCTGCCGGAGTTCTGGGAGTACCTAGCCACCGCCTGGTTCCTTCAAGCCGAATCGCAATTCCGACTCCGCGGCATCACCGCCAACGCAACGATGTACGACTACCTCCTCGCCTCCCTGGGCAGCTCCACAATCACAGAAGTCTGGACAACACTACAAAACCCTTCGGAGGAAGGCAAGTACGCACATATCAAGGCCGCGCTCCTTAAAAAATTCACAGCCTCCCAATTTTTGCGCAACTGCCACCTCCTCGACCTCCCGGGCCTCGGTGACTCCACGCCGTCAGACTTGCTCTCACACATGCTTGCTCTGACCGACGAGAAACCGCCCGGCTCCCTCTTCCGCATGCTCTTTATCCGCCAACTACCACCCAGCATCCGCCCGGCGATCGTGGCATCCAGCCTCACGGACCTCGAGGCCCTGGCCGACGAAGCCGATAAGCTACTGTCCGCCGGCTCCAACCATGCCGTCACCCCCAACCTGGCCTCCGCAGCGTCGGCGTGCACTCCACCCTCTATCGCGCAGCCACACAGCTCGGCCACGAGGCCCCCCAGGTCCCCATGCCCCCAAGCCCTCCGACCCAGGGCTACTGCTACTTCTATACATGGTTCGGCGCACGGGCACGCCGCTGCAGCCATCCCTGCACGTTTCCAACCGCCCCCACACCGGCCTACACGATGGCCGTGGGGCAAGCAGGCGCGCTGCTGTACGTTACGGACAGCGCCTCCGGACGCCGTTTCCTATGCGACACGGGCGCGCAGCACAGCATCATCCCCGCGTCCGCCCTCGAGATCCAGCAAGGCGGCCGTGGCCCTGCGCTGGCTGCCACCAACGGCACCGACATCCGGACGTACGGCACCCGCACTGTCACCATCGACCTCGCAGGCCACCGCTACCACTGGGAGTTTATCACCGCCAAGGTGCTCTCCCCGCTCCTCGGTGCGGATTTCCTGTGCGCCCACGGCCTGTTGGTCGACATGCCTCGGCGCCGCCTCGTGGACATGAACACCATGTCACCTATCCAGGGCGCCATGGCCCCCCCCAACCCGCCGAAATGGTGTGGCAGTGCCGCGCCCGCTCAACGGACGACTACTCAGCACTCCTGGCTGAGTTCCCAGCCCTCACCAACCTGACCTTCTCCGCGAAAGTTGCTAAGCACGGGGTAGAACACTTCATCCCCACCACAGGCCCACCGGTGTATGCCCACGCCCGCAGGCTGGACCCGGCCAAGCTGGAGATCGCGCAGGCCGAGATCGCCACAATGGAACAGCTCGGCAGCATCCACCGCTCCAACAGCCCCTGGGCCTCCCCACTCCACATCGTCACCAAACCCGACGGGGGATGGCGCCCCTGTGGGGACTACCGGCGTCTAAACGACGCCACCATGCCGGATCGGTACCCCATACCGCACATTCAAGACTTCTCGGCTAGACTGGCCGGCCGCTCAGTCTTCTCCAAAGTCGACCTGGTGCGCGGTTACCATCAGGTGCCAGTCCACCCCACGGACGTTCCCAAGACGGCCATAATCACCCCTTTTGGGCTATTCGAGTTCCTCCGAATGCCCTTCGGCCTCAAAAACGCGGCCCAGGCCTTCCAGCGGCTCATGGACTCGGTCCTCCGGGACCTGAAGTTCCTCTTTGTCTACCTGGATGACATCCTGGTAGCTAGTTCCTCCAAGCAGGAACACATCGAGCACCTCCGCACCCTGTTCCAGTGGCTCAGTGAGCACGGGCTCATCATCAGCCCAGCCAAGTGCCAATTCGGCCTCAGCAGGATCGAATTCCTCGGCCACCACATCACGCAGGATGGAGCCATTCCCCTGCCCGCCAAGGTGCAAGCCATCCAGCAGTTCCCCCGGCCTACCACCATCAAAGGCCTCCAGGAGTTCTTGGGGACGATCAACTTTTACAACCGCTTCATTCCCGGAGCGGCCTCCCTCATGCGGCCCCTATACGAAGCCCTCCAGGGTAAGAAAGACAGAATGGCGATCGAGTGGTCGGCGGACATGTTGACCGCTTTCGACTCGAACAAAAAGGCGCTCGCCGATGCCACCATGCTCGCTCACCCACAGCCCAACGCCAGGGTGGTCCTCACCACGGACGCCTCCGACCACGTGGTCGGCGCCGTGTATGAACAGTGGGTCGACGGGGCCTGGCAACCGCTGGCCTTTTTCAGCCGCCAACTGCGCCCCCCGGAGGCGAAATACAGCGCCTTTGACCGCGAGCTCCTCGCACTGTACCTGGCAGTCCGCCATTTTAGATTTCTTCTGGAGGGCCGCCCCTTCACCGCGCTTGTCGACCACAAACCCCTGACATTCGCGATGGCGAAATCTGCGGACCCGTGGTCAGCCAGGCAACAACGCCAGCTCGCCACAGACATCCGGCACGTCTCCGGTCGAGACAACGTGGTGGCCGACTGCCTATCTCGCCCCGCCGTCCACCTGGCAGTGGACTATGCTCAACTGGCAGCGGAGCAACGCACCGACCCCGATCTGTTCTCCGCGCCCACAACCCTCCCAGGGCTGCGACTGACCGACGTCGCCTGCGGCCCGTCCGCCGTCACAGTCAAATGCGACACCTCCTTGGTGCAACCCCGCCCCGTAGTCCCGGCGTCCTGGCGAAAACGGGTGTTCGACATCGTCCACGGCCTCTCACACCCCGGCACACGCACGTCCATTAGACTGGTGGCCAACCGATTTCTCTGGCGTGGCCTGCGCAAAGATGTGCGCGTCTGGTCCAGATCCTGCATAGCTTGCCAGCGTGCCAAAATCCACCAGCACGTCAAAGCCCCACTCGAGGAGTTCACCGTGCCAGAAAGAAGGTTTGACCACGTCCACATCGACCTCGTCGGCCCCCTGCCGCCATCACAAGGTCACACGCACCTGTTGACAATCCTGGACCATACCACCTGCTGTCCCGAGGCAATTCCACTGACGTCCACCACCACCGCCGACATCGCGAGGGCGTTCATCGGTACCTGGGTCGCTCGGTTCGGCGTCCCCTCTGACATGACGTCGGATAGAGGCCCGCAGTTCACCTCTTATCTGTGGGCTGCCATCGCTCAAAACCTCGGGGTGGCCGTTCACCGCTCCGCGGCTTACCGCCCCCAAGCCAACGGACTGTGCGAGCAATTCCACAGGTCCATGAAGGCGTCCCTCCGTGCCAGCCTTGAGGACGAGGCTTGGATCGACCGCCTCCCGTGGGTGCTACTTGGCCTACGCGCCGCAGTCAAGGAAGACCTGCAAGCCTCGGCGGCAGTACTCGGTACGGCCAGCCGCTGCGCGTACCCGGAGAGTTCCTGCCCACAGCCACGACCCCCTGGTCGGCTGACCAGCAACGCCGCGCTTTCGCCAACCGAGCACAACAGTTCGCTCCGGTACCCACCGGCCGGCACGGCGAACCAGCAACCCGCGTACCACCTAGCCTGCACATGGCCAAATTTGTTTTTGTGCGCCATGACGCCCACCGAGGAACTCTACGGCCCCCATACAACGGACCCTACAAGGTACTCCAGACGGGGAACAAGTTCTTCCTCCTCGAAGTGGGCGGCAGAACTGACAAGGTGTCGGTCGACTGGCTCAAGCTGGCGCACCTAGAGCCCGACGAACCCGTTCAAGTGGGCCAACCCCCACCGCGGGGCAGACCGCCTAAGAGCCCGACGCGTCCGACTGCCCTGCTCCCGACACCAACCGCCAAGAGCCGCTCCGGCCGTGCCATCAAGCCGCCACGCCGGTTCGTACACTCCCTACTAGCGGATTCTGGGGGGAGCTGTGTGGCGTACCGATCACAGAAAGGACACAATCCGCTTTTCGGTCCGTAGACTATAAATCAGGCGTCATGCCTTTAAGAAGGATCACACCTTTAAGAAACTCGATCTGCAACATAGTTAAGCCCAGAGCGGGGGAGGAGGAGTCGAAGCTGTGGACTGATGAAAGGCAGTCGGACTTGGTGTAGCTCTGACGCCATTTTGTGTTCAACATGCAGTCTCAACAATTAAACCTTTTCTGTTGAACCTCTCCGAGTTCAGTATTTTTTGCTAGGAGTACATAGACTCCTACAACCCCTCCTTTTACTCTGTGTCAATTTTTGTCTGATTTAGTTTCTGTGAAGCGCCTTGGGACATTTTCTTATGTTAAACGTGCTGTATAAAAGCAAATTGTTATTGTTCTTTGACCTGGAACTAACCCTTCCACCATTGTGAATCAGTTCATTATCCAGACACTGTTGGACTCGGAGCCAAAGATGAGTTTATTGATCCTCAGTATTGGGTGCACAAAAATTTGTCAGCAATTTACATTGTGGGTCATTTAAAGACAATTTTTTGAAAGGTGTATATATATCCAAAATGGAGAGTGGAACCCCAAGGATGACTAAATTAGATAAGCAAAAGGTTGCAGGGTTAATTGTAAACTCAGAAAAGAGTTAGAATAGATCATGAGGACAAATGATGGAAATAGAGCAGTGAAACAAAATAACAAGAAAGAAACCGGACGGACTACCCAGCATCGACCTCGGACCCGGCTACGGACACGGCAACGGCACACTCAGCCCATTCAACTCTGCAAAGTCCTCCTCACCAACATTTGGGGACTTGTGCCAAAATTGGGAGCGCTGTCCCACAGACTAGTCAAGCAACAGCCTGACATAGTCATACTCACAGAATCATACCTTTCAGACAATGTCCCAAGCTCCTCCATCACCATCCCTGGGTAGGTCCTGTCCCACCGGCAGGACAGACCCACCAGGGGTGTGGGCACAGTGGTATACAGTCAGGAAGGAGTGGCCCTGGGAGTCCTCAACATTGACTCCTGACCCCATGAAGTCTCATGGCTTCAGATCAAGCATAGGCAAGGAAACCTCCTGCTGATTACCACCTACCACCCTCCCTCAGCTGCTGAATCAGTACTCCGCCATGTTGAACACCACTTGGAAGAAGCACTGAGAGTAGCAAGGGCACAGAATGTACTCTGGATGGGGGACTTCAATGTCCATCACCAACAGTGGCTCGGTAGCACCACTACTTACCAAGCAGGCCAAGTCCTGAAGGACATAGCAGCCAGTCTGGGCCTGCGACATATGGTGAGGGAACCAACACGAGGGAAAAATCACTTGACCTCGTCCTCACTAATCTACCTGTTGCAGATGCATGTGTCCATGATAGTATTGGTAGCAGTGAACACCGCACAGTCATTGTGGAGATGAAGTCCCGTCTTCACACTGAGGACACCCTCCATCGTGTGGTGTGGCACTACCACCATGTGAAATGGGATAGATTCAGAACAGATCTAGCAGCTCAAAACTAAGCATCCATGAGGCGCTGTGGGCCATCAGCAGCAGCAGAATTGTATTCCACCGCAATCTGTAACCTCATGGCCCGGCATGTACCATTACCATCAAGCCAGGGGACCAACACTGGTTCAATAAGGAGTGTAGAAGAGCATGCCAGGAGCAGCACCAGGCGAACATAAAAATGAGGTGCCAATCTGAGGAAGCTGCAACACAGGACTACATGCATGCTAAAAAGTGGAAGCAGCATGCTATAGACAGGGCTAAGTGATCCCACAATCAACAGATCAGATCAAAGCTCTGCAGTCCTGCCACATTCAGACATGAATGGTGGTGGGCCATTAAACAACTAACGGGAGGAGGAGGCTCCAAGGCTATCCCCATCCTCAATGATGGTGGAGCCCAGTGCGTGAATGCAAAAAACAAGGCTGAAGCGTTTGCAACCATCTTCAGCCAGAAGTGCTGAGTGGATGATTCATATCTGCCTCCTCCTGAGGTCCCCACCATCAAAGAAGCCAGTCTTCAGCCAATTCAGTTCACTACATGTGATATCAAGAAACGGCTCAGCGCACTGGATACAGCAAAGGCTATGGGCCCTGACAACATCCCGGCTATCATGCTGAAGGCTTGTACTCCAGAACTAGCCGTGCCTCTAGCCAAGCTGTTCCAGTACAGCTACAACACTGGCATCTATCCGACAATGTGTTAAACTGCCCAGGTATGTCCTGTCCACAAAAAGCAGGACAAATCCAATCTGGCCAATTACCGCCCCATCAGTCTACTCTCAATCATCTGCAAAGTGATGGAAGGTGTCATCGAGAGTGCTATCAAGTGGCGCTTACTCACCAAAAACCTGCTCACTGATGCCCAGTTTGGGTTCCGCCAAGACCACTCTGCTCCCGACCTAATTTAAGCCGTGGTCCAAATATGGACAATGGAGCTGAATTCCAGAGATGAGGTGATAGTGACTGCCCTGGACATCAAGGCAGCATTTGACCGAGTGTGGCATCAAGGAGCCCTATTAAAATTGAAGTCAATGGGAATCGGGGGGAAAACATTCCACTGGCTGGTGTCATACCTAGCACAAAGGAAGATGGTTGTGGTGATTGATGGTCAATCATCACAGCCCCAGGACATCACTGCAGAAGTTCCTCAGGGCAGTATCCTAGGCCCAGCCATCTTCAGCTGCTTCATCAATGACCTTCCCTCCAACATAAGGTCAGAAATGGGGATGTTCGCTGATGACTGCATAGTGTTCAGCACCATTCGCAACTCCTCAGATAATGAAGCAATCCATGCCCGCATGCAACAAGACCTGGACGACGTTCAGGCTTGGGCTGATAAGTGGCAGGTAACATTCGCGCCACAGAAGTGCCAGGCAATGACTATCTGCAGCAAGTGAGAGTCTAACCACCGCCCCTTGACATTCAACGGCATTACCATCGCCGAATCCCCCACCATCAACATCCTGGGGGATCACCATTGACCAGAAACTTAAGTGGACCAGCCACACAAATACTGTGGGAACAAGAGCAGGTCAGAGGCTAGGTATTCTGCAGCGGGTGTCTCACCTCCTGACTCCCCAAAGTCTTTCTACCATCTACAAGGCACAAGTAAGGAGTGTGGTGGAATGCTCTCCACTTGCCTGGATGAGTGCATCTCCAACAACACTTAAGAAGCTCGACACCATCCAAGACAAAGCAGCCCGTTTGATTGGCACCCCATCCACCACCTTAAACATTCACTCCCTCCACCACCAGCATAGCATGGCTGCAGTGTGTACCATCAGCAAGATGCACTGCAGCAACTCGCCAAGACTTCTTCGGCAGCACCTCCCAAACCCGCAACCTCTTCCACCTAGAAGGACAAGGGCAGCAGGCGCATGGAAACACCACCACCTCCAAGTCACACACCATCCTGACTTAGAAGTATATCACAGATCCTTCATTGTTGCTGGGTCAAAATCCTGGAACTCCCGACCTAACAGCACTGTGGGAGTACCTTCTCCTCTTCTTCTCTTCTTAGGCAATCCCTCGGAACCGAGGATGACTTGCTTCCACACTAAAAATGAGTTCTCAGGTGACTGAGTCCAATGCAGGACATACAGTCTCTGTCACAGGTGGGGCAGACAGTGGTTGAAGGGGCGGGTGGGTGAGGTGCTTGGTTTGATGTGCGCTCCTTCCACTGTTTGCGCTTGGCTTGCGCTTGCTCCCGGCGAAGAGACTTGAGGTATTCGGCACCTTCCTGGATGCTTCTCCTCCACTTTGTGCAGTCTTGGGCCAGGGATTCCCAGGTGTTGGTGGGGATGTTGCACTTTTTCAAGGAGGCTTTGTGGGTGTCCTTGTAGTGTTTCCACTGCCCACCTGGGGCTCTCTTGCCATGTCGGAGCTCCGAGTAGAGCGCTTGTTTTGGGAGTTTCGTATCGGGCATGCGTACAATGTGGCCCATCCATCGGAGCTGATCGAGTGTGGCCAAATCTTCGATGCTGGGGATGTTGGCCTGAGCGAGAACACTGACGTTGGTGTGCCTGCTGTACATAGTCCATGTCTCTGAAGCATACAGGAGGGCAGGTATCGCTACTGTTCTGTAGACCATGAGCTTGGTGCTGGGTTTGAGGTCCTGGTCTTCAAGCACTCTTTTCTTAGGTGACCGAAGGCTGCACTGGCACACTGAAGGCAGTGTTGGACTTCGTCATCGATGTCTGCCCTTGTTGACAGGGAGTACCTTCACCACATGGACTGCAGTGGTTCAAGAAGGCAGCTCACCACCCTCTTCTCAAGGGCAATTAGGGATGGGCAATAAATGCTGGCCTTGCCAGCGACGCCCACATCCCATAAAAATGAATTTTTAAAAAAGTAGGAAGAAGAAAGATGGGGATAAAGAATGACAGGAAAAGCAAAAGTAAAGTGTTTAAAATGTTTTTGTATTTGATTAAAATTGCATGCTCACTGGCAGTTAAGTGGCCCTAGGCCCATGCTGATCACACCCGACAGGTGACCTGCTCCTCAAAACAATCCATCAAATCCAATTCCTAACAGCATCTATCTGCTCCTCCAAAAAACAACTACATTTAAAGTCAAGGTTTTGAAAATAAAACAGCTGAACTTTGATAAGAAATTGAGTACTGTTATCTACGTACTAAAATACTGCAAAGTTTACAATGGCAATGGCCCAGCCAAATCCAGAAAGCATTTGTAAAAGTTTCATGTGAAATACCATCAATTTTTGATATACATTACTGACTTGGATGTGGGTGTACAGGGCACAATTTTGAAATTTGCAGATGACACGAAACTTGGAAGTATAGTAAACAGTGAGCAGGATAGTAATAGACTTCAAGAAGACAGGCTGGTGGAATGGGCGGTCATTTGGCAGATGAAATTTAACGCAGAGATGTGTGAGGTGAAACATTTTGGTAGGAAGAATGAGGAGAGGCAATATAAACTAAAGGGTACAATGTTAAAGGGGATGCATGAACAGAGAGACCTGGGGGGTGCTTGTGCACAAATCTTTGAAGGTGGCAGGACAGGTTAATAAAGCAGTTAATAAAGCATGTGGGATCCTGGGCTTTATAAATATGGAGTGACTGCTGCCAACGAACCAGAAGCTACCGGAAGCTGTGCAGAAGAACTCTGCGCATAAATGTTAAAAAACCAATTCAATTTTTAATTTTTATTTTCTTCAGTTTAGCAGCAGCGATGTTTTTTCCCCATTCCCTCCCCTCCTTTCTCTTTCACCAATCTGTGGAAAGTCTGATGGGAACAACCAAAAAACCAAAGGAACTGTGCATGTGCAAATACTTTACTTCGTTAACGGCAGCAGTCGCGTCCTTATAAATAGAGGCATAGAGTGCAAAAAGCCAGGAAGATATGCTAAACGTATATAAAACACTAGTTCGGCCCCAGCTGGAGTATTGCGTCCAATTCTGGGCACCACAGCCTAGGAAGAATGTGAAGGCTTTGGAGAAGCTGCAGAAGAGATTTACTAGAATGGTTCCAGGGATGAGGGAATACAATTACATGGATAGACTAGAGAAGCTGGGGTTGTTCTCCTTAGAGCAGAGAAGGCTAAGAGGAGATTTGATAGAGGTGTTTAAAATCATGAAGGGTTTAAATAAGTGAATAAAGAGAAACTAGTGGCCCAGAAATTCGGGTCTCCACGGGTGAGTATGCATGGGGGACTCACCCGTAGGCCCAACGGGAGTGTTGGTTTCGTGCATGCACTGCGCATGTGCGGGAAACCGGAACTTCCGTTCCCTTAAACGAAGGGGTTCAGAGGTCGAACGCGTGCGCCGGAGAGGCAGCGCGTGCGCCTGGAACTTACGTTTTTTTTCCAGGTTTCTCCGGGAGGGTAAGTCTCCAGGAGTTACACTTTAAAAAAGCAGGCGCAAGGCCTGCTTTTAACAAGGTAAGTGGTTAATTAATTAAAATTAAAACATTTTTTCCACAGATTTATTATTTTTAAATACTTTAAAGAAAGGTAAGTTTATTTTTAGCCCTGGTAGAAAATGTAATTAATTTTTTCAAAAATTTAAATTATTGTTTAAAATAGTTATTTTATGTAATTTATAGTTATTTTAAAAATGTGATGCTTTTTAAAAATTTATTTGAAGTTTTAGTGATGTTTTGGGGCTTGTAGTATTTATAGTTTTGACAGCTCTTCCTGTCAATTTTATGAATGGGCATTCCCTGCTACCATTGGCTCTCCATGGCCCACGTGATCCCAGGGGACACATCGAACTAACTGCGCCCCTGGGATACGCAAGCACTGCGCGCCTGCAGTTGGAGCAGGCCCAGGATCGGAATACCACGCGGGCCCACAGCACAACGGCTGGCATGCTAGGTAAGTACAGGTCGGAGGCTTGCACCCGCGGGAAGCCTCCGACCCGAATTTCTGGACCATTGTTTCCAATGGCTGAAGGGTCAATAACCAAAGGGCACAGATTTAAGGTGGTTGGCAAAAAAAACAGAGGCGACATGAGGAAAAACTTTTTTACGCAGCGAGTGGTTAGGATTTGGAATGCACTGCCTGACAGGGTAGTGGATACAGGTTCAATAGTAGCCTTCAAAAGGGAATTGGATAAATACTTGAAGGAGAAAAAATTGCAGGGATATGGGGAAAGAGCGAGGGAGTGGGACTAACTGGTTGCTCTTCGAAAGGGCTGGCGCAGGTTCGATGGGCTGAATGGCCTCCTTCTGTGCTGTACTATTCTATGATTATGATTCTATGATTATGATTCTATGATTCTATAAGATCAAAGCTGTGGGGATTCAGCATAAATCTTGACTGTGTACTTGTTAGAGGAGTTACATCAGGCTGGGAGCAGGTACTGAGTGCAGTGCCTCATGTGTTAGGTGTGGCTCAGTGGTAGCAGTCTCGCTTCTGAGTCAGAAAGTTGTGGGTTCAAGAACCACTCCAAAGACCTAAATACATAATCTAGGCCGACACTCCAGTACCCAATGTCCCAAAGCGCTTTACAGTCCATGAAGTACTTTTGAAGTATAGTCACTGTTGTAATCTAGGAAACGCAGCAGCCAATTTTCACACGACAAAGTTCCACAAACAGCAATGAAATAAAGGACCAGATAAGCTGTTTTTAGGTGTTGGTTGTGGGATAAATATTGACCAGGACACTGGGAGACCACCCCAACTCTTCTTTGAATAGTGTCATGCGATATTTTGCATCCACCTGAGAGCGGCTCAGTTTAACATCTCATCTGAAAGACAGCACCTCGGCACTCCCACTCTATTGAAGTGCCAGCCAAGATTATGTGGTCAAGTCTCTGGAGTGGGACTTGAACCCACAACCTTATGAGTCAGAGGCAAGATTGCTGCCACTGAGCCACGTCTCTTTAAATGTGCTACTTCACCCAACAGTAATCTGCGGATAAGACCTTGTAAAACAAAACAGGTGAAGTATGATAATAAATTGAGCACTGCAGGCTGTGTGTTAAAAATAGGGTTATATATTGTCAATAGCCCAAATTTGGACTGTGACCTTCCTCTGGCTCTGGCAACTGTAGTTATCACCCTATTGTTGGGTATTGTTGATCATCATGAGAGAAAAAGAGAGAAAAAGCTTAAGGAAAAGAAACCTAACAAATGAAATCATGAAAATCAGTAAGCATGAAAATAAAAAGAATGGCAATGAAAATAAAAAGGACAAAACAATGGAGGAAAATAGAATCAAAGTACCAAGAAGCAAAATGAAAGGCTAGAGAAAAAAGACAAAGAAACTGGTTAACATCCTGTAATAACAACAGAAAACGCTGGAAAAACTCATCAGGCCAGGCAACATCCATGGAGAGAGAAACAGAGTCAACGTTTCGGGTCGAAGACCCTTCGTCAGGACTGTTCTGTAGAAGGATTTCTAAGGCCTGCTGAGATTTTCCAGCGTTTTCTGTTGTTGTTTCGGATTTCCAGCATCCGCAGTATTTTGCTATCGTATTAACATCCTGTAAACTTGATGTAAAAGTGAAGATAAGAGAACAGGGTCAACGATTGAAAACAGAGCAGTAAGGGTTTGTTGTCAAAGGCTTCTAAGTTTAGCAGAAAATCATGCGTCATCATTTTGCTTCCATATTTCAACAATGTAGCATATGTAGAGGGCGAGCCGAGCCTGGTATCGTGGAGAGCACACAGGAAACAGAATTCTAACTGGAGACACAGTGAGGAAGGAACGCTTTTCCTTCATATAAAGCACTGACTACTGATTAAATAAGGATAAAGTACATGGGGCGGTGGTCAATGACCTGGCCTTAACTCAGCAACATGCAGATGCTTGGGCCTGGAAATTTTGGCACAGGTTACGGTCCCTGCACTTGAATGGTGACGGCCTCGGGCCTCATTTCAATGGGGCTGGCGAACAGCGCGCAGCTGCCGTCGAATCATTAATGAAGATAAGGCTGCTGCTGGTACCGCAGGTAAGTGAGGAAGGGTGGGTGATTGGGCAATTGTTTGCCGGACCTGGGCTATCTGGCATCAGTAGCTGGGGGTGGGCGATCAGGCCTTGGATTGAGGGTCGGGGTGGCGGGGGGGGGGCGGTTGTAATCGATGGCTGGGGGGTGGTAGCAGTGGCTGAGCGGGGGCGATCAGTGGCTGGCGGGGTGATCGGTGGCTGGGGGACGAGCGATCAGTGTCTGGAGGGGTGCTGCCTGCATTCTTTTAACATGGGGTGGGGAGGAGCACTCCTGCTCCTCCCAGCTCCAGATTCAGTGAAGTATGAAGGCCTTCCTGACAGTTAGTGCCACATTGTGCTGTGCGAGTTCAGCACATTCTGAGTAATGTGCTGGAGCATACCAACATTGAAAACATTTCCTGCAAGAAGCACAGGACCCTAAGTTAAATAACATATTCTACTGTTAGCATAATCAGAATGCACACTCCTGATGCCAACGCATCTACCTTACACCAATATGGCGGGTGGCGCACTTCCGGCTTGTCATGAGTGCGTTCTTCCTGCCAGCCATATTGGAAGGTTAGGAGGCCATTTAACCTGAAATATGGGTGTTGGATGGCCTAATTTCTAGGCCTTGGTGTATTATGGTGAGCTGAAGGAACAGCCATCATTGCCTTCCTTCAATATCTACTTGATAATGTCCTTGAACTAGAATTTATCAACAGTGCAGCTGGGAAATAATCCTTATAACATTGTAAGACTGCTTGTTGGAAGTGGCCTCATTTGAAGCACACCCATGAATAAGGAGATGGTGTAAGTTGGTGCAATTCCATGTTTGAATCCCTCCAATCAGGTTTCTGCCCTTGCCGCAATACTGAAATGACTCTCATCAAAGTCACAAATGACATCCTTTGTGACTGTGACAAAGGTAAACGATCCCTCCCCATCCTTCTTGACTGGTCTGCAGCCTTTGACATGGTTGACCGCGCCATCCTTCTCCAACGCCTCTCCACCGTCGTCCAGCTGGGTGGGACTGTACTCGCCTGGTTCCATTCTTATCTATCTAATCGTAACCAGAGAATCACCTGCATTGCTTCTCTTCCCACTCCTGCATCGTTACCTCTGGTGTCCCCCAAGGATCTATCCTTGGCCCCCTCCTATTTCTCATCTACATGCTGCCCCTTGGCGACATCATCCGAAAGCACAGCGTCAGTTTTCACATGTATGCTGATGACACCCAGCTCTACCTCACTACCTCTTCTCTCAACCCCTTCACGGTGTTTAAATTATCAGACTGCTTGTCCGACATCCATTTCTCGATGAGCAGAAATTTTCTCCAATTAAATATTGGGAAGACCGAAGCCATTGTTTTCGGACCCTGCCACAAACTCCGTTCCTTAGCCACTAACTCCATCCCTCTCCCTAACATCTGTCTGAGGCTGAACCACACTGTTCGCAACCTTGGTGTCATATTTGACCCTGAAATTAGCTTCCGACCACATATCAGCAGCATAACAAAGACCGCCTATTTCCACCTCCGTAACATCACCTGTCTCCACCCTTGCCTCAACTCATCCGCTACTGAAACCCTCATCCATGCCTTTGTTACCTCTAGACTTGACTATTCCAATGCACTCCTGGCTGGCCTCCCACATTCTAGGCGACAAGTAAAAACAGGTGATAGGAGAAATGAAAGTCCATGGGCGTAAACGGTGATATTAAGAGGAACTTACCCACAGCGCAGAATAAGAACAGGGAGAGAAGAGCAAAAACTGAGAGTGGTTTCATTCTCCTGCAGCAGAAGCCCTGGGTCAGTAGTGTGCAGTCGTCTTCTTGTATTGACACTTGTCTCTCAGTGATACACTGCACACAGTGGAGCTGGTTTATATAAAGGGAAGGCTGCTCAGTGACTCATTGAGCAATGTGAAACGTACAGTTGGTTAATGTTTGCAGAAAATGACTGAGTGTGTGTGTGTGAGCCAAAAGGTGTGTGTGAGCCAAAAAGTATCAGTAATAACCTGGAACAAATGGTACAGTGTTAAGCAATGCACCAGTGATCCAGGTGCAGAGCAAACCTACAAGGACACAATCACTTGAGGGCCATCTAGAGTTGCCATCCTTTCACTGGAGTACACAGTGAGCTCTTTCTCTCAGCCCACTCCTCCCTAAAGCTGAAAGTAACAAATGACGGCAATTGGCAGTGTCCTTGTGTATAAAGTTTTGATGAAGTACTCCCATCTCGCTGTTAAGCTTATATCTTTATAAACAAGTCTTGAGTCACTGCAAGTGATAGCATTACCAGGTGATCTTTGTTCCAACAAAAACATCCTGTTCCCATTCTAGCTCACAGATGGATACGCTACAATGCTTCCCTTTCACACAAATTGACAGCATAAAATAACATAGAAACATAGAAGATAGGAGCAGGAGTAGGCCATTCAGCCTCTCAGGCCCGCTCCACCATTCAATGAGATCATGGCTGATCATCCAAATTCAATACCCTGTCCCTGCTTTCTCCCCATATCCCTTGATCCCTTTAGCCTCAAGAAATATATCCAACTCCGTCTTGAATATATTTAATGAATTGGCCTCAACTACCCTGTGTGGCAGAGAATTCCACAGGTTCACCACTCTCCGGTTGAAGAAATTCCTCCTCATCTCAGTCCTAAATGGCTTACCCCTTATCCTTAGATTGTGACCCATGGTTCTGGACTCCCCCGCCATCGGGAACATCCTTCCTGCATCTAGTCTGTCTAGTCATGTTAGAATTTTATAAGTTTCAATGAGATCCCCTCTTATTCTTCTAAACTCTAGCGAAAATAAGCCTAATTGACCCAATCTCTCTTCATACGTCATTCCCGCCATCCCAGGTATCAGTCTGCTGAACCTTCGCTGCACTCCCTCCATGGCAAGAACGTCCCTCCTCAGATAAGGTGACCAAAACTGCACACAATACTCAAGGTGTGGTCTCACCAAGGCCCTGTACAACTGCAGCAAGATATCCTTGCACCTGTACTCGAATCCTTTCGCTATGAAGGCCAACATACCATTTGCCTTCTTAACCGCCTGCTGCACCTGCATGCTTACCTTCAGCGACTGGTGCACAAGGACACCCAGGTCTCGTTGCACTATTAATAATACCCGTTCCTGTACTGAACGCTGTGGCTACATCATTCCAGGTCCCTCTTCTCTGCCTCCCGGACCCCACACTACCCCCAACATTCAGATTATAAAGCTGTTCTTTCTCTACATTTCCATAGTCCAGTTCATAAAATTCCTGAAACATCGCTTTTAACAAAGCTTCATAAAGCTTCTCCATCTTCCTTGGACACCACACAGGCAGATGGACTTCAGTCAGGTTCAGGATCACGGATGCCACGGCGTAGTGCACGTTCTGAAATAACACGTTGTCAGTAGGGATTAACACCAACCCATTCCCCAGACCCCTGGTGGTGGTGGGACACCCATCTACAGTTGTCTGTACCGTCGGGGCTCTGGGCAGGGGCTTCCTGGTGTATGAGATGAGCTCTGTGGCGTTGATGGTGTTCGGGGGTTTTGGGATCAAACAGGAGTCCACACTCCGATCCCAACCAATCCCACCCCTGGCATCCTGCCATCGCCTGCTAAACGCGATCGACACACCCGCTGGGCAGATCTTTTCCGACCCCCACATACACACATAAATCCCTTCCTCGGATTCCCACCACTGATCCCAACACACATTCACTCCTCCCTGAGAACCCGTGATCGTCCGGTACGTGTCATTACTTAGTCTTTCCCAGTCAGCTGTCATAGATACATAGAAGATAGGAGCAGGAGTAGGCCATTCGGCCCTTCGAGTCTGCTCCGCCATTCAATGAGATCATGGCTGATCATCCAAATTCAGTACCCAGTCCCTGTCTTCTCCCCATATCCCTTGATCCCTTTAGCCTTAAGAAATATATCCAACTCTTTCTTGAATATACTTAAGGATGTCACTGAGCGGCTGCAGGGCATTCTGGAGGGGGAGGGTGAACAGGCAATGGTCGTGGTCCACATTGGTACCAACGACATAGGTAAAAAGAGGGATGAGGTCCTGCATCAAGAATTTAGGGAGCTAGGTAACAGATTAAAGAGCAGGACCTCAAAGGTTGTAATCTCTGGATTACTTCCAGTGCCACGTGCTAGTAAGTATAGGAATGGGAGGATAGAGCAGATGAATGCGTGGCTAAAGAGTTGGTGTAGGGGGGAGGGTTTTACTTTCCTGGATCACTGGGCCTGCTTCTGGGAAAGGTGGGACTTGTACAAGTCGGACGGGTTGCACCTGAACCAGAGCGGGACAAATATCCTTGCGGGGAGGTTTGCTAGCACTGTTGGGGGGGGTTTAAACTAACTTGGCAGGGGGATGGGATACAGAGGGGAGCTGAAATAGGGGGGGATGTGCTGCCAATTATAGAGAAAAAAACAAGTCAGCTTGGTAGACAGGGCAAATATATAAGGGCAAGGCTGGATGGCATCTATTTTAATGCAAGGAGTCTTGCGAATAAGGTGGATGAACTGAAGGTGTTGATAAACACATGGGAGTATGATATTGTTGCTATCACGGAGACATGGTTGAGGGAAGGGCAAGACTGGCAGCTCAATATTCCGGGGTACAGAATCTTCAGGCGAGACAGAGGGGGAGGTATAAGAGGAGGGGGTGTCGCAATATTAATTAAGGAGTCAATTACTGCAGTAAGGAGGGATGATATATTAGCAGGGTCCTCCAATGAGGCCATATGGGTGGAGCTTAAAAACAAAAAGGGGGCAAGCACTTTGCTGGGAGTGTACTATAGGCCTCCAAACAGTCAGGGGGAGATAGAGGAACAGATATGTAGGCAAATCTCAGAGAAATGTGCAAATAATAGGGTAATAATAATGGGGGATTTCAACTTCCCCAATATTAACTGGGATAGTCAGAGTGTGAAAGGCTCAGAGGGTGTAGAATTCTTAAAGTGCATCCAGGAGAGCTTTTTGAGCCAGCATGTAGAAAGTCCTACAAGAGAGGGGGCGGTACTGGACCTAATTCTAGGGAATGTGGCCGGCCAAGTGGAAAAAGTGCTAGTAGGTGAGCACTTTGGTGATAGTGACCATAATATGGTAAGATTTAAGGTGGCCATGGAAAAGGACAGGGATGGGCCGGAAATAAAGGTTCTAAATTGGGGGAAGGCCGATTTTAATAGGATAAGGCAGGATCTGGCCAAAATGGACTGGGATCAGCTACTTGTAGGAAAATCCGCATCGGAGCAATGGGAGGCTTTCAGAAGGGAGATTGAGATCATACAATGGCAACATGTTCCCGTAAAGGTCAAGGGTGGTTCCAAAAACCACAGGGAACCTTGGATGTCAGGGGATATACGGGAATGGATTAGGAAAAAAAGGAGGGCTTTTGGTAGATACAAAAGGCTAAAGACGGAGGAAGCCCTAGAGGAGTACAAAAAGTGCAGGCGGATACTTAAAAAAGAAATTAGGAGATCAAGGAGGGGCCATGAAATAACACTGGCAAGCAAAATAAAGGAAAATCCGAAGATGTTTTATAAGTATATTAAGGGTAAGAGGATAACTAGGGAAAAAATAGGGCCCATTAGGGACAAAAGTGGCAATCTGTGTGTGGAGCCGGAAGATGAAGGAGGGGTTCTGAATGAATTTTTTGCGTCTGTTTTCACTATGGAGAAGGACGATGTAGACATAGAAATAGGGCGGGGGGACTGTGATATGCTCGAACATATTAACATCGAGCGGGGGGAGGTATTGGCGGTTTTAGCTGGCCTAAAAATGGATAAATCCCCAGGCCCGGATGAAATGTATCCCAGGCTGCTGTGTGAGGCAAAGGAGGAGATTGCGGGGGCTCTAACACATATATTCAGGACCTCTCTGGCCACAGGGGATGTGCCAGAGGACTGGAGAACCGCTAATGTAGTACCATTATTCAAGAAGGGTAGTAGGGAAAAACCGGGGAACTACAGGCCAGTGAGCCTAACATCAGTGGTAGGAAAATTATTGGAAAAAATCCTGAGGGACAAAATTTGTCTCCACTTGGAGAGGCAAGGATTAATCAGGGATAGTCAACATGGCTTTGTCAAGGGAAGATCATGTCTGACTAATTTGATTGAATTTTTTGAGGGGGTGACTAGGTGTGTGGATGAGGGTAACGCAGTGGATGTGGTATACATGGATTTCAGTAAGGCCTTCGATAAAGTCCCGCACAGGAGACTGGTCAAGAAGGTAAGAGCCCATGGAATCCAGGGTGCCTTGGCACATTGGATACAAAACTGGCTTAGTGGCAGAAGGCAGAGGGTGATGGTCGAAGGTTGTTTTTGTGACTGGAAGCCTGTGGCCAGTGGGGTACCACAGGGATCGGTGCTGGGTCCCTTGCTGTTTGTGGTCTACATTAATGACTTGGATATGAATGTAAAGGGTATGATCAGTAAGTTCGCGGATGATACAAAAATTGGTAGGGTGGTAAATAGCGAGGAGGGTAGCCTCAGTCTGCAGGACGATATAGATGGGTTGGTCAGATGGGCGGAACAGTGGCAAATGGAATTTAACCCGGAAAAGTGCGAGGTGATGCACTTTGGGGGGACTAACAAGGCAAAGGAATACACAATGAATGGAAAGACCCTAGGCAAGACGGAGGGTCAGAGGGATCTGGGTGTGCAAGTACACAGATCCCTGAAGGCGGCGGAACAGGTGGATAAGGTGGTAAAAAAGGCATATGGGATACTTGCCTTCATTAGCCGAGGCATTGAATATAAGAGCAAGGAGGTTATGATGGAGCTGTATAAAACACTGGTTAGGCCACAGCTGGAATATTGTGTGCAGTTCTGGTCGCCACACTACAGGAAGGATGTGATCGCGTTAGAGAGGGTGCAGAGGAGGTTCACCAGGATGTTACCAGGGCTGGAGCGCTTCAGCTATGAAGAGAGACTGGGCAGGTTGGGTTTGTTTTCCTTGGAGCTGAGGAGGCTGAGGGGGGACATGATTGAGGTGTACAAAATTATGAGGGGCATAGATAGGATGGATGCTGAGGAGCTTTTTCCCTTAGTAGAGGGGTCGATAACTAGGGGGCATAGATTCAAGGTAAAGGGCGGGAGGTTTAGAGGGGATTTGAGAAAGAACTTTTTCACCCAGAGGGTGGTTGGAGTCTGGAACTCACTGCCTGAAAGGGTTGTGGAGGCAGAAACCCTCACAACATTTAAGAAGCATTTGGATGTGCACTTGAAATGCCATAGCATACAAGGCTACGGGCCAAATGCTGGAATATGGGATTAGATTAGACAGGGCTTGATGGCCGGCGCGGACACGATGGGCCGAAGGGCCTCTATCCGTGCTGTATTACTCTATGACTCTATGACTAACTGGCCTCCACCGCCCTTTGTGGCAGAGAATTCCACAGGTTCACCACTCTCTGGGTGAAGAAATTCCTCCTCATTTCAGTCCTAAATGGCTTACCCCTTATCCTTAGACTATGACCCCTGGTTCTGGACTCCCCGGCCATCATAAACATCCTTCCTGCTTCTAGTCTGTCCAGGCCTGACAGAATTTTATAGGTTTCGATGAGAGTCCCTCTCAATCTTCTAAACTCCAGTGAGTATAAGCCCAATCGACACAATCTCTCCTCATACGTCATTCCTGCCATCCCAGGTATCAGCCTGGTGAATCTTCGCTGCACTCCTTCCATGGCAAGAACGTCCTTCCTCAGGTAAGGCGACCAAAACTGCACACAATGCTCAAGGTGTGGTCTCACCAAGGCCCTGTACAACTGCAGCAAGACTTCCTTGTTCTTGTACTCGAACCCTCTTGCTACGAAGGCCAACATACCATTTGCCTTCTTAACCGCCTGCTGCACCTGCATGCTTACCTTCAGCGACTAGTGCACAAGGACACCCAGGTCTCATTGCACATCCCCTTTTCCCAATCTATTGCCGTTCAGATAATAATCTGTCTTCCTGTTTTTGCCACCGAAGTGGATAACCTCGCATTTATCCACATTATACTGCATTTGCCATGCATCTGCCCAATCACCCAACCTGTCCAAATCATACTGGAGTTTCTCTGCAGCCTCCTCAGAGCACACACGCCCACCCAGCTTTGTGTTGTCTGCAAACTTGGAGATATTACATCTAGCTCCCTTGTCTAGATCATTTATATATATTGTGAATAGCTGAGGTCCTAGCACCGATCCCTGCGGTACCCCACTAGTCACTGCCTGCCACTCGGAAAAAGACCCATTTATTCCAACTCTTTGCTTCCTGTCTGCCAACTAGTTCTCTATCCAAGACAGTACCTTATCCCCAATCCCATATGCTTTAACCTTACACACTAATCTCTTATGTGGGACCTTATCAAAAGCCTTCTGAAACTCCAAATACACCACATCCACTGGTTCTCCCTTATCTATTCAACCAGTTACATCCTCAAAAAATTCCAGTAGATTAGTCAAGCACGACTTACCTTTTGTAAATCCACGTTGACTTTGTCCGATCCTGTCACTGTTTTCCAAGTGCTCTGCTATTACATCCTTTATAATGGACTCTAGCTTACCGGTCTATAATTCCCCGTTTTTTCTCTACCACCCTTTTTAAATAGTGGGGTAACATTAGCTATCATCCAAACCATGGGAACTGTTTCAGAGTCTATAGAATTTTAGAAGATGACCAGCAATGCATCTATTATTTTTAGGGCCACTTCCTTAAGTACCCTAGGATGTAGATTATCAGGCCCTGGGGATTTATCAGCCTTCAATCCTGTCAATTTCCCTAACACCATTTCCCTACAAATACTGATTTCATTCAATTCATCCCTCTCATTAGACCCTATGTTCCCCAACATCTCTGGGAGGTTATTTGTGTCCTCCTTTGTGAAGACAGAACCAAAGTATGTATTTAATTGGTCTGCCATTTCTTTGTTCCCCATTCTAAATTCCCCTGATTCTGACTGCAAGGGACCTACGCTTGACTTCACCAATCTTTTTCTCTTCACATATCTATAGAAGCTTTTACAGCCAGTTTTTATGTTCCTGCAAGCTTACTCTCATAATCTATTTTCCCCCTCTTAATTAATCCCTTTGTCCTCCTTTGTTGAATCCTAAACTGCTCCCAATCCTCAGGTTTGCTGCTTTTTCTGGCCAAATTATATGTCCTCTCCTTGGATCTTATGCTATCCCTAATTTCCCTTGTTAGCCACGGTTGCGTCACCTTTTTTGTTTTATTTTTATGCCAAACAGGGATGAACAAATTCTGTAGATTATCCATGTGATCTTTAAATGTTTGCCATTGCCTATCCACCGTCAACCCTTTAAGTAATGTTCCCCAATCCATCCTGGCCAACTTGTGCCTCATACCACTGTAGTTTCCTTTATTTAAATTCAGGACCCTAGTCTCTGAGTCAACTACTTCACTCTCCATCTTAATGAAGAATTCTATCATATTATGATCGCTCCTCCCCAAGGGGCCTCGCACACCAAGATTGCTAATTAATCCTTTCTCATTACATAATACCCAGTCTAAGATGGCCTGATCTCTAGTTGGTTCCTCAACATATTGGTCCAGGAAACCATCCCGTATACACTCTAGGAATTCCTCCTCCACAGTATTGTTACTAATTTGGTTATCTCAATCTATATGTAGATTAAAGTTACCCATGATAACTGCTGTACCCTTATTGCATGCATCTCTAATTTCCCATTTAATGCCATCCCCAACCTCAGCATTACTGTTTGGTGGTCTGTATACCACTCCCACTAACGTTTTCTGCCCCTTAGTATTTCTCGTCTCTGCCCATACAGATTCCACATCATCAGAGCTAATATCCTTCCTTACTATTGTGTTAATCTCCTCTGGATGTTAAATTCCCAGTCTTGGTCACCCTGGAGCCATGTCTCCGTAATCCCAATTATATCATATCCATTTACATCTATTTGCACAGCTAATTCATCCACCTTATTACGAATGCTCCTCGCATTAAGACACAAAGCCTTCAGGCTTGATTTTTTAACACCCTTAGCCCTTTTAGAATTCTTATTTACTGTGGCCCTGCTTGATTTACACCCTTGATTTCTCTGCCTTCCACTTTTGCTTTTCTCCTTCCTGTCTTTTATTTCTATCCTTGCTTCCCTTTCCTCTGTCTCCTTCCACAGGTTCCCAACCCTCTGACATTTTAGTTTAAAACCTCCCCAACAGCACTAGCAAACTAGGACATCAGTTCCGGTCCCGCCCAGGTACAAACCATCCAGTTTGTACTGGTCCCACCTCCCCCAGAACCAGTTCCAATGTCCCAGGAATTTGAATCCCTCCCCCTTGCACCATTCCTCTAGCCATGTATTCATCTGAAATATCCTTCTATTTCTACTCTGACTAGCACGTGGCACTGGTAGCAATCCTGAGATTACTATCTTTGAGGTCCTATTTTTAATTTACCTCCTAACTCCCTATATTCAGCTTTTAGGACCTCATCCCATTTTCTACCTCTATCGGTGGTACCTGTATGCACCATGACAACTTGCTGTTCACCCTCCCCCTCCAGAATGCCCTGCAGCTGTCCCGAGACATCCTTGACCCTTGCACCAGGGAGGCAACATACCATCCTGGAGTCTCGTTTGCGGCCACAGAAACACCTATCTATTCCCCTTACAATAGAATCCCCTATCACTATAGCTCTCCCGCTCTTTTTCCTCCCGTCCTGTGCAGCAGGACCACCCAGGATGCCAGGAAGTTGGCTGCTGCTGCCTTCCCCTGATAAGCCATCTCCCTCAACAATATCTAAAGTGGTATATCTGTTTGAAAGAGGGATGGCCACAGGGGACCCCTGCACTACCTGCCTGCACCTACTACTCTGCCTGGTGGTCACCCATTCCCTTCCTGCCTGTGCAGCCTTTACCTGCGGTGTGACCAACTCCCTAAACATGCTATCCACGATGTCCTCAGCATCGCGAATGCTCCAGTATGTATCCATTCACAGCTCCAGTGCCGCAATGCGGTCTGTCAGTAGCTGCAGCTGGATACACTTCCTGCACACATGGTCGTCAGGGACACAGGAAGTGTCCCTGATTTCCCACATAGTGCAGGAGGAGCATGCCATGGGGCCGAGCTGTGCTGCTAACCAGACTTTCCAAAACATAGCATGAAAGCATTTAAATAACATAGCCCTTCAGGTACACGGGGGGTTGCCTGATTCTTGAAAGGGAGATCGCTGGTAAGTTTTCTTATATGTAGCTTACTTGATATCAGCTACAGTGACTGCATTAGGCATAGAATGGTGCATTACTAAATTACTGAATTCTACAGTACACTCTGTATAATGATTTGTGGCAATATCCAGATCTGACATGACATATAGTCAGTAGGACCATCGTTCCAGGGAAACTGTTAATGACAATGTCATAAGATCTGGACTTTCAGCATCAGCGCAGGCTTGTAGAAGGCGGTTTAAACAAGGAGATGCATTGATGGAATCATGTACAGCCTACAGAATTACCAATGCTTCACACTCAATCTGCTTGTAGTGTTGCTCCACAAAATTGTTTGAATGACTGGCACATGTAATAGGTCAATATAGTAATCTGGGATGTTATGATTAAGGTTATCCACCAGGTGGTGCTGTAGCCAATGCTGCTGCTAAGGTCAGAGGTGTGCTTCCTGTTAAGGTCAGAGGTTTGCTTCCTGTCAAGGTCAGCACAAGGTGGAATGCCAGGATGCTGATGCAGGCTGTCTGTAAATGTGTTTCCCAGTTGTTAATAAAGTACTCGTGTTAATTCTAACATCTAGCCTCTTTGAGTTCCTTGTTCCACTTTCTGGATTTATCACATTTGGCGACGAGGCAACTAAAGGACCCTGCATAAAGAAGAAAAGTCTGCCGGGACGTTTAAGCAACAAAATCACGAGCTAAAGTTAGCTACAAGCTGGAAGAGAGCATGGCTGCCACGGTAGGAACGGTTTCCACTTTTGATATTCAAGCACAAACCTGGGAAGAATACTGTGAAGTGTTGGGTTATTTTTTCGAAGCAAATGAAATAAATGATGCCGGAAAAAGGAAAGCCATTCTGCTTAGTTCAGTGGGAAGCCAAACCTACAGTTTGATGAAGAATCTGCTCAGTCCTGAAAAGCCTGGAGACAAATCGTTTGTTGAATTAGTGGCTTTGCAAAAAGAACATTTCAACCCTAAGCCTAGTGAGATTGTACAGCGGTTCAAGTTTAATTCAAGGAACAGGAAAGAGGAAGAGAGCGTAATGGACTATGTAGCGGTGTTGCGTAAATTAGCACAAGATTGCAATTATGGGAACAACCTGAAGGAAATGCTGCGAGATAGGCTAGTTTGTGGAATTATGGATGACCGAATGCAGCGTAGATTATTATCCAAGACTGGGCTTACTTATGACAAAGCATTGGAACTTGCTCAAGCCATAGAGACAGCGAACCGAGATGTAAAAGAAATACAGGGTTCAGACAGGGCTAATGCTACGCAAGTTGTAGGTCAGGTTGTTGTGCACAAGTTGAACATGCGTCAGAAACTACAATGTGAGCATCTGAAGGCATGTTATAGATGCAAGGGCGATCACCTGGCGAGTGAATGCCAGTTTCTGGAGGAAAAGTGCAACAAGTGTGGGAAACAAGGACACATAAAATGAGCTTGCAGGGTGTAATCACCTGTGGAGGAATCCAAACCAAAAGGGGGAGGACAGCAAAACCAAGAAAGAGAAGTGAAAAAACATGGAGCACACCACATCAGCGGGGAAGCTGAGGAAGAAGAGGACATGTTCATAATGTATAGCATGTTAGAGAACATTCCAAAAGTGGCTCCTATCACATTGCAATTGACAGTAAATGACTCTAAGGTGAACTTTGAAGTGGATACAGGGTGCGGCGTGACCATAATGAACAAGGCAGAGTACTCAAAATTGTGGAACCGTGCAAAAGTTCCAGAGTTAAAGCCTTGCTCCCTGCATCTTAAAACATATACAGGTTAACAAGTAGCGACATTAGGTACAGCTAATGTAACTGTGCAACACAGGGACACAGTAGAACAGCTACCTGTAGTTATAGTATCAGGTACCGGACCAAACCTGTTAGGTCGGGGCTGGATAAAAGAACTTAAATTAGACTGGGGAGCAGTACATCAAATAGATGCGGGCAAACAGTTGACTTAGCAAGAAGTGTTGAGTGAACATGAGAGTGTGTTCAAGGAGGAACTTGGCACATTTAATGGCCCCCCAGCTAAGATTTATGTAGACAAGGAGGCACCGCCAAGGTTTTTTAAACAACGACCTGTGCCTTATGCCATGAAGCCAAAGGTAGAGGCTGAGCTTGACCATCTATTGAGAGAGGACATACTGGATCCAGTGAAATGTTCGGAATGGGCAGCTCCCATAGTACCTGTTTTAAAACCGGACAATTCGGTAAGACTTTGTGGAGACTACAAATTGACTGTCAATCGGGTGTCCAAACTAGAGCAGTATCCTATTCCCAAAACAGAGGATCTTTTTGCAAACCTGGCTGGAGGAAAGAAATTCACAAAGTTGGATATGAGTCATGCCTACTTGCAGATTACACTGGATGACAAATCAAAGAAGTATGTCACCATAAATACACACAAGGGCTTGTTTACATATAACTGCTTACTGTTTGGTGTCTCATCTAGTCCAGCTATCTTCCAGAGGACAATCGAAGGTGTACTGCAAGGGATTCCACATGTTTCCATCTATCTGGATGACATTCTGGTGATGGGAAGAACCGACCAGGAGCATCTGAGCACTCAGAGAGGTACTACAGAGATTGGAGAGGGCAGGGTTCCGGCTCAAGAGGAGTAAGTGCACTTTCCTGGGGAGTGAGGCAGTGTTCCTGGGACACAGAGTGGATGCCACCGGACTTCATCCACTCAAGGAGAAGGTACAAGCACTGCAGGACGCCCCTGCTCCTACAAATGTGGCTGAGTTAAAAGCTTACCTGGGACTGCTGAACTATTATAACAGGTTTTTACCAAATTTGTCAACTGTGTTAACACCTCTTCACAAACTACTGTGCAAGGAGACACAGTGGCAGTGGGGAGAGGAGCAGGGGGTTTCATTTGAACAGTCCAAGAAACTGATGCTGTCGTTGGATGTGCTGGTTCACTACAATGCAGAGAAAGACATCATTCTCTCTTGTGACGCTTCACCTTACGGGGTGGGGGCAGTTCTTTCACACTGCATGGAAGATGGAACTGAAAGACCAATAGGGTTTATGTCCCGAACTCTAACACCAGCGGAAAAAAACTATTCCCAGTTAGACAAAGAGGGGTTAGCAGTAATGTTTGGGTTACAGAGGTTCCACAAGTACATATATGGCAGGAAGTTCACCATATGCACCGATCATAAACCTCTTCTCTCTCTTTTCAATGAAATGAAAGCAGTTCCACAGATGTGTCACCCCAGATCCAGAGGTAGGCAGTGACATTGAGGGCATATGAGTATGTCATCGTCTACAAGGTGGGCAAGTACCATGGGAACGCAGATGCCTTGAGCCGTCTTCCACTGCCAGGCACACCTATCCGTGCAGCTCCAGAGGACAGAGTTTTGATGTTGGAGGACACTGACATGGCACTTGTGACTGCAGAGCAAGTAAGAACATGGACAGGTAAAGATCCAGTACTGTCTAGAGTTCGAGAATATGTGGTGAGGGAATGGCCACAGCATCCGGAAGGGGCTGACTTCACACCCTACAGTGTCAGGAAAACAGAGCTGAGTGTGCAGGATGGTTGCGTGCTGTGGGGAGCACGAGTGATTATTCCACAGCCAGCACGACAGTCTATCCTAGAGCAACTACATCAGTGTCATCCTGGGGTCTCGCATATGAAAGCCTTGGCTAGGAGTTACTTGTGGTGGCCAAAGCTAGATGAGGAGATAGAAAATCTAGTCAAGACATGCAGCACTTGTCAGGAACACCGGAAGGCACCAGCAGCAGCTCCTATCCACCCCTGGGAGTGGCCGGATAAACCATGGAGAAGATTGCACTTAGATTATGTGGGTCCATTCATGGGGAAGATGTTCCTCATGATCGTTGATGCACATTCCAAATGGATGGATGTTTATCCTGTAAATTCTGCTTCCGCCACTATTGCTATAGAATGCCTGCATCGGAGCTTCAGTAATCAAGGGCTACCAGAGATCGTGGTGAGTGACAATGCCACTTGTTTTGTGAGTACAGAGACAAAAGAGTTCTTGAGAAAAAATGGCAGAGTGCAGGTGACCTCAGCTCCATATCATCCGTCCTCGAATGGACTTGCGGAGAGAGCCGTACAAACATTTAAGGAGATGATGAAAAAAAGTGCAGAAGGGAGTTTAGCAGCCAGAGTGTCACGGGTTCTGTTCAGCTACAGAATAACACCTCAATCCACCACAGGACTCTCTCCTGCTGAGATGTTATTAGGTCGTAGACTACGCTTCACTCTTGACCTTGTCCACCCAGACCTAAAAAGGAAAATGGAAAACAGACAAAACAAACAAAAAGAGAACCATGACAAAAGAACAAAGAGCCGAAGTTTTGGAGAAGGAGATGCGTTCCTTACAAGGAATTTCAGTATGGACCAAAGTGGATTCCTGGCTTCATAGACTCAATGACAGGTCCAGTATCATACAAGGTCATGTTGGGAGATGGTAGGGTAGTACGCAGACATGTAGATCAGATACTTCCCAGACAAGGGGAAATTGAAATGAAGGTTCCAGATGCAATGACTGAAGACAGGGTTGCCCACAGTTATCCAAGGGCATCTTTGATACCACCACCAGGGACAGAGACAATTCCACAGGAACCTATTCGTCAAGAGGAAACCATCGTTGCAGAGTCAGATACTCTGAGCACTGCTCAGGAGCAGCTGGTGGCTTCGCCACAAACAAGCAGGGACTTTACTGTTAGACGTTCACAAAGGCCTCGCAAGCCACCAGAGAGATTGATACTGAACTGTTAGATTCGTCAAGTATGGAACATGATGAATGGAGACTCCTTATTGACCCTCAGGAATGGTTGTTTGTTAAGAAATTCATACTGAAATCTTAAGGGGGGAGGGATATAGCAATCTGGGATGTTATGATTAAGGTTATCCACCAGGTGGTGCTGTAGCCAATGCTGCTGCTAAGGTCAGAGGTTTGCTTCCTGTTAAGGTCAGAGGTTTGCTTCCTGTCAAGGTCAGCACAAGGTGGAATGCCAGGATGCTGATGCAGGCTGTCTGTAAATGTGTTTCCCAATTGTTAATAAAGTACTCGTGTTAATTCTAATATCTAGCCTCTTTGAGTTCCTGGTTCCACTTTCTGGATTTATCACAGTCAAGTTGCACCAAAATCATCATCTTTTATATAAGAATGGCTCCTAAGCTCACTGGACAGCTAGCAACATAGATCTCTATTGATCGCTTAGTATCAGAATAAGCCATCGCTGTACAACTAGATAACATCTGCTTGACCTGGAGTAGGAATGATCACGCTTGTCTCCCCACTTGCAGATGCTTCCTTTAGTTATTAGTTCTCAGCATGACTCTGTAATTGTAGCAAAATTATGAATAAAATGGAAACAATAAGTAACCATTCTTAGAAGACTGAGGACTTCTAATACATTGCTTGGGGCTGCAGCATTTTGGATTACATTGCCCTTCTTGGCATCTGGCCACATTCCCTGCTTTGTGAAGAATGGGCCAAAATATTCTTGGTGGCCCTTACCAAATTCATACTTCTCGTGTTTGAGTGTCAAGCCATTTTCTTGTAGCCTATGAAGAACAAAGTGATGGTGTGTGCCATGTTCTGCTTGGTTGAGTTCGTGGATCAGAACATCATCAGTTACATTCAAAATGACTGGAATTCCTTCAGGGATTGCTGGCACCCTCAAATACGTCTGCTACAAAAGATATACTGAAATTTAACCTTGTGCATTGTGTGTTGCAAACAATGTAACAAAACAACTGTCTTCATTGAACTGTAGCTGAAAATACTCAGATTTCATGTTTAGTTTTGAGAAAATATGTGATCCATTTACCTTGATACAGGAAACTTTCTGCTATCCGGCACCGACGGGACCGAGCTGGTGCCATTAGATCAAAACTGCCGGACAAACCAGCGCTAATGTTGAAACATACGGAGATTTTGAGCTCCATATCTGGCAACAAACCCTGTTGTTTAGCAGCAGCTTCTAAAAAGTTGGCCGTACCTTGCAAGCATCTCTGTATCTTAGCAACAGCTTCAGCGAGACCTTGCAGAGCCTGACTGGTGAAAAAAAAGCAACAAAAGAAAAAAAACCTAACGAAACGGCTCCTGATTTTTGCCGGTGGCTCGAGCATTCCGGACAGTTAACCTCCGGATAAACCAAAGTTTCCTGTAATCCCATCCATATTTGGAGTATTATGTTGTTCACACTTAATTGCTTTGTTTGCTGTTCACATAGTGACACATTACATTAGGATTCTTGGACTTAGAGACAAGTGCTAGACACAAGACCCAAGGTACAAGACTTCAATTATACTGCCAGCCTACAAATCTTATAGCTTTGCCGCAACTTTCTTCCATATCTTGCAATGGCACTGAATGACAGGAATAGCAGACTTGTCAATATGCAGCTTGTCTATACCATGAAATATTTGAGGGAATTCATTGCAAATAGCAAGCTCCAATGTTGGCACATTGATGCTACAGACCAATGAAGTAAACTAATGAACTGTAGTGCTTAAGCTGTATTTGGCCAAGTAGACAATCAGGCTTTCCCTTCATCTCAAATGCATCTGCTGGGACACAGTATGAGCAAAAAATTTACCAACCATTGGAAGAGATGTACTTGAGCCAAATGGAACTCACTGGATTTGCCCCTGGTAAAGCTTCACTTTAGAATCAGAATCAGCCATAGATTGGAAACTGGGTTCGTCAATAACATTCTGTGGACAATTGGAATCAACAATGACTTGAATCGGTATCCCTTGGAAATATACTATTGTCACTGGCCCATTGCTCGTTCACCGAACTGACCGTGTGTTGTTCTGATACAGTGAATAAATATGTGCCATCGTCTCCAGAGCTGCAGAGTCAGCTCTGGTTCAGTAACTTGCAACAATTTTTGTTGTTTTAACTGGGTGTATTATTGTGGGCCACCAAATTTCACTGGATGTTTTCAGCGAGATCTATGGTTGGATGAGTGACAGCAGTCGTGACCTTCTTCGCCCTTTTCTGGACAATCACCCATGTGGTGGTAATTCCACCACAGCAATAACATATGCGATTGGAGTTGCTCTGACTTGACTATGGTTCTTCCTTGATGTGAAGATACTGAGTGAGTGAATTAATTTTTCTTGACAAATCATCGAGGAAGAAGCCAGACCACAAGTCATACACTAAGATCTGTTTATAGGTCACAAATCACAATGTAAAGTTGGGTACACAACACTTAATAGATATGCATAAATTTAATCAGAGTTAAAGAGCAGTTGAGCAGCAAATCTTTAATGGACAGAGTTACTTAACAAAATGAGTAGCAGAAGTTACACAGGCAATTCAGTGTATCACTGTAAATCAGCATTAACGTTTGCTGAGTATTAACTATAGCAGCGACCAGAGACTGAGGGAGTAACTTGATGAGATTACTTTGATTAATTCTTTAGATAGCTGACAAGTTAAAAGCTTTGAATAGCCAGTCTATCAAATAGTTCAGGTCTATATTTGTGGTTAACAGTGTTCAGATCTTACGAGACCTTATCCTCACGAGTGATGTGGTTGAGTCAATCTCCCTTTCAAACACTACGAGTTCAACATAGTGTTTGAAAGGGAGAAACAAGAAACAGCTACTAAGATTCTAGATCTTTGTAAGGCTGACATCAATGGGATGAGACAGGGACCGTCCACAGTAAACTGGGAAAATCTGTTAATGGGTAAAATGACAAAAGATCAGTGGGAGATGTTCAGTAAAGAATTTAAGGTGCTACAGAGCCAATTTATACCCCTGAGGGGCAAGAGCTCTATTTGCCAAAAAAAAACCCAGCCATGGACGACTAAAGAGGTAAGAGACAGCAAAAAACTAAAAGAAAAATCATACAAAAATGCAAAAAAAGCACAGATCCCGGCGAATGAGAAAGATACAAAGAACAGCAAAGGGTTACAAAACAGATAGTAAGAGCTACAAAAAGGGAGTATGAAAAGAAACTTGCAAGCGATATCAAAATCAACACACAATTTTTACAACTATATTAGGAAAAAGAGAGTAATCAGGAGCAATGTTGGCCAGTTAAAAACTGAAAACGGAGACATTGTCGATGATAATAAGGAAATGGCGGACATGTTGAATAAGTACTTTGCATCAGCATTTACAGTAGAGGAAGAGGATACCATACCAGAAAGCTCAAGGAAACTTGAATCAGGGACAGGGACTCAATAAAATTAACGTAAGTAAAATAACAATAATGAAGAAAATAATGGCACTAAAGAGTGACAAATCTCCAGGACCAGATGGTTTCCATCCCAGGGTTTTAAAGGTAGTAGGTGAGCACATTGCCAATGCCCTAACTTTAATCTTCCAAAGTTCTCTCGATTCAGGAAACATTCCTTTAGATGGAAAATTGCGCGTGTCACTCCGTTATTTAAGAATGGCGAGAGAGGGAAATCAGGGAATATAGGCCAGTTAGCCTAACATCTGTTGTCGGGAAATTGCTAAGTTTATAATTAAGGTTAGGATGACAACACCTTGAAAATTTTCAGTTGATCAGAGAGAGCCAGCATGGATTTGTGAAAGGTAGGTCATGCCTGACAAACCTGATTGAATTTTTTGAGGAGGTGACTAAAGTAGTGGACGGGGGAATGTCTATGGATGTTATTTATATGGACTTCCAGAAGGCATTTGCTAAAGTCCCACATAAGAGTTTGTTAACTAAAGTAGAAGCCCTTGGAATTGAGGGCAAATTATTGACTTGGTTAGGAAATCGGCTGAGCGGCAGGAGACAAACAATAGGGATAATGGGTAGGTACTCAAATTGGCAGGATGTGACTACTGGTGTCCCGCAGGGATCTGTGTTGGGGCCTCAACTATTCACCGTATTTATTAACGACTTAGACGAAGGCACAGAAAGTCATATATCCAAATTTGCCAATGATACAATAATAGGCGGCATTGTAGATGAAAGTATAAAATTACAAAGGGATATCGATAGATTAAATGAATGGGCAAAACTGTGGCAAATGGATTTCAATGTAGGCAAATGTGAGGTCATCCACTTTGGACCCAAAAAGGATAGAACAGGGTACTTTCTAAATGGTGAAAAGCTAAAAACAGTGGAGGCCCAAAGAGGCTTGGGGGTCCAGGTACATAGGTCATTAAAATGTCATGAACAGGTACAGAAAATAATCAAAAAGGCTAATGGAATGCTGGCCTTTATATCTAGAGGACTAGAATACAAGGGGGTAGAAGTTATACTGCCGGTTTACAAAACCCTGGTCAGACCACACCTGGTGTACTGTGAGCAGTTCTAGGAAGGATATATTGGCCTTGGAGGGAGTGCAGTGTAGGTTCAGCAGAATGATACCCGGACTTCAAGGGTTAAGTTATGAGGAGAGATTACACAAATTATGGTTGTATTCCCTAGAATTTAGAAGGTTAAGGGGTGATCTGATCAAAATGCTCAAGATATTAAGGGGAACAGATTGGGTAGATAGAGAGAAACTATTTCCGCTAGTTGGGGATTCTAGGACTAGGGGGCATAGTCTAAAAGTTAGAGCAAGATCTTTCAGGAGTGAAATTAGGAAACACTTCTACACACAAAGGGTGGTAGAAGTTTGGAACTCTCTTCCACAAATGGTAATTGATGCAAGATCAATTGTTAATTTTAAATCTGAGATTGAAAGTTTTTTGTTAACCAAAGGTATTAAGGGATATGGGCCAAAGGCAGTTATACGGAGTTAGGTCGCAGATCAGCCATGATCTCATTGAATGGCGGAACAGGCTTGAGGGGCTCAATGGCCTACTCCAGTTCCTATGTTCCTTCCTTCCCTGAAATGCAGGCGTTAGCTTCTGAAGTGTTGAGTCAATGAACCCCTTCATGGTGGGTTATCTTTTTCACGTAGATCTTCGGTTTTGACTGAACCAACTTTACACACCAGGATATCTGAGCTGGCTTCCATCTCGCCTTGCTCAAGCTCAGACTACTTGCAATTAAGTGACACTCTTAGCTTTGCAGGCACAGGTTTATATAGCCACAATTTAGCTTCTAACCTCTGACACTCTATCCTTATTAAAGGTGCCTTGTACTGGTAGGACAACTCATACACTTGCTAGGTAAAAGTTTTTGGAGAAGAAGAATGGAGGAAACAAAAGTTGGCTTCTGATTAACACAGAACGACTCAGAAAGACTGCTTCTGACTGACCCAAATTTCAGAAGGGCTTACCCCCTTTTTGTGTCAATCATCCCCAACAAGTCAGTACTGAAGCATGGATCTCCAGACACATGGCTTCACATTTACAACACCCTCTACCTTATAGCCTTACATTTAACAAAGAGACCCACACAATTACGAGGGGACCTATTTACGACTCACTATGTGCTTCTTTCTTAGACCGGAGCCAGGGATAATGACTTTACAATTTAATTGCTTAAAACCCCATGCGCATCATTCACTTTCCAGCACTCAGTTCAACATCTGAACTCCATATTGTAAGAGCATCCTGGGGCAGATTACAGGATATTTCCCTGACAAATCTCTAGGACAACCTGCTGGCAATTTCAGTCCACAGCACTTTCAGGATCGGATGATGTGGCAAACATATTTCACAAATTTAATGCCCCATAACGTAAAGGTAAAATTCTCTTTCTTATAGAAGGTGAGTGTCTCACCTCCTGACTCCCTAAAGCCTTTCCACCATCTACAAGGCACAAGATGGAATACTCTCTTCCACCAAGAAAGACAAGGGCAGCAGGCACATGGGAACACTACCACCTCCTAGTCCCCCTCCAAGTCACACACCATCCTGATTTAGAAGTATATTGCCGATCCTTCACCGTCATTGGGTCAAAATCCTGGAACTCCCTCCCTAACAGCACTGTGGGAGTACCATCACCACACGGACTGCAGCGGTTCAAGAAGGCGGCTCACCAACACCTTCTCAAGGGCAACTAGGGATGGGCAATAAATGCTGGTCTTGCCAGTGATGCCCAGATCCCATAAGCAAATTAAAAAATATATTACTGATGATATCAAACCCCATCATGGCACTCGAACCACTTCACTTATTGGATATGTGGAATGGGATATGTGAGGCAATCCCAAGGGCCTGGTTACTATTATTATACAGATACAAGGGCGTACACTGGATCCACTGGTTATTGACTCATTACAGGCATGGACAATTCTACAGCCAAGTGAAACCTGAGTACCATACAGAAGTTAATTAATTATATTTGCACCTCTCAAAGTCTCATCTTGGCTCAGAGATAGCACTGTTGCCTATAACTCAGACGTGTGTTCCTTTCACTTGAAGCTGTCTCCCAGGAGCAATAAATCCTAAAGTTCATCATTAATTGAACATATGGGATCATTCTACCCTTTTTATCAACTAATTTTGTGTAGAATTCCACTCTTGTTTCCCTTCTAATTCCACCACTTTCAATGTGGATAAGTGGAGAGATCTATAGCTGTCCAATGGTACAGTGCCAAACACAATGGGGTAGATTTTCCCGAACCTGTCGGGAAGAAGGCGGGACTTCCTCTTTTGGGTTTTTGACCCGCCTACTTCGACGTCTGGCCAATCCGCGCGATTTTCCCTTGATTGACCTTGTTGAGCCAGCCCAGCGGGCTCAGCAGGCCAATTAAGGGCCACCTGGCAACAGGTGATGTCACAGACTGAAATTTCATCTGTCAAGAGTTTTTGACAGATGAAATATCAGTGTTTCACAGCGGTTTGAAGCTGTCAAACACTGACAGTCTGAGTTCTGACATGAGTCATTCTACACAGACTCAGTTAGAACTCTTACCGGCACTCAAAGCTGAAGGCTGTCACTTTTGACAGATCGCAGCCGTTCAGCTTTCAGTTCCGGCTGAGTGATGCGCTCCCGACGGCTACAGGAAGAAAGGCTGTGAAGGTAAGTACAAGTAAGTAAAAGTTCTTTACACACTTTAGACACACCAAACACACTTACCTTTACACTCATGCACCCATCACTCACCTGAGTGCCAACGTCACGACCCCTCCAACTCCTTCAACTCGACGGCCTGCCTGCTCTAACCTGGCGTGGTTTGGAGCCATCGGGAAACCCACACGAAACCCCTCAAAATAGGGATTAGGCTAAAAACTGCTTGTTAACTACCTGTTAACAGGCAGTTAATTGGCACTAATCCCTTCCCGCCTGGTTTCGGCGGATCCCAGTGCGGGGCGGGTACCCGCCGCCCCTGAAACTTATGTGGGGTGGGGTTTTGGTCGGGATGGTGTCGGGACCCCCAAATTCGGGATTTTCAGCCCCCGCCCGCCTGAAACCCCGCCCGACGGCTGGGGGAAAATCGAGGCCAATGACTTACTTCTGCAGCTACCACTTTGCCAAGCTGAGAGAGAGAAAATAGTGAGATGAGCGACAATCAAAATCATTTTAAGAACAATCTCAGGGCATATCGAGGGCATGTCAAAATGACATCAGTTAAAAACTCGTACGGCACACCTCTCCTTTCATGGGAATCTGTACTTAAAGAGGATTTTGGAACATGAACTGTTTGCCACAGAGAGTGGTTGAGGCAGAGACTGTTGCGACCTTGAAAGCAAAAGTGGACGAACATTTGAAGCAGAGGAAGATGCAGGCGCATGGGGAGAGAGCGAGGCAGTGGGGTTAGTTTTGTATTGCACTAGCAAAAAGCCGGCACAGACACCAATATGTGCTGTAAACTTCTATGGTTTTATGGGGGGGGGTTTAAGTACTTTTAAATAGTGAAAGCCTGAACATTATAGCTCAGGAAACAATTTTTTTTATGGTGTGCATTTGCAAAATGTTTGTTCAGAAATTGACAATGTTTAACTGATTAATTATATATTGAAGAGTGAACAATTCTCAGAGAATTGTCCAGAATGATCGTGGCAGTTCAATGTTTAGCTGAGAGCCCTTGGAGGTGCTTGTAAACCTGAGTTCAACATTCTTCAAACTTCTGAATCTTGATCTTAATTTTGGTTGACCTGAAATATAAAAATCATCTGTTACAATGGAATCAGTCATACTACTGGGCCTAGCTGAGATAGGGTGGAGGGAGGCAACTGAGACCAGATGGGAAAATTGACCTCTGCCCTCAGCCTCCCCATGGATACCACTGAGACAAACAAAGCCACAGGTTTACAGCTGTCCTGTTCTCACACTGTTCTGGCAGAAATGAGGGCAGACCTCGCCAACAGATTTTCATATCAAACTTTCACTGCTTCAGCACAATAAAGGTGCACAACAAACTGACAAACAAAATTCTCCTAACTGACCAAGAATTTTAACAGGTTCACCTCTTGACCTTAGTCTCAGAATCACTATTCCAGCTATTGACACTCCTTAAGAGACAACAGCTTTCGATAATGAGCCCAGTCATGACTTTACTGAGTGCTATGGGATCTTTTACATCCACCTGAGAGAGCAGACGGCGCCTGTTTTTAATGTCCCATCTGAAAGACGGCACCTCCGACAGCGCAGCACTCCTTGGTGAAGTGCCAGCCTAAATTCTGTGCTCAAGTCTCTCGAGTGGGGCTTGAACTCACAACTTTCTGACTCAGGGGAAGAGTGCTACGACTGAGCCAAGGCTGCCAGTCAAGTATAACTTTTGTGTTACAAGTGCGGCTCTATGTTTATTACTATTAGCAAAGTGATTCAATACTTTTATATCCATGGAGGTATAAATGTTGAAATCTGCTGTGCCAATGTTTCATTTCTAATCTAAGTACTTTTACAGCCTACATCACACAGTCTGATGAAGTTATTCTTCCACTATCCGAAGGGCTAGGAGGGTATGAGATGGCTTGTGTTATTTACAGTTACTAAATTACAATAACAAGGGTTTCTTTTTGACCCTTGAAGAACACTGCATTACCAGAAGTGGTTGTAGAGAAACCACTGTCTCCACGTATTAATGTGGCATCCAAATGGAGTATACTTATGCACTCCTGATGTGTCATTTGCTCTCTTTACAGAGTCAAGAGAACCCTATTGTAGTGTATGTAACCTGTACCACCTTAAGAGGATACCTTAAGGTGATGGACTACTTTTTGATGGCTCCTGTACATTGTAGTACCGGTGGTGACCACACCGGTATATAAACCCTGCGGAGCAAAGTGTATCCCAGTTCAGCCCTGACCCTCAATCACTAAAGACCTGTTTACTTACTTCTGTAGTCTGTGTCCTGTTATTCAGTATAACTGCAATTGAAACCACAGACTCAACAGTGGCGACGAGTCTGATCTTACCTTGCGGCAGTTTTGCATCAAAGGAAGCTTCGTCCTCAGGAACGGGCGTCGAAAAAGGGCATTCGCCCTCAACATCCTGCATCGCACGGGAGGCCATCGGAAACCCGGGTTGGTTTGCTCACCACGAAGTCAAGCATCAGTGAGCATCCCTTCTACGACAGCGGCGGGTAAGCCCGATCGAGCGGCACGGGGGGGAAGTCGGCCGAGTTGTCAGTGGGAGAAGGGGAGGGAAAACGACGAAAAGGGTGGAGAACACGACCGCAGCCGGTATCAGGGGCCGGACTGCAATCGGGCAGAGACGCGCAGCAGCCAGAAAAGCGTTTATGGCCACAAGGACCGCGGGAGCGGCGGGGGAACAAGAGCAGCAATGCAGGGGAAAATAAAGGACCGCTGGGAGGCGTGGACAGCAACAGCGCGGTAATCGCCACTTTGAGTCGACGGGGGAAGAAGACAAGCGCGGAAAAAGCCGCCAAGCGCAGGGAAAATCCGCCATTTTGAAAAAAAATAAAAAAAATATTATAATAATAATATCCAAAGGGGAAGGAGAAACTCAGCAAGGATGCCAAAAACGGGTAACATCACTGCCTTTGATAACGATGTGGAAGATTGGGCCACTTATGTGGAACGCATCGAAGTTTACTGTACAACGAATGAGGTACCGGAGGATAAGAAAGCACTAACCCTATTAAACTCAATGGGTGCGAAGAGGTATGGGTTATTAAGGAACCTTGTAACACCAGACAAACCGGTAGGGAAGAGTTTCGTGGATATTGTTACTATCCTGCAGGAGCATTTAAACCCCACACCGCTGCTGATAGCGGAACGATTTAAATTCTACAAAAGAATTCAACTTAAAGAAGAAAGCAACACTGAATTCCTAACAGAACTGCGCAAGTTATCAAAGTACTGTCAGTTCGGAACAGGACTAGCAGACGCACTGAGAGATAAGTTTGTGTGTGGGCTCCTAAGGGAAGGAACCCAGAAGCGACTGCTAGAGGAAAAGGACCTTTCGCTGGACAAAGCTTTCAGCATTGCAGCATCCCACGAGGCAGCAGCACGGGGTGCTGCAGCGATACAGCAAAGGCCATTGGAATTCAGCACCAATGAAATGGCATTGGGCACAGTAAAGTGCTATCGTTGTGGAAGGACAACGCATGACCAGAACCAGTGCTGGTTCAAAGATAAAGAATGCAGGCAATGTGGCAAACTTGGTCACATAGCGAGAGTATGCCGGTCCGGAAAAAAGACCAGCAGCAAAAGGTCACCACAGGAGAAGTACAAAAAAGTACACAAGGTGACAGAGAACAGTTCAGATGAACAGAAGACGGATTCAGACTCCAGCAGTAAGCAACTGGGTTGTCTGAAAATACATAATGTGGGTAACACAGCAGACCACCAAACTATCTGGGTCATGCTTCGGATTGTAGGGTGAGGAAATCTACATATTATAAGGGGTTAATTTCAGGTGCTTGCTTGGTAAAAGTTTTCAGACTTGACACAAGTAAAGAGTCGATGTGTAACTAGAGCTATTGCACGTACCTGGATTACAGCCAAGAACAGATGTCTGCCCACCTAATGAGAATGTAGAAGTGAAACAATGGGTTTCATTTGAAGTACCCAGTGACCTAATAACTTGTTAGACCTAGTCTCCAGATACATGATTAAGATTAAGGAGGACCTCCGGTTACACGATTAATATCCTGTTATATCTTAACCGTTGACTTATGTGTCCAGGATCCTTCTGTCAATATGTCATAAGACCTAATGATTAATCTAAAATGTATCCTGATTGAGGAACAAAGGAATGTCAATTAAACTTGTTTGTTACACTGTATAAATATGGAACGCTTACGCTGTATCATTGGAATAGTAGCCTCACCCCTTGAGTGGAGGTGCTGATTCCCCTTGCAAGAAGTGAAATAAAAGGCCTGTCCGTCTGACGAATCCAAGTGTGTATTGAGTCATTACCCAGAGCTAAGAAGTAAGGCACTTCTACAATTTGGAGGTTCCACCGAGATGGCTTGCTGTACCAATTGGTGAGTTAACAGACGCCGAGTACGTTGCTTGGTTGAGAAAATCCCATCGGCCGAAGGTGGTGTTTTGCCACATTTTTGGGACTTTCCCTGCCAGAAGCATAGCTGCGCATAGTCTGTTTATTCCATTGGACAGTACTGCAATCGGGTAATTGACTCACAAGGTTCGGAGGTTAAACTGCCGTTGTGACTGCTTCCCTTTCAGAAACGGAACAGAGGATCAGCCATGAGGCGCTGATGCCCCGCGAACAGGATCGTGCAGAAAAGGACTGTATAAAGGTACCAGAGAGAGAAGGTTAAGTCAGGAATTTGATTAACTAAGGAGCTAGCGATTTACTGGAAATTGAACTAGCAAGGTTCCATAAAGGGAGTAGGGTAGAAGGAGAGAGAGTGGGTGAAGTTAGTTGGGACAAATTGAAGGCCCTTTTTGCTAAAAAATTTGGCTAAAGGGAGTAAGGTAGAGGGAAGAAGAGTGGGCGATTGTCTGAAACACAGTGTCAATGTTTAATGTTTATGAGAGTGAGTATTTAACTACTTGTTATTATCAATCAACTTTGCAGCTTTGTCCAGTAAGGCTGCATAGGTTGGGGATTTAGTAACACTTTGGTTATTGTTTAACAAGTGTATTGTTTATTGTTTATTGTTATATGTATTAATGTTTAGTCATGTCTGATCTGTAGAGGCGTCCCACGCAGATCATAGAGTGTTACGAAATTGTTGTATGTTTTAACTAAAATATATAAGCTGAAAAAAAAACTGCAGAAGGGGTTGGAAAGGACCCAAGCCGGGGAAGTGAGTCCCGCGGCGGAATGTATGGTTGAGAAAATAGTGATGTCTTTTACATGATCCACTAAGCTATTGTGGATTCAGTATTTTCCCCAGTTAGAAATACCTTCCACGAGGGTTGAGAACCCTCGAGTTTTAAAGCATAAGGATATGTCTTAATGTGTTGTAAATATTAAAAAAAAACCTTGTTGCAGTCAGTTGACTAAATTCAGTCGGGAAGTGCTGAGTTTCAGTCGCCTAGCCTCAGGCCGGTTATTAAGAGGGCAAATGCCCCACGTGAAGGCCGGGACCATAAAGTAGGCGCCGAAACTCTAAAGGCACTCGGAGTGACAAATGGTCAAGGACTTTGTGACACTGATTTGAAGTAAAGACCAAGAAGATTGGATGTGACTGTAATTTTGATACGTATGTATAGTTTATTAATCTGATCTGTAGGGGCGTACAACGCAGGTCACGGATTGTCACGGGAGTTTAGATTGTTTTAAGTGAACCATTTAAGCTGCTAAAATGGGTGCTAGCACCAGTAAGCCACCCGAGAAAGGCACGCCAGCAGCCTTTATGTTAAAGAACTGGTCAATCATCCATTGATCACCTACCAAATTGGTCCAAATGGACTGTAAATAAGACTAGACCCTTTCCCTCAGATGGTTCATTTAACATAGAATCACTTGCCTCGAGGAATGTTTAACGGACAAGAGAGAAATAGAGAACAGCCAGATAAAAAGACTGCCTCTATGTTTGTTGAGTCAGAAGAAAAAAAAAAGATTACCCCGAAGAAACACCTTTCTCCTCTATTATGGTAGGATAACAAGGTAACTATAGAAGGATGAATAGAGGGGAATATAGAGGAAGACATGGTAGAGTAAGAGGGTATGGACGATGTGGTAATTGTTACAATTGCGGACAACCCGGACATTGGGCAAACCAATGCCCTGTGAAAAATCGTCAGAACCAAACCTCCAATAATGGACCTCCATTAGAGAATAAAGGTCCTAATTTCACTGTCCATAACCCTTTTTCGGACTAGTCAGGAGGTTACCCTACAAACGGACAGGGATTTAGGAGAAATAGAGATCAGAATTACTGACTGACACCAGCAGCCCCAGGCGCCACAGACCACCAAATGCCCGTTGTTTCTTTAAATTCACGCAGTGAACCTGAAATTAAAATGCAACCTTATAAAGTTACAATTAATCCAGCTGCACCATTACCCAAAAGGTCACAGTATCCATTGTCAGAGAAAGCAGAAAAAGGAATTGAGCCAGTGATGGAATCATTGTTAAAACAGGGAGTTAACGCCGGATAGAATAAAGGTCGTTTGCAACATATCGTTGCCAAAAACCAAAAGAGAAATGAAGCATTTTCTAGGAATGACTGGCTATTGTAGACAATGGATATTGAACTATTCAGAAATAACCAGACATGAGCATGACAAATTTGGAAAATTCGCGGTTACCTGACTTCCTCGGGAACCCAGATTAAAAATGCACAAGAAGTGCAAAATCTTTTACTAGCTATTCAGAGACGTAAACAGATTGCAATTATTAAGTGCCAAGCGCACACGGGGCATTTGGACAAGGTTGCGCTTGGAAACGCTGCTGCAGATAGCGCTAAGTCAGTAGCTATATCAAGTACTGAACGACAAGTTTCAGCCTTCCCTGTTAGGGAAAAGCCAGAGATACCACAGCCCCCGTCCTTAGATGATGTGCTGACCCATCAAGATAGGGCCAGTTCTGATGAAGTAAAGGAATGGGTTGTTAATCATTGTTTTAAAAAACACTGATGGCTTATGGGTTCATCATGACGGCCGCATGGTGGCACCCAAATCATTACTATCACCAATTGCCCGATGTGTTCATAAATTCACCCATGCGGGCAAAGGGGGGATGGCGGACTATATCCTCAAGACCTGGTATGCACCAGGAATCTCAAAGTTGGCAAAACAAATATGTGAAAATTGTACTGTCTGCCAGACCATGAATGCAGGGAAAATAAAGAAGGTACAGCCCGCATCCCACCCAAACCCCATGGGCCCTTTTGTACACTTGCAAATGGATTTTATTGAACTACCTGTGTGTATGAGCTTTAAATATGTATTAGTTATTGTTGATATGTTTTCAAGATGGATTGAAGCGTTTCCTTGTAGAAAGAGTGATGCCATTACTGTTGCTAAATGTTTATTGAAGGACATTGTACCTCGCTTTGGGATACCAGCAAAACTGTCAAGTGACAATGGGTCCCATTTTACGGGAACATTGATTAAGGAACTATGCAAAGCCTTACAGATTAACCAGCACCTCCATTGCAGTTATCATCCACAGTCGGCTTGACTAGTGGAAAGATATAACGGGATGCTGAAAAACAAGCTTGCAAAACTGTGTAAAGAAACTGGACTTAAATGGGTTGATTTGTTACCCATAGCTTTAATGACAATGCAGTCTGCTACCAACAGAACTACAGGATTGTCGCCTCACGAGATCGTCATGGGAAGACCACAAAGATTGCCCTTTTCGGCACCTTTAACAGCTAAACAAATGGACATTCATAAAATGGAGGAAGATATGTTGAGTTATTGCATTGCACTAACCAAATGCATTTCTAGTTTCCATCAACAGGTGAAGGAAGCCCAGGTCGATCCCGCTGAAGGAAAGTGCCATACTTTCGAGCCAGGAGATAACGTCTACATAAAAATCTTCAAGTGAAAGAATGGCCTTCAACCCAGATTTGAGGGACCCTTCCAAGTACTCCTGACCACAAACACCGCTGTAAAAGTAAAGGAGCGACCAACATGGATACATGCGTCCCATTGTAAGAAGGCATCAGTTGAAGACGATACACTGCCAAGGTGAACTGGATTTGGAATCTAATAAGACTGTTCCCTTTGTTAACGATAATTGAAACTGCCATATTGATTTACCAGATCCCCTGACGGGCAAACCATGCATAGAAGAATGTGTACTTTTAAACAGTGCAGCTTCAGGATCACACTATGCAGGTACCCCCGTATCAACCCCTGAATCTTAGGATTAGGCAGGATAAGGTAGTAGAAGAAGATAGATGGAGTAAGTGCAAATGTAACTACATTTTGACTAAAACTACTACTAAACCACCGGGCGCAGTCGAATGGCCCTATTGGGGACGGTGGAACCTGTCCACAGTACAAAATTTGACTAGTAAAAAAAAAATCTGGAAAGGAGAACAAGGAATAGGAATGATGCACCAGATATGGAACAAATTTGAAGCCTATAATAACACCTATTTCATCTGTGGGCATAGAGCATACCCTTGGTTACCACAAAATTGGACTGGGTCATGTTATTTGGGATATGTAGTGCCCTATATACATCATATTTCATCTTTGGATAGCCACCCTGGGACACGAGTAAAACGAGCCATTACAGAAACTGAAAGGTTCTTTGCTATAGCATTTCCCTGGTATGGAACAGGGAAGTTAGCAAGAGAATCTATAAACATGGCAGCAGTGTTGGAACAAATAGCCAATGATACTGCTGATGCTCTTAGTGATGTAAACGCAGAAATGGTGGCTATGCGCACTGTTGCTTTACAAAACCGCATGGCTCTGGACTATTTGTTGGCAAAAGAAGGGGGCACATGTGCAATCATAAAAACCGAATGTTGCACCTATATCCCAGATAGCTCAGAAAATATCACCAACCTGGTAAACCACATAAAGGAGGCTGTAGAGAAACTACGTCAACCTGAACCGTGGTCCATGTGGGATTGGATTTCAGGATAGGGAGGAGCACTAGGAAAGCAAACTTTGGAAGCCTTAATCGCAATTGTGATGATAATAATTTTAATTAGTTTATTGATTGGTTGTTTAAAATTATTGTGTACAAAAGTCCTTTCCTTATTAACGTCAACTCCTCCAGTACCAATGATGTCTGAATATGAGGATATTAAGGATGAGACCTTTGATGTAGAATTTCTTAAACTTAGCGAAATAGATTGTCCTTAGAAAGGACAAAAGGAGGGAATGAGGAAATCTACATATTATAAGGGGTTAATTTCAGGTGCTTGCTTGGTAAAAGTTTTCAGACTTGACACAGGTAAAGAGTCGATGTGTAACTAGAGCTATTGCACGTACCTGGATTACAGCCAAGAACAGATGTCTGCCCACCTAATGAGAATGTAGAAGTGAAACAATGGGTTTCATTTGAAGTACCCAGTGACCTAATAACTTGTTAGACCTAGTCTCCAGATACATGATTAAGATTAAGGAGGACCTCCGGTTACACGATTAATATCCTGTTATATCTTAACCATTGACTTATGTGTCCAGGATCCTTCTGTCAATATGTCATAAGACCTAATGATTAATCTAAAATGTATCCTGATTGAGGAACAAAGGAATATCAATTAAACTTGTTTGTTACACTGTATAAATATGGAACGCTTACGCTGTATCATTGGAATAGTAGCCTCACCCCTTGAGTGGAGGTGCTGATTCCCCTTGCAAGAAGTGAAATAAAAGGCCTGTCCGTCTGACGAATCCAAGTGTGTATTGAGTCATTACCCAGAGCTAAGAAGTAAGGCACTTCTACAAGGGGTCCAAGTGAAGATGGAATTGGACACTGGGTCGGCATTAACGGTCATGAATAAGCATGATTACAAAAGGTTATTCTCGCACATTCCCCTGAGGGATACGGAGATTGTATTGAAAACATACACGGGGCAAATAGTATACCCCAAAGGAAAGATAAAAGTAAACGTGGTCTGCAATGGTAAAGAAAGTCAGAAAATGGACTTGTATGTGTTACCTGATGGAGGTCCACCACTACTGGGACGGGAATGGATCCGGAGAATAAATGTGGACTGGCATTCCATACACGCACTGACTGTAGTTGCCTGTAAGGAGGACGACGTCAAACCTAAACGACTGTTGAAAATCTTAGACGATGCTAAGGAGGTGTTCCAACAGGGACTTGGAACACTGAAAGGAATTACGGCAATCATCAAGGTTGAAGAACATGCAAACCCAAAATTTTTCAAAGCCAGACCGGTGCCTTATGCGACACGACCTGCTGTGGAAGCAGAGCTGGAAGGGCTAGAACGTTCAGGGGTACTGTCCAAAGTGGACTGGAGCGAATGGGCTACACCCATTGTTCCTGTCATGAAGCGTTCGTTGAGCAACAAGCCGGGGGAACCTGGGAAGGTTCGCATCTGTGGCGATTTCAAGATCACTGTTAATCCGGTTCTTCACACGGTGCAATATCCACTTCCGCGGATTGAAGATATCTTCGCTTCGCTGTCTGGCGGGAAACACTTCACTAAGATAGGCCTGGCGCAGGCGTACCTACAGATGGAAGTTGATGAAGCGTCACGTCAGTATCTCACGATCAACACGCATAAGGGCTTATATCGGTACAATAGACTGGTTTTTGGAGTGGCATCGACTCCAGCGATTTGGCAAAGGGCCATGGAGCAGGTATTGCAGGGAATTCCAGGCACACAATGCTACCTGGATGACATCCTGATTACAGGAGATAACGATAAGGATCACCTCGCGAATTTGGAGCAGGTGCTCATCAGATTGAAAGAATATGGACTCAGAGTTAATCGCCAGAAATGCGAGTTCTTTCAAAAGCGAATCTCGTACTGCGGCCACGTCATTGACTGGGAGGGGCTCCATAAGTCACCTGACAAGATCGAAGCTGTGGTAAAAGCTCCTGCACCGGAAAATGTATCCCAGTTGAGGTCGTTCCTCGGGTTGGTTAACTATTACCACAAGTTTCTTCCAAATTTATCCACGGTGTTACACCCGCTAAACACTCTTTTGCAAATGGGAATACCATGGAAGTGGAGCGATGATTGTAAGCGGGCTTTTCAAAAGAGCAAGGCACTGATTACCTCTAAGGAAGTGTTGGCTCACTTTAACCCAACGCTGCCTATTCGCTTAGCTTGTGATGCTTCTCCATATGGTATCAGGGCAGTGCTCTCACATAAGTTTCCAGATGGCTCGGAAAGGCCAGTCGCTTTCGCATCCAGATCATTGACCTCCGCTGAGCGCAACTATGCTCAGATAGATAGGGAGGCTCTCAGCCTCGTGTGGGGAGTTAAGAAATTTAACCATTACCTGCAAGGCCAAATGTTTACGCTGCTGACAGATCACCAGCCGTTGGTTTCCATTTTCAACCCTAAGAAGGGTGTTCCGGTAATGACGGCGCAGAGGCTTCAGAGATGCTCCCTTTTCCTAGGGGCACATCAATATGATATTGAATTCAAAGGTACAAAGCAACATGGTAATGCTGATGGGCTGTCGCGCCTGCCACTACCTACAGTGGAAGAGGCACCGGCAATTGACACTGTCGAGATATTTCACTCGACCATCATCGAATGCTTACCAGTCACCAATGCGAGCATTGAGAGAGAGACCCGAAATGACCCGACACTGTCTCGGGTCTATGACTTGACAGTGAAGGGATGGCCAGCACATGGCGAACCGCTGTTACCAGCATTCTCAGCCAGACGAGAACAGCTGTCCGTATGTCAAGGAACATTGATGTATGGAACAAGGGTGATTATTCCTCCAAAATTAAGAGAGAGAGTTCTGAAAGAATTGCACGAAGGTCATCTGGGGGGAGTCAAGATGAAAAGCCTTGCTAGGGCTTACGTGTGGTGGCCAGGTATTGACAAACAAATAGAGGATCTGACTAAAAGCTGCTCAGGGTGCCAAAAAGTTCAAAACGCACCTCCAATTGCACCACTGCATCCGTGGGAATGGCCTTCAGCCCCATGGCAACGTGTGCATATCGACTTTGCAGGTCCATTCATGGATTCCATGTTTTTGGTAGCAGTAGACGCACATTCTAAATGGCCAGAAGTGATTAAGATGTCGACCACTACCTCTGAGAAGACGATCGCAGTTCTAAGAACCATATTTGCAAGGAATGGGTTGCCGGAGCAAATATGTTCAGACAACGGACCACAGTTCGTGTCAGAAGAATTCCAGAAATTCATGAAAAAGAATGGGGTGAAACACTATACATCTGCCCCATATCATCCGGCTACAAATGGGTTGGCCGAGAGATTTGTACAAACGTTTAAAAAGGCGATAAAGGCCATGAGTGAAGACCATATTCCACTACAACACAAGGTGGACAATTTCCTGATGGCGTATCAAAATGCCACGCATGCAGTGACAAATCAAAGCCCTGCCATAATGTTCTATAACAGAAGGTTGCGGTCTCGGTTGGATTTGTTAAAACCCAATGTGCGAAGGGAAGTCGAAAACAAGCAATTCCAGCATGTAAATAACAAGGCCACTCGTAGTTTCGAAATAGGACAACCAGTGTTGGCCAGAGACTATAGGGATGATAAATGGCAACCTGGAACAATTCGTGCACGACAAGGACCCTTGATGTACACGGTAGACGTTGGAGAGAACGTAATACGACGTCATGCTGACCAACTTGTGGAATCGAGAACGAGGGTGGACCCCATGTCTACGGCAGAGACACCAGTTGAAGAACTTATTGAGCCTGTAGCATCTACCTCAGACTCGAACGTACCTGATGATGTTCAATCCATAGGCGATCAAGTGGATGAGTCACCCCAGCAACGAGAACCAGAGACCCCTGAAAGGCGTTATCCGGCCCGGATCAGGAGGCCTCCTCAGAGACTGAATCTTTGAACAGTTGTGTGTAAATTGTATATATGTTATAGAAACATAGAAACATAGAGATAGGAACAGGAGTAGGCCATTCGGCCCTTCGAGCCTGCTCCGCCATTCAATGAGATCATGGCTGATCTTCGTCTGAGATCATAGCTGATCTTACCAGTTCAGTACCCCGTCCCCGCCTTTTCTCCGTAACCCTTAATCCCCTTAGCCTTCAGAAATATATCCAATTCTCTCTTGAAAATATTTATTGAATTAGCCTTCGCAGCCCTCTGTGGCAGGGAATTCCACAGGCTCACCACTCTTTGAGTGAAGAAATTCTTCCTCATCTCTGTTTTAAATGATTTGCCCGCTATTTTTAGACTGTGGCCCCTGGTTCTGTGCTCCCCGGCCATTGGAAACATTCTCTCTGAATTCAGCCTGTCCAGGCCTGCCATAATTTTATATGTTTCGATGAGATCCCCTCTCAATCTTCTAAACTCCAGTGAGTACAAGCCCAAACTATTTAATCTCTCTTCGTAGGTCATTCCCACCATTCCAGGTATCAGCCTGGTGAATCGCCGTTGCACTCTTTCCATGGCAAGAACATCCTTCCGCAGATGGGGCGACCAAAACTGTACACAATACTCCAGATGCGGTCTCACCAGCACCTTGTACAGCTGTAGTAAGGTATCCCTATTCCTATACTCGAACCCCCTTGATATGAAGGCCAACATACCATTTGCCTTCTTAATCGCCTGTTGCACCTGCATGCTCTCCTTCAGTGACTGGTGCACAAGAACACCCAGGTCCCTCTGCACTTCCCCATCTCCCAATCTATTGCCATTTAGATAATAATCTACCCTCCTGTTTTTACCCCCAAAGTGGATAACCTCGCATTTATCCACATTATAGTGCATCTGCCACGTATCCGCCCATTCCCCCAACCTGTCCAAATCGCACTGTAGCCTCCTGACATCCTCATCAGAGCCCACCCCTCCTCCTAGTTTAGTGTCGTCAGCGAATTTGGAAATATTGCATCCAATTCCCTGATCCAGATCATTTATATATATTGTGAACAGCTGGGGTCCCAGGACAGATCCTTGCGGCACCCCGCTGGTCACTGCCTGCCACTCCGAAAACGAGCCGTTTATTCCAACTCTCTGTTTTCTATCCGCCAGCCAGTTCTCTATCCACGTTAATACTTTGCCCCCAATCCCATGAGCCTTAATTTTGCATGATAATCTTTTGTGTGGAACCTTATCGAAGGCTTTCTGGAAGTCAAGGTACACCACATCCACTGGCTCTCCCCCATCTATTTTACCAGTTACTTCCTCAAAAAATTCCAGCAGATTAGTCAAACACGATTTACCCTTTGTAAATCCATGTTGACTCTGTCCGATCCTTTCCCCATTTGTCAAGTGCTCCGCTATTTTATCCTTAATAATGGACTCTAGCATTCTGCCCACAACCGATGTAAGGCTTACTGGTCTATAATTCCCTGCTTTCTCTCTACCCCCCTTTTTAAATATTGGGGTAACATTAGCTACCCTCCAATCCACGGGTACTGTTCCCGAGTCAATGGAGTTCCGGAAGATGATCCTTAGAGCATCTGCTATCTCCAGGGCCACCTCCTTAAGTACCCTAGGATGTAGTTTATCAGGCCCCGGGGATTTGTCGGCCTTCAGTCCCCTCAACTTACCCAGCACCATATCCATGTAATGTTTAATTTGGGGTGTAAACTGTTAAGCTAAAAGTGGAGGAATTGTAGTGTATGTAACCTGTACCACCTTAAGAGGATACCTTAAGGTGATGGACTACTTTTTGATGGCTCCTGTACATTGTAGTACCGGTGGTGACCACACCGGTATATAAACCCTGCGGAGCAAAGTGTATCCCAGTTCAGCCCTGACCCTCAATCACTAAAGACCTGTTTACTTACTTCTGTAGTCTGTGTCCTGTTATTCAGTATAACTGCAATTGAAACCAGAGACTCAACACCTATCACTCAAACTAAAGAGCACAGCTCCGACTTAAAACAGACACCAGCACACTGGGAGATTCTGGCATTGATATTGAGGAGGAACTAGGAAGTCATTGAGCTCTGGTGAGGAAGGGATACCAGTGATGCTGGTTGTTGAGGGGTCAGCTGGTGCATGGCAGGGCAGACATGCTGTGGTGTCGCTTCCATACAGAGGCAAATGCAGCGCCAACCCAAAATCCTGGGACTCCCTACCTAACAGCATTTTGGGAGCACCTTCACCACACAGACTGCAACAGTTCAAGAAGAAGGACCACCACCACCTTTTCAAGGCCAACTGGGGACGGCCAATAAATGCTGGCCTTGACAGCGATGCCCACATCCCGAGAATGATTTGGTTTTTAAATACCTTATGTAATGTATGTGCCTTTAAGGGAGAGAACTACTTTTTACAGCTCCTGTATACTGTAGTACCGGCAGTGACCACACTTGTATATAAACCCTGAGTAGGGATCTGTACAAATAGTTCTAGAGTAACCCTCATTCAGTAAACACCTGTTGATCGTTCCCTGCAGTCTCTTGTCTAATTATTGAAGGACACAACATCAAGATACACGGATCTAACATTGGCGACGAGCAGATTTAAACCTACATGCAACTCTGCATCACCTCCCAGGGATTCGCTCCTGGAGAACAGTGGAAGAAGGCCAAGTCCAGAAGCACGGGCGTCGACCACGGGAAACCCCCCAGTCATCCAGCGGAGATTTGAGCATCGCAGGGGAGGCTGTCGAGAGCCAGGCTTGGCTTTCCAGTCACAGTGGTCCAGCAAAACGGGCTGGCAACAGGTACTGCGCAGACCCTTCCCGGACAGCGGCGGCTAGAGCCGACCGACGGCACAGAAAAAGGCCGAGCAGCGTCGATGGGGGAGAGAGAGAGGGTAGAGCGCACAGGGTGCAGCCGGTGTTCAGGACCGAGCGGTGTCAACGGGGGAGAGAGGCACGCAGGAAAACACGCAGAGTGCAGCCGTTGTTCAAGGGCTGAGCAGCGTCAACGGGGAAGAAAGGAAAGCGCGGGAGACGCCATTTTAAGCCGCAGCGGGGAAGAAAGGAAAGCGCGGGAGATGCCATTTTAAGCCAGTCTAACCACACCCAAAAATGCCGAAGAGTGGCAGTATCACAGCGTTCAACAATGAAGTCGAAGATTGGACGACATATGTCGAACGCATAGAAGTATACTGCAAGGCGAATGAAGTGCGAGATGACAAGAAAGCGCTGGTATTGTTGAATTCAATGGGTGCAAAAACATATGGCTTACTACGAAACCTAGTAACCCCAGAGAAGCCAGTAGAAAAGGATTTTGAAAACATAGTGTCAATCCTACAGGACTACTAAAACCCCACACCGCTGCTGATAGCAGAAAGATTTAAGTTTCACAAAAGGAACCAGCATAAAGATGAAAGTAATGCTGAGTATTTAACGGAACTGCGCAAGCTATCGAAACGGAGGATCACCAAACTATCTGGGTCACACTCAAGATAGCAGGGGTCCAAGTGAAAATAGAATTGGACACAGGATCAGCCCTAACAGTCATAAACCGAAGGGACTACAAGCGGCTAATCTCACATATACCCTTGAGAGATGCAAAGATTGTCTTGAAGACGTACACGGGGCAAAAAGTCTACCCCAAAGGAAAAATAAGGGTGAACGTTATATATAACGGCAAGGAAACACCAAAAATGGACCTATATGTATTGCCAGATGGAGGACCACCACTACTAGGACGTGAATGGATCCGGAAGATACAGCTAGATTGGCATTCCATACAAGCACTGACTGTAGATGCCAAAAAGGATGACGACGTCACACCTGGACGACTGTCAAAAATGCTAACTGACGCACAAGAAGTGTTCCAGCAGGGACTAGGAACACTAAAAGGCATAACAGCGATGATCAAAATAGAGGAAAATGCAAGCCCAAAGTTTTTTAAGGCCAGACTGGTGCCTTATGCGATCCGCCCAGCCGTCGAAGCAGAGCTGGAAGGTTTGGAACGTTCAGGAATACTGTCCAAAGTGGACTGGAGCGAGTGGGCTACACCCATCGTTCCTGTAATGAAGAGGTCGTTGAGTAATACGCCTGGGGAACCAAAGAAGGTTCGCATCTGTGGGGACTTTAAGGTGACAGTGAACCCAGTCCTTCACACTGTACAATATCCACTTCCGCGGATTGAAGATACTTTCGCCTCGCTATCTGAAGGGAAACGCTTCACTAAGATTGATCTGGCCCAGGCGTACCTGCAAATGGAGGTAGAAGAAGCCTCGAAACAGTACCTCATGATCAACACTCATAAAGGTCTCTACCAATACAACCAGCTGGTGTTCGGGGTAGCATCAGCTCCGGCTATTTGGCAAAGGGCAATCGATCAAGTCCTGCAAGGGATTCCAGGGACCCAGTGTTATTTGGGCGACATCCTGGTCACGGGCGAAAATGACAGTGATCACCTCGCCAACGTGGAGCAGGTGCTCACTAGATTGCAGGAATATGGGCTCTGAGCTAATCGCCACAAATGCGAGTTTTTCCAGAAGCAGACCTCGTATTGTGGCCACATTATTGATAAAGAGGGGTTACATAAGTCCCCTGAAAAGATTGAGGCAGTAGTCAAGGCTCCGGCACCGGAAAATGTGTCACAACTGAGGTCGTTCCTCGGGCTGGTAAACTACTACCATAAGTTCTTGCCGAATTTGTCTACAGTACTACACCCACTGAACACCCTACTGCAAGCGGGGGTACCATGGAAGTGGAGTGACAAATGTAAACGAGCTTTCCAGAAGAGCAAAGCATTGATCGCATCAAAAGAGGTGTTGGCTCATTTCAACCCAGCACTACCAATTCGGTTGGCGTGTGATGCATCACCCTATGGCATTGGAGCGGTGCTGTCGCACAAATTCCCGGACGGCTCGGAGAGGCCAGTAGCCTTTGCATCTCGGTCACTAACCTCAGCCGAGCGTAACTACGCCCAGATTGACAGCGAGGCCCTCAGCCTAGTGTGGGGAGTGAAAAAGTTCAATCACTATCTGCACGGGCAGAAGTTCACCTTGCTGACTGACCACCAACCACTTGTCTCCATCCTTAATCCAAAGAAGGGCGTTCCGGTGATGACTGCGCAACGGCTACAAAGATGGTCCCTTTTTCTAGGGGCGCACCAATATGAAATTGAGTGTAAGGGCACGAAACAGCATGGAAACGCTGATGGGCTATCACGCCTGCCACTGCCTACTGCGGAGGAAGCACCAGCAGTGGATCCTGTCGAAATATTTCATTTGACTATAATTGAATGCTTGCCAGTAACTAATGCTGGTATAGAGAAGGAGACCCGAAATGACCCGACACTGTCTCGGGCATATGATTTGACGGTGAAGGGATGGCCAGCACATGGCGACTCACTGTTGCCAGCATTCTCATCCAGAAGAGAACAGTATGCCAGGGGACCTTGATGTGTGGATCCCGAGTGGTAATTCCACCCACGTTAAGGGAGAGAGTGCTCAATGAGCTTCACGAAGGTCATCTGGGAGGGGTGAAAATGAAAAGCCTTACTAGGGCTTATGTGTGGTGGCCGGGGATCGATCAGCAAATCGAGGACCTGACAAAGAACTGCTCAGGATGCCAGAAGGTCCAAAATGCACCACCACATGCCCCTCTACACCCATGGGAGTGGCCCTCATCTCCATGGCAATGGGTGCATATTGATTTTGCTGGTCCATTCATGGACTCAATGTTTTTAATAGCCGTGGATGCGCACTCAAAATGGCCTGAGATGATCAAAATGTCCTCCACCACCACGGAGAAAACTATTGCAGTCCTACGGACCATTTTTGCCAGGAACGGCTTGCCAGAGCAGATTTGCTCTGATAACGGACCACAGTTTGTGTCCAAAGAGTTTCGAAGATTTATGAAAAGGAATGGGGTAAGGCATTACACATCCGCCCCGTATCATCCAGCCACAAATGGATTGGCTGAGAGGTTCGTACAAACCTTTAAAAAAGCAGTAAAGGCCATGTGCGATGATGACATTCCACTGCAACATAAGGCGGACAATTTCCTGTTAGTCTACAGAAATGCGACACATGCAGTCACCAACCAGGCCCCGGCCATGATGTTCTTTAACCGAAGGTTGAGATCTCGTCTGGATTTGCTCAGACCAAATGTACGAAGAGATGTTGAGAATAAGCAATTCCAGCACATCAATGAGAAGCCGACAAGGAGCTTCAATGTAGGGCAACCAGTCTTGGCCCGCGACTACCGAACAGAGAAGTGGCAACCAGGAACGATATGCACACGGCAGGGCCCACTAATGTACACAGTGGATGTTGGGGAGAACATTGTGAGATCCCATGCTGACCAGATCCTAGAGTCACAGGAACGAGTCAACCCCATGTCTCGGCCATACGTACCTGGTGAGGAACCCAACATACAGGTCGCATCTACCCCAGAAACAGTAGCATCGGAAGCTGATGAACCAACCGACGACAGGGGGCCAGAATCGCCTCTGCACCAAGAGCAAGACACTCGGGAAAGGCGCTATCCAGAAAGGATCAGGAAGCCTCCCCAAAGACTGAATTTATAAATAGACTATTTTCAGCTAATGTTGCATGTTAAAAGTGTTAATTGTAATTAGTTGATATTTAATTGTTAAATGAGTGTTATGGTACTGTTAATCTAAAAGGGGAGGAATTGTAATGTATGTACCTTTAAGGGAGAGAAGTACTTTTTACAGTTCCTGTATACTGTAGTACCGGCAGTGACCACACTTGTATATAAATCCTGAGTAGGGATCTGTACACTTAGTTCTAGAGTAACCCTCATTCAGTAAACACCTGTTGATCGTTCCCTGCAGTCTCTTGTCTAATTATTGAAGGACACAACATCAAGATACACGGATCTAACACCTTATTGAGGAGTTACTTGCCTTCTTGTAGACAGTCGTGTGGAGGGGTCTGGCATTGTTTCCCATGAATTGTTGCTGGAAGGCTTTGGGCTTTTAGCTTACTTAGTGACTGATTACTGCCAAGTATATGGGAGGACTTCAAAGACTTCCTACATGCCCATTAAACTATTCTCCGTGGTAATCATGAGGAGATACCCCTTGGCAGTGGCATAGATTTCAGGGCGTCCCAAAGTGCTTTACAGCCAATGAGATACTTTTGAAGTGTAGTCATTGTTGTAATGTAGGGAAACGCAGTAGCCAATTTGCGCACAGCAAGATCCCACAAACAGTAGTGAGATAAATGATCAGATAATCTGTTTTAGATGTTAGTTCAGTGATAAATATTGGCCAGAACACCATGGAGAATTCCCATGCTCATCTTTGATATAGTACTGTGGAATCTTGAAAGTCACTTGTCACAAGTGGATGTATAAGTGTGTCACAAGTCAGCGACATGCATCATACAACATATCTCCCATCGACATCATAAAACATATCTCCCATCGACTGCACCCATCATAATACACTCTTCCAGCCCCCGGCAAAATTTTTGATGGATGCAATAAAGTGTGAGGACCCAATTCACATTTTGCCCACCCAGATTATATCGATGTTTGAGCACAACAAGCACAAGCCCAAGGACATGTCTTACCAGATTTCGACACAGAGGAAGCATTCATTGTTATATGTGACTCCGTCAGTTCCACAGACTGGTTCGTATTTGGTGGGACATTTCACGTGTGACTGGGTTCTCCCACAGAGTGGCTGGAACAGAGAAGAGAATCACTTGCATGTGCTAATAACTCCAGATTGGAAAATTCAAAGACATTGCGAAAATATTTTAAATTTACCTCTATGTAATTTTCAGCATTTTTTTCCACAGCTGCAGATGTGGGGAGAGAAATAGTCAGTGCATTGGTCCAGTGACACGTTGAAGGTAAAATCAATAATATATATCTAAGGGGAAAGAATGAAAGAAAGATAGATAGAAGGAATCTAGGCCTAGAAATTCAGTATAGCCACTTTTGGGGCGGTAAAGTCGGGCGGCCGCTAAAGTTTGCGCCCGCCGGAAGGTGGAGGCCACTTCGCCGAAATTCAGTAGGTTTGGGCAAGGAGTTTGCTCGAGCGCTAAAACTGGCGTTGCACGGCTATCTTTAGGCGCTAAGCCGGCGGTGCAGACTGATACCGCCGAGGCCGGGCGCAGCGCAGGTGCGGTCATGTTTTGATTGACAGCAGACACCCTGGCGCCGGCCAGCTCTTAAAGGGGGAAGGGTCGACTTGGTCTGCTGCCACGCCCTGGATACTGCAGCCCTCCAGCTAGGCCTTAACACTGCTGCTGGAGAGAAATAGCGCCAGGAAGGATGCAGAGGGCCCGTGAGCGAGCGCAGCGCTTCTCTGCCCATGATTTAAAGGTGCTGGTGAGGGCTTTGGAGAGGAGAAGCCATATCTTGTTCCCGGACAGTGGCAAGAAGCCTGCCACCAGGGTGTACAGGAGAGCCTGGAGGGATATCGCCCAGAGGGTCACAGCCACCTGCGATGTCCCCAGGACTGGTGTCCAATGCCGGAAAAAGTTTAACGACCTCACTCGGATTGTCAGGGTGAGTACCCTTTCCAGTGTCCTCCTCATCCTTGCATGTGCACCTCACATTATGGGCAAAGGGACCTCAAAGCCCTAATGGCCAGCCCTCATCCAGCAGCTATGGCACTGGCATGAACATCAATTGCACTTTCTGCACTTTACACACTGGCCAAGCTATTCGACCATGGGAGGCAGTGCATACAGCAACAGGGCACCACACTGGCCAAGCTATTCGACCATGGGAGGCAGTGCATACAGCAACAGGGCACCACACTGGCCAAGCTATTCGACCATGGGAGGCAGTGCATACAGCAACAGGGCACCACACTGGCCAAGCTATTCGACCATGGGAGGCGGTGCACACAACAACAGGGCACCACACTGTACTTAGAGGCCGTCCTTTCTCTTGCAGGCCAAGCTGGCCCAGAATCTGAAGAGCCGGACTGTCACCGGGGGAGGCCGTCCCAAGTTCCAGCAGCTCAGGGACCTGGAGGAGCGCGTGGGTCGACTCATGGGTGGCCGGCTGATTGGCCCCGTGGCATGTGGAGATGCCGACCCTGTGCTGGGCCCCAATGGTAAGGACATGACCTTTTGGACCTCTCTCGTTCCCCTTGCGCTTCAGATCTACATCCTTTGCCACTGTCCGACCAATGCGCAGAATGCCACCACTCATGCCTCCCTCGCTGACGCCCTGTCCTCACTCTAAAGCTACTCTTGTGCCTTCCTGCTTTCAGCTGGTGAGGAGGAGGTCCCTGAAGCTGCGACTGACAGTCCCTCGGAAGAGGAGGACGAGGAGGAGCAAGAGGAAGGCGGCCCATCGGGGGAACCCTCATCCGCGCCAGGGGATGGCAATGCAGGGGACACGTCTTCCCTGGAGGAGAGCCAGGGGGAAGTGTTGCAGGGAGGTGTAGCTCCTGTGCCCAGTGGCGTCGAGCCATGCGGGAAGGGCCGGTCAGCTCGGCTGCCTTCTCCCCAGAGGGGGGAAGTGTTGCAGGGGAGTGTAGCTCCTGTGCCCAGTGGCGTCCAGCCACGCGGGAAGGGTCGGGCAGCTCGGCTGCCTTCTCCCCAGAGGGGGGAAGTGTTGCAGGGGAGTGTAGTTGCTGGGCCCAGTGGCGTCCAGCCACGCGGGAAGGGTCGGCCAGCTCGGCGGCCTTCTCCCCAGAGGGAGAGTCCGGCCTCCAGTCCGGAGACGGTCCTCGCCCAGGAGGTGCGCCTCCTCGATCAAATGTCCGCGGACTCGGATCGTCGGCACACCGAGTTCATGGGGGTTGTGGGGCGGTTGCCTGAGGCCATCGAGTCCCTGGCTCATAGTGTGTCCGATTTCGGGGCCTCTCAGGCCAGGGGTTTCGAACAACTCACGGCATCACAGGCCAGGGGTCTCGAACAATTCGGGGCAGCCCAGGACGCGAGTCGGGCCGAATTGAGGGCAGCACAGGGCGCGAGTCGGGCCGAATTCAGGGCAGCACAGGACGCGAGTCGGGACGACTTCAGGGCAGCACAGGCAGCGAGTGGACAGTTGATCAGTGGTGCCGTGCAGTCACTGGCTGGTCTGATGCGGGCACAGACCAGGGCAGTACGGGCACTCACTGCTGCCACACTCGCTGTGTCAGGCAGGCATCGCCACGGCACCCGCCGCGCTGCAGCAGCACAGCGGTCTGGCCTTCAGCAGATTGCTGCGCTTGCTGCAGTGCCAGCCCGGCCGAGTGCCACTGTCTCAGGCGAGCAGCGAGCGCCTGGCATCAGCCAGCTTGCCCCCATTGCTGCAGCCGCCACTGCCACTCCCCCAGCGAAGCTGCGACGAGCTGCTGGAGAGACTAATGCTGGCCAGCCACAGCTGCAGCAGTCAGCAGCCGGCCCCTCGAGGGCCAGAGCTCGTCTAGGCCGACCCCCAAGGGCATCTGCCGTCACGCAATGTGCCCCTCAGGAGCCTTCCCCCAGCCTTGCAGCACCCACAGGGCCCAGGTTGAGGCAGAGCAGCAGGTCGGCCAGGGGCCGGAAAAGGCTGGACAAGGACTCGCCCTCTCGGCATACAAAGTAGAGTGTGTTGCCAAATGTTTTTTTATATGGGGGTGGTTGTGTTGTCTATGGGGGGGGTTGTTTTGGTAAGGCCGAGGATGAAGGCCATTTGGATGGAAAACTTTTGTTATTCCTCCCCAGGTTGTGGGAGTGAGTTATGTGTTTGACTGTTTTTTGGGGGTGTTGTCTGTTTTTGGGTTTCATGTGGGAAGGGCCCTGAGTTTGTTCAATAAAGCTTTTTCTTTATTCAGCTTGCCCATGTGTGATGTTTGAAGTGGTTGTTGCGTTAACCGGCTGAGGGCTTGCGGAGCGGCTGCATTCATGTCCCTTCATTGCCACAAGCCATTCCCTGACAGGGGGCCTAGAAGTGTCGTTCAATAAGCCGGCGACGGACGGCCCTTGGACCTTGTGGCTCCCTCCTGGGCTGGTACTCCTCCTCCTCCTCCTCCTCCTCCTCATGGTCCTCCTGCTCCTCCTCCTGAGGTGGTGGTCCAACGTGAGGTGGCAGTGCCTGAGTCCTGCGGATAGCCAGGTTGTGCAGCATGCAGCAAACGACGACGAACTGGGAGACTCTATCCGGCGAATACTGCAGAGATCCGCCGGAGCGATCCAGGCAGCGGAACCGTTGCTTGAGGACGCCAATCGTTTGCTCTATGATGTTCCTTGTGGCTTGATGGCTTTCGTTGTATGCCTCCTCAGCAGGGGTCCTGGGCGCGCGGAGCGGGGTCATGAGCCATGTACACAAAGGATAGCCTTTGTCCCCGATAAGCCATCCTCTTGGGGGAGGCTGTGCCTGGAACATGTCAGCCACAGTAGTCTGGCGCAGGATAAATGCATCGTGGCTGCTGCCTGCAAAGCGGGCATTGACAGCTAGGATGCGCTGCCTGTGGTCACACACCAGCTGTACATTGAGGGAACGGTAGCCCTTCCGGTTGCGGTAATCCTCGGCATTGTCGATAGGTGCCCGCAAAGCCACATGCGTGCAGTCAATGGCGCCCTGCACCATGGGGAAGTCGGCGATCCTCGCAAATCCGACTGCACGCTGCTCCTGCCTCTCTAGGGTCATGGGGAAGGAGATGAATTGGTGTCTCCTTGTGAAAAGGGCATCGGTGACCTGCCGGATGCAGCGATGCACGGCGAACTGGGAGATGTTAGCTATGTCCCCAGCAGCGGCTTGGAAGGAGCCGCTTGCATAAAAGTTCAGAGCCACCGTGACCTTCACTTCCACCGACAGAGACGTCCTGCACATCAGCTGCGGACGCAGATCTCTGTGAAGCAGCTGGCAGATCTCTGCAACCACCTCCCTTCTGAAGCGCAGCCTCTTAACACACTGCGCGGCAGTCATGGTGAGATAGGACACCTGCTGGCGGTATTCCCTGAGTGGGTAAGGCCTACGTTGCCGATGCCTAATGCCCCCTCTGCGTCTAGGCATGGCTGCCCCTCTCACACAGCGTCTGCGAGCCCTTCGCACATAATGCTGGAACTGAGGGTTGGAACCCCATGCAGCCCCCATAATATACTTGCAAACAATGAAATCACAATGAGTCAAATTTCCAAGCTCTGGCCAGAAGCCAAAAATACCTCTCCTATGTTGGGCCAAATCAGTAAGGTCTCTTCCTTGGGCCCTGTCCAGAAATCCGTTGCACAAAAGTCATTGCAGCAAAATGGCTGGCCTTTATAGTTCAGTCTAAGTGCCCTTTAATTAGCGCTCCCCGAGGCCCGCAGGGCCTCTGCTGCATTCCACTTCACAGTTCTTAACACCGCCACGCCCACATTGGGCGGGCGCGACTGAAGTTCCGGTTTGGGGCGCACAAAGGGCGTTGCACGACGAAATGACGTCATAAGTTGCGCGCGCAGCTGAGCGCGCGCAAACACTTTGCGCCGGCGCTAAATGTCTACTGAAGTTGGGCGTAGGCGCAGATCGTTCTGCGCCCGGCCGCTAAGTGCCTAGCGCTCGAGATCTACTCCTCCTAGGGCGCTAACGGCTGGCGAACGCAACTGAATTTCTAGGCCCTAGTACCTTACGGCCTTAGGGCATCCCAAAGCCCTTCAAAGCCAATGGCATACTTTTGAAATGTAGTCACTATTGTAATGTAGGAAATGTGGCAGCCAATTTATGCACAGCAAGCTCCCAGAAACAGCAATGTCATATTGACCAGATGCTGGTTGAGGGATAAATATTGGCCAGGACACGAGGGAGAACTGCCCTGCTCCTCTTCGATATAGGGCCATGGAATATTTTACATCCACCTGAGAGAGCAGATAGGGCCCCATTTAACATCTCATCAGAAAGACATCATTACCCACAGTACTATACTGGAGTGTCAGCCTAGATTATGGGCTCAAGTTTCTGGAGGGAGACTTGAACGTACAACCTTCTGACTCGGAGGCGAGAGAGCTACCACTGAGCCACAGCTAACGCTCATATAAATACATCTGACTGGCAGCGACTGGCTGTGTGTATCCAGAAATCATGGGCACACTGCCCAGAACCTTCCATCCATTTTGCATTTGTGTACATTTATAATATTGAGTCATGGAATTTCCTGTGTTATTTGCGCCCAGAGACACGTATAAATGGGGCGTAAAGTAAACACAGGCATAAAAGATCGAGGAAGCTCTGAAAAGGCTGCCTGAGGAAGTTTAGGTTGTAACTGAGGTGCTAGAGCTGCAGCAACAGTCAACCGTTGTACAGTACCAGTGGCAGTAAAGCTCGCTAGTGCTATCTACTTTTACACCACAGGTATGGAAGTTCCAACTGTGGTTGCACTGAGTGCCACTTTGGTAACCACAGATTGGTAATGCCCATGATTATGCCATGCCCGAATTTCCTCGCTTTTTCACACTCGTCCATCGATCCCTGCCCCTGAACGCATCTGGATTCATTATAATAATAACTCCACCCCAAGGCTAAAGAGCTGTGCACGTGAATTTCCTACAATTACCCTGGTTCAAATCGGGTGTAAAGGTACACCCAAAGTTTGAGGTGCAGCAGGAAACAGTCATCTTTCTGTTGTTTTATTGTGATTTCTTTAAGGGATTTTAAAAAAACTTATTCTTACTGAGACCTGCTGTGAATTTTCTGTTATTTTGAATGGATTTTTCTAGCCTCAGTATGATTCACACTAAAAGTGGAAAAGCTTCTATGAATGCAGGTTCTTAAACACGCTGTCGGTGGTGTGCACAAATGATGTCGAGATGGCTTGAAACTTTAATTTTCATACTTAAAGAAGCAATTGTGGTGTGAGCTTTCCAAGGGCTCCGATTGTTTACACAGATTTTTTACATTCTGCTGTATGTTAATGAGATTGCCAGGAAACGTAGGCATAAATTGACATCGGCAAAGTGGGACTAATTTCAGGTTTAAGTTCCCAATTACGCCCCAAAGGAAATTCCACCCCCAGCACTGTACTCTTTCACTGCACTGCAAAGGTTGACAATGCATGAACTCATTCCCAAACAGTAGTTTTTTAGTTCTGCGCTGGAATTTTCTAGAAGTAGCTTAAACTAATCACAAACTTTCTCTCTTTTTTTTGGTCATTTCTCGAACCCTTAACTTTAATGAAAAGGTCGATGGTGGGTGAAGAGGTGAGGAAGGCCAATAGAGAGCAGCAGAAAACTTTTGTTTTTGTTTTAACTGTACTGAGTCCTGCTCCCCTGCCGCAATGCGTTAAAAAATTCCTGAACAACACAGGTCGCGTAAGAACTGTGACATCCTTGTTAAATACCATCGAGTGAAAATTGGCCTTGTCACTTAAAGTCAGCAACGTGAGGTAGTCGTGTGAATGAAAGGTAAGGTTTCAAAGTTTCAGGAGAGCCCTGACAGAGGCAGTGGGAGATTTATGGAGAATTCAGACAGTGGAGTTTTGGCAATTTTAGAAGTGATTTTATTGTAAAGAAAAAGAAAAGAAAGAAAGACTTGCATCTATATAGCGTCTTTCATGACCTCAGGACATCCCAAAGCGCTTACTTTTGAAGTGTCGTCACTGTTGTAATGTAGGGAATGTGGCAGTCCAAATTGGGTTGTGATGACAGGTAGGCATTTTGTAAACACCTGGGGCCTGAGGAAAGGCCAAATAGGGCACCGGATATTGGTAACTGTTGACTCCAAAAATTAAGCCCAAATTACAACATGAAAATTGACATCCTTGATGTCTACTCAAGCTACTCAGCATCATGTAATGGTGCCTGAATGATCCAAAGCAGTGTTGCCATCTTGAACTATTTCTTCTTGAAGAATTTCCTAGGTGCCTTAAGATCAAGTTGAAACCAGAATGTAGGAATTCCTTTAGGCGCTCCTCTCAATGTTGTTATTTGGAGGACAAAAGGAGAGATGCGAGGCCGGTTCCACTGCATTAGAAGGGTCATCTTTGCACCTGCTCTTACCCACACAGCCATGTCTACTACCCACGGGACACTGCTTCACCCCAGAAGCAGTGACAAGTGTTCTGTTGTCCATTGCAAGCAAACTCCACCATGAACACAGCACTGCCAGTGGCACTCAGTGCAACCACAGTCGGAACTTCCATACCTGTGGTGTAAAAGTAGATAGAACTAGCGAGCTTTACTGCCATTGGTACTGTACAACGGTTGACTGTTGCTGCAGCTCTAGCACCTCAGTTACAACCTAAACTTCCTCAGGCAGCCTTTTCCAATGTGAAGTTCTGTGAAGTGGTGCTTAGCTATTTACTCAATGCCTCCTCACAGAGGGAAAGAAGATCAGAGGGAGAGTCATCACACCACCTGCCAGGTTTGCCATGACTGGCTAAAGTATGACACCAGCAATGGCCTGCAGCAAGTCACCCAGGTGCCTAAGCCCTTCCTGTCTGTCATCTGCAAGTGGTGCGTGAACCAGTGAGGAATTGAGAGGGAGGAAAAAAGGGAGGAATGGAGATGTCTCATACCCTCCCTTTATGTACACACCTCGGCCTAGAAATTCGGATGTGCCCGATTTGTGGGCATGCAGGGGGCAGAGAGAGCAATACCTGCACCTGAATGGTGAGCCCCGAGGCACCCCCAATATTGGGCCTTGGGCCTAATTTTCATCAGGCTGGTGAGCTGCAGAGGGCAACAGGCAGCTCGCTGGCGAAGTGGAATTGAGCATCGGGCTGCTGCTGGCATCACAATGGCCCTCAGGTTAGTGAGGAAGTGGAACAACCAGGTTACTGCCCACTGTTAGATCCGTGTGTTAATGGAGACACGGAATGCAGGAGTTGATTTAACAAGTGTTTACTGAACAAAGTCTGGAGGTGAACTAACAACACAAGACGCTACACAGGCTTATATACCCGAGTGGTCACTACTGGTACTACAGTATACAGGGGCTTCAAAAACATAGTTCCTCTTAAAGGTACATACACTACAATTCCTCCCCTTTTAGATAAATAGTACATAACATTTTAAGTAATCATTAAATAACATTTTTACAAGAACAATAATATACACATTTGCTGAAGTTAATCAATTACAAATTCAGTCTCTCTGGAGGCTTCCTGACTCGGTCCGGATAACGCCTCGGTGGTGTAGTAGGTTCTTTTGGCAAGGTCGATTCGGCTTCAATGCTAGTGTCGGGTTCATCTGGTTCCAGTATCACTGGATCGGAGGTAGATATTATGGGTATCTCTGCTTCATCACTAGGCGTATAGAGTTGTGGTGTAGGTTGTCCTTTTTCAGATGACTCTATGATCTGGTCAGCATGGCGCCTTATTATGCTTTCTCCAATGTCCACGGTACACATCAGTGGTCCAAGTCATGTGCAAATAGTTCCAGGCTGCCATTTCTCGGTATGGTGGTCCCGGGCCAAAACTGGTTGACCTATCTGGAAGGTTCTAGTTGGCCTTTCATTCATGCTTTGAAATTGCCGGTTCTCTACGTCCCTTCTGACGTTTGGCTTGACCAAATCCAGCCGGCATCTTAGTCTTCTATTGAAAAACATCATGGCGGGGGTTTGGTTTGTAACCACGTGTTGCATTCCTGTACGCAAACAAGAAGTTATCTACCTTATGTTGTAGATTTATGTCTTCATTACCCATGGCCTTTATGGCCTTCTTGAAGGTCTGGACAAACCTTTCCACCAATCCATTGGTGGCGGGATGGTATGGGGCGGACGTGTAGTGCTTAACCCCATTGTTTTTTAAGAACTTCCTGAATTCTTCGGATACAAATTGCGGTCCATTATCAGAACAGATCTGTTCAGGCAGCCCATTCCTGGCGAATATGGTCCTTAATACTGTGATGGTTTTTTCCGTGGTGGTGGAGGACATCTTTATTACCTCCGGCCACTTGGAGTGTGCATCCACCGCAATTAAGAACATTGAGTCCATAAATGGACCAGCAAAGTCCATATGTACCCTTTGCCATGGAGATGAGGGCCATTCCCATGGATGTAGAGGGGCTTGTGGTGGGGCGTTTTGGACCTTCTGGCATCCTAGACAGCTCTTGGTCATTTTTTCGATGTCTCCATCGATACCTGGCCACCACACAAACGCTCTGGCTAAGTTCTTCATTTTCACTCCACCCAGATGCCCCTCGTGAAGCTCCTTTAGCACTCTATCCTTGAGTTTGGGTGGAATCACCACTCTGGATCCACACATCAAGGTTCCTCGGCACACTGACAGCTGTTCTCTTCTTTGCGAGAATGCTGGCAACAGTGGTTCGCCATGTGCTGGCCATCCCTTCACCGTTAAATCGTAGACTCGTGAGAGTCGGGTCATTTCGCGTTTCCTTTTCAATGGTAGAATTTGTCACCGGTAGACATTCCACTGTGGTCGAGTGGAATATCTCCACTGGGTCCACTGTAGGCGCCCCTTCCACCGTTGGCAACGGTAGGCGCGCTAACCCGTCAGCATTCCCATGCTATTTTGTTCCTTTGTACTCTATGTCATATTGGTGTGCCCCTAGGAAAAGGGACCACCTCTGTAGCCTTTGCGCTGTCATAATGGGAACGCCCTTTTTAGGGTTGAATATGGAGATGAGGGGTTGATGGTCAGTCAACAAGTTAAATTTTTGTCCGTGTAGGTAATGGTTGAATTTCTTCACCCCCCACACCAGGCTGAGTGCCTCCCTGTCAATCTGGGCATAGTTACGCTCAGCTGAGTTCAATGAGCGTGACGCAAAAGCTATCGGCCGCTCCGAGCCATCAGGGAATCTATGTGATAATACCGCTCCCACGCCATAAGGGGATGCATCGCATGCCAGTCTGATTGGCAGTGATGGGTTGTAATGAGCCAACACTTCCCTGGACGTGATCAAGCCTTTGCAATTATGGAAGGCACGTTTACAGTCTTTGCTCCATTTCCAAACTACTCCCGTTTGTAGCAGTGCGTTAAGCGGGTGCAGAACCGTCGACAAGTTTGGTAAAAATTTATGATAGTAATTTACTAATCCCAGGAACGACCTTAATTGTGAGACATTTTCAGGCGCTGGGGCCTTTACGACCGCTTCAATTTTTTCAGGTGACTTATGCAACCCTTCTTCGTTAATGACATGGCCACAATATGATATTTGTTTCTGGAAAAATTCGCATTTGGGGCGATTTGCTCATAGGCCCCGTTCTCTCAGCCTCGTGAGCACCTGCTCCAAGTTGGCAAGGTGCTCGTTGTCGTTTTCTCCTGTTACAAGGATGTCGTCTAGGTAGCATTGAGTCCCCGGAATCCCTTGCAGGACTTGCTCCATAGCTCTTTGCCAGATAGCCAGAGCTGATGCCACTCCGAAAACCAGTCGATTGTACTGGTACAGGCCTTTGTGTGTGTTTATCGTGAGATACTTTTTAGAGGCCTCCTCAACCTCCATCTGTAGATATGCCTGTGCTAAGTCAATTTTGGTGAAACGTTTCCCTCCGGATAGTGAGGCGAAAATATCTTCTATCCTCGGAAGAGGATACTGTACTGTGTGAAGAACCGGGTTTACAGTCACCTTGAAGTCCCCACAGATGCGAACTTTTCTCTGTTCTTCAGATTTATCATTATTCAACGTTTTCTTCATGACCGGGACGATGGGTGTTGCCCACTCGCTCCAATCTACCTTGGATAACACGCCTGCTTTTTCCAAATTCTCCAGCTCTGCCTCGACGGCTGGACGAATTGCGTATGGCACCGGCCTTGCCTTAAAAAACTTGGGAATTGCCGCATCTTCCACTTTTATTGAGGCGGTGATGCCTTTCAGGGTTCCTAGTTCCTGTTGAAACACTTCTTTGGCGTTAGCCAAGGTTTCTTTTAATCGCCCAGGTATGACGTCATCATCGTTTTTTTTCTTACTGGTCACCGTCAGTGCCTGAATGGAGTGCCAGTCTAAACGTATCTTTCTGATCCATTCACGTCCTAACAACGGTGGACCACCATCTTGCAGAATGTATAAATACAACTTCTGTATTTCCTTGCCGTTGTATACAACAGGCCCCCTTATTTTCCCTCTGGGGTATACTTTCTGCCCCGTATATGTCTTCAAGACAATGGATGTGTCTTTCAAAGGTATATGCGGAAATAGCCGCTCGTAATCCCGTCGACTCATGACGGTCAGAGCTGATCCTGTATCTAGCTCCATTTTGACTGGGGACCCCGCTATCATGAGGGTAACCCAAATGGTCTGGTAATCTTCTTTGGCAATTACATTATGTAATTTGAGACAGCTTAGTCTCTTGTTTCCGGAGTCGCTATCGCTCTTCTGGTCTTTGGAGCTACTGTCCGTCATCATTTGTACCTTTCTGTACTTTTCCTTATTGACCTTTTTACTGTCAGCGGATTTCTTTCCAGATCTGCATACACGTGCAATGTGTCCCATCTTTCCGCATTGCCTGCATGCTTTGTTCTTGAACCAGCAGTCCTTCTGGTCATGGGTGGATCTGCCGCAGCGATAACATCTCTCGAAACCCCGTGTCATTTCATGGGTGCCGAAGTCCTGTGGCTTTTGCTGTATCTCTGCAGCTCCTCTTGCTGCTGCTTCGTATGATACAGCCGCACTGAAAGCCTTGTCCAGTGTCAAATCTTTCTCAGAAAGTAGTCTTTTCTGTGTTCCTTCGCTTAGGAGACCGCAGACGAATTTGTCTCGTAGAGAATCTGCCAGTCCTGCCCCGAATTGGCAGTGCTTTGACAGCTTTCGTAATTCGGTGAGGTAATCAGCGTTACTTTCATTCTTGTGCTGATTCCTCCTGAAGAATTTGAATCGTTCCGCTATCAGCAGCGGTGTTGGGTTTAAGTGCTCCTGTAAGGTATCAACAATCTCCTTAAAATTCTTGTCCATCGGTTTGGCTGGAGTGATCAAGTTTCGTAACAGCCCGTATGTCCTTGCGCCCATCAGATTTAGAAGTACCGATGCCTTTTTATCATCCGCTACTTCATTCGCCTTGCAATATACCTCCGCTCTTTCCACATATGTGGTCCAATCTTCTATATCACTATCGAAAGCAGTAATATTGCCAGTCTTCGGCATCTTGAAAATCTAAAATGGCGCTTCCCGTGCTTTTCTTTCTTCCCCGCCGAGTTAAGATGTCGCCTCCCGCGCTTTCCCGCCGCTGCCGCTGCTGCCAACGCTATTGCTGGCGATTAATTAATTTTTTTTTTTTTTTTTAATGGCGACGCACTATAGTCTTTGCGCCTCCCCAATCGCTGCTGCCAACGCTGTTCTCCGCGGTTCCCGTTGTGACCTGCAGCTTTTTGCGGTATTTCTATTTTTTTTATATATCGCTTCAATAGTTTCTCCGTTACTTGGAGAACCGTTCCCGTCGTGGAGCAGACCCTCTGGGACTTTCCCCTCCCTCTGCTCGGTCCGAATGCCGACCTGCTTTGCAGCACCGGCCGCGCCCTGAGTGCTCCACCCTCTCTCTCTCTTTGCTTCTGCTTCCCGACCCGCTGCCCGGCCCCGTTGCAGGGCCACCCGATCGAGCTCTAGCCCGTCGCAGCCCAGGAAGGATCAGTGCACTACCTGCCACCAGCCCATTTAGCTGGGGAAACCACAGACTGGAGACCAAGCCTGGCCCTCGTTTTCGAATTTCTTCGACTTATTTTTTTTTTCTTGCTTCTGGCTTCGACCTTCGTCTGAGGAATCGATCCCCTTGAGGTGCTGCCGAATTGCAGGTAAGTTCGTTTCTAACTCGTCGCCACTGTTAGATCCGTGTGTTAATGGAGACACGGAATGCAGGAGTTGATTTAACAAGTGTTTACTGAACAAAGTCTGGAGGTGAACTAACAACACAAGACGCTACACAGGCTTATATACCCGAGTGGTCACTACTGGTACTACAGTATACAGGGGCTTCAAAAACATAGTTCCTCTTAAAGGTACATAAACTACACCCACCATATTGGAGGCTTAAGAGGCCATTTAGCAGCCGAAGAACGGCTGAATTTCTAGGCTCTCCTATCAGAGACTGATCAAATTCATATATTGCATGATCCTTCATGGCCCTTTGGGCCCAATTACTCAAGTGGCAGGTAACATTTGCGCCACACAAGTGCCAGGCAATGACTATCTTCAACAAGCGAGAGTCTAGCCACCACCCCTTGACATTCAACGGCATTACTATTGCCAAATCCCCCACCATCAACATCCTGGGAGTCACCATTGACCAGAAACTTAACTGGACCAGCCACATAAATACTGTGGCAACAAGAGCAGATCAGAGGCTAGGTATTCTGTGGCAAGTGTCTCACCTCCTGACTCCCCAAAGCCTTTCCACCATCTACAAGGCACAAGTCAGGAGTGTGGTGGAATACTCTTCACTAGCCTAGATGAGTGCAGCTCCAACAACACTCAAGAAGCTCGACACCATCCAGGACTAAGCAGCCCGTTTGATTGGCACCCCATCCACCACCTTAAACATTCACTCCCTCCACCACCAGCGTACCATGGCTGCAGTGAGTACCATCTACAAAATGCACTGCAGCAACTCACCAAGGTTTTTTCGGCAGCACCTCCCAAACCTGCGTCCTCTTCCACCTAGAAGGACAAGGGCAGCAGGCGCATGGGAACACCACCACCTCCACGTTCCCCTCCAAGTCACACACCTTCCTGACTTGAAAATATATCGCCGATCCTTCATCGTCACTGGGTCAAAATCCTGGAACTCCCTCCCTCACAGCACTGTGGCAGTACCTTCACCACACAGACTGCAGCGGTTCAAGAAGGCGGCTCACCACCACCTTCTCAAGGGCAATTAGGGATGGGCAATAAATTCTGGCCTTGTCAGCAACGCCCACATCCCATAAATGAATAAAAAAAAGCATGGATTAAATATTTAAATCTGCTCCCATGCTGAATCTTGTAACTTTGGGAAGAGTTCTGCCCCACGGCATTCAAGTTGTCCATGGGAGTCCAGGTACTTGACCTCCTTGAGCGTGCTTCATAAATGACGGTTTAATTTGTTGTTTGTTCATTTGCTGTTTGTGGGATCTTGCTTTGGGTAAATTGGTTGCCATATTTGCCTACATAACAATACTGAGTGGAATTCATTAGTTGTAAAGCATGTTGGGACACCCTGAGGATTTGTATAAGACACCAGAAGAATGAGCTGACCCCAGTTCATTAGCAGCACAGACGTTATTTAACCAGAAAACAAAATGGTGGCAAATAAAAACTGGTAATGGGAGAAATTTACAGCCCATGATCCTAAACAGTGATATTAAGAGGAACTTACCCACGGTGCAGAGGAAGAACAGGGAGAGAAGAGCTAAAGCTGAGAATGGTTTCATTCTCCTGCAGCAGAAGCGCTGGGTCAGTAATGTGCAGTCATCGTCTTGTACTGACACTTGTCTCTCAGTGTTACACCACACACGATGGAGCTGGTTTATATAAAGGGAAGGTTGCTCAGTGAATCACTGAGCAATGTGAAACACACAGGAGGTAAATACGGACTGAGGATGGCTGAGTGTGTGAGGCAACAGTTAACAGTAATAAACTGGAACAAGTGCTACAGTGTTAAACAATGTACAGGCCCAGGCACAGCCTGAACCTACAAGGGTGCAATCACTTGAAGGCCACCCAGAGTTGCCATCCTTTCACTGGAGTACACAGTGAGCTCTTTGTCTCATCGCATTCCTCCCTAAAGCTGGATGTAACAAATAATGGCAACTAGTCGTGTCCTTGTGTATAAAGTGTCAATGAAGCACTTCCACCTCCCCACAGCACCCTGTGTACTCTGGGGAAAATGGCAACAGTTATGGAACTGGAGCCAGAACTGTCCTGTGTTGCTGTAAGGGTCTTTTAGTGCTGACTGTATATAAACTATGGGTAGTTACTGGACTCTCAGGAGAACAGTGCCATAGTCACACATGGAGGTACGGGTGGGGGAAGATTTCCTCTGTGCATTCTTTGTAGTGAGGTTGGAAAGGGGTCACTCCACGATCTGGCCACAATTTTCTGACATTCAATCCCTGTGAACTCCACTCCACGCTGGGAGTCCAGCTCACAGGATCACTCCTTTGAAATATTCTTCACAGATGTGTTAAAGATTTCATTACAAAAAGCACACAAGCAAATTCTTCCCCATTGTCATCCGATGGTAAATTCAATTACTAAGTTTGCCTCAGGTCTTTTCACTGTTCTTTTTGCCCCTCCCAGGAGATTGCATGACTGCATTGGGAAGGGCGGAGTTGGGAACGATGTTGTGCAGAGTCCTGCATAATGCCAGGATTGGGACGGGCTCGAAGGACGAGCTGGTTTTTTCCTGTCCTTTCTCCTTTGTTTGCATGTTCTTCAGTTTGATGGATTCATCCAGTCTTAACCATTGGTTGTTCACGGTACACCATGACACCACCAGGCAGCGCACATATATCATTTTAAAAGGGCGGAGCAGTATTTTCCTTTCGCCCCTTTCAAAACAGCAGGTTCTTCTGCCTGGCAGGATGCAGGCAATGGTAGTGAAAATGAGAGCGCCTCCAGGAACATGTCCACCTCCCCAAAGTTGCGGTCTCCTCTACATTGGGGAGACCAAACACAGATTGGGTGACCGCTTTGCGGAACACCTCCATTCAGTCCGTAAGCATGACCCCGAGCTTCCGGTCGCCTGTCACTTTAATTCTCCGCTCCATTCCCACTCTGATCTCTCTGTCCTCGGCCTCTTACATTGGTCCAACGAAGCTCAACGTAAGCTCGAGGGACAGCACCTCATCTTTCTAGTAGGCACTTTACAGCCTTCTGGATTTAACATCGAGTTCAACAATTTGAGACTATAAATTGGCCCCTGTAGTTCGTTCTTTTTTTTCCTCTTGTTTCCTCCATGGTAGCTGTTAATGTTGCTGCCATCATCAACAACACATCATCTAGAGCCATCTTTTGTTTCTTAACTTGTCCCATTACCTATTGCCTTACACTATCATCCCTTTTGTCATTCAATCTCACCTGCCTTCCATCCCATCACAGACCTTCCCTTTGTTCTTTCCTTCCCTCCTCCCTGCCCCTGCTGAAAAATCTCTCCTCCCTAACCTTTTCCAGTTCTGACAAAGGGTTTGACCCGAAACTTTGACTCCCTTTCTCCTCTCTTCGATGCTGAGTGTTTCCAGCACTTTCTGTTGTTATTTCACAGGGATCTGTTCCTTGAATGTACAGTTAGTGGGCGATCGCCCCACACTGGATCATGCAGATAGAAGTTAGACATCCAGGGTCAGTACATGATTCTTTGATCCTGTGGCAGTTGATACTTTTAGGTGCCTTTGAGAATCCCACTGCTGTCATGGGCTGGCTTCTGAGGGATCGGGAGTATCCCCCCACCCCCGAACACTGTGGTTGACAACCGCCCTCCCCCATGGCATCCAAATACACCAGCAGGGTATCATTACAATGAGGGTCATTAAGGAACCAGAGCCAGCATTGAGCACACAACATGTACCATGAAGCAACAATTCTGCTGCCAATTCAGTGGTGCCCCTGCAGTATTTTGCAGCTGAGGCTTCCCCTATCATTGATGTTTGCTACTGTCTGTGTAACCTGGAGAGAGAAGAAAGTCTTGTGAAAGAGCTGAAAGATGGGGCCAAATGCTCAGTCAGATGAGGGCGCTTGAGAGTCACATAACACGTTTGCCTGAACCCAATTCGAGACACTTTCTCCTGCTGCAAGCACTCTGTCCGAACCACTCAACAGGAATCTTCCCTCCTCCTCAACAAACAACTAGCCCATCTAGTCTTCAATAAAAAAAATCCTCACAGTGACATCATCCCTGTTAAGTCTGTGTGTTATAGTGAGAATTACTACACAGACCACAAGAGTAAATTCAACAGGTCTTTACTGGTTGGAGGTCGGACTATACTGAATACAATATTATTACACTGTGCTTATATACCGGTGTGGTCACCACCGGTATTACGTATACAGCAGCCAAAGAAAGTAGTACCTTTCTTAAGGTGGACCAGGCTTAAGTTCTCTTAAGGTGGAACAGGTTACATACACCACAATCCTCCCTTTTTAGCTTAACAGTCATATCCCCAAATAAACATAACATATATACATATATAACTTCAGGTATAACAGTTCAAAGGTTCAGTCTCTCAGGAGGCTTTCTGATTCGGCTTGGATAACGCCTTTCAGTGGTCTCTGATTCTTGTTGTTGAGGTGCCTCCTCTAGTTGGTTGCCAATGTATTGGGTGTCATCATCATCAAATACATTCTCGGCCGAGGTAGATGCTTCAGGTTCATGAACGTCTTTCACAGCTGTCTCTGTCACAACCATGGGTTCGACCCTTGCTCTCGACTCTACCAGTTGAACCGCATGATGCCTTATCACATTATGACCAATATCTACGGTGTACATCAGAGGTCCTTGTCTGGCCCGGATTGTTCCGGACTGCCATTTTTCGTTTCCATAGCCCCTTGCCATCACTGGTTGTCCTACGTCGAAAGTTCGAGTGGTCTTGCTGTTAATATGCCGAAACTGTTTGTTTTCCACTTCCCTCCGCACATTTGGCTTTAACAAGTCCAACTTGGACCGCAACCTCCTGTTATAAAACATCATAGCAGGACTTTGGTTAGTCACGGCATGATCGGCGTTTCTATATGACATCAGGAACTTATCGACCTTGTGTTGCAATGGAATCTGATCATCATTCATGGCCTTAATAGCCTTTTTGAATGTCTGGACAAATCTTACAGCCAACCCGTTTGTCGCCGGATGATATGGGGCAGAGGTATAATGTTTAACTCCATTCTTCTTTAAGAATTGTTGGAATTCTTCCGATACAAACTGTGGTCCGTTGTCCGAACAGATCTGTTCTGGCAATCCGTTCCTTGCGAATATTGTTCTTAACACCGCAATTGTCTTTTCTGAAGTAGTGGTATTCATCTTGATGACTTCTGGCCATTTGGAATGTGCGTCCACCGCGATTAGGAACATGGAGTCCATGAATGGACCAGCAAAGTCAATGTGTACGCGTTGCCATGGGGCTGAAGGCCATTCCCATGGGTGTAGCGGTGCTATTGGAGGTGCATTTTGCACTTTTTGACACCCAGCGCAGCTTTTCGTTAACTCCTCAATCTGTTGGTCAATACCCGGCCACCATACGTAAGCCCTAGCAAGACTTTTCATTTTAACTCCCCCCAGATGACCTTCATGTAGTTCTTTTAAAACTCTTTCCCTTAACTTAGGAGGAATAATCACTCTTGTCCCGTACATCAAAGTACCATGGCAGACGGACAGCTGGTCTCGCCTTGCCGAGAATGCCGGTAACAGAGGATCACCCCGTGTTGGCCATCCTTTCACTGTCACCTCGTAGACTCTGGACAGTGTCGGGTCATTCCTGGTTTCTCTTTCAATACTTGCGTTGGTGACAGGTAAACACTCGATAATGGTCGAATGAAATAACTCAACAGGGTCAACTTCCGTCGTGTCTTCATCTTCAGGTAGTGGCAGGCGCGACAGGCCATCAGCATTGCCATGCTGTTTCGTACCTTTGAATTCTATCTGATATTGATGTGCCCCTAAGAAAAGAGACCATCTCTGGAGACGCTGTGCTGTCATCACCGAAACACCCTTCTTAGGGTTAAAAATGGACACCAACGGTTGATGGTCCGTCAGAAGTGTGAATTTTTGGCCCTGTAGGTAATGATTAAACTTCTTCACTCCCCATACAAGGCTAAGGGCCTCCCTATCGATCTGCGCATAGTTGTGCTCAGCGGAGGTCAATGATCTGGATGCAAACGCGACTGGCCTTTCCGTGCCATTTGGCAATTTATGTGAGAGTACTGCCCCAATACCATATGGAGAAGCATCACAAGCCAACCGAATAGGCAGTGTCCGGTTGAAGTGAGCCAACACTTCCTCTGAGGTGATCAATTCTTTGCTTTTGCGAAATGCCTTCTTACAATTTTCGCCCCAGTCCCATGGTACCCCTTTCTGTAAAAGAGCGTTCAACGGATGCAGCACCGTGGATAGATTTGGCAGAAATTTATGGTAATAGTTCATTAATCCTAGAAACGACCTCAACTGAGAGACATTCTCTGGAGCGGGAGCCTTTACAACTGCCGCTATCTTGTCAGGAGACTTATGAAGCCCCTCCCGGTCAATGACATGACCACAGTACGAGATCCGCTTCTGGAAGAACTCACATTTCTGCCGATTTACTCTAAGTCCATACTCTTTCAGTCTGTTGAGCACCAGTTCCAAGTTAGTGAGATGCTGTTCATTACCAACACCTGTGATCAGAATGTCGTCCAGGTAACATTGTGTGCCTGGAATTCCCTGTAATACCTGCTCCATGGCCCTCTGCCAAATTGCTGGAGCCGATGCCACACCAAAAACCAGCCTATTGTACCGGTACAACCCTCGATTTGTGTTGATCGTGAGGTATTGGCCTGACTCTTCTTCAACCTCCATCTGCAAGTACACCTCACAGAATCACAGAATCACAGAATCTACAGTGCAGATAGAGGCCATTTTGGCCCATCGAGCCTGCACCGACACATATCCCACCCTATCCCCGTAACCCCACATATTTAATCCCCTAACACTAAGGGTCAATTTATCATAGCCAAATCAACCTAACCTGCACATCTTTGGACTGTGGGAGGAAACCGGAGCACCCGGAGGAAACCCATGCAGACACAGGGAGAATGTGCAAACTCCACACAGACAGTCGCCCGAGGCCAGATTTGAACCCGGGTCCCTGGTGCTGTGAGGCAACAGTGCTAACCACTATGCCACCGTGCCCCCCTGTCTATCCAGGTCTATCTTGGTGAAGTGTTTCCTGCCAGACAGTGAAGCGAAAATATCCTCAATCCGTGGAAGCGGACACTGCACCGTGTGAAGCACCGGATTAACGGTGATTTTGAAATCTCCACAGATGCGAACCTTCCCTGGATCTCCTGGCTTATTGTTCGCAGGACGTTTCATAACGGGAACAATGGGCATAGCCCACTCACTCCAATCTACTTTAGACAGTACCCCTGAACGTTCTAGTGCTTCCAGCTCCGCTTCAACCGCAGGTCGTATTGCATAGGGTACCGGTCTGGCTTTAAAAAATTTTGGTTGTGCATGTTCATCAATCTTGATGTTTGCCGTAATTCCTCTCAGTGTTCCCAGTCCCGGCTGGAACACCTCTTTAGCCTCATCCAGTATTCTGGACAATCGTTTAGGTTTGACAGCTGTTTCCCCGGAATCTACCGTTAGTGCTTTCAAGGAGTGCCAGTCCATATTCATTTTCCTAATCCACTCCCGTCCTAGTAGTGGTGGACCTCCTTCAGGTAGCACATATAAGTCCATTACTTGGCTTCCTTCGCCCTTGTGGACCACTTCTACCTCTATTTTTCCGATGGGGTACACTCTTTGCCCCGTGTACGTTTTCAATATAATCTCCGTATCCTGTAAGGGAATATGTTGGAATAACCTTCTGTAATCTTTCTTATTCATGACCGTCAATGCCGATCCAGTGTCCAATTCCATTTTTACTTGGACTACTGCTATCTTAAGAGTGACCCAAATTGTCTGGAGGTCTGTATCCTTACCAACGTTGTGTATTCTTAAGCTATCCAGTTCATTACTGCTAGCGTCTGAATCTGACTTCTGTTCGGTCAAACTGTTCTTTGTCACCTTGTGTACCTTTGCATATTTTCCTTGCGGTGACTTTTTATTGCTGGTCTTCTTTCCTGACCGGCATACTTTAGCTATGTGGCCAAGCCTGCCACACGTTCTGCATTCTTGGTTTTTAAACCAACACTGGTTCTGATCGTGCGTTGTCTTTCCACAACGATAACATTTGACAGAACTCAAACCCAATTTGTTTGTACCGAGTTCCGGTGGCCGTAGCTGCATTACTGCCGTGCCTCTCGCTGCGGCCTCGTGTGCTGCTGCCATAGTGACCGCCTTCTCGAGAGACAGCTCATTCTCCTCGAGCAGTCGCCTTTGTGTATCCTGTTTAAATAAACCACACACAAATCTATCTCGAAGTGCCTCTGTCAGTCCCGTTCCAAACTGACAATATTTTGCTAGCTTACATAATTCCATCAAATATTCAGCATTGCTTTCATTTTGCAGCTGTCTTCTATCGTAAAATTTAAATTGTTCCGCTAGCATCAGCGGCGTGGGGCTAAGATGATTTTTTAGGACAGTAACAATCTGTTCGAATGTCTTATCCGCCGTTTCATCTGGTGATAACAGGTGTTTCAATTGCCCGTATGTCTTCGCACCCATTAAGTTTAGTAATGTTAGTGCTTTATCTGTCTCAGGAATTTTATTTGCCTTACAATAGCTTTGTATGCGTTCTACATACATAGCCCAGTCTTCTATATCACTGTCGAAGGCATTAATGTTCCCATGTTTAGGCATCGTAGCAATTTATCGTATTTTTAATGTTATCTAAGATGGCGGCTTCCCGCTCTTGCCGTCGTCCTCCGCCCACAAAATGGCGGTTTTCCCGCGCTTGGCGGTCTTCACCCATCCCCCGACGCTGTCTCCGCTTCACCGCGGCTCTCGCGCCTTCAGTTTCCCCAGACGCTGCGCCTTTAGCCCGAATGCGGCCCTTATCTCCAGTCGCGATCGATGTCCCGCGCTGCGCCTCTCGCTCGAAAGCGGCCCGGCCCTTATCTCTGGTCGCGATCGACCTCACCGCCCTTATTCCTCCGTCTTCCCAGCCCTGTCTGTACAGCCAATGCGGTTGACTTTCTGTCGCGTCGCTGCCCGGCTTACCCACCACAAGGTAGTAGAAGAAGCTGACAGTCGCTGATGGAGGCTTCGAGGTCAGGATGTCTTCTGCATTCCGGTTGCTCGATGCCTGCCGCTCGACGTGTCTTCCCGTAGGTGATGAGGGTGGAAACCTCTCTTCGACGTCCTGTCTGTGGACGAAGTCGCCGTGGAAATTACTGCAGCAGGGTAAGAATCGGACTCGTCGCCACTGTTAAGTCTGTGTGTTATAGTGAGAATTACTACACAGACCACAAGAGTAAATTCAACTGGTTGGAGGTCGGATTATACTGAATACAATATTATTACACTGTGCTTATATACCGGTGTGGTCACCACCGGTATTACGTATACAGCAGCCAAAGAAAGTAGTACCTTTCATAAGGTGGACCAGGCTTAAGTTCTCTTAAGGTGGAACAGGTTACATACACCACAATCCCCTCTTCCTTTCTCGCTATCCCTCTCTTCCTTTTTCACCATCCGTCTCTTCGCTTCTCACACCATCATTCTTTGGACACACACTTATTTTCTCTGTGGTTGCATATATTCCCAGCAGTTCTTTATTGGAACGAATGTGTGTGTCAGTGTCTGTCTGCGCGTGTTTGTGTCTGTGTCTGTCTGCGTGTGTGCGTGTGTGTGTGTCAGTGTCTGTCGGCGTGTGTTTGTGTCTGTGTCTGTCTGCGTGTGTGTGCGTGTGTGTGTCAGTGTCTGTCGGCGTGTGTTTGTGTCTGTGTCTGTCTGCGTGTGTGTGCGTGTGTGTGTCAGTGTCTGTCGGCGTGTGTTTGTGTCTGTGTCTGTCTGCGTGTGTGCGTGTGTGTGTGTCAGTGTCTGTCGGCGTGTGTTTGTGTCTGTGTCTGTCTGCGTGTGTGTGCGTGTGTCTGCGTGTGTGTGTCAGTGTCTGTCGGCGTGTGTGTGTGCGTTTGTGCATGTGTGTCTGTCTCTCTATGTGTGTGTGTTTGTATGTGTGTCTGTCTGCAGTGTGTGTCTGTTTATGTCTGTCTGCGTGTGTGTATGTGTTGTGTGTGTATGTGTTTGTGTGTATGTGCCTGTGTGTGTGTCTGTCTGCAGTGTATGTCTGTTTATGTCTGTCTGCGTGTGTGTATGTGTTGTGTGTGTGTGTGTGCCTGTGTGTGTGCCTGTATGTGTGTCTGTATGTGTGCGCTTGTCTAGTGCTTGTTACCATGGTGCTCCCCTTTACCCGTTCCTTGATTGCAGGATTGCCCAGATTCCTGCCTGGGGTGCTTCTACTCATTCAAGGGAAAGGTGTATTAAATTCAACGAGAAGGGCAAAGACATGCAAATTTTAATTTTAATTTCAGCACGTTAGATAAGCAATTCATTAAATTCCTGATTCCAGAAACCCTCATATGGACAGAAATCAATCTCCATCTCCCATGGGGCTCCTTTAATGCTGCTGCTGCCTTTAATTTCCAAAGCACCAAGACTTCCACTTCCCCGTGGGCCTGCACCCACCATTCCAAGAGGTCGTTCAGGTGCTCGATGCAAGATCCTGGCGGCTCACACCATCCAATTTAATGTTACTCTTGAGATGTGAGCAAAAAGGCAATAATTATTGTCCATCCCTAGTTGCGCTGAGGGCAATAAGAGTCAACCACAAAGGTGGTAATTTTGACATTGGGTGATAGTGTAAGATGGGTGACATTGGATCATGTTGTGTCTGTGTATAATAAGAAACAGACTGCAGGAGAACGGTATAACAGGTGTTTACTCAACGTGGCTCACACTGGAACTGGTCTGTACAGATTACTACTCAGTGCTATATACAGGTGTGGTCACTGCCGTTACTGCAGTATACATGAGCTGTAAAAAGTAGTTCCCCCCTTAAAGGTATACACATTACAATTCCTCCCCTTTTAGATTAACAGTACCATAACACTCATTTAACAATTAAATATCAAACTAATTACAATTAACACTTTTAACATGCAACATTAGCTGAAAATATATATTCAGTCTTTGGGGAGGCTTCCTGATCCTTTCTGGATAGCGCCTTTCCCGAGTGTCTTGCTCTTGGTGTGGAGGCGATTCTGGCCCCCTGTCGTCGGTTGGTTCATCAGCTTCCGATGCTACTATTTCTGGGGTAGATGCGACCTGTACGTCGGGTTCATCACCAGGTACGTATGGGCAAGGCATGGGGTTGACTTGTTCCTGTGACTCTAGGATCTGGTCAGCATGGCGTCTCACGATGCTCTCCCCAACGTCCACTGTGTACATTAGTGGGCCCTGCCATGTGCATATCGTTCCTGGCTGTCATTTTTCTGTTCGGTAGTCGCGGGCCAAGACTGGTTGCCCAACATTGAAGCTCCTTGTTGGCTTCTCATGGATGTGCTGGAATTGCTTACTCTCAACATCTCTTCGTACGTTTGGTCTGAGCAAATCCAGGCGAGATCTTAACCTTTGGTTAAAGAACATCATGGCTGGGGCCTGGTTGGTGACTGCATGTGTCGCATTCCGGTAGGCGAACAGGAAATTGTCCACCTTGTGCTGCAGTGGAATGTTGTCATTGTACATAGCCTTTATTGCCTTCTTAAAGGTTTGTACGAACCTCTCAGCCAATCCATTTGTGGCTGGATGATACGGGGCGGATGTGTAATGCCTTACCCCATTCTTTTTCAAGAACCTCCAGAACTCTTCGGACACAAACTGTGGTCCGTTGTCGCAGCAAATCTGTTCTGGCAAGCCATTCCTGGCAAAAATGGTCCGTAGGACTGCAGTAGTTTTCTCCGTGGTGGTGGAGGACATTTTGATGACCTCAGGCCATTTCGAGTGCGCATCCACGGCTATTAAAAACATTGAGTCCATGAATGCACCAGCAAAATCAATATGCACCCATTGCCATGGAGATGAGGGCCACTCCCATGGGTGTAGAGGGGCCTGTGGTGGTGCATTTTGGACTTTCTGGCATCCTGAGCAGCTCTTGGTCAGGTCCTCGATTTGTTTATCGATTCCCGGCCACCACACATAAGCCCTGGCTAGGCTTTTCATTTTTACCCCTCCCAGATGACCCTCATGAAGTTCATTGAGCACTCTATCCCTTAACTTGGGTGGAATTACCACTCGGGATCCACACATCAAGGTCCCCCGGCACACTGACAGCTGTTCTCTCCTTGTCGAGAATGCTGGCAACAGTGAGTCACCATGTGCTGGCCATCCCTTCACCGTCAAATCATGTACCCGAGACAGTGTCGGGTCATTTCGGGTTTCCTTTTCGATACAAGCGTTAGTTACCGGTGGGTATTCAACTATAGTCGAATGGAATATTTCGACAGGATCCACTGCTGGTGCTTCCTCCGCAGTAGGCAGTGGCAGCCGTGATAGCCCATCAGCATTTCCATGCTGTTTCGTGCCCTTATATTCAATAGTGGTGCGCCCCTAGAAAAAGTGACCATCTTTGTAGTCATTGCGCAGTCATCACCGGAACGCCCTTCTTCGGATTAAAAATGGAGACAAGAGGCTGGTGATCAGTGAGCAAGGTGAATTTCTGCCCGTGCAGATAGTGATTGAACTTTTTCACTCCCCACACTAGGCTGAGGGCCTCCCTGTCAATCTGGGCGTAGTTACGCTCGGCTGAGGTTAGTGATCGTGACGCAAAGGCTATTGGCCTCTCTGAGCCGTCCGAGAATTTGTGCGACAGCACTGCTCCAATGCCGTAGGGTGACGCATCACATGCCAACCGAATTGGTAATGCTGGGTTGTAATGGGCCAATACCTCTTTCGATGTAATTAGTGTTTTGCTCTTCTGGAAAGCTCGTCTACATTCGTCACTCCACTTCCATGGCACCCCAGTTTGCAGTAGGGTGTTCAGTGGGTGTAGTATTGTAGACAAATTTGGCAAGAACTTATGGTAGTAGTTTACCAGCCCGAGGAACGACCTCAGTTGTGACACATTTTCCGGTGCTGGAGCCTTGACTGCTGCCTCAATCTTCTCTGGGGACTTATGCAACCCCTCTTTATCGATAACGTGGCCACAATATGAGATCTGTTTTCTAAAAAACTCGCGCTTGGGGCGGTTAGCTCGGAGCCCATATTTCTGCAATCTAGTGAGCACCTGCTCCAGGTTGGCAAGGTGATCACTGTCATTTTCGCCCGTGACCAGGATGTCGTCCAAATAACACTGGGTCCCTGGGATCCCTTGCAGGACTTGTTCCATTGCCCTCTGCCAAATAGCCAGAGCTGATGCTACCCCGAATACCAGCCGATTGCATTGGTAGAGACCTTTATGGGTGTTGATTGTGAGGTATTTTTTTGATGCTTCTTCTACCTCCATTTGCAGATACGCCTGGGCCAGATCAATCTTAGCGAAGCGTTTCCCTCCAGATAGGGAGGCGAAAATATCTTCAATCCACGGAAGTGGATATTGTACGGTGTGAAGGACCGGGTTCACTGTTACCTTAAAGTCCCCACAGATGCGAACCTTCCTTGGTTCCCCAGGCGTGCTGTTCAATGACTTTTTCATCACAGGGACGATGGGTGTAGCCCACTCGCTCCAGTCTACCTTGGACTGTACACCTGAACGTTCCAGACTCTCCAGCTCTGCTTCGACGGCTGGGCGGATCGCATAAGGTACCAGTCTGGCCTTAAAAAATTTTGGGCTTGCGTTTTCTTCAATTTTAATCATCGCTGTCATGCCTTTTCGTGTTCCAAGTCCTTGCTGGAACACTTCTTTCGCGTCAGTTAGGATCTTTGACAGTCGCCCAGGTGTGACGTCGTCATCCTTTTTTTCAGCCACAGTCAGTGCCTGTATGGAATGCCAATCCAGTTGTATTTTCCGGATCCATTCACGTCCCAGTAATGGCGGTCCTCCATCTTGCAATACATACAGGTCTAGTTTTGGTGTTTCCTTACCGTTATATATAACTGTCACCCTTATTTTTCCTTTGGGGTAGACTTTTTGCCCCATGTACGTCTTCAAAATAATTTTTGTGTCTCTCAAGGGTATGTGTGAAAATAGCCGCTCGTAGTCCCGTCGGTTTATGACTGTTAGGGCTGATCCTGTGTCCAATTCCATCTTTACCTGGACTCCTGCTATCTTGGGAGTGACCCAAATGGTTTGGTGATCCTCCGTTGTGATCACATTATGCAGTTTCAGACAACTCAGTTCCCTGCTTTCGGAGTCATTATCACTCTTTTGTTCATCTGAACTATTCTCCGTCATCTTATGTACCTTCTGGTACTTTTCTTTGATAGGTTTCTTATTGCTATTTTCTTTCCCGACCTGCAGACTCGTGCTATGTGTCCTAATTTTCCACACTGTCTGCACACTTTGTCTTTGAACCAGCAATCATTCTGGTCGTGTGTTGTTCTGCCGCAGCGATAGCACTTCTCTGTTCTATATGACATTTCGTTTGTTCCATATTCTTGCGGTCTCTGTTGTATCTCTGCAGCGCCCCGTGCTGCAGCTTCATATGATACCGCAATGCTGAAAGCCTTTTCCAGCGTAAGGTCCTTTTCAGATAAAAGCCATTTCTGGGTTCCTTCACTTTGAAGCCCACACACAAACTTGTCCCTTAAGGTATCTGCCAGTCCCGCTCCAAACTGGCAGTGTTTCGATAGTTTGCGCAGTTCTGTTAAATAATCAGCATTGCTTTCATCCTTATGCTGGTTCCGTTTGTGAAACTTGAATCTTTCTGCTATCAGCAGCGGTGTGGGGTTTAAATGTTCCTGTAGTATCGTTACTGTGTCTTCAAAACTCTTTTCCATTGGCTTCGTTGGGGTTACTAGATTTCGTAATAAACCATACGTCTTTGCACCCATTAAATTTAACAATACCGACGCTTTCTTGTCATCTGACACCTCATTTGCCTTGTAGTATACCTCTATTCGTTCGACATATGTAGTCAAATCTTCGACTTCATTGTCAAATGCGGTGATACTGCCACTCTTCGGCATTTTGGGTGTGGTTTAAAATGGCATCTCCCAATGGCTTAAAATGGCATCTCCCGCGCTTTCCTTCCTCCCCCGCTGCTGCCAACGCCGCTCCCGGCGGTTCTCGTGGCAATGGTGGCGCCCTGTAGGTTTCGCGCACTTCTCCTGCGCTGCTGCCAATGCCGCTTTCGGCGGTCCTCGTGGCAATGGCGGCACCTCGCGGGTGTCTGCGCGTCTCTCTCTCCCTCTCTTCGACGCTGCTCGGCCCCTGAACACCGGCTGCGCCCTGTGCGCTCTGCCCTCTCTCTCTCTCCCCCATCGACGCTGCTCGGCCCTTTGCTGTGCCGCTCGGTCGGGCTCTAGCCCGCCACTGTCCGGGAAGGGTCTGCGCACTACCTGTTGCCGGCCCGTTTCGCTGGACCACCTCGACTGGAAAGCCAAGCCTGGCTCTCGACAGCCTCCCCCGCAATTCTCGAGTCGCTGCTGGATGACTGGGCAGTTGCCCGTGGTCGACGCCCGAGTCTCTGGCCTTGACCTCCAATCCACTGATCTCCAGGAACGAATCCCCGGGAGGTGATGCAGAGCTGCAGGTAGGTTCGAACTTGCCTTGTCGCCAATGTTGTGTCTGTGTATAATAAGACACAGACTGCAGGAGAACGGTATAACAGGTGTTTACTCAACGTGGCTCACACGGGAACCGATCTGTACGGATTACTGCTCAGTGCTGTATACAGGTGTGGTCACTGCCGGTACTGCGGTATACATGAGCTGTAAAAAGTAGTTCCCCCCTTAAACATTACAGATCAGTCGCCTATTATACAGCTCTCCCAATTTTGATTTGACTTCAATGGAAAGGAAAATCAGGAGTGATGGATAAAAGGCAGCTGATCCGATATCGCTCATTTTACACTATTGCCCAAAATCAAAATTAAGCCCGATCACACAGTGTGGGGCTACAGTCAGATGTAACCCCAGGTGTCAAGTGATCACAGAGGTGAGCCGTGGCTCAGTGGTAGCCCTCTCATATCTGAGTCAGATGGTCATGGGTTCAAGTCCCACTCCGGAGACTTGAGCACAAAATCTAAGCTGACAGCCTAGTGCAGTAGTGAAGGAGCGCTGCACTGTTGGAGGTGCCGTCTTTTGGATGAGATGTTACACCGAGGCTCGGTCTTCCCTCTCAATTAGATGTGAAAGGTCCCACACCATTATTCGAACTATAGTAGGGGAGATGCCCCCAGTGTGCTGGCCAATATTTATCCCTCAACAACATCACTGAAACAGATTATCTGGTCATTACCTTATTGCTGTTTGTGGGAGCTTGCTGTGGGCAAATCGGCTGCTGCATTTCCTACATTTGACTACACTTCAAAAGTACTTAATTGGTTGTAAAGCAGCTTAGGATGTCCTGAAGTTTCAAAATACTCATATACTGTATCCCAATATATATTTTCGAAAAGAGGTTTAGGTTCTTGTCCAGCAGTTGTGAGCGGTAATTCAATATCATCAGTGTGTTTGCTGGGACTGCTGATGTACACAACGAGACACACCAGAACCTCCCCCGCTCTCCATCCAGACCCTCCCCCACTCTCCATCCAGACCCTCCCCGCTCTCCATCCAGACCCTCCCCCGCTCTCCATCCAAACCCTCCCCCACTCTCCATCCAGACCCTCCCCCGCTCTCCATCCAGACCCTCCCCCGCTCTCCATCCAGACCCTCCCTCGCTCTCCATCCAGGCCCTCCCTCGCTCTCCAACCAGACCCTCCCCCGCTCTCCATCCAGACCCTCGCTCTCCACCCAGATCCTCCCCCGCTCTCCATCCAGACCCTCCCTCGCTCTCCATCCAGACTCTCCCCCGCTCTCCATCCAGACCCTCCCTCGCTCTCCATCCAGACCCTCCCCCGCTCTCCATCCAGACCCTCCCTCGCTCTCCATCCAGACCCTCACTCGCTCCCCACCCAGACCCTCACTCGCTCCCCACCCAGACCCTCCCCCGCTCTCCATCCAGACCCTCCCCTGCTCTCCATCCAGACCCTCCCCCGCTCTCCATCCAGACCCTCCCCCACTCTCCATCCAGACCCTCCCCCACTCTCCATCCAGACCCTCCCTCGCTGTCCATCCAAACCCTCCCCCACTGTCCATCCAGACCCTCCCCCACTCTCCATCCAGACCCTCCCCCACTCTCCATCCAGACCCTCCCTCGCTCTCCATCCAGACCCTCCCCCACTCTCCATCCAGACCCTCCCCCGCTCTCCATCCAGACCCTCCCTCGCTCTCCACCCAGACCCTCCCCCGCTCTCCATCCAGACCCTCGCTCTCCACCCAGACCCTCCCCCGCTCTCCATCCAGACCCTCCCTCGCTCTCCATCCAGACCCTCCCCCGCTCTCCATCCAGACCCTCCCTCGCTCTCCATCCAAACCCTCACCCGCTCTCCATCCAGACCCTCCCTCGCTCTCCACCCAGACCCTCCCTCGCTCTCCACCCAGACCCTCCCTCGCTCTCCACACAGACCCTCCCCCGCTCTCCACCCAGACCCTCCCTCGCTCTCCACCCAGACCCTCCCTCGCTCTCCATCCAGACCCTCCCTCGCTCTCCATCCAGACCCTCCCTCGCTCTCCACCCAGACCCTCCCTCGCTCTCCATCCAGACCCTCCCTCGCTCTCCATCCAGACCCTCCCCCACTCTCCATCCAGACCCTCCCTCACTCTCCATCCAGACCCTCCCCCACTCTCCATCCAGACCTTCCCTCGCTCTCCATCCAGACCCTCCCCCACTCTCCATCCAGACCCTCCCCCGCTCTCCATCCAGACCCTCCCCCGCTCTCCATCCAGACCCTCCCCCGCTCTCCATCAAGACCCTCCCCCGCTCTCCATCCAGACCCTCGCTCTCCATCCAAACCCTCCCCCGCTCTCCATCCAAACCCTCCCCCGCTCTCCATCCAGACCCTCCCCCACTCTCCATCCAGACCCTCCCCCGCTCTCCATCAAGACCCTCCCCCGCTCTCCATCCAGAACCTCGCTCTCCATCCAAACCCTCCCCCGCTCTCCATCCAATCCCTCCCCCGCTCTCCATCCAAACCCTCCCCCGCTCTCCATCCAAACCCTCCCCCGCTCTCCATCCAAACCCTCCCCCGCTCTCCATCCAAACCCTCCCCCGCTCTCCATCCAAACCCTCCCTCACTCTCCATCCAGACCCTCCCTCGCTCTCCATCCAAACCCTCCCTCACTCTCCATCCAAACCCTCCCCCGCTCTCCATCCAGACCCTCCCCCGCTCTCCATCAAGACCCTCACTCTCCATCCAAACCCTCCCCCGCTCTCCATCCAAACCCTCCCCCGCTCTCCATCCAGACCCTCCCCCGCTCTCCATCAAGACCCTCACTCTCCATCCAAACCCTCCCTCGCTCTCCATCCAAACCCTCCCTCACTCTCCATCCAAACCCTCCCCCGCTCTCCATCCAGACCCTCCCCCGCTCTCCATCCAGACCCTCACTCTCCATCCAAACCCTCCCCCGCTCTCCATCCAGACCCTCCCCCGCTCTCCATCCAGACCCTCACTCTCCATCCAAACCCTCCCTCACTCTCCATCCAAACCCTCCCCCGCTCTCCATCCAGACCCTCCCCCGCTCTCCATCAAGACCCTCACTCTCCATCCAAACCCTCCCTCGCTCTCCATCCAAACCCTCCCTCACTCTCCATCCAAACCCTCCCCCGCTCTCCATCCAGACCCTCCCCCGCTCTCCATCCAGACCCTCACTCTCCATCCAAACCCTCCCCCGCTCTCCATCCAGACCCTCCCCCGCTCTCCATCCAGACCCTCACTCTCCATCCAAACCCTCCCTCGCTCTCCATCCAGGCCCTCCCTCGCTCTCCAACCAGACCCTCCCCCGCTCTCCATCCAGACCCTCGCTCTCCACCCAGATCCTCCCCCGCTCTCCATCCAGACCCTCCCTCGCTCTCCATCCAGACTCTCCCCCGCTCTCCATCCAGACCCTCCCTCGCTCTCCATCCAGACCCTCCCCCGCTCTCCATCCAGACCCTCCCCCGCTCTCCATCCAGACGCTCCCCCGCTCTCCATCCTGTAAGCGGTTTTTGATCCGAGCCCAATTGCTGAACGGACGGTTCAAATCACCCCTGCCTTACGAAAGTTCTATACCCGGAAATTATTATTCAGAGTGTAAATGAAATAAGTCACGGACAGGAATGCTTCAGTGAAAAATCAAACTTATATATATTTGGTCTAACATACACTGGCTAAAACATGCACTACTAAACGAAATCACTGTCCCTGTGGAGAATTAAATCCAGATTACAATCAACATACATACAGTACAAAACTGGGGACTATAACAAGCAGTAATTCCCTTGTTGCTATGGTGGACTCTAATTCCACCCCATCAGCGAATTACCCAGTCGCATAAACCCCTTCACCTGGCTGAACCAAACGAAGCTCCCACCCTCGGACTAGCCCAAAAGCTTCACTTCTGAGAGACTATGCTTACCCCCACACGCAGTCGGTTTCGATCACTCTGCTCGTCGGCTTCTCTGGTACTTCTTGTTAGTTCGATCTTGTTGGAGCAGGGAGCGAGAGAGAGAGAGAGAATGGTGGAAAAGAATCTATCTTTATAGTAGTCCCTATCTTTTCCCGCCAATCTTTAAAATCCTATTGTTTCTAAGCACTCCGGTGCTTAATCTGTGATGAGTCATCCTCGGACCCATGAGCATTTGATTAATGCCCCTAGGTCTGGGACATATCTTTCGGTCTTTGTGTTGGGAAAAAAACTGGCTCCCTTTCTGCTGGCTGAGGCCAATGGGTTCATTGTTCTGCTTCTCTTCTGAGATGGTGCTGAGAAGTGCTTTTGCATATTAGAGTGGTTTTTCTAATCAAGTTCAATGGCCCCCTTCCTTTTTCCAGGACTGTCGGGCGAACCCATAGATTCTGGATGACTGACAGTTCTTTTGTCACAGCCAACTGCCATGCGTTCTCTGGAGTTTTAAGAAACCAGTCTTTCACGTATCTGCACAGGGCGATCCCATAACAGGCAAAATACCCTCAGGAAAATCCCATAAACTCCACAAAATATTTCCAACTGAGTCCATTCTTCAGAGGCTTTGCGATCTCTTCAGTCCTCCATTTGATGCTTTTCTTTCCACAAAGCATCACTCGACGAGAGAGCAAAGGCCAAAGTCTCCCACAAGTGAAGCTGTTTCCCTGATTTTACGTTTTAAAACCCCAGAACTGTACCCCTTACTGCGTGTCATACTTCCCTTCTACCGAGTCAAAACATCAGCGAAACGGCTTCTTAACACATTCAAACGGCTGGGTTCCAATTCCCACCGACAAACTTCAAGTCAAAATATAGAACATTAATAAGATCCACAGGACATTACCAAAAAGTCACCGCACACATCACACAGTACAGCATTGACAGGTGGTAACACATTACAAAAATGCAACAGCACACATCGCACAATACAGAGTGCAAAACTATAACCAGAATACAATACAATTGCTTACAGAACTTTGGTACATTACAAGTCTTGCAGGGAGAAACCATCGTCAACACAAATCAAATTACACCTTTCCGGATCGATCTAACACCCCTTGCCACCGCGTTTGGAGCATCTGGTTCCGTCGCCTGCAGCTGGTGTAAAACAAGTATCTTACAAGCAATAATTGTATGATAACTAATGCATGGGAACAGATGCGAATCCAGGGGGGAATCTCTATACTTAGACCGATGTCCCACCATGGTGGCGAGACAATCCCTTTGATCTCCTCCCCCACTTCTACTGTCTTTTGCTCTAAAGTGTAAAAATGTTTCTGGGAGAGCTCAATGCTCTTTATTCCCATCAGTGAGGTGTTCCGGCAGAAAAGGAATCGGGGACCCAAAATGCTCCACATAGTATGGTTGGACCGCCCGCAATCTACAGGGACAGGGTAGGCATCAGAGGCTAAACAACGCTGGCACGGGCTCAACGAATTGCTATACGGGTGCAGTGCGGCGAGATGCTTGTTGCTTAACAATGAAGGGACGCGACCTTGCCTCAGGTCCTCCAGGTTACTGCAGCCCTCGCCCAGTAACCATGCTCCATACAACACACACACCTCATTCCGTGCAGCCTGCTCCGAGGCGTTCCTGTCCTCCCGTATCAAATCTTTAACAGTTTTTGCGTGCTTCTCCAGCTCCGCAATGACCTCCTTTAAATGAACGGTCATTGCCTGGTCCTCATGAAGCTCTGAGCCCACCACTGTATTCTCTTCCCCTAGAATCTTACACAGTTGGTTCTTTAACCCAGTGATCTGCATCTGGAGTTGTGCATCATCCATACTATTAATAATACCCGTTCCTGTACTGAACGCTGTAGCTACATCGTTCCAGGTCCCTCTTCTCTGCCTCCCGGACCCCACACTACCCCCAACATTCAGATTATAAAGCTGTTCTTTCTCTACATTTCCATAGTCCAGTTCATAAAATTCCTGAAACATCGTTTTTAACAAAGCTTCATAAAGCTTCTCCATCTTCCTTGGACACCACACAGGCAGATGGACTTCAGTCAGGTTCAGGATCACGGATGCCACGGCGTAGTGCACGTTCTGAAATAACACGTTGTCAGTAGGGATTAACACCAACCCATTCCCCAGACCCCTGGTGGTGGTGGGACACCCATCTACAGTTGTCTGTACCGTCGGGGCTCTGGGCAGGGGCTTCCTGGTGTATGAGATGAGCTCTGTGGCGTTGATGGTGTTCGGGGGTTTTGGGATCAAACAGGAGTCCACACTCCGATCCCAACCAATCCCACCCCTGGCATCCTGCCATCGCCTGCTAAACGCGATCGACACACCCGCTGGGCAGATCTTTTCCGACCCCCACATACACACATAAATCCCTTCCTCGGATTCCCACCACTGATCCCAACACACATTCACTCCTCCCTGAGAACCCGTGATCGTCCGGTACGTGTCATTACTTAGTCTTTCCCAGTCAGCTGTCTGGTCCCCTGTATCCGCGCTCAGTTTCCTGAGCCACCACCACCTTCCCAGTGGAATGTGTCCCCTACAGCTAAGGCACACCCGTTTACCCTCTATTACCCTAATCCGGGAGGCAGTAACCCCTATTCTCGGGCATGGGACAGACACTCCACCATAGGTGAACTCTGTAGTGTATGTAACCGTTCCACCTTTAAGAGAACTATTTTAAGGGTTGCACTACTTTATCTTGGCTGCTGTATACTGTAATACCGGTGGTGACCACACCGGTATATAAGTGCTGTGTAATGATTTATTGGGCAGTTCCGCCCTGACCTTCGACTAGTAAAGACCTGTTAAAATTTACTCTTGTGGTCTGTGTAATAATTCTCATTATAACACACAGACTTAACAAACTCATCATGACTGGAATACCGGGTGGAATTCTTCAGAGACTTTGCGATCTCTCCATCCAGACCCTCCCTCGCTCTCCATCCAGACCCTCCCCTGCTCTCCATCCAGACTATCCCTCATTCTCCACCCAGACCCTCCCTCGCTCCCCATCCAGACCCTCACTCGCTCCCCATCCAGACCCTCCCCCGCTCTCCACCCAGACCCTCCCCCACTCTCCATCCAGAGCGTTATTGGATGCTGCTTGCCCATTCCCCTGACGTGTCTTGTTGGAGCTGCTCATTATTGGTTGGGCTTTCTTCTGATGACCTGGAGCAGTTATTCTGATTGATCGAGCTGACTACAATGATGGCTTCCCTCTCCATACAACTTTGCTGGTGTTTCCATGGTTTACACGTTTTCACTCGTGTTAAACACCATTTTAGCAGATAACCAATAAACAATAACCAAGGAAGTAAAGCACAGACAACGATCAAAAAATGTTAGAAGCATTGCTTTACATCTTAGCATTTTACTGCCGCTCTCCATCCAGACCATCCCCCACTCTCCATCCAGACCCTCCCTCGCTCTCCATCCAGACCCTCCCTCGCTCTCCATCCAGACCCTCCCCCACTCTCCATCCAGACCCTCCCTCGCTCTCCATCCAGACCCTCCCCCGCTCTCCAGACCCTCCCTCACTCTCCACCCAGACCCTCCCCCGCTCTCCATCCAGACCCTCCCTCGCTCTCCACCCAGACCTTCCCTCGCTCTCCACCCAGACCCTCCCTCACTCTCCATCCAGACCCTCCCTTGCTCTCCACCCAGACCCTCCCCCGCTCCCCATCCAGACCCTCCCTCGCTCTCCACCTAGACCCTCCCTCACTCTCCATCCAGACCCTCCCCCGCTCTCCACCCAGACCCTCCCCCGCTCCCCATCCAGACCCTCCCTCGCTCTCCACCCAGACCCTCCCTCACTCTCCATCCAGACCCTCCCTTGCTCTCCACCCAGACCCTCCCTCGCTCTCCATCCAGACCCTCCCTTGCTCTCCACCCAGACCCTCCCTCGCTCTCCATCCTGACCCTCCCTCACTCTCCATCCAGACCCTCCCCCGCTCTCCATCCAGACCCTCCCCCGCTCTCCATCCAGACCCTCCCCCGCTCTCCATCCAGACCCTCCCTCGCTCTCCATCCAGACCCTCCCTCGCTCTCCATCCAGACCCTTCCCCGCTCTCCATCCAGACCCTCCCTCGCTCTCCATCCAGACCCTCCCTCGCTCTCCACCCAGACCCTCCCTCGCTCTCCACCCAGACCCTCCCCCGCTCTCCATCCAGACCCTCCCTCGCTCTCCACCCAGACCCTCCCTCACTCTCCATCCAGACCCTCCCTCGCTCTCCAACCAGACCCTCCCCCGCTCTCCATCCAGACCCTCCCCCGCTCTCCATCCAGACCCTCCTCCGCTCTCCATCCAGACCCTCCCTCGCTCTCCACCCAGACCCTCCCTCGCTCTCCACCCAGACCCTCCCTCGCTCTCCACCCAGACCCTCCCCCGCTCTCCATCCAGACCCTCCCTCGCTCTCCATCCAGACCCTCCCTCGCTCTCCATCCAGACCCTCCCTCGCTCTCCACCCAGACCCTCCCTCGCTCTCCATCCAGACCCTCCCCCGCTCTCCATCCAAACCCTCCCTCGCTCTCCACCCAGACCCTCCCTCGCTCTCCATCCAGACCCTCCCCCGCTCTCCATCCAGACCCTCCCCCGCTCTCCATCCAGACCCTCCCTCGCTCTCCACCCAGACCCTCCCTCGCTCTCCACCCAGACCCTCCCTCGCTCTCCACCCAGACCCTCCCTCGCTCTCCATCCAGACCCTCCCTCGCTCTCCACCCAGACCCTCCCCCGCTCTCCATCCAGACCCTCCCTCGCTCTCCATCCAGACCCTCCCTCGCTCTCCATCCAGACCCTCCCCCGCTCTCCATCCAGACCCTCCCCCGCTCTCCACCCAGACCCTCCCTCGCTCTCCATCCAGACCCTCCCCCGCGCTCCATCCAGACCCTCCCTCGCTCTCCATCCAGACCCTCCCCCGCTCTCCACCCAGACCCTCCCTCGCTCTCCATCCAGACCCTCCCCCGCGCTCCATCCAGACCCTCCCTCGCTCTCCATCCAGACCCTCCCCCGCTCTCCATCCAGACCCTCGCTCTCCATCCAGACCCTCCCCCGCTCTCCATCCAGACTCTCCCTCGCTCTCCATCCTGACCCTCCCTCACTCTCCATCCAGACCCTCCCCCGCATCATTTCAAAGCTTACAGATGACACGAAACTCGGAAATGTAGTAAACAGTGAGTAGGAGAGTGACAAACTTCAGGAGGACACAGACAGGGAAGTGAAATGGGCAGACACATGGCAGATGCAATTTAATACAGAGAAGAACGAAATGATGCATTTTGGTAGGTAGAATGAGGAGAGGCAATATAAACTAAATGGTACAATTTTAAGGTGGGGTGCAGTATCAGAGAGACCTGGGGATTCATATACACAAATCTTTGAAGGTGATGGGTCAAGTTGAGGAGGCTGTTTATAAAGCGTATGGGATCCTTTGCTTTATAAACAGAGGCATGGAGTACAAAAGCAAGGAAGTTATGCTAAATCTTCATAAATCACTGATTAGGCCCCAACTGGAGAATTGTGTCCAATTCTGGGCACCGCACTTCAGGAAGGATGTCAAGGCCTTAGAGAGGGTGCAGAGGAGATTACTAGAATGGGACCAGGGATTTGGGACTTCAGTTATGTTGAGAAACTAGGGAAGCTGAGGTTGTTCTCATCACAGTAGAGAAGGTTAAGGGGAGATTTAATAGAGGTGTTCAAAATCATGAAGGGTTTGATAGAGTAAATAAGGAGAAATTGTGTCCAGTGGCAGAAGGGTCAGTAACCAGAGGACACAGATTTAAGTTGATTGGTTAAAGAACAGAAGCGAGATGAGGAGAATTTATATACGCAACGAGTTGTTATGATCTGGAATGCACCGCTTAAAAGGGCGGTGGAAGCAGATTCAATAATAACTTTCAAAAGGGAATTGGATAAATATTTGAAGGGGAAAGTTTTGCAGGACTATGGGAAAGGGCGGGGGAGTGGGACTAATTGGATAGCTCTTTCAAAGAGCCGGCACAGGCACGATGGGCTGAATAGCCTCCTTCGGTACTGTAACTTTGAATGATTCTATGACGTTATTTAATAATCGAAACTGCAATTAGCCACATCTGGATTCCCAATTAGCCACATGTGGCTAATGGTTAACATATTGGACAACCCTGGCTTATACACAAGTACACGGTCAGTTGCCATTATTTGTTACATTCAGCTTTAAGGAGGAGTGGGGTGAGAAAAAGAGCTCGCTGTGTACTTCAGTGAAGAGATGGTATCTCTCGGTGGCCCTCAAGTCATTATGTCCTTGCAGGTTCATCTTGTGCCTGGGCCTGTGTGTTGTTTAACACTGTACCACTTGTTCCAGTTTATTACTGTTATCTGTTGCCTCACACACATACTCAGCCATCCTTAGTCCATATTTACCCACTATGCGTTCCACATTGCTCAATGTGTCACTGAGCAGCCTTCCCTTTATAAAGCCAGCTCCATCGTGTCCAGTGTAACACTGAGAGACAAGTGTCAATACAAGAAGACAACTGCACATTACTATCCCACGGCTTCTGCTGCAGGAGAATGAAACCATTCTCAGCTTTTGCTCTCCTCTCCCTGTTCTTCCTCTGTGATGTGGGTAAGTTCCTCCATGGACTTTCATTTCTCCCATCACCTTTTTTTATTTATTACCATTTTGAGCTAAATAATCTCTGTGCTGCTAATGAACTGGGCTCAGATCATTCTGCTGGTGCCTTATACTTTCTGAACTAGATTCGGTTTTGAATGGAGTCTGATATTTGGTGAAGTTTTCAAAATAGAGGAATGTCTCCAGCCAGTGACACCTTGATGGACCAGGACTCATGATCTGAATCACCTTGTGCCACATGCCAGCCAACATAGCCTACAAATGCTTCAAAAAAACTAACACAGCCCCCTAAAGCTGTCAAATCTTATGATGTGTGAGAACAGGTAGTTACAGGGGATTTGTGACTTAACCTGTTGGTATTACTCACTTGTATTGAAGGAAAGGAAAGCATAAATACACGAAAGCCTGAAGGGAAAGTCGAGCTGTTGAAATCACAAATTGGTGGTATATTTCTAGGGGGTCTGGGGGATAACATATCTAAGTAATTCATTAATAATTCTGGTTAATTTTAAGCCTTTCTATACTAAGGAGTATAAGAAGAAGAGTAGTCCATTCAACCCCTCAAGCCTGCTCCGCCATTCAATTAGATCATGGCTGATCTGTATCTCAACTCCAATTACTCACCTTTGTTCTATATCCCTTGATACCATTACCCAATAAAAATCGATCCATCTCAGTCTTGAAAACCTCCAATTAACCCAGCACTCACAGTCTTTTGGGGGAGAGAGTTCCAGAAAGGGCTTTGCTGAGACCACACCTGGAGTACTGTGTACAGTTTTGGTGTCCTTACCTAAGGAAGGATATACTTGCTTTAGAAGGGGTGCAAAAAAGGTTCAATAGATTGATTCCTGAGATGAGGGGGCTTTCCTATGAGGAGAAATTGAGTAGAATGGGCCTATATTCTCTTGAGTTTAGAAGAATGAGAGGTGATCTCATAGAAACGTATAAAATTCTTAAGAGGGCTTGACAGGGTAGATGCTGAGAGGCAGTTTCCCCTGGCTGGAGAGTCTAGAACTAAGGAGTGGGCCATTTAGGATTGAGATGAGGAGAAACTTCTTCAGGGTTGTGAATCTTTGGAATTCTCTTCCCCAGAGGGCTGTGAATGCTCAGTCGTTGAGTATATCCAAGACTGAGATCAATAGATTTTTATGCACTAAGGAAATCAAGGAAAATGGGGATAGGGTGGGAAAGTGGAAACATAGAAACATAGAAGATAGGAGCAGGAGTAGGCCATTCGGCCCCTCGAGCCTGCTGCGCCATTCAATGCGATCATGGCTGATCATCCAAATTCAGTACCCTGTCCCTGCTTTCTCCCCATACCCCTTGATCCCTTTAACCTGAAGAAATATATCCAATTCCTTCTTGAATATATTGAATGTATTGGCCTCTACTGCCTTCTGTGGTAGAGAATTCCACAGGTTCGCCACTCTCTGGGTGAAGAAATTCCTCCTCATTTCTGTCCTAAATGGCCTACCCCTTATCCTTAAACTGTGACCCCTGGTTCTGGACTCCCCGACCATCGGGAACATCCTTCCTGCATCTAGTCTGTTCAGTCCTGTCAGAATTTTATAAGTTTCAATGAGATCCCCTCTCATTCTTCTAAACTCCAATGAGTACAAGCCCAATTGACCCAATCTCTCCTCATACGTCATTCCTGCCATCCCAGGTATCAGCCTGGTGAATCTTCGCTGAACTCCTTCCATGGCAAGAACATCCTTCCTCAGATAAGGCGACCAAAACTGCACACAATACTCAAGATGTGGTCTCACCAAGGCCCTGTATAACTGCAGCAAGACATCCTTGTTCCTGTACTCGAACCCTCTCGCTATGAAGGCCAACATACCATTTGCCTTCTTAACCGCCTGCTGCACCTGCATGCTTACCTTCAGCGACTGGTGCACAAGGACACCCAGGTCTCGTTGCACTTCCCCTTCTCCCAATCTATTGCCGTTCAGATAATAATCTGCCTTCCTGTTTTTGCCACCAAAGTGGATAGTTGATGTAGATGTAGAATTTCAGCCATGATATTTTTGAATGGTGGAGCAGACTTGAGGGGATGTATGGCCTACTCCTGCTCCTATTTCTTATGTTCTTATGTTCTTATTTCCACTACCCTTTGGGACTGATTTCAACATAGATAAGTGTAAGGTATTACATTTTGGTAAAAAAAATAAGGAGGTCATGTATACTTGGAAAAGAAGAATCTAAATGGGGTAGAGGAGCAAAGGGGTCCGGAAGCACAAATACACAAATCACTCAAAGTTGCAATGCAGGTCAATAAGGCCATAACAAAAGCAAACCAAGCACTAGGGTTTATTTCTAGAGGGATAGAATTGAAAAGTAGGGAAGTTATGCTAAACTTGTATCGAACCTTGGTTAGACCACACTTGGAGTACTGTGTGCAGTTCTGGTCACCATATTATAAAAAGGATATAGAGGCACTGGAGAAGGCGCAAAAAAGATTTAAGAAACATAAGAAACATAAGAAACAGGAGCAGGTGTAGGCCAATCGGCCCCTCGAGGCTGCTCCACCATTCAATAAGTTCATGGCTGATCCAATCTTGGCCTCAACTCCACTTTCCCGCTCTCTCCCCATTCCCCTTGACTTCCTTGTAGTTCAAATGTCTGCCAATCTCTGCCTTGAATAAATTCAACGACTTTGCCTCCGCAGCTCTCTGGGGTAGAGAATTCCAAAGATTCACGACCCTCTGAGAGAAGAAGGATGATATCAGAACTGCGAGGTTATGCCTAGCAGGAAAGGATGAACAGGCTGGGTCTTTTATCTCTTGAAAAGAGAAGGCTGAGGGGTGACCTAATAGAATTCTTTAAAATTATGAAAGGTTTTGATAGCGTAGACAGAGAGAGAATGTTTCCACTTGTGGAGAAGAGCAAAACAAGAGGCCAGCAATATAAGATAGCCACCAAGAAATCAAATAGGGAATTCAGCAGAAACTTCTTTATTCAGAAAGTGGTGAGAATGTGTAACTCACTACCACAGGTGAATAGTATAGATGCATTTAAGGGGAAGCTAGATAGGCATATGAGGGAGAAGGGAGTAGAGGGCTTTACTGATAGAGTTAGATGAGAAAGGATGGGAGGAGGCTCGAGTGGAGCATAAACGTCGGCAGGGACTGGTTAGGCCGAATGGCCTGTTTATGTGCTGCATATTTTATGTAATTCTATGTAATTCCTGAATGGCCCAGCTCTAATTTCAGACAGCGACACAGGGCCCTCACTGTTCACTATCCTCAAAGACACTGACACAGGGCCCTGTTCACTATCCTCACAGAAACTGGGTTGACGTGCGCTCCTTGCGCTGCCTGCGCTTGGCTTCCACTTGTTCCTGGTGAAGAGACTCGAGGTGTTCGGCGCCTTCCCAGATGCTTCGCCTCCACTTTTTGCGGTCTAGAGCCAGAGATTCCCAGGTATCGGTGGGGATATTGCACTTTTTCAAGGAGGCTTTGAGGGTGTCCTTGAAGCGTTTCCTCTGCCCACATTGGGCTCTCTTGCCATGTTGGAGCTCCGAGTAGAGCGCTTGTTTTGGGAGTCTTGCAGTTGGCATGCAGGCGATGTGTCCCGTCCATTGGAGCTGATCGAGGGTGGTCAAAGCTTCGATGCTGGGGATGTTGGCCTGAGCGAGAACACTGACATTGGTGCACCTATCCTGCCAATGGATTTGCAGGATCTTGCGGAGGCAGCATTGGTGGTACCTCTCCAGTGCTTTGAGGTGCCTGCTGTACATGGTCCATGTCTCTGAGGCATAGAGGAGGGCAGGTATCACTACTGCGCCGTAAACCATGAGCTTGGTGCCGGGTTTGAGGTCCTGGTCTTCAAACACTCTCTTCCTCAGTTGACCGAAGGCTGCACTGGCACACTGAAGGTTGGACTTCGTCATCGACGTCAGCCCTTGTTGACAGTAGGCTCCCGAGGTATGGAAAGTGGTCCACGTTGTCCAAGGCCTTGTCGTGGATTTTGATAATCAGGGGTGTAAGGGGTCGTTTTAACGAGCTTATGGTGTGCTAGATCGGTTTTGATTTCGCACTGCTCGTGAGCGGTTCCGAAGCGCTCCCTCCTCACCGGTTCTAGACACTGGGCTTATTGCCAGACAACCTTGATGTGTGGCCCAACTTGTGACTCGGAAGACAAATGGATCAGGTGAGACAAGGTGAGTTTTAAATCAGAAATATCTTTATTTTCAAGGAGAATAAACACAGAGAATGCAAGAATCAATTTAGACAAAAACCATTAGCACGTCTCCCAATGGGAACTAAAATTTAACACACAAGGAATAACTTTGACTATCTTAAATCATACAACAATTCTTAATCAGCAGTATACTAAAACGGGGGTGGGAAAAGCACACGGACACATCGAGGGATAAATCACACTCCTGAATTACAAAACCCTTAATGTTACAAACCCTCCCGTTGCTAAAATATACCTCAACTATGTCAGTTAGGTAGAGTTGGGCCTTCATGCTCACCAGAATTTTAAAACCCTCCTGGACCTTGGTACTCCTTGTTACGTCCGGGATCTCCAATCTTCCTTATGGGACCGGCTCCTGGACCCGTTCTCCTGCACAAACTTGGAAGTCCTCCGAACTCCTCGAGCCGTCTCCTCTCCACTCGGCCTTCGAACTCCTGATGGTCTTGGATCTGGACTGAACTTCTGAATCTGCTCTCCTGCACAATCTTGTGGGTCCTCCTCGCTCTGTCCTTGACCTCGTGTCTGTGTGAATCTGTGATGGATCTGTCTGAATCTAACTGAATGAAAAAGGAAGGGTCTTGCTGTCGATTTTCCCTCAACAGTTATACTGTTTCCTTGTCCTTATCTCGGCGCCAGATCAGGGGTTTTCTTTTGTCAAGGTAATGGGCAGGCTGCTTTGACAAAAGCAAGTACTTTATTTTAATGTCTTGTAAATGAAACTGATGGGATCTGTCCTGTGTCCCTCTGAGTTTGGTACAGATAATGTTTTTTTTCTGTGCTCAGCGATTTCAGAGATGGGTTTGCGTTTTGCTAGGAATTAGCGCACCTCCAGGTGCAAATACGTTTGTTTACGAGTTCATTACTGCTGTAACCATATTATCATATCAATAGCAGTAAGTTCTGGAATCTTCTAATCGGTGATGACTCAGGCTGCTGTAAGATACTGCTGGTGTGTCCTTTTGAACTGAGCCATGAGAACTGCCAACTCCATCTTGTGTTCTCACAATGTGGCCATTTCAGGGGTTTTACCAATCTAGACTGTATTTTCTGGATTTTGCGAATCTTACAGGGGGCAGTACTGTGTGGCGGGGGCAGGTTGGTAGAGCACCTTTGTCTTATGGATGTTTAGTGTAAGGCCCATGCTTTTGTACGCTTCGGTGAAGGTGTTGACGATGGTTTGGAGTTCGACCTCCGTGAGTGCGCAGACGCAAGCGTCGTCTGCGTACTGTAATTCGACGACAGAGGATGGGATGACCTTGGAACTGGACTGAAGGCGTTGGAGGTTGAACAATTTCCCGTTTGTTCTGTAAATTAGCTCCACTCCAGTGGGGAGCTTACTGAGGGTGAGATGGAGCATTGCAGCAAGGAAGATTGAGAAGAACGTTGGTGCGATGACACAGCCTTGCTTGACTCTGGTTCATACGTGAATTGGGTCTGTGGTTGAACCGTTGGTCAGGATCACGGCTTGCATTTTGTCATGAAGCAGGCGGAGGATGGTGACAAACTTTTGAGGGCAGCCGAATTTGAGGAGGGCACTCTATAATCCCTCACAGTTGACAGTGTCGAAGGCCTTTGTGAGGCCAAAAAAGGCCATGTACAGCGGTTGGTGCTGTTCCCTGCATTTCTCTTGTAATTGACGCGCAGTGAAGATCATGTCCATTGTGCCCCTTAGTGGGCGGAATCCGCATTGCGACTCTGGGAGGAGATCTTCAGCCATGGGAGAAGGCAATTGAGGAGGATTCTTGCGATCACTTTCCCTGTGGCAGACAGCAAGGAAACTCCTCTGTAATTACTGCAATCGGACTGGTCACCTTTCTTGAAGATGGTCATAGTTACGGCATCTCTGAGATCCCCTGGCATGCTCTCCTCCTTCCAGATAAGAGAAATGAGTTCATGAATTCGCTCCAGTCGTGCATCTCCTCCATGCTTTAGTGCCTCGGCAGGGATTCCATCTGCTCCTGAGGCCTTGTTGTTCTTCAGTTGTCGGATGGCCTTTTCAACCTCTTGCTGGGCTGGGGTTGTGCTGAAGTGCTGGCGGGTAGCATGCTGCGGGATGGAGTTGAGGACACTCGCGTCGAAGACAGAGTCTCGGTTAAGGAGATCTTCAAAGTGCTCCTTCCAGTGGGCATTGACTGCCTCTCTGTCCTTGATGAGTACCTCTCCGTTCTTGGCCCGCAGTGGGGTAGGACCTTGGGTGCTTGGGCCATAGATGGTCTTGATTGCGCTAAAGAATCCACGCACGCCATGGTTGTCGGCTAGCTGCTGGATCTCCTGCGCTTTCTCCACCCACCATCTGTTCTTTAGGTCGCAATTTTTTTGTTGGGCCTCGGCCTTCAGGCATCTGTAGAGCTGCTTTCTTGCTCTCGAGTTCTGTTGCTGTTTCTAGATCAGGAATGCCTTGCGCATGCGGCTTATTAGCTCCTGGATCTCCTGGTCATTCTCGTCGAACCAGTCTTGGGGGAGAAATTCGGTATCACCCCGTTTGGGGTGGAATTATCGGCCGGGCGCAAAGTTTAGCGCCTGGCACTAATTATCGCCTCCGACTGCAAACCTGGCTTCTATCGCCCCTGGAGGTGATTGGAGCGCTAAATCAGGTGCCACACACCTTTCTTAAGCTGCTAACACCGAGGATGAGGCGCTACCTCAGAGCGCTGGCGAAGCTCATGTGATGTCAGTCAGCAATGGAACTCAAGACACAATGGCGCCGGCCAGTTCTTAAAGGGGAGGGTCGATCTTGCTCTCCATCCACACCCTGCTCATTGCAGCCTTGAATCTCGGCCTGGAGAGACCTGTACATCAAATCTGCTGGAAAGAACAATGGAGAGGCCCAGGGAAAGAGCTCAGAGTGCAGCCCCCACAGTCTCTTCTAAATCGATGCAAGGAAGGTCAATTCAAAATGAACCTGCCAGGTGCTGCTCATTACCCAAAATTCCTTCACACAGCGTTGAATCTCTCCAGGAGTCTCTCTCTCTCAGAATGCGTGGTGCAAAAATGTCACCGACAAAAAAAGGCAGGAACCGATTGCCTTTAAATAGCGCTCCCCCAGTCCCTTCCCGATTGCAAAACATTCCCCTCAACCTGTCTTTGCTAGCGGCAGGTGGAAAGGCAGGGGGCGCCACAGAATATCCGGTCCGGGGCGCTACCGGGGCGTTGTGTGCTCGACTGACCTGTGGGTGTAGGAGATCGTGGCGATAGTGTTTAGCGGCGCCGCAAAACGTCTGGTCAATTTCGCGGGCGGCGCAAACATCGCTGCCTCCGGGTGCTAGTTGTTTTGCTCCCCATTAGCGCCCTCTAACAGGTGGCGCATATCAAACAAATTTTTCTTCCCTGGTTTTTCCTGGTCGAGTGACCGAACGTCTCTTCACAGGTGCTGATTATGGCGGTCTTGAGTGCAGACCAGGCGCTGTGGATACTCTGTGTCGCTGCATCACTGGGAGTTATCAGGTTCATTGTGAGGCGCAGGCTGACTAGGGCTTTCTTAGCGGGGTCTTTGAGTGCTCCACCGTTGATTTTCCTGCTGCATTTTTCTGTTGCCACCGCTGTTTTGGGGCTACATTGATGGAGATGACTGCTGTGGTCTGTCCAGCAGTTGTCAGCTCCTGTCATGGCGCGGGTGATGTGGATGTCCTTGTGATCCCTCGCTCGGAAGAGGACGTAGTCCAGCAGACGCCACAGCTTGGAGTGAGGGTGCTGCGATGAAGCCTTGTAATTCTCTCTCAGATGGAACAAGCTGTTGGTTATGACAAGGCCATGTTCACTATCCTCTCAGATACTGACATAGGGCCCTGTTCACTATCCTCACAGACAGTGACACAGGGCCCTGTTCACTATCCTTCAGACACAGTCACAGGGCCCCGTTCAAAATCTTCTCAGACATTGACACAGGGCCCTGTTCACTATCCTCACAGACTCTGACACAGGCCATGTTCACTACCCTCTCAGACACTGAAACAGGACCCTGCGCACTATACTCTCAGACACAGACACAGGGCCCTGCTCACTACCCACTCAGACACTAACAAATAACCCTGTGCACTATTCTCTCAGACATTGACACAGGGCCCTGTTCACTATCGTTTCAGACACTGAGACCGGGCTCTGTTCACTCTCCTCTCAGACACTAACACAGACCCTGTTCACTATCATCTCAGACACTGAAACAGGGCCCTGTTCACTATCCTCACAGGCACTGACACAGGGCCCTGTTCACTATCCTCTCAGACACTGACACAGGGCCCTGTTCACTATCATCTCAGAGACAAACACAGAGCCCTGTTCACTATCCTCTCAGACACTGATACAGGGCCCTGTTCACTATTCTCTCAGACATTCACACAGGGCCCTGTTCACTATCCACTCAGACACTGACACAGGGCTCTGTTCACTATCGTCTCAGAGACCAACAGAAAGCCCTGTTCACTATTCTCTCAGACATTGACACAGGGCCCTGTTCACTATCATCTCACACACTGACACAGGGCCCTGTTCACTATTCTCTCAGACATTGACACAGAGCGCTGTTCACTATTCTCTCAGACACTGACACAGGGCCCTGTTCACTATCCTCACAGGCACAGACATAGGGCCCTGTTCACTATCCTCACAGACACAAACACAGAGCCCTGTTCACTATCCTCACAGACACAGACACAGGGCCCTGTTCACTATCCTCTCAGACACTGACACAGACCCTGTTCACTATCATCTCAGACACTGACACAGGGCCCTGTTCACTATCCTCTCAGACACTGACACAAGGCCCTGTTCACTATCTTCACAGACTCTGACACAGGCCCTGTTCACTCTCCTCTCAGACACTGACACAGACCCTGTGCACTATCCCCTCAGACAGTGACACAGGGCCCTGTTCACTATCCTCTCAGACACTTACACAGGGCCCTGTTCACTATCCTCTCAGACACTTACACAGGGCCCTGTTCACTATCGTTTCAGACACTGTGAAGGGATATTTTCTAGTCCTAGCCCCGGATCAGGTGTATTTCTCAGACGTTCACTTTAAACTAAAGTTCGAGGTAGCCGAATCCTAAAGACGCTTAATTGGATCTAAAGGTCCAGGCTATCTCTCCCTAAAGGAAAGGAACAACCCGGGAATGTTACCGCCCTCCAGATAAAGCTTTTAATAAGTTTAGCTAGACTGTAACGTCCCTGATATTATGATGGTCCGGAAAACTCCCTCAAAATTCTGTAACTCTTCACCAAAGAGTGTACAGAGATTGAGTTTGCGAGTTATTGATGCAGAAGTCTTATGTGAGAGAATTCTAAAAATATATAGAGATTTATTAAAATAACCAACATGCAATATACAGTTGGTGAATCAGTCAATCGCAATGTTAACAGTTCTAAAAAGAGAAAAAATACGATCTTATTATTAACAGGGAATTTTACTTTTAAATCTTAACTTCGCTACAGTATTACAGTTCTTAAAGTTTTCTATACAGGATATCCATCAATATCAAATACCTTTGATCCCCGAGGTACAAAGAGTTGGAGACCACAGAGCTGCCTCTGTAGCTGAGAATCGCTTTGCCCGATTAAAGCGAATCTGCTATCTCATTTGAAACTTCAATATTTATACCCTTTTTTCAGTTGTATTTCCTTTAAAGTTTTCCGCTGATGCAAGTTAATTATCCCTATTCATCTTTCTGCCGACCTCTGCAATTCTTACTGCCACATCAGCTTGTAACATTCCAGAATCTTGTCTCATCTCCAGGTGTTCTGAGGTTACCATATAAAACGGTGTGAAGGGCAGGTGTTCCTTATTTTATGTCATCTTTATGAGGGCAGATGTTCCTTATCTTATGTGTCATCTTTACAAAGTTTAAATTAAAACTCTTTAATCCAGTATGGACCATTGCTTTGTTCCCAAAAGGTCAGCCTGTCGGAGCCATGCACCTTCTGTTTCAATTAGGTTATTTATTCAGGGTCAACAACTGTCTTAACTCAATTACCAGGATTCTTTCACAGCTATTTCATGGATAGGTTTCTAAATTTCTAAACCCAGTTTGTCATGTTTTAATCAGGCCAGAATTCTTTCATAAGATAGTGTTATTTACTAAATAGGTTAAATGGCTTCTTCCTTCACAACTGACACAGGGTCCTGTTCACTTCCCTCTCAGGCACTGACACAAGGTCCCGTTCACTATCCTCTCAGACACTGACACAGGGTCCTGTTCACTTCCCTCTCAGACACTGACACAGGGTCCTGTTCACTATCCTCTCAGACACTGACACGGGGCCCTGTTCACTATCCTCTCAGACACTGACACGGGGCCCTGTTCACTTCCCTCTCAGACACTGACACAGGGTCCTGTTCACTATCCTCTCAGATACTGACACAGGGTCCTGTTCACTTCCCTCTCAGACACTGACACAGGGTCCTGTTCACTTCCCTCTCAGACACTGTCACGGGGCCCTGTTCACTTCCCTCTCAGACACTGACACAGGGTCCTGTTCACTATCCTCTCAGGCACTGACACAGTGTCCTGTTCACTATCCTCTCAGACACTGACATGGGGTCCTGTTCACTTCCCTCTCAGACACTGACACAAGGCCCTGTTCACTATCCTCTCAGACACTGACACAGGGTCCTGTTCACTTCCCTCTCAGACACTGACACAGGGTCCTGTTCACTTCCCTCTCAGACACTGACAGAAGGCCCTGTTCACTTCCCTCTCAGACACTGACACAGGGTCCTGTACACTTCCCTCTCAGACACTGACACAGGGTCCTGCTCACTATCCTCTCAGACACTGACACAGGGTCCTGTTCACTATCCTCCCAGACACTGACACAGGGTCCTGTTCACTTCCCTCTCAGACACTGACACAGGGCCCTGTTCACTATCCTCTCAGGCACTGACACAGGGTCCTGTTCACTTCCCTCTCAGACACTGACACAGGGTCCTGTTCACTTCCCTCTCAGACACTGACACAGGGTCCTGTTCACTTCCCTCTCAGACACTGACACGGGGTCCTGTTCACTTCCCTCTCAGACACTGACACAGGGTCCGGTTCACTTCCCTCTCAGACACTGACACAGGGTCCTGTTCACTTCCCTCTCAGACACTGACACGGGGTCCTGTTCACTTCCCTCTCAGACACTGACACAGGGTCCTCTTCACTTCCCTCTCAGACACTGACACAGGGTCCTGTTCACTTCCCTCTCAGACACTGACACAGGGTCCTGTTCACTTCCCTCTCAGACACTGACACAGGGTCCTGTTCACTATCCTCTCAGACACTGACACAGGGTCCTGTTCACTATCCTCTCAGACATTGACACAGGGCCCTGTTCACTTCCCTCTCAGACACTGACACAGGGTCCTGTTCACTTCCCTCTCAGACACTGACACAGGGTCCTGTTCACTTCCCTCTCAGACACTGACACAGGGTCCTGTTCAATTCCCTCTCAGACACTGACACAGGGTCCTGTTCACTTCCCTCTCAGACATTGACACAGGGTCCTGTTCACTTCCCTCTCAGACACTGACACAAGGCCCTGTTCACTATCCTCTCAGACATTGACACATGGCCCTGTTCAATTCCCTCTCAGACACTGACACAGGGTCCTGTTCACTTCCCTCTCAGACATTGACACAGGGCCCTGTTCACTTCCCTCTCAGACATTGACACGGGGACCTGTTCACTATCCTCTCAGACATTGACACAGGGTCCTGTTCACTTCCCTCTCAGACACTGACACAGGGCCCTGTTCACTATCCTCACAGACTCTGACACAGGCCATGTTCACTACCCTCTCAGACACTGAAACAGGACCCTGCGCACTATACTCTCAGACACAGACACAGGGCCCTGCTCACTACCCTCTCAGACACTAACAAATAACCCTGTGCACTATTCTCTCAGACATTGACACAGGGCCCTGTTCACTATCGTTTCAGACACTGAGACCGGGCTCTGTTCACTCTCCTCTCAGACACTAACACAGACCCTGTTCACTATCATCTCAGAAACTGAAACAGGGCCCTGTTCACTATCCTCACAGGCACTGACACAGGGCCCTGTTCACTATCCTCTCAGACACTGACACAGGGCCCTGTTCACTATCATCTCAGAGACAAACACAGAGCCCTGTTCACTATCCTCTCAGACACTGATACAGGGCCCTGTTCACTATTCTCTCAGACATTCACACAGGGCCCTGTTCACTATCCACTCAGACACTGACACAGGGCTCTGTTCACTATCGTCTCAGAGACCAACAGAAAGCCCTGTTCACTATTCTCTCAGACATTGACACAGGGCCCTGTTCACTATCATCTCACACACTGACACAGGGCCCTGTTCACTATTCTCTCAGACATTGACACAGAGCGCTGTTCACTATTCTCTCAGACACTGACACAGGGCCCTGTTCACTATCCTCACAGGCACAGAGATAGGGCCCTGTTCACTTCCCTCTCAGACACTGACACAGGGTCCTGTTCACTTCCCTCTCAGACACTGACACAGGGCCCTGTTCACTTGCCTCTCAGACACTGACACAGGGACCTGTTCACTTCCCTCTCAGACACTGACACAGACCCTGACACAGGGCCCTGTTCACTTCCCTCTCAGACATTGACACGGGGCCCTGTTCACTATCCTCTCAGACACTGACACAGGGCCCTGTTCACTTCCCTCTCAGACACTGACACAAGGTCCTGTTCACTATCCTCTCAGACACTGACACAAGGCCCTGTTCAATTCCCTCTCAGACACTGACACAGGGCCCTGTTCATTTCCCTCTCTGACACTGACACAGGGTCCTGTTCACTATCGCCTCAGACACTGACACAGGGTCCTGTTCACTATCCTCTCAGACACTGACACAGGGCCCTGTTCACTTCCCTCTCAGACATTGACACGGGGCCCTGTTCACTTCCCTCTCAGACACTGACACAGGGTCCTGTTCACTTCCCTCTCAGACACTGACACAAGGCCCTGTTCACTTCCCTCTCAGACACTGACACAAGGCCCTGTTCACTATCCTCTCAGACACTGACACAGGGTCCTGTTCACTTCCCTCTCAGACACTGACACAGGGTCCTGTTCACTTCCCTCTCAGACACTGACACAGGGTCCTGTTCACTTCCCTCTCAGACACTGACACGGGGTCCTGTTCACTTCCCTCTCAGACACTGACACGGGGTCCTGTTCACTTCCCTCTCAGACACTGACACGGGGTCCTGTTCACTTCCCTCTCAGACACTGACACAGGGCCCTGTTCACTTCCCTCTCAGACACTGACACAGGGTCCTGTTCACTTCCCTCTCAGACACTGACACAGGGTCCTGTTCACTTCCCTCTCAGACACTGACACAGGGTCCTCTTCACTATCCTCTCAGATACTGACACAGGGTCCTGTTCACTATCCTCTCAGACATTGACACAGGGTCCTGTTCACTTCCCTCTCAGACACTGACACAGGGTCCTGTTCACTTCCCTCTCAGACACTGACACAGGGTCCTGTTCACTTCCCTCTCGGACACTGACACAAGGCCCTGTTCACTTCCCTCTCAGACACTGACACAGGGCCCTGTTCACTTCCCTCTCAGACACTGACACAGGGTCCTGTTCACTTCCCTCTCAGACACTGACACGGGGCCCTGTTCACTTCCCTCTCAGACACTGACACAGGGTCCTGTTCAGTATCCTCTCAGACACTGACACAGGGTCCTGTTCACTTCCCTCTCAGACACTGACACAGGGTCCTGTTCACTTCCCTCTCAGACACTGTCACGGGGCCCTGTTCACTTCCCTCTCAGACACTGACACAGGGTCCTGTTCACTATCCTCTCAGGCACTGACACAGGGCCCTGTTCACTATCCTCTCAGACACTGACATGGGGTCCTGTTCACTTCCCTCTCAGACACTGACACAAGGCTCTGTTCACTATCCTCTCAGACACTGACAGAAGGCCCTGTTCACTTCCCTCTCAGACACTGACACAGGGTCCTGTACACTTCCCTCTCAGACACTGACACAGGGTCCTGCTCACTATCCTCTCAGACACTGACACAGGGTCCTGTTCACTATCCTCCCAGACACTGACACAGGGTCCTGTTCACTTCCCTCTCAGACACTGACACAGGGCCCTGTTCACTATCCTCTCAGGCACTGACACAGGGTCCTGTTCACTTCCCTCTCAGACACTGACACAGGGTCCTGTTCACTTCCCTCTCAGACACTGACACAGGGTCCTGTTCACTTCCCTCTCAGACACTGACACGGGGTCCTGTTCACTTCCCTCTCAGACACTGACACAGGGTCCGGTTCACTTCCCTCTCAGACATTGACACAGGGTCCTGTTCACTTCCCTCTCAGACACTGACACGGGGTCCTGTTCACTTCCCTCTCAGACACTGACACAGGGTCCTCTTCACTTCCCTCTCAGACACTGACACAGGGTCCTGTTCACTTCCCTCTCAGACACTGACACAGGGTCCTGCTCAATTCCCTCTCAGACACTGACACAGGGTCCTGTTCACTTCCCTCTCAGACACTGACACAGGGTCCTGTTCAATTCCCTCTCAGACACTGACACAGGGTCCTGTTCACTTCCCTCTCAGACATTGACACAGGGTCCTGTTCACTTCCCTCTCAGACACTGACACAAGGCCCTGTTCACTATCCTCTCAGACATTGACACATGGCCCTGTTCAATTCCCTCTCAGACACTGACACAGGGTCCTGTTCACTTCCCTCTCAGACATTGACACAGGGTCCTGTTCACTTCCCTCTCAGACACTGACACAAGGCCCTGTTCACTATCCTCTCAGACATTGACACAGGGCCCTGTTCACTTCCCTCTCAGACACTGACACAGGGCCCTGTTCACTTCCCTCTCAGACATTGACACGGGGACCTGTTCACTATCCTCTCAGACATTGACACAGGGTCCTGTTCACTTCCCTCTCAGACACTGACACAGGGCCCTGTTCACTGTCCTCACAGACTCTGACACAGGCCATGTTCACTACCCTCTCAGACACTGAAACAGGCCCCTGCGCACTATACTCTCAGACACAGACACAGGGCCCTGCTCACTACCCTCTCAGACACTAACAAATAACCCTGTGCACTATTCTCTCAGACATTGACACAGGGCCCTGTTCACTATCGTTTCAGACACTGAGACCGGGCTCTGTTCACTCTCCTCTCAGACACTAACACAGACCCTGTTCACTATCATCTCAGACACTGAAACAGGGCCCTGTTCACTATCCTCACAGGCACTGACACAGGGCCCTGTTCACTATCCTCTCAGACACTGAAACAGGGCCCTGTTCACTATCATCTCAGAGACAAACACAGAGCCCTGTTCACTATCCTCTCAGACACTGATACAGGGCCCTGTTCACTATTCTCTCAGACATTCACACAGGGCCCTGTTCACTATCCACTCAGACACTGACACAGGGCTCTGTTCACTATCGTCTCAGAGACCAACAGAAAGCCCTGTTCACTATTCTCTCAGACATTGACACAGGGCCCTGTTCACTATCCTCACAGACACAGACACAGGGCCCTGTTCACTATCCTCTCAGACACTGACACAGACCCTGTTCACTATCATCTCAGACACTGACACAGGGCCCTGTTCACTATCCTCTCAGACACTGACACAAGGCCCTGTTCACTATCTTCACAGACTCTGACACAGGCCCTGTTCACTCTCCTCTCAGACACTGACACAGACCCTGTGCACTATCCCCTCAGACAGTGACACAGGGCCCTGTTCACTATCCTCTCAGACACTTACACAGGGCCCTGTTCACTATCCTCTCAGACACTTACACAGGGCCCTGTTCACTATCGTTTCAGACACTGTGAAGGGATATTTTCTAGTCCTAGCCCCGGATCAGGTGTATTTCTCAGACGTTCACTTTAAACTAAAGTTCGAGGTAGCCGAATCCTAAAGACGCTTAATTGGATCTAAAGGTCCAGGCTATCTCTCCCTAAAGGAAAGGAACAACCCGGGAATGTTACCGCCCTCCAGATAAAGCTTTTAATAAGTTTAGCTAGACTGTAACGTCCCTGATATTATGATGGTCCGGAAAACTCCCTCAAAATTCTGTAACTCTTCACCAAAGAGTGTACAGAGATTGAGTTTGCGAGTTATTGATGCAGAAGTCTTATGTGAGAGAATTCTAAAAATATATAGAGATTTATTAAAATAACCAACATGCAATATACAGTTGGTGAATCAGTCAATCGCAATGTTAACAGTTCTAAAAAGAGAAAAAATACGATCTTATTATTAACAGGGAATTTTACTTTTAAATCTTAACTTCGCTACAGTATTACAGTTCTTAAAGTTTTCTATACAGGATATCCATCAATATCAAATACCTTTGATCCCCGAGGTACAAAGAGTTGGAGACCACAGAGCTGCCTCTGTAGCTGAGAATCGCTTTGCCCGATTAAAGCGAATCTGCTATCTCATTTGAAACTTCAATATTTATACCCTTTTTTCAGTTGTATTTCCTTTAAAGTTTTCCGCTGATGCAAGTTAATTATCCCTATTCATCTTTCTGCCGACCTCTGCAATTCTTACTGCCACATCAGCTTGTAACATTCCAGAATCTTGTCTCATCTCCAGGTGTTCTGAGGTTACCATATAAAACGGTGTGAAGGGCAGGTGTTCCTTATTTTATGTCATCTTTATGAGGGCAGATGTTCCTTATCTTATGTGTCATCTTTACAAAGTTTAAATTAAAACTCCTTAATCCTGTATGGATCATTGCTTTGTTCCCAAAACGTCAGCCTGTCGGAGCCATGCACCTTCTGTTTCAATTAGGTTATTTATTCAGGGTCAACAACTGTCTTAACTCAATTACCAGAATTCTTTCACAGCTATTTCATGGATAGGTTTCTAAATTTCTAAACCCAGTTTGTCATGTTTTAATCAGGCCAGAATTCTTTCATAAGATAGTGTTATTTACTAAATAGGTTAAATGGCTTCTTCCTTCACAACTGACACAGGGTCCTGTTCACTTCCCTCTCAGGCACTGACACAAGGTCCCGTTCACTATCCTCTCAGACACTGACACAGGCCATGTTCACTACCCTCTCAGACACTGAAACAGGCCCCTGCGCACTATACTCTCAGACACAGACACAGGGCCCTGCTCACTACCCTCTCAGACACTAACAAATAACCCTGTGCACTATTCTCTCAGACATTGACACAGGGCCCTGTTCACTATCGTTTCAGACACTGAGACCGGGCTCTGTTCACTCTCCTCTCAGACACTAACACAGACCCTGTTCACTATCATCTCAGACACTGAAACAGGGCCCTGTTCACTATCCTCACAGGCACTGACACAGGGCCCTGTTCACTATCCTCTCAGACACTGAAACAGGGCCCTGTTCACTATCATCTCAGAGACAAACACAGAGCCCTGTTCACTATCCTCTCAGACACTGATACAGGGCCCTGTTCACTATTCTCTCAGACATTCACACAGGGCCCTGTTCACTATCCACTCAGACACTGACACAGGGCTCTGTTCACTATCATCTCAGAGACCAACAGAAAGCCCTGTTCACTATTCTCTCAGACATTGACACAGGGCCCTGTTCACTATCATCTCACACACTGACACAGGGCCCTGTTCACTATTCTCTCAGACATTGACACAAAGCGCTGTTCACTATTCTCTCAGACACTGACACAGGGCCCTGTTCACTATCCTCACAGGCACAGACATAGGGCCCTGTTCACTATCCTCACAGACACAAACACAGAGCCCTGTTCACTATCCTCACAGACACAGACACAGGGCCCTGTTCACTATCCTCTCAGACACTGACACAGACCCTGTTCACTATCATCTCAGACACTGACACAGGGCCCTGTTCACTATCCTCTCAGACACTGACACAAGGCCCTGTTCACTATCTTCACAGACTCTGACACAGGCCCTGTTCACTCTCCTCTCAGACACTGACACAGACCCTGTGCACTATCCCCTCAGACAGTGACACAGGGCCCTGTTCACTATCCTCTCAGACACTTACACAGGGCCCTGTTCACTATCCTCTCAGACACTTACACAGGGCCCTGTTCACTATCGTTTCAGACACTGTGAAGGGATATTTTCTAGTCCTAGCCCCGGATCAGGTGTATTTCTCAGACGTTCACTTTAAACTAAAGTTCGAGGTAGCCGAATCCTAAAGACGCTTAATTGGATCTAAAGGTCCAGGCTATCTCTCCCTAAAGGAAAGGAACAACCCGGGAATGTTACCGCCCTCCAGATAAAGCTTTTAATAAGTTTAGCTAGACTGTAACGTCCCTGATATTATGATGGTCCGGAAAACTCCCTCAAAATTCTGTAACTCTTCACCAAAGAGTGTACAGAGATTGAGTTTGCGAGTTATTGATGCAGAAGTCTTATGTGAGAGAATTCTAAAAATATATAGAGATTTATTAAAATAACCAACATGCAATATACAGTTGGTGAATCAGTCAATCGCAATGTTAACAGTTCTAAAAAGAGAAAAAATACGATCTTATTATTAACAGGGAATTTTACTTTTAAATCTTAACTTCGCTACAGTATTACAGTTCTTAAAGTTTTCTATACAGGATATCCATCAATGTCAAATACCTTTGATCCCCGAGGTACAAAGAGTTTTAGACCACAGAGCTGCCTCTGTAGCTGAGAATCGCTTTGCCCGATTAAAGCGAATCTGCTATCTCATTTGAAACTTCAATATTTATACCCTTTTTTCAGTTGTATTTCCTTTAAAGTTTTCCGCTGATGCAAGTTAATTATCCCTATTCATCTTTCTGCTGACCTCTGCAATTCTTACTGCCACATCAGCTTGTAACATTCCAGAATCTTGTCTCATCTCCAGGTGTTTTGAGGTTACCATATAAAACGGTGTGAAGGGCAGGTGTTCCTTATTTTATGTCATCTTTATGAGGGCAGATGTTCCTTATCTTATGTGTCATCTTTACAAAGTTTAAATTAAAACTCCTTAATCCAGTATGGACCATTGCTTTGTTCCCAAAAGGTCAGCCTGTCGGAGCCATGCACCTTCTGTTTCAATTAGGTTATTTATTCAGGGTCAACAACTGTCTTAACTCAATTACCAGAATTCTTTCACAGCTATTTCATGGATAGGTTTCTAAATTTCTAAACCCAGTTTGTCATGTTTTAATCAGGCCAGAATTCTTTCATAAGATAGTGTTATTTACTAAATAGGTTAAATGGCTTCTTCCTTCACAACTGACACAGGGTCCTGTTCACTTCCCTCTCAGGCACTGACACAAGGTCCCGTTCACTATCCTCTCAGACACTGACACAGGGTCCTGTTCACTTCCCTCTCAGACACTGACACAGGGTCCTGTTCACTATCCTCTCAGACACTGACACGGGGCCCTGTTCACTATCCTCTCAGAGACTGACACGGGGCCCTGTTCACTTCCCTCTCAGACACTGACACAGGGTCGTGTTCACTATCCTCTCAGACACTGACACAGGGTCCTGTTCACTTCCCTCTCAGACACTGACACAGGGTCCTGTTCACTTCCCTCTCAGACACTGTCACGGGGCCCTGTTCACTTCCCTCTCAGACACTGACACAGGGTCCTGTTCACTATCCTCTCAGGCACTGACACAGGGTCCTGTTCACTATCCTCTCAGACACTGACATGGGGTCCTGTTCACTTCCCTCTCAGACACTGACACAAGGCCCTGTTCACTATCCTCTCAGACACTGACACAGGGTCCTGTTCACTTCCCTCTCAGACACTGACACAGGGTCCTGTTCACTTCCCTCTCAGACACTGACAGAAGGCCCTGTTCACTTCCCTCTCAGACACTGACACAGGGTCCTGTACACTTCCCTCTCAGACACTGACACAGGGTCCTGCTCACTATCCTCTCAGACACTGACACAGGGTCCTGTTCACTATCCTCCCAGACACTGACACAGGGTCCTGTTCACTTCCCTCTCAGACACTGACACAGGGCCCTGTTCACTATCCTCTCAGGCACTGACACAGGGTCCTGTTCACTATCCTCTCAGACACTGACACAGGGTCCGTATCACTATCCTCTCAGACATTGACACAGGGCCCTGTTCACTTCCCTCTCAGACACTGACACAGGGTCCTGTTCACTTCCCTCTCAGACACTGACACAGGGTCCTGTTCAATTCCCTCTCAGACACTGACACAGGGTCCTGTTCACTTCCCTCTCAGACACTGACACAGGGTCCTGTTCACTTCCCTCTCAGACACTGACACAGGGTCCTGCTCAATTCCCTCTCAGACACTGACACAGGGTCCTGTTCACTTCCCTCTCAGACACTGACACAGGGTCCTGTTCAATTCCCTCTCAGACACTGACACAGGGTCCTGTTCACTTCCCTCTCAGACATTGACACAGGGTCCTGTTCACTTCCCTCTCAGACACTGACACAAGGCCCTGTTCACTATCCTCTCAGACATTGACACATGGCCCTGTTCAATTCCCTCTCAGACACTGACACAGGGTCCTGTTCACTTCCCTCTCAGACATTGACACAGGGTCCTGTTCACTTCCCTCTCAGACACTGACACAAGGCCCTGTTCACTATCCTCTCAGACATTGACACAGGGCCCTGTTCACTTCCCTCTCAGACACTGACACAGGGCCCTGTTCACTTCCCTCTCAGACATTGACACGGGGACCTGTTCACTATCCTCTCAGACATTGACACAGGGTCCTGTTCACTTCCCTCTCAGACACTGACACAGGGCCCTGTTCACTGTCCTCACAGACTCTGACACAGGCCATGTTCACTACCCTCTCAGACACTGAAACAGGACCCTGCGCACTATACTCTCAGACACAGACACAGGGCCCTGCTCACTACCCTCTCAGACACTAACAAATAACCCTGTGCACTATTCTCTCAGACATTGACACAGGGCCCTGTTCACTATCGTTTCAGACACTGAGACCGGGCTCTGTTCACTCTCCTCTCAGACACTAACACAGACCCTGTTCACTATCATCTCAGACACTGAAACAGGGCCCTGTTCACTATCCTCACAGGCACTGACACAGGGCCCTGTTCACTATCCTCTCAGACACTGAAACAGGGCCCTGTTCACTATCCTCACAGACACAAACACAGAGCCCTGTTCACTATCCTCACAGACACAGACACAGGGCCCTGTTCACTATCCTCTCAGACACTGACACAGACCCTGTTCACTATCATCTCAGACACTGACACAGGGCCCTGTTCACTATCCTCTCAGACACTGACACAAGGCCCTGTTCACTATCTTCACAGACTCTGACACAGGCCCTGTTCACTCTCCTCTCAGACACTGACACAGACCCTGTGCACTATCCCCTCAGACAGTGACACAGGGCCCTGTTCACTATCCTCTCAGACACTTACACAGGGCCCTGTTCACTATCCTCTCAGACACTTACACAGGGCCCTGTTCACTATCGTTTCAGACACTGTGAAGGGATATTTTCTAGTCCTAGCCCCGGATCAGGTGTATTTCTCAGACGTTCACTTTAAACTAAAGTTCGAGGTAGCCGAATCCTAAAGACGCTTAATTGGATCTAAAGGTCCAGGCTATCTCTCCCTAAAGGAAAGGAACAACCCGGGAATGTTACCGCCCTCCAGATAAAGCTTTTAATAAGTTTAGCTAGACTGTAACGTCCCTGATATTATGATGGTCCGGAAAACTCCCTCAAAATTCTGTAACTCTTCACCAAAGAGTGTACAGAGATTGAGTTTGCGAGTTATTGATGCAGAAGTCTTATGTGAGAGAATTCTAAAAATATATAGAGATTTATTAAAATAACCAACATGCAATATACAGTTGGTGAATCAGTCAATCGCAATGTTAACAGTTCTAAAAAGAGAAAAAATACGATCTTATTATTAACAGGGAATTTTACTTTTAAATCTTAACTTCGCTACAGTATTACAGTTCTTAAAGTTTTCTATACAGGATATCCATCAATGTCAAATACCTTTGATCCCCGAGGTACAAAGAGTTTTAGACCACAGAGCTGCCTCTGTAGCTGAGAATCGCTTTGCCCGATTAAAGCGAATCTGCTATCTCATTTGAAACTTCAATATTTATACCCTTTTTTCAGTTGTATTTCCTTTAAAGTTTTCCGCTGATGCAAGTTAATTATCCCTATTCATCTTTCTGCTGACCTCTGCAATTCTTACTGCCACATCAGCTTGTAACATTCCAGAATCTTGTCTCATCTCCAGGTGTTTTGAGGTTACCATATAAAACGGTGTGAAGGGCAGGTGTTCCTTATTTTATGTCATCTTTATGAGGGCAGATGTTCCTTATCTTATGTGTCATCTTTACAAAGTTTAAATTAAAACTCCTTAATCCAGTATGGACCATTGCTTTGTTCCCAAAAGGTCAGCCTGTCGGAGCCATGCACCTTCTGTTTCAATTAGGTTATTTATTCAGGGTCAACAACTGTCTTAACTCAATTACCAGAATTCTTTCACAGCTATTTCATGGATAGGTTTCTAAATTTCTAAACCCAGTTTGTCATGTTTTAATCAGGCCAGAATTCTTTCATAAGATAGTGTTATTTACTAAATAGGTTAAATGGCTTCTTCCTTCACAACTGACACACGGTCCTGTTCACTTCCCTCTCAGGCACTGACACAAGGTCCCGTTCACTATCCTCTCAGACACTGACACAGGGTCCTGTTCACTTCCCTCTCAGACACTGACACAGGGTCCTGTTCACTATCCTCTCAGACACTGACACGGGGCCCTGTTCACTATCCTCTCAGAGACTGACACGGGGCCCTGTTCACTTCCCTCTCAGACACTGACACAGGGTCGTGTTCACTATCCTCTCAGACACTGACACAGGGTCCTGTTCACTTCCCTCTCAGACACTGACACAGGGTCCTGTTCACTTCCCTCTCAGACACTGTCACGGGGCCCTGTTCACTTCCCTCTCAGACACTGACACAGGGTCCTGTTCACTATCCTCTCAGGCACTGACACAGGGTCCTGTTCACTATCCTCTCAGACACTGACATGGGGTCCTGTTCACTTCCCTCTCAGACACTGACACAAGGCCCTGTTCACTATCCTCTCAGACACTGACACAGGGTCCTGTTCACTTCCCTCTCAGACACTGACACAGGGTCCTGTTCACTTCCCTCTCAGACACTGACAGAAGGCCCTGTTCACTTCCCTCTCAGACACTGACACAGGGTCCTGTACACTTCCCTCTCAGACACTGACACAGGGTCCTGCTCACTATCCTCTCAGACACTGACACAGGGTCCTGTTCACTATCCTCCCAGACACTGACACAGGGTCCTGTTCACTTCCCTCTCAGACACTGACACAGGGCCCTGTTCACTATCCTCTCAGGCACTGACACAGGGTCCTGTTCACTATCCTCTCAGACACTGACACAGGGTCCGTATCACTATCCTCTCAGACATTGACACAGGGCCCTGTTCACTTCCCTCTCAGACACTGACACAGGGTCCTGTTCACTTCCCTCTCAGACACTGACACAGGGTCCTGTTCAATTCCCTCTCAGACACTGACACAGGGTCCTGTTCACTTCCCTCTCAGACACTGACACAGGGTCCTGTTCACTTCCCTCTCAGACACTGACACAGGGTCCTGCTCAATTCCCTCTCAGACACTGACACAGGGTCCTGTTCACTTCCCTCTCAGACACTGACACAGGGTCCTGTTCAATTCCCTCTCAGACACTGACACAGGGTCCTGTTCACTTCCCTCTCAGACATTGACACAGGGTCCTGTTCACTTCCCTCTCAGACACTGACACAAGGCCCTGTTCACTATCCTCTCAGACATTGACACATGGCCCTGTTCAATTCCCTCTCAGACACTGACACAGGGTCCTGTTCACTTCCCTCTCAGACATTGACACAGGGTCCTGTTCACTTCCCTCTCAGACACTGACACAAGGCCCTGTTCACTATCCTCTCAGACATTGACACAGGGCCCTGTTCACTTCCCTCTCAGACACTGACACAGGGCCCTGTTCACTTCCCTCTCAGACATTGACACGGGGACCTGTTCACTATCCTCTCAGACATTGACACAGGGTCCTGTTCACTTCCCTCTCAGACACTGACACAGGGCCCTGTTCACTGTCCTCACAGACTCTGACACAGGCCATGTTCACTACCCTCTCAGACACTGAAACAGGACCCTGCGCACTATACTCTCAGACACAGACACAGGGCCCTGCTCACTACCCTCTCAGACACTAACAAATAACCCTGTGCACTATTCTCTCAGACATTGACACAGGGCCCTGTTCACTATCGTTTCAGACACTGAGACCGGGCTCTGTTCACTCTCCTCTCAGACACTAACACAGACCCTGTTCACTATCATCTCAGACACTGAAACAGGGCCCTGTTCACTATCCTCACAGGCACTGACACAGGGCCCTGTTCACTATCCTCTCAGACACTGAAACAGGGCCCTGTTCACTATCATCTCAGAGACAAACACAGAGCCCTGTTCACTATCCTCTCAGACACTGATACAGGGCCCTGTTCACTATTCTCTCAGACATTCACACAGGGCCCTGTTCACTATCCACTCAGACACTGACACAGGGCTCTGTTCACTATCGTCTCAGAGACCAACAGAAAGCCCTGTTCACTATTCTCTCAGACATTGACACAGGGCCCTGTTCACTATCCTCACAGACACAAACACAGAGCCCTGTTCACTATCCTCACAGACACAGACACAGGGCCCTGTTCACTATCCTCTCAGACACTGACACAGACCCTGTTCACTATCATCTCAGACACTGACACAGGGCCCTGTTCACTATCCTCTCAGACACTGACACAAGGCCCTGTTCACTATCTTCACAGACTCTGACACAGGCCCTGTTCACTCTCCTCTCAGACACTGACACAGACCCTGTGCACTATCCCCTCAGACAGTGACACAGGGCCCTGTTCACTATCCTCTCAGACACTTACACAGGGCCCTGTTCACTATCCTCTCAGACACTTACACAGGGCCCTGTTCACTATCGTTTCAGACACTGTGAAGGGATATTTTCTAGTCCTAGCCCCGGATCAGGTGTATTTCTCAGACGTTCACTTTAAACTAAAGTTCGAGGTAGCCGAATCCTAAAGACGCTTAATTGGATCTAAAGGTCCAGGCTATCTCTCCCTAAAGGAAAGGAACAACCCGGGAATGTTACCGCCCTCCAGATAAAGCTTTTAATAAGTTTAGCTAGACTGTAACGTCCCTGATATTATGATGGTCCGGAAAACTCCCTCAAAATTCTGTAACTCTTCACCAAAGAGTGTACAGAGATTGAGTTTGCGAGTTATTGATGCAGAAGTCTTATGTGAGAGAATTCTAAAAATATATAGAGATTTATTAAAATAACCAACATGCAATATACAGTTGGTGAATCAGTCAATCGCAATGTTAACAGTTCTAAAAAGAGAAAAAATACGATCTTATTATTAACAGGGAATTTTACTTTTAAATCTTAACTTCGCTACAGTATTACAGTTCTTAAAGTTTTCTATACAGGATATCCATCAATATCAAATACCTTTGATCCCCGAGGTACAAAGAGTTGGAGACCACAGAGCTGCCTCTGTAGCTGAGAATCGCTTTGCCCGATTAAAGCGAATCTGCTATCTCATTTGAAACTTCAATATTTATACCCTTTTTTCAGTTGTATTTCCTTTAAAGTTTTCCGCTGATGCAAGTTAATTATCCCTATTCATCTTTCTGCCGACCTCTGCAATTCTTACTGCCACATCAGCTTGTAACATTCCAGAATCTTGTCTCATCTCCAGGTGTTCTGAGGTTACCATATAAAACGGTGTGAAGGGCAGGTGTTCCTTATTTTATGTCATCTTTATGAGGGCAGATGTTCCTTATCTTATGTGTCATCTTTACAAAGTTTAAATTAAAACTCCTTAATCCAGTATGGACCATTGCTTTGTTCCAAAAAGGTCAGCCTGTCAGAGCCATGCACCTTCTGTTTCAATTAGGTTATTTATTCAGGGTCAACAACTGTCTTAACTCAATTACCAGGATTCTTTCACAGCTATTTCATGGATAGGTTTCTAAATTTCTAAACCCAGTTTGTCATGTTTTAATCAGGCCAGAATTCTTTCATAAGATAGTGTTATTTACTAAATAGGTTAAATGGCTTCTTCCTTCACAACTGACACAGGGTCCTGTTCACTTCCCTCTCAGGCACTGACACAAGGTCCCGTTCACTATCCTCTCAGACACTGACACAGGGTCCTGTTCACTTCCCTCTCAGACACTGACACAGGGTCCTGTTCACTATCCTCTCAAACACTGACACGGGGCCCTGTTCACTATCCTCTCAGACACTGACACGGGGCCCTGTTCACTTCCCTCTCAGACACTGACACAGGGTCCTGTTCACTATCCTCTCAGACACTGACACAGGGTCCTGTTCACTTCCCTCTCAGACACTGACACAGGGTCCTGTTCACTTCCCTCTCAGACACTGTCACGGGGCCCTGTTCACTTCCCTCTCAGACACTGACACAGGGTCCTGTTCACTATCCTCTCAGGCACTGACACAGGGTCCTGTTCACTATCCTCTCAGACACTGACATGGGGTCCTGTTCACTTCCCTCTCAGACACTGACACAAGGCCCTGTTCACTATCCTCTCAGACACTGACACAGGGTCCTGTTCACTTCCCTCTCAGACACTGACACAGGGTCCTGTTCACTTCCCTCTCAGACACTGACAGAAGGCCCTGTTCACTTCCCTCTCAGACACTGACACAGGGTCCTGTACACTTCCCTCTCAGACACTGACACAGGGTCCTGCTCACTATCCTCTCAGACACTGACACAGGGTCCTGTTCACTATCCTCCCAGACACTGACACAGGGTCCTGTTCACTTCCCTCTCAGACACTGACACAGGGCCCTGTTCACTATCCTCTCAGGCACTGACACAGGGTCCTGTTCACTTCCCTCTCAGACACTGACACAGGGTCCTGTTCACTTCCCTCTCAGACACTGACACAGGGTCCTGTTCACTTCCCTCTCAGACACTGACACGGGGTCCTGTTCACTTCCCTCTCAGACACTGACACAGGGTCCGGTTCACTTCCCTCTCAGACACTGACACAGGGTCCTGTTCACTTCCCTCTCAGACACTGACACAGGGTCCTCTTCACTTCCCTCTCAGACACTGACACAGGGTCCTGTTCACTTCCCTCTCAGACACTGACACAGGGTCCTGTTCACTTCCCTCTCAGACACTGACACAGGGTCCTGTTCACTATCCTCTCAGACACTGACACAGGGTCCTGTTCACTATCCTCTCAGACATTGACACAGGGCCCTGTTCACTTCCCTCTCAGACACTGACACAGGGTCCTGTTCACTTCCCTCTCAGACACTGACACAGGGTCCTGTTCACTTCCCTCTCAGACACTGACACAGGGTCCTGTTCACTTCCCTCTCAGACACTGACACAGGGTCCTGCTCAATTCCCTCTCAGACATTGACACAGGGTCCTGTTCACTTCCCTCTCAGACATTGACACAGGGTCCTGTTCACTTCCCTCTCAGACACTGACACAAGGCCCTGTTCACTATCCTCTCAGACATTGACACATGGCCCTGTTCAATTCCCTCTCAGACACTGACACAGGGTCCTGTTCACTTCCCTCTCAGACATTGACACAGGGTCCTGTTCACTTCCCTCTCAGACACTGACACAAGGCCCTGTTCACTATCCTCTCAGACATTGACACAGGGCCCTGTTCACTTCCCTCTCAGACACTGACACAGGGCCCTGTTCACTTCCCTCTCAGACATTGACACGGGGACCTGTTCACTATCCTCTCAGACATTGACACAGGGTCCTGTTCACTTCCCTCTCAGACACTGACACAGGGCCCTGTTCACTATCCTCACAGACTCTGACACAGGCCATGTTCACTACCCTCTCAGACACTGAAACAGGACCCTGCGCACTATACTCTCAGACACAGACACAGGGCCCTGCTCACTACCCTCTCAGACACTAACAAATAACCCTGTGCACTATTCTCTCAGACATTGACACAGGGCCCTGTTCACTATCGTTTCAGACACTGAGACCGGGCTCTGTTCACTCTCCTCTCAGACACTAACACAGACCCTGTTCACTATCATCTCAGACACTGAAACAGGGCCCTGTTCACTATCCTCACAGGCACTGACACAGGGCCCTGTTCACTATCCTCTCAGACACTGACACAGGGCCCTGTTCACTATCATCTCAGAGACAAACACAGAGCCCTGTTCACTATCCTCTCAGACACTGATACAGGGCCCTGTTCACTATTCTCTCAGACATTCACACAGGGCCCTGTTCACTATCCACTCAGACACTGACACAGGGCTCTGTTCACTATCGTCTCAGAGACCAACAGAAAGCCCTGTTCACTATTCTCTCAGACATTGACACAGGGCCCTGTTCACTATCATCTCACACACTGACACAGGGCCCTGTTCACTATTCTCTCAGACATTGACACAGAGCGCTGTTCACTATTCTCTCAGACACTGACACAGGGCCCTGTTCACTATCCTCACAGGCACAGACATAGGGCCCTGTTCACTTCCCTCTCAGACACTGACACAGGGTCCTGTTCACTTCCCTCTCAGACACTGACACAGGGCCCTGTTCACTTCCCTCTCAGACACTGACACAGGGACCTGTTCACTTCCCTCTCAGACACTGACACAGACCCTGACACAGGGCCCTGTTCACTTCCCTCTCAGACATTGACACGGGGCCCTGTTCACTATCCTCTCAGACACTGACACAGGGCCCTGTTCACTTCCCTCTCAGACACTGACACAAGGTCCTGTTCACTATCCTCTCAGACACTGACACAAGGCCCTGTTCAATTCCCTCTCAGACACTGACACAAGGCCCTGTTCACTTCCCTCTCAGACACTGACACAGGGTCCTGTTCACTATCGCCTCAGACACTGACACAGGGTCCTGTTCACTATCCTCTCAGACACTGACACAGGGCCCTGTTCACTTCCCTCTCAGACATTGACACGGGGCCCTGTTCACTTCCCTCTCAGACACTGACACAGGGTCCTGTTCACTTCCCTCTCAGACACTGACACAAGGCCCTGTTCACTTCCCTCTCAGACACTGACACAAGGCCCTGTTCACTATCCTCTCAGACACTGACACAGGGTCCTGTTCACTATCCTCTCAGACACTGACACAGGGTCCTGTTCACTTCCCTCTCAGACACTGACACAGGGTCCTGTTCACTTCCCTCTCAGACACTGACACAGGGTCCTGTTCACTTCCCTCTCAGACACTGACACAGGGTCCTGTTCACTTCCCTCTCAGACACTGACACGGGGTCCTGTTCACTTCCCTCTCAGACACTGACACGGGGTCCTGTTCACTTCCCTCTCAGACACTGACACGGGGTCCTGTTCACTTCCCTCTCAGACACTGACACAGGGCCCTGTTCACTTCCCTCTCAGACACTGACACAGGGTCCTGTTCACTTCCCTCTCAGACACTGACACAGGGTCCTGTTCACTTCCCTCTCAGACACTGACACAGGGTCCTCTTCACTATCCTCTCAGATACTGACACAGGGTCCTGTTCACTATCCTCTCAGACATTGACACAGGGTCCTGTTCACTTCCCTCTCAGACACTGACACAGGGTCCTGTTCACTTCCCTCTCAGACACTGACACAGGGTCCTGTTCACTTCCCTCTCGGACACTGACACAAGGCCCTGTTCACTTCCCTCTCAGACACTGACACAGGGCCCTGTTCACTTCCCTCTCAGACACTGACACAGGGTCCTGTTCACTTCCCTCTCAGACACTGACACGGGGCCCTGTTCACTTCCCTCTCAGACACTGACACAGGGTCCTGTTCACTATCCTCTCAGACACTGACACAGGGTCCTGTTCACTTCCCTCTCAGACACTGACACAGGGTCCTGTTCACTTCCCTCTCAGACACTGTCACAGGGCCCTGTTCACTTCCCTCTCAGACACTGACACAGGGTCCTGTTCACAATCCTCTCAGGCACTGACACAGGGTCCTGTTCACTATCCTCTCAGACACTGACATGGGGTCCTGTTCACTTCCCTCTCAGACACTGACACAAGGCCCTGTTCACTATCCTCTCAGACACTGACACAGGGTCCTGTTCACTTCCCTCTCAGACACTGACACAGGGTCCTGTTCACTTCCCTCTCAGACACTGACAGAAGGTCCTGTTCACTTCCCTCTCAGACACTGACACAGGTTCCTGTACACTTCCCTCTCAGACACTGACACAGGGTCCTGCTCACTATCCTCTCAGACACTGACACAGGGTCCTGTTCACTATCCTCCCAGACACTGACACAGGGTCCTGTTCACTTCCCTCTCAGACACTGACACAGGGCCCTGTTCACTATCTTCTCAGGCACTGACACAGGGTCCTGTTCACTTCCCTCTCAGACACTGACACAGGGTCCTGTTCACTTCCCTCTCAGACACTGACACAGGGTCCTGTTCACTTCCCTCTCAGACACTGACACGGGGTCCTGTTCACTTCCCTCTCAGACACTGACACAGGGTCCGGTTCACTTCCCTCTCAGACACTGACACAGGGTCCTGTTCACTTCCCTCTCAGACACTGACACGGGGTCCTGTTCACTTCCCTCTCAGACACTGACACAGGGTCCTCTTCACTTCCCTCTCAGACACTGACACAGGGTCCTGTTCACTTCCCTCTCAGACACTGACACAGGGTCCTGTTCACTTCCCTCTCAGACACTGACACAGGGTCCTGTTCACTATCCTCTCAGACACTGACACAGGGTCCTGTTCACTATCCTCTCAGACATTGACACAGGGCCCTGTTCACTTCCCTCTCAGACACTGACACAGGGTCCTGTTCACTTCCCTCTCAGACACTGACACAGGGTCCTGTTCAATTCCCTCTCAGACACTGACACAGGGTCCTGTTCACTTCCCTCTCAGACACTGACACAGGGTCCTGTTCACTTCCCTCTCAGACACTGACACAGGGTCCTGCTCAATTCCCTCTCAGACACTGACACAGGGTCCTGTTCACTTCCCTCTCAGACACTGACACAGGGTCCTGTTCAATTCCCTCTCAGACACTGACACAGGGTCCTGTTCACTTCCCTCTCAGACATTGACACAGGGTCCTGTTCACTTCCCTCTCAGACACTGACACAAGGCCCTGTTCACTATCCTCTCAGACATTGACACATGGCCCTGTTCAATTCCCTCTCAGACACTGACACAGGGTCCTGTTCACTTCCCTCTCAGACATTGACACAGGGTCCTGTTCACTTCCCTCTCAGACACTGACACAAGGCCCTGTTCACTATCCTCTCAGACATTGACACAGGGCCCTGTTCACTTCCCTCTCAGACACTGACACAGGGCCCTGTTCACTTCCCTCTCAGACATTGACACGGGGACCTGTTCACTATCCTCTCAGACATTGACACAGGGTCCTGTTCACTTCCCTCTCAGACACTGACACAGGGCCCTGTTCACTGTCCTCACAGACTCTGACACAGGCCATGTTCACTACCCTCTCAGACACTGAAACAGGACCCTGCGCACTATACTCTCAGACACAGACACAGGGCCCTGCTCACTACCCTCTCAGACACTAACAGATAACCCTGTGCACTATTCTCTCAGACATTGACACAGGGCCCTGTTCACTATCGTTTCAGACACTGAGACCGGGCTCTGTTCACTCTCCTCTCAGACACTAACACAGACCCTGTTCACTATCATCTCAGACACTGAAACAGGGCCCTGTTCACTATCCTCACAGGCACTGACACAGGGCCCTGTTCACTATCCTCTCAGACACTGAAACAGGGCCCTGTTCACTATCATCTCAGAGACAAACACAGAGCCCTGTTCACTATCCTCTCAGACACTGATACAGGGCCCTGTTCACTATTCTCTCAGACATTCACACAGGGCCCTGTTCACTATCCACTCAGACACTGACACAGGGCTCTGTTCACTATCGTCTCAGAGACCAACAGAAAGCCCTGTTCACTATTCTCTCAGACATTGACACAGGGTCCTGTTCACTATCATCTCACACACTGACACAGGGCCCTGTTCACTATTCTCTCAGACATTGACACAGAGCGCTGTTCACTATTCTCTCAGACACTGACACAGGGCCCTGTTCACTATCCTCACAGGCACAGACATAGGGCCCTGTTCACTATCCTCACAGACACAAACACAGAGCCCTGTTCACTATCCTCACAGACACAGACACAGGGCCCTGTTCACTATCCTCTCAGACACTGACACAGACCCTGTTCACTATCATCTCAGACACTGACACAGGGCCCTGTTCACTATCCTCTCAGACACTGACACAAGGCCCTGTTCACTATCTTCACAGACTCTGACACAGGCCCTGTTCACTCTCCTCTCAGACACTGACACAGACCCTGTGCACTATCCCCTCAGACAGTGACACAGGGCCCTGTTCACTATCCTCTCAGACACTTACACAGGGCCCTGTTCACTATCCTCTCAGACACTTACACAGGGCCCTGTTCACTATCGTTTCAGACACTGTGAAGGGATATTTTCTAGTCCTAGCCCCGGATCAGGTGTATTTCTCAGACGTTCACTTTAAACTAAAGTTCGAGGTAGCCGAATCCTAAAGACGCTTAATTGGATCTAAAGGTCCAGGCTATCTCTCCCTAAAGGAAAGGAACAACCCGGGAATGTTACCGCCCTCCAGATAAAGCTTTTAATAAGTTTAGCTAGACTGTAACGTCCCTGATATTATGATGGTCCGGAAAACTCCCTCAAAATTCTGTAACTCTTCACCAAAGAGTGTACAGAGATTGAGTTTGCGAGTTATTGATGCAGAAGTCTTATGTGAGAGAATTCTAAAAATATATAGAGATTTATTAAAATAACCAACATGCAATATACAGTTGGTGAATCAGTCAATCGCAATGTTAACAGTTCTAAAAAGAGAAAAAATACGATCTTATTATTAACAGGGAATTTTACTTTTAAATCTTAACTTCGCTACAGTATTACAGTTCTTAAAGTTTTCTATACAGGATATCCATCAATATGAAATACCTTTGATCCCCGAGGTACAAAGAGTTGGAGACCACAGAGCTGCCTCTGTAGCTGAGAATCGCTTTGCCCGATTAAAGCGAATCTGCTATCTCATTTGAAACTTCAATATTTATACCCTTTTTTCAGTTGTATTTCCTTTAAAGTTTTCCGCTGATGCAAGTTAATTATCCCTATTCATCTTTCTGCCGACCTCTGCAATTCTTACTGCCACATCAGCTTGTAACATTCCAGAATCTTGTCTCATCTCCAGGTGTTCTGAGGTTACCATATAAAACGGTGTGTAGGGCAGGTGTTCCTTATTTTATGTCATCTTTATGAGGGCAGATGTTCCTTATCTTATGTGTCATCTTTACAAAGTTTAAATTAAAACTCCTTAATCCAGTATGGACCATTGCTTTGTTTCCAAAAGGTCAGCCTGTCGGAGCCATGCACCTTCTGTTTCAATTAGGTTATTTATTCAGGGTCAACAACTGTCTTAACTCAATTACCAGAATTCTTTCACAGCTATTTCATGGATAGGTTTCTAAATTTCTAAACCCAGTTTGTCATGTTTTAATCAGGCCAGAATTCTTTCATAAGATAGTGTTATTTACTAAATAGGTTAAATGGCTTCTTCCTTCACAACTGACACAGGGTCCTGTTCACTTCCCTCTCAGGCACTGACACAAGGTCCCGTTCACTATCCTCTCAGACACTGACACAGGGTCCTGTTCACTTCCCTCTCAGACACTGACACAGGGTCCTGTTCACTATCCTCTCAGACACTGACACGGGGCCCTGTTCACTATCCTCTCAGACACTGACACGGGGTCCTGTTCACTATCCTCTCAGACACTGACACAGGGCCCTGTTCACTATCTTCTCAGACACTGACACAGGGTCCTGTTCACTATCCTCTCAGACACTGACACGGGGCCCTGTTCACTATCCCTCTCAGACACTGACACAGGGTCCTGTTCACTTCCCTCTCAGACACTGACACGGGGCCCTGTTCACTATCCTCTCAGACACTGACACAGGGCCCTGTCCACTATCCCTCTCAGACACTGACACGGGGCCCTGTTCACTATCCTCTCAGACACTGACACAGGGCCCTGTTCACTTCCCTCTCAGACACTGACACAGGGTCCTGTTCACTATCCTCTCAGACACTGACACGGGGCCCTGTTCACTATCCTCTCAGACACTGACACGGGGCCCTGTTCACTTCCCTCTCAGACACTTACACAAGGTCCTGTTCACTTCCCTCTCAGACATTGACACAAGGTCTGTTCACTATCCTCTCAGACACTGACACAGGGTCCTGTTCACTTCCCTCTCAGACACTGACACAGGGTCCTGTTCAATTCCCTCTCAGACACTGACACAGGGTCCTGTTCACTTCCCTCTCAGACACTGACACAGGGCCCTGTTCACTTCCCTCTCAGACACTGACACAAGGTCCAGTTCACTATCCTCTCAGACACTGACACAGGGCCCTGTTCACTTCCCTCTCAGACACTGACACAGGGTCCTGTTCACTTCCCTCTCAGACACTGACACAGGGCCCTGTTCACTTCCCTCTCAGACACTGACACAGGGTCCTGTTCACTTCCCTCTCAGACACTGACACAGACCCTGACACAGGGCCCTGTTCACTTCCCTCTCAGACACTGACACGGGGCCCTGTTCACTATCCTCTCAGACACTGACACAGGGCCCTGTTCACTTCCCTCTCAGACACTGACACAAGGTCCTGTTCACTATCCTCTCAGACACTGACACAAGGCCCTGTTCAATTCCCTCTCAGACACTGACACAAGGCCCTGTTCACTTCCCTCTCAGACACTGACACAGGGTCCTGTTCACTATCGCCTCAGACACTGACACAGGGTCCTGTTCACTATCCTCTCAGACACTGACACAGGGCCCTGTTCACTTCCCTCTCAGACATTGACACGGGGCCCTGTTCACTTCCCTCTCAGACACTGACACAGGGTCCTGTTCACTTACCTCTCAGACACTGACACAAGGCCCTGTTCACTATCCTCTCAGACACTGACACAGGGTCCTGTTCACTATCCTCTCAGACACTGACACAGGGTCCTGTTCACTTCCCTCTCAGACACTGACACAGGGTCCTGTTCACTTCCCTCTCAGACACTGACACAGGGTCCTGTTCACTTCCCTCTCAGACACTGACACAGGGTCCTGTTCACTTCCCTCTCAGACACTGACACGGGGTCCTGTTCACTTCCCTCTCAGACACTGACACGGGGTCCTGTTCACTTCCCTCTCAGACACTGACACGGGGTCCTGTTCACTTCCCTCTCAGACACTGACACAGGGCCCTGTTCACTTCCCTCTCAGACACTGACACAGGGTCCTGTTCACTTCCCTCTCAGACACTGACACAGGGTCCTGTTCACTTCCCTCTCAGACACTGACACAGGGTCCTCTTCACTATCCTCTCAGATACTGACACAGGGTCCTGTTCACTATCCTCTCAGACATTGACACAGGGTCCTGTTCACTTCCCTCTCAGACACTGACACGGGGTCCTGTTCACTTCCCTCTCAGACACTGACACAGGGTCCTGTTCACTTCCCTCTCGGACACTGACACAAGGCCCTGTTCACTTCCCTCTCAGACACTGACACAGGGCCCTGTTCACTTCCCTCTCAGACACTGACACAGGGTCCTGTTCACTTCCCTCTCAGACACTGACACAGGGTCCTGTTCACTATCCTCTCAGGCACTGACACAGGGTCCTGTTCACTATCCTCTCAGACACTGACATGGGGTCCTGTTCACTTCCCTCTCAGACACTGACACAAGGCCCTGTTCACTTCCCACTCAGACACTGACACAGGGTCCTGTACACTTCCCTCTCAGACACTGACACAGGGTCCTGCTCACTATCCTCTCAGACACTGACACAGGGTCCTGTTCACTATCCTCCCAGACACTGACACAGGGTCCTGTTCACTTCCCTCTCAGACACTGACACAGGGCCCTGTTCACTATCCTCTCAGGCACTGACACAGGGTCCTGTTCACTTCCCTCTCAGACACTGACACAGGGTCCTGTTCACTTCCCTCTCAGACACTGACACAGGGTCCTGTTCACTTCCCTCTCAGACACTGACACGGGGTCCTGTTCACTTCCCTCTCAGACACTGACACAGGGTCCGGTTCACTTCCCTCTCAGACACTGACACAGGGTCCTGTTCACTTCCCTCTCAGACACTGACACGGGGTCCTGTTCACTTCCCTCTCAGACACTGACACAGGGTCCTGTTCACTTCCCTCTCAGACACTGACACAGGGTCCTGTTCACTTCCCTCTCAGACATTGACACAGGGTCCTGTTCACTTCCCTCTCAGACACTGACACAAGGCCCTGTTCACTATCCTCTCAGACATTGACACATGGCCCTGTTCAATTCCTTCTCAGACACTGACACAGGGTCCTGTTCACTTCCCTCTCAGACATTGACACAGGGTCCTGTTCACTTCCCTCTCAGACACTGACACAAGGCCCTGTTCACTATCCTCTCAGACATTGACACAGGGCCCTGTTCACTTCCTTCTCAGACACTGACACAGGGCCCTGTTCACTTCCCTCTCAGACATTGACACGGGGACCTGTTCACTATCCTCTCAGACATTGACACAGGGTCCTGTTCACTTCCCTCTCAGACACTGACACGGGGCCCTGTTCACTATCCTCTCAGACACTGACACAGGGTCCTGTTCACTTCCCTCTCAGACACTGACACGGGGCCCTGTTCACTATCCTCTCAGACACTGACACAGGGTCCTGTTCACTTCCCTCTCAGACACTGACACAGGGTCCTGTTCACTATCCTCTCAGACACTGACACAGGTCCTGTTCACTTCCCTCTCAGACACTGACACAAGGCCCTGTTCACTTCCCTCTCAGACACTGACACAGGGTCCTGTTCACTTCCCTCTCAGACATTGACACAGGGTCCTGTTCACTATCCTCTCAGACACTGACACGGGGCCCTGTTCACTTCCCTCTCAGACACTGACACAGGGTCCTGTTCACTATCCTCTCAGACACTGACACAGGGTCCTGTTCACTTCCCTCTCAGAGACTGACACAGGGTCCTGTTCACTTCCCTCTCAGACACTGTCACGGGGCCCTGTTCACTTCCCTCTCAGACACTGACACAGGGTCCTGTTCACTATCCTCTCAGGCACTGACACAGGGTCCTGTTCACTATCCTCTCAGACACTGACATGGGGTCCTGTTCACTTCCCTCTCAGACACTGACACAAGGCCCTGTTCACTATCCTCTCAGACACTGACACAGGGTCCTGTTCACTTCCCTCTCAGACACTGACACAGGGTCCTGTTCACTTCCCTCTCAGACACTGACACAAGGCCCTGTTCACTTCCCTCTCAGAGACTGACACAGGGTCCTGTTCACTTCCCTCTCAGACACTGACACAGGGTCCTGTTCACTATCCTCTCAGACACTGACACAGGGTCCTGTTCACTATCCTCCCAGACACTGACACAGGGTCCTGTTCACTTCCCTCTCAGACACTGACACAGGGCCCTGTTCACTATCGTCTCAGGCACTGACACAGGGTCCTGTTCACTTCCCTCTCAGACACTGACACAGGGTCCTGTTCACTTCCCTCTCAGACACTGACACAGGGTCCTGTTCACTTCCCTCTCAGACACTGACACAGGGTCCTGTTCACTTCCCTCTCAGACACTGACACAGGGCCCTGTTCACTATCGTCTCAGGCACCGACACAGGGTCCTGTTCACTTCCCTCTCAGACACTGACACGGGGTCCTGTTCACTTCCCTCTCAGACACTGACACAGGGTCCTGTTCACTTCCCTCTCAGACACTGACACAGGGTCCTGTTCACTTCCCTCTCAGACACTGACACGGGGTCCTGTTCACTTCCCTCTCAGACACTGACACAGGGTCCTCTTCACTTCCCTCTCAGACACTGACACAGGCTCCTGTTCACTTCACTCTCAGACACTGACACAGGGTCCTGTTCACTTCCCTCTCAGACACTGACACAGGGTCCTGTTCACTATCCTCTCAGACACAGACACAGGGTCCTGTTCACTATCCTCTCAGACATTGACACAGGGCCCTGTTCACTTCACTCTCAGACACTGACACAGGGTCCTGTTCACTTCCCTCTCAGACACTGACACAGGGTCCTGTTCAATTCCCTCTCAGACACTGACACAGGGTCCTGTTCACTTCCCTCTCAGACACTGACACAGGGTCCTGTTCACTTCCCTCTCAGACACTGACACAGGGTCCTGCTCAATTCCCTCTCAGACACTGACACAGGGTCCTGTTCACTTCCCTCTCAGACACTGACACAGGGTCCTGTTCAATTCCCTCTCAGACACTGACACAGGGTCCTGATCACTTCCCTCTCAGACATTGACACAGGGTCCTGTTCACTTCCCTCTCAGACACTGACACAAGGCCCTGTTCACGATCCTCTCAGACATTGACACATGGCCCTGTTCAATTCCCTCTCAGACACTGACACAGGGTCCTGTTCACTTCCCTGTCAGACATTGACACAGGATCCTGTTCACTTCCCTCTCAGACACTGACACAAGGCCCTGTTCACTATCCTCTCAGACATTGACACAGGGTCCTGTTCAATTCCCTCTCAGACACTGACACGGGGCCCTGTTCACTTCCCTCTCAGACACTGACACAAGGCCCTGTTCATTTCCCTCTCAGACATTGACACGGGCCCCTGTTCACTATCCTCTCAGACATTGACACAGGGTCCTGTTCATTTCCCTCTCAGACATTGACACGGGGCCCTGTTCACTATCCTCTCAGACATTGACACAGGGTCCTGTTCACTTCCCTCTCAGACACTGACACAGGGTCCTGTTCACTTCCCTCTCAGACACTGACACAGGGTCCTGTTCACTTCCCTCTCAGACATTGACACAGGGTCCTGTTCACTTCCCTCTCAGACATTGACACAAGGCCCTGTTCACTTCCCTCTCACACACTGACACAAGGCCCTGTTCACTATCCTCTCAGACATTGACACAGGGTCCTGTTCAATTCCCTCTCAGACACTGACAAAAGGCCCTGTTCACTTCCCTCTGAGACACTGACACAGGGCCCTGTTCACTTCCCTCTCAGACATTGACACGGGGCCCTGTTCACTATCCTCTCAGACATTGACACAGGGTCCTGTGCACTTCCCTCTCAGACACTGACACGGAGCCCTGTTCACTATCCTCTCAGACACTGACACAGGGTCCTGTTCACTTCCCTCTCAGACAGTGACACGGGGCCCTGTTCACTATCCTCTCAGACACTGACACAGGGCCCTGTTCAATTCCCTCTCAGACACTGACACAAGGCCCTGTTCACTCTCCTCTCAGACACTGACACAGGGTCCTGTTCACTTCCCTCTCAGACATTGACACAGGGTCCTGTTCACTATCCTCTCAGACATTGACACGGGGCCCTGTTCACTACCCTCTCAGACACTGACACAGGGCCCTGTTCACTTCCCTCTCAGACATTGACACGGGGCCCTGTTCACTATCCTCTCAGACATTGACACAGGGTCCTGTTCACTTCCCTCTCAGACACTGACACGGGCCCCTGTTCACTATCCTCTCAGACATTGACACAGGGTCCTGTTCACTTCCCTCTCAGACACTGACACAGGGTCCTGTTCACTATCCTCTCAGACACTGACACAGGGTCCTGTTCACTTCCCTCTCAGACACTGACACAAGGCCCTGTTCACTATCCTCTCAGACACTGACACAGGGTCCTGTTCACTTCCCTCTCAGACATTGACACAGGGTCCTGTTCACTATCCTCTCAGACACTGACACAGGGCTCTGTTCACTTCCCTCTCAGACATTGACACGGGGCCCTGTTCACTATCCTCTCAGACATTGACACAGGGTCCTGTTCAATTCCCTCTCAGACACTGACACAAGGCCCTGTTCACTATCCTCTCAGACATTGACACAGGGTCCTGTTCACTATCCTCTCAGGCACTGACACAGGGTCCTGTTCACTATCCTCTCAGACACTGACACAGGGTCCTGTTCACTTCCCTCTCAGACACTGTCACGGGGCCCTGTTCACTTCCCTCTCAGACACTGACACAGGGTCCTGTTCACTATCCTCTCAGGCACTGACACAGGGTCCTGTTCACTATCCTCTCAGACACTGACATGGGGTCCTGTTCACTTCCCTCTCAGACACTGACACAAGGCCCTGTTCACTATCCTCTCAGACACTGACACAGGGTCCTGTTCACTTCCCTCTCAGACACTGACACAGGGTCCTGTTCACTTCCCTCTCAGACACTGACACAAGGCCCTGTTCACTTCCCTCTCAGAGACTGACACAGGGTCCTGTTCACTTCCCTCTCAGACACTGACACAGGGTCCTGTTCACTATCCTCTCAGACACTGACACAGGGTCCTGTTCACTATCCTCCCAGACACTGACACAGGGTCCTGTTCACTTCCCTCTCAGACACTGACACAGGGCCCTGTTCACTATCGTCTCAGGCACTGACACAGGGTCCTGTTCACTTCCCTCTCAGACACTGACACAGGGTCCTGTTCACTTCCCTCTCAGACACTGACACAGGGTCCTGTTCACTTCCCTCTCAGACACTGACACAGGGTCCTGTTCACTTCCCTCTCAGACACTGACACAGGGCCCTGTTCACTATCGTCTCAGGCACCGACACAGGGTCCTGTTCACTTCCCTCTCAGACACTGACACGGGGTCCTGTTCACTTCCCTCTCAGACACTGACACAGGGTCCTGTTCACTTCCCTCTCAGACACTGACACAGGGTCCTGTTCACTTCCCTCTCAGACACTGACACGGGGTCCTGTTCACTTCCCTCTCAGACACTGACACAGGGTCCTCTTCACTTCCCTCTCAGACACTGACACAGGCTCCTGTTCACTTCACTCTCAGACACTGACACAGGGTCCTGTTCACTTCCCTCTCAGACACTGACACAGGGTCCTGTTCACTATCCTCTCAGACACAGACACAGGGTCCTGTTCACTATCCTCTCAGACATTGACACAGGGCCCTGTTCACTTCACTCTCAGACACTGACACAGGGTCCTGTTCACTTCCCTCTCAGACACTGACACAGGGTCCTGTTCAATTCCCTCTCAGACACTGACACAGGGTCCTGTTCACTTCCCTCTCAGACACTGACACAGGGTCCTGTTCACTTCCCTCTCAGACACTGACACAGGGTCCTGCTCAATTCCCTCTCAGACACTGACACAGGGTCCTGTTCACTTCCCTCTCAGACACTGACACAGGGTCCTGTTCAATTCCCTCTCAGACACTGACACAGGGTCCTGATCACTTCCCTCTCAGACATTGACACAGGGTCCTGTTCACTTCCCTCTCAGACACTGACACAAGGCCCTGTTCACGATCCTCTCAGACATTGACACATGGCCCTGTTCAATTCCCTCTCAGACACTGACACAGGGTCCTGTTCACTTCCCTGTCAGACATTGACACAGGATCCTGTTCACTTCCCTCTCAGACACTGACACAAGGCCCTGTTCACTATCCTCTCAGACATTGACACAGGGTCCTGTTCAATTCCCTCTCAGACACTGACACGGGGCCCTGTTCACTTCCCTCTCAGACACTGACACAAGGCCCTGTTCATTTCCCTCTCAGACATTGACACGGGCCCCTGTTCACTATCCTCTCAGACATTGACACAGGGTCCTGTTCATTTCCCTCTCAGACATTGACACGGGGCCCTGTTCACTATCCTCTCAGACATTGACACAGGGTCCTGTTCACTTCCCTCTCAGACACTGACACAGGGTCCTGTTCACTTCCCTCTCAGACACTGACACAGGGTCCTGTTCACTTCCCTCTCAGACATTGACACAGGGTCCTGTTCACTTCCCTCTCAGACATTGACACAAGGCCCTGTTCACTTCCCTCTCACACACTGACACAAGGCCCTGTTCACTATCCTCTCAGACATTGACACAGGGTCCTGTTCAATTCCCTCTCAGACACTGACAAAAGGCCCTGTTCACTTCCCTCTGAGACACTGACACAGGGCCCTGTTCACTTCCCTCTCAGACATTGACACGGGGCCCTGTTCACTATCCTCTCAGACATTGACACAGGGTCCTGTGCACTTCCCTCTCAGACACTGACACGGAGCCCTGTTCACTATCCTCTCAGACACTGACACAGGGTCCTGTTCACTTCCCTCTCAGACAGTGACACGGGGCCCTGTTCACTATCCTCTCAGACACTGACACAGGGCCCTGTTCAATTCCCTCTCAGACACTGACACAAGGCCCTGTTCACTCTCCTCTCAGACACTGACACAGGGTCCTGTTCACTTCCCTCTCAGACATTGACACAGGGTCCTGTTCACTATCCTCTCAGACATTGACACGGGGCCCTGTTCACTACCCTCTCAGACACTGACACAGGGCCCTGTTCACTTCCCTCTCAGACATTGACACGGGGCCCTGTTCACTATCCTCTCAGACATTGACACAGGGTCCTGTTCACTTCCCTCTCAGACACTGACACGGGCCCCTGTTCACTATCCTCTCAGACATTGACACAGGGTCCTGTTCACTTCCCTCTCAGACACTGACACAGGGTCCTGTTCACTATCCTCTCAGACACTGACACAGGGTCCTGTTCACTTCCCTCTCAGACACTGACACAAGGCCCTGTTCACTATCCTCTCAGACACTGACACAGGGTCCTGTTCACTTCCCTCTCAGACATTGACACAGGGTCCTGTTCACTATCCTCTCAGACACTGACACAGGGCTCTGTTCACTTCCCTCTCAGACATTGACACGGGGCCCTGTTCACTATCCTCTCAGACATTGACACAGGGTCCTGTTCAATTCCCTCTCAGACACTGACACAAGGCCCTGTTCACTATCCTCTCAGACATTGACACAGGGTCCTGTTCACTATCCTCTCAGACATTGATACAGGGTCCTGTTCACTTCCCTCTCAGACACTGACACGGGGCCCTGTTCACTATCCTCTCAGACATTGACACAGGCTCCTGTTCACTTCCCTCTCAGACATTGACACGGTGCCCTGTTCACTATCCTCTCAGACACTGACACAGGGTCCTGTTCACTTCCCTCTCAGACACTGACACAGGGTCCTGTTCACTTCCCTCTCAGACACTGACACAGGGTCCTGTTCACTTCCCTCTCAGACACTGACACAGGGTCCTGTTCAATTCCCTCTCAGACACTGACGCAAGGCCCTGTTCACTATCCCTCTCAGACACTGACACAGGGTCCTGTTCACTTCCCTCTCAGACACTGACACAGGGCCCTGTTCACTATCCCTCTCAGACACTGACACAGGGTCCTGTTCACTATCCCTCTCAGACACTGACACGGGGCCCTGTTCAATTCCCTCTCAGACACTGACACAAGGCCCTGTTCACTTCCCTCTCAGACACTGACAAAAGGCCCTGTTCACTATCCTCTCAGACATTGACACGGTCCTGTTCAATTCCCTCTCAGACACTGACACGGGGCCCTGTTCACTATCCTCTCAGACATTGACACAGGGTCCTGTTCACTTCCCTCTCAGACACTGACACGGGGCCCTGTTCACTATCCTCTCAGACACTGACACGGGGCCCTGTTCACTTCCCTCTCAGACACTGACACAGGGTCCTGTTCACTATCCTCTCAGACATTGACACAGGGTCCTGTTCACTTCCCTCTCAGACACTGACACAGGGTCCTGTTCACTATCCTCTCAGGCACTGACACAGGGTCCTGTTCACTTCCCTCTCAGACACTGACACAAGGCCCTGTTCACTATCCTCTCAGACACTGACACAGGGTCCTGTTCACTTCCCTCTCAGACATTAACACAGGGTCCTGTTCACTATCCTCTCAGACACTGACACAGGGCCCTGTTCACTTCCCTCTCAGACATTGACACGGGGCCCTGTTCACTATCCTCTCAGACATTGACATAGGGTCCTGTTCAATTCCCTCTCAGACACTGACACAAGGCCCTGTTCACTATCCTCTCAGACATTGACACAGGGTCCTGTTCACTTCCCTCTCAGACACTGACACGGGGCCCTGTTCACTATCCTCTCAGACATTGACACAGGGTCCTGTTCACTTCCCTCTCAGACATTGACACGTGGCCCTGTTCACTATCCTCTCAGACACTGACACAGGGTCCTGTTCACTTCCCTCTCAGACACTGACACAGGGTCCTGTTCACTTCCCTCTCAGACACTGACACAGGGTCCTGTTCAATTCCCTCTCAGACACTGACACAAGGCCCTGTTCACTATCCCTCTCAGACACTGACACAGGGTCCTGTTCACTTCCCTCTCAGACACTGACACAGGGCCCTGTTCACTATCCCTCTCAGACACTGACACAGGGTCCTGTTCACTATCCCTCTCAGACACTGACACGGGGCCCTGTTCACTTCCCTCTCAGACACTGACACGGGGTCCTGTTCACTTCCCTCTCAGACCCTGACACAAGGCCCTGTTCACTTCCCTCTCAGACACTGACACAGGGTCCTGTTCACTATCCCTCTCAGACACTGACACAGGGCCCTGTTCAATTCCCTCTCAGACACTGACATGGGGCCCTGTTCACTATCCTCTCAGACATTGACACAGGGTCCTGTTCAATTCCCTCTCAGACACTGACACGGGGCCCTGTTCACTATCCTCTCAGACACTGACACAGGGTCCTGTTCAATCCCCTCTCAGACACTGACACAAGGCCCTGTTCACTTCCCTCTCAGACACTGACACAGGGTCCTGTTCACTATCCTCCCAGACACTGACACAGGGTCCTGTTCACTTCCCTCTCAGACACTGACACAGGGCCCTGTTCACTATCTTCTCAGGCACTGACACAGGGTCCTGTTCACTTCCCTCTCAGACACTGACACAGGGTCCTGTTCAATTCCCTATCAGACACTGACACAGGGTCCTGTTCAATTCCCTCTCAGAAACTGACACAGGGTCCTGTTCACTTCCCTCTCAGACACTGACACAGGGTCCTGTTCACTATCCTCTCAGACACTGACACAGGGTCCTGTTCACTATCCTCTCAGACACTGACACAGGGTCCTGTTCACTTCCCTCTCAGACATTGACACGGGGCCCTGTTCACTTCCCTCTCAGACACTGACACAGGGTCCTGTTCACTTCCCTCTCAGACACTGACACAATGCCCTGTTCACTTCCCTCTCAGACATTGACACAGGGTCCTGTTCACTTCCCTCTCAGACATTTACACGGTGCCCTGTTCACTATCCTCTCAGACACTGACACAGGGTCCTGTTCACTTCCCTCTCAGACACTGACACAGGTTCCTGTTCACTTCCCTCTCAGACACTGACACAGGGTCCTGTTCACTTCCCTCTCAGACACTGACACACGGTCCTGTTCACTTCCCTCTCAGACACTGACACAGGGTCCTGTTCACTATCCTCTCAGACACTGACACAGGGCCCTGTTCACTTCCCTCTCAGACACTGACACAGGTTCCTGTTAACTTCCCTCTCAGGCACTGACACGGGGTCCTGTTCACTTCCCTCTCAGACACCGACACAGGGTCCTGTTCACTTCCCACTCAGACACTGACACGGGGCCCTGTTCACTTCCCTCTCAGACACTGATACAGGGTCCTGTTCACTTCCCTCTCAGGCACTGACACAGGGTCCTGTTCACTTCCCTCGCAGGCACTGACACGGGGTCCTGTTCACTTCCCTCTCAGACACTGACACAGGGTCCTGTTCACTTCCCTCTCAGACACTGACACAGGGTCCTGTTCACTTCCCTCTCAGACACTGACACAGGGTCCTGTTCAATTCCCTCTCAGACACTGACACAAGGTCCTGTTCACTTCCCTCTCAGACACTGACACAGGGTCCTGTTCACTTCCCTCTCAGACACTGACACAGGGTCCTGTTCACTTCCCTCTCAGACACTGACACAGGGTCCTGTTCACTTCCCTCTCAGACACTGACACAGGGTCCTGTTCACTATCCTCTCAGACACTGACACAGGGTCCTGTTCACTATCCTCTCAGACATTGACACAGGGTCCTGTTCACTTCCCTCTCAGACACTGACACAGGGTCCTGTTCACTTCCCTCTCAGACACTGACACAGGGTCCTGTTCACTTCCCTCTCAGACACTGACACAAGGCCCTGTTCACTTCCCTCTCAGACACTGACACAGGGCCCTGTTCACTTCCCTCTCAGACACTGACACAGGGTCCTGTTCACTTCCCTCTCAGACACTGACACAGGGTCCTGTTCACTTCCCTCTCAGACACTGACACAGGGTCCTGTTCACTTCCCTCTCAGACACTGACACAGGGTCCTGTTCACTTCCCTCTCAGGCACTGACACGGGGCCCTGTTCACTTCCCTCTCAGACACTGACACAGGGTCCTGTTCACTATCCTCTCAGGCACTGACACAGGGTCCTGTTCACTATCCTCTCAGACACTGACACAGGGTCCTGTTCACTTCCCTCTCAGACACTGACACAGGGTGCTGTACACTTCCCTCTCAGACACTGACACAGGGTCCTGTTCACTTCCCTCTCAGACACTGACACAGGGTCCTGTTCACTTCCCTCTCAGACACTGACACGGGGTCCTGTTATCTTCCCTCTCAGACACTGACACAGGGTCCTGTTCACTTCCCTCTCAGACACTGACACGGGGCCCTGTTCACTATCCTCTCAGACATTGACACAGGGTCCTGTTCGCTTCCCTCTCAGACACTGACACAGGGTCCTGTTCACTATCCTCTCAGGCACTGACACAGGGTCCTGTTCACTTCCCTCTCAGACACTGACACAAGGCCCTGTTCACTATCCTCTCAGACACTGACACAGGGTCCTGTTCACTTCCCTCTCAGACATTGACACAGGGTCCTGTTCACTATCCTCTCAGACACTGACACAGGGCCCTGTTCACTTCCCTCTCAGACATTGACACGGGGCCCTGTTCACTATCCTCTCAGACATTGACATAGGGTCCTGTTCAATTCCCTCTCAGACACTGACACAAGGCCCTGTTCACTATCCTCTCAGACATTGACACAGGGTCCTGTTCACTATCCTCTCAGACATTGACACAGGGTCCTGTTCACTTCCCTCTCAGACACTGACACGGGGCCCTGTTCACTATCCTCTCAGACATTGACACAGGGTCCTGTTCACTTCCCTCTCAGACATTGACACGGGGCCCTGTTCACTATCCTCTCAGACACTGACACAGGGTCCTGTTCACTTCCCTCTCAGACACTGACACAGGGTCCTGTTCAATTCCCTCTCAGACACTGACACAAGGCCCTGTTCACTTCCCTCTCAGACACTGACACAGGGCCCTGTTCACTATCCCTCTCAGACACTGACACAGGGTCCTGTTCACTATCCCTCTCAGACACTGACACGGGGCCCTGTTCACTTCCCTCTCAGACACTGACACGGGGTCCTGTTCACTTCCCTCTCAGACACTGACACAGGGTCCTGTTCACTATCCCTCTCAGACACTGACACAGGGTCTTGTTCACTTCCCTCTGAGACACTGACACAGGGCCCTGTTCACTTCCCTCTCAGACATTGACACGGGGCCCTGTTCACTATCCTCTCAGACATTGACACAGGGTCCTGTTCAATTCCCTCTCAGACAGTGACACGGGGCCCTGTTCACTATCCTCTCAGACACTGACACAGGGCCCTGTTCACTTCCCTCTCAGACATTGACACGGGGCCCTGTTCACTATCCTCTCAGACATTGACACAGGGTCCTGTTCAATTCCCTCTCAGACACTGACACGGAGCCCTGTTCACTATCCTCTCAGACACTGACACAGGGTCCTGTTCACTTCCCTCTCAGACAGTGACACGGGGCCCTGTTCACTATCCTCTCAGACACTGACACAGGGCCCTGTTCAATTCCCTCTCAGACACTGACACAAGGCCCTGTTCACTCTCCTCTCAGACACTGACACAGGGTCCTGTTCACTTCCCTCTCAGACATTGACACAGGGTCCTGTTCACTATCCTCTCAGACATTGACACGGGGCCCTGTTCACTACCCTCTCAGACACTGACACAGGGCCCTGTTCACTTCCCTCTCAGACATTGACACGGGGCCCTGTTCACTATCCTCTCAGACATTGACACAGGGTCCTGTTCACTTCCCTCTCAGACACTGACACGGGCCCCTGTTCACTATCCTCTCAGACATTGACACAGGGTCCTGTTCACTTCCCTCTCAGACACTGACACAGGGTCCTGTTCACTATCCTCTCAGACACTGACACAGGGTCCTGTTCACTTCCCTCTCAGACATTGACACAGGGTCCTGTTCACTATCCTCTCAGACACTGACACAGGGCTCTGTTCACTTCCCTCTCAGACATTGACACGGGGCCCTGTTCACTATCCTCTCAGACATTGACACAGGGTCCTGTTCAATTCCCTCTCAGACACTGACACAAGGCCCTGTTCACTATCCTCTCAGACATTGACACAGGGTCCTGTTCACTATCCTCTCAGACATTGATACAGGGTCCTGTTCACTTCCCTCTCAGACACTGACACGGGGCCCTGTTCACTATCCTCTCAGACATTGACACAGGCTCCTGTTCACTTCCCTCTCAGACATTGACACGGTGCCCTGTTCACTATCCTCTCAGACACTGACACAGGGTCCTGTTCACTTCCCTCTCAGACACTGACACAGGGTCCTGTTCACTTCCCTCTCAGACACTGACACAGGGTCCTGTTCACTTCCCTCTCAGACACTGACACAGGGTCCTGTTCAATTCCCTCTCAGACACTGACGCAAGGCCCTGTTCACTATCCCTCTCAGACACTGACACAGGGTCCTGTTCACTTCCCTCTCAGACACTGACACAGGGCCCTGTTCACTATCCCTCTCAGACACTGACACAGGGTCCTGTTCACTATCCCTCTCAGACACTGACACGGGGCCCTGTTCAATTCCCTCTCAGACACTGACACAAGGCCCTGTTCACTTCCCTCTCAGACACTGACAAAAGGCCCTGTTCACTATCCTCTCAGACATTGACATGGTCCTGTTCAATTCCCTCTCAGACACTGACACGGGGCCCAGTTCACTATCCTCTCAGACATTGACACAGGGTCCTGTTCACTTCCCTCTCAGACACTGACACGGGGCCCTGTTCACTATCCTCTCAGACACTGACACGGGGCCCTGTTCACTTCCCTCTCAGACACTGACACAGGGTCCTGTTCACTATCCTCTCAGACATTGACACAGGGTCCTGTTCACTTCCCTCTCAGACACTGACACAGGGTCCTGTTCACTATCCTCTCAGGCACTGACACAGGGTCCTGTTCACTTCCCTCTCAGACACTGACACAAGGCCCTGTTCACTATCCTCTCAGACACTGACACAGGGTCCTGTTCACTTCCCTCTCAGACATTGACACAGGGTCCTGTTCACTATCCTCTCAGACACTGACACAGGGCCCTGTTCACTTCCCTCTCAGACATTGACACGGGGCCCTGTTCACTATCCTCTCAGACATTGACATAGGGTCCTGTTCAATTCCCTCTCAGACACTGACACAAGGCCCTGTTCACTATCCTCTCAGACATTGACACAGGGTCCTGTTCACTTCCCTCTCAGACACTGACACGGGGCCCTGTTCACTATCCTCTCAGACATTGACACAGGGTCCTGTTCACTTCCCTCTCAGACATTGACACGTGGCCCTGTTCACTATCCTCTCAGACACTGACACAGGGTCCTGTTCACTTCCCTCTCAGACACTGACACAGGGTCCTGTTCACTTCCCTCTCAGACACTGACACAGGGTCCTGTTCAATTCCCTCTCAGACACTGACACAAGGCCCTGTTCACTATCCCTCTCAGACACTGACACAGGGTCCTGTTCACTTCCCTCTCAGACACTGACACAGGGCCCTGTTCACTATCCCTCTCAGACACTGACACAGGGTCCTGTTCACTATCCCTCTCAGACACTGACACGGGGCCCTGTTCACTTCCCTCTCAGACACTGACACGGGGTCCTGTTCACTTCCCTCTCAGACCCTGACACAAGGCCCTGTTCACTTCCCTCTCAGACACTGACACAGGGTCCTGTTCACTATCCCTCTCAGACACTGACACAGGGCCCTGTTCAATTCCCTCTCAGACACTGACATGGGGCCCTGTTCACTATCCTCTCAGACATTGACACAGGGTCCTGTTCAATTCCCTCTCAGACACTGACACGGGGCCCTGTTCACTATCCTCTCAGACACTGACACAGGGTCCTGTTCAATCCCCTCTCAGACACTGACACAAGGCCCTGTTCACTTCCCTCTCAGACACTGACACAAGGCCCTGTTCACTATCCTCTCAGACATTGACACGGTCCTGTTCAATTCCCTCTCAGACACTGACACGGGGCCCTGTTCACTATCCTCTCAGACATTGACACAGGGTCCTGTTCACTTCCCTCTCAGACACTGACACGGGGCCCTGTTCACTATCCTCTCAGACACTGACACGGGGCCCTGTTCACTGTCCTCTCAGACATTGACACAGGGTCCTGTTCACTTCCCTCTCAGACACTGACACAAGGCCCTGTTCACTATCCTCTCAGACACTGACACGGGGCCCTGTTCACTTCCCTCTCAGACACTGACACAAGGCCCTGTTCACTATCCTCTCAGACACTGACACAGGGTCCTGTTCACTATCCTCTCAGACACTGACACAGGGTCCTGTTCACTATCCTCTCAGACACTGACACAGGGTCCTGTTCACTTCCCTCTCAGACATTGACACGGGGCCCTGTTCACTTCCCTCTCAGACACTGACACAGGGTCCTGTTCACTTCCCTCTCAGACACTGACACAATGCCCTGTTCACTTCCCTCTCAGACATTGACACAGGGTCCTGTTCACTTCCCTCTCAGACATTTACACGGTGCCCTGTTCACTATCCTCTCAGACACTGACACAGGGTCCTGTTCACTTCCCTCTCAGACACTGACACAGGTTCCTGTTCACTTCCCTCTCAGACACTGACACAGGGTCCTGTTCACTTCCCTCTCAGACACTGACACACGGTCCTGTTCACTTCCCTCTCAGACACTGACACAGGGTCCTGTTCACTATCCTCTCAGACACTGACACAGGGCCCTGTTCACTTCCCTCTCAGACACTGACACAGGTTCCTGTTAACTTCCCTCTCAGGCACTGACACGGGGTCCTGTTCACTTCCCTCTCAGACACCGACACAGGGTCCTGTTCACTTCCCACTCAGACACTGACACGGGGCCCTGTTCACTTCCCTCTCAGACACTGATACAGGGTCCTGTTCACTTCCCTCTCAGGCACTGACACAGGGTCCTGTTCACTTCCCTCGCAGGCACTGACACGGGGTCCTGTTCACTTCCCTCTCAGACACTGACACAGGGTCCTGTTCACTTCCCTCTCAGACACTGACACAGGGTCCTGTTCACTTCCCTCTCAGACACTGACACAGGGTCCTGTTCAATTCCCTCTCAGACACTGACACAAGGTCCTGTTCACTTCCCTCTCAGACACTGACACAGGGTCCTGTTCACTTCCCTCTCAGACACTGACACAGGGTCCTGTTCACTTCCCTCTCAGACACTGACACAGGGTCCTGTTCACTTCCCTCTCAGACACTGACACAGGGTCCTGTTCACTATCCTCTCAGACACTGACACAGGGTCCTGTTCACTATCCTCTCAGACATTGACACAGGGTCCTGTTCACTTCCCTCTCAGACACTGACACAGGGTCCTGTTCACTTCCCTCTCAGACACTGACACAGGGTCCTGTTCACTTCCCTCTCAGACACTGACACAAGGCCCTGTTCACTTCCCTCTCAGACACTGACACAGGGCCCTGTTCACTTCCCTCTCAGACACTGACACAGGGTCCTGTTCACTTCCCTCTCAGACACTGACACAGGGTCCTGTTCACTTCCCTCTCAGACACTGACACAGGGTCCTGTTCACTTCCCTCTCAGACACTGACACAGGGTCCTGTTCACTTCCCTCTCAGGCACTGACACGGGGCCCTGTTCACTTCCCTCTCAGACACTGACATAGGGTCCTGTTCACTATCCTCTCAGGCACTGACACAGGGTCCTGTTCACTATCCTCTCAGACACTGACACAGGGTCCTGTTCACTTCCCTCTCAGACACTGACACAGGGTGCTGTACACTTCCCTCTCAGACACTGACACAGCGTCCTGTTCACTTCCCTCTCAGACACTGACACAGGGTCCTGTTCACTTCCCTCTCAGACACTGACACGGGGTCCTGTTCACTTCCCTCTCAGACACTGACACAGGGTCCTGTTCACTTCCCTCTCAGACACTGACACGGGGCCCTGTTCACTATCCTCTCAGACATTGACACAGGGTCCTGTTCACTTCCCTCTCAGACACTGACACAGGGTCCTGTTCACTATCCTCTCAGGCACTGACACAGGGTCCTGTTCACTTCCCTCTCAGACACTGACACAAGGCCCTGTTCACTATCCTCTCAGACACTGACACAGGGTCCTGTTCACTTCCCTCTCAGACATTGACACAGGGTCCTGTTCACTATCCTCTCAGACACTGACACAGGGCCCTGTTCACTTCCCTCTCAGACATTGACACGGGGCCCTGTTCAGTATCCTCTCAGACATTGACATAGGGTCCTGTTCAATTCCCTCTCAGACACTGACACAAGGCCCTGTTCACTATCCTCTCAGACATTGACACAGGGTCCTGTTCACTATCCTCTCAGACATTGACACAGGGTCCTGTTCACTTCCCTCTCAGACACTGACACGGGGCCCTGTTCACTATCCTCTCAGACATTGACACAGGGTCCTGTTCACTTCCCTCTCAGACATTGACACGGGGCCCTGTTCACTATCCTCTCAGACACTGACACAGGGTCCTGTTCACTTCCCTCTCAGACACTGACACAGGGTCCTGTTCACTTCCCTCTCAGACACTGACACAGGGTCCTGTTCACTTCCCTCTCAGACACTGACACGGGGCCCTGTTCACTATCCTCTCAGACATTGACACGGGGCCCTGTTCACTTCCCTCTCAGACACTGACACGGGGTCCTGTTCACTTCCCTCTCAGACACTGACACAGGGTCCTGTTCACTATCCCTCTCAGACACTGACACAGGGTCTTGTTCACTTCCCTCTCAGACACTGACACAGGGCCCTGTTCACTTCTCTCTCAGACACTGACACAGGGTCCTGTTCACTTCCCTCTCAGACACTGACACGGGGCCCTGTTCACTTCCCTCTCAGACACTGACACAGGGTCCTGTTCACTTCCCTCTCAGACACTGACACAGGGTCCTGTTCAATTCCCTCTCAGACACTGACACAAGGCCCTGTTCACTATCCCTCTCAGACACTGACACAGGGTCCTGTTCACTTCCCTCTCAGACACTGACACAGGGCCCTGTTCACTATCCCTCTCAGACACTGACACGGGGCCCTGTTCACTTCCCTCTCAGACACTGACACGGGGTCCTGTTCACTTCCCTCTCAGACACTGACACAGGGTCCTGTTCACTATCCCTCTCAGACACTGACACAGGGTCCTGTTCACTTCCCTCTCAGACACTGACACAGGGCCCTGTTCACTATCCCTCTCAGACACTGACACAGGGTCCTGTTCACTTCCCTCTCAGACACTGACACGGGGTCCTGTTCACTTCCCTCTCAGACACTGACACGGGGCCCTGTTCACTTCCCTCTCAGACACTGACACGGGGCCCTGTTCACTATCCTCTCAGACATTGACACAGGGTCCTGTTCACTTCCCTCTCAGACACTGACACAGGGTCCTGTTCACTTCCCTCTCAGACACTGACACAAGGCCCTGTTCACTATCCTCTCAGACACTGACACAGGGTCCTGTTCACTTCCCTCTCAGACACTGACACGGGGCCCTGTTCACTTCCCTCTCAGACACTGACACGGGGCCCTGTTCACTTCCCTCTCAGACACTGACACGGGGTCCTGTTCACTTCCCTCTCAGACACTGACACGGGGCCCTGTTCACTTCCCTCTCAGACACTGACACGGGGCCCTGTTCACTTCCCTCTCAGACACTGACACGGGGCCCTGTTCACTTCCCTCTCAGACACTGACACAGGGTCCTGTTCACTTCCCTCTCAGACACTGACACAGGGCCCTGTTCACTTCCCTCTCAGACACTGACACAGGGTCCTGTTCACTATCCCTCTCAGACACTGACACAGGGCCCTGTTCACTTCCCTCTCAGACACTGACACAGGGCCCTGTTCACTATCCCTCTCAGACACTGACACGGGGTCCTGTTCACTTCCCTCTCAGACACTGACACAGGGTCCTGTTCACTATCCCTCTCAGACACTGACACAGGGCCCTGTTCAATTCCCTCTCAGACACTGACACGGGGCCCTGTTCACTATCCTCTCAGACATTGACACAGGGTCCTGTTCAATTCCCTCTCAGACACTGACACGGGGCCCTGTTCACTATCCTCTCAGACACTGACACAGGGTCCTGTTCAATCCCCTCTCAGACACTGACACAAGGCCCTGTTCACTTCCCTCTCAGACACTGACACAAGGCCCTGTTCACTATCCTCTCAGACATTGACACGGTCCTGTTCAATTCCCTCTCAGACACTGACACGGGGCCCTGTTCACTATCCTCTCAGACATTGACACAGGGTCCTGTTCACTTCCCTCTCAGACACTGACACGGGGCCCTGTTCACTATCCTCTCAGACACTGACACGGGGCCCTGTTCACTGTCCTCTCAGACATTGACACAGGGTCCTGTTCACTTCCCTCTCAGACACTGACACAAGGCCCTGTTCACTATCCTCTCAGACACTGACACAGGGTCCTGTTCAATTCCCTATCAGACACTGACACAGGGTCCTGTTCAATTCCCTCTCAGACACTGAAACAGGGTCCTGTTCACTTCCCTCTCAGACACTGACACAGGGTCCTGTTCACTATCCTCTCAGACACTGACACAGGGTCCTGTTCACTATCCTCTCAGACACTGACACAGGGTCCTGTTCACTTCCCTCTCAGACATTGACACGGGGCCCTGTTCACTTCCCTCTCAGACACTGACACAGGGTCCTGTTCACTTCCCTCTCAGACACTGACACAATGCCCTGTTCACTTCCCTCTCAGACACTGACACAAGGCCCTGTTCACTATCCTCTCAGACACTGACACAGGGCCCTGTTCACTTCCCTCTCAGACACTGACACAGGGTCCTGTTCACTTCCCTCTCAGACACTGACACAGGGTCCTGTTCACTATCCTCTCAGACACTGACACAGGGCCCTGTTCACTTCCCTCTCAGACACTGACACAGGGTCCTGTTCACTTCCCTCTCAGACACTGACACGGGGCCCTGTACACTATCATAGAGTCATAGAGTCATAGAGTCATAGAGTTTTACAGCACAGAAAGAGGCCCTTCGGCCCATCGTGTCTGCGCCGCCCATCCATCCCTGTCCAGTCTAATCCCATTTTCCAGCATTTGGTCCATAGCCTTGTATGCAATGGCATTTCAAGTGCTCATCCAAATGCTTCTTGAATGTTGTGAGGGTTCCTGCCTCCACCACCCTTTCAGGCATTCAGTTCCACATTCCAACCACCCTCTGGATGAAAAAGTTCCCCCTCAAATCCCCTCTAAATCTCCTGCCCCTTACCCTGAATCTATGCCCCCTTGTTATTGACCCCCCCACTAAGGGGAAAAGTTCCTCTTTATCTACCCTATCTATGCCCCTCATTATTTTGTACACCTCAATCATGTCCCCCCTCAGCCTTCTCTGCTCCAAGGAAAACAACTCCAGCCTGTCCAGCCTCTCTTCATAGCTGAGGCGCTCCATCCCAGGTAACATCCTGGTGAATCTTCTCTGCACCCTCTCCAAAGCAATCACATCCTTCCTATAGTGAGGCGACCAGAACTGCACACAGTACTCCAGCTGTGGCCTCACCAGCGTTTTGTACAGCTCCATCATAACCTCCCTGCTCTTATATTCTATGCCTCGGCTAATGAAGGCAAGTATCCCATATGCCTTTTTAACCACCTTATCGACCTGCTCCGCTGCCTTCAGGGATCTATGTACATGTACACCAAGGTCCCTCTGACCCTCTGTACTTCCTAGGGTCCTACCACTCATTGTGTATTCCCTTGCCTTATTTGTCCGTCCAAAATGCATCACCTCGCACTTTTCAGGGTTAAATTCCATTTGCCACTTTTCCGCCCATCTGACCAACCCGTTTATATCGTCCTGTAGCCGAAGGCTTTCCTCCTCGCAATTTACCACCCCACCAATTTTCGTGTCATCTGCGAACTTACTGATCATACCTTTTACATTCTCATCCAAATCATTTATGTAGATCACAAACAATAAGGGACCCAGCACCGATCCCTGAGGTAACCCACTGGACACAGGCTTCCAGTCACAAAAGCAACCTTCGACCATCACCCTCTGCCTCCTGCCACTCAGCCAGTTTAGGATCCAACGCGCCAAGGCACCCTGGATCCCATGGGCTCTTACCTTCTTGACCAGTCTCCTATGCGGGACTTTGTCAAAAGCTTTACTGAAGTCCATGTAAACCACATCCACAGCATTTCCCTCATCCACCCCACTAGTCACCCCCTCGAAAAATTCGATCAGATTTGTTAGACATGATTTACCCTTGACAAAGCCATGCTGACTATCCCCGATTAATCCTTGCCTCTCCAAGTGGAGATTAATTTTGTCCCTCAGAATTTTTTCCAATAATTTCCCCACCACAGATGTTAGACTCACTGGCCTGTAATTCCCTGGTTTATCCCTGCTACCCTTCTTGAATAATGGTACTATGTTAGCTGTTCTCCAGTCCTCTGGTACATCCCCTGTGGCCAGAGAGGTTCTGAAAATTAGTGTCAGAGCCCCTGCAATCTCCTCCCTTGCCTCCCACAGCAGCCTGGGATACATCTCGTCCGGGCCTGGGGATTTATCCACTTTTTGGCCCGCTAAAACCGCTAGCACCTCCTCCCTCTCGATGCTAATATGTTCAAGTATGTCACAGTCCCCTTGCCCGATTTCTATGTCTGCATCGTCTTTCTCCATAGTGAACACAGATGCAAAAAATTCATTTAAAACCCCGCCTACATCCTCTGGCTCTACACACAGATTGCCACTTTGGTCCCTAATGGGCCCTACCCTTTCCCTGGTTATCCTCTTGCCCTTAATATACTTATAAAACATCTTAGGATTTTCCTTTATTTTGCTCGCCAGTGTTATTTCATGGCCCCTCCTCGCCCTCCTAATTTCTTTTTTAAGTATGCCCCTGCACTTTTTATACTCCTCTAGGGCTTCTTCTGTCTTTAGTCTTTTGTAACTGCCAAAAGCCCCCCTTTTATTTCTAATGCATTTTTGTATATCCCTTGTCATCCAAGGTTCCCTTTGCTTGTTGGTCCCACCCTTGACCTTTACAGGAACATGTTGGCGTTGTACTCTCTCTATTTCCCTTCTGAACGTCTCCCACTGTTTTGATGTGGATTTTCCTATAAGCAGCTGCTCCCAGTCCACTTTGGCCAGATCCTGCCTTATCATATTAAAATCGGCCTTCCCCCAATTTAGAACCCTTATTTCCGGGCCGTCTTTGTCTTTTTCCATGACCACCTTAAATCTCACCGAATTATGGTCACTGTCGCCAAAATGCTCTCCTACTGACACTTCCACCACTTGCCCGGCTACATTCCCCAGAATTAGGTCCAGTACCGCCCCCTCTCTTGTAGGGCTTTCTACATGTTGGCTCAAAAAGCTCTCCTGGATGCACTTTAAGAATTCTGCACCCTCTAAGCCTTTCACACTCTGACTGTCCCAATTTATATTGGGGAAGTTGAAATCCCCCACTATTATTACCCTATTATTTTCGCACTTCTCTGAGATTTGCCAACATATCTGTTCCTCTATCTCCCCCTGACTGTTTGGGGGCCTATAGTACACTCCCAGCAAAGTGCTTGCCCCCTTTTTGTTTTTAAGTTCTACCCATATGGCCTCATTAGAGGAACCCGCTAATATATCATCCCTCCTTACAGCAGTAATTGACTCCTTAATTAATATTGCAACACCCCCTCCCCTTTTACACCCCCCTCTGTCTCGCCTGAAGATTCTATATCCCGGAATATTGAGCTGCCAGTCCTGACCCTCTCTCAACCATGTCTCCGTGATAGCAACAATATCGTACTCCCATGTGTTCAACAACAACTTCAGTTCATCCACCTTATTTGCAAGACTACTTGCATTAAAATAAATGGCTTCCAGCCCTGCCATATTCTCTTTTGCCTTCACATATTTGCTCTGCCTTCCCAGCTGACTTGTTTTTCCCTCTGTATTTGGCCGTAAATCACCCCCTACTATAGCTCCACTCTGTACCCCAACCCCCTGCCAAGTTAGTTTAAACCCTCCCCAGCAGTGCTAGCAAACCTCCCCGCAAGGATATTGGTTCCCCTCAGACACTGACACAGGGTCCTGTTCACTTCCCTCTCAGACATTGACACGGGGCCCTGTTCACTATCCTCTCAGACATTGACACAGGGCCCTGTTCAATTCCCTCTCAGACACTGACACAAGGCCCTGTTCACTATCCTCTCAGACACTGACACAGGGTCCTGTTCACTATCCTCTCAGACATTGACACAGGGTCCTGTTCACTATCCTCGAAGACACTGACACAGGGCCCTGTTCACTTCCCTCTCAGACATTGACACGGGGCCCTGTTCACTATCCTCTCAGACATTGACACAGGGTCCTGTTCACTTCCCTCTCAGACACTGACACGGGGCCCTGTTCACTATCCTCTCAGACACTGACACAGGGTCCTGTTCACTTCCCTCTCAGACACTGACACAGGGTCCTGTTCACTGTCCTCTCAGACACTGACACAGGGTCCTGTTCACTTCCCTCTCAGACACTGACACAAGGCCCTGTTCACTATCCTCTCAGACACTGACACAGGGTCCTGTTCACTTCCCTCTCAGACATTGACACAGGGTCCTGTTCACTATCCTCTCAGACACTGACACAGGGCCCTGTTCACTTCCCTCTCAGACATTGACACGGGGCCCTGTTCACTATCCTCTCAGACATTGACACAGGGTCCTGTTCAATTCCCTCTCAGACACTGACACAAGGCCCTGTTCACTATCCTCTCAGACATTGACACAGGGTCCTGTTCACTATCCTCTCAGACATTGACACAGGGTCCTGTTCACTTCCCTCTCAGACACTGACACGGGGCCCTGTTCACTATCCTCTCAGACATTGACACAGGGTCCTGTTCACTTCCCTCTGAGACATTGACACGGGGTCCTGTTCACTATCCTCTCAGACACTGACACAGGGTCCTGTTCATTTCCCTCTCAGACACTGACACAGGGTCCTGTTCACTTCCCTCTCAGACACTGACACAGGGTCCTGTTCACTTCCCTCTCAGACACTGACACAGGGTCCTGTTCAATTCCCTCTCAGACACTGACACAGGGTCTGTTCACTTCCCTCTCAGACACTGACACAGGGCCCTGTTCACTATCCCTCTCAGACACTGACACAGGGTCCTGTTCACTATCCCTCTCAGACACTGACACGGGGCCCTGTTCACTTCCCTCTCAGACACTGACACGGGGTCCTGTTCAATTCCCTCTCAGACACTGACACAGGGTCCTGTTCACTATCCCTCTCAGACACTGACACAGGGCCCTGTTCAATTCCCTCTCAGACACTGACACAGGGTCCTGTTCACTATCCCTCTCAGACATTGACACAGGGTCTGTTCACTTCCCTCTCAGACACTGACACAGGGTCCTGTTCACTATCCCTCTCAGACACTGACACGGGGCCCTGTTCACTTCCCTCTCAGACATTGACACAGGGTCCTGTTCAATTCCCTCTCAGACACTGACACGGGGCCCTGTTCACTATCCTCTCAGACAATGACACAGGGTCCTGTTCAATTCCCTCTCAGACACTGACACAGGGTCCTGTTCACTTCCCTCTCAGACACTGACACAAGGCCCTGTTCACTATCCTCTCAGACATTGACACGGTCCTGTTCAATTCCCTCTCAGACACTGACACGGGGCCCTGTTCACTATCCTCTCAGACATTGACACAGGGTCCTGTTCACTTCCCTCTCAGAGTCTGACACGGGGCCCTGTTCACTATCCTCTCAGACATTGACACAGGGTCCTGTTCACTTCCCTCTCAGACCCTGACACAAGGCCCTGTTCACTATCCTCTCAGACACTGACACAAGGTCCTGTTCAATTCCCTCTCAGACACTGACACAGGGTCCTGTTCAATTCCCTCTCAGACACTGACACAGGGCCCTGTTCACTATCCTCTCAGACACTGACACAGGGTCCTGTTCAATTCCCTCTCAGACACTGACACGGGGCCCTGTTCACTATCCTCTCAGACATTGACACAGGGTCCTGTTCAATTCCCTCTCAGACACTGACATGGGGCCCTGTTCAATTCCCTCTCAGACACTGACACAAGGCCCTGTTCACTATCCTCTCAGACACTGACACAGGGTCCTGTTCAATTCCCTCTCAGACACTGACACAGGGTCCTGTTCAATTCCCTCTCAGACACTGACACAGGGTCCTGTTCACTTCCCTCTCAGACACTGACACAGGGCCCTGTTCAATTCCCTCTCAGACACTGACACGGGGCCCTGTTCACTATCCTCTCAGACATTGACACAGGGTCCTGTTCACTTCCCTCTCAGACACTGACACAAGGCCCTGTTCACTATCCTCTCAGACACTGACACAGGGTCCTGTTCAATTCCCTCTCAGACACTGACACGGGGCCCTGTTCACTATCCTCTCAGACATTGACACAGGGTCCTGTTCAATTCCCTCTCAGACACTGACACGGGGCCCTGTTCACTATCCTCTCAGACATTGACACAGGGTCCTGTTCAATTCCCTCTCAGACACTGACACAGGGTCCTGTTCAATTCCCTCTCAGACACTGACACAGGGCCCTGTTCACTATCCTCTCAGACACTGACACAGGGTCCTGTTCAATTCCCTCTCAGACACTGACACGGGGCCCTGTTCACTATCCTCTCAGACATTGACACAGGGTCCTGTTCACTTCCCTCTCAGACACTGACACAGGGTCCTGTTCAATTCCCTCTCAGACACTGACACGGGGCCCTGTTCACTATCCTCTCAGACATTGACACAGGGTCCTCTTCACTTCCCTCTCAGACACTGACACAAGGCCCTGTTCACTATCCTCTCAGACACTGACACAGGGTCCTGTTCAATTCCCTCTCAGACACTGACATGGGGCCCTGTTCACTATCCTCTCAGACATTGACACAGGGTCCTGTTCAATTCCCTCTCAGACACTGACACAGGGTCCTGTTCACTATCCTCTCAGACACTGACACAGGGTCCTGTTCAATTCCCTCTCAGACACTGACACGGGGCCCTGTTCACTATCCTCTCAGACATTGACACAGGGTCCTGTTCACTATCCCTCTCAGACACTGACACAGGGTCCTGTTCAATTCCCTCTCAGACACTGACATGGGGCCCTGTTCACTATCCTCTCAGACATTGACACAGGGTCCTGTTCACTATCCCTCTCAGACACTGACACGGGGCCCTGTTCACTGTCCTCTCAGACACTGACACAGGGTCCTGTTCAATTCCCTCTCAGACACTGACACGGGGCCCTGTTCACTATCCTCTCAGACATTGACACAAGGCCCTGTTCAATTCCCTCTCAGACATTGACACAGGGTGCTGTTCACTTCCCTCTCAGACACTGATATGGGGCCCTGTTCACTATCCTCTCAGACATTGACACAAGGCCCTGTTCACTTCCCTCTCAGACACTGACACGGGGCCCTGTTCACTATCCTCTCAGACATTGACACAGGGTCCTGTTCACTTCCCTCTCAGACACTGACACGGGGCCCTGTTCACTATCCCTCTCAGACGCTGTCACAGGGTCCTGTTCACTGGCATTTATCCGACAATGTGGAAAACTACCCAGCTATGTCCAGTCCACAAAAAGGAGGACAAATCCAACCCGGCCAATTACCGCCCCATCAGTCTACTCTCAATCATCAGCAAAGTGATGGAAGGTGTCATCGACAGTGCTATCAAGCGGCATTTACTCACCAATAACCTGCTATCTGATGCCCAGTTTGGGTTCCGCCAAGACCACTCTGTTCCCGACCTCATTATAGCCTTGGTCCAAACATGAACAAAGGAGCTGAATTCCAGAGGTGAGGAGAGTGTGACTGCCCTTGACATCAAGGCAGCATTTGACCAAATCTGGCATCAAGGAGCCCGAGTAAAACTGAAGTCAATTGGAATCAGGGGGAAAACACTCCACTGGCTGTAGTCATACCTAGCATAAAGGAAGATTGTTGTGGTGGTTGAAGGTCAATCATCACAGCCCCAGAACATTGCTGCAGGAGTTCCTCAGGGCCAACCACCTTCAGCTGCTTCATCAATGACCTTCCCTCCAACATAAGGTCAGAAATGAGGATGTTCGCTGATGACTGCACAGTGTTCAGCGCCATTCACAACTCCTCAAATAATGAAGCAGTCCATGCCCGCATGCAACAAGACCTGGACGACGTTCAGGCTTGGGCTGATAAGTGGCAGGCAACATTTGCACCACAGAAGCGCCAGGCAATGACTATCTCAAACAAGCGAGAGTCTAACCACCTCCCCTTCACATTCAATGGCATTTCCATCGCCGAATCCCCCACTATCAACATCCTGGTGGTCACCATTAACCAGAAACTTAACTGGACCAGCCACATAAACACTGTGGCAACAAGAGCAGGTCAGAGGCTAGGTATTCTGCAGCGAGTGTCTCAACTCTGACTTCCCAAAGCCTTTCCACCATCTACAAGGCACAAGTCAGGAGTGTGATGGAATACTCTCCACTTGCCTGTATGAGTGCAGCTCCAACAACACTCAAGAAGCTCAACACCATCAAAGGCAAAGCAGCCCGCTTGATTGGCACCCCATCCATCACCTTAAACATTCACTCCCTCCACCACCGGTGTACCGTGGCTGCAGTATGTACCATCTACAAGATGCACTACAGCAACTCACCAAGGCTTCTTCGGCAACATCTCCCAAACCCGCAACCTCTTCCACCTAGAAGGACAAGGGCAGCAGGCACATGTGAACACCACCACCTCCATGATCCCCTCCAAGTTACACACCATCCTGACTTAGAAGTATATCGCCGACCTTTCATCATCGCTGGGTCAAAATCCTGGAACTCCCTACCTAACAGCACTGTGGGAGTACCTTCACCACACAGACTGTAGTGGTTCAAGAAGGCGGCTCACCACCACCTTCTCAAGGGCAACTAATGATGGGCAATAAATGCTGGCCTTGCCAGCGATGCCCAGATTCCATAAGCGAATTTAAAAAACACTATTCTCTCAGACACTTACACAGGGCCCAGTTCACTATCGTCACAGACAACAACACAGGGCCCTGTCCACTATCGTCTCAGACACTGACACACGACCCTGTTCACTATCCTCTCAGACACCGACACAGCGTCCTGTACACTGTCCTCTCAGACACTAACATAAATTAATGAATGGAAAATCCTTCAGGGCCCGCTGGCCTGATGTCTGCTCTCTTCCAGTAATGGTCATCTTCGGAAACTATACCCTTAACAGTTGACACCTCCTAAAAGAACTACATTAATATCTGGCAATGAATGGGCTTTGAACGTGTGCAGGTCAGCAGGAGATAGAGGTAGCAATAAGCTCCATGGAATTATCCCTTCTGGAAAGTAACTGGTTAACTTTGAAGAATGGAGATATTGGGATGGATAGATAGATCTACTGGAGTTTGCATTACCTTACTGGGGGATGGGTTCACAGATGCAATTGCCTCAGTGGCCATTCTACAGTAAACCTGGATGGTCAACTATCTGCATTTCATACGAGCCAGCAGCACTTATTCACGTAGTGTCCTCGTATTTGACAACAAAAGTGAGGCCAGCTTTTAAACCTCTGATGCTGCCCAAGGTCACCCAATAAGCATCCTGGTCATGTCTCCGCTTCCACCACTTCCGTCGGCAGCGAGTTCCAGGTCCTCACCACTCGCTGCGTAAAAAGTTTTTCCTCACGTCATCCCTGTATCTTTTGCCCAAAACCTTAAATCTGTGTCCCCTAGTCATTGTACCATCAACTAGTGGGAACAGCCTTTCCCCGTCTAGCCTCTCCAAACCCGTCATAATCTTGTACACCTCTATCAAATCACCTCTCAACCTCCTTTGCTCTAATGAAAACAAATCCAGCTTCTCCAAGCTGTCCTTGTAGCTAAGATCCCCCATCCCCGGAACCATTCTGGTAAATCTCCTCTGCACCCTCTCTCTCAAAGGCCTTCACATCCTTCCTAAACTGCAGTGACCAGAACTGGACGCAATACTCCAGTTGTGGCCTAACCAGCGCTTTATAAAGGTTCAGCATAGCTTCTCTACTTTTGTATTCAATACCTCTATTTATGAAGCCCAGATCCCATATGCTTTGCTAACCACTCTCTCAATATGTCCTGCTACCTTCAGGGATCTATGCACATTAACTTCCAGGTCCCTCTGTTCCTGCACACTCTTTAAAACTGTGCCATTAAGTTTATATTGCTTCTCCCTGTTCCTTCTACCAAATGCATCATCTGCCACTTTTCTGCCCATTCTGCTAGCCTTTCTATGTCCTGTTGCAGTCAATTGGTATCATCCTCACTGTTTGCCATACCCCCAAGTTTGGTGCCATCAGCAAAGTTAAAAATTCTGCTCTGTATTCCAATATCCAGGTCATTTATATATATCTGAAAAGCAGTGGCCCCAGCACTGACCCTTGGGGCACACCACTGTCTACCATTCTCCAGTCTGAAAAACAGCCATTTACCACAACTCGCTGTTTTCTCTCCTTAAGCCAATTCCTTATCCAAGCTGCCACTGACCCACTTATTCCATGAGCCTCAATTTTGTTAACCAGCCTTCTCTGTGGTACTTTGTCAAACGCCTTCCGAAAATCCATGGAGACAACATCCATTGCATTCCCTTCATCAATCCTCTTGTTACTTCATCAAAATATTCAATTAGATTAGTCAAACACGATCTGCCTTTTACAAACTTGTGTTGGCTCTCCTTAATTAACTTAAACCTCTCCAAGTGCCCGTTAATGTTTTCCTTGATTATTGTTTCTAAAACTTTACCCACCACTGATGTTAAACTGACTGGCCTGTAGTTACTAGGATTGTCCTTACACCCTTTCTTGTCACATTTGCCACTTTCCAATCCTTAGGCACCTCCCCCGCATCTAGGGAAGATTGGAAAATTATGGCAAGCCCTTCCACTATCTCCTCCCCCAATTCCCTTAGCAACCTGGGATGCAAGCCATCTGGACCAGGCGACTTGTCCACTCTAAGCATACCCAGCCTTTCTAGTACATCCTGTCTATCAATTTTCACCCCTTCCATTGCTTCTACCTTTTACACTTCTACCAATATTTTGTCAGCATCCACCTCCTTAGTAAACACCGATACAAAGTACTCATTGAGTATTCTAGACTTGCCCTGCGCCTCTAAGCATATATCACCTTCTTTGTCTCTAATAGGCCCCATCCCACCTCTTACTACCCGCTTACTGTTTACATGCCGGTAGAATATTTTTGGGTTCCCTTTTATGTTAACCACCATTCTACTCTCATATTCTCTCTTTGCCAATCTTATTTTCATCTCTACTTCCCCTCGCAACTTATTGTATTTGGTCTGATTCTCCCTTGAAGAATTCACCTGACACGTATCATACACCCTCTTTTTTTGTTTCATCATCTTCTCTATCTCCCTCATCATCCAAGGAGCCCTTGTTTTGGTTCCCTTATCCTTCCCTCTTGTTGGAATGTACCTCGCCTGTACTTGGAACACCTCCTCCTTAAAGATCACCCATTGTTCTGTTACAGTTTTTCCTGTCAGTCTTTGGTTCCATTTCACCCTGGCATTCCATTGATGTTAGCCCTATTCCAGTTTAGAAGTGTGTGTAGCTCTGTGCCGGCGATAGTACCTGCTTGAAATCTGTCTTGTTGCAATGTAGAGTAGCTGGCTCCAGTTGAAAAGCCGGCAGTGGCACCTGTTTGATGGGGTGATTGGTCTCCTTCCATGCTGTAATTCCTATGATTTGATGGATAGTGTCAGTCCAAAACATTAACCTGTCTTTTCTATAATAAAAACAGAAAATGCTGGAAATACTCAGCAAGTCAGGCAGCATCTGTGGAGAGAGAAACAGAGTTAATGGCCTGAATTTTAATACTTAGGTGGGTTGGGAGCGAGGTGGGGTGGGGGGGCTTGAAAGCGGTTGGGAAACCCGGGAGATCGGGTTTCCCACAGGCCCTGCCGATCTCAGTCTCGAAAGCCCCAATTGTCCCAGCATCCACAGCCCTCTGGGGGAGTAAATTCCAGATTTCTACAACCCCTTGTGTGGAAAAGTGAGTCCAAGGGTCGACAGACTCAGCCTTCCGATCCAGTGTCTAAAATGGCCTCCTGTGGAATCTCGGGGGCTGAGAGTTTGTTGAGTTTTTTTCCAATGTGAGGATCTTACCTTCACCTTTTGTCTTCCAGCTGCAGAATTCAAATTTTCTGATGAAGCCACTGAGGTGAGTTGTGACTGTTTTACTTTCGTGTACATCTATATGCCTCTCTCTTTTATTTTACTTTTGCTTTGGAGCTTTGAATGACTACAAGTGATTGTGTTCTCTGTTTCAGCCAATTTGTGAGCAGCTAAGAGAGCTGTTTCAAATATGCCCAAAGAGCTATATTCCCGTCTGTGGAACTGATGGGATCACCTATGACAATGAATGCCACCTCTGCAATGCAGCTCAGTAAGTCACACCTTCTAGACAAGAGATACCTGATGCTCAGAAATGTAGATTGTTGCTTTATCTTAGATGGGAGCATTTTTGCCAGCGCCATTGATTTATCTACATGTGATGCATCATCTTTGCTGCTGTTACTTAGCACTTGTAGAGAAATTCGAGGAGGCAATCAATATGGTATCAATCAGCAATTTTAATTATCAAGTAAGAGTTACCCACAGTAACAAAGCAGTAAGATGCACGATACCTCAATCCTTTAGAGAGCAGGTGATCATGTGTTCAAGCTGTCTGATCCTTTGGTCTTTTTCTGCTCCTCCCGCTCTGCCCGCCCCGCCTTTGTATACCTCCAGCTCCATGCGGCTTCCACATGACCATGACATAATCTGCAACCAATTTTACCCATATATGGACATGCTTCTATTTTGTTTCTTCCTGATTCTTCAACAGTTTCAGCCAATATGAAACAATTTAAAATTACACACTCTGCAAGTACATGCAGTTGAATGTTCCTTTGACTATGGCCTCTTGTGCATCCTCTCCCTTCCCTTCACCCATCATTGGCGGCCATGCCTTTTTAAAATTTGTTTATGGGATGTGGGTGTCGCTGGCAAGTCAGCATTTATTGCCCATCCCTAATTGCCCTTGAGAAGGTGGAGGTGAGCCGCCTTCTTGGACTGCTGCAGTCCGTGGGGTGAAGGTACTCCCACAGTGCTGTTAGGTAGGGAGTTCCAGGATTTTGACCCAGCGACGATGAAAGATCGACGATATGCTTCTAAGTCAGGATGCGGTGTGACTTGGAGGGGAACTTGGAGTGGTGGTGTTCCCATGCGCCTGCTGCCCTTGTCCTTCTAGGTGGATGAGGTCGTGGGTTTGGGAGGTGCTGCCGAAGAAGCCTTGGCGAGTTGCTGCAGTTCATCTTGTAGACGGTACACACTGCAGCCACGGAGCGCCATTGGTGGAGGGAGTGAATGTTTGAGATGGTGGGTGGGGTGCCAATCAAGCGGGCTGCTTTGTCCTGGATGGTGTCGAGCTTCTTGAGTGTTGTTGGAGCTGCACTCATACAGGGAAGTGGAGAGTATTCCATCACACTCCTTACTTGTGCCTTGGAGATGGTGGAATGGCTTTGGGGAGTCAGGAGGTGAGAAATAATACCTAGCCTCGGACCTGCTCTTGCTGCCACAGTATTTATGTGGCTGGCCCAGTTAAGATTCTGGTCAATGGTAACCCACAGGATGTTGATGGTGGGGGATTCGGCGATGGTAAAGCCATTGAATGTCAAGGGACGGTGGTTAGACTCTCGCTTGTTGGAGATACTCATTGCCTGGCACTTGTGTGGCGTGAATGTTACCTGCCACTTATCAGCCCAAGCCTGAACGTCACCCAGGTCTTGTTGCATGCAGGCATGGACTGCTTCATTATCTGAGGAGTTGTGAATGGCCCTGAACACTCTGCAGTCATCAGCGAACATCCCCATTTCTGACCTTATGTTGGAGGGAAGGTCACTGATGAAGCAGCTGAAAATGGTTGGACCTAGGACACTACCCTGAGGAACTCCTGCAACGATGTCCTGGGGCTGTGATGATTGACCTTCAACCATCACAACCATCTTCCTTTGTGCTAGGTATGACTCCAGCCAGTGGAGAGTTTTCCTCCTGATTCCCATTGACTTCAGTTTTACTAGGGTTCCTTGATGCCAGACTCGGTCAAATGCTGCCTTGATGTCAAGGGCAGTCACTCTCACCTCACCTCTGGAATTCAGCTCCTTTGTCCATGTTTGGACCAAGGCTGTAATGAGGTCAGGAGCTGAGTGGTGCTGGCAGAACCCAAACTTGGGCATCAGTGAGCAGGTTATTGGTGAGTAAGTGCCACTTGATAGCAGTGTCGATGACACCTTCCATCACTTTGCTGATGATTGACAGTAGACTGATAGGGTGGTAATTGGCCGGATTGGATTTGTCCTGCTTTTTGTCGACTGGGCATACCTGGGCAGTTTTCCACATTTTTGGATAGATGCCAGTGTTGTAGCTGTACTGGAACAGCTTGGCTAGAGGCGCAGCTAGTTCTAGAGCACAAGTCTTCAGCCACCTGGGTCCCATGCTCTGAAATTTCCTCCCTAATCCCACCACCTTCCTCTCCTCCCTTAAGACCCAAGACAGTGACTACATTTCAAAAGTAATTCATTGGCTATAAAGTGCTTTGCGACGTCCTGAGGTGATGAAAGGTGCTTTATAAATGCAAGTTCTTTCTTTTCCCCTTAAAATCCACCTCTTTGACCAAGCTTTTAGTGAGGCTGAGGAATGACCTGAAAATTCTTTCATTTTTTTTTCAAACATCATATGAATTTTATCTCCTCTAATGTGTTGTACCTTCAATGAGGCTTTCTGCAAGTCATATGATCATTCTGGTTCGAGAAAGTGCACTTTTGAAATGAAACAGCAGCAAACATCATTTCCTCGTGTGGCTGCGGAACCAGTAAGCCCTGTGGGCATGTTAAATTTGTAGCCACTTTTGAACTGAACACTAAACCTACGTGTGGTGCATTGTCCTACTTAGCACTCCGCAAGTAAACACTCCTCTGACTCTGGCCTCTTGTGCATCTCACTACCTCTCCCCCACAGCCCTCCGCCACTCTCTTCGCCCCACTATTGGCAGCAGTGCCTGCATCCGCCAAGGCCCCACTCTCTGGAATTCCCTCCCTTAACCTTTTCACTTCCATCTCCTCCTTTTAAGACCCTCCTTAAAAGCCACCTCTTTGATCAAGCTTGCAGTCACCCCTCCTAATACCTCCTTCTTTGGCTCTACGTCCATTTTCTTTCCGATTACACCTCCGTAGAGCATTCAGGGATGCTTTTCTATGTCAATGACATTATATAAATGCAAATTGTTGTTGCTGAACAGCGCATGGAGTGTGGTTTACCGTGAAATTAAGTAATTATTGCACTTAATTGTTATTCTTCTGTGGACAGTTGACAAGGGTAGGGGCTAGACTAGAAACAGTAATGGTGATTTTCCTATAGTTAGTGCTTAGGTAGCCCTTATTTCCTCAGAGAAAAACAAAGGGGAAAAGAGGCAGAGATCTGTTGGGCTGTTTCTCCACCTCTTTTGCATTGCCGTCTTACTCCTTGGGTTCCCTCACCTCTCCCACCCCCGCCCCCCCCCCCCATCCCCCACCGAGGGCAGACCAACAGGTCGCCCCTAGACCATTCATAGGCCGTGCAAATTAGGCTGGCAGGGAATCTCCTTACTTCCCACCTCATTTTTTTTGGTCTCCACTTGGCAGAAGCCTAAGTACTACAAAGCCCGCAATCACTAGGCTTCGTACTTTCCTGGAATAGTGTCTGATATGATCTATAAACCCTTTTATGCCGAGGCCCTCCGCCCCCACGCACCGCCGCCCCCCCCCCCCTCCCCACCCCAAGATCGGAGGAGCCAAGAGGGAGCAGGCGGCAAGGCCATGGTAAGTACCCTTTTTGTTTCCAGTGACCCATTGGACCTTCAGAGCTGGAGACCCTCTGCCTGCTGTTTGTGGATAGTACAATGAAGGTCTCACGGTGACAGCCATTACCTCTTCTGTAAGCTTCTCAGGCCAACAGCAGTGGTTAGGTTGCCACCCAGGGTTTCACATGCAAGGCCCTGTCAAGGGACAGGTCAGACTCTGGAGTGTGTCAGGCCTGAACTCACAAATACAGGCAGGTCCAACACGGGTTGCACACACTTCAGATGTGGTCTGCCGGACATGCACCCAGCAGACACAGAGAGGAAAGTCAGCCCGACTTGTCTGTTTTAGTTATTGACGTGAAATAATACTGTATTTTTTTTAAATTATGAACTATTCATGCATACATAATTTATTAAGAAGATAGTACCAACATAATATAGCACAAAGCAGACAGGTCAGTGTCATTAAAAGGGAATTGGAACAAATTAACCTCAATGAAAGGATAGGATTAACATGCAAGGCCACAGTACCTCTATAAAACATCAAACTACAAGCAGCTCTCGACAACATCCGCTATCATCATCAACACAATGAGATGATTAAAAGCGGCTGAAAATTTGGGAACTCAACAGTGGATTAACGAAGGTGGGTGGGAGAGGTAAAGTGAGAGCAGGGATCATAGTTTCAGTCTTGTCCCTAATCCCTCTGAAACCGATTCTAGTCCAGTGCTCTCCATATTCCAGAGGGTCCTACAGATCATCTCAGACACTACTCCAGGGAGTGAGGCTCTATTCAGAGACAGTTAAGCTGATTTAGTTCAGAGAAAGCTTGGTCTTCTGACTGCAAAGTCTTCTATCAAAATATAGACAGACAACACTGTCTGGTGCCAGACAATTGGCTGTCGTAAAAAAAAAGAAAGACTTGCATTTATATAGCGCCTTTCACGACCACTGGACATCCCAAAGCGCTTTACAGCCAATGAAGTACTTTCTGAAGTGTAGTCACAGTTGTAATGTGAGAAACGTAATGCAAATAAAAGGAGACAGTAAACATGTCCGAGAACTACTGGAGCACTGATGCTGCAGTAGTTGTCACTAAGGCTTGATCCTCTCATAGGCTTGATTTCCTTCAATGCCATAATTTAAAACTGTTGGATTCCTGGGCAGGACCTGAGTGTATGAGTAACCTGTAGCTGGAGCCATTTCAATCTGTTCATTCGAAGGTGCACTGAACTCTTCAGGGCTTTTCTGCTCTCCTTTAGTTTGGCTCCTGCCTTTATTAGTGCTGCAGCAAGGCCTGGGTATTCCTGTCAACCATTCCCACTTGCTGCCAGGAATCCAGCCAGAAGCACGCCATGAATATCTAACAGGCCAGGGTGGGGCCGATATCCCACTCAGAACCTGTTGGAGCAAGATCAGGAAAAGCCAGCCCTCGAAGTGGGAGAAAGTGGTGGCAGAGATTGCAACAATGGCAGTAGAGAGGGTAGAGCTTAGCCATGCCTACAATACAGACAAAGAATAGTTACATAGCTTCTTGTTCATGAAATCTCTGTTGGCTGAGTGACAAATATTGGCCAGGCCAACTCACCTCTTCTTCAAGCAGTGCCATCAGGATCTTTTATACCCAAGCATCCAAACAGGCTGGATCTTAGTTTAAAGTATCATCCGAAAAGCAGTACAACACTCCCTCAACACTGCACTTGAAGTATGAACTTAGAATATGGTCTCCATTCTCTGGAGTGTGGCTTGAACCAATGACCCTCTAACTCAGAGGCAATAGTATGACCAACGGAGCCACGGCTGACATTTAAAACGCAAATTTTTAAAAATTCATTCACAGGACGTGGGTGTCACTGGCAAGGCCAGCATTTATTGCCCATCCGTAATTGCCCTTGAGAAGGTGGCGGTGAGCCACCTTCTTGAACCGTTGCAGTCCATGTGGTGAAGGTACTCCCACAATGCTGTTGGGTAGGGAGTTCCAGGTTTTTAACCCAGCGACGATGAAGGAATGACGATATATTTCCAAATCAGGATGGTGTGTGACTTGGAGGGGAACTTGGAGGTGGTGGTGTTCCCATGCGCTTGCTGCCCTTGTCCATCTAGCTGGTAGAGGTTGTGAGTCTGGGAGGTGCTGTCGAAGAAGCCTTGGTGAGTTGCTGCAGGGCATCTTGTAGATGGTACACACTGCAGCCACAGTGCGTCGGTGGTGGAGGCAGTGAATGTTTAAGGTGATGGATGGGGTGCCAATCAAGTGGGCTGCTTTGTCCTGGATGGTGTCGAAGTTCTTGAGTGCTGTTGGAGCTGCACTCATCCAGGCAAGTGGAGAGTATTCTATCACACTCCTGACTTGTGCCCTGTAGATGGTGGAAAGGCTTTGGGGAGTCAGGAGGTGAGTCACTCGCCACAGAATACCCAGTTTTTGACCTGCTCTTGTAGCCACAGTATTTATGTGGCTGGTTCAGTTAAGATTCTGGTCAATGGTGACCCCCAGGATGTTGATGGTGAGGGATTCAGCAATGGTAATGCCGTTGAATGTCAAGGGGAGGTGGTTAGACTTTCTCTTGTTGGAGATGGTCATTGCCTGGCACTCGTGTGGCGTGAATGTTACTTGCCATATATCAGCCCAAGCTTAAATGTTGTCCAGGTCTTGCTGCATGCGAGCACAGACTACTTCATTATCTGTGGAATTGTGAATGGAGCTGAACACTCTGCAATCATCAGCGAACATCTCCATTTCTGACCTTATGATGGAGGGAAGGTCATTGATGAATCAGCTGAAGATGGCTGGGCCTAGTACACTGCCCTGAGGAACTCCTGCAGTGATGTCCTGGGGCTGGGATGATTGACCTCCAACAACCACAACCAACTTCCTTTGTGCTAGGTAATACTCCAGCCATTGGAGAATTTTCCCACTGATTCCCATTGACTTCAATTTTACTCGGGCTCTTTGATGCCACACTCAGTCAAATGCTGCCTTGATGTCAAGGGCAGTCACTCTCACCTCACCTCTGGAATTCAGCTCTTTTGTCCATGGTTGGACCAAGGCTGTAATGTGGTTTGGAGCCGAGTGGTCCTGGCAGAGCCTAAACTGAGCATCGGTGAGCAAGTTATTGGTAAGTAAGTGCCGCTTGATAGCACTGTCAATGATCCCTTCCATCACTTTACTGAGGATTAAGTGCCACAGGATCTCTTAAAAACAGCACATTGCATTTATATAGCGCCTTTAATGTAGTAAAACATCCCAAGGTGCTTCAACAGGAGCGTAATTAGACAAAAGTTAACACTGAGCCAAAGGAGATATTAGGATGGGTGACTAAAAGCTTGGTCAAAGAGGTAGGTTTAAGGAGTATCTTAAAGGAGGAGAGAGAGTTGGAGAGGCTGGGAGGTTTAGGGAGGCAATTCCATAGATTAGGGCCTAGACTGCTGCAGGCACATCTACCAGTGCTGGGGTGAAGGGAGTGGAGGATGCACAAGAAGCCAGAGCTAGAAGAACGCAGAGTTCTCAGAAAGTTGTAGGGCTGGAGGAGGTTACAGAGATAGGGAGGGCGAGGCCATGGAAGGATTTGAAAATGAGGATGAGAATTTTAAAATTGAGCCATTTTCAGACCGGGAGCCAATGTAGGTCTGTGAGCTCAGGGGTGATAGGTGAAAGGGACTTGGTGCGAGTTAGGATACATGTAGCTATCTACCTGTATATTATTATTACTCGAAAAATTATGTATTACCAACAATAATCCTGTTTTAAGATTTTGATCTCAGCATAACTGATGCTTTTTATATTTCAGAAAAGATAAATCTGATATCATGATTCAGAAGTTCGGACCGTGCAGAAAGCAACGTCATGAGGACTGATAAAGCTCTTCTCTATCAGTCAAATTGATCATCATTATTATCTGTTGTATTTAAGAGCTGTCTAATCTTGAAAATGGAGGCAATCAAACCACTTGGCTATTGGGAGTGCTAACTTTAAAATTGTTAAATCGATTAAAAGACTTTTGTATGTGAACCAAGATACTGTGACTATTTACTTCAGCACCATGAACACTAGCCATTTCAACAATAACGTGCAATTATTTGGCACCTTTAACTTAGTAAAGCATTCCAAAGTGCTTCACAAGAGTACAGGGGTAAAGGGTAATGGGCAGATGGGCTGAGGCAAGGACGGAGACAGGCAATATTACGGGGATGGAAGTACGCAGTCTTAGTGATGGAGAGGATATGGGGTCAGAAGCTCACCTCATGCAATCACAATCTATTTATATAATTAAAAGTCCTGCATCCAGCATGCACCTGTCATGCTACGTCTTTCAATGATGTCATACATTTGATAATGACGAGAAAATCAGGAGCGCTGCAAAGCAAATGCACTGAGATAATCAATGAGTGTAGCTGGGTTGGAAGCAAGCCAACGTTGGCATTATTCCTCATTCAAAAAAATGGATGCAGAGCTAAAGACGGAAATTTAAGAGGGTGACTAAAAGCTTGGTCAAACAGGTGGGTATTAAGGAGGAGAGGGAGGAGGAGAGGCGGAGGTGTGTAGAGAGGGAATTCCTAATCATGGGGCCTAGACGGCTGAAGGCACAGTCACCAAAGATAGAGTGAAGGCAAGGAGGATGCACAAGAGCAAGGGACAGGAACAGGGAGTTCAGGAGTTGTAAGGCTAAAGGAGGTTACAGAGATAGGGAGGGGTGAAGCCATGAAGAGATTAAATCACAAGGATGAGAATTTTAAATTTGAGGCACTGTGCGACTGGGACCCAATGTAGATCAGCAAGGATGGGTATGATGGGTGGGCAGGATTTGGTACGGAATGTGGCAGCAGAGGTTTGGATGAGCTGAAGTTTATTAAGGGTGGAGGATGGAAGCTTTGTACAGTGTGCAAGATTTCCCCGCTTGCATTAGTATGATTTTCTCAGTGTACAACAACATTTATATAGCACGTTTAACTTAGTAAAACATCCCAAGGTGCTTCACGGGAGTGTTATCAAACAAAATTTGACACCGAGCCACATAAGGCGATATTAGGACTGATGACCAGAAGCTTGATCAAAGAGGTAGGATTTAGGAGCGTCTTAAAGGAAGAAAGAGAGGTAGAGAGACAGAGAGGTTTAGGGAGGGAATTCCAGAGCTTAGGGCCTAGGCAGCTGAAGGCACAGCTGCCACTGGTGGAGCAATTCAAATCGGGGATGCGCAAGAGGCCAAAATTGGAGGAGCGCAGAGATCTCGGAGGGTTGTAGGGCTGGAGGAAGGTACAGAGATAGGGAGTGGCGAGACCATGGAGGGATTTGAAAGCAAGGATGAGAATTTTAAAATCAATGTGTTGCGAGACCGCGAGTCAATGTAGATCAGTGAGCACAGGGGTGAATGGTGAACGGGACTTGGTGCGAGGTAAGCTAGCGACAGCAGAGTTTTGGATGAGCTCAAGTTTGTGGAGGATGGAAGATGGGAGGCCAGCCAGGGGAGCATTGGAATCGTCTTGAAAAATATGTTTCCTCCTGCTGTCTCTTTGCCTGGCCAGAAGAGCCTAGTGGGGAAGGCAGAGCAGGTTCACAGACCAGGGCGAGTGGGTAAGATAGAGCAGATTTAGAGACTGGTGTGGGGTGGGGTAAGTAGATCTGGGTAATAGACTGGGGGCAGGGGGAGGTAGAGCTGCATTATAGACTAGGGGGATGAGGGGAAGTAGAGTTGGGTTACAGACAAGGGTGAAGGGGAAGGCAGAGCAGGGTTAGAAACCAGGGGAGAAGGAGAAGTGGAAGGTAGAGCAGTGAAAGCGCTGAGAGAGGAGCAAGAGACATGGAAGGGGGGAGAGAACTGAAGGCCGCTACTGCCATGCTGGAGCTCAGCGGAAGGGGCCACACTGATGCAACAGTTGGTATCGCCATGATAACCCAGGCCAGAGCGGAGAGGGGAGAGAGGAGGCAGGAAAGGTTAGAGAGAAGGTGCAGAAGGGGAGGACGGATGGGGTGGGGCAAGGGGAAAGGATAAAAGGGATGGGAAAAGGAGGGATAGCGAATATGATGAAGCAGAAAAAGAGCGTGTATGACAGATGTCAGGTTGCAAATACTTCTGAGAATCAGGTTATATAGAGAAAGGTCAGAGGAGAAGTGAAAAAGAAAATCAGAGGGGCAAAGAAATGTTATGAGAATAGAATGGCAGCCAACATAAAAGGTAATCCAAAAGTCTTCTATAGGCATATAAATAGTAAACGGATAGTAAGAGGAGGGGTGGGGCCGATTTGAGACCAAAAAGGAGACCTACGCATGGAGGCAGAGGGCATGGCTGAGGTACTAAATCAGTACTTTGTATCTGTCTTCACCAAGGAAGAGGATGCTGCCATAGACAGAGTAAAGGAGGAGGCAGTAGAGATACTTGATAGTATAGAAATTGATAAAGAAGAGGTATTAGAAAGGCTGGCTGTACTTAAAGTAGATAAATCACAAGGAGCAGATTGGATGCATCCTCGGATGCTGAGGGAATTGAGGGAGGAGATCACGGAGGTGCTGGCCATAATATTCCAATCCTCCTTAGATACGGTGGTGGTGCCAGAGGAATGGAGAATTGCAAATATTATACCATTGTTGAACAAAAGGGTATAAAGATAAACCCAGCAACTACAGGCCAGTTAGTTTGACCTCGGTAGTGGGGAAGCTTTCAGAAACAATAATCAGGGACAAAATTAACAGTCACTTGGACAAGTGTGGATTAATTAAGGAAAGCCAGCATGGATTTGTTAAAGGCAAATCGTGTTCAACCAATTTGACTGAGTTCTTTGAAGAGGTAACAGAAAGGGTTGATGAGGGCAATGTGGTGGAGTTTTAACAGTGTGCATGTTATTTTACAGCAGGTTCCCCCCCATCTGTACAAAGCCCCCCATCTGTCTAAACCCCCCATCTGTACAAACCCCCCGATCTGTACAAAGCCGCACATCTGTCCAAACCCCCCCATCTGTACAAACCCCCCATCTGTTTAAAACTCCCCATCTGTCTAAACCCCTCATCTGTACAAACCCCCCATCTGTACAAACCCCCCATCTATACAAAACTCCCCATCTGTACAAACCCCCCATCTGTTTAAAAATCACCATCTGTACAAAGCCCCCCATCTGTACAAACCCCCCATCTGTACAAAACTCCCCATCTGTCTAAACCCCCATCAGTACAAATCCCCCATCTGTACAAACCCCCCATCTGTACAAACCCCCCATCTGTACAAACCCCCCCATCTGTACAACCCCCCATCTGTACAACCCCCCCATCTGTACAAACCCCCCCATCTGTACAACCCCCCCATCTGTACAAAGCCCCCATCTGTACAAACCCCCCCATCTGTACAAAGCCCCCATCTGTACAAACCCCCCATCTGTACAACCCCTCCATCTGTACAAACCCCCCATCTGTACAAACCGCCCCATCTGTACAACACCCCCATCTTTACAAACCCCCCATCTGTACAAACCCCCATCTGTACAAACCCCCCATCTGTACAAACCCCCCATCTGTACAACCCCCCCATCTGTACAAACCCCCCCATCTGTACAAACCCCCCCCATCTGTACAAACCCCCCATCTGTACAAACGCCCCCATCTGTACAAACCCCCCCATCTGTACAAACCCCCCATCTGTACAAATCCCCCTCCATCTGTACAAACCCTCCCATTTGTACAAACCCCTCCATCTGTACAACCCCCCCACCGTTACAAACCCCCCATCTGTACAAAGCCCCCATCTGTACAAACCTCTCCATCTGTACAACCCCCCCACCGTTACAAACCCCCCCATCTGTACAACCCCCCCACCGTTACAAACCCCCCCATCAGTACAAACCCCCCCATCTGTACAAACCCCCCATCTGTACAAAGCCCCCCATCTGTACAAACACCCCTCCATCTGTACAAAGCCCCCCATCTGTACAAACCCCCCATCTGTACAAACACACCCCCATCTGTACAAACACCCCTCCATCTGTACAAACCCCTCCATCTGTACAAACCCCCCATCTGTACAAACACACCCCCATCTGTACAAACCCCCCATCTGTACAAACACACCCCCATCTGTACAAACCCCCCCATCTGTACAAACGCCCCCATTTGTACAAACACCCCCCGTCTGTACAAACCCCCCATTTGTACAAACACCCCCCATCTGTACAAACCCCCCCATCTGTACAAACACCCCCATCTGTACAAACTCCCCCATCTGTACAAACTCCCCCATCTGTACAATCCCCCCATCTGTACAAACACCCCCATCTGTACAAACTCCCCCATCTGTACAAACTCCCCCATCTGTACAAACTCCCCCATCTGTACAAACTCTCCCATCTGTACAATCCCCCCATCTGTACAAACACCCCCATCTGTACAAACTCCCCCATCTGTACAAACTCCCCCATCTGCACAATCCCCCCATCTGTACAAACACCCCCATCTGTACAAACTCCCCCATCTGTACAAACACCCCCATCTGCACAATCCCCCCATCTGTACAAACACCCCCATCTGTACAAACTCCCCCATCTGTACAAACACCCCCATCTGCACAATCCCCCCATCTGTACAAACACCCCCATCTGTACAAACTCCCCCATCTGCACAATCCCCCCATCTGTACAAACTCCCCCATCTGCACAATCCCCCCATCTGTACAAACACCCCCATCTGTACACACACCCCATCTGTACAAACTCCCCCATCTGTACAATCCCCCCATCTGTACAAACACCCCCATCTGTACAAACTCCCCCATCTGTACAAACTCCCCCATCTGCACAATCCCCCCATCTGTACAAACACCCCCATCTGTACAAACACCCCCATCTGTACAAACACCCCCATCTGTACAAACTCCCCCATCTGTACAAAGCCCCCCATCTGTACAACCCCCCCCATCTGTACAAAACCCCATCTGTACAAACCCCCCCATCTTACAACCCCCCACCTGTACAACCCCCCCATCTGTACAAACCCTCCCCCATCTGTACAAACAGCCCCCCTGTCATGAATCTTATCATTCATGAAGAAATGACTCATGAAGTGACACTGGGTGGCCAGCTGGTGGCGCCGTCTGTAAAGTCCGCGCCTCAATAATACACGGACTTCGGGAGAACAGTTTAACAGGTACTTTACTGAACAGGAGGCAGCGTCAGACTGAAATACAGAAGCTTGCTAGGGCCTTTTATACAGGGGTGGTCACTGCCGGTACTGCAGTCTAAAACCAGTTATTCCCTTAAAGGTGCATACACAACAATTCCTCCCCTTTTAGATAAACAGTACATAACATTCAGTTAACAACTAAATAATAACTAATTACAATTACAATTTTCTCGGTACTATATACATCAACTGAAATAGTAATTTATAAGGTCAGTCTTTGAGGAGGCTTCCTGATCCTGACTGGATAGCGCCTTTCTCGAGTATCCTGTTCTTGCGGTGGAGTCGATTCTGGCTCATTGTCATTGGTTGGTTCGTCAGCTTCCAATACCCCTGCTTCTGAGGTAGACGCAATCTGTACTTCGGGCTCATTACCAGGTGCACATGCTTGTGGTATAGGTTTGGCTTATTCCTGTGACTCTAGAATCTGGTCAGCATGGTGTCTCACGATGCTCTCTCCAACGTCCACTGTGTACATTAGTGGTCCCTGCTGTGTGCATATCGTTCCTGGCTGCCATTTGTCTGTTCGGTAGTCGCGGGCCAAGACTGGTTGCCCTATATTGAAGCTCCTGGTTGGCTTCTCATTTATGTGCTGGAACTGCTTATCCTCAACATCTCGTCTTATGTTTGGTTTGAGCAAATCCAAGCGACATCTTAGTCTCCGGTTGAAAAACAGTACGGCTGGAGTTTGGTTGGTTACTGCATGTGTCGCATTCCGGTAAGCAAACAAGAAATTATCCACCTTGTGTTGTAGTGGTATGTCGTCATTATACATTGCCTTTATGGCCTTTTTAAAGGTCTGAACAAACCTCTCAGCCAATCCATTAGTGGCTGAATGATATGGGGCAGATGTGTAATGTTTCACCCCATTATTCTTCAGGAACCTCCGGAAATCCTCAGACACAAACTGTGGGCCATTGTCGGAGCAAATCTGTTCTGGCAACCCATTCCTGGCGAAGATGGTCCTTAGGACTGCAATAGTTTTCTCTGTGGTGGTGGAGGACATTTTAATGACCTCTGGCCATTTCGAATGGGCGTCCACAGCGATTAGAAACATTGAGTGCATAAATGGACCAACGAAATCAATGTGTACCCGTTGCCATGGAGATGAGGGCCACTCCCATGGATGTAGCGGGGCCTGTGGTGGAGCGTTTTGGACCTTCTGGCATCCTGTGCATCTCTTGGTCATATCCTTGATTTCTTTATCGATTCCCGGCCACCACACAACGCCCTGGCTAGGCTCTTCATTTTTACCCCTCCCAGATGACCCTCGTGAAGCTCATTGAGCACTCTATCTCTCAACTTGGGTGGAATTACCACTCGGGATCCACACATCAAGGCTCCCCGGCACACTGACAGCTGTTCTCTCCTTGGCGAGATTCCTGGCAACATTGAGTTGCCATATGCTGGCCATCCCTTCACCGTCAAGTCATAGACCCGAGAGAGTGTCGGGTCATTTCGGGTTTCCTTCTCAATACTTGCGTTTGTAACAGGCAAACAGTCGACTATGGTCGCATGGAATATCTCCACAGGGTCCACTGCAGGTGCTTCTTCTGCCATAGGCAACGGTAGGCGCGACAGCCCATCAGCGTTTCCATGCTGTTTCGTACCTTTGTACTCTATGTCATATTGATGTGCCCCTATAAAAAGTGACCATCTTTGCAGCCGTTGCGCCGTCATCACCGGAACGCCCTTCTTTGGGTTAAAAATTGAGACCAGGGGTTGATGATCAGTCAGTAGGGTGAATTTCTGCCCATGCAGATAGTGATTGAACTTCTTCACCCCCCACACCAGGCTGAGGGCCTCCCTGTCAATCTGGGCGTAGTTACGCTCGGCTGAGGTTAGCGAGCGCGATGCAAAGGCTATTGGCCTCTCTGGACCGTCACGGAATTTGTGTGACAGCACCGCTCCAATGCCGTAAGGTGACGCATCACATGCCAACCGAATCGGTAGTGTTGGGTTGTAGTGGGCCAATACTTCTTTTGAAGTGATTAGGCATTTACATTCCTGAAAGGCATGCTTACACTCATCACTCCATTTCCATGTTACACCAGTTTGAAGCAGGGCGTTCAGTGGGTGCAGAATAGTAGATAAATTCGGCAAGAACTTATGGTAGTAGTTCACCAACCCGAGGAACGACCTCAGTTGCGACACATTTTCCGGTGCTGGAGCCTTGACTACAGCCTCAATCTTGTCCGGCGACTTATGCAACCCTTCCTCATCAATCATGTGGCCACAATACGAGATTTGTCTCCTGAAGGGCATTTGGGACGGTTGGCTCGTAGCCCATATTCCTGCAATCTCGTGAGCACCTGTTCCAGGTTGGCAAGGTGTTCATTGTCATTTTCGCCCGTAACCAGGATGTCGTCCAAATAACACTAGGTCCCCGGGCTCTCTTGCAGGACTTGTTCCATTGCCCTCTGCCAAATAGCCGGGGCCGATGTTACCCCGAATACCAGTCGATTGTACTGGTAAAGGCCTTTGTGAGTGTTTATCGTGAGGTATTTCCTAGATGCTTTTTCCACCTCCATTTGTAGATACGCTTGAGCCAGATCTATCTTTGTAAAACGTTTCCCTCCAGATAGTGAGGCGAAAATATCTTCTATCCGCGGAAGTGGATACTGTACTGTGTGCAGGACTGGGTTCACAGTCACCTTGAAGTCCCCACAGATGCGAACCTTCCTTGGCTCCCCAGGCGTGCTGCTCAATGCTTTCATCATTACAGGAACAATGGGTGTGGCCCACTCGCTCCAGTCCACCTTAGACAGCACCCCCGAACGCTCCAAACTCTCCAGTTCAGCTTCCACGGCTGGGCGGATCGCATATGGCACCAGTCTGGCCTTGAAAAATTTTGGGGTTGCGTTATCCTCAATCTTTATGGTTGTCTTTACTCCTTTTAGAGGCCTAAGTCCTTGTTGGAACACCTCTTCCGCGTCAGATAGAATTTGTGACAGACGTCCAGGTGCGACATCATCATCCTTTTTGTCAGTCACAGTTAGTGCCAGAATGGAATGCCAATCCAATTGTATTTTTCGGATCCATTCACGTCCCAATAATGGTGGTCCTCCATCTCGTAGTATATACATGTATAGTTTCTGTGTTTCCTTTCCATTATATTCAACTGGCACCCTTATTTTTCCTCTGGGGTAGACCTTTTGCTCCGTGTATGTCTTCAATACAATGGACGTGTCCTTTAAGGGTATGTGTGAGAATAGCCGCTCATAGTCTCGTCAATTCATGACAGTTAGGGCTGATCCTGTGTCCAATTCCATCTTTACTGGGGACCCTGCTATCATGAGGGTGACCCAAATGGTTCGGTGATCTTCCTTTGCGATCACGTTGTGTAACTTTAAACAACTTAGTCTCTTCCTGCTCCCGGAGTCCTTATCACTCTCCTGATCTTCTGAACTACTGTCTGTCAGTTTCTTTACTTTCCTGTACTGTTCCTTAGTAGTTCTTGTCATGTTGGGTTTCTTTCCCGACCTGCAGACTCTTGCTATATGTCCCATTTTTCCGCATTGCCTGCATATTTTGTCTTTAAACCAGCAATCCTTCTGCTCATGGGTTGTTCTGCCGCAGCGATAGCACTTTTCTGCTCCATACGCCATTTCATTAATGCTGTATTCTTGTGGTTTCTGTTGTATTTCCGCAGCTCCCCGTGCTGCTGCTTTGTAGGATACTGCCACGCTGAAAGCCTGTTCTAGCGTCAGGTCCTTTTTTGAAAGTAGTCGTTTCTAGGTTCCTTCACTCTGGAGCCCGCAGACAAACTTATCCCGTAAGGTGTCTGCCAGTCCTGCTCCGAACTGGCAGTGCTTCGATAACTTGCGTAGTTCCGTAAGATAGTCAGCATTGCTCTCATCCTTGTGCTGGTTTCTTTTATGGAACTTGAATCTTTCTGCTATCAGCAGTGGTGTAGGGCTTAGGTGTTCCTGTAAGATATGAACAATCTCCTCAAAACTTTTCTCCATTGGTTTAGCTGGGGTAATTAAATTCCGCAATAGGCCGTACGTACTCGCACCCATCAGATTTAATAATACCGACGCCCTCTTTCCATCGGCCACCTCATTTGCCTTGCAGTACACTTCAATTCTTTCCACATACGTGGTCCAGTCTTCTACCTCGTTGTCGAAAGCAATGATACTGCCACTTTTCGGCATCTTGGGTGATTTAAAATGGCGCCTCCCGCGCTTTTGCTTCTTCCCCAATGGAATAAAATGGCGCCTCCCGCGCTTTTGCTTCTTCCCCAACGGGATAAAATGGCGCCTCCCACGCTTTTGCTTCTTCCCCTTGCTGCCACGCTGCTCCTAGCATTCTACGGGGTAATGGCGGCGACCCGCAGCTTCGGCGCGTCTCGCTTTCCTTCCCCCCATTTAGTTGCTCTCCGCTGCCCTGTTCTTGAGCACTGACCGCGCCCTGTGCGCTCCACCCTCTCTCTCTCTTGTTTTCTTTTTCCGGCGACGCTGCGCGGCCCGTTTTGTAGAGCCGCTCGATCGAGCTTGAGCCCGCCGCAGTCCGGAAGGGTCAGCGCGCTACCTGCTACCAGCACGATTTGCTGGAACACCTTAACTGGGGAGCCAAGCACAGCTCTCCACAGTCTCTCCCGCAATTCTCCGAACACCGATTAATTCTTTGGGCGGTTGCCCTCGGTCGACGCCCGTTGCTCAGACTACGACCTTCCAGAATCCTCCTCTCAGGCGAGATCCCCATGAGATGATGCCACACTGCAGGTGAGTTCGAACTTACTCGTCGCCACTGTAAAGTCCGCGCCTCAATAATACACGGACTTCGGGAGAACAGTTTAACAGGTACTTTACTGAACAGGAGGCAGCGTCAGACTGAAATACAGAAGCCTGTTAGGGCCTTTTATACAGGGGTGGTCACTGCCGGTACTGCAGTCTAAAACCAGTTATTCCCTTAAAGGTGCATACACAACACTGTCCAAGGAGTATAAATACTCGGGCGTGTGCCCAGCTTGCTCAGGACATTTTGTAACCAGGAACTAGTAATGTAACTAGAATCTCATGGTTGTGAAACCGTTGATTAAAGCCTTGTTTTATACTCAAACCAAGTGCTCATTAGTCTTTTTACATCAATTTAATCAACTGACCTGCTCCATGCTCTGAGTGGTCTTGGGAACAGACGGCTATGACTCAAACCGTAGAAGGTAACTTGGACAAAGTAATCGATCCATCATGGAGAAACTACTCAGACCCGCCCATCTCGACCTGGACCCGAATTCACTTACAACTGCTAAGGTATGGAAACACTGGTATTGTGCCTTCAGCAACTTCCTTGAGGAGTGTGGTGAGAATGTTCCTAATAAGTTACGAATGCTTGCCAATTATGTATCCCCTCATGTGTTTGACTATATCGAAGACTGTGTAGACTATGATGCCGCTATCCAAATACTACAGCAACTATATGTTAAGTCCCCAAATGAAATTTTTGTTCGGCATCTACTGGCCACAACTCAACAACAACCCGGGGAATCACTTGAAGAATTCCTTCAGCAACTTCGCAGACTCAGCAAGGATTGTAATCTTAAAGCTGTCACAGCTGAGCAGTACCAGGAGGAGTTAATTCGTGATTCCTTTATTAATGGAATTGCGTCTCCCTTCATACGTCAGCATCTGCTGGAGAATAAAACCCTCAAGTTACAGGCTGCCTATGACCAGGCATATTCTCTGGACTTAGCAAAGAGGAATGCAGATACCTATCTTTCACCACATGCACAGGCTGCTGCTATCACTTTTAGTGACTCCTTCGATAGGCCTCGGGCGGAAGCCCTCACTGATGAAGACTCCAATGTGGCTGATGACAACCTTATCCTAGAAGCCTTCACTGATGATGACCCTGCCCTAGTGGCATCTTGGCAACCTGGAAGGAAGTGTTTCTTCTGTGGAGGTGCATTCCACTATAAGAAATTTTGTCCTGCTCGTAATGCAGTCTGCAATCATTGCAGTAAGAAAGGTCACTTTTCTAAGGTATGCCAGTCAAGAGCCTCTGTTAGTAAGAAAGGCCACTTTTCTAAGGTATACTGGTCGAGAACCCCTGTTAGTTTTGCAACTACTATCTATAAAACTGCTCCTCCCCCAAGAGCCACTACTAAGGTTACAGCTGCAATCTATAAAACTGCTCCTCCCCCAAGAACCACTACTAAGGTTACAGCTGTCAAGGGTAAAACTGCCCCTCCTCCCATCACAGCTGTTTTCCCCCAAAGTCTGTCCCATGCAGCCACGAAGGTTTCGGTAAATGGACATATTTTGAATGCACTAATCGACTCATGCAGCTCTGACAGCTTCATTAGTGAGCGGGCTGTTAGTAAGTTAAAACTGCGTATTTGCCCCTCAGACAGGGAAATTGCAATGGCTCTGACGACACTGACCACCAACTCTTCTGACTTTTGTCTTGTCGACCTTATTCTCAATGGCCGCACTTATTTCTCCACCCGGCTCGGGGTGCTCAAAAACCTATGCAGTGATGTGCTCCTGGGACAGGATTTCCAGAAACAACACAAAAGACTCATTTTCGAGTTTGGAGGGTCAAAGCCGGAGTTTACTATTTCCAAAGTACCATTTTGTGCGCTTTCAGCAGCTTCACTCAACGAGCCCTCCTTGTTTGCCAATCTTTCCCCCCGATGTAAGCCCATAGTCACTAAATCACGACGTTTCAGCCAAGGTGCTCGATCCTTTATCGAGGCAGAAATCTCTCGCCTTCTAGCTGACGGTATCATTGAGCCATGTTCATCTTCCTGGTGGGCTCAAGTCGTCGTTGTTAAAAATCCTCTGAAGGAACACAAGAAACATCTTTGCATCGATTACTCGCAAACTATTAACCAGTATACCGACCTGGATGCCTACCCACTACCACGCATCAATGACATGGTCAATAACCTTGCCAACTACAAGGTATTTTCAACTTTTGATTTAAAGAGCGCATACCATCAAGTACCGTTAAAGGACTCTGACAAAAAGTATACGGCCTTTGAGGCCAATGGTCGGCTTTATCAGTTTTGTCGCCTTCCATTTAAGGTCACCAATGGGATGGCTGTCTTTCAATGGGCAATGGATAGCCTAGTCAAACAGGAGAACTTAACGGACACTTTTCCATATCTGGATAATATCACCATTGCTGGTCATGACCAGAAGGAGCATGATGCCAGCCTCCAGAAATTTTTTGACGTTCTCCATCGTCGCAACTTAACCTTAAATGAGTCCAAATCTGTGAAATCAGTACCATCAGTCAACATCCTTGGCTACTGGGTGGGCAACGGTGTCATCAAACCGGATCCGGAGTGACTTCATCCGCTTCAGGAGCTCCCGCCCCCTACGAATCTCGGCTCTCTTCGTCAGGCACTCGGCATGTTCACCTATTATGCAAAATGGATACCCCACTTCTCCGACAAGATCTAGCCCCTGCTTCACGCAAAGTCATTTCCGTTGGAGGCAACGGCTATTTCAGCTTTCAACCTCCTCAAGCGACAACTGGAAAAAGCCACGCTTCGTTCCATCGATGAAAATCTTCCTTTTGTGGTCGAGTGCGATGCATCGGAGGTGGCGATCTCGGCTACCTTGAATCAAGGTGGTCGACCCGTTACATTTCTGTCCAGAACTTTGCAGGGTAGCGAGCTCCATTATCCTCCTGTCGAGAAGGAGGCTACGGCCATCATCGAAGCAGAACGTAAATGGAGTAATTTTCTCGCTCGTCGCCATTTCACACTTATAACCGATCAGTGCTCCGTGGCCTTTATGCTGGATAACTGGAAATGCACTAAGATCAAGAATAACAAAATACAACTCTGGAGGATGGAATTGGCCGCCTTTGGCTAAACCATACATTATCGAACCGGCAAAGAGAATGTGGCCCCGGATACTCACACGCAGGCATTCTGCTCTTCTATGTCAACTTCGACTCTTGCGGATCTTCATACTGACTTATGCCATCCTGGCATTATCCGTATGTTGCACTTTGTGCGATCTAAAAATCTCCCATTTTCTACGGAAGATGTGAAAAGAACATGCTCCACCTGCAGAATCTGTGCCGAATTAAAACCACAATTCTTCCATCCATCGAATGGCTCGCTCATACATGCTATGCAGCCTATGCAGCGACTCAGCATTGACTTTAAAGGGCCATTGCCTTCCTCAACGCGAAACACCTATGTAATGATCAATAACATGTCATTCTATAGTGGACACTAGGTGGAGCCGTAGAGCTGTGTAGAGCTGTATATAAGACTACACTACCCAGCTGTATGTATATTAAGACTACATTACCCATGAGGCACTAGGCTACCCACAAGGCAGCAGTCAAGATGGAAGCCTCTACAGATACTGTACCTAGTCCACATGTGCTCAATAAAAGGTCTAGCAAAAGCTAGCTGTGTTCATAATAAGAATGTCTATTTATTAATGAACATAACAACCTATTTACTTAGTATAGTGAACGAATATTCACGCTTTCCCTTTAATTTCCCCTGTCCCAATATGTTTACTTCCACAGTGATCAAATGCCTCGATCAAGTCTTTTCCCTTTGCGGTACGGCCAATTTCATCCACTCTGATCGGGATCCCTCCTTTATGTCAAGCAAACTCAAAAGTTATCTTTCCCAACGGGGAATCGCCACAAGTAAAATGACACTGTATCATCCCATCGGTAATGGACAGGTTGAGAGATACAACGCTATCATTTGGAACGTTGTTCGTCTTGCACTGAGGTCACGCAACCTACCAGACCAGCAGTGGGAAACTATGCTCCCTGACGCGTTGCATTCCATCAGGTCTCTCCTTTCTACGTCCACCAATGTCACTCCTCACGAGTGATTCTTCAGGTTCCAGCGTCGCTCCACTCATGGGACGTCCCTACTGTCATGGTTGGCAGCTCCCGGCCCCGTGCTGCTCCGAAGATTCATCCATCTTCCAAAAACGATCCCCACGTCGACGAGGTGGAACTAACAGACGTTAATCCCACATACGTGCACGTGCGGTACCCTGATGACCGGGAGTCCACCGTTTCACTCCAAGATCTGGCTCCCTGCCCAACCGATCCCACGGACACAACTGATAGAGGAACCCATAGTAATGATGCCGACACTCTGCGCTCCTTTGAGGATGACGCCCTACCTGGGACATCAAGGGATCTGCCGGCTACTCCACTGGATCAACTCGGGGAGCCGAGCGCTCCCCACGGGATGGCCACCCGAAGCCAGGATGCCGGTCAATCCCTGGCTACCAAACAAAATGAAGCCAGCTCTGCGCCTGTGGGGACCCGCACCCGGAGTCATGATCTCCCCAGTCTCCCTCAGGTCGATCAAGGCGACACGGGCCCTGTCGATCTACCAGTATGAACCAAGCGACCCAGGGACCAAGACACGGTCCGAGGAGACGTGCCTTCCAGCCGCAAACAAAGATCTAAAAGACTGCGGCTATTCGTGGTCCGCCTAATCCGCTAGAAGGAAGTCATCGGATTTCCAAATCTTTCAGGCGGGAAGAATGTCATGAATCTTATCATTCATGAAGAAATGACTCATGAAGTAACACTGGGCGGCCAGCTGGTGGCGCCGTCCAAGGAGTATAAATACTCGGGCGTGGGCCCAGCTTGCTCAGGGCGTTTTTGTAACCAGGAACTAGTGATGTAACTAAAATCTCATGATTGTGAAACAGTTGATTAAAGCCTTGTTTTATACTCAAGCCAAGTGCTCAGTAATCTTTTTACATCACCCCCATCTGTACAAACCCCCCCATCTGTACAAACACCCCCTCATTTGTACAAACCCCCCCATCTGTACAAACACCACCCTCATCTGTACAAACACCCCCTCATCTGTACAAACCCCCCCATCTGTACAAACACCCCCATCTGTACAAACCCCCCCATCTGTACAAACCCCCCCATCTGTACAAACACCCCCTCATCTGTACAAACCCCCCATCTGTACAAACCCCCCCATCTGTACAAACCCCCCATCTGTACAAATCCCCCCATCTGTACAAACACCCCCTCATCTGTACAAACACCCCCATCTGTACAAACCCCCACATCTGTACAAACCCCCCCATCTGTACAAACACCCCCTCATCTGTACAAACTCCCCCCATCTGTACAAACACCCCCTCATCTGTACAAACCCCCCCCATCTGTACAAACACCCCCTCATCTGTACAAACACCCCCCTCATCTGTACAAACCCCCCCATCTGTATAAACCCCCCATCCCATCTGTACAAACACCCCCCCATCTGTACAAACCCCCCCCCCATCTGTCCAACAACGGACTCTTTTCCATTCTCCCAGTTTCTCTGTCTCCGCCACATCTGCTCTGACGATGCCACCTTCCATACCAGTGCTTCCGACATATCTTCCTTTTTCCTCAACCGAGGATTCCCCTCTACTGTGGTTGACACGGCCATTGACCATGTCCGTTCCATTTCCCGCACTTCTGCTCTCACCACTTCCCCTCCCTCCCAAAACCACGATAGGGTTCCCCTTGTCCTCACCTTTCATCCCACCAGCCTCCACATTCAACGGATCATCCTCCACCATTTCCGCCACCTCCAACGTGATCCCACCACCAAACACATCTTCCCCTCACCTCCCCTTTCAGCATTCCGAAGGGACCACTCCCTCCGCGACACCCTGGTCCACTCCTCAATCACCCCTAACAGCCCTTCTCCTTCGCCTGGCATCTTCCCGTGCAAGCGCAGGAGATGCAACACATGCCCTTTTACCTCCTCCCTCCCCACTGTCCAGGGCCCCAAACACCCCTTCCAGGTGAAACAGCGATTTACTTGTACTTCTTGCAATTTAATATACTGTATTCGCTGCTCACGATGCGGTCTCCTCTACATTGGGGAGACCAAACGCAGATTGGGCGATTGCTTTGCGGAACACCTCCGTTCAGTCTGTAAGGGTGACCCCGAGCTTCCGGTCGCCTGTCACTTTAATTCTCCGCTTCACTCCCGCTCTGGTCTCTCTGTCCTCGGCCTATTACATTGTTCCAATGAAGCTCAACGTAAGCTCGAGGAACAGCACCTCATCTTTCGATTAGGCACTTTACAACCTTCCGGACTCAACATCGAGTTCATCAATTTCAGATAATAATCCCTGCCCCCATTTTTCATGCTGTATGATTTTTGCCATTCCCATTTGCAACATTTTATCTTTCCTGCCTCTTACAAAAGTACAGGATATTCTTTCAATTCCTTCCTCCCCTCCTAACTCCCCTCCCACCACCCCGCCCCCCCGCCCCGTCTCTGCACCTGCTTAATATCTGTTACATCTCCAGCTTTTTCCAGTTCTGATGAAGGGTCCCAGACCTGAAACGTTAACTCTGCTTCTCTCTCCACGGATGCTGCCTGGCCTGCTGAGTATTTCCAGCATTTTCTGTTGTTATTTTAGCCAATTCATAAAGTCTACTGGCAGAATTCCATTGGTAGATGCCCTCTCAGTGATCACCAATCCAAGAGGACCGCCCTCTTGTGCCTCCAGACTCTGAAGCCTTCCACTAATTCAACCTGACCCTGTCCCCAAATCTGTGTTATTATCCCAGGCCCTCTCTCCCCCATGGCTACCAGATCCTAGGACCACCCTTCCTAGTGCCCTGTGCCAGCACTCAAAGACACAGCAGCCCCACTGCCAGTGCTGACAGACCTTGCCATGCCCCCACAGTCCTGCCAGGCCCTGAGAATCCTCCCAGTCCTCCAAACCCCTCCCCCAATGCTAGAATCTCCTCCACCTGTTTTACCAAGCCTCATGATCTGCCCCAGTTCTGACACACCTTGGGACTCCCCTCAGTGTTACAGACTCTAATAGCTCCCCAGTACTGCACATTATAGAACCCTCCATCTTCAGTGTTGTCAGTCTCCAGTATCTCTGCCGCCAGTGCAGCTATAACCCAGGACTGAACCCACTGGCACCAAAGCCTGTGACTCTCTTCCCCCAACACTGCCTGAATGCAGTGGAATTTCTAATTGTGGAAACTGTAAGAATATAGGCCTAGAAATTCAGTTGTTAGCGCCAGCCGCTAGCGCCTTAAGAGGGCGAGAAGTGGGGCGCGAAGCGGCTAGCGCCCGGGTGCGGCGCAATCTGCGCCTCTCGCGAACTTCAGTCAAGAATTAGCGGTGGCGTAAAACCGCAGCGCCCACTCAGGTGCGCGCGCAGATCCTGACGTAATTTCATGGTGCAACGCCCTTGGTGCGCCCCGAACCGGAACTTCAGTGGCGCCCCCCTTCTGTGCGCCTGGCGCTCCCAGCGACTGGTTGAGTGGAACGGTTCCCAGTCGCTGTGGGGTGCTGGGGGCGCTATTTAAAGGGGACTCTTCCTGCATTCTTTGTGGCAGCCATTTTGTTCCACTCCTTCTGTGTGAGAGAGAGAGATTTGGAGAGAGGCAAAGGGAGAGAGCTTTTTGCTTTGACTCAGTGCTCGCACAGGTACTTCTGACTTCAGGCCAGAGCTTTGCAGTTGGATTTAACTTTCAGTGCCATAGCCTTGAGTCACCACATATAATGGGGGCTGCAATGGGTGGAAACGTTGGGTTTCTCCATTGCATTGAAAGGGCTCAGAGACGCCGAGAAAGAGTGCCAATCATGGCCAGATGGAGGAGGGCCAACAGGCGTTGGCACAGGAGGCCTTACCCACCCAGGGTATACCGCCAGCAGTTCTCATACCTCAACATGTCTGAGGAGTATTTGGAGGCTGCGATTCAGAAGGGAGGTGGTCACTGAGATCTGCCACCTGCTTCAGAGAGATCTGCAGCCACAGCTGAGGAGCAGGACGTCGCTGTCAGTGGCAGTGAAGGTGACAGTGGCTCTCAACTTCTATGCCACCGGCTCCTTCCAATCCGCTACTGGGGACATTGCCAATGTCTCCCAGTTCACAGTGCGTTGCTGCATCCGCCAGCTGACGAATGACCTCTTCAGAAGGAGACGTCAGTACATTTCCTTCCCCATGACCCCGGACAAGCAGCAAGAGCGCGCAATGGGATTTGCAAGAATGGCAGGCTTCCCCATGGTCCAGGGCGCCATTGACTGCACGCATGTGGCTTTGCGGGCGCCTCTAGAGAATGCCGAGGATTACCGCAACCGGAAGGGCTACCATTCGCTGAACGTCCAGTTGGTGTGTGACCACAGGCAGCTCATACTAGCTGTCAATGCCCGCTTTCCAGGCAGCAGCCACGATGCCTTCATCCTGTGCCAGACTTCTGTGGCAGACATTTTCGAAGCCCCGGCTCACCCAGGAGGCTGGCTTATTGGGAACTAGGGCTATCCTTTGTGCACCTGGCTGATGACCCCGCTCCGTGTGCCCACCACCCCTGCCGAAGAACGATACAATGACAGCCATCAAGCGACCAGGAACATCATTGAGCACACAATCGGCATGCTGAAGCAACGGTTCCGCTGTCTGGACCATTCTGGGGGAGCCCTACAGTACCCCATTTCGTTGTAGTGCGCTGCATGCTGCACAACCTGGCTATCCTCAGGACTCAGCCACTGCCAGCAGACATTGGAGGACCACCAGAGGAGGAGGAGGAGGAGGAGGAGCACCAAGATGGGAGGGAGGCACAAAGTGCAAGGGCCGTCCGTCAGCGGCTTATTGCAAGTCAGTTCTAGGGCCCCTCTCAGGGAATGGCTTGTGCCATTGAAAGAACATGAATGGAGCCGCTCCGCAAACCCTCAGCCGGTCAAGGCAACAAATAGTTCAAAGTGCAAACATGGACAATCTGAATAAAGACCATTTTTTATTTGACAAACACTGTGCCCTTCCCGCATGACAAACAAATACAGAGAAACCCCCCCAAAAAACAGTCAGACACATAACTGGCTCTCACAACCTGGAGAAAATGAAAAAAACAGTTAAACAAAAATGACCATGATCCTCGGCCTTCATATAAAAAAAACATAAAATCTTCGGCCTTCATATAAAAAAACCATAAAATCCTCGGCCTTCATATAAAAAAACCATAAAATCCTCGGCCTTCATATAAAAAAAACATAAAATCCTCGGCCTTCATATAAAAAAAACATAAAATCCTCGGCCTTCATATAAAAAAAACATAAAATCCTCGGCCTTCATATTAAAAAAAACATAAAATCCTCGGTCTTCATATAAGAAAAACATAAAATCCTCGGCCTTCATATAAAAAAAATTACATTCTCGGCCTTCATATAAAAAAAATCACATTCTCAGCCTTCATATAAAAAAAACATTTTGCCACATCTTCTACTTTTTCCCCTGTGAGGGTGATCCGCCTCGCTTGCGCGATTGGCCCCTTCCCGCCCTGCAGCTCCTCCTCACTGGGACCCCAGTGGCTGCAGCAAGGCTGGGGGAAGGCTGCTGAGGGTCCGATGGTGAGTCGGCAGATGCCCTTGGAGGACGGCCTGGACCAGCTCTGGGCCTGGAGGGCTCGGCTGCTGACTGCTCCAACTCTGCTTGGGCGGCAGCAGTCTGTCCTATGGGTGGTGGCAGCTGCAGTGGAGGAGTGACAGTGTTGGCAGCAGGAATGCTGCCAACCTGACAGAGCACAGGCACTCCCTGGTCGGCCGATACACTGGCACTCGCATGGGCCAGCACTGAAGCATGTGCAGCAATCTGCTGAAGCACAGCCTGCTGGGCTGCTGCGGCGCGGCGAGGGCCCCGGCGATTCCTGGCCAATCCAGCGAGGGTGGCAGCAGTTAGTGCCCGTGTGGCCCTGATCTGTGTCTGCATCAGACCAGCCAGTGAATGCATGGCACGACTAAGCAATTGGCTGGAAGCCGCATGTGATGCAGCGAAGTCCTGCTGACTCCTAGTCTGTGCTGCCCCGAAGTCCTGCAGACTCCTGGCCTGTGCTGCACTGAATTCCTGCAGACTCCTGGCCTGTGCTGCCCCGAATTCCTGAACACTCCTTGCCAGTGACTCTATGGAGTCAGGCATCCTTGCCACTGCAGCCATGAGCTCAGTGTGCCTGCGCTCAGCCTGGGCGCCCACTTCACCAAGGAGCCGCACCTCCTCTGCGCTCACCGTAGCAGGACTGGAGGCCGCACTCACCCTCCGGGGAGAAGGCCGCCGAGCTTCCCCACCCCTCCCGCGTTGCTGCAGCCCGCTGGGCCCTGGAGCTTCACCCTCATCAGACCCTTCCCCCCTGCTCCCCTCCAGGGAAGACGTGTCCCCATCATGGCCATGGGCTGCCTCAGATGAGGGTGGCACTGATGGGCCGGCTTCCTCTTCCTCCTCCTTGAATTCCGAATCAGACACAGTGCCAGCTTGAGGGCCCGCATCCTCACCTGACGATTCAGCATCTGAAAGCAGGGAGGCACAAGAGTTGCTTTAGAGTGAGAACAGGGCGGCAGCGAGGGAGGCATGAGTGCTGCTATGCACTGCATTGGTTCGAGAGTGGCAAAGGATGCTGGTGTGAGGCACAAGTGGAAAGAGAGAGGTCAAAAAGGTGATGACCTTACCATTGCTGTCCAGAACGGGGTCGGCATCTCCACTGGCGACGGGGCCAATCAGCCGGCCTCCCATAATCCGCTCAACTCACTGCTCCAGGTCGCTGAGCTCTTTAAGGTCAGGACGGCCTCCCCCGGTCCGTAGCTGCTGCCTGCAATTGTGGGCCAACTTGCCCTGCAAGAGAAAGGACAGGCTCTGAGTACAGTGTCAAGCCCTGATCTTGCCTGCACTGCCTCCCATGGTGGAATAGCCCTGACAGTGTGTAAAGTGGTGAATGTGCATGTGATTTTCATGAGAGTCCCATAGCTGTTGGATGAGGGCTGGGCATTGGGGCTTTCAGGACCCTTTGGCCGTAAAGTGAGATGCACATGCAGGGATGAAGAGGATACTGGAAAGGGTGCTCACCCTGACAACCCGAGTGAGGTCGTTGAACTTTTTTTTGCACTGCGTGGGTGTCCTGGGGACCAAGCTGCTGGAGGTCACACTGTTTGCCACCTCCCTCCAGGCTTTTCTGTACTCGCTGGACAGCGGCCTCCTGCCACTGTCAGGGAACAGGACAGGTCGCCTGCGCTCCACTGCGACAACCAGAAGCTTCAGGGCACCCTCGCTGAAGCGCTGTGCTCACTCCCTGGCCTTCTCCATAGTCGTGGGCGTTGCAATCTTGAAGCAGCTCTGTTTAGGCCTGGATTCAGGGCTGCAGTGTGCAGGGCGTGGAAGCAAAACAAATCGACCCTCCCCCTTTAAGAGCTGACCGGCGCCAGCGTGTCTGCCTTCAATCAACAACTCACCGCACCTGCGCTGCGCCCGCCCTCGGTGGCAGCGCCTCGGCTCGCCGGCTTAGTGCCTTAGGATAGTCATGCACCGCCTACTTTAGCGCAGCAGCAACCTCTTGGGGCGATGCAACTCAATTTCGGCGAAGGTGGCGCTAAGTTGCGCCGGGCGCTAAATTTAGCGAACGCCCGGCTATAGCGCCCCAAACGTGGCGATACTGAATTTCTAGGCCATACTGTCCACGGTAAACTTGACTGAATCTAAAAATGACCAAATGTACCGACAAGCTTTGAGGGCAGGAGAATGCTTGGCTAAAACATGATGTGCTGGTATTTTTCCTTCAAAAGATAAGGTCTTGAAAATTCTGTGAGAATCACGAGGCAACAATCTGCAAATGTAAAAACAACGACTCTCTCCAACCCTTGAATATCTGATAGAAGGAGAGAGAGAGAGAGAGAGAGAGAGAGAAAGGACAACAACGTTAATCACACAGTTTGGGACACGAATGCTGTGGGCGAGTTGCCATGTTTTGGGGTATAAGGGATGTTGTAGACTGAGATTCGTGGCTGCAGTCGATGGCGACCTGGTCAGTTGCCAGTTAAGGTCATACATCTAGTCATTGTTGAATTGACCTCTCATCTGGTGTTAGTACGTATGTGGTGCTTATAATCACCTGAGCTTAAAGTCAATGATTATAGATGTTTGCTTGTGATAAGTACATGAATTGAGTACAGTTTGTATTCTGGTAATTACTTGTAACCTCTTGTTGATTTTTAAGTAAAAGAAGTTCCACAGATTCATTGAGTTTTGTGTTGTCTGTTCCACGGGCCTGAACTCTATAAACTGTCAGACAATCAGAACGTCTTACAAAACTCACGGCGTGGAAAGATTCTCCTCATCTCCCCTCGCATTGTTTTGCCAGTTATTGTTGATGTAGAACCCGGGTTTTAACTCAGCCTACCAGGGCGGGTGACAGTCGGCGATTTGCACTGCATTCCCGATTTCGTTCCTGTCCAACGCCATTTTAACCAAGCGCATTTCAGTCATGGGAGGGCCACACACACAAGGCTGGCAGGAACCTACTGAGCATGCTAAAGTTGTGGCCCGATGTCATCGGCACTACAACTCCATTTTAACTTGGGAAAATCAGGACACCTGCACGGCACCAAACCCACCAGTGAAACCTGGCGGGAGGCAGCAGAGTGGCCAGAAGAGGCCAAGGGTCCCCATGCCCCACAAGGAGTTCTTGGGCCTCCTCAGCCTTGGCCTTCCTTCTCTCTCCCACCACCAGCAGCTCCTTTCAGACACTCCTCTCAGCAGTCACCTTTATGCTGGGGACCATTCCCTTGGGACACCGGCAGTATTGGGCTCTCCGCCAAATTTCCGCTCCCACCTGCTGGCCCTGACGTGATTTGCACCGGTTTTGGGTGGGAGACAGTGCTGCCGAATGCACGAGGCCCGGCGGTGAAACAGACTGAAGCCTCACGTTGAACTCACCGCCCCGCACCCCACATGCCCTGTGTTAAAATCAGGGCTTAGGACTCACCCAATAAACCAACCAGCATATTTGATCCTCCGTCCCCCACCCCATACTACCAGATCCTTTCCACAACACTGCCATACCCAGAACAATCCCCAGTGATACCAAATCTCAGCACCCACAATAATGTTGCTGAGCTCCAAGACTCCCAAGACCCCCTCCCATTGCTAATACTACTGAAACCCATATACATTCCTCCAATCTGCAACACGTAGTATTCGTAACAAAATAGACGAGTTAATGGCACAAATAACTACATATGGGTATGATCTTGTGGCCATTACAGAAACATGGCTGCAGGGTGACAATGCCTGGGAATTAAACATACCAGGTTATTTAACGATCAGGAAGGACAGACAGGAAGGAAGGGGAGGTGGGGTGGCTATGTTAATAAAGGAAGGAATCACTGTAATACAGAGAAATGATATTGGGTCAAAAGATCAGGATAATGAAACAGTTTGGGTGGAGTTAAGGAATAATAAGGGGAAAAAACCACTAGTGGGCGTAGTCTATAGGCCTCCGAACAGTTGCAACTCTGTTGGACGGAGTATCAATCAGGAAATAGTTGAGGCTTGTAATAAGGGAGTGTGGCTGTCCTACGGGTTGTTCTTTACATTGAGATATATACATAATTCCCTTTAACTTAACTTACTTATGTATGTATAACTTACCTAACTGTATGTACTTAACTTACTTATTTGTATAACTTACCAGTTAGGGCTGTTGCCCCTTTAACTTACCTGTTGGGCCGTTGCCCCTTTAAGAGGCGACCTAACGCGCTGATGTCACGCATCACGTGACGCATGCGCGCCGGCCGCCGGCCCGATTTGGGTTTCTAAGACGGCCGCCGGCATAGTCCGGCCTACCGCGACTTCGGCCGCATCGGCCAGCAGGCGGGAGTGAAGCGATCCTCCACTCCCGCGGCAAGTACCGGCATAGTTCAGCTTTACAACCCTGGCCTCAAAGCCAGCCTTCGTACCGGGGAGATTTACGATGCAACGGCGCAGGTCACGTGACCGCCTAAGCGCACGTAAACGTGCTGAGGTTATGACGCGGTCACGTGACGCCTAAAGCGGGAATAAAGAGCCGAGTGTGAGGAGGTCATGAGGCTCCCCACACGCTCCCCACGGGATTGGGAACTCAGTCCTTGTGGAGTCCCCGCTGGGACAAGACCTACAACATGGTGCTCCTGCAGTCAGCCATCTTACTTGCTATCTTACCTGCCGTAAGACCTGCAACATGGTGCTTCTGCAGTCAGCTAACTTACCTGCTACCTTACCTGCTGTAGGACCTACAACATGGTGCTCCTGCAGTCAGCCATCTTACCTGCTACCTTACCTGCTGTAATGATCCTGTTCTGGTAAATAAACCACTTATTTATAGTTCGTCGAAGTTGAACTCTTTCATTTAGTGGCGATTTACATGAACCGCGACAGGAGCATCTATAATTATGGGGGATTTTAACTATCATATTAATTGGACAAATCAAATTGGGCAGGGCTGCCTTGAGGATGAGTTCATTGAGTGTATTAGGGATGGGTTTCTTGAGCAGTATGTAACTGAACCGACCAGGGGGCAAGCAACCTTAGATCTGGTCCTGTGTAATGAGACAGGATTAATTAAAAATGTCCTAGTAAAGGATCCCCTTGGAATGAGTGACCATAACATGGTTGAATTCCATATTCAATTAGAGGGTGAGAAGGTTGGATCTCAAACAAATGTGCTAAGCTTGAATAAAGGAGACTATGAAGGTATGAGAGCGGAATTGAGTAGAGTGGATTGGGAAAATAGATTAAAGGGTAAGACGATACATGATCAGTGGTGTACATTTAAGGAGTTATTTTACAACTTCCAAAAAATATATATTCCACTGAGAAGAAAAGGGTGTAAAAGAAAAGACAGCCATCCGTGGCTAAGTAAAGAAATTAAGGATAGTATTCGACTAAAAACAAGGGCATATAAGGTAGCCAAATCTAGTGGGAGGATAGAGGATTGGGAAAACTTTAAAAGACAGCAAAAAATAACAAAAAGATTGATTAAGAAAGGGAAGATAGATTATGAAAGTAAATTAGCAAAAAATATAAAAACAGTTAGTAAGAGTTTTTATAGTTATATAAAAAGAAAAAGGGTGGCTAAAGTAAATGTTGGTCCCTTAGAGGATGAGACCGGGAAATTAATGGTGGGAAATATGGAGATGGCAAAAACACTGAATGAATATTCTGTATCAGTCTTTACAGTAGAAGACACTAAGAATATCCCAACACTGGACAAACAGGGGGCTATAGGGGGGGAGGAGCTAAACACGATCAAAATCACTAAGGAAGTGGTACTCGGTAAAATAATGGGACTCAAGGCGGATAAATCACCTGGACCTGATGGCTTACATCCTAGGTGTGGTGTATGTAACCTGTTCCACCTTAAGAGAACTTAAGCCTGGTCCACCTTAAGAAAGGTACTACTTTCTTTGGCTGCTGTATACGTAATACCGGTGGTGACCACACCGGTATATAAGCACAGTGTAATAATATTGTATTCAGTATAGTCCGACCTCCAACCAGTAAAGACCTGTTGAATTTACTCTTGTGGTCTGTGTAGTAATTCTCACTATAACACACAGACTTAACAGTGGCGACGAGTCCGATTCTTACCCTGCTGCAGTAATTTCCACGGCGACTTCATCCACAGACAGGACGTCGAAGAGAGGTTTCCACCCTCATCACCTACGGGAAGACACGTCAAGCGGCAGGCATCGAGCAACCGGAGTGCAGAAGACATCCTGACCTCGAAGCCTCCATCAGCGACTGTCAGCTTCTTCTACTACCTCGTGGTGGGTAAGCCGGGCAGCGACGCGACAGAAAGTCAACCGCGTTGGCTGTACAGACGGGGCTGGGAAGATGGAGGAATAAGGGCGGTGAGGTCGATTGCGACCAGAGATAAGGGCCGGGCCGCTTTCGAGCGAGAGGCGCAGCACGGGACATCAATCGCGACCGGAGAAAAGGGCCGCATTCGGGCTAAAGGCGCAGCGTCTGGGGAAACTGAAGGCGCGAGAGCCGCGGTGAAGCGGAGACAGCGTCGGGGGATGGGTGAAGACCGCCAAGCGCGGGAAAACCGCCATTTTGTGGGTGGAGGACGACGGCAAGAGCGGGAAGCCGCCATCTTAGATAACATTAAAAATACGATAAATTGCTACGATGCCTAAACATGGGAACATTAATGCCTTCGACAGTGATATAGAAGACTGGGCTATGTATGTAGAACGCATACAAAACTATTGTAAGGCAAATAAAATTCCTGAGACAGATAAAGCACTAACATTACTAAACTTAATGGGTGCGAAAACATACGGGCAATTGAAACACCTGTTATCACCAGATGAACCGGCGGATAAGACGTTCGAACAGATTGTTACTGTCCTAAAAAATCATCTTAGCCCCACGCCGCTGATGCTAGCGGAACGATTTAAATTTTACGATAGAAGACAGCGGCAAAATGAAAGCAATGCTGAATATTTGATGGAATTACGTAAGCTAGCAAAATATTGTCAGTTTGGAACGGGACTGACAGAGGCACTTCGAGATAGATTTGTGTGTGGTTTATTTAAACAGGATACACAAAGGCGACTGCTCGAGGAGAATGAGCTGTCTCTCGAGAAGGCGGTCACTATGGCAGCAGCACACGAGGCCGCAGCGAGAGGCACGGCAGTAATGTAGCTACGGCCACCGGAACTCGGTACAAACAAATTGGGTTTGAGTTCTGTCAAATGTTATCGTTGTGGAAAGACAACGCACGATCAGAACCAGTGTTGGTTTAAAAACCAAGAATGCAGAACGTGTGGCAGGTTTGGCCACATAGCTAAAGTATGCCGGTCAGGAAAGAAGACCAGCAATAAAAAGTCACCGCAAGGAAAATATGCAAAGGTACACAAGGTGACAAAGAACAGTTTGACTGAACAGAAGTCAGATTCAGACGCTAGCAGTAATGAACTGGATAGCTTAAGAATACACAACGTTGGTAAGGATACAGACCTCCAGACAATTTGGGTCACTCTTAAGATAGCAGGAGTCCAAGTAAAAATGGAATTGGACACTGGATCGGCATTGACGGTCATGAATAAGAAAGATTACAGAAGGTTATTCCAACATATTCCCTTACAGGATACGGAGATTATATTGAAAACGTACACGGGGCAAAGAGTGTACCCCATCGGAAAAATAGAGGTAGAAGTGGTCCACAAGGGCGAAGAAAGCCAAGTAATGGACTTATATGTGCTACCTGAAGGAGGTCCACCACTACTAGGACGGGAGTGGATTAGGAAAATGAATATGGACTGGCACTCCTTGAAAGCACTAACGGTAGATTCCGGGGAAACAGCTGTCAAACCTAAACGATTGTCCAGAATATTGGATGAGGCTAAAGAGGTGTTCCAGCCGGGACTGGGAACACTGAGAGGAATTACGGCAAACATCAAGATTGATGAACATGCACAACCAAAATTTTTTTAAAGCCAGACCGGTACCCTATGCAATACGACCTGCGGTTGAAGCGGAGCTGGAAGCACTAGAACGTTCAGGGGTACTGTCTAAAGTAGATTGGAGTGAGTGGGCTACGCCCATTGTTCCCGTTATGAAACGTCCTGCGAACAATAAGCCAGGGGATCCAGGGAAGGTTCGCACCTGTGGAGATTTCAAGATCACCGTTAATCCGGTGCTTCACACGGTGCAGTATCCGCTTCCACGGATTGAGGATATTTTCGCTTCACTGTCTGGCGGGAAACACTTCACCAAGATAGACCTGGCGCAGGCGTACTTGCAGATGGAGGTTGAAGAAGAGTCACGCCAATACCTCACGATCAACACGCATCGAGGGTTGTACCGGTACAATAGGCTGGTTTTTGGTTTGGCATCGGCTCCAGCAATTTGGCAGAGGGCCATGGAGCAGGTATTACAGGGAATTCCAGGCACACAATGTTACCTGGACGACATTCTGATCACAGGTGATGGTGATGAACAGCATCTCGCTAACTTGGAACTGGTGCTCAACAGACTGAAAGAGTATGGACTGAGGGTAAATCGGCAGAAATGTGAGTTCCTCCAGAAGCGGATCTCGTACTGTGGTCATGTCATTGACCGGGAGGGGCTTCATAAGTCTCCTGACAAGATAGCGGCAGTTGTAAAGGCTCCCGCTCCGGAGAATGTCTCTCAGTTGAGGTCGTTTCTAGGATTAATTAACTACTACCATAAATTTCTGCCAAATCTATCCACGGTGCTGCATCCGTTGAATGCTCTTTTACAGAAAGGGGTACCATGGGACTGGGGCGAAAACTGTAAGAAGGCATTTCGCAAAAGCAAAGAATTGATCACCTCAGAGGAAGTGTTGGCTCACTTCAACCGGACACTGCCTATTCGGTTGGCTTGTGATGCTTCTCCATATGGTATTGGGGCAGTACTCTCACATAAATTGCCAAATGGCACGGAAAGGCCAGTCGCGTTTGCATCCAGATCATTGACCTCCGCTGAGCGCAACTATGCGCAGATCGATAGGGAGGCCCTTAGCCTTGTATGGGGAGTGAAGAAGTTTAATCATTACCTACAGGGCCAAAAATTCACACTTCTGACGGACCATCAACCGTTGGTGTCCATTTTTAACCCTATGAAGGGTGTTTCGGTGATGACAGCACAGCGTCTCCAGAGATGGTCTCTTTTCTTAGGGGCACATCAATATCAGATAGAATTCAAAGGTACGAAACAGCATGGCAATGCTGATGGCCTGTCGCGCCTGCCACTACCTAAAGATGAAGACACGACGGAAGTTGACCCTGTTGAGTTATTTCATTCGACCATTATCGAGTGTTTACCTGCCACCAACGCAAGTATTGAAAGAGAAACCAGGAACGACCCAACACTGTCCAGAGTCTACGAGGTGACAGTGAAAGGATGGCAAACACGGGGTGATCCTCTGTTACCGGCATTCTCGGCAAGGCGAGACCAGCTGTCCGTCTGCCATGGTACTTTGATGTACGGGACAAGAGTGATTATTCCTCCCAAGTTAAGGGAAAGAGTTTTAAAAGAACTACATGAAGGTCATCTGGGGGGAGTTAAAATGAAAAGTCTTGCTAGGGCTTACGTATGGTGGCCGGGTATTGACCAACAGATAGAGGAGTTAACGAAAAGCTGCGCTGGGTGTCAAAAAGTGCAAAATGCACCTCCGATAGCACCGCTACACCCATGGGAAAGGCCTTCAGCCCCATGGCAACGCGTACACATTGACTTTGCTGGTCCATTCATGGACTCCATGTTCCTAATCGCGGTGGACGCACATTCCAAATGGCCAGAAGTCATCAAGATGAATACCACTACTTCAGAAAAGACAATTGCGGTGTTAAGAACAATATTCACAAGGAACGGATTGCCAGAACAGATCTGTTCAGACAACGGACCACAGTTTGTATCGGAAGAATTCCAACAATTCTTAAAGAAGAATGGAGTTAAACATTATACCTCTGCCCCATATCATCCGGCGACAAACGGGTTGGCTGAAAGATTTGTCCAGACATTCAAAAAGGCTAGTAAGGCCATGAATGATGATCAGATTCCGCTGCAACACAAGGTCGATAAGTTCCTGATGTCATATAGAAACGCCGATCATGCCGTGACTAACCAAAGTCCTGCTATGATGTTTTATAACAGGAGGTTGCGGTCCAAGTTGGACTTGTTAAAACCAAATGTGCGGAGGGAAGTGGAAAACAAACAGTTTCGGCATATTAACAGCAAGACCACTCAAACTTTCGACGTAGGACAACCAGTGATGGCAAGGGGCTATGGAAACGACAAATGGCAGTCCGGAACAATCCGGGCCAGACAAGGACCTCTGATGTACACCGTAGATATTGGTCATAATGTGATAAGGCGTCATGCGGATCAACTGGTAGAGTCGAGAGCAAAGGTCGAACCCATGGTTGTGACAGAGACAGCTGTGGAAGACGTTCATGAACCTGAAGCATCTACCTCGGCCGAGAATGTATTTGATGATGATGACACCCAATACATTGGCAACCAACTAGAGGAGGCACCTCAACAACAAGAATCAGAGACCACTGAAAGGCGTTATCCAAGCCGAATCAGAAAGCCTCCTGAGAGACTGAACCTTTGAACTGTTATACCTGAAGTTATATATGTATATATGTTATGGTTATTTGGGGATATGACTGTTAAGCTAAAAAGGGAGGATTGTGGTGTATGTAACCTGTTCCACCTTAAGAGAACTTAAGCCTGGTCCACCTTAAGAAAGGTACTACTTTCTTTGGCTGCTGTATACGTAATACCGGTGGTGACCACACCGGTATATAAGCACAGTGTAATAATATTGTATTCAGTATAGTCCGACCTCCAACCAGTAAAGACCTGTTGAATTTACTCTTGTGGTCTGTGTAGTAATTCTCACTATAACACACAGATTTAACACGAGGGTCTTGAGGGAAGTGGCGGTAGGGATTGTGGATGCATTGGTAATAATTTTCCAAAACTCCCTGGACTCAGCAAAGGTCCCGGCAGACTGGAAAACTGCTAATGTAACGCCCTTATTTAAAAAGGGCAGTAGACAGAAGGCTGGAAACTATAGACCGGTTAGCCAAAATCTGTGGTAGGTAAAATATTGGAGTCCATTATTAAGGAGACAGTAACAGGACATTTCGATAATCATAATTTAATAGGACAAAGTCAGCATGGTTTTATGAAGGGGAAGTCATGTTTGACAAATTTGTTGGAGTTCTTTGAGGAAGTAACATATAGGGTGGATAAAGGGGAACCAGTGGACGTAGTGTATTTAAACTTCCAAAAGGCATTTGACAAGGTGCCACACAAAAGATTATTGCTTAAGATAAAAAATCACGGGATTGGGGGTAATATTCTGGCATGGATAGAGAATTGGCTATCTAACAAAAGGCAGAGAGTTGGGATAAATGGTTCATTCTCGGACTGGCAATCAGTAACTAGTGGTGTTCCACAGGGGTCAGTGCTGGGTCCCCAACTCTTTACAATCTATATTAATGATTTGGAGGAGGGGACCGAGTGTAACATATCAAAGTTTGCAGATGATACTAAGATGGGAGGGAAAGTAGTGAGTGAGGAGGACATAAAAAACCTGCAAGGGGACATAGACAGGCTAAGTAAGTGGGCAGAGATTTGGCAGATGGAATACAATAGTGGAAAGTGTGAGGTTATGCACTTTGGTAGGAAAAATCGTAGAGCAAGTTATTATCTTAATGGCAAGAAACTGGAAAGTACTGAAGTACAAAGGGATCTGGGGGTCCTGGTGCACGAAACTCAAAAGGTTAATATACAAGTGCAGCAAGTGATTAAGAAGGCCAATGGAATGTTGGCTTTCATTGCTAGGGGGATAGAATATAAAAATAGGGAGGTATTGCTTCAGTTGTACAAGGTATTGGTGAGACAGCACCTGGAATACTGCGTACAGTTTTGGTGTCCATACTTAAGAAAGGACATACTTGCTCTCGAGTCAGTACAAAGAAGGTTCACTCGGTTAATCCCGGGGATGAGGGGATGGACATATGAGGAGAGGTTGAGTAGATTGGGACTCTACTCATTGGAGTTCAGAAGAATGAGAGGCGATCTTATTGAAACATATAAGATTGTGAAGGGGTTGGATCGGGTGGATGCAGGGAGGATGTTCCAGATGATGGGTGAAACTAGAACTAGGGGGCATAGTCTTAGAATAAGGGGCTGCTCTTTCAAAACTGAGATGAGGAGGAACTACTTCACTCAGAGGGTGGTAGGTCCATGGAATATGCTGCCCCAAAAAGCTGTAGAAGCTACATCATTACATAAATTTAAAACAGAAATAGACAGTTTCCTAGAAGTAAAGGGAATTAAGGGTTACGGGGAGCGGGCAGGAATTTGGACATGAGTCTAGGTTCGGATCGGTCATGGCCCTGTGGGTAACGGAGCGGGCCCGGGGGCCGTGTAGCCTGATCCTGCTCCTATTTCGTGTGTCTAATTCTGTTAGATTCAGGAGATGGTTCTGTGATAGTAGATTGGCAGTTAGGATCAGATCAGCCATGATCTTATTGAATGGCGGAGCAGGCTCGAGGGGCCGATTGGCCTACTCCTGCTCCTATTTCTTATGTCCTTATGTACCATCGTACTGTGTCTCCTGGGCTTTCCTAAAGGTAATAACCATTAAATAGATCGGCAAAGGAACATAAACACTGTGAATTTCCTTCGGACTTCTCCCGCTCCACCACCATACCTTTGCCAGAGACAAATCCAAGGCCCTGCAGTGCCAGAAAGTACGAGTACAGTGGACAAAGGCATCATCCTCAATTGCCGGAACTCAAATATCCATTTGTGACTAAGATGGCCCAGCTCAGAACGCTGAGCTAATTGATTCCCAAGAATGAGCGACAAGAGACATTTTTGTGATAGAGGATGGCGACCAGAGGATGCACTCACTTTCCATCACTAGATTTGCTGCAGATAGCTTTAGACAGACCGTGGGGAGGGGGGATTTGTACAGGTGGGGGGGTTTGTACAGATGGGGGGGGGTTGTACAGATGGGGGGGGTTGTACAGATGGGGGAGTTTGTACAGATGGGGGGGGGTTGTACAGATGGGGGGGGTTGTACAGATGGGGGGGATTGTACAGATGGGGGGGTTGTACAGATGGGGGGGGTTGTACAGATGGGGGGGGTTGTACAGATGGGGGGGATTGTACAGATGGGGGAGTTTGTACAGATGGGGGGATTTGTACAGATGGGGGGGTTTGTACAGATGGGGGGGTTTGTACAGATGGGGGAGTTTGTACAGATGGGGGGGTTTGTACAGACGGGGGGATTTGTACAGATGGGGGGATTTGTACAGATGGGAGGGGTTGTAGAGATGGGGGGGTTTGTACAGATGGGGGGGTTTGTACAGATGGGGGTGTTTGTACAGATGGGGGGGTTTGTACAGACGGGGGTGTTTGTACAGATGGGGGAGTTTGTACAGATGGGGGGTTTGTACAGATGGGGGTGTTTGTACAGATGGGGGGGTTTGTACAGACGGGGGTGTTTGTACAGATGGGGGAGTTTGTACAGATGGGGGGGTTTGTACAGATGGGGGTGTTTGTACAGATGGGGGTGTTTGTACAGATGGGGGGGTTTGTACAGATGGGGGGGTTTGTACAGACGGGGGTGTTTGTACAGATGGGGGGGTTTGTACAGACGGGGGTGTTTGTACAGATGGGGGGGTTTGTACAGACGGGGGTGTTTGTACAGATGGGGGAGTTTGTACAGATGGGGGGTTTGTACAGATGGGGGGTGTTTGTACAGATGGGGGGGTTTGTACAGACGGGGGTGTTTGTACAGATGGGGGAGTTTGTACAGATGGGGGGGTTTGTACAGATGGGGGTGTTTGTACAGATGGGGGGGTTTGTACAGACGGGGGTGTTTGTACAGATGGGGGAGTTTGTACAGATGGGGGGTTTGTACAGATGGGGGGTTTGTACAGATGGGGGTGTTTGTACAGATGGGGGGGTTTGTACAGATGGGGGAGTTTGTACAGATGGGGGGGTTTGTACAGATGGGGGGGTTTGTACAGATGGGGGGGTTTGTACAGATGGGGGGGTTTGTACAGATGGGGGGGTTTGTACAGATGGGGGGGTTTGTACAGATGGGGGGGTTTGTACAGATGGGGGAGTTTGTACAGATGGGGGGGTTTGTACAGATGGGGGGGTTTGTACAGACGGGGGGGTTTGTACAGACGGGGGTGTTTGTACAGATGGGGGAGTTTGTACAGATGGGGGGGTTTGTACAGATGGGGGGTTTGTACAGATGGGGGTGTTTGTACAGATGGGGGGTTTGTACAGATGGGGGTGTTTGTACAGATGGGGGGGTTTGTACAGATGGGGGTGTTTGTACAGACGGGGGTGTTTGTACAGATGGGGGGTTTGTACAGATGGGGGGGTTTGTACAGACGGGGGTGTTTGTACAGATGGGGGGGTTTGTACAGATGGGGGTGTTTGTACAGATGGGGGATTTGTACAGATGGGGGGGTTTGTACAGATGGGGGGGTTTGTACAGACGGGGGTGTTTGTACAGATGGGGGGGTTTGTACAGATGGGGGGGTTTGTACAGATGGGGGGGTTTGTACAGATGGGGGGGTTTGTACAGACGGGGGGATTTGTACAGATGGGGGGGTTTGTACAGATGGGGGGGTTTGTACAGATGGGGGAGTTTGTACAGATGGGGGGGTTTGTACAGATGGGGGTGTTTGTACAGACGGGGGTGTTTGTACAGATGGGGGGGTTTGTACAGATGGGGGGGTTTGTACAGATGGGGGAGTTTGTACAGATGGGGGGGTTTGTACAGATGGGGGGGTTTGTACAGATGGGGGAGTTTGTACAGATGGGGGGATTTGTACAGATGGGGGGTTTGTACAGACGGGGGTGTTTGTACAGACGGGGGGATTTGTACAGATGGGGGGGTTTGTACAGACGGGGGGGTTTGTACAGATGGGGGGATTTGTACAGATGGGGGAGTTTGTACAGATGGGGGGGTTTGTACAGATGGGGGTGTTTGTACAGACGGGGGTGTTTGTACAGACGGGGGTGTTTGTACAGACGGGGGGATTTGTACAGATGGGGGGGTTTGTACAGATGGGGGTGTTTGTACAGATGGGGGGGTTTGTACAGATGGGGGGGTTTGTACAGATGGGGGTGTTTGTACAGATGGGGGGGTTTGTACAGATGGGGGGGTTTGTACAGACGGGGGGATTTGTACAGATGGGGGGGGTTTGTACAGATGGGGGGGTTTGTACAGATGGGGGTGTTTGTACAGATGGGGGGGTTTGTACAGACGGGGGTGTTTGTACAGATGGGGGAGTTTGTACAGATGGGGGAGTTTGTACAGATGGGGGGGTTTGTACAGATGGGGGTGTTTGTACAGACGGGGGTGTTTGTACAGACGGGGGGATTTGTACAGATGGGGGGGTTTGTACAGATGGGGGTGTTTGTACAGATGGGGGGGTTTGTACAGATGGGGGGGTTTGTACAGATGGGGGTGTTTGTACAGATGGGGGGGTTTGTACAGATGGGGGGGTTTGTACAGACGGGGGGATTTGTACAGATGGGGGGGGTTTGTACAGATGGGGGGGTTTGTACAGATGGGGGTGTTTGTACAGATGGGGGGGTTTGTACAGATGGGGGGGTTTGTACAGATGGGGGGATTGTACAGATGGGGTGTTTGTACAGATGGGGGGGTTTGTACAGATGGGGGGGTTTGTACAGATGGGGGTGTTTGTACAGACGGGGGGATTTGTACAGATGGGGGGGGTTTGTACAGACGGGGGGATTTGTACAGATGGGGGGGGTTTGTACAGATGGGGGGTTTTGTACAGATGGGGGTTTGTACAGACGGGGGGGGTTTGTACAGATGGGGGGGTTTGTACAGATGGGGGTTTGTACAGACGGGGGGGGTTTGTACAGATGGGGGGGTTTGTACAGATGGGGGGGTTTGTACAGATGGGGGGGTTGTACAGATGGGGGGGTTTGTACAGATGGGGGGGTTTGTACAGATGGGGGGGTTTGTACAGATGGGGGGGGTTTGTACAGATGGGGGTTTGTACAGATGGGGGGGTTTGTACAGATGGGGGGGTTTGTACAGATGGGGGGGTTTGTACAGATGGGGGTTGTACAGATGGGGGGGTTTGTACAGATGGGGGGGTTTGTACAGATGGGGGGGTTTGTACAGATGGGGGGGTTTGTACAGATGGGGGCGTTTGTACAGATGGGGGTTGTACAGATGGGGGGGTTTGTACAGATGGGGGGGTTTGTACAGATGGGGGTTTGTACAGATGGGGGGGTTTGTACAGATGGGGGGGTTTGTACAGATGGGGGTTTGTACAGATGGGGGGGTTTGTACAGACGGGGGGGGTTTGTACAGATGGGGGGGTTTGTACAGATGGGGGGGTTTGTACAGATGGGGGGGTTGTACAGATGGGGGGGTTTGTACAGATGGGGGGGTTTGTACAGATGGGGGGGTTTGTACAGATGGGGGGGGTTTGTACAGATGGGGGTTTGTACAGATGGGGGGGTTTGTACAGATGGGGGGGTTTGTACAGATGGGGGGGTTTGTACAGATGGGGGTTGTACAGATGGGGGGGTTTGTACAGATGGGGGGGTTTGTACAGATGGGGGGGTTTGTACAGATGGGGGGGTTTGTACAGATGGGGGCGTTTGTACAGATGGGGGTTGTACAGATGGGGGGGTTTGTACAGATGGGGGGGTTTGTACAGATGGGGGTTTGTACAGATGGGGGGGTTTGTACAGATGGGGGCGTTTGTACAGATGGGGGTTTGTACAGATGGGGGGGTTTGTACAGATGGGGGTTTGTACAGATGGGGGGGTTTGTACAGATGGGGGTTGTACAGATGGGGGGGTTTGTACAGATGGGGGGGTTTGTACAGATGGGGGTTGTACAGATGGGGGGGTTTGTGCAGATGGGGTGTTTGTACAGATGGGGGGATTTGTACAGATGGGGGGATTTGTACAGATGGGGGGTGTTTGTACAGATGGGGGGTTTGTACAGATGGAGGGTTTGTACAGATGGGGGGTTTGTACAGACAGGGGGGGTTTGTACAGATGGGGGGATTTGTACAGATGGGGGGGTTTGTACAGAGAGGGGGGTGGTTGTACAGATGGGGGGATTTGTACAGATGGGGGGGTTTGTACAGATGGGGATTTGTACAGATGGGGATTTGTACAGATGGGGGGTTTGTACAGATGGAGGGTTTGTACAGATGGGGGGTTTGTACAGATGGGGGTTTTGTACAGATGGGGATTTGTACAGATGGGGGGGTTTGTACAGATGGGGGGATTTGTCCTGATGGGGGGGTTTGTACAGATGGGGGGATTTGTACAGATGGGGGTTTGTACAGATGGGGGGATTGTACAGATGGGGGGATTTGTACAGATGGGGGGTGTTTGTACAGATGGGGGGGGTTTGTACAGATGGGGGGATTTGTACAGATGGGGGGATTTGTACAGATGGGGGTTTGTACAGATGGAGGGATTTGTACAGATGGGGATTTGTACAGATGGGGGGTTTGTACAGATGGGGGGTTTGTACAGACGGGGTGGTTTGTACAGATGGGGGGATTTGTCCTGATGGGGGGGTTTGTACAGATGGGGGTTTGTACAGATGGAGGGATTTGTCCTGATGGAGGGGTTTGTACAGATGGGGGGATTTGTACAGATGGGGGTTTGTACAGATGGGGGTTTGTACAGACGGGGGGATTTGTACAGATGGGGATTTGTACAGATGGGGGGTTTGTACAGATGGGGGGTTTGTACAGACGGGGTGGTTTGTACCGATGGGGGGATTTGTCCTGATGGGGGGGTTTGTACAGATGGGGGGATTTGTACAGATGGGGGGATTTGTACAGATGGGGGTTTGTACAGATGGAGGGATTGTACAGATGGGGGGATTTGTACAGATGGGGATTTGTACAGATGGGGGGTTTGTACAGACGGGGTGGTTTGTACAGATGGGGGGATTTGTCCTGATGGGGGGGTTTGTACAGATGGGGGGATTTGTCCTGATGGGGGGATTTGTACAGATGGGGGTTTGTACAGATGGGGGGATTTGTCCTGATGGGGGGGTTTGTACAGATGGGGGGATTTGTACAGATGGGGGGATTTGTACAGATGGGGGTTTGTACAGATGGAGGGATTGTACAGATGGGGGGATTTGTACAGATGGGGGTTGTTTGTACAGATGGGGGGTTTGTACAGACGTGGGGGGGGTTGTACAGATGGGGGGATTTGTACAGATGGGGGGGTTTGTACAGATGGGGGGTTTGTACAGATGGGGGGGTTTGTACAGATGGGGGGGGTTGTACAGATTGGGGGGGGTTGTACAGATGGGGGTTTGTACAGTTGTTATTTCAGATTTCCTGTATCCGCAGTATTTTGCTGTTGTATTTATAAATTGGCTGTTCCGCTCAGGACTGTGTGGGAGGGAGTGTATATTCGGGAATTCAGGTGCACCATTTTCTGAGAAATAAAATAATGGGAGGAAAATTGTGTGGGACACCCACTCAAACATACTCTCCTATCGTGGGGAATATTAACTTGTAAAACATACTCCTTTATCCACTGAATAACCATCCTCAATTATTTATCTCAGTGAGTTCCAGTATTCAGTCATTGCCACAGAGACCACTCCTTATGGCCTCAGTCAGTTGACTTTCCCATCCATGCTATTTTAAGCACACTGGTTAACATCAATTCCCGTGTGTGCTATTTTAAAATGGTTGATGACAGTTGAATGAGTGTGCTTAGGAACTTGACTTGAATGAGGAATTTCAGCTCCTCGGACCCCGAATTTCCTGCACCAGGAAATTGTCATCATCTGGACAACGGGCAGACAATGAGGCAGGAACCCATAACGCTGGGTCTTGGTGGAAGCAAAGGGTGGGTGCCCAATACAAACAGATGGAAATACCACAATGAGATGCAAAAAAGGGAAATATCTGTTTACCTGTGCGTCCTTGGCTTCCAATATTGCCCAAATACTTGGGGTAAGGTGGTGTTTTAATTTTAAATGGCCAGTTTCCCTAATGCAATCAATTGCAGAGCAGTTGAAGAGATGAGCACCCTAGCAGTGCTGTAAATAGTCCCCTGAGTATTTAAACGCCTCTGACGCAGGGAAATGGACTGGGGTCAGGGCACAACCAAGGAGGGGGCAGAAGTCCCATCTATCAACAATCAGCTACCATTGCGGCTGTTCTACTTAGATCAGAGGAGATTATGAGTTTATTTGAAAGAAAGACTTGCATTTATATAGCACCTTTCATGACCACCGGACGTCCAATGAAGTACTTTTTGAAGTGTAGTCACTGTTGTAATGTAGGAAATGTAGGATGATGTAGGATTGATGTTCTTAAAATTACGAAGGGATTGGCAAGGGTACTTAGGAACACTTCAAGTGACTGGGGGGTCTAGAATGAAGAGACATAGATATTCTGCCGAAGCATCCTTCGCACCCAAAGAAAAACGCCAACAAATGCATGCAGAGCCGAACTAGGCAGATACCCACTGATAATAAACATCCAAAAACGAGCACTAAACTTCCTAAATCACCTCAAATCTAGCTCCCCAGACACCCTTCATTTCAAAGCCTTTCAGACCCAAGAGCTAAACCCAGAAAAGAGTCCCCTGAGTCAGCTGCTACTGAAACTAAGTACTCAGCCGGACCCTGACCAGCCCCAGACCAACACAGCCGTCCAAACACCAATCCGAGTGAACCAAATCATTAAACAATGCAAAGAAACCTACCTGGAACATTGGAACAAAATAACCGAAAGCCAAAGCAGATTAGAATGTTACCGGGCCCTAAAAAGAGAATATAAACTGGCAGACTACCTCACGACCATCAGAGACACAAAACAGAGACAGACCCTCACCAGGTACAGACTAAGCGACCACCAACTGGAAATTGAAAAAGGCAGATACAAGAAATCCTGGCAGCCTAGAGAGAATAGAATATGCGATCAATGTCTGGCCGGCGAGGTTGAAACAGAAATGCATTTCCTCCTAAAATGCGAAAAATTCAACACATCAAGAAACATATTATTCAACAAGCTAAGCCAAACAACCCCAGATTTCAAGGAATTGGATGACCTGTCAAAATTGAGATTAGTCCTGGGAGAAGGAGACAGACCATACCTTGGGGCCAAATATGTAACAACATGTCACAACCTGAGGACTGTTTAAAAGTAAGACTGTTTAAAATTAATATTGAACGTACCAAATGAAGTAGAAAGACTGTTTAAAATTAATATTGTTTAATAGTAATATTGTATGTACCCAACAAATGTCAAATCGATTGACACCTACAGAATGTTGGAAAACTGTACCTTTTTGCTATGTAAGCTTTGGCAATATGGTTCTCTGTAAACTTTCATGCCAATAAAGCATTTGAATTGGAATTGGAATTGGATATTAAGGTTAAAGGTAAGAGATTTAGGACAGAGAGCAGGAGGACATTCTTTACACAGAGGGTCGTGAGGCTGTGGAATGCACTACCAGAGTTAGTGATTGAAGCAGAGACCATGTCAACATTTAAGGATAGATTTGATAGGCATTTGAAAGAAAAGGGGATAAAGGGATATGAGAACAGGGCAGCCACAAGGGATTAGGACCACTGCACGTGTGGGGGATAAACACCAACACAGACTGGTTGGGCCAAACAGACCATTTCCCATATTGTAATTTTCATGTAATTCATTGGGACAGACAGGAAATTTGGGCCACCTGACCCAAAACAGTAAGGCACATAATCCAAAAAAGTAAGGCACACAGCTCCTTTAATGGGTCTTTACCTTTAAAAAGGCAATTGTATGTAATCAATATTGCTAAAAACAAACTATTGGCTATCTTGGTTCAAAATAGAATTGGCTGTGCAAGGATTTTTTTTTAGCAGTTTCAACTTTCAAAAGGCTGAATCAGCTTCACATTGAAGAGTAGATGGTTCTTCAAAGGATTGACCAGAATGGTCATGTCAGCTTGATTGACAGAAATGGCATTTCATTGGTCATCGCAATCCTCGTGAAGTTGAATTCAACATTCACCATTATGACGAATCTTGATGCTTAGCATGAGTTTCCTGAAGGACAGAAAGCACCAGTTATACTTGAAGCACAGTCAGAAATCAAGATCATTGACCCCTGCGGTGGTTTGATGAGTTAGATCAAATTAAAACATGCAATGGCCACAGGAGATCTGAAACCAAATGGTCAAACTGCTCTCCGACATCACTGGACTTTCCAACAAATTCTGCACTAAGTCTCTTAAGTGTCAGTTTAGCTTAGTGGTAGCACACTTGTTTCTGAGTATAGAAGATTGTGCATCAAGCCCAACTCCGAGACTTATAAAGCACTCTTCAAAGAAGAGCGGGGAAGTTGTCCTGGGTCAACATCCACCTTGCAACTGGTCATTTATCTCATTTGCTGTTTGTGGGACATTGATGTGTACACATTAACGCTTCTGTTTACCTACCTAATATCAGTGACTACACTTCAAAAGTAATTCATCACCTGTGAAGCACTTTGGGACTTCCTGCGGCTATGAAGGGTTCTATATAAATGCAAGTCTTCATCTGTCAAAGATTCAAGATCAAAAAAATTAATAAGGGCTGATTCCTCAATTGGGCACTCCCACTGAGGAATGGCACCTTCAGCGAATGCTGCCCACACCCACAATTTCCTGACCAGCACTTCCTTTGAATGCAATGTTCATCAGAAGTACCTGACTGGGGATCAGCTTGTCACCTTTGAAGAAGCTGAGATCTTTGGAGAAGTTGAGATCCGGAGAAGTTGAGATCTTTGGAGAAGTTGAGGTCTACTCTTTGTGGCCCTGCTGGATAGAACTCCACTCAATGTTGTTGACATCTCCACGTTCGTACAATTTTAGGCTCTAAGGCTAACACCATGAGGGACAGCTGCCCATCCCTCACACTATTGTGGAACTCACTCCTGTAACTCCTCTGCCTCCCCACTTCTCCCAGCATGTTTAAAACACTTCTTGAAACCAATGACTATTGACCAAGGGGTGAAGTTCCGTGGGAAGTGGGGGCGGGGGTGGGGGGGTTGCAGGAGGGGCAGAGGTCTCCCGGTTGTTCACCGTAATTTTGGCGGAAACCCCAGAATATGGTGTAAACGGCATTCAGGCTGCTTCTCTGGGTTCTCAGCGTCTCCTTCACTAAAGTTAGGGTGAATGAGCAGGAGAATCCTCTCACCATGGAACTTCGCCCCCGACCTATTGGTACCTCTTACTCACTCTCACACTCGTTGGCCCTTCCTTTATTCCTTTTAACTACTTTTTCTTAAAGATGCTTTATAAATGAAAGTGGCTGTCGTTGCTGTTCAGACAGCAGCCAGAAATGCTTGTGTGCATGAGGCCACCAAGGTCTTCATCTGTGAAGTGAAAACTCAGTTCTAGTGCATCTGAATTACTTACAGAGAGAAACAGATCAAAATGGACATCAAAAACCTTAACAGATATATTAGGTAGAATATTGCACATTTAATTGTTATGACTGAAGGAGATGGGGGAAAGTTAGTAATCCCACATGTTTACAAACACTAAGGGCTGGACTTTGTGAATGGAGGCGAGTTGGAGGCGGGGCTGCTGCTTGTCGTGTCAATGTCCTGCCTCCATCCTCGCCTGACCAATCAGAGGGATTTTCCCCTGATTGAGTTTGTTAAGCCTGCCCTGCGGGCTCAGCGGGCCAATTAGGGAGGAAGTCACTGACAGATCACGTCAACGTCAGACGTGTTATGCCATATCTGCGTCCCCGACCATCGGAGAAGGAGAACCTGGGACCTGGTGACAGAATTAAATATCTCTGGCCCACATCTCATACAAGACTCAGTCATGTTGGCCGGAATTTTCCCGTTGCCATGTGTGCGGGTTTGGAGGCGGGTCGGCTGTAAAAATAGCAGAAACAGGCAGTGCGTCAGGACCCGCCTCCTCGTGCATGTTTTCCAGCGCGCCACGAACCCGATCGGCAGAGGCAGGTAATCTAATTCAACTCATTAACTGCTTGCTATCAGACCCTTAAGAGGGTTTTTAACAGCAGCTTCTGAATTTAACGGCATGAGCATGGGAAGCATGCAGCTTGGGAATCTCGCCTGTGAAGGGGAAGTGGAAGCTCAGTGGCCGTTATGCGAGTGCATTAATTGACAGCTGGGAATATCACATAAATACACACACCTTACACCTAAGGGAAAGGCTGTTGCTGACTCCATTTTGTGCACAGATTTAGGTTTCTGGAGTTTGCAGGTCATTTCTGCAACCGCGGAAGCCACTCTCACCACATTGCTAGTCAGTATTAGAACATTGAGGGATTGGCCCTCTGATCGCTACTTGACCTGCCATCTACGACATCAGCATAGGTGCCGCTTATAATGTCTCACCCTGGTCCTCAGAATCAGACCAAGATGAGCACCACCACCAGCAGTAGCAGCCGCACCAACCACAACACCAGCTTTCTCCTCAACCACTTGATGCTCCACAGGAGAGAGGGGATCAGCGCAGGGCTACACCACATCGGAGGCAATACCCACAACACAGGGTATACAGGCAGATGAGCTTCCTCAACATGACTGAGCAGCAGTGCCAAAGGAGGCTCAGGATATCATGTCAGGTCATCGCAGACATTTGCAGCTTACTGGAACCAGGCCTACAGCCCAGAGGACCTGGTGGACACACCCTCAACTACTTCGCCTCAGGCTCTTTCCAATGATCTGCAGCAGACATTTGCGGCATCTCGCAGTCGGCTGCCCACAGATGCATCACCCAGGTCACCGATGCCATGTATAACAAGGCAGCCAATTATGTGAACTATGCCAGTGTTACTGAGCGGGCGCTCGGCTTGGCCGCTCTGGCTGGCTTCCCACGGGTGCAAGGTATCATCGACTGCACACATGTGGCCATCAGGGCCTCCCCACATTACCCAGGAGTGTTTGTGAACCGCAAGGGCTTCCACTCTCTCAATGTACAGCACGTTTGCAACCATAGGAAGATGATCCTACACATGTGCGCCAGATTCCCTAGCAGCTGTCATGACTCTTTCATGCTGCGCCAGTCCACCCTCCCTCAGCTCCTTGCACCTCCAAACACACTTACCGGCTGGCTGCTTGGAGACAAGGGCAATCCACTAAAGACGTGGCTCATGACATCCTTGAGGAGGCCAAGTATGAGGCTGAGAAGTGTTACAATGAAAGCCACATGTCGACCAGATGTGTCATAGACCAAACAATAGGCATGCTTAAAATACACTTCAGATGCCTTAACAGATCTGGAGGAGCCCTTCAGTATGCACCAGCCAAGGTCTGCAGAATTGTTGTTGTTTGCTGCGCGCTGCACAAAATAGCGCAGCAGCGAGGGCTGGAGCTGCAGGAGGAGCAAGGCGCAGAGCACACAGCCTCTTCAGAGGAGGAGGAGGAGGAGGAGCAACAGCTGGAAGATGAGGAGGGGGAGAAGCAGGAACCTGAGGTTGAGATGGTACCAGCAGCGGCACACAGTGCTGCCCAGGAGGCCAGAGATGGCCTCATAATGGCCAGATTTAATTAATTTGCTCCAATCCACCCATATGGTTGCCACATGCTGTGAAAAGCCCACCCGCCACCCCCCCCCCCCCAACAACACCATAAAGCATCCAACCCATTCCTTTCACCCAAAGCCCCATTGCTTGAGGTCACGTAATGTCTCACCATTCACTCCAAGTCACAAAGCCACTTCCAAAGTAGCAGGTAAAAATGGGCAAGACCGGAAAGTAGTGAAAATAAAGACATTTATAGGTGTCATAACAATAATGGAACCTTAACAATAACATTGCATAATACACCCATGTGCATACCCTTGTGCATCTAGGATTGTGTCTTTTTTCTTTTCCGCGTGCTTCTACGAGGTGCAACCCCTGTGGTTTCAGCAGAGGTAGAGGAAGGCTGATCACTTCCCTGCTGCAACTGCTTAGACACTTTTGGCAGATGTCCTCTGGGTTTTGGAGCCTGTGAGGACCCCGCCGAGTCTGCCTCTGCGACTGTGCAGGGGCAGATTCGGCCATCGGGATCCAAGGAAGCATATGGGGCTCTGACAGGGGGAAACAAAGGGGGAGAAGTCTGTGCGCTTTGACAGGAGCCCCCACTTCCATGTCCCCTCTCACCAGCATCCCTCTCATGGGCCACTTGCACCTCCCTGCTAGCAAGGAGCTGGAGAGCACCTTGCTGCACAGCAGTGGAACCATGAGGGCCCAAGTCTACGTTTAGATCCCTCCTAGAGAGGAGGTCTATGAGCCTCTGCCATCTGTTCTCCATAGAGACCATTTGCTTAGTGAGTGGCGTATTAGCTGCTCCATGCAGGTGACCATCCTTTCCATGGAACGGCACATCATTGCCATCGCTTGCGATGCTCATGTCGGAAATGGACTCCTCCATTCTCTGCACAATTGCTGACATTGCAGCTGCAGAAGATGCCACAGCCTCCTGCATTTCTTGCTGCCCCTCCAGGATCGCCCTTTCTCGATGGCCCCCGAGGCTCAGCATCTGCATGCAGCTAAGCAGAGCTTGGAGTGTCCTGCATCTTCCGGCGAGGACTCTCCACTGCTGTCCCTGTCAACACCATCTGCTCCTGCTCACTTGTGATGTGTGAGACACCAGGTGACAACACTACTCTACCTCGCAAAAGACCCCCAAGGTGTGCGTATCTGCGCTGGTGCTGGGTGTGCTTGGGTCTGTTGGAGGTGCACCCTCAGAGGCTGGAGGCTCCTCTGAGGAGTTGTCTTCCTCCTCTGGCTAGACAGTGGGGGGGGGGGGCTCTTGATGGACCTGTGGGAGAGTAAAGAGATGATTTAGAAATGTTATATTAAGAATGGGTAACGATATAATTATGCACAGGATGAACATTCACTGACTGCTGTCATCAGTCACCATATGAGTGACTATTGTATGCCATGTGGCTGTTTGAGATGTAATTCTGTCACCAGGTTGCTGAGAGATCCCCATCTCTCCATCTCCCACCACCAGCAGCTCCGCAATTCTCGACACCTCCAGGGACACCCCCTCTGCTGTAGTCAAATTACTGAAGAATGGAGGCCCACTTTCAGTTCTCTGTCTCTTCCTGTTTTTGTGGGCTCTTTTCTCCTGCAAGGAAGGAAACAAGAGAAGTTTGAGTGAGAGTGATGGAATGACTGTAGAGAATGGATGGGTTACATCTGTTGAGGGTGACTATGAGGGAGTGGGGTGACAATGCCAAGTGGCCTCCTTCTGTGGTCTTACTTGCTATGATTGCTTTAGGATGACTGTGAGTGGTGGTTGTGATTGATGAAATATGCCATTCATCACTGATCTGTATTCTCTGTGTGATTGTGCCTGTGACTGTGGTTTAGTTTCAGTTTCATTTCCCTTACCTCAGTTCCGTTTCCTCACCTTGTATTGTATTGTGTGTAGGGCTCCGCCCATACCTGGCCCCTATGTAAGCAGGCTCAGCGTGCCTCACATCCAGTACTGCAGACCTCTGGATGGAAGACACCTCTCCACTGTGTGTTACCTTCTAAGTTAATAAAAGCCTTGTTTTGTTCCGCTAACATTGAGTCTCGGATTTATTGAGGCACATCAGTGGTTAGTCAGATGGGAATGTGAGTATGTACATAGAGAGAGAGGGATGGGTGGACCTGGAAGGTATGTTGGTGTGAGGAATGATGTGAAGGAGTAGGCTTGGGAAGGCAGAGTGATGGGGATGTGGTGACATGAACATCAGGATGAAGGTGAGGGTGGCTTGGCACTCACCTTTCCTGACCTCATCAGATCATTGAATCTCTTCCTGCACTGGATCCAGGTCCTCCTCACAGCTTCCCTGCTGCTGACCTCCTCCGCTATTTTGAGCCAGGCCCTTTTTGTCTCTTGGGGAGGTCTCTTGCACCCATCTGCTGGGAAAAGGACCTCCCTGCGTGCTCGTACTGCCTCCACCAGAATATGCAGCGAGGCATCTGTAAACCGAAGTGCAGCCTTTGGGTATTCATGATTTTATGTTCGCAAAATAAATCCAACCTTTACAGTGATGCTTACACACTCCTTTACCAACCTTCAAATGACTTGTGTGCAAGGCTGCTTTAAATATGGGCGCTGGAAATGAGTCATCAATGACATCATCAGACCCGCACCCTTTAATAGGGCCGGGAAATGCACAGGGCTGGCTTATTTGGGGCCATTATGTTAAAGTCGCACTGAGGAGCGGGCTGATCAACACATCGCGTTCCAGGCCTGCTCCCCGGCCCGTACGCACCCAACCAACCCAACTCTGAAGTGAAAATTCCGGCTGTTATCTTGATTTCAGCAACGAGTGAAATATGATTGACTTAATTATGCAAAGCAGCAACATTTTTACATTGCCAGTACTAATTTATATCCATCTCTTCTCTCCTCCAGGGCCTTCACGCGCAGAACAGCAGTCCGTGGATTTGCCGGACAACGATTCCTCAGAGGAGCTGATTCGTTCTGAGGGTGCACCAGCTCAGGACTCATGGTTACCATACACCAGCACAGATACTCGCACTTTGGTGGGTCATGTTAAGCAGTTAGTTGTGTTTTCACCTGGTGACTCACAGTTTCACAAGTGAGCAAGAGCAGGGAGTGGTGACAGGGACAGCTGTGGAGAATGTGCATCTGAGGGCACAGCCCTCTCCAAGCTCTGCTTAGCTGGACACAGATGCTGAACTCCGGCGCCCATCAATGAAAAGGATAATCATAGAGGGACAGCAGCAAATCTGCAAGGTACAGGCAGTCTTGCCACGCACACTGTCCACAATATCCGAGAGGATGGAGGAGTCCAGCTCAAGCATTAGTGGATTGACGGCACAGGCCATTGTGAGCATGTCTTCTTCCATGGATAGACTGGCCTCCCCCATGGAACATCAATTGCAGCAATCAAATGAGTCCATGCAGGCCTTGACCACAGCCATGCAGACTTTGGATGGCAACATGTCTGCCGTCTTAAACGGGATGACAGATACATTAGCTGTGGCCTTACAATGCGTCACTGATCCACACCAAGCTGCTCCCCTGCAGAGAAGTAGGTATTATTGTTAAATCCGTGTATCTTGATGTATGGTGTCCTTCAATAAATAGACAGAGACTGCAGATAACAAACAACAGGTGTTTACTGGATGAGGGTTACTCTAAAACTAACAATACAGATCCCTACTCAGGGTTTATATACAGGTGTGGTCACTGCCGGTACTACAGTATACAGGAGCTGTAAAAAGTAGTTCTCCCCTTAAAGGTACATACACTACAATTCCTCCCCTTTTAGATTAACAGTACCATAACATTCATTTAACAATTAACACTTTTAACATGCAACATTAACTGCAAATAGTCCATTTATAAATTCAGTCTTGGGGCGGCTTCCTGATCCTTTCTGGATAGCGCCTTTCCTGAGTGTCTTGCTCTTGGTGCAGAGGCGATTCTGGCCCCCTGTTGTCGGTTGGTTCATCAGCTTCCGATGCTACTGTTTCTGGGGTAGATGCTACCTGTATGTTGGGTTCATCACCAGGTACGCGAGACCTGGGGTTGACTCGTTCCTGTGACTCTAGGATCTGGTCGACATGGCGTCTCACAATGTTCTCCCCAACATCCACTGTGCACATTATTGGCCCCTGCCGTGTGCATATCTTTCCTGGTTGCCATTTCTCTGTTCGGTAGTCGCAGGCCAAGACTGGTTGCCCTACATTGAAGCTCCTTGTCGGCTTCTCATTGATGTGCTGGAATTGCTTATTCTCAACATCTCTTCGTACATTTGGTCTGAGCAAATCCAGACGAGATCTCAACCTTCGGTTAAAGAACATCATGGCCGGGGTCTGGTTGGTGACTGCATGTGTCGCATTTCTGTAGGCTAACAGGAAATTGTCCACCTTATGCTGCAGTGGAATGTCGTCATCGCACATGGCCCTTACTGCTTTTTTAAAGGTTTGTACAAACCTCTCAGCCAATCCATTTGTGGCTGGATGATACGGGGCGGATGTGTAGTGCCTTACCCCATTCCTTTTCATAAATCTTCGAAACTCTTCGGACACAAACTGTGGTCCGTTATCAGAGCAAATCTGCTCTGGCAAGTCGTTCCTGGCAAATATGGTCCGTAGGACTGCAATAGTTTTCTCCGTGGTGGTGGAGGACATTTTGATCACCTCAGGCCATTTCGAGTGCGCATCCACGGCTATTAAAAACATTGAGTCCATGAATGGACCAGCAAAATCAATATGCACCCGTTGCCATGGAGATGAGGGCCACTCCCATGGGTGTAGAGGGGCATGTGGTGGTGCATTTTGGACCTTCTGGCATCCTGAGCAGCTCTTTGTCAGGTCCTCGATTTGCTGATCGATCCCCAGCCACCACACATAAGCCCTAGCAAGGCTTATCATTTTCACCCCTCCCAGATGGCCTTCGTGAAGGTAATTGAGCACTCTCTCCCTTAACTTGGGTGGAATTACCACTCGGGATCCACACATCAAGGTCCCCTGGCATACTGAAAGCTGTTCTCTTCTGGATGAGAATGCTGGCAACAATGAGTCGCCATGTGTTGGCCATCCCTTCACCGTCAAGTCATATACCCGAGACAGTGTCGGGTCATTTCGGGTCTCCTTCTCTATATCAGCGTTAGTTACTGGCAAGCGTTCAATCATAGTCGAATAAAATATTTCAACAGGGTCCACTGCTGGTGCTTCCTCCGCAGTAGGCAGTGGCAGACGTGATAGCCCATCAGCGTTTCCATGCTGCTTCGTGCCCTTATACTCGATTCCATGTTGGTTCGCCCCTAGAAAAAGGAACATCTTTGTAGCCGTTGCGCAGTCATCACCGGAACGCCCTTCTTTGGATTAAAGATGGAGACAAGTGGTTGGTGGTCAGTCAGCAAGGTGAACTTCTGCCCGTGCAGATAGTGGTTGAACTTTTTTACTCCCCACACTAGGCTGAGGGCCTCCCTGTCAATCTGGGCGTAGTTACGCTCGGCTGAGGTTAGTGACCGAGACGAAAAGGCTACTGGCCTCTCCGAGCCGTCCGGGAATTTGTGCGACAGCACCGCTCCAATGCCATAGGGTGATGCATCACACGCCAACCGAATTGGTAGTGCTGGGTTGAAATGAGCCAACACCTCTTTTGATGTGATCAATTCTTTGCACTTCTGGAAAGCTCGTTTACATTCGTCATTCCACTTCCATGGTACCCCCGTTTGCAGTAGGGTGTTCAGTGAGTGTAGTACTGTAGACAAATTCGGCAAGAACTTATGGTAGTAGTTCACCAACCCGAGGAACGACCTCAGTTGTGACACATTTTCCAGTGCTGGAGCCTTGACTACTGCCTCAATCTTTTCAGGGGACTTATGTAACCCCTCTTCTTCAACAACGTGGCCACAATACGAGATCTGCTTCTGGAAAAACTCGCATTTGTGGCGATTAGCTCAGAGCCCATAATCCTTCAATCTAGTGAGCACCTGCTCCAGGTTGGCGCGGTGATCACTGTCATTTTCGCCTGTGACCAGGATGTCGTCCAAATAACACTGGGTCCCTGGAATCCCTTGCAGGGCTTGATCCATTGCCCTTTGCCAAATAGCCGGAGCTGATGCTACCCCGAACACCAGCCAGTTGTATTGATAGAGACCTTTATGAGTGTTGATCGTGAGGTACTGTTTTGAGGCTTCTTCTACCTCCATTTGCAGCTACGCCTGGGCCAGATCAATCTTAGTGAAGCGTTTCCCTCCAGATAGCGAGGCAAAAATATCTTCAATCCGCGGAAGCGGATATTGTACCGTGTGAAGGATTGGGTTCACTGTCACCTTAAAGTCCCCACAGATGCGAACCTTCTTTGGTTCCCCAGGCGTATTACTCAACGACCTCTTCATTACAGGAATGATGGGTGTAGCCCACTCGCTCCAGTCCACTTTGGACAGTACTCCTGAACGTTCCAAACCTTCCAGCTCTGCTTCGACGGCTGGGCGGATCACATAAGGTACCGGTCTGGCCTTAAAAAACTTTGGGCTTGCATTTTCCTCTATTTTGATCATCGCTGCTATGCCTTTTAGTGTTCCGAGTCCCTCCTGGAACACTTCTTGTGCATCAGTTAGCATTTTTGACAGTCGTCCAGGTGTGACGTCGTCATCCTTTTTGGCTTCTGCAGTCAGTGCTTGTATGGAATGCCAATCTAGCTGTATCTTCCGGATCCATTCACGCCCTAGTAGTGGTGGTCCTCCATCTGGCAATACATATAGGTCCATTTTTGGTGTTTCCTTGCCGTTATATATAATGCTCACCCTTATTTTTCCTTTGGGGTAGACTTTTTGCCCCGTGTACGTCTTCAAGACAATCTCCGTATCTCTCAAGGGTATATGTGAGAATAGCCGCTGTTAGTCCCTTCGGTATATGACTGTTAGGGCTGATCCTGTGTCCAATTCCATTTTCACTTGGACTGCGGCTATCTTGAGCGTGACCCAGATAGTTTGGTGATCCTCCGTTTTGATCACATTATGTAGTTTCAGACAACCCAGCTCCTTGCTTCCGGAGTCTGTGTCACTCTGCAGTTCGTCTGAACTACTCTCCGTCACCTTATGTACCTTCTTGTACTTCTCCTGTGGGGATTTCTTGCTGCTGGTTTTCTTTTCCGACCTGCAGACTCTTGCTATGTGTCCTACCTTTCCACACTGCCTGCACACTTGGTCCTTGAACCAGCAATCCTTATGGTTGTGTGTTGTTCTGCCGCAGCGATAGCACTTTACTGTTCCGTATGACATTTCATTTGTGCCATATTCTTGCAGTCTCCGTTGTATCTCTGCCGCGCCCCGTGCTGCTGCTTCGTGTGATACTGCCATGCTGAAAGCCTTGTCCAGTGTAAGATCCTTTTCTGATAGAAGCCGTTTCTGGGTTCCTTCACTTTGAAGCCCACACACAAACTTGTCCCTTAAAGTATCTGCTAGTCCCGTTCCAAACTGGCAGTGTTTCAATAGCTTGTGCAGTTCCGTTAAAAACTCAGCATTACTTTCATCTTTATGCTGGTTCCTTTTGTGAAACTTAAATCTTTCCGCTATCAGCAATGGTGTGGGGTCTAAGTGGTCCTGTAGTATTGACACTATGTTTTCAAAATCCTTTTCCGCTGGCTTCTCTGGGGTTACTAGGTTTCGCAGCGAGCCATACGTTTTTGCACCCATTGAATTCAACAATACCAGCGCTTTCCTGTCATCTGGCACTTCATTCACCTTGCAGTACACTTCTATGCGTTCGACATATGTCGTCCAATCTTCGACTTCACTGTCGAACGCTGTGACACTGCCACTCTTCGGCATCCCTGGGTGTGGTTAGACTGGCTCAGAATGGCATCTCCCACGCTCTCCCTTCTTCTCTGCTGCGGCTCAATCAAAATGGCATCTCCCGCGCTCTGCCTTCTGCTCCGCTGCGGCTAAAAAAAAAATGGCGTCTCCCGCGTTCTCCCTTCTTCTCCACTGTGGCTCAGATGGCGTCTCCCGCGCTTCCCTTTCTTCTCCGCGGACGCTGCTCGGCCCTTGATCACTGACTGCGCTCTGCGCGGTTTCCTGCGCGCCTCTCTCGTTGACGCCACTCGGTCCCGAACCCCGGCTGCGCCCTGTGCGCTTTACCCTCTCTCTTTTTTTTTTGTTTTGTTTTCGTCGACGCCGCTCGGTCTTCAACCCTGGCTGCGCCCTGTGCGCTTTACCTTCTCTCTTACCCCGTCGACGCTGCTCGGCCTTTATCTGTGCCGTCGCTGTCCGGGAAGGGTCTGCACCGTACCTGTTGCCAGCCCGTTGCGCTGGATCGTCGTGACTGGAGAACCAAGCCCAGCTCTTAACAGCCTCCTCTGTGATGCTCAAGTCTTCTCTGGATGGTCGACGCCCGTATTTCTGGACTCGGCCTTCTTTTTTTTTTCTTCTTTACTGTTCTCCAGGAGCGAATCCCTGGGAGGTGATGCAGAGTTGCAGGTAGGTTTGAATCCACTTCTCGTCGCCACTGTTAAATCCGTGTATCTTGATGTATGGTGTCCTTCAATAAATAGACAGAGACTGCAGATAACAAACAACAGGTGTTTACTGGATGAGGGTTACTCTAAAGCTAACAGTACAGATCCCTACTCAGAGTTTATATACAGGTGTGGTCACTGCCGGTACTACAGTATACAGGAGCTGTAAAAAGTAGTTCTCCCCTTAAAGGTAAATACACTACAATTATGTGTCACTGGCCCATGAGAAGGCTGATGGTGAAAGAGGACATGGAAGTGGGAACTCCGCTCATTGTGCTCCCACAGCTCACCTGCTGCTCCCCCCCTCAACCAGAACCCAACATGCTGCCTCATCTCCCAATAGCTGAGTCTGTCCCTGCACAGGTGCAGGTGGGGCAGTCTTTGGTGGGGCCTCATGGGCTCCAACATCCAGAGATCGTCGGCCAAGAGCATCTCAACAGTCAGAGCAGAGATCTGAGCAGCCTGCCTCTACCTCTGCTGAAGCCACAGGGGTTGCACCATGTAGATCTGCTAGGAAAAGGAAGAGTAAAGATTTGTGGTTCACTGAGCGTACGCACATGGGTGTATTTGAAAATATTATGTTATTAAGTTTCCTTTTTTTAATCAAATCACATAAAATGTATTAATTTTCACCACTTTACCGTATTGACCATTCTTGGTTGCCGGTGTCAACTTACCTTTTCAGTTGCTTATTGATGAATGTGAAGACTTGAATTGAAGGGGACCAATTGGTCAATGAGCAATGACTGTTGGTTACAGGACTGCTTTGTGTCAGTGGGGTTGGGTGTAGTGGGTAGGGACACTAACTTTGATAATTACTTTGGTCCAGTATGAGTGACTAACTGAAGCTTCGAGCTATTAGGGAATCCCTGGCTTCCCGGGCAGCAATGTGGGCGGCTAGTGTGGCATCAGTTGCCCCATCATCATCTTCCTCCTCCTCCCCATTGGAATCCTCATCCAATGATGAGTGATGAGTGCTTGTTCTTCCTTCACCTCTAGTCCTCGCTACTGTGCTGTGTTATGCAGAACACAGCACACGATTTTCTTAGAGATCCTGGCTAGGGAGCACTGAAGGGCACCTCCAGATCTGTCCAGGCACCTGAAGAACATCTTGAACATGCCGATGGCTTGCTCGATGACACATCGGGTTGGCATATGGGTGTCGTTGTAGCACTCTTGGGTTTCATTGGTGGGGTTCCTCAAAGGTGTCACCAGCCAGCTTTGAAGGGGGTATCCTTTGTCTCCTAGTAGCCATCCCTTAAGGGTACTTCCATGTATGAATAGGTCAGGGATGTTGGACTGATGCAGTACGAAAGCATCATGGCAGATCCCAAGGAATCTAGCGCAGACCTGCATGAACATTTTCTTGTGGTTGCAGACCAGCTGCATTGTTGGAGGTGCCGTCTTTTGGATGTGACATTAAAATGAGGCCATGTCTGCCCTCTCAGGTGGAGATAAACGATCCCATGGCACTATTCGAAGAAGAGCAGGGGAGTTCTCCTGGTGTCCTGGCCAATATGTATCCCTCAATCCACATTACGTGAATAGATTATCTGGTTATTTTCTCATTGCTGGTTGTGGGAACTGGGGCAACAGTAACTACACTTTGAAAAAGTATTTCATTGGCAGCAAAATGCTTTGAGACTTCCTGAGGTCATGAAAGGTGCAATATAAATGCAAGTTCTTTCTTTCTTTTTCTTATTGGAGAATGACAGAAAGCAAGAGAGAGCTGTGGAGGTAGGCTATCCCAGAATTCATTGCACAAATGGAACTCCTTTATTAAACCAAAGACTTTACGGATTTAAGTGGCCTTTCTCTTGCACTATAGTGCTGGGAGAATCCTGCCCCCCCCCCCCCGCACTTATTTCCCTTATGTAAGAGAAAACACTTGGAAATCCTGCATGAACATAGCTATGAAAAGAGAAAGAAAAATACATAAAGAGGAAAGGAGAGAAAAAGCAGAATAAGAGAGCAATAGAGGAATAAGAGAAAGAGAACAATGGATATTAGTACAAGTTTGTCTAGTTTTAGTATTTCTTTAAATCCAATCACAGTACATAAGTAGTTTAAAAAACGACTACAGTTCAGATTTCTATAGCAAGCCTACCCTGATACAATGTCCCAAGTTTCATTTGTTACAGGCTGAAGAGAGGAATAATTAAAACTAAAACTATGCTGTGTGATTTGTTCAGTTTGCTATATGACTGACAGTTCCCTTTTAAATTTGAGAGCTCAGATTTTCAGAATCCAAGAAATCCTGGAAACTTTTTTCCAGGATATTAAAAAAACAAGGAGTTGGTTTGGAAAATCTCGAAGGAACTAATCAATACGAAACTCCTGAGGAAATATATTGGTTTGAATTTCCAAGAAACAGTTTAGAATAACTAGGCTCATATATATTTAGAAAATCAATGCAAAGAAGCACAGTGTATTATATAAAAGTTCTTTACATAAGGTTAGCTTAGTTCTTAAAGTTGCAATCTTTTATTAATTTATCCCCATGAAGAAGTGGAAGGATAGCTACTGTAAATCTATAACTATATTGTGTGTATTTACGCCTAAAATTCCGCGATCTTTTAGGCCACAGACTTACTTTGCGCTGCCCTGACTATGCGTGTCTTGGGGCGCAAATACGCAGGCAATTCCAGGCCAGTAGTTGCACTGCATCGGTGAAAAGGTTATATTTTCCACTAGTTGGATTCTGTGTAATAAACAAAAGAACATTCGATTTGTACCAGTTATTGACGCAGAGCTGGCACTCGTTCTTGTACGTCACTCCGTTGTTTCCACAGACTGGCTTGGATGGAAGTATACATTCAGGAAACATCTCAATGTGTTTCATGCAGTCTGGCTGGAACAGAGAAGAGAATCACTGATGCCTGTTTAAAGTCAAAGTACACACGGTGTGAAGTGGAAAGTGAAACACATGCACCTTACCCGCCTCTCTCCTTGGTAAGATAAACCTTCTGCTGCTGAATGAATACAAAAGTCACTCTCAGTACTGGTTATTCACGTGACTTTCAGCAAAAAGGTTTCCAAACTTTTAGCCGCGCTTCTAAAGATTCGCAACGCGCGCATGTCACACTGAAGCAATATTCCACAAGACAGTGTTTTCTGCCGATGGTTTAAGAAAGAATGAAAGAATTTGCATTTATATAGCACCTTTCAGGACCTCAGGACATCCTAAAGAGCTTTACAGCCAATGAGATATTTTTGATGTGTAGTCACTGTTGTAATGTAGGAAAAGCAGCAGCCAATTTGCGCACAGCAAGGTCCCACAAATGGCAATATGATAATGACCAGATAATCTGTTTTTTAGTGATGTTAGTTGATGGATAAATATTGGCCAGGACACTGGGGAGAACACCCATGCTCTTCTTCATGCTCCACCTGAGAGGGCAGACGGGGCCTCGTTTTAACCTAAGCACATTACCAGGACCACTGTCACATGCTACCCAGTCTTGAGCTAAAGGGCAGCAGGTAGAACCAATGGAAGCTTCAGGCAGGTTTCCATCTGGGAGTGTGTGAAGTTGCGAGATATGTACAGGGACAAAAAGGGGGCAAGAGAGAAATGTCATACTCCCCAGAAAAAAAATGATCTTGTCCAATTCTTCGTGTGAACACTTCTGGTCAAAGAATTTACAACAGTCTCTGAAGACACTGACATGTTGACATATTACCCTTGATATTATCCTTTATGTTAAAAAAAAATCCTTATGTTTAGGAGCCATCTACAGTAGAAGAAAAAAATTCAACATAACATGTGTCAAGGTAGAAATTTCACATACTGATGAAATTTGGGGCCAAACCCCGAACTTCTGTGTCACTACCCAATTTAAGCTGCACAGGAAAGTCCGATGGGATGGGGCACTCTTTCTGCTCTCCCCATCTAACATCAAGCCAGCTTTCCGAGGGGGTTTCATCAGGCATTCCCAGGGTACCCTGTAAATTCCAGCAGGAACACCCCAAGAAGCTCACAGATCCTACATCTGCTGAGAGCAGGTACAGGTCCCATAATGGGACCAGTTAAAGTCCCAAAAATGTGCAAACGAACAGTAATTGATCTCAGAGGGATTGAAGATGGCCGTGTTAGCTGTGGCTCAGTGGTAGCACTCTCGTTTCTGAGACAGAAGGTTCTGCCATCAAGTCCCACTCCAGAGACTTGAGTACAAAATGTAGGCTGTCAGAGATGGCGTCTTTCAGAGGAGAGGTTAAATCGAGGCTCCGTCTGCCATATTAGTTTGATGTAAAAGATCCCACGGCACTATTCTGAAGAAGAGCAGGAGAGTTCTCCCCGGTGTCCTGGCCAATATTTGTCCCTCAACCAACATCACTAAAACAGATTATCTGGTCATCATCTCATTCCTGGAATATACCACAGTGACTACACTTCAAAAGTACTTCATTGGCTATAAAGTGCTTTGGGACATCCTGAGATCGCGAAAAGCGCTCTATAAATGCAAATTCTTTCTTTCTTTCTTTACTCTCTCAGGGGAAGTAAAGGAAAAATGAATGCTGAGCTGATGCAAGTTAATGTAAACTGGGGGTAAAGTCCACAGAATGCAGGACATGAGGTAGCAGTGCCACTGAGAGTTAAAAGTGAGACTTGTAACATGAAGTTAGGGAAGACCAGGGCTGGTCACCATTCTACTGTGCTTAACAACTGTAATGTAAGGTTTCCGCAGTCTGTGCATCATGGTGTGTGTTGTCTGTGAGAATCATTTCCTCCAATAATTCTATGAGCAAAAGATTCTGCTTCTAGAACTCTCATTCCTGGCACAGAGGGAATGAGTCCAAGCTTGTCCCTTCAGCAGCATATCCAACAGACTCTCTTTCAGCATCTGTAAGGAAGTCCCGAAGAACAGAGGTCCATCAATTAAGTTAGAAGCAGAGGACAGGGGGAGAAAGAATGTTCTGGATATTTTGGTCATGAGTTCTGTTGCTTAGGTAACATCCAGATCCATTCCAATTGTCACTATCGTGAGATTCACTATTGTTTTGAAATCTGATACAGGGACAACAACAACAACTTGCATTAATATAGAACCTTTAATGTAGCAAAACATCCCAAGGCGCTTCACAGTACAAAGCAGCATGCTTGATTGGCACCCCATCCACCAACTTAAACATTCACTCCCTCCACCACCGGCGCACCGTGGCTGCAGTGTGTACCATCTACAAGATGCACTGCAGCAACTCACCAAGGCTTCTTCAGCAGCACCTCCCAAACTCGTGTCTTCAACCACCTAGAAGGACAAGGGCAGCAGGCGCATGGGAACACCACCACTTCCAAATTCCCCTCCAAGTCACACATCCTGACTTGGAAATATATCGCTGTTCCATTAAATGGTAGGACACTGAGTAGTGTAGAGGAACAAAGGGACCTTGGAGTGCATGTCCACAGATCCCTCAAGGTAGCAGGCCAGGTAGATAAGGTGGTTAAGAAGGCATACGGAATGCTTGCCTTTATTAGCTGTGGCGTAGAATACAAGAGCAGGGGGGTTGTGCTTCAACTGTATATAACACTAGTTAGGCCTCAGCTAGAGTACTGCGTGCAGTTCTGGTCACCACATTAAAGGAAAGATGTGATTGCACTAGGGAGGGTACAGAGGAGATTTACAAGGATGTTGCCGGGAGTAGAGAATCTTAGCTATGAGGAAAGACTGGATAGGCTGGGTCTGTTTTCCTTGGAACAGAGAAGGCTGAGGGGAGACCTTATTGAGATGTATAAAATTATGAGGGGCATAGATAAAGTGGATAAAAAGGACCTATTTCCCTTAGCAGAGGGGTCAAAAACCAGGGGGCACAGATTTAAAGTAATTGGTGGAAGGTTTAGAGGGGATTTGAGGGGAAATTTCTTCACCCAGAGGGTTATGGGGGTCTGGAACTCACTGCCTGAAAGGGTGGTAGAGGCAGGAACCCTAACCACATTTAAAAAGTACTTGGATGTGCACTTGGGATGCTGTAACCTGTAGGGCTACAGACCAAGAGCTGGGAAGTGGGATTAGACTGGATAGCTCTTTGTTGGCTGGCGCGGACACGATGGGCTGAAATGGCCTCCTTCCATGCTGTAACTTTCTATGATTCTGTGATTCTATGATTCCTTCATCATCAAAATCTTGGAACTCCCTCCCTAACAGCACTGTGGAAGTACCTTCCCCACATGGACTGCAGCGGTTCAAGAAGGCGGCTCACCACCACCTTCTCAAGGGCAATTAGTGATGGGCAATAAATGCTGGCCTTGCCAGCGATGCCCACATCCCATGAACGAATGAAAAAAACAGGAGGATTATCATACAAAATGTGACACTGAGCCGCGTAAGGAGATATTAGGACCAAACCTTGGTCAAAGAGGTAGCTTTTAAGGAGCCTCTTAAAGGAGGAGAGTTAGAGAGGCAGAGCGGTTTAGGGGGGGAACTCCAGAGCTTAAGACCTAGGCAACAGAAGGCATGGCCGACAATGTTGGGGCGATGAAGATCAGGGATGCGGAAGAGGCCAGAATTGGAGGAGCACAGAGATCTCGAAGGGTAGTAGAGCAGGAAGGGATTTCAAAGATAGGGAAAGGCGAGGCCATCAGCCTCCATTCAAGTCTGAAGCAATTGTAGATCAGAAGGTATAAGGCACCATCAGAATGAGTTGACCCTAGTTCATTTGAAACAGAGCTGTTATTTAACCCAGAAAACAAAATGGTAGCAAATAAAAGGCGATGAGAGAAATTACAGTCCATGACCATCAACAGTGATATTAAGAGGAACTTACCCATGGAGCAGAGTAACAACAGGGAGAGAAGAGCTAAAGCTGAGAATGGTTTCATTCTCCTGCAGCAGAAGCACTGGGTCAGTAATGTGCAGCCGTCGTCTTGTATTGACACTTGTCTCTCAGTGTTACACCACACACGATGGAGCTGGTTTATATAAAGGGAAGGCTGCTCAGTGACTCATTGAGCAATGTGAAACACACAGGAGGTAAATACGGACTGAGGATGGCTGAGTGTGTGAGGCAACAGTTAACAGTAATAAACTGGAACAAGTACTACAGTGTTAAACAATGCACAGGCCCAGGCACAGCCTGAACCTACAAGGGCACAATCACTTGAAGGCCACCCAGAGTACACAGCGAGCTCTTTGTCTCATCGCATTCCTCCCTGTTGAGTCTGTATGTCCCAGTTAGGTTTAGGATCAATCACTGGACACAGACAACAAGAATAACTTTTAACAGGTCTTTACTATTCGAAGGTCAGGGCTGAACTGCCCAGCAAATCCTTGCACAACACTTATATACCGGTGTGGTCACCACCGGTATTACAGTATTACAGTATACAGCAGCCAAGAGAAAGTAGTACATCTCTTAAGGTAGTTCTCTTAAGGTGGAACAGGTTACATACACCACAATCCTCCCTTTTTAGCTTAACAGTTATATCCCTATTTAACATAACATAATAACATATATATATACAACTTCATGCAAAACAGTTCAAAGATTCAGTCTCTGAGGAGGCCTCCTGATTCGAGTTGGATAACGCCTTTCAGGGGTCTCTGATTCTCGTTGCTGGGGTGACTCATCTAGTTGGTCTCTTATGGATTGGACATCATCATCAGGTACATTCACTTCTGAGGTAGATGCTTCAGGTTCACTAACTTCTTTCACGGTTGTCTCTGCCGTAACCATGGGTTCGACCCTTGTTCTCGATTCTACCAGTTGGTCAGCATGACGCCGTATTACATTTTCACCAATATCTACCGTGTACATCAGGGGTCCTTGTCTGGCCCGAATTGTTCCAGATTGCCATTTCTCATTTTTATAGTCCCGGGCTAACACTGGTTGTCCTATTTCGAAACTCCGAGTGGTCTTGTTATTTATATGCTGGAACTGTTTGTTTTCAACTTCCCTCCGCACATTTGGTTTTAACAAGTCCAACCTGGACCGCAACCTCCTGTTGTAGAACATCATGGCAGGACTTTGGTTTGTCACTGCATGAGTGGCGTTTCGATATGCCAGTAGGAATTTGTCCACCTTGTGTTGTAGTGGAATCTGATCTTCGTTCATGGCCTTTATTGCTTTTTTAAACGTTTGTACAAATCTCTCGGCCAACCCGTTTGTAACCGGATGATATGGGGCAGAGATATAATGTTTCACCCCATTCTTCTTCATGAATCCCTAGAATTCTTCTGACACGAACTGCGGTCCGTTGTCTGAACATATTTGTTCTGGCAATCCATTTCTCGCAAATATCGTTCTTAACACCGCGATCGTCTTTTCCGAGGTAGTGGTAGTCATCTTAATCACTTCTGGCCATTTAGAATGTGCGTCCACCGCAATTAAAAACATGGAGTCCATGAAAGGACCAGCAAAGTCAATATGTACACATTGCCATGGGGTTAAAGGCCATTCCCATGGATGCAGCGGTGCAATCGGAGGTGCATTTTGCACTTTTTGGCACCCTGAGCAGCTTTTCATCAGCTCCTCTATCTGTTGGTCGATACCCGGCCACCACACATAAGCCCTAGCAAGGCTTTTCATCTTGACTCCCCCCAGATGACCTTCATGCAGTTCCTTTAGAACTCTCTCTCTTAACTTAGGAGGAATAATCACCCTTGTTCCATACATCAATGTTCCTTGACAGACGGACAGCTGTTCTCATCTTGCTGAGAATGCCGGTAACAGTGGATCACCATGTGCTGGCCATCCCTTCACTGTCACTTCGTAGACCCTGGACAGTGTCGGGTCGTTCCTGGTTTCTCTTTCAATACTTGCATTGGTGACTGGTAAACATTCGATGATGGTCGAGTGAAATAACTCAACAGGGTCAACCGTCGGTGCCTCCTCCTCTGTAGGTAGTGGCAGGCGCGACAGCCCATCAGCATTACCATGCTGCTTTGTACCTTTGAATTCTATCTGATATTGATGTGCCCCTAGGAAAAGGGACCATCTCTGGAGTCTCTGTGCTGTCACCACCGAAACACCCTTCTTAGGGTTAAAAATGGATACCAACGGCTGGTGGTCTGTCAGAAGCGTAAACTTTTGGCCCTGCAGGTAATGATTAAACTTCTTTACTCCCCACACAAGGCTGAGAGCCTCCCTATCTATCTGAGCATAATTGCGCTCAGCGGAGGTCAATGACCTGGATGCGAACGCAACTGGCCTCTCCTGGCCATTTGGCAACTTGTGTGAGAGTACTGCCCCAATACCATATGGAGAAGCATCACAAACCAAACGAATAGGCAGCGTTGGGTTGAAGTGAGCCAACACTTCCTCTGAGGTGATCAATGCCTTGCTTTCGCGAAAGGCCCTCTTACAGTCCTCGCTCCACTTCCATGGTACTCCCTTCTGCAAAAGAGCGTTCAGCGGGTGCAGCACCGTGGATAAATTTGGCAGAAACTTATGGTAATAGTTAATCAACCCTAGAAACGACCTCAATTGGGATACATTATCCGGAGCGGGAGCCTTCACAACAGCTTCGATCTTGTCAGGAGACTTATGAAGCCCCTCCTGGTCAATGACACAATGACATGACCACAGTACGAGATCCTCTTCTGAAAGAATTCACATTTCTGGCGATTGACTCGAAGACCATATTCTTTCAATCTGGTGAGCACCAGTTCCAAGTTTGCAAGGTGTTCCTCGTCATCATCTCCTGTAATCAGAATATCGTCCAGGTAACATTGTGTACCTGGAATTCCCTGTAATACCTGCTCCATGGCCCTCTGCCAAATTGCTGGAGCCGATGCCACTCCAAAAACCAGTCTATTATACCGGTACAAGCCTCTATGCGTGTTGATCGTGAGATACTGGCGTGACTCTTCCTCAACTTCCATCTGTAAGTACGCCTGCGCCAGGTCTATCTTGGTGAAGTGTTTCCCGCCAGACAATGAAGCGAAGATATCCTCAATCTGTGGAAGCGGATACTGCACCGTGTGAAGCACCGGATTAACAGTGATCTTGAAATCACCACAGATGCGAACCTTCCCCGGTTCCCCCGGCTTGTTGCTCGATGAACGCTTCATGACTGGGACAATGGGCGTGGCCCACTTACTCCAGTCTACCTTAGACAGTACTCCTGAACGTTCTAGCCCTTCCAGCTCAGCTTCCACAGCAGGTCGTATTGCATAAGGTACCGGTCTGGCTTTGAAAAATTTCGGGTTTGCATGTTCTTCAATCTTGATGTTTGCCGTAATTCCTCTCAGTGTTCCCAGTCCTTGTTGGAACACCTCTTTAGCATCGTCCAATATTCTGGACAATCGTTTAGGTTTGACATCTTTTGTACCGGAATCTACCGTTAGTGCTTTTAAGGAATGCCAGTCCATATTTATTTTCCTAATCCACTCCCGTCCCAGTAGTGGTGGACCTCCCTCAGGTAGCACATATAAGTCCATTCCTCGGCTTTCTTTGCCCTTGTGGACCACCTTTACCTCTATCTTCCCGATGGGGTATACTCTTTGCCCCGTGTATGTTTTCAATACAATCTCCGTATCCCGTAGGGGAATATGTAGGAATAACCTTTTGTAATCTTTCTTATTCATGACCGTCAATGCCGATCCAGTGTCCAATTCCATCTTCACTTGGACTCCTGCTATCTGAAGTGTGACCCAAATTGTTTGGAGGTCTGCTTCCTTACCAACATTGTGTACTCTTAGACTACCCAGTTCATTACTGCTGGCGTCTGAATCTGACTTCTGTTCGTTTGAACTGTTCTCTGTCACCTTGTGTACCTTTTTGTACTTTACCTGCGGTGACTTTTTGTTGCTGGTCTTCTTTCCTGACCGGCATACTTTAGCTATGTGACCAAGCCTGCCACATTTTCTGCATTCCTGATTTTTGAACCAGCACTGGTTCTGATCGTGTGTTGTCTTTCCACAACGATAACATTTTACTGTACTCAAGACCATTTGATTGGTACAGAGTTCCGGTGACCGTAGCTGCATTTCCGCAGTGCCTCTTGCTGCGGCTTCTTGCGATGCTGCAATAGTGACAGCTTTATCAAGCGTAAGATCATTCTTTTCAAGCAGTCGCTTTTGTGTTCCTTCTTTTAACAATCCACACACAAATTTATCTCTCAGCGCATCTGCTAGCCCTGTCCCAAACTGACAGTACTTCGATAGCTTACGTAGTTCAATTAAAAATTCAGCGTTGCTTTCGTCTTTCAACTGCGTTCTTCTGTAAAATTTAAATCGTTCCGCTATCATCAGCGGCGTGGGGTTTAAATGACTTTTCAGGACAGTAACAATATTCGCGAAGGTCTGATCCGCCGGTTTAATTGGTGATAGAAGGTGCTTCAATAGCCCGTATGTCTTCGCCCCCATTGAGCTTAATAAGGTTAATGCTTTCTCATCATCTGGTACCTTATTTGCTTTACAATAAACTTCCAGGCGTTCTACATACGTGGTCCAATCTTCGACATCGCTATCAAAGGTATTAATGCTCCCATGTTTAGGCATCCTTGCAAGTTTTTAAATTTTTTTTTTTTTTAAATGGCGGCTTCCCGCGCTTGTCTTCTTCCCCCGCCTATTAAAATGGCGGCTTCCCGCGCTTGGCGGTCATTCCCGCGCTCGTCTTCTTCCCCCGCCGACTACAATGGCGGATTCCCGCGTTTGCCTTCTTCCCCCGCTGGCTGCAATGGCGATTGCCTTGCTGCTGCCGTTCTCGCCTCCCCAGCGGTTCTCACTCCCCGACGCTGCTTTGCCTTGCAGCCCCGCTTGCAGCCCGGTCCTTTACACCGGCTGCGTTTGAATTCTCCGCGGCTTTCGTGCCTTAAGCTTCTCAACTCCCCGACGCTGCTTTGCCTCGCAGCCCCACTCGCAGCCCGGTCCTGTACACCAGCTGCGTTTGAGTTCTCCGCGGCTCTCGAGCCTTAAGCTGCCCCAGTCGCTGCGCCTCTCGGCCTCGATTGCAGCCCGGCCCTTTCTACCGGCCGTGGTCGAGCTCTCCGCCCTTATTCCTCCGTTTTCCCTCCCCTACTCCACAGTCAACGCGGCCGACTTTCTGCTCGTGTCGCTGATCGGCTTACCCACCACCGTGGTAGAAGGGATGAACACTGCCTGTCGCTGATGGAGGGCTTCGTGGTCAGAATTCTTTTTCTTTTTTTTAACCCGGGTTCTCGATGCCTCCCGTGCGATGGTGCTCAGCAGGATGATGAGGGCGGATGCCTCTTCTCGACGCCCGTTTTGAGGACGAAGCTGCCTTGGATGTAAATTTGCCGCAGGGTAAGATCGGACTCGTCGCCACTGTTGAGTCTGTATGTCCCAATTAGGTTTCGGATCAATCACTGGACACAGACAACAAGAATAACTTTTAACAGGTCTTTACTATTCGAAGGTCAGGGCTGAACTGCCCAACAAATCCTTGCACAACACTTATATACCGGTGTGGTCACCACCGGTATTACAGTATTACAGTATACAGCAGCCAAGAGAAAGTAGTACGGCCTAGAAATTCAGTGTAGCCACTTTTGGGGCGGTAAAGTCGGGCGGGCGCTAACGTTAGCGCCCGCCGGAAAGTGGAGGCCACTTCGCCGATATTCAGTAGCTTTGGCCAAGGAGTTTGGGCGAGCGCTGAAACTGGTGTTGCACTCCTATCTTTAGGCGCTAAGCCGGCAGTGCAGACTGATAACGCCGAGGCCGGGCGCAGCGCAGGTGCGGTCATGTTTTGATTGACAGCAGACACCCTGACGCCGGCCAGCTCTTAAAGGGGGAAGGGTCGACTTTGTCTGCTGCCACGCCCTGGATAGTGGAGCCCTGCAGCTAGGCCTGAACACTGCTGGTGGACCCAAATAGCGCCTGAAGCCATGCAGAAGGCCCGTGAACGAGCGCAGCGCTTCTCAGAGCATGCTTTGAGGGTGCTGCTTAGGGGTTTGGAAAAGAAAAGAGAGATCTTGTGCCCGGACAGTGGCAAGAAGGCTCCCAGGAGGCAGTACAGGAGAGCCTGGAGGGAAATCGCCCAGAGCGTCTCAGCCAACAGCGATGTCCCCAGGACTGGTGACCAATGCCGCAAGAAGTACAACGACCTCACTCGGTTGGTCAGGGTGAGTACCCTTTCCAGTGTCCTCCTCATCCTTGCATGTGCACCTCACATTATGGGCAAAGGGACCTCAAAGGCCTAATGGCCAGCCCTCCTCCCACAGCTATGGCACTGGCATGATCATCAATAGCACTTTCTGCACTTTACACACTGGCCAAGCTATTCGACCATGGGAGGCAGTGCACACAACAACAGGGCACCACACTGGCCAAGCTATTCGACCATGGGAGGCAGTGCACACAACAACAGGGCACCACACTGTACTTAGAGGCCGTCCTTTCTCTTGCAGGCCAAGCTGGCGCAGAATCTGAAGAGCCGGACTGTCACCGGGGGAGGCCGTGTCCAGTTCCAGGAGCTCAGTGACCTGGAGGAGCGCGTGGCTCGACTCATGCGTGCCCGGGTGGTTGGCCCCGTAGCTATTGGAGATGCCGACCCTGTGCTGGGCCCCAATGGTAAGGACATGACCGTTTGGACCTCTCTCGTTCCCCTTGCGCTTCAGATCTACATCCTTTGCCACTGTCCCACCAATGCGCATAATGCCAACACTCATGCCTCCCTCGCTGACGCCCTGTCCTCACTCTAAAGCTACTCTTGTGCCTTCCTGCTTTCAGCTGGTGAGGAGGAGGTCCCTGAAGCTGAGAGTGCCAGTCCCTTGGAAGAGGAGGACGATGAGGACCAAGAGGAAGGCGGCACATCGGGGGAACCCTCATCCGCGCCAGGGGATGGCAATGGAGGGGACACGTCTTGCCTGGAGGAGAGCCAGGGGGAAGTGTTGCAGGGGGGTGTAGCTCCTGGGCCCAGTGGCGTCCAGGCACGCGGGAAGGGTCGGGCAGCTCGGCGGCCTTCTCCCCAGAGAGAGAGTCCGGCCTCCAGTCCGGAGATGGTCCTCGCCCAGGAGGTGCGCCTCCTTGATGAAATGTCCGCGGACTCGGAGCGGCGCCACACCGAGTTCATGGGGGTTGTGGGACAGTTGCCTCAGGCCATTGAGTCCCTGGCTCATAGTGTGGCCGATTTCGGGGACTCACAGGCCAGGGGTGTCGACCAACTCGCGGCAGCACAGGACGCGAGTCAAGAGTTCCTGAGTGGTGCCGTGCAGACACTGGCTGGTCTGATGCGGGCAGAGACCAGGGCAGTTCGGGCACTCACTTCTGCCACACTCGCTGTGTCACGGACGCATCGCCAGGGCACCCGCCGCCCTGCTGCAGCACAGCGGTCTGGCCTTCACCAGATTGCTGCGCTTGCTGCAGTGCCAGCCCGGCCGAGTGCCAGTGTCTCTGGCAACCAGCGAGCGCCTGGCATCAGCCAGCTTGCCCCCATTGCTGCAGCCGCCACTGCCACTCCCCCAGCCAAGCTGCGACGAGCTGGTGAGACTGATGCTGCCCAGCCACAGCTGCAGCAGTCAGCAGCCGGCCCCTCCAGGGCCGGACCTCGTCTAGACCGACCCCCAAGGGCATCTGCCGTCACGCATTGTGCCCCTCAGGAGCCTTCCCCCAGCCTTGCAACACCCACAGGGCCCAGGTTGAGGCGGAGCAACAGGTCGGGCAGGGGCCGGAGAAGCCTGCACAAGGACTCGCCCGCTCGGCACACCAAGTAGAGTGTGTTGTCAACTGTTTTTTTATATGGGGGTGTTTGTGTTCTGTATGGGGGGGTTTGTCTTGGTTAGGCCGAGGATGAAGGCCAATTGGATGGACAAGTTTTGTTATTCCTCCCCAGGTTGTGGGAGTGAGATATGTTTTTGACTGTTTTTTGGGGGTCTTGTCTGTTTTTCTGTTTCATGTGGGAAGGGCCCTGAGTTTGTTAAATAAAGCTTTTTATTTATTCAGCTTGTCCAGGTGTCATGTTTCAAGTGGTTGTTGCGTTAACCGGCTGAGGGCTTGCGGAGCGGCTGCATTCAGGTGCGTTCATTGCCACAAGCCATTCCCTGACAGGGGGCCTAGAAGTGTCGTTCAATAAGCCGCCGGCGGACGGCCCTTGGACCTTGTGGCTCCCTCCTGGGCTGGTACTCCTCCTCCTCCTCCTGGTCCTCCTGCTCGTCCTCCTGAGGTGGTGGTCCAACGTGAGGTGGCAGTGCCTGAGTCCTGCGGATAGCCAGGTTGTGCAGCATGCAGCAAACGACGATGAACTGGGAGACTCTATCCGGCAAATACTGTAGAGATCTGCCGGAACGATCCAGGCAGCGGAACCGTTGCTTGAGGATGCCAATCGTTTGCTCTATGATGTTCCTTGTGGCTTGATGGCTTTCGTTGTATGCCTCCTCAGCAGGGGTCCTGGGCGCGCAGAGCGGGGTCATGAGCCATGTACACAAAGGGTAGCCCTTGTCCCCAATAAGCCATCCCCTTGGTGGAGGCTGTGCCTCGAACATGTCAGCCACAGTAGTCTGGCGCAGGATAAATGCATCGTGGCTGCTTCCTGGAAAGCGGGCATTGACAGCTAGGATGCGCTGCCTGTGGTCACACACCAGCTGTACATTGAGGGAATGGTAGCCCTTCCGGTTGCGGTAATCCTCGGCATTGTCGATAGGTGCCCGCATAGCCACATGCGTGCAGTCAATGGTGCCCTGCACCATGGGGAAGTCGGCGATCCTGGCAAATCCGACTGCACACTGCTCCTGCCTCTCTAGGGTCATGGGGAAGGAGATGAATTGGTGTCTCCTTGCGAAAAGGGCATCGGTGACCTGCCGGATGCAGCGATGCACGGCGAACTGGGAGATGTTCGCTATGTCCCCAGCAGCGGCTTGGAAGGATCCGCTTGCATAAAAGTTCAGAGCCACCGTGACCTTCACTTCCACCGACAGAGACGTCCTGCACATCAGCTGTGGACGCAGATCTCTGTGAAGCAGCTGGCAGATCTCTGCAACCACCTCCCTTCTGAAGCGCAGCCTCTTAACACAATGCGCGGCAGTCATGGTGAGATAGGACACCTGCTGCCGGTATTCCCTGAGTGGGTAAGGCCTACATTGCCGACGCCTGATGGCCCCTCTGCGTCTAGGCATGGCTGGCCCTCTCACACGGTGTCTGCGAGCCCTTCGCACATAACGCTGGAACTGAGGGTTGGAACCCCATGCAGCCCCCATAATAAACTTGCAAACAGTGAAATCACAATGAGTCAAATTTCCAAGCTCTGGCCAGAAGCCAAAAATACCTCTCCTATGTTGTCCCAAATCAGTAAGGTCTGTTCCTTGGTCTCTGTCCAGAAATCCAAAGCACTAAAGTCATTGCAGCAAAATGGCTGGCCTTTATAGTTCAGTCTAAGTGCCCTTTAATTAGCGCTCCCCGAGGCCCGCAGGGCCTCTGCTGCGTTCCACTTCACAGTTCTTAACAGAGCCACGCCCACACTGGGCGGGCGCCACTGAATTTCCGGTTTGGGGCGCACAAACAGCGTTGCACGACGAAATGACGTCACAAGCTGCGCGCGCAGCTGAGCGGGCGCAAACACTTTGCGCCGGCGCTAAATGTCAACTGAAGTTGGGTGTAGGCGCAGATCGGCCTGCGCCCGAGCGCTAAGTGCCTAGCGCTCAAAATCTACTCCTCTTATGGCGCTAACGGCTGGCGAACGCAACTGAATTTCTAGGCCTACATCTCTTAAGGTAGTTCTCTTAAGGTGGAACAGGTTACATACATCCAGCTTTAGGGAGTGTGGTGTAACAAATAATGACAACTGGTTGTGTCCTTGTGTATAAAGTGTCGATGAAGCGCTCCCACCTCCCCACAGCACCCTGTGTACTCTGGGGAAAATGGCAACAGTTATGGAACTGGAGCCGGAACTGTCCTGTGCTGCTGTAAGGGTCTTTTAGTGCTGACTGTATATAAACTAAAGAACGAACTTGCAATTATATAATAAACTAGTGTAAGGAAAGGGTTAATCAGACTGCCTTGCTGTGCTAATGTAATACTGCTATTGATTTTTCTTCATATTGTAGTAATGTTAGCTTTTAACCTTTGTTTATTAAGCAGGGAAATATGATTCAATTTTAAAGTAGTGACCACTGAACTTTTGAACTGAGATTGACCCGCCAGCACTCGCTAATTTTAGTATGAGGTCATCAACCACCTAATGAGAGAACTCAATTAAAGATGAGCCATTGCATACTGGTTCCTTAGTTTCAGGGAGCTGTAATCACTGATAATGGGTGTAAGGACAAAAGTTAGTCCTGCAAAAGAAAAACATCTGGCTAAATATTACCTTGTAGGAACGGAGGTTCCTAATGAAAAGACTGAGTTCGACTCAGGCAATTAAAACAACGAACTTTAATGGAACAAAACAGGTTTTAACTGGAAACTGCTGGAATACATCGAATACAGGTCTGTTCTCTCTGAAGGCTCCACGAGGACTGCTGGGCTGGTCCGATGGCTGACGTCATGACGTCATCACGTTCTTCCCGCCATTGGGGGATCACGTGACGAACGGCATGATGTCATCACGTTAAAACCGCGCTGTAAAGGTAACTAGACATAGTACAGTTAAACAGTGTAATTAAAGGTACAGACACAGGCTGTAACTACATTGCTGTTAAAGGAATTATGTACAACCGCTCTGAGTCCTTTGGTGGCTCCACCACATGCGCACCCCCCAAAATTGTCTTTAACAGAAAAAGTGAGATGAGGCGGAGGTCTGACCAGTCTCTCCGATCGACTTCGATAGCCTGGCAGAGGAAGTTGATGACTGGTGGTCGAGCTAGCGGGCGACTGTGGCTGAGCTGGTGCGGCGGGTGTAGTCGAACTGGCGAGCGGCTGTGGTTGAACCGGCACGGCGGCTGCGGGCGGGCGGCCACGTTTTGGTGGCTGAGCGATGATGACTGGGCTATCCAAGTCCAAATGAGCCGGCTTCAAGCGGTCCACCGAAATGTGATCCGGCTTCCCTCCAACATCGACCGCAAAGGACTTGTCTCCTGGTTCGATGACTCGGAAGGGGCCAGTGTAAGGAGGCTTGAGCAGGTCCCGGTGAGCATCATGGCGGATGAAGACGTACTCGGCGCTCTTCAGCTCAACCGGTACGTGGGAGCTCTGCAGGCTGTGGTTGGATGTAAGCACCGGGACGAAACACTTGGCCGCTTCCTGGTGGCTGACAAGCTGCTGGGAGGCGGACCATGGCTCCGTGGGAGAAGGGAGGAAATCACCAGGAACTCGGAGTGGCTGGCCGTAAACCAGCTCCGCTGAAGAAGATTGTAGGTCTTCCTTGGGCGCTGTGCGAAGACCTAACAGGACCCAAGGGAGCCTGTCCACCCATCCTGCACCTTGAAGACTGGCCCGTAAGGCGGCTTTAAGCGACCTGTGGAATCACTCACACAGGCCGTTCGCCTGTGGATGATAGGCGGTGGTGCGATGAAGTTTGGCACCGAGCCCCTGAGCTACAGCGTTCCAAAGGTCCGAGGTAAATTGTGGCCCACGATCGGAGGAGATGTCTGCCGGCACCCCGAAACGAGCCACGCAGCAGGAGATGAAGGCTCTAGCGACGTCCGCCGAAGTGGTGGAAACCAAAGGAATTGCCTCTGGCCACCTGGTGGTGCGGTCCACCATGGTGAGATGAGATGAGTAAAACCACGGGAAGGTGGTAGTGGTCCCACAAGGTCCACATATACATGGTTGAAACGACGCTCCGGAACAACGAACGGAGCTACTGGTGCTTTGACATGTCGCTGGACCTTGGCCTTCTGGCAGACCACGCAGGTGTTGGCCCAGTCCCGGACATCCAGGTGCATACCCTTCCAGACAAACTTCGTCGACATTAGACGTTGTGAAGCCCGCATACCAGGGTGCGACAATCCGTGTATTGCATCGAAAACCTTTCGGCGCCACGCGGCTGGCACAATAGGCCAGGGAACGCCCATGGAGACGTCACAAAGGAGCGTGGTGCCCGCGGCCCGGAAGCTGACGTCGGCCGGTTGGAAACTCGACGGGACGGTTCTGTATGCTTAAACATCTGGGTCCGAAATCTGGCCCTCAGCCATGCGAGCGTAATCAATTCCAAGATGAACTGCCTGGACCGTTGCGCGGGAGAGGCAATCTGCCACCAGGTTGTCTTTACCAGACACATGTTGAATGTCCGTAGTGAACTCTGAAATGAACATCAGGTGACGTTGCTGACGAGCCGACCACGGTTCTGTGGTCTTTGACATGGCGAAGGTAAGCGGCTTGTGGTCGACAAAAGCCATGAAGGGACGTCCTTCTAACAAAAACCTGAAATGGCAGACAGCCAGGAAAAGGGCCGGTAGCTTCCGATCGAAGGTGCTGTATTGTTTTTCATTTTTTCTCAGCTGACGGCTGAAAAACGCCAGCGGTTGCCACGTGCCATTGACCCATTGCTCTTGTACTGCACCTATGGCATAGTCAGACGCGTCCGTAGTAAGGGCAATGGTGGCACCTGGAAGAGGGTGCGCCAACATGGTTGCATCAGCCAAGGCGCTCTTGGTGTTCCCGAATGACTGGGTCTTTGCCAGATTTGCCCTTGAGGGCCTCGTACAAAGGTTGCATAAGCAGAGCCACCTTGGGGACGAAGCGATGGTAGAAATTTGCCATCCCCAGGAACTCTTGGAGGGCCCTGACAGTCCGCGGGCGTGGGAAAGACGTGATGGCTTCCACCTTCGTTGCTAGGGGGACGGCGCCATCCGAGGTGATGCGGTGTCCCAGAAAATTGATGATTTGCAGGCCAAACTGGCACTTGGCCGGGTTGATGATTAACCCATGCTGGCTAAGGCGTGTGAAAAGAGTACGCAAATGCCCGATGTGCTCTTCCTCGCTAGCACTGGCAATGAGGATGTCATCGAGATAGACGAAAATGAAAGGCAGATCCCGGAGCACAGAGTCCATTAGTCGCTGGAAAGCCTGTGCTGTGTTCTTTAAACCGAACGGCATTCGCAGGAACTCGAAAAGCCCGAACGGTGTGATAACAGCGGTTTTTGGAACGTCCTGCGGATGAACGGAAACCTGATGATACCCGCGGACGAGGTCGACCTTAGAAAAGATGGACTTTCCCGCCAAATGGGCCGAAAAATCTTGAATATGTGGGATCGGGTACCAATCAGGGGTAGTAGCGTCGTTCAGGCGTCGGTAGTCGCTGCATGGCCGCCAGCCGCCACCAGGTTTCGGAACGATGTGGAGAGGCAAAGACCAGGGATTATTTGACCGCCGAATAATTCCCAGCCGCTCCATTGTGTCAAACTCTGCCTTCGCAGCCGCGAGCTTGCCAGGTTCCAGCCTTCGAGCCCGTGCATAAACCGGGGAGCCTGTCATGGTGATATGGTGCTCCACACCATGCTTCGTGACCGAGGAAGGGAAGGTGGGCCTGGTCAGCTCCGGGAACTCCCCGAGGAGACGAGTGAATCCATCCGATGATGGGTACGCGCAGGCAACAGACCACGACACGGCGGTGCTGCAGTGGCAGGGGATCGAATGGAAAGTGGCCGCATTGATCAAGCGGCAGTGCCGGACATCGACGAGGAATCCGTTCGCACACAGAAAATCCGCCCCTAGGATGGCCTGCAAGACCTTGGCCGTGACGAACTCCCAGCAGAAGCGCTGACCGCCGAAGCACAGTTGGACCCGCCGCTTCCCGAAGGTACGAATGGCCGCACCATTAGCTGCCTCGAGGGGAAGGCCATGGCCCCCAGTTTGGAGATCACGCCTCGACGCAGGCAAGATACTACACTGCGAACCAGTGTCATAAAGAAAACGGCGACCCAATAGGGAGTCTGTGATGTTAAGAAGCTTCCCTGAAGATCCGATGGACATCGCAGCCGCGGTGTGCCCTTTAGACCCGGTCCTCCTTCGCGAAAAACGCTGCGGGAGCTTTATTGGGTTTTTTTGGGGCGAAAAACTGCAGGGCGGACGGCAGCGTCTGGCTTTCATGCCAAAATGGGCGTGGTAGCAGCACCAGCCCGCCGCCTGAGGAGCTGGAGTTGCGTCTGTGGGGGCTGGGTGCCTCGTGGCCGCGCAGCACTGTTGGGTTACCGTGAATATCTTATCCGCTTCTGCCGCGAGTTCAGCACAGTCTGTGATCGCAGAACTGGCTAAGGCAGTTTGCACTGGCTCTGGAAGCTGGCAGAGGAACAATTCCCTAAAAAGGAAGCATTCCGGTTCGGCACCCAAGAGCGTGAGCATTTGGCTCATGAGCTCAGATGGTTTGGAGTCCCCGAGGCCGGGCATAGCGAGAAGTCTGCGAGCGCGCTCCGACTTCGAGAGGCCGAAGACCTGGAGCAACCACGCCTTTAAAGTATCGTACTTGCCGTCATCCGGTGGGCTACCGAGGAGGCTGACAATCCGCGAGGCTGTGGCGCCGTCGAGGGCGGAGACCACTTAGTAGTAATGGGTCGAATCCGCGATGATGTTCCGGATGGCAAATTGAGCTTCAGCCTGGATAAACCATGCGGCTGGTTGTTGCTCCCAGAATTGTGGCAGTTTCAGGGTCACGGCGTTCATATCCATGATAATATCTTCCACGAAAACCGTTCGTAGAGGTTGGGGTCACCAATGTAGGAATGGAGGTTCCTAATGAAAAGACTGAGTTCGACTCAGGCAATTAAAACAACGAACTTTAATGGAACAAAACAGGTTTTAACTGGATACTGCTGGAATACATCGAATACAGGTCTGTTCTCTCTGAAGGCTCCACGAGGACTGCTGGGCTGGTCTGATGGCTGACGTCATGACGTCATCACGTTCTTCCCGCCATTGGGGGATCACGTGACGAACGGCATGACGTCATCGCGTTAAAACCGCGCTGTAAAGGTAACTAGACATAGTACAGTTAAACAGTGTAATTAAAGGGCTGTAACTACATTGCTGTTAAAGGAATTATGTACAACCGCTCTGAGTCCTTTGGTGGCTCCGCCACAACCTTTTTAATTAAGGTTTCTGTAGAAGGGGGAATTAGCTGATGCCAAATGGTACAGCATCAAAGACATACTTATAATTAAAGTAAAAACAGAAAATGCTGGAAGTACTCAGCAGGTCAGGCAGCATCTGTGGAGAGAGAAACAGAGTTAACGCTTCAGGCCAATGACCCTTCGTCAGAACCGGAAAAAGTACCAAGGCAGGGAAAGGCGGAGGGGAGGAAAGAACAAAAGGGAAGGTCTGTGATAGGGTGGAAGGCAGGAGAGATTAAATGACAAAAAGGATGATGGTGCAAGACAAAAGGATATGGGACAAGTAAAGAAACAAAAGATGGGTCTAGAAGAGGTGTAAATGGGAATAGCAGAATCATCAACAGCTGCTGTCCGATAAAATGGGGGCAGAGGTCATGATCTAAAACTTGTTGAACTCAATGCTGAATCCGGAAGGCTGTAAAGTGCCTAATTGATAGATGAGGTGCTGTTCCTCAAGCTTATGTTGAGCTTCATTTGAACAGTGTAGGAGGCCAAGGACAGAGAGGTCAGAGTGGGAGTGGAGTGGAGAATTAAAGTGACAGGTGACCGGAAGCTTGGGGTCACACTTACGAACTGAACGAGGTGTTCCACAAAGCGGTCGCCCAATCTGCGTTTGGTCTCCCCAGTGTAGAGGAGACCGCATCGCGAGCAGCGATAATTAAAGGTTTCACTTGGTGGAATAACAACCAGAGCGAAATTAGTGATAAGATAATAAAATGATGGAGTTATACTGATCTCGTTGGCCTAATCGAAAAATAACTTGTTAGTAAAGAAACCAACTTATTAACTGAAGTTATTGTAAAAGTAAAAGTCCAAGTATAATCATGTAATGCAGAAACATACAAATTGTCACTTAGTCAAGGTGAGGGTAATGTATTAATAGTGGCAGACTGTAATGAGCATTTGGATTTGTAATGGTTTGATTGTCCTCTCTCTCCCCCGTCTCTCTCTCTCCTTCCCTCTCTGTCTCTGTCTGTCTCTCTCTCCTTCCCTCTCTCTCTCTCTCCTTCCCTCTCTCTCTCCTTCCCCCTCTGTCTCTGTCTGTCTCTCTCTCCTTCCCTCTCTCTCTCTCCTTCCCTCTCTCTCTCTCTCTCCTTCCCTCTCTCTCTCTCCTTCCCTCTCTCTCTCTGTCTCTCTCTCCTTCCCTCTCTCTCTCTCTGTCTCTCTCTCCTTCCCTCTCTCTCTCTCTCTCCCCTTCCCTCTCTATCTCCTTCCCTCTCTCTCCTTCCCTCTCTCTCTCCTCTCCCCCCAGTCTGTAAGAATTCGCAATAATTTACAGTTCTGAAGATTCATTTTTTTGATTAAAGGATCCCTGAGCGAGGTGCTTTTAAGTTTCCAAAGATAAAATGGCTGTCACACCACATGGCTGAAGGACAAAAGAGGTTTGGAATGCAGCTTTCTGTGTGGAAGTAAGGTTCAATGAAGACAAAGGACAATGCTTTGTTTACAAAGCAACTGAATGCTATTAGCATTTGTTTAGATACACCTGAAACTGCAGAAGAGACGTTTGCACCTTGAATGGGAAGCGTTAACTTTAAATGGGTTTCCAATCACCCAGTACTGGACTATAGAGCAGATGTATCTCCCTTTTGTTTCAGCAAAGGGAGCTCTGAAAATCACATTAACTCAATCTAACCACTTTGAGTTAGCCTATCACAGGGAAATTTTGCACACAGCCTGCAAGGCAGGATATGAGGGGCTCACCAGGTATAAAGATAGATGCTGAAGCCAGCTCTTTCTCTTGACTTCCTGGGACGATAAGGTGAGCTCTCTCTCTCTCTCTTCGCTGGACCATGTGAGCAGAGATTTTCTGACTCTCAACAAGGCAACCTAGCAGGAGTTAAGGGGGGGATGATGATTTAAGGGAATTGCTAAGATTGTTTAAATACATTGTAGCCATTGCACCCCTCGTTTTTGCCGTGTGTACCCCCTTGATATATAGTTTTACAATTTTACTGTGTTCGTGTGGGATAGTTTGATATTGTGATTGTAGTTTCTTTTAGTTAATAAAGATTGATATTTTTCTCTCATCCAAACCACGTGTTCCGTTTTAATATCATTAATTATAAGTTCCTCCACTCAGAACTAAAGGAGGGGTAGCGATTCGAAACCACTGTTTTAAAATTGGTTTAGAGTGCAGCAGCAAAAAGACTGCTGGCCAGGTAGATTACCTTAAACCAGTTAAAAGAAACCCCCGAAATCCTTACAATGGCGAGCCAGGTAGGAGTGGAGGCAGTTTTTGATTTTATAAGTGGTCTGGATCTGGTGAAAGCATCAGCCCTTGTTTCTCTCGTTGTTTTCAGTATGTGGGTAGCCCTGCGGATGTTAGCAGCAGCGTGTAGGCTGACCTATCATGGTATAGGTGGCTGGGTTAAGGAGGGTGAGAAGAGGGTGCAGGAGGAGGTTAAAGATGCCAAGAATCGGGAGTCCCAGCTTGAAAAATGCCAGGCGGAGGTAGAACGCCTCAGAGAGGTGTATTAGGCCAGAGCTAGTGGAATGAGGGTGCGGGAAGAGAATGCACGCCTCACACTAGAGGTCACAAAATGCCAGGCATTTATAGAGCGCCTTGTGCAGGAAGTCACAGAGGTGAGGGACAGAGAGGTGAGGCTACAAGAGGAGAATGCACACCTCACCCAAAAAGCTAGCGAGAGAGAGAGCCATGAGAGAAACGAGATAGAATTCCTAAAGTACCAAATCACTGAGGCCAGGGAAAATGAGATGAGACTGCGGGAAGAGAATGTCCGGTTTGGTGAAGCAGATCATGGCCCCTGTAGGGCAGAGATAGAAAGCCTTAACATGGCTTTAAATGCATCTAAGGGGATGATTTGCATGATCAGCCTGAAGGCAGGTCAGCCGGACTTTACTGGCAGCCCAAGTGAAACCATCCCACACACAACACCCAGGGAAAGGCTGGCTAGGGAATTAGAGATCCCAAGACAGCAGCCCACAGCTCCGGGTTTTGAGGAGCTCTGGCAGCAAGGAGGGGTGGACAATGGGGTGGTAGGAGAACACCAGCAGGTCCCGCTAGGCAGGCGGGGACCAGGACCAGTGTACCCCCTCCAACAACGGAGGTACGGTCCGCCCGTGAGGAGTGAGCCTGAGAATAGGAATCCTCAGCCCACAGCATGTTTGAGTTCACAGGCAAGCACTGTGGCTTGTGTGGGGGGAGGAGCCATTCCAGAGAACAGGAAAGGAGAGTTCTCGGACCCCTGTAGAGCAGGCCCAGTAGCAGAAATCCAGGACAAGGGAGGCACACAGGGGATAGTTTTGGCCCCAGGAAAAGGGCAGGTCCAAAATTCCCCAGTTAAAGCCACCTGGGTGAGGGAACATGAGTTTGTTGTCCATGCAAGTTCAAGTTCACAGCCTGCAAAAACAGGAACTGTGACTTGTTTCCAGGGAAAAGCAGACAAACCCAGAGAGAGATTTGCACCGGCAGGCTGCCAGGTACATTATACCGTGCGGGCTATTTGGACATGGGGGAGAAGGTTCCCAGCCAGCTGGGGCTGTGACCCAAGCCCAGGGTCCGCCAGCCAAAAAGTTTCCCCCATAGAGACACCCCTCAGAAGGTCTCAGCGGGTGCCCCAGCCTAAGAAAGCATGGTCACCCACTTTACAGTGGAGTAGGGTGGTTTCCCGAGCCAGGGAAAAGCCAGAGAACAGAGGCCCCCACTCAACAGCCATAAGCTGCGGGGGACCAGAGACAGGAGGCAGTCCAGCTTCGCTGCAGTCAGCAGCAATCTGCGACAGTGCCAGAGATTAGACTGGCCGTCCGGAGACGGGCGGCATTTGTATTATAGCTATGTGTGTGTATATAGCTTGCTTTAAGGTGTATTTTAAGTTTTGTTGATTTAACTAGTTTATTAGGTATGGTTAAAGAGTTTAAGTTTACATGTGTGCCGAATGTTTGTATTTTGGTCCGAGGTCGAGGGACCCGACCATGCCTCTACCTAAGGCAGCAGGTCAGTGAGACCTGGCTGCATGTCCCTTTTAAGTTTTTGCAGGAGATGGGAAAATGAAGCAGCCATGTTCGCCCAGCCCGAGCTGGACATCGAATGAAGATACGGAATGTTGAGGATCACCTCGCCACTGGACGAATCCAGGAGACCCCGCAGCGATCTTCGGGGAAAACCGGACAGAGTCCGGAGGAACTTGCCTACTCCTCCTACGGGGAGGAGATGGCCCCAGCTGGGTGGGGCATGGCCCCCAACCCAGCACTATCCTGACTGAAGTTCACGTGCGGGAGACCTCGCTGTAGAGGAGTCACGATGGGGAAGCGCGGGCGCCTGGTCATAGGGACGCGTTCCCTGGGGGTGGGTGGTGATGGCCCGGGAATGATTGTATAGAGGAGGGGGAGACCCAAGAGTCGCGTGGGTGCGGTCGGGGGAGGGAGGAACCCACCCGGGGGCCCACGGGCAAAGAAGATAAGTTGTGGCTGGGAAGGATGAGTGGGTGGCCGGATCAGTGTGGGGCCAGGGAGTGCCGCCACACAGGCACCCATCATTTTCTGCAGCCAGTCGAGGGAAGACGGGAGGGGGAGGGACTGGGAGTCATGAGATCCCATACTCCCCGGTCTCGGTCTGTGGAAGGTAATTTTAAACGTAAGGGGTACCCCGCCTCCACAAAAGGACAAGGGAATGGCTCGAGGCTGTCGGAGCAGGCTGGTCGGTAAATCCATTCTGCCTGTTTTAAAGTTTAAGCTGATCATAGGGGGGTGGAAGGTACTTTTACTGCCCGAGTGGGAGGAGCAATACCCACTCGAATTTCGCGACCCATCATCGGCCTGTGATGATCGGGGTTCATAAGCATGTTGTTTAATGATTTTTTGTATTTTGTGTTGCAGCCCCAAGTTGAGCAGAGGTGTCGGATCCTCTCCGTGCTTGGGACCAGTTTGTGACAACTCCAAGTTGAGCAGAGGCGTAGGACCCTCTCCGTGCTTGCGATAATTTTTGAGTACATTGTGTAACTAAGATTGCAACATTTTGTAATAACTTATGATGTAAAAAAAAGGTGATTGTAAATTTGGTTTACACTGTATAATTTTACAAGCGTGTAGGGGTATGAGACCCCTTAGTGAAAACTGAAGTATCTGTAAGATGCCTACCGTACCATGGTTTTTTTCTTGAATTTAAGGGGAATAGACGGGACGGGGATCAGTGGCAGATAACTATTAGGTAAATACAGGGGATGGTTGTTTGTGGGGGGTCAGAAATCATTGCTCATTTCTTCAAGAGGATACTACAAGCAAGCTGGAAGTATCCAAGGGCGGACTGTAAGAATTCGCAATAATTTACAGTTCTGAAGATTCATTTTTTTGATTAAAGGATCCCTGAGCGAGGTGCTTTTAAGTTTCCAAAGATAAAATGGCTGTCACACCACATGGCTGAAGGACAAAAGAGGTTTGGAATGCAGCTTTCTGTGTCTGGAAGTAAGGTTCAATGAAGACAAAGGACAACTGAATGCTATTAGCATTTGTTTAGATACACCTGAAACTGCAGAAGAGACGTTTGCACCTTGAATGGGAAGCGTTAACTTTAAATGGGTTTCCAATCACCCAGTACTGGACTATAGAGCAGATATATCTCCCTTTTGTTTCAGCAAAGGGAGCTCTGAAAATCACATTAACTCAATCTAACCACTTTGAGTTAGCCTATCACAGGGAAATTTTGCACACAGCCTGCAAGGCAGGATATGAGGGGCTCACCAGGTATAAAGATAGATGCTGAAGCCAGCTCTTTCTCTTGACTTCCTGGGACGATAAGGTGAGCTCTCTCTCTCTCTCTCTCTCTCTCTTCGCTGGACCATGTGAGCAGAGATTTTCTGACTCTCAACAAGGCAACCTAGCAGGAGTTAAGGGGGGATGGTGATTTAAGGGAATTGCTAAGATTGTTTAAATACATTGTAGCCATTGCACCCCTCGTTTTTGCCGTGTGTACCCCCTTGATATATAGTTTTACAATTTTACTGTGTTCGTGTGGGATAGTTTGATATTGTGATTGTAGTTTCTTTTAGTTAATAAAGATTGATATTTTTCTCTCATCCAAACCACGTGTTCCATTTTAATATCATTAATTATAAGTTCCTCCACTCAGAACTAAAGGAGGGGTAGTGATTCGAAACCACTGTTTTAAAATTGGTTTAGAGTGCAGCAGCAAAAAGACTGCTGGCCAGGTAGATTACCTTAAACCAGTTAAAAGAAACCCCCGAAATCCTTACAAGTCTCTCTCTCTCTCTCTTGCATCACGGGGGGCGTTTCATTCCATGTGTGGGTGGGCCTAATCCTGCAGCCTCCCGAAACGTCGCCGCCATTTTTTAAATACTGACAGCGACAGCACCAGCACAACATACCCCCACAGTGCTGCTCCGGCACAGTATCCCGCTCCCGGCCCGCCGGAGCAGGAGGTGAGTTGGGGTCACTTGGGCCGGGCCTCACAACTGCTCGGCCCGAGACACAGAGCGGGGGAGCAGCAGCGGCCGGCCGTAAACTGCGCAGCCCTGTAAACTGCCGTTTTACAAAAAAGCCTTAGCAACGCTGGGCCCCCCCAGCTAGTGCTTAATAAATCTATGAATGCTTAACCTCAAAGTTTCAAGAATCTTATTGCTTTTAAGGAATTGATAGAACATCTAATCATAAATAAAAACCATGCTCTAACATTTGGGGTGGTTACTGCCCAGTCAGGAGAACAGTGTTTGTCATTTACACATAGGAATTTAACTTAACCAATGGCAAATATGATTAATCACACAAATAACAGTAAATTCAGTAATCTCACACCCCCAGTGAGGAGCAGTGCTCGAAAGAAATGCCAGCCAAAGCATTGGTATGGATTTCCAGGCTGATACTGCCCCATTTCCACCCCAAATCAGGGAACTATAGACACCAAAACTGGCCCATTGTTTCCGCTGATTAGTGAGAAAGTGGCCAGAGGACACAGATTTAAGATAATCCCAAAAATTAATTAAAGGGAAGGTAAGAAAAAACTTCCTTACACAGAGGGTGGTTGGAATGTGGAATTCTCTGCTACAATATATCAGTGAAGCAGAGTCCATAAATGCTTCTGCGAGGAAATAATTGAAAAAGAGGAATGGGAAAGATGAGCAGGAGAGGGGGATTAAACTGGATGGCCCATGTAGAGAAACATGCCAGCGCAGAGCTATTGGGCTGAATGGCCGGTTTCTGTGCTGGCACATTAGAACTTAAAGAAATAATTTACATTTATAGAACCTTTCATGTCTTCAGGAAGTCCCAAAGCACTTCACTGCCGAGGAATTATTTTTCACTCATACATGTAACTAAATTGTCAGCCAGGTTATTATAAAGTTACACACATACAGCATTGTACAAATTTATTTATTAATAGTTCTGCAACTGGAAAGAGAAAGGCAGAGAGAGAAAGAAAGACAGAGAAAGACTGATGATTTTGCAGGGAAGTGGCCCAAAAGACAAAACATAAAGGATCCAATTATACTCAGGGCAGGTCAACTAGAAGTCATGGCATCACCTACTGCAGGATCTATTTTCAAGCTCATTTCCCTCTGTTGTTAAAGGTATGTCTCCATAACTGTTCCATGATCTCTGGAATGTCTCATTGTCAGTAAGTAGCAAGAGTTAGCTACTTGTTGTCAAGTATTCTTATGTTCCTATAATAAAAGCAAAATACTGCAGATTCTGATGAAAGGTCATCAACCTGAAATGTTAACTCTTTCATAGAATCATAGAATGGTTACAGCACAGAAGGCAGCCATTCGGCCCATCGAGCCCGTGCTGGCTCTCTGCAAAAGCACCTCAGCTAGTCCCATTCCCCTGCTCTTTCCCCGTAGCGCTGCAAATGTTTTTCTTTCAGGTACTTATCCAACTCCCTTTTGAAAGCCGTGATTGAGTCTGCATCCACCACACTTTAAGGCAGTGCATTCCTGATCCTAACCAATCGCTGAGTAAAAATGTTTTTCTTATGTTGACTTTGGTTCTTTTGCCAATCACCTGGTGGGAGCGCAGCGAGAGCGGAGCAGTTAAAAGGAGCACTCCTGAGCGGCAGCAGAGGCAGTCTTTGAAAAAGTGATGTCAGAGTAGAAAAAGTGACGTCGGCACAAGGGAAGGAGTTGATTGGTGAGTAACTGGTGAGTGTATTTTTAAAAAAAAATTAAGTTTGTAAGTTTATTTCTGCTAAGTTAGTTAATAGCCTATTAAATAGAGCGAAAGAGCTGATCGGTGAGTAGTTGGGGAGTGTTTTTTTAATTAAGTTTTAGGTTTATTTCTGCTGGGTTAGTTCTTAGCCTATTAAATAGAGGCATGGCAGGGCAGCTTAGTCCCGTGGAGTGCACATCCTGTGCCATGTGGGAAGTCCTGGATGCTTCGCTTAGCCTTGACGACCACATGTGCAAGAAGTGTCACCAGCTACAGCAACTCGAGCTCCGGGTTTTAGAGCTTGAGCGGTGGCTGGAGTCACTGCGGTGCATCCGCGAGGCTGAGAGTTACATGGATAGCACGTCTCTTAGAGGTGGTCACCCCGCAGCATAAGAGTATGCAGGCAGAGAGGGAATGGGTGACCACCAGACAGAAGAGGAGGACCAGGCAAGTAGTGCAGGAGCCCCCAGAGTGCGTCGCGCTCTCCAGTCAGTGTTCTGTTCTGAGTACTGGTGAGGGCGATAGTTCCTCTGGGGAGAGCAGCCAGAGTCAAGTTCATGGCACCACGGGTGGCTCAGCTGCATAGGGGGGGAGGAAAAAGAGTGTAAGAGCAATAGTGGTAGGGGATGCAATAGTTAGGGGAGCAGACAGGCGTTTCTGCAGGCGTAGACATGACTCCAGGGTGGTATGTTGCCTCACTGGTGCCAGGGTCAAGGGTCACTGAGTGGCTGCAGGACACTCTGAGGGGGGAAAGTGAACAGCCAGAGGTCATTGTCCATATCGGTACCAATGACATAAGCAGAAAGAGGGATGAGGTCCTGCAGGCAGAGTTTAGGGAGCTAGGTGAGAGATTAAAAAGAAGGACCTCAAAGGTAGTAATCTCCGGATTACTCCTGGTGCCACGTGCTAGTGAGTACAGGAATAGAAGGATAGAACAGATGAATGTGTGGCTGGAGAGGGCTTTAGATTCCTGAGGCATTGGGACCGTTTCTGGGGAAGGTGGGACCTGTACAAGCCGGACGGGTTACACCTCAACAGAGCCAGCACCAATATTCTCGCAGGGAGGTTTGTTAGTGCTGCTGGGAAGGGGGTTTGGCACCAGCATATAGGAGTAGAAAAGAGAAATAAGGTGCATAAAAGAGTGAGTGTGTTGGATATTACTAGAGAAGATAGTACTAGAGGTGGAAGTAGTAACATATTAGAAAGGAGCAGACTAAGAAAGACTACAAAAATTTCAAAAATAGGTTTAGAATGCATGTACGTAAACGCACAAAGTGTAATGAATAAGGTTGGTGAGCTACAAGCACAATTAGCCTGTGGCAATATGATGTTGTGGCAATAACGGAAACGTGGCTTAAAAACGGTGAGGACTGGGCACTTAATATTCAAGATTCAAGATCATTTTATTGCCATATGTAACTAGTACAATGGAATGCTTACTCCCCACTCACTCCCACAATACAAGCATATAATATAAAAGCAAAAAAATAAAAACAAGTATAAATAAAAACAATAAGCAAATAAGCAAAAAGTATAGCAATAACAGTCCAAGTTGCAGGATATGATGAATAGTACAAAAAAGCCTCAATTACCACTGGAAATAATAGTAATGTAATATGATAAATATATGGTAATATGAGTATAATATATATATTTACATAAACATCTAACTATAATATATGGGGCAGTGCGATTAGCAGTTCAGTAGGTGCACTGCCTGTGGATAGAAACTGTTCTTAAACCTGCTGGTCCTGGTTCGGATGCTGCGGTACCGACGTCTGGACCACAGGAGGGAGAACAGTTTGTGCCCAGGGTGATTGGGGTCCTGGATGATGGAGCGGGCCTTGTTCGGGCACCTGGTCTGGAAGATCTCCTCGATGGATGAAAGTGCGCACCCAATGATCTTTTCTGCCGTATTCACAATTCTCTGGATGGCTTTCTTGTTCTGTGCAGTGGTGTTACCATACCACACATTGACACCACTCGTCAAGACACTCTCTATGGTGCCGCGGTAAAAGTTCACAAGCCACTGTGTGCTTATGCCGCATTTCCTCAGGCACCGTAGAGGGTAAAGGCGCTGGTGTGCCTTCTTCAGCATAGCCTTACTATTATGGTTCCAGGCCAGGTCATCAGAAATCTGCAGACCCAAGAATCGGAAGCAACTGACGACTTCCACTGGTGTCCCGTCTATGCTGATGGGATGATGGTTCCCTCGGTGGCTTCTGAAGTCCACGATGAGCTCCTTAGTTTCGCCAACATTCAGGGCAAGGTTGTTGTCATTGCACCATCTCATCAGCTGGACTATCTCATCTCTGTACTCCGTCTCGTCATCGTTGCTTATCAGGCCAATTACTGTGGTGTCGTCGGCAAACTTGATAATCCGGTTATTGCTGTGTATGGCTGTACAGTCATGTGTAAACAGAGAGTACAGCCAAGGACTGAGGCAGCAGCCTTGTGGCGCTCCGGTGTTGAGAACCAGAGTGGATGAGGTGTTGTTCCCTATTTTCACCACTTGCGGCCTACCAGTCAGGAAATCCAGAATCCAATTGCAGATGGGGGTGCCCAGGCCTAGGTCCCTCAGTTTCAGGACCAGCTTGGAGGGAATAATAGTATTAAATGCAGAACTGTAGTCAATGAACAACAGTCTGATGTAAGTGTCCCTCCTGTCTAGGTGTTCCAGGGCAGTGTGTAGTGTTAGGGAGATGGCATCGTCTACAGACCTGTTCGCCCTATATGCGAACTGGAACGGGTCCAAGGAATCGGATATGATGCTGCTTATGTGTGTCATGACCAGCTTTTCCAGGCACTTCATGGCTATGGATGTTAGAGCCACGGGACGATAGTCATTGAGGCCTGTTACCTTGGTCTTCTTAAGTAACGGCACAATGGTTGTCTCCTTGAAGCACACTGGTACAACAGACTGCTGCAATGAGATGTTAAAAATGTCCGTGAACACAGGAGCCAGCTGGTCTGCGCAGGTCTTGAAGACACGGGGTGAAACCCCGTCTGGGCCGGCTGCCTTCCGTGCTTTCACCCTCCTGAAGGTTCTCCGGACCTCGGATTCAGTCAGCTGTAATGTGTAATCCTCTGGGTGGCTGGGGGTTTTGATGGCCGGCTCAGTGTTCTCCCTCTCGAAGCGAGCATAAAAAGTATTCAGTTCGTCTGGTAGGGAGGGATCGGTGTTGGTGACTCCCGCTAAGCTCCCCTTGTAGTTGGTGATGGCCCTTAGTCCCTGCCACATGCGTCTGGCGTCAGAGCCCCTGCCATACTGAGACTCTAGTTTGTTCTTATAGCCTCTTTTTGCTGCTTTGATAACCTTTCTGAGGTCATACTTGGCCTTCTTGTAGAGTTCGGTGTCCCCTGATTTGAAAGCGGTACGCCGTTCTCTTAGTTTGTTGCGGATGTCTGAGTTCATCCATGGTTTGCAGTTAGGAAATAAACGGACAGTCTTGGTAGGAATGCATTCATCCACCAGTCTGTTAATGTATCCAGTAACGTGACCTGTGTACACATCCAGGTCTGGGTTCTTGAAAACACTCCAGTCCGTTATTTCCAACCCGCCCTGCAGTTGTAGTTCTGTGTCCGCTGTCCAGCTTCGCACCGTTTTTACTGTTGTGGGTGTGCTCTTTAACTTCTGTTTGTAAACAGGAAGTAGGAGTACGGAAATGTGGTCTGATTTGCCGAAGCCCGGCCGAGCAATGGCACGGTAGGCGTGCTTTATTGTTGTATAGCAGTGATCTAGAGTTTTTCCATTTCTTGTCGGACAGGAGATGTGTTGAAAGTATTTCGGCAATACTTTCTTTAAACTACAATGGTTGAAGTCTCCCGCAATGATAGGAACTGCCTCGGGATACCGGTTCTGAAGTTTACTGACCTCACTGTAAAGTTCACTCAGTGCAGCGTTTGCATCAGCTTGTGGCTGAATGTAGACTGCTGCCATGAGAATAGCAGAGATTTCCCTCGGTAAATAAAAAGGGCGACACTTAATTGTTAGTAGTTCTAAATTAGGTGGACAGTGTTGTGAAAGTACCTGGACATCTGTACACCAGTTGTTGTTGATCAGGCAGCAGACACTCCCACCTCTGTTCTTCCCCGTTGAATCAGCTGTTCTGTCGGCCTGAAACAGAAGGAATCCCTGGGGCTGCACCGCCTCATCAGGTATCATGGAGGTTAGCCATGACTCTGTTAGGAACATGGCACAGCACTCCCTAATGTCCCGCTGTGAGGCGATACGGCAATTCAACTCGTCAATCTTATTTGCCAGAGATTGAACATTGGCAAGGAGAATGCTGGGCAAAGCTGGTTTCCACCCCCGTCTGCGTGATCTAACTAGCAGGCCTGCCCGCGACCCCCGCCTGTCGGCTCGTCTGCACCTACTCCCCGGGGCCTGATGGTGCTGGTCGAGGGGTGGACTCCCCTGCCCCCGCTGCTCTCCATTGTCCCTCAGTACCTCCACAGGAAAGTCTTTTGTTAAGTTTCTTGTTGTGATGTCTGTATTTCCGTGAAAAACCACTGGAATATTCCGTAATTCCAAGAGTGTTTGGCGACTATATATAATAACCACTTTCGCATTCAGGATACACATAATAATAAATAAAAAGCAACAGCGAACCTGCAGGAGATGAGGCGGTTGAGTGGCGGCGATGATAAAAGCGGCGGTGAGGCAGATAGGCCCAGAGCGGTGACGGCAGCAGCAGCGGTCCCATGGTAGACGAGGCGGCGGCTGTGAGGCAGGTATGCCTATATTCGAGGCAAGTAAGCCCATAGGCGAGGCAGGTAGGCCCAGAGACGAGACAGGTAGGTCTAGAGGCAAGGCAGGTAGACCTAGAGGCGAGGCAGGTAGGTCCAGAGGCAAGACAGGTAGGCCCAGAGGCGAGACAGGTAGGCCCAGAGGCAGGTATGCCTATATTCGAGGCAGGTAAGCCCAGAGGCTGTGAGGCAGGATGCCTATATTCGAGGCAGGTAAGCCCAAAGGTGAGGCAGGTAGGTCTAGAGGCGAGGCAGGTAGGCCCAGAAGCAAGGCAGGTAGGACTAGAGGCAAAACAGGTAGGCCCAGAAGGCAAGTATGCCTATATTCGAGGCAGGTAAGCCCAGAGGCGAGGCAGGTGGGCTAGAGGCAAGACAGGTAGACCCAGAGGCGAGACAGGTAGGTCTAGAGATCTAAAGGCGAGACGAGGCAGGTAGGTCTAGAGGCGAGGCAGGTAGGTCTATAGGCGAGACAGGTAGGTCCAGAGGCGAGGCAGGTAGGTCTATAGGCGAGACAGGTAGGTCCAGAGGCGAGGCAGGTAGGTCTAGAGGCGAGACAGGTAGGCCCAGAGATGAGGCAGGTAAGTCTATAGGCGAGACAGGTAGGTCTAGAGGCGAGACAGGTAGGCCCAGAGATGAGGCAGGTAAGTCTATAGGCGACACAAGTAGACCCAGAGACGAGACAGGTGGGCCCAGAGGCAAGGTAGATAGGCCCATAGACAAGGCAAGTAGACCCCCAAAAGCGGTGCAGCAGCAACGGACCCGCGGGAAACCAAGCGGCCGAGCGACGGCGGTGAGACAGTTAAGCCCAGACGCAAGGTAGGTAGTCTCTAAAGCGGCGGCAGCAGCAACCACCCGCGGGAAACGAGGCGGCCGAACGGCAACAGAAAGGCAGGTAGGCAGCAGGTAGGCAGCAGCAACGGACCCACGGGAAACCAAGCGGCTGAGCGACGGCGGTGAGACAGTTAAGCCCAGATGCAAGGTAGGTAGTCTCTAAAGCGGCGGCAGCAGCAACCATCCACGGGAAATGAGGCTGCCGAACGGCAACGGAAAGGCAGGTAAGCCCAGAGGCGAAACAGGTACCAGAATACCACATATACCAGAAACGCTGTTTACGGAGGTCACGGTCCATCATCAAAGATCCTACCCACCCCAGCCACAGTCTGTTCGCCCTCCTGCCATCTGGGAGGCGCTACAGATGCATTCGCACCCGTACGACCAGATTTAGGAACAGCTTCTTTCCCAGGGCTGTCATCCTACTGAACTCCACAAATAAACTCTAAAGCCTGCACATCTGCCAATGCACTTTATTATGGTTATGCTTATGTTAATGTATTACAAGCCATATGTATGTTGAATGTTTAAATGTCTTAATCTAAATGTACACTCTCAGGAGCCGCAAGCCTACATTTCGTTGTACTGCACTTGTGCACTAACAATGACAATAAAAGTTGATTTGATTTGATTTGATTTAGATAGGCAGGTAGAACGGCCGCAGTAGCGAAAAAAATAAAACAAAGCTGTGGGAGTTCACAGAGACGCGTCTGCTCTCTTCCAGCACCGTGCACAGTTCTTGCCAGCCATTCAAGGGTACATGGTGTTCAGAAAAGATAGGGAAGGAAAAATAGGAGGTGGGGTGACAGTGCTGATTAAGGAAGACATTGTAGTGTTGGAAATGGAGGATGTTCTTGAGGAGACAAGGACAGAATCCATTTGGTTAGAGTTGAGGAGCAAAAAGGGTATGATCACGCTATTGGGGGTATTCTACAGGCCTCCAAATAGTGAGAGGGAGGGTGAGGAGCAAATCTGCAGAGAAATCACAGAGATATGCAAGAACTATAGACTGGTGATATTGGGGGACTTTAATTACAAAAATATCGATTGGGATAATGCTGGAGTAAAGGGAAAGGAGGGGGAGGAATTTCTGAAATGTGTTCAGGAGAATTTCTTTGACCAATATGTTCTTGGCCCAACTAGGAAGGAGGCATTGCTGGATCTGGTGCTGGGGAATGAGGTGGACCAGGTCAATCAAGTGCCTGTGGGAGAACACTTGGGTACGAGTGATCATCGTATCATAAGGTTTAGATTAGCAATGGAGAGAAGCAAGGAACAATCTAGAGTGGAACTTCTAAACTGGAATAGGGCTAACTTCAATGGGATGCAAAAGGATCTAGCCAGGGTAAAATGGAACCAAAGACTGACAGGAAAAACTGTAATGGAACAATGGGTGATCTTTAAGGAGGAGATGTTCCAAGTACAGGCTAGGTACATTCCAACAAGAGGGAAAGGTACGGGAACCAAAGCAAAGGCTCCTTGGATGATGAGGGAGATAGAGAAGACGATGAAACAAAAAAAGAGGATGTATAACGCATGTCAGGTGAATTCTTCAAGGGAGAATCAGACCAAATACAATAAGTTGAGAGGGAATGTGAAGATGAAAATAAGATTGGCAAAGAGACAATATGAGAGTAGAATTGCAGTTAACATAAAAGGGAACCCAAAAATCTTCTACCGGCATGTAAACAGTAAGCGGGTAGTAAGAGGCGGGGTGGGGACTATTAGCGACATAGAGGTGCAGGGCAAGGCTAGAATACGCAATGAGTACTTTGTATCGGTGTTTACTAAGGAGGTGGATGCTGACAAAATATCGGTAGAAGTGTAAAAGGTAGAAGCAATGGAAGGGGTGAAAATTGATAGACAGGATGTACTAGAAAGGCTGAGTATGCTTAAAGTGGACAAGTCGCCTGGTCCAGATGGCTTGCATCCCAGGTTGCTAAGGGAATTGGAGGAGGAGATAGCGGAAGGGCTTGCTATAATTTTTCAATCTTCCCTCGATGCGGGGGAGGTGCCTAAGGATTGGAAAGTGGCAAATGTGACACCATTGTTCAAGAAAGGGTGTAAGGACAATCCTAGTAACTACAGGCCGGTCAGTTTAACATCAGTGGTGGGTGAAGTTTTAGAAACAATAATCAAGGAAAAAATTAATGGGCACTTGGAGAGGATTAAGTTAATTAAGGAGAGCCAACACAAATTTGTAAAAGGCAGATCATGTTTGACTAATCTAATTGAATTTTTTGATGAAGTAACAGAGAGGATTGATGAAGGGAATGCAATGGATGTTGTCTTCATGGATTTTCGGAAGGCGTTTCACAAAGTACCACATAGAAGGCTGGTTAACAAAATTGAGGCTCATGGAATAGGTGGGTCAGTGGTAGCTTGGATAAGGAATTAGCTTAAGGAGAGAAAACAGTGAGTTGTGGTAAATGGCTGTTTTTCAGACTGGAGGATGGTAGTCAGTGGTGTTCCCCAAGGATCAGTGCTGGAGCTACTGCTTTTCAGATATATATAAATGACCTGGATATTGGAATACAGAGTAGAATTTTTAAATTTGCTGATGACACCAAACTTGGGGGTATGGCAAACAGTGAGGATGATACCAATCGACTGCAACAGGACATAGAAAGGCTAGCAGAATGGGCAGACAAGTGGCAGATGAAATTTAATACAAAGAAGTGTGAGGTGATGCATCTTGGCAGAAGGAACAGGGAGAGGCAATATACACTTAATGGCACAGTTTTAAAGAGTGTGCAGGGACACAGGGACCTGGTAGTTAATGTGCATAAGTCCCTGAAAGTGGCAGGACATATTGAGAGAGTGGTTAGCAAAGCATATGGAATCTTGGGTTTCATAAATAGAGGTATTGAGTACAAAAGTAGAGAAGTTATGCTGAACCTTTATAAAGCACTGGTTAGGCCACAACTGGAGTATTGCGTCCAGATGCAGGAAGGATGTTCCCGATGGTCGGGGAGTCCAGAACCAGGGGTCACAGTCTAAGGATAAGGGGTAAGCCATTTAGGACAGAAATGAGGAGGAATTTCTTCACTCAGAGAGTGGTGAACCTGTGGAATTCTCTACCACAGAAGGCAGTAGAGGTCAATTCATTAAATATATTCAAGAAGGAGTTGGATATATTTCTTAAGGCTAAAGGGATCAAGGGATATGGGGAGAAAGCAGGGACAGGGTACTGAATTTGGATGATCAGCCACGATCGCATTGAATGGCGGAGCAGGCTCGAGGGGCCGAATGGCCTACTCCTGCTCCTATCTTCTATGTTTCTATGTCCAGTTCTGGTCACCACACTTTAGGAAGGATGTGAAGGCCCTTGAGAGGGTGCAGAGGAGATTTACCAGAATGGTTCTGGGGATGGGGGATCTTAGCTACAAGGACAGGTTGGAGAAGCTGGATTTGTTTTCATTAGAGCAAAAGAGGTTGAGGAGAGATTTGATAGAGGTGTACAAGATTATAATGGATTTGGATAGGCTAGACGGGGAAAGGCTGTTTCCACTAGTTGCTGGTACAGGACTAGGGGGCACAGATTTAAGGTTTTGGGCAAGAGATACAGGGGGGATGTGAGGAAATACTTATTTACGCAGCGAGTGGTGACAACCTGGAATTCGCTGCCGACAGAAGTGGTGGAAGCAGAGTCACTCAATGTTTTCAAGGGGAGACTGGATAGGCACTTGAGGGAAATAAACTTTCAGGGCTACGGGGATAGAGCGGGGGAATGGGACTGACTAGATTGCTCTACAGAGAGCCAGCATGGACTCGATGGGCCGAATGGCCTCCTTCTGTACCATTATGACTCTATGACTATGACCTTAAGTCTGTGTCCGTTGGTTCTTGACCCTTCCACCAATGGGAACAGTTTCTCTCTATCTACTCTGTCCAGACCCCTCATGATTTTGAACACCTCTATCAAAATCCTCTCAATCTTCTCTGCTCTATGGAGAACACCCCCAGCTTCTCCAGTCTATCTACGTAACTGAAGTCCCTCATCCCTAGAATCAATCTCGTAAATCTTTTCTGCACCCTTTCTAAGGCCTTCACATCCTTCCTAAAGTGTGGTGCCCAGAATTGGACACAATACTCCAGTTGAGGCTGAACCAGTGTTTTATACAGGTCCATCATAATTTCCACACTTTTGTACTCTATACCTCTATTCGTGAAGCCCAGGATCCCGTAAGCTTATTTAACTGCTTTCTCAACCTCCCCTGCCACCTTCAATGATTTGTGCACATATACCCCCAGGTCTCTCTGTTCATGCACCCCCTTTAGGATTGTACTCTTTAGTTTATATTTCCTCTCCTCATTCTTTCTACCAAAATGTATCACTTCACACTTTTCTGCATTAAATTTCATCTGACACGTGTCTGCCCATTCCACCAGCCTGTCTATGTCCTCTTGAAGTCTATCACTATCCTCTTCACTATTCACTACACTTCCAAGTTTTGTGTCATCTGCAAATTTTGAAATTGTGCCCTGTACACCCACATCCAAGTCATTAATATATATCTCAAGAAAAGCAATGGTCCTAGTACCGACCCCTGGGGAACACCACTGAATACCTTACCCAGTCCGAAAAACAACCGTTCACCACTACTCTCTGTTTCCTTTCACTTAGCTAATTTTGTATCCGTGCTGCCATTGTCCCCTTTATTCCATGGGCTTCAACTTTGTCAGCAAGCCTATTATGTGGCACTTTGTCGAACACCTTTTGGAACTCCATGTACACCACGTCAACCACATTGCCCTCATTAACCCTTTCTGTTGCCTCATCAAAAAACTCAATCAAGTTGGTTAAACATGATTTGCCTTTAACAAATCCGTGCTGGCTTTCCTTAAATAATCCACACTTGTCCAAGTTACTGTTAATTTTGTTACTGATTATTGATTCTAAAAGCTTCCCCACTACTGAGGTTAAACTGACCGGTCTATAGTTGCTGGGTTTACCTTTACACCCTTTTTAGAGCTTGGGAGGTAGATAGGGCTTTCAACTAAATAAGGGGGGGGGGGGGCTCCCAGTGTAAAGAAATCTAGAATGCTAAAGAGAAAAGACAAGGAAGCAGTGCAGGAAAGTGATTGGGGTAAGGATAACCAGATTGTGTCAGGAAGGGGCAGAGCGTACAAACAAAGGCGTGCACTAACAAATAGGGTCTGGATAAGAAAAAATGGTAATAAGACAAATAGCGCCACAGTACAAAATAGAATCATAGAATCATAGAAATTTAAAGCACGGAAGGAAGCCATTTCTGCCCATCGTGTCCGCACCGGCCAACAAAGAGCTATCCAGTCTAATCCCACTTCCCAGCTCTTGGTCTGTAGCCCTGCAGGTTAGAGCATCCCAAGTGCACATCCAGGTACTTTTTAAATGTAGTTAGGGTTTCTGCCTCTACCACCCTTTCAGGCAGTGATTTCCAGACCCCCACAACCCTCTGGGTGAAGAAATTTCCCCTCAAATCCCCTCTAAACCTTCCACCAATTACTTTAAATCTGTGCCCCCTGGTTTTTGACCCCTCTGCTAAGGGGAATAAGTCCTTTCTATCCACTTTATCTATGTCCCTCATAATTTGATACACCTCAATAAGGTCTCCCCTCAGCTTCCTCTGTTTCAAGGAAAACAGACCCAGCCTATCCAGTCTTTCCTCATAGCTAAGATTCTCTACTCCCGGCAACATCCTTGTAAATCTCCTCTGTACCCTCCCTAGTGCAATCACATCTTTCCTGTAATGTGGTGACCAGAACTGCACTCAGTACTCTAGCTGAGGCCTAACTAGTGTTTTATATAGTTGAAGCATAAGCCCCCTGCTCATGTATTCTATGCCATGGCTAATAAAGGCAAGCATTCAATATGCCTTCTTAACCACCTTATCTACCTGGCCTGTTACCTTGGACATGCACTCCAAGGTCCCTTTGTTCCTCTACACTACTTAGTGTCCTACCATTTACTGTGTATTGCCTTTCCTTGTTAGCCCTCCCCAAATGCATTACCTCACACTTCTCCGGATTGAATCCCATTTGCCACTGTTCTGCCCACCTGACCAATTTATTGATATCTTCCTGCAGTCTACAGCTTCCTTCTTCAGTATCAACCACACAGCCAATTTTAGTATCATCTGCAAACTTCTTAATCATACCCCCTATATTCAAGTCTAGATCACTGATATATACCACAAAAACAAGGGACCTAGTACTGAGTCCTGCGGAACCCCACTGGAAACAGCCTTCCAGTCAAAAAACATCCATCAACCATTACCCTCTGCTTCCTGTCTCCAAGCCAGTTTTGAATCCAACTTGACACTTTGCCCTGGATCCCATGGGCTTTTAACTTCGTGACCAGTCTGCCATGTGGAACCTTATCAAAAGCCTTGCTAAAGTCCATATACACTACATCAAACACACTACCCTCATCTACCCTCCTGGTTACCTCCTCAAAAAATTCAATCAAGTTTGTCAGGCACGACCTTCCCTTAACAAATCCGTGCTGACTATCCTTGATTAATCTGTGTCTTTCTAAATGAAGATTTATCCTGTCCTTCAGAATTCTTTCCAATAATTCTCCTATCACCGAGGTTAGGCTGACTGGCTTGTAATTACTCGGTCAATCCTTTTCTCCCTTTTTAAACAAGGGTACCACATTAGCAGTCCTCTAGTCCTCCGGTACCACACCTGAAGCCAGAGAGGATTGAAAAATTATGGTCAGGGCCTCTGCTATTTCCTCTTTTGCTTCGCTTAACAGCCTGGGATACATTTCAGGCAGTGATTTCCAGACCCCCACAACCCTCTGGGCCTGGGGATTTATCCACTTTTACAGCTGCTAAACCCCTTAATATTTCCTCTTTCACTATGTTTATTTCATCCAATATTTCACACTCCTCCCCCGATAGTAATGTCTGCTTCGCCCCTCTCCTTTGTGAAAACAGATGCAAAGTATTCATTAAGAACCCTACCAACGTCTCCCACCTCCACACACACATTACCCTCATGATCTCTAATAGGCCCTACCCTTTCTTTAGTTATCCTCTTACTCTTAATATATTTATAAAACATCTTTGGCTTTTCCTTGATTTTACTTGCCAAGAATTTTTCATGCTCTCTCTTTGCTTTCCTAATATCCTTTTTAATTGCACCCTGCACTTTCTGTACTCCTCTAAAGATTCTGGAGTATTTAGCCCTCAGTATCTGTCATACACCTCCCTTTTTATCCTACCCTGTATGTCCCTAGACATCCAGGGGGCTCTAGGTTTGTTAGTCCCACCTTTTTTCTTTAAGGGCACATGTTTGATCTAAACCCTCCGGATCTCCTCCTTGAAAGCCTCTCACTGCTCTGACACTGATTTACCTTCAATTAGCTGATTCCAGTCCACTATGGTTAAATCCCCTCGGAGCTTAGCAAAATTTGCTTTTCCCCAATTTAGAATTTTTATTCCTGGTCTATCCTTGTCCTTTTCCATAACTACCTTAAATCTAACAGAAAGAATGTTAAGATGTCTAAAAATGTTAAAAAGACAAATCTTAAGGCACTGTATCTGAATGCACGAAGCATTCGTAAAAAGGTAGATGAATTAACAGTGCAAATAGATGTAAAGGAATATGATATAATTGTGATTACGGAGACATGGCTGCAGGGTGACCAAGGCTGGGAGCTGAATATCCAAGGATATTCGATATTTAGGAAGGACAGGCAAAAAGGAAAAGGAGGTGGGGTGGCGTTGTTAGTAAAGGATGAAATTAGAACAATAGTGAGAAAGGATATTGGCTCAGAAAATCAAGATGTAGGGGTAGATTTTCCTGAACCTGTCGGGAAGAAGGCGGGACTTCAACTTTTGGGTTTTTGACCCGCCTACATCAACGTCCGGCCAATCCGCACGATTTTCCCTTGATTGACCTTGACCCAGCGGGCTCAGCAGGCCAATTAAGGGCCACCCGGCAACAGGTGACGTCACAGACTGCAATTTCATCTGTCAAGCTGTTTGAAGCTGTGAAACACTGACAGTTTGAGTTCTAACATGAGTCCTTCTGCACAGACTCAGATAGAACTCTCAGCAGCACTCAAAGCTGAAGGCTGTCACTTTTCACAGATCGCAGCCATTCAGCTTTAAGTTCCGGCTGAGTGATGGGCTCCCGACGGCTACAGGAAGAAAGGCTGTTAAGGTAAGTACAGGTAAGTAAAAGTTCTTTACACACTTTAGACACACCAAACACACTTACCTTTGCACTCATGCACCCATCACTCACCTGAGCACCGACATCACGACCCCTCCAACTCCTTCAACCCGACGGCCCGCCTGCTCAACCTGGCGTGGTTTGGAGCCATCGGGAATCCCACACGAAACCCCTCAAAATAGGGATTAGGCTAAAAACTGTCTGTTAACTACCTGTTAACAGGCAGTTAATTGGCACTAATCCCTTCCCGCCTGGTTTCAGCGGGTTCCAGTGCGGGGCAGGTACCCGCCGCCCCTGAAAGTTGCGTGGGGCGGGGTTTTGGGCGGGATGGTGTCGGGGCCCCCAAATTCGGGATTTCCCCCCCCCCCCCCCCACATGCCTGAAACCCCGCCCAACGGCTCAGGGAAAATCGGGGCCGTAGAATCAGACTGGGTGGAGCTAAGAAGCACCAAGAGGGCAGAAAACATTGGTGGGAGTTGTCTATAGGCCTCCAAACAGTGGTGGTAATGTAGGGGATGGCATTAAACAGGAAATTAGAGATGCATGTAACAAGGGTATTACAGTAATCATGGGTGACTTTAATCTACATATAGACTGGCCAAACCAAATTAGCAATAATACCGTGGAGGATGAATTCCTGGAGTGTGTACGAGATCATTTTTTAGACCAGTATGTTGAGGAGCCAACTAGGGAACAGGCTATTCTAGATTGGGTATTGTGCAATGAGAAGTGGTTAATTAATAATCTTGTTGTGTGGGGTCCTTTAGGGAAGAGTGACTATAACATGATAGAATTCTTCATTAAGATGGAAAGTGAAGAAGTCCAATCCGAAACTAGGGTCCTAAATCTAAACAAAGGAAATTATGAAGGTATGAGGAGTGAGTTGGCTATGATAGATTGGGGAGCTTCATTAAAAGGCATGACAGTGGATAGGCAATGGCTAACATTTAAGGAACGGATGCATGAATTGCAACAGTTACACATTCCTTTCTGGCGAAATAACACAAAAGAAAAAGCGGCCCAACCATGGCTAACAAAAGAAATTAAAGATAGTATTAGATCCAAAGAGGAGTCATATAAAGTTGCCAGAAAAAGTAGCAAGCCTGAGGATTGGGAGCAGTTTAGAATTCAGCAAAAAAGGACCAAGAGATTGATTAAGAGGGGAAAATAGAGTATGAGAGTAAACTTTCAAGGAACATAAAGCGGACTGTAAAAGCTTCTACAAGTATGTAAAAAGAAAAAGATTAGTGAAGACAAATGTAGGTCTCTTACAGTCGGAAACGGGAGAATTTATAATGGGGAACAAGGAAATGGCAGAGCAATTCACGGAAGAGGACACAAATAACTTCCCAGAAATGCTAGGGAACCAAGAGTCTAGTGAGAAGGAGGAATTAAAGGAAATTAGTATTAGTAAAAAAATAGTGCTGGAGAAATGAATTGGACTGAAAGTGGAGAAATCCCCAGGGCCTGATAATCTGCATCCCAGAGTACTAAAGGAGGTAGCCATGGAAATAGTGGATGCATTAGTTGTCATCTTCCAAAATTCTATAGGTTATGGAACAGTTCCTGCAGATTGGAGGGTGGCAAATGTAACCCCACTATTTAAAAAAGGAGGGCGATAGAAAACAGGAAACTATAGACCGGTTAGCCTAACATCAGTAGTATGAAAATGCTAGAGTTTATTATAAAGGATGTGATAACAGGACACTTAAAAATATCAACAGTATTAGACAAAGTCAACATGGATTTATGAAAGGGAAATCATGTTTGACAAACCTACTGGAGTTTATTGAGGACTGCAGGGAGGATGAGCAACCTGGCCACAGCACCGTGGAGAGGGGGGCCATTCAAGAGGGGGGAGTAAATAGAAATGTTGTAGTGGTAGGGGATAGTATTATTAGGGGGATAGATAGAGTTCTCTGCAGCCAAGAGCGAGAGTCCCGTAGGCTGTGTTGCCTACCCGGTGCCAGGGTTAAGGACATCTCCTCTGGGCTGGACAGAAACTTGGAGTGGGAGGGGGAGGATCCAGTTGTCGTGGTCCATGTTGGTACCAACGACATAGATAGGACAAGGAAGGAGGTTCTGCTGAGGGAGTTTGAGCAGCTAGGGGCCAAATTAAAAAGCAGAACCACAAGGGTAATAATCTCTGGATTATTACCTGAGCCACGAGCGAATTTGGCTAGGACAAATAAAATAAGAGAGTTAAATGCGTGGCTCAAAGACTGGTGTGGGAGAAATGGGTTTTGCTTCCTGGGACACTGGCACCAGTACTGGGACAGGAGGGAGCTGTTCCGTTGGGACGGGCTTCACTTGGCCAGTGCTGGGACTAGAGCCCTGGCGGATCATATAACTAGGGCTGTAGAGAGGGCTTTAAACTAACTAGTGGGGGGGAGGTTCCCAGAGAGCAAATAATACAAATGACAACAGAGAAGGTCATAGACTTAGGTAGCAGTGGGGAAATTAAAAACCAGAGCGTGTCAGGAAGGGGTAGAAGGTGTGGAGTAAAAGGTAAAGTAATAAAAAGGGCAACAGCAGGAACTAAGTGTCACAAAACATATTTGAAAGTTCTCTATCTGAATGCACGTAGCATTCGTAACAAAATAGACGAGTTAAAGGCACAAATAGCTACATATGGGTATGATCTTGTGGCCATTACAGAAACATGGCTGCAGGGTGACAATGCCTGGGAATTAAACATACCAGGTTATTTAACAATCAGGAAGGACAGGCAGGAAGGAAGGGGAGGTGGGGTGGCTATGTTAATAAAGGAAGGAATCACTGTAATACAGAGAAATGATATTGGGTCAAAGGATCAGGATAATGAAACAGTTTGGGTGGAGATAAGGAATAATAAGGGGAAAAAAACACTAGTGGGTGTAGTATATAGGCCTCCGAACAGTCGCAACTCGGTTGGACGGAGTATCAATCAGGAAATAGTTGAGGCTTGTAATAAGGGAACATCTATAATTATGGGGGATTTTAACTATCATATAAATTGGACGAATCAAATTGGGCAGGGCTGCCTTGAGGATGAGTTCATTGAGTGTATTAGGGATGGGTTTCTTGAGCAGTATGTAACTGAACCAACCAGGGGGCAAGCAACCTTAGATCTGGTCCTGTGTAACGAGACAGGATTAATTAAAAATGTCCTAGTAAAGGATCCCCTTGGAATGAGTGACCATAACATGGTTGAATTCCATATTCAGTTAGAGGGTGAGGAGGCTGTATTTCAAACAAGCTTGCTAAGCTTGAATAAAGGAGACTATGAAGGTATGAGAGCGGAATTGAGTAAAGTGGATTGGGAAAATAGGTTAAAGGATAAGACGATACATGATCAGTGGTGTACATTTAAGGAGTTATTTTACAAATTCCAAAAAAAGTATATTCCACTGAGAAAAAAAGGGTGTAAAAGAAAAGACAGCCATCCGTGGCTAAGTAAAGAAATTAAGGATAGTATTCGACTAAAAACAAGGGCATATAAGGTAGCCAAATCTAGTGGGAGGATAGAGGATTGGGAAAACTTTAAAGGACAGCAAAAAATAACAAAGATTGATTAAGAAAGGGAAGATACATTATGAAAGTAAATTAGCAAAAAATATAAAGACAAATAGTAAGAGTTTTTATAGTTATATAAAAAGAAAAAGGGTGGCTAAAGTAAATGTTGGTCCCTTAGAGGATGAGACCGGGAAATTAATGGTGGGAAATATGGAGATGGCAAAAACACTGAATGAATATTTTGTATCAGTCTTTACAGTAGAGGACACCAAGAATATCCCAACACTTGACAAGCAGGGGGCTATAGGGGGGGAGGAGCTAAATACGATTAAAATCACTAAGGAAGTAGTACTTGGTAAAATAATGGGACTCAAGGCGGATAAATCACCTGGACCTGATGGCTTACATCCCAGGGTTTTGAGGGAAGTGGCGGTAGGGATTGTGGATGCATTGGTAATAATCTTCCAAAACTCCCTGGACTCAGCAAAGGTCCCAGCAGACTGGAAAACTGCTAATGTAACACCCTTATTTAAAAAGGGCAGTAGACAGAAGGCTGGAAACTATAGACCGGTTAGCCTAACATCTGTGGTAGGTAAAATTTTGGAGTCCATTATTAAGGAGACAGTAACAGGACATTTGGATAATCATAATTTAATAAGACAAAGTCAGCATGGTTTTATGAAGGGGAAGTCATGTTTGACAAATTTGCTGGAGCTCTTTGAGGAAGTAACATATAGGGTGGATAAAGGTGAACCAGTGGACGTAGTGTATTTAGACTTCCAAAAGGCATTTGACAAGGTGCCACACAAAAGATTATTGCTTAAGATAAAAAATCACGGGATTGGGGGTAATATTCTGGCATGGATAGAGGATTGGCTATCTAACAGAAGGCAGAGAGTTGGGATAAATGGTTCATATTCAGACTGGCAATCAGTAACCAGTGGTGTTCCGCAGGGGTCAGTGCTGGGTCCCCAACTCTTTACAATCTATATTAACGATTTGGAGGAGGGGACCGAGTGTAACACGTCAAAGTTTGCAGATGATACTAAGATGGGAGGGAAAGTAGTGAGTGAGGAGGACATAAAAAACCTGCAAGGGGACATAGACAGGCTAAGTAAGTGGGCAGAGATTTGGCAGATGGAATACAATACTGGAAAGTGTGAGGTTATGCACTTTGGCAGGAAAAATCGTAGAGCAAGTTATTATCTTAATGGCAAGAAACTTGAAAGTACTGAAGTACAAAGGGATCTGGGGGTCCTGGTGCACGAAACTCAAAAGGTTAGTATGCAGGTGCAGCAAGTGATTAAGAAGGCCAATGGAATGTTGGCTTTCATTGCTAGGGGGATAGAATATAAAACTAGGGAGGTATTGCTTCAGTTGTACAAGGTATTGGTGAGACCGCACCTGGAATACTGCATACAGTTTTGGTGTCCATACTTAAGAAAGGACATACTTGCTCTCGAGTCAGTACAAAGAAGGTTCACTCGATTAATCCCGGGGATGAGGGGATGGACATATGAGGAGAGGTTGAGTAGATTGGGACTCTACTCATTGGAGTTCAGAAGAATGAGAGGCGATCTTATTGAAACATATAAGATTATGAAGGGGTTGGATCGGGTGGATGCAGGGAGGATGTTCCAGATGGGTGAAACTAGAACTAGGGGGCATAGTCTTAGAATAAGGGGCTGCTCTTTCAAAACTGAGATGAGGAGGAACTACTTCACTCAGAGGGTGGTAGGTCCATGGAATATGCTGCCCCAAAAAGCTGTCGAAGCTACATCATTACATAAATTTAAAACAGAAATAGACAGTTTCCTAGTAGAAAAGGGAATTAAGGGTTACGGGGAGCGGGCAGGAATTTGGACATGAGTCTAGGTTCGGATAGGTCATGGCCCTGTGGGTAGCGGAGCGGGCCCAGGGGCCGTGTAGCCTGATCCTGCTCCTGTTTTCGTGTGTCTAATGCTGTTAGATTCAGGAGATAGTCCTGTCATAGTGGATTGGCGGTTAGGATCAGATCAGCCATGATCTTATTGAATGGCGGAGCAGGCTCGAGGGGCCAATTGGCCTACTCCTGCTCCTATTTCTTATGTTCTTATGTTCTTATGTAACTGGTAGAATAGATAAGGGAGAACCAGTGGATGTGGTGTATTTGGATTTTCAGAAGGCCTTTGATAAAGTCCCACATTAGAGGTTAGTGTGCAAAATTAAAGCACATGGGATTGGGGGGGTAATATACTGGCATGGATTGAAAATTGGTTAACAGACAGGAAACAGAGAGTAGGAATAAATGGGTCTTTTTCGGGTGGCAGGCAGTGACTAGTGGGGTACCGCAGGGATCAGTGCTTAGGCCCCAGCTATTCACAATATATATCAATGATTTGGATGAGGGAACCAAATGTAATATTTCCAAGTTTGCTGACAACACAAAACTAGGTGGGATTGTGAGTTGTGAGGAGGATGCAAAGAGGCTTCATGGTGATTTAGACAAGTTGAGTGAGTGGGCAACTACATGGCAGATGCAGTATAATGTGGATAAATATGAAGTTATCCACTTCGGTAGGAAAAACAGAAAGGCAGAGTATTATTTAAATGGTGACAGATTGGGAAATGTTGATGTACAAAGGGACCTGCGTGTCCTTGTACACCAGTCACTGAAAGCAAACATGCAGGTGCAGCAAGCAGTTAGGAAGGCAAATGGTATGCTGGCCTTCATTGCAAGAGGATTTGAGTACAGGAGCAAGGATATCTTACTACAGTGGTACAGGGCCTTGGTGAGGCCACACCTGGAGTACTATGTGCAGTTTTGGTCTCCTTACCTAAGAAAGGATATACTTGCCATAGAGGGAGTGCAGCGAATGTTCACCAGATTGATTCCTGGGATGGCAGGACTGTCGTATGAGGAGAGATTGGGTCGACTAGGCCTGTATTCACTAGAGTTTAGAAGAATGAGAGGGGATCTCATTGAAACGTATAAAATTCTGACAGGGCTAGACAGACTGGATGCAGGGAGGATGTTACCCCTAGCTGGGGGGGTCTAGAATGAGGGGTCACAGTCTCAGGATACAGGGTAGGACATTTAGGACTGAGATGAGGAGAAATTTCTTCACTCAGAGGGTGGTGAACCTGTGGAGTTCTCTACCCCAGAAAGCTGTGGAGGCCAAGTCACTGAATATATTTAAGAAGGAGATAGATAGATTTCTAGACACAAAAGGCATCCAGGGATATGGGGAGAGAGTGGGAATATGGTACTGAGATAGAGGATCAGCCATGATCATATTGAATGGCGGAGCAGGCTCAAAGGGCCAAGTGGCCTACTCCTGCTCCTATTTCTCTAGGTTTCTATTTGCAATTCTCCAGTCCTCTGGCATCACCCCCGTTTCTAAGGAGGATTGGATGATTATGGCCAGTACCTCCGCGATTTCTTCCTTCACTTCCCTCAGCATCCTAGGATGCATCCGATCCGGTCCTGGTGACTTATCTACTTTAAGCACTGCCAGCCTTTCTAGTACCTCGTCTTTATCAATTCTTATCCCATCCAGTATCTCCTCTACCTCCTCATTTACTATGTCTATGGCAGCATTTTCTTCCTTGGTGAAGACAGATGCAAAGTACTCATTTAGTACCTCAGCCATACCCTCTGCCTCCATGTGTAGGTCTCCTTTTTGGTCCCTAATCAGCCCCACCCCCCGCTTACTATCCGTTTACTACTTATATGCCAATAGTAGACTTTGGGATTCCCTTTTATGTTATCTGCCAATCTATTTTCATACCCTCTCTTTGCCCCTCTTAATTTCTTTTTCACTTCTCCTCTGAACTTTCTATATTTAGCCTGATTCTCAGATGAGTTCTCGATCTGACATCTGTCATACGCGCTCTTTTTCTACTTCATCTTACTCTCTAACTCTTTCATCATCTAGGGAGCTCTGACTTTAGTTGCCCTACTTTTCCCCCTAGTAGGAATGTACCTTGACTGTACCCGAACCATTTCCTCTTTAAAGGCAGCCCATTGTTTGATTACAGTTTTGCCTGCCAATCTTTGATTCCAATTCATCCGGGCCAGATCCGTTCTCATCCCACTGAAATTTGCCATCCTCCAATTAAGTATTTTTATTCTAGATTGTTCCTTGTCCTTTTCCATAGCTAATCTAAACCTTATGATACTATGATCACTGTTCCCTAAATGTTCACCTACTGACACTTACTCCACTTGATCCAGCAATGCCGCCTTCGTTGGGCCGGAAACATACTGATCAAGAAAGTTCTCCTGAACACACTTCAGAAATTCTTCCCCCCCTCTACCCTTTACACTATTACTACCCCAGTCTATATTAGGATAGCTGAAGTCCCCCATTATCACTACTCTATAGTTCTTGCATCTCTCTGTAATTTCCCTGCAAATTTGCACCTCCATATTTTTCCCACTAGTTGGTGGTCTATAGAATTTTTTTTGAAATTTATTCGTTTATGCAATGTGGGCGGCGCTGGCAAGGCCAGCATTTATTGCCCATCCCTAATTGCCCTTGAGAAGGTGGTGGTGAGCCGCCTTCTTGAACCGCTGCAGTCCGTAAGGTGAAGGTACTCTCACAGTGCTGTTAGGTAGGGAGTTCCAGGATTTTGACCCAGCGACGATGAAGGATTGGCGATATATTTCAAAGTCAGGATGGTGTATGACTTGGAGGGGAACTTGGAGGTGGTGGTGTTTCCATGCACCTGCTGCACTTGGCCTTCTAGGTGGAAGAGGTCGCAGGTTTGGGAGGTGCTGCTGAAGAAGCCTTGGCAAGTTGCTGCAGTGCATCTTGTAGATGGTACACACTGCAGCCACGGTACGCTGGTGGTGGAGGGAGTGAATGTTTAAGGTGGTGGATGGGGTGCCAATCAAGTGGGTTGCTTTGTCTTGGATGGTGTTGAGCTTCTTGAGTGTTGTTGGAGCTGCACTCATCCAAGCAAGTGGAGAGTATTCCATCACACTCCTGACTTGTGCCTTGTAGATGGTGGAAAGGCTTTGGGGAGTCAGAAGGTGAGACACTTGCCCCAGAATACTCAGTCTTTGACCTGCTCTTGTTGCCACAGTATTTATGTGGCTGGTCCAGTTAAGATTCTGGTCAATGGTGACACCCAGGATGTTGATGATGGGGGATTCAGCAATGGTAATGCCACTGAATGTCAAGGGGAGGTGGTTAGGCTCTCGCTTGTTGGAGATAGTCATTGCCTGGCACTTCTGTGGCACGAATGTTACCTGCCACTTATTAGCCCAAGTCTGAACGTCGTCCAGGTCTTGTTGCATGCGGGCATGGACGGCTTCATTATCTGAGGAGTTGTGAATGGCACTGAACACTGTGCAGTCATCAGCGAACATCCCCATTTCTGACTTTATGTTGGAGGGAAGGTCATTGATGAAACAGCTGAAGATGGTTGGGCCTAGGAACTCCTGCAACGATGTCCCGGGGCTGTGATGATTGACCTTCAATCACCACAACCATCTTCCTTTGTGCTATGTATGACTCCAGCCAGTGGAGAGTTTTCCCCCCCCGATTCCAATTGACTTCAGTTTTACTAGGGTTCCTTGATGCCACACTCGGTCAAATGCTGCCTTGATGTCAAGGGCAGTCACTCTCACCTCACCTCTGGAATTCAGCTCCTTTGTCCATGTTTGGACCAAGGCTGTAAAGAGGACGGGATCCGAGTGGTCTTGGCGGAACCCAAACTGGGCATCAGGGAGCACGTTATTGGTAAGTGCCGCTTGATAGCACTGTCGATGACAACTTCCATCACTTTGTTTCTTGATATCACGTGGAGTAAATCGAATTGGCTGAAGACTGGCTTCTGTGATGCTTGTGACCTCAGAAGGATGCCGAGATGGATCATCCACTCAGCACTTCTGGCTGAAGATGGTTGCAAACGCTTCAGCCTTGTCTTTTGCACTCACATGCTGGGCTCCACCATCACTGAGGATGGGGCTATTCATGGAGCCTCCTCCTCCCGTTAGTTGTTTAGTGGTCCATGACCATTCACGACTGGATGTGGCAGGATGGCAGAGCTTTGATCTGATCCCCAGTTTGTGGGATCGCTTAGCCCTGTCTATAGCATGCTGCTTCCGCTTTTTACCGTGCATGTAAATACTTCTAGTAGTGTAATGGCACCTCTATTATTTCTTAACTCTAGCCATATAGATTCTGTCCTTGATCCCGCCAGGGCATCCTCTCTCTCCAGCACTGTAACATTCTCCTTATCCAATGCTGCCCCACCACCTCCTATCTTTCCTTCCCTATTTTTCCTGAACACCCTATATCCAGGAATATTTAGTACCCAATCTTGCCCTTTTTTGAGCCAGGTCTCCGTTATTGCCATGACATCATATTCCCATGTGGCTATTTGCGCCTGCAGCTCACCAATCTTGTTTACTATGCTTTGTGCGTTCACATATACACTGTAAACCTATCTTAGACAATCCTGTGTTCTCTCTTAGTCTGACCCCACCAATACCTTGCTATTTTTTTTTACTTCTCTATCCGTCTCTCAATCCTTTCTAATGCTACATCTTTTTCTCTCTACATATGCTATCTGACTTGCTGAGTGATTCCAGCATTTTATGGTTTTGTTTCTTAGATTCCTCTAGGCTTGAGCAGCAAACACTCAAGTTTCCTTTTCAAACCTCATATATAGATTTCAGATTTCTGAGGTACCATCTGCACAGCTCAACAAAATGTGCAGTAAATGAGCTTCATTTTCTTTTCCGTTCTTAGGCTATTTGCAGGAACACACGGATTTACTCATTCAACATTCTTAGAACTTGGATATGCTGCAAATAATCACCCGAATAGTGCTGATTCTGCAGTTAGCAAGTGTTATAAATAGCACTCTGTGCCTTAATTCAACTATGGAGCATGCTAACTAGAGCACCGATTGAGGGGCAGAAACTATTGTTTACTGATTAGATTACCATAGGAACAGGAGTAGCCCATTCCACCCCTTGAGTCTGCTCCGCCATTCAATTAGATCATGGCTGATCTGTACCTCAACTCCATTTACCTACCTTAGCTCCACATCTCTTGATACCCTTTCCCAACAAAAATCTATTAATCTGTCTTCAAAGCTCCAATTTTCCCAGCCTATATTTCCTAAGGAGGCTGAAGGGATGTAACCTGTCACCCCTGATCCTCTCTAACTTTTACCGCTGCACAATAGAGAGCATCCTGACTAACTGTATCACAGTATGGTATGGCAGCTGTAGCTACTATGACCGGAAAGCCCTGCAGCAGGTAGTCAAAACTGCCCAACGCATTACCGGCACCCGGCTACCGACCATAGAGCACATATACCAGAAACGCTGTTTACGGAGGTCACGGTCCATCATCAAAGACCCTACCCACCCCAGCCACAGTCTGTTCGCCCTCCTGCCATCTGGGAGACGCTACAGATGCATTCGCACCCGTACGACCAGATTTAGGAACAGCTTCTTTCCCAGGGCTGTCATCCTACTGAACTCCACAAATAAACTCTAAAGCCTGCACATCTGCCAATGCACTTTATTATGGTTATGTTTATGTTAATGTATTACAAGCCAAATGTATGTTGAATGTTTAAATGTCTTAATCTAAATGTACACTCTCAGGAGCCGCACGCCTACATTTCGTTGTACTGCACTTGTGCACTAACAATGACAATAAAAGTTGATTTGATTTGATTGATTTGAATTTGGGGGGGAGAATTCTAGATTTCTACTACCCTTTGTGTGAAAAAGTGCTTCCTGATTTCCTTCCTAAATGACCTACTCTAATTTTAAAATTACATCCCCTCGTTCTTGATTTTCCTATAGTTTCTCTGTATCTACCTTATTGAATCCTTTTAATATTTTAAGGATGTTGATCAGATCTTCTATAGTCAACAGTATAAACTCAGGGCCATCTCGTGACCTGCATCAATTTTTCAGGGAACAAGGGGGGAAAAAAAGCAAAAACTTTTTATAGATTTATATAGCACTTTATCATGTCTCACTGTTCCACACAAATTATTTTTGAAGTGCAGTCAGTTATTATGTGGCCAATGTGGCAACCAATTCACACAAAACAAAGTCCCACAAACAGCAATGTTATTTTTTTTTGGTGGTGTTGGTTGAGGAGTAATTGTGGACTGGGACATGGAAGAGGAGCAGGGACTGGGACATGGAAGAGGAGCAGGGACTGGGACATGGAAGAGGAGCAGGGACTGGGACATGGAAGAGGAGCAGGGACTGGGACATGGAAGAGGAGCAAGGACTGGGACATGGAAGAGGAGCAGGGAGTTCTTCAAATAGTGTCATAGGCTCTTTTACATCTATCTGAACAGGCATACGAGGCATTGGTTTCATGTTTCAGTCGAAGGCCGTCATCACCGACTTACTCAGTACTGCACTGAAGTATCAGGTTGGTGCTCAGGTCTGGGAGTTGAACTTATACCCAGCACGAGTGCAACCAGTGAGCAATGTGGAGAGGTGAAAGTACTTTATCTACAATTTATACACAAGTTCACAGCCAAGTTCTATTATTTGTAAATTCACGGCTTTAGGGATGAGTGGGTTGAGACAAAGAGCTCACTGTGTACTCCAGTGAAAGGATAGCAACTCTGGGTGGCCCTCGTGATTGCGTCCTTTTAGCTTCATCCTGTGCCTGGATCTGTACCTTGTTTAACACTGTAGAACTTGTTCACGTTTATTATGGTTATCTGTTCCCCCACACACATTAGCAGCAGCACGGTGGCATAGTGGTTAGCACTGTTGCCTCAGCGCCAGGGACCCGGGTTCGAATCCGGCCTCGGGTGACTGTCTGTGTGGAGTTTGCACATTCTCCCCGTGTTTGCGTGGGTTTCCTCCGGGTGCTCCGGTTTCCTCCCACAGTCCAAAGATGTGCGGGTTAGGTTGATTGGCTATGATAAACTGACCCTTAGTGTTAGGGGGATTAAATACGTGGGGATAGGGTGGGATATGTGTTGGTGACGGGGATCGGGTGGGATATGTGTCGGTGCAGGCTTGATGGGCCGAAATGGCCTCTATCTGCACTGTGGGGTTTCTGTGATTTCTGTGATTAGTCCATATTTACCTAGTGCGTTTCACATTGCTCAGTGAGCAGCCTTCCCTTTATATAAACCAGCTCCATTGTGTGCAGTGTAACACTGAGAAACAAGTGTCAATAAAAGGCGACAACTACAAATAACTCACCCAGGGCTTTTGCTGCAGGAGAATGAAATCATTCTCGGCTTTCACACTTTTCTCTCTGTTCTTTCTCTGCACTGTGGGTAAGTTCCCTAAATAATGGATAGTGGAACCAGTAAACAGGGACAATGTGTTTGCTCATTGTGATCGCTTCTCCCCTGAACAGCAGACCTTGTCTTTGATAATAAGCATGTTACTGTGGCGTTGCCACATTGTGGAAACACTATGTAGATAAACCTGTATAATCCCCTTTTAACTGCTGTATTCCCCTCCCCCCGCAAGACAGTTGCAAGCTGAGAGGAATAAGGCATGTTCAGACTTGCCTGCTGCTGAGAGAAGGAAAACCAATCAGGTTCCAGCAGGTGACCAATCCGTGTGTCATCACAGGCTCGCGGGCTTTACGAATTCAGTACTGTATTGAGAGAGTTGGAGTAAAGACCTATTTCTTGTAGCTCGCTGTGTTGCCTATTTCTTTACACGGGAGACTGTAGTCTCCCACATTGGTGACCCTGAATGTCGGCGGCCGAAGCCCCCGACTCACGTAGCCCTACAGAGGCCAGCAACGACCCGACGGCAACCAGCAGCAGCCCGATGTCGACCGGTGCCGCGTCCTTGAAGCTCCCCACCTTCTGGGAACACCAAGCACCAGCTTGGTTCGCACACACGGAGGCCCAATTCACCCTTCGCAGGGTTCAAGACGATGAAGAAAGGTACCTCCACGTAGTCTCAGCACTAGCAAGCTCCACCGCCGCCGAAGTTCTCAACCTGCTGGGGAACCCACCACAGACCGGCAAGTACTCAACCATTAAGGGCCGCTTGCTGCAGGCTTACGGCATGTCCGGGTAGGAGAGGGCCCGTAGGCTTCTTTCACTACCAGGCCTCGGCGACTCTACCCCGACCCAGTTGATGAGCCGGATGCTTGCGCTCTTGGGCTCTGAACCGCAGTGCTTCTTGTTTCGGGCCCTTTTCCTCAGCCTGCTTCCTCAGCAGGTACAGACTGCCCTCGCGGGGTCCCCGATCATGGACTGCATACAACTGGCAGCCGCCGCGGACAAAGTCTTCGCCGTCGCCCAACTCGGCTGTGCAGCTGCGAGGCTCCCCGACACCACCGAGCACGAGCCGCCACGCCAGGCCGCAAACAATGCTACTACCACGCGCGTTTCGGCCACAAGGCCCAACGCTGCAGAGCACCCTGCTCTTTCGATCAAACCAAGATGGCCGCCCGGCCCAACGCGCCAGCCCCGCGCCGCCGTCTAGGCCCGCTTGACCGCACCCCCGCCACCACGATGGCCATCGGCACCGCAGGTAAACTGCTGTACATAACCGACTCCCTTTCAGGGCGCAGATTCCTTTGCGACACCGGAGCCTAATGCAGCATAATTCCTGCCTCCCAGCTCGACATCCAAGCAGGCTGCAGCGGCCCACCCCTCGTGGCGGCAAATGGCGCAGCCATCGCTACTTTTGGAAAGCGACGGGCCGAGGTTTGTTTCAACGGTCAGCGATTTACGTGGGATTTCGTGACGGCCTCGGTGGCACATCCCTTGCTGGGCGCCGATTTTCTTTGCGCCCACAGACTCCTGGTCGACGTCCGCGACAGGCGCCTGATCGACGCAGCAACTTTCGCTTCACTGGCCTGCCAGCAGAGCAACAGCCCGGCCCTCGTCGGGTCCTGCTCTGCCCCGGCGGATGATGACTACGCCCGCCTACTCGCAGATTTCTCGAGGCTCACACAACCGACCTTCTCAGCCGCGGCAGCCAAGCATGGTGTCGAGCACCACATCACCACTACGGGACCACCAGTGTTCGCCCGAGCCAGACGCCTGGACCCAGCCAAGATGGCGGTGGCCAAGGAAGAATTCGCCACGATGGAGAAACTGGGCATCATCCACCGCTCGAACAGCCCCTGGTCGTCCCCCCTCCACATTGTGCCCAAGCCGGGCGGTGGCTGGCACCCCTGCGGCGACTACAGACGGCTCAACGACGCCACCACGCCCGATAGATACCCCATTCCGCACATCCAAGACTTCTCGGCACACCTAGCAGGAAAGTCCGTCTTTTCCAAGGTCGACCTGATTCGCGGCTACCATCAGGTCCCCGTCCACCACGCAGACGTCCAGAAGACGGCGGTCATCACCCCCTTCGGACTGTTCGAGTTCCTGCGCATGCTCTTCAGGCTCAAGAACGCCGCACAGGCCTTCCAACGGCTCATGGATTCCGTCCTACGGGACCTGTGCTTCCTGTTAGTCTATCTGGACGATATCCTCGTGGCCAGCACCAGCAAGGCCGAGCACATCGCGCATTTGCGCTCTTTTCCAGCGCCTCAGCCAACACGGGCTAATCGTCAACCCAGCTAAATGCCAGTTCGGAGCAGCCCAAATTGACTTTCTCGGCCACAGAATCTCGCCAAGGGGAGTCATTCCCCTACCTTCCAAGGTGCAGGCGGTGGCGGACTTTCCCCAGCCCACCTCAGTCAAGGCGCTGCAGGAATTTTGGGGGATGGTCAATTTCTATTACCGTTTCATGCCCAAGGCCGCCTCACTCATGCGCCCCCTCTACGAAGCCACCAGGGGCAAAACGGGCAAAGAGCAACTCACCTGGTCCAGTGAGATGGCGACAGCCTTCCACCAGACCAAAAGCACCTTGGCCAACGCCACACTACTGGCCCACCCCATCCCGGGCACCAAGACCGCCCTCACCACGGACGCCTCGGATTACGCCGTTGGCGCTGTCCAGCAACAGTGGGTCGAAGGCGCGTGGCAGCCACCGGCATTTTTCAGCCGACAGCTGCGCAAGAACAAGCAGGCCTACAGCACGTTCGACAGAGAGCTCCTGGCCCTGTTCCTGGCAATCCGGCACTTCCGTTTCCTCCTGGAAGGCCAGCCATTCACCGCATTCGTGGACCACAAGCCGCTCACTTTCGCCATGGCCAAAGTAACCGAACCCTGGTCCGCGCGCCAACAGCGCCAACTCAACTTCATCTCGGAGTTCACCACGGACATCCGCCACGTCGCCGGCAAGGACAATTTGGTGGCCGACTGCCTCTCAAGACCCTCGCTCCACGCAGTGCACCTGGGCGTCGACTACGCCAGCATGGCGAGAGACCAGGCCGCCGACGCGGAGATCCAGGCCCTCAGGACGTCAACCACCAGCCTCACTCTGGCCGACATCCACTTCCACGCAGCCGGCACAACCCTCCTGTGCGACGTCTCAGTCCCCTCGCCTAGGCCGGTCGTCCCATCCGCCTGGCGCAAGCGAGTTTTCGACATCATCCACGGCCTCTCACATCCAGGGATGCGTGCGTCTCAGAAACTCATGTCCGCCAAGTTCGTCTGGCCTGGACTCCACAAGGATGAGAGAGACTGGACCAACACATGCGTGGCGTTTCAGCGCGCTAAGGTCCAGCAGCACACCAAGGCGCCATTGGAGTGTTTCCCGGTGCCCGAGAGGCGTTTCGACCACGTCCACGTCGATCTGGTAGGCCCCTTGCCGCCGTCGCACGGTTTCACACACCTGCTCACGATCGTCGACCGCACCACCAGATGGCCCGAGGCGGTTCCCTCGTCTCCACCACCACGACTGACGTCGCGCGAGCATTCGTCTCGACATGGGAGGCCCGGTTCGGCGTGCCGACCGACATATCCTCAGACAGATGCCCCCAGTTCACCTCCCACTTGTGGAATGCCATCACCGCCGGCCTCGGCACCAAGTTGCACAGGACAACAGCCTACCACCCGCAGGCCAACGGGCTCTGCGAGCGCCTCCCTCCGCGCCAGCCTGGCCGACACCAGCTGGATCGACAAACTACCCTGGGTCCTCCTGGGATTGCGCACTACGCCCAAAGAGGACCTCCGCGCCCGAGATGGTCTACGGCCAACCGCTCAGAGTACCAGGCGACTTCCTCCCCCTGACAACGGAGCCGTGGTCGACCGCCAGACAGCTTTCCCTGCACCAGGACGCGGCCCAGCAATTCCGTCCAGTGCCCACTTCGCAACACGGCCCGCAGCCGTCCTACGTGCCTCGGGACTTACGACATGCGGAGTTCGTCTTCGTGCGCCGGGACGCGCACAGAGGCCCGCTGCAGGCACCATACACCGGTCCCTTCTCAGTATTGGAGACGGGGGACAAAGCTTTTCTTATCGACATTGGCGAGAAGCCGGACCTTATTTCTGTAGACCGCCTCAAACCGGCGCACCTGGACCTCAGCTTCCCGTTTCGTCCGGCTCTTCCCCCACCCACGGCGGGGTAGACCTCGCGCGTTGGCGGCGGCCCCACAAGAGGACCAAGACACGCCAGAACCTTACTTCCTGGCCGCCGCCCCACCTTCGCCGGCAGCCCGTCCAGCCAGCCCACCGGCCGACCTCCCAGACAGCCCTCCTCACACGCCAGATAGCTACTACAGCCGCTACGGCCGTTTGGTCAAACCCCGCAGAGACTGACTTTTACAGTTAACGAGGATTCTGGGGGGGGGGGGGGGGGGGCGTATGTGGCGTTGCCACATTGGGGAAACACTATGTAGATAAACCTGTATAATCCCCTTTTAACTGCTGTATTCCCCTCCCCCCGCAAGACAGTTGCAAGCTGAGAGGAATAAGGCATGTTCAGACTTGCCTGCTGCTGAGAGAAGGAAAACCAATCAGGTTCCAGCAGGTGACCAATCCGTGTGTCATCACAGGCTCGCGGTCTTTACGAATTCAGTACTGTATTGCGAGAGTTGGAGTAAAGACCTATTTCTTGTAGCTCGCTGTGTTGCCTATTTCTTTACGCGGGAGACTGTAGTCTCCCACATTACTGTAATTTGAGCCCCAGACTAATCGGTACTCATCCTCGTCTTCAAATCCCTCTATGGCCTCGACCCTCCCCATCTCTGTAACCTCTTCCAGCCCTATAACCCTTTGAGATCTCGGCGCTCCTCCAATTCTGGCCTCTTGCGCATCCTCGATATTAGTTGCTCCACCATTGGCAGCTGTACCTTCAGCTGCCTGGGCACCAAGCTCTGAAATTCCTTCCCTAAACTTCTCCGCCTTTATCCTTCCTGGCATCCCTCTCCTTGGTCATATTTGACCCAGAGATAAGCTTCCGACTGCATATCTGTGCCATCACGAAAGCCTCCTATTTCCACCTCCAGAACATCGCCCGACTCCGTCCCTGCCTCAGCTCATCTGCTGAAACCCTCACCCATGCCTTTGTTACCTCTACACTTGGCTATTCCAACACATTCCTGGCCGGCCTCCTGCGTGCTTCCCTCCATAAACTTGGTCATTCAAAACTCTGCTGCCCGTGTCCTAACTTGCACCAAGTCCTCTTTACCCATTCTCGCTGACCTACATTGACTCCCGTTTAAGCAACGCCTCAATTTTAAAAGTCACATCCTTGTTTTCAAATCCCTCCATGGCCTTGACCCTATCTCTGTAATCTCCTCCAGCCCCACAACCCTCAGAGATATCTGCACTCCTCTAATTCTGGCCTCTTGAGCAGTTCAGATTTTAATCGTTCCACCATTGGTGGCCGTGCCTTCAGCTACAAAGGCCCTAAGCTCTGGAATTCCCTCCCCTCTGCCCCGCTCTCTCCTCCTTTAAGACACTCCTTAAAACCTACCTCTTTGACCAAACTTTTGTTCATCTGTGCTAATAGCTCATGTGGCTCGGTGTCAAATTTTGTTTGATAACGCTCCTGTGAAATGCCTTGGGACGTTTTACTACTTTAAAAGCTATAGAAAAGTTTTTGTTGTACAGCTACATACACAAATTAACATAAACCCTCATTAGTTACCTTCAATAAGATCATGATGCCAAATGTCACCTTGTCCCCTGATGTGGACATTAGTCATGTAGCTGCGATCAACTTTTAACGCAAGAGTGGTCCCCACCTCACCCAATTGTCACTTTACTAAGTGTTGCCTTTGTGCCTTGGGACAAATGCTCTACTTTCCCTGGAACTGCCAGCTCCTCTGGAGTATATTGGCACTCGGGGGTCAATCAGATAGATTTGATTGTAGTTAAATGTAAGTCAATGCGCATTGGACATGAAACAACACATGTACACAATGAAGCAGTATCCATTAGCTAAGGTGGAGAAGAAAAAGGACCTGGTCTATGTTGAATTAACTGAGCAGAGGAAAGGGTTGGCTTCTCACAGGTCCTCCAAAACACAGGTTCAGGAAAAGAAATTCGACTATAAATTCTTAGGACCTTTTAACAGCTGTGGAACTAAAAAGCAAAGATGTACCAAGCTGTGATCTTATTGAATGTCAGAGCAGTCTCGACAGGGTATATATGGCCTACTCCTGCTCCTATTTCTTATATGAAGTCAATGTCCATGAAATTGAAGATATCTATGAGAAATCTTTGATGAAATAGGATTACCAGTGTATACAAATCTTATTCCACCTGGAATGATGGTGAATGTTCATTGTGATCATCCCTCTCTGCAAGTAAGGAATTCATTTCTTCTTGGAGGATTGCAAACTCTGCATCCATGACAGATGGGATCCTCAGCAGCCTTGGTGCACAACTCCATAAACTCAATATTGCTGACGGCAATCTAAAGATGTGGAAAATGACCTGACCTGTGCACTACCCTTTAGCTAGAACAATGAGTGGGACAGCTGCATCTCATGGTGTTAGTCTTAGAGCCTAGATGGTGGCAGGGGAGTAACAGTGCTAATTTATGCCAATTAGGACCAAAGAGGATCAAACTTGACACTGCCAACAATTAAAGCAACGGATGATTACATGTTTTCTTTTTCCAAGACTTTGACGTGGGAAGAGAGAGAGTTGGGTGCAATTTTTCATCATTCGGTGAAAGAATTGAGTTAATGTAAGGCTCTTAAGATGGAGCATGTAGTGAGATGCCTCTCAAACATCATAAGGCAAAACCTGCAGAGCAAATTGATGAGGCTATATTTAGAATACCGTGGAATTTTCATCCTCAAATGGATTTTGATTGATAAAGTTCAATGAAGACGAACTCGATTCATGGACCCAGAACTCAAATTTTGAGCATATATGGACATAATTAAACTTCCCTGCAAATTATTTTCCTTCAGGTACTTATCTAATTTCCTTTTGAAAGCCATGATTGAGTCTGCCTTCACCATTCTTTCAGGCAGTGCATTCTAGATCTTAGCCACTCACTGCATAAAAGAGATTTTCCTCATGTCTTACCACTATTACCTATCCAGTTGTAGCCAGAATACCACTAGCAATGGTTTCTCTTCCCATTGCCAGAGTACCCCAACGATCCATCCTTGGCCTTCTCCTTATCTAGATGCTGCCACTTGGCAACATCTACAGACATGCAACCAGCTTCCATGTATTCAGTGCCGACACCAAGATCTACCTCTCTACCACCTCTTTCAACCCCTCTACTGCTTGTCTGAAATCCAGTCCTGGGTGAATCATAACTTACTGACAGCTAAACATTTGGGAAGACCAAAACCATCATCTTCAGCCACTGCCACAAATTCTGCTACCAACTCCATCCCACACCCTGGCTGAACCAGACTATTTGTAACCAAACAGCACTCAAAACAGTGATTCCTGCAGTTGGGATTTGGCATGGTGGTCAAAAACTTTATCTTTATCACCAGTTCCACTCTGAATATCAAACTGCTCCCTCCACTCTGGTGGCTGGAACCTTGTCCTGAGATTATAAACCGATTGTAATTGCGAGGACAGGTTGCATAAAGTTGGCTTGTATTCCCTTGAGTTTAGAAGGTTGAGTGGTGATCTAATTGAGGTGTTTAAAATAAGAGAGATTAGATAGGGTAGACACCGAGAAAATACTTCCTGTGGTGGGGAATCCAGAACAAGGGGACACAATCTTAAAATTAGAGCAAAGTCATTAAGAAGTGAAATCAGAAAATACTTTTTCACACAAAGGGTCGTGGAAATCTAGAGCCGAGTTATTTGAAAATTTCTAGATTGAGATTAATAGATTTTTGTTCAGTAAGGTCATCAAGGGATGTGGATCAAATGTGGGTAAATTGAGAGGAGGTGCAGATCAGCCATGATCGGATTGAAGGGCTGAACGGCCTATTCCTGTTCCTATGTGAGGAAAGATTGTGCACACTATCAGGCAACCATAAACTCTACCTTTGTAGACTTTTCAATATCTTGGTTTGGAAATGGGATTCTGCACATCAGACACAGGCTGAGCAAAAAAAAAAAAAATTCAGTACCATTAACATTTTTATTTTTAAACTGTCATATTAAACACAGTTGGAGTGTCACATCAGAAAATTAAATACTAGTAAATTTAATATAAATCTTTCCAGGTTGAGCATGGCAAATAATGAATTAAGTTCAGGACCTTGTAATAACAAAAAAAACCTCCAGGATCTTGCTATATGAAAGAAATGTTAAAACATAGGCTTCCTACATCAGCAGTAACTCCCAAAATTTTGATTAAAAGTAACAAACCTGCATTCTCCCTCCTCACTGAAGTATTTGGGCGTTTCTCTGCCACTGAAAGTAACACCAGCCCCCTTCTATCCCCACACTCCCTCCCCTCACTGAATTTCTATTTCCCTTTCTCTTCTGACCCACGCCTCTCCGCTACACTTCTGGTAGCTCAGGAGGAAAGTCTCCCTCAAAAAGGCACGCTGCCCAAGGTGCAGCTTCACACTGCAGGATGGAGGGTACATCATGGCTAATACATGACAACTTACTTTCCCTTCAAATTACCATTTGGGTTCTTACAATAATAATCATTTAACCTTCATAGATTGCAATAGGCTGTGACTGATCTGCAATGGCAATCTAGTGCTGTGTGTTAACGAAACCAAACAAAAGTTTTCATTGAAGTTAGAAAAAAACAATCTTTATTGAGAAACCTTCAATAGTAGAAACTTTTAGTATAAGTGTGTACACATTGATAACATGAAAATAAAATACAGGTTATAAAATCTTCTGTTTGGTGAAAACATTGCTGGAGAGCATCGTCAGAGTAATAGTCCATACAATTAAACACCAAAACTACTGCCTTTGCTCATTCGGCGTGAATGTTGCTGCTGCTTGTTTATTTGTTGCCAATGATAGAGACAGTCGTGCTTTTCAAAGCAAATTTTGATGCTCAACAAAAGGAATGCCAGTGCTGGAAATCAGAACATTTTTCCAAATTTGGGCACCCAGCATTTCTTGATCAGGTTTACCCAGTTAGATGCAGAACAAACCTCCCTTTACCCTCATTAGAGCAGCACCCAGTGCATTGGTGTGACAATTTGAATCAGACCCAGCTGTCCTGTGACCTCTGCAAGTGAAATTAGAGGCAAAAAGTATTATCCAATTAAGCTACCTGGCTCCTACAGAAATGTACAATTTATTTAACTATTCAATGGGCCAGCACTACAGTAATTTTCAACAGGGCCTTAGTGAATGTAGTTAGTGGACTTTAACCTATTCCCTCTACCCATCGATTAATTTTCATTGCATTTTACACTGAGGATCAGCAGCAGAGGGTTTGGGCCACCAGCCATCATGGTTATTCTCGTCAGATTTAGGTTTCTGTTGAGGACTTCCAGCTAAAGACAAAAAAAAAATTCCAATGTTAATAAAGATCTAAAGCATGCCTTTTTACACTGCCTATTTCAGGGCTCCTCTACACAGAACTTTGCAAATTGCTGAATAGAGCAAATTTACCAGAACAAGGAACTTCAAAAGGTTTCCCTGGAACCCTCCATAGCATTGGAATTAGAGCTCATGGCCTCTTTAAAGCCCGACGTTGTTTCTTCTCTCCCTTCCCAAACGATTATCCCCTTGACTCATCTAATTTCCAAGAAAAATCCCTGTTAAAAAAAAACTGTAAAACAAAACCGGACCAAAAAGCTGTTCTGTAGCAAGAACCTGGCTGTACAGTAACCCTTGCGTTACAAGTACTCTATGCAAAGTGCTTATCTCTTGAATTATCTTCCTTTTACAGGGTCATAGAATCAGAGTACAGGAGGCGGCAATTCAGCTCATTGTGCCTGTGCTCAAGAGCTATCCAATTAGTCCCACTCGCCTGCTCTTTCCCCATAGCTCTGTAAATATTTCTTATTCAAGTATAGATCCAATTCTCTTTTGAAATTGCTATTACTTAGGATATACAGCACACAGGCCATTTGGCCCAACCAGTCCATGCCGGCGTTTATGCTCCACGCGAGCCTCCTTCTGTCTTTCCTCGTCTAAATCTATCAGCATAACCCTCTATCCCCTTCTCCCTCATATGCTTGCCTAGCCTCCCCTTAAATGCATCTATAATTTTCACTTCAACCACTCCCTATGGTAGGGAGTTCCACGTTCTCACTACTCTCTGGGTAAAGAATCTGCTTCCACCATCCTTTCAGGCAGTGCATTCCAGATCACAACTCGCTACGTAAAAATATTTCTCATCTCTAGTCTGGTTCTTTTGTCAGTTATCTTAAATCGGTGTCCTCTGGTTACAGTTCCTTATCTACTGGCACAGGCACGATGGGCCGAATGACATCCTTCTGTACTGCATCATTCAATAATTCTATACTCTATCAAAATCTTTCATAATTTTGAACACGTCTATTAAATCTCCCCTTAACGTTCCCTGTGCGGAGAACAATCCTAGCTTCCCTAATCTCTCCATTTAACTGAAGTCCCTCATCCCTTATGTCATTCTAGTAAATCTCCTCTGCACTCTCTCCAAGGCCTTGACATCCTTCCTAAAGTGTGGTGCCCAGATGTGAACACAATACTCCAGCTGTGGTCTAACCAGTGTTTTAAAGGTTTAGCATAACTTCCTTGCCTTTGTCCTCTATGCCTCTACTTATAAAGCTAACTATCTCATATGTTTTTTTTTTTTTTTTTAAAAACAGCCTTCTCAAGTTGTCATGTAACTTTCAATTTTGTGTGTATATGAACCCGGTCTGTGTTACTGTACCCCATTTAAAATTGTACCATTTAGTTTATATTTCCTCTCCTCATTCTTTCTTCCAAAATGCATCACTTCATACTTCTCTGCATTAAATTCCATCTAGTGCCTGCCCATTTCACCAGTCTGTATGTCCTCTTGAAGTCTGTTACTATCCTCCCCACTGTTTATTATAGCTCCAAGTTTTTTGTTTTATTTTATCTGCAAACTTTGAAATTATACCCTGTATACCCAAGTCCGGGTCATTGATATATTAAAAAGAGCAGTGGTCCTAATACTGAGCCCTGGGGGATACCACTGTATACTTCCCTTCACGGAACCCGTGCAGCTGGCTTTTCAATGTAAAACCCATGGATGCGCGGTATTTTGAATGGCCATGCAGGGCTAAAAAAAATTACAGGGAACATTGTTTCCCTCCAGTCTGAAAAACAACCGTTCACCACTACACTGTCTCTTAGCCAATTTTATACTCACACTGCCACTGTCCCTTTAATCTGACCGGCTTCAATTTTGCCAACAAGTCTATTATATAAAACTTTATCAAATGTTTTGAAAGTCCATAGACAACATCAATCCTCGTTATTTCATCAAAGAACTCAAATTATTAAATCCATGTTGTCTGTCATTTATTAACCCATGTTTTTCCCAAGAGACGGTTACTTTTGTCCCAGATTAGTCTCTAGAAATTTCCCCACCACTGACATTAGGTTGAATGGCTTGTAGTTATTGGGTTTTATCCCTTTCCCTTTTTTTTTTTGAATAGGTGTGTAACATTTGCAACTTTCCAGTCCTCTGGTACCACTCCCATATCAAAAGGAGGATTGAAGAATTGTGGTCAGAGTTTCTGCTATTCGCACCCTTACTTCCCTCAGCAACCTGGGACACATCCCATCTGGACCCGGTGACTACTATTTTGAGGGCTGCCAACTTTAAAAAAAAAATCCTATCCTCCTTTACTGTGACACTGGTAGCATCCTCTTCTTTTGTGAAGACAGATGCAAAGTACTCATTTAGTACGTTATCCATATTCTCTGTCTCCACAAGATCATTTCCTTTTTGGTCCATAATTGGTCCCACCCTTTCTTTAACTCTCTCCCTTTTATGTTACCCACTAATCTTTTCTCATACACTCTCTTTGCCCCTCTTATTTCCTTTTCAGCTCTCCTCTGCATTCACCGGACATGAACATGACATTTATCATAAGCCTCTTTCTTTTGTTTCATTTTAATCTCCATTTCTTTAGTCACCCAGGGAGCTCGAGCTTGAGATGACCTTTCTTTCCCCCTCATGGGAATGTTTTGATGTGTTCTATGGTAAGGACATGTCTGTAGTTACTTCCCTTTTACAAGTGATCTAGAAATACCTGTTGGTAGAGTAACCTCGCTTTCACAGCTGAGTGCCGACATTGGCAACCTACACTGCTCAATAAGAAATTAAAAGTAAATCAGGCTTTAATAAGTATTCAGCACTGCTTACAAGTTATTTGGGAAGTTGGCTCGTGGCTGACATGGACATTTAACTATTATCCAATATAAAGGAAACCAAGTAAGAGCATAGAACTCAGGACGCCCTGTAAAAACTGGTGATATTACTGCAGGGAATTGAGTAAGGAGAGACGACCCAATTCCCTTCAATAATTGGGGTGTTTTAGGCTCACCGGTCAGTCTCTGCATTGACTGCAATAAACAAAAACATTTTCATTCTGTGCATAATTTATTAGGGGGAGAAATTCCCCAAGAGGGCCATTTGGGGGGCTAAGTCAAAAATGTTTGAAAAGTTAGTGCCAGGCACTAAACTTTTCAAACATTTGAGAAATTCCCATTTTTTTTTTTACTCCAAGAGGGAAGTGGAGCGCTAAATCAAGCACTCCACTTCCCTCTTGGAGCACACGAGGCGGGGAATGTCCCAATCTGGGGCGATGTGCTCAGCAGTGCCACAGGTGGCCACTCATGGCGCTGCCACGTTGCAGGGGCTCTTCCCTCAATTAAAGGGAAGGGCTCCCCACTGCGAGCTCTGCATTTTTTGGGCATCAAGCGGAGTGCCGGGCTGACCGATCATGGCACACAGCCCGCGTCCGGTGCTCAGAATTATTTTTTAAAAATAATAAATCGCTGTTTTTTTTTCATGTCGGCTGGCCACCGCACCTTTAAATGGCGGCCCGCGAGCAGCTGGCCTCACTGTTCGCAACCCCTGCAGCAGTCGGTAACATCGCCTGGCGCTGCTGCAGGGTGTGAGGGGGAATTTTTCATGATCTGTTCACTTTGTTACTGTGGAATATAACTCTTTTTCTGGCTTGCTGTAATCTGCTCATATATATTGAGAGTTTTGTCACTGCAAAAACTGAAGTCCGTCAGATTATTTTTCGTTAATGGTTTAATTTGCAGATCTATTTCAACCACAGAAATGCTGAATCCACTTACCTGCTTGGAAACCCAGCTGGGAGTTATCAAAAATTTGAGAGCGAGGGAGTGGCCACAGCTGCGATTCTATACCAAAGGATGACATTTTAGAAGAATCAACGGGTAGCATTTTTCCTGAAGCAAGTGAAATTTCATCTTGAGCGGCAGCAGTTTTGCTTTCAGAAGGAAATAATTCTGTCGAAATCTCAACTTTTTGTGGCACTGGTGCACGTTCTTTCCATGACAGGGAAGTGAGGCCCTCTTCTGGACTCAGAGTCGAAGTATTTTGAACATTTTTATGCACCAGTCGATGTTCTGCTAGCACTTGTTCCTTTTCTTTAAGCTTTACAGCTCTTTCTTTCCACTTATTATTTTCATATTTTAGCTCAGACACAGTTCTAAAATGAATTTAGATAACATCAATGCCAGATACCTTGTACAGAAGAACTTACTTTAACAACTTGCATATTTAAACTGCAAAGTGGGAAACCAAAGCATGCAATTTAGCACATTCAAGAGCAAAACGTCTCAAGACCACAAAAAGCACATTTTACCTTATTACATAATACATCATAGTTTACAAGTCAAAACTTCAAAAAAGGACAAGACTAAGAACTACATAAGATCAAGTTGTTTGATGTTCAAGGGGGAAAATCTTAAAATCCTGTTTTGTTTTACATTCGAATCAAATTTGTCCTCTCCCATTCTAAACCCAAACCAGTCTGCAAATTTTCCACTTTGGTGCAAATCAGGAAATTGTGCACGCCCACCGCATCCAGCTCAAGTGATCGGGTCAGTATAGAAATTTGGGAATCCAAGATTTAAAAATGGATACAAGTAGTGCAAAACCATTCTCCACCTCACCCCAACCCCCTGCCACAAAGCAGTGAAAAAAATACTGTTAACAGAAGAATGAAAGTGCAGGATTAGGGATGTCTGATACATGCAAACGTCAAAAGGGACCAAGTTGTTAATGATCCCTCCCCTAGTCCTTGTGAATGCTGGGCTAATTCATGAGCACCTTAAGAATAAAACAACTAAGGAAAAATGAGTGATGCAGTTTTGTTAAGATCACGATCAAACAAGGAAAAGCACAGTAGCTAACATCACGGATTGTGGGGAAAAAAATGAGTGCACTTGAGAGACGTGGGTATGAAAGGATCAGGAGATGTAATCAATTCTTCAGAGAGTACAGCTGCCCTGAGAAACTACTTGCAGGATTTTTAAGCTTTGGCCCTGTACCCGCACAAGCTCCTTTGATGCCTGAGGCAACTACCTAAAAAGCATATACACACTAGTGTTTTATTTTAAATAACCAACAGAATAAAAAAGGCATATTTTAATGTGAAAAGTTACCTTGCAAGACGTGCATTTTCCTTCTTGAGCTGATTTAGATCTCGACCAAGTTTAGCTTTCTCAGAATTTAAAACAAGCAGCAGTGCATTCTGAACTATACCGCTTCCAGCACTACATGTGAGGGATGCATCAGTAGAACAGGTCTCATCTTTATTTTCAACCATAACTGAAAGAAATATTAGAAATTAAACATTATTGACATCAGTTGAATAGCTAAACACTGCTACCTTTTGTCCTTGAAAAATAACATCGGACTAGATTAAAAATCCATTAACAGAAGCACAGCAACTTTACAGCTAATCACCCAGTGATAAATTGAAACCCATGACAAGTCGGTAGAATACCTGACACTACACAGATCAAACGCCAATATTCTTGGGGAGGGGGAGGAAGCAGGGGTGAAAAAGAGAGAGATCTTGCCCTCCCAAAAGCAATACATACTACTCTACTCAATCTGTAATCTTTGAATATTGATGCACTTACCCAAGGTTTAGTACTCAAAGGAAGCAAACTGTTGTCTAGACATATTTACACAGCTAAGGCCCTATCAAACAACCACATGACAGAAAAGGGAAGGATTCTATTTAGCAACCTTCCTTGAGGAGTTGGAGGTAGATGCAGAGAGGATGTTTCCCCTCGTGGGGGAATCTAGAACTAGGGGACATAGTTTCAGAATAAGGGGTCGCCCATTTAAAACGGAGATGAGGAGGAATTTCTTCTCAGGGTTGTGAATCTGTGGAATTCTGGGTCATTGAATATATTTAAGGTGGAGATAGACAGATTTTTGAACAATAAGGGAGTCAAAGGTTATGGGGAGTGGGCGGGGAAGTGGAGTTGAGGCCAAGATCAGATCAGCCATGATCTTATTGAATGGCGGAGCAGGCTCGAGGGGTCAAATGGCCTACTCCTGCTCCTATTTCTAATGTTCTTATGACTTTGGGGGTCAAAGAACTCCATGATGTACGTTTTTGAATTTCCAAAAGGCCTTCAACAAGGCTCTGAGAGTAGGGGTCTTAATCAGTTTTTAAAATGGTTCTTCACTGTTAAATTACCAATTTCTCTGGGTTTGAATGGATATTTTCCCAAATTTGAGGAAACTATTATGTATTCTGCTTACATCACCATTTCTGGTCGGACACTCCAGGTCCCAACAACCTTCTACATAAAAAATATTTCTCCTAATAACTCCCTTTATGCCCTGCCGTCACCGACACCAAATTTTTCCCTATTTACCTCTATTTTGAGCACTTATTAGATCTCCTCGAAACCACCTTCATTCCATTAAAAAAAGATGAACAATTTCTCTAGTCTCATCTTATAACTAAAGCCTGGTAAAGCAGCTTCTACACTCGCCTTGGTCTTGAAATCCTAAAGTAGGACACCTAAAACAGGACAATATTCTAACTGTGGCCTAATGATGTATATAGGTTTGGGATGTAGACCCTACTTATAAAACATATGACCCAATATTTTTTTTATTTTTTTTATTTTTATAAAAGTACCCCATCAACTTGTCCTCCACATTTGAATAATTTATGCATCTGAACCCCACAAGTGTCTGCTCTTTATTCCTTTTCAAGTTTTACTATTTAGTGTATATATTCTTCCCACCCAAATGCATCAAACCTCTCATGAAAGTTCATCTGACATCTATTGCCATGCCTGCCTTGCTTGACCAACCGTGTTGAATTTTCTGAAGAGGTAACAGAGTGGAAAATGGCAATTCAGCAGATGTAATTTATCTGGATTTTCAAAAGGCCTTCGATAAGGTACCCCATAATAAGCAGATGAACAAGGTCAGAGAATGCGGAGTCATTGGACAAGTAGCAGAATGGATTGCTGGCTGGCTTCAGGACAGAATGCAGAGAGTGGGAGTAAAGGGTAGCTATTCACAGTGGCAGAAGGTGGGTAGTGGTGTTCCACAAGGATCAGTGCTGGGACCACTGCTGTTCACAATTTACATTAACAATCTAGACTTTGGAATCAAAAACACAATTTCTAAATTTGCGGATGACACCAAATTTTGGGGGGGGGGGGGGATAATCAATACCGAGGACTGCAACAAGTTACAGGAGGACATAAACTTGCAGAATGGGCATATAATTGACAAATGAAGTTCAACACAGATAAATGTGAAGTATTACATTTTGGTAGGAAGAATAGGGAGGTCACTTATCACTTGGAGGGTGAGAGTCTAAGTGGGGTAGAGGAACAAAGGGATCTAGGAGTACAAATATACAAATCACTAAAAGTTGCAATACATGTTAGCAAGACCATAAAAAAAGCAAACCAAGTACTAGGGTTTACTTCTAGAGGTATAGAATTGGAAAGTAGGGAAATTATGCTAAACTTGTATCAAACCTTGGTTAGACCACACTGAGTATTGCGTACAGTTCTGGTCGCCATATTATAAAAAGAATAGAGGCACTGGAGAGGGTGCAGAGAAGATTTACAAGGATGACACCAAAAATGCGAGGGTATACACATCAGGAAAGGATGAACAGGCTGGGTCTCTTTTCTCTTGAAAAAAGACTGAGGGGTGACCTAATAGAGCTCTTTAAAATTATGATTTTTTTTTTTGATAGAGTGGATAGAGAGAGAATGTTTCCAATTGTGGGGAAGAGCATAACTAGAGGCCATCAATATAAGATAGTCACCAAGAAATCCAATAGGGAATTCAGAAGAAACTTCTTTACCCAAAGAGTGGTGAGAATGTGGAACTTGCTACCACAGGGAGTGGTTGAAGCGAATAGTATAGATGCATTTAAGGGGAGGCTAGACAAGTATATGAGGGAGAAGGGAATAGAGGGTTATGCTGATAGATTTAGATGAGGAAAGATGGGAGGAGGCTCGAGTGGAGCATAAACGCCAGCATGGACTGGTTGGGCCAAATGGCCTGTTTCTGTGCTGTATATCCTATGTAATCCTATAGTCAAAGTCCTCTTCATGCTCACTATTTGTGTCATCTACAAATGTTGACATTGTTCCCCCTAAAAGTCCAAAACATTTGTATGTATTTCCAAAATTTGATGAAGTTAACAACAACTTGGATTTATATAGCGCCTTTAACATAGTAAAATGTCCCAAGGCGCTTCACAGGAGTGTCAAGACAAAAATCGACAGCGAGCCACAAAAGGAGAAATTAGGGCAGATGGTCAAACAGGTAGGTTTTAAGGAGCGTCTTAAAAGAGGAAAGAGAGGTAGCGAGACAAAGAGGTTTAGGGAGGGAATTCCAGAGCTTAGGGCCTAGGCAGCTGAAGACACAGCCACCGATGGTTGAGCGATTATAATCAGGGATGCTCAAGAGGGCAGAATTTGAAGAGTGCAGATATCTTGGTGGGTGGGGTGTGTTGTGGGACTGGAAGAGATTACAGAGATAGGGAGGGGCAAATAAATTAGGATACATTTTGAAATCTACCTTCTGAATTGGTGTTTCTCGCTTGTTTCTTAGTAACAAATTAAAAAAGATACTAACTTGTGGTATCCTGTTCTTGTTGGTTTCTTCGAAGTGTTTCCTTCATTTGTCTCAGCAACTCTTCTTTATGTTCTAAGCTGGCTTTTAGTGAACTAATTCTGCAAATAAATAATGAACTTTGCTTACAATACAGTCTAAATAAAACTAGCTAATGCTTAAAAAAAAAATATGGACAGCTATCCTTACTGATTTTCAAGATGTTTGCTCTCTTTAATCTTCTCCATTTCCAATACAAACAATCGATTTTTCAGCTCACTCATCTCCTCTTTGAAAGGCTGAGCCCCCATGTCCACCTTAGCCTGTAATACCACAAAAAATATGCTAGTGAATACTTCCTACTACAGGATAATTAAGATATTATTTATCTACACAAAACCTTTTCACGGGACTCTGGAACATGCAGTCGTTTTCAATCAGGTTTTTTTCCTAAACAAATGATTTGCCTTTAGATTTCAGTGTAATGTGATTTTTTTTTTTTTTGAGTCACAAGTGCTGCTAACATAATTCTCAAATTTCCAGAACACAAAGATAATTTTAAATTGCCACCAGTCGGGGACAGAATCAGAAAGCACCCCTAAGCTGCCTTGTTGAGCTCAGAAAGAGCCTTAGGTTTAAAAAATAAAAATAGCTGCTTTCAAAAAAATTCCAGGGGAAGGTTTTGACTAACATCTCACTCCCCCTCCCCAAATCTGGTGATATAACTTTGCATGTCCAGGGATCACTCTTCATTTCCAACAATGTGATACACATCATCAGAATTACCTCAACAAATCAGTTATTCAGCTGGGGTAAAATCGCATGTTTTTCCCTTACCATTTCAAAGCTGAGAACACACAGGAAAATGGTATGCAAAGTGCCCCAATTGGGGCTAGGTTGTGGATTTTAGAAGTTTCAGTTACTGAGAAAATGGTAGATCAAAATATATTTTTTTAAATGAAGTAAAAAGTAGGGAAACAATATAGCACCACCTGGTGACCATATTGTGCAATTAAAAGGTGACAAGTTTACATAAATGTGGACCTGGGAAGCTATAAAAGGAAAAGGTTGACAAACGTGTTAACCAAAAAAAGTGACAAGAAGGTTTCTTTTTTAAACATTCATGGTTTTGAAGATATAGATTTACAGTAGATGCCAGACTATGCTAATTCCTCAAACAGGGAAAATTAATGCTTTCCAATCTCTAATTTTGTAATTAACTTTTACACATACATAGCAGAGTTCCTATTATCTAACAATCTCCTTGAAAATTTCAGACTCTCACTGATTATCGAACAGCTCCAGACTAATAAATGTCCTCAAAACACTTGGTGGGGCTTTGTGGATTTAACTAATTTTGAAAGGTGCTGCCAGTCATACACATAGTTGAAACAACCACAGCACACTTGTTTCAAGTGCGTGGCTTGGTTCTTTATCAAGAAATTTTCCTACAAATAGCTGAACAACATTTCAACTTCAGACTGGGACAGTACAGCTAGTTTTTGTGTGTTTTTTAATGTATTGTGACTGAATTAAAAAAATCCCTAAACAGTTTCATTTTGTCACAACCTCATCTTTGGCCCTGCAACAATTATTCAAGGGTAGGTGTTTTTTTAAAACAAATATTTAACAAAAGTATTTCTGGTTTCAGTAGTGCACATATTTTTGAAGTTCATATCCAATAAGCTTGATTTCTAGCCTCACACCTGCAGCTGTTCCAAAGTTTCATTGAAATGTTTAATCTGGCTGTCCTTCAACAATTTTGTCTGGAGATCTTCAGGTTTGGAGTTTAACTCTGTCTGCAGTTCTGCGACTTTATCTTCCTGCTGTTTGTACGTTTCTTGACTTGCTGTCAGTGCCATTTCCAGCTCATTAATTTTTATTCGCATTTTCTGAAATTGTAAAGTTGGGATATAAATATGCCTTAACCAAATTACTTAGCAACACTACATTTCAAGATCAGTGCATTTCTGTTCCAATATGAAAAATGTAGAGACACTTAATATATTCTACACAAGTCACTCAAATGTAAATGATGTCTTGTGAGCTTTAAAGGGTCTGAACTACAATCGTGAAGATAACAGGTGGCTCAAAAGGCTTTAAAAATAACTTACTTCTGGGCTTACTGCAGAATGTGCTCGGATCTCATTGTTGCTTGGGTCAGATCTGAGCTGTGCACAGATTATACATTGAAGTAACAATACTGCTATCACGCAATATTAGTTAACAGCATATCAGAGTGCACTGTCTTATTACTGCTGCCGTCCCAAATTTACAATAGGAACTGGATAAAGATAGTTACATCTTCACATTCCAATTAATGAAGCATATCAAGATAATTTGAAAGACTCACTAAGTTGATCACAATGATGGGTTCTTTTCCCATTACAATTTTCAAATCTTTTCAGTGAATTTTTCCTCTATCCTATAAAAGCAATTCAGAATAAAGCATTAATGCTGTTTAAATACCTGCAGCAATTGCTCATCTGTCTTTAATTTTCTGGACAGCTTCTGGTTCTCCACAGCCAATAACGGATCACAGCCATTTTTGTTGAATGAATGCTGTCGGAGAGCTTCAATCTGTAAGAGCAGCGCCTCATTCTTTTTCTTCTCAATAGCCACTTCATCACAAGAATTCCTGATGTACTTTACATATCCATTCCGCACTGACACATTAAACTTAGCTTCACTCTAGGAAGACATGGGGGAGAAATGAACAATTTCTAGCAGTGTAGTATACTGTGCAGCAAGACAATACAATAAATTTCTCATTAATAAACTAAATAAAATGTGGATCTAAAGTTGAAATACGTAGCTTTCCAATGGACTTTGTCATTTTTTGAATGCGGTTTGTCCTCTATATACTATTGGACATGTATAGTTAATGCATTAGATGTAGTGTGGGAGAAATTGTGTAGATATGGCCCCTGCAAAACTGACAATATTCTATAAATTCCATAATAGCCTAGAAATTTATGCTGGCCTAATGAAATTGCACTACCGATTATTCTGCAACAGAGGACAGCAACAGGGGGCAACAGATAGAAACTTCAAATCTTCAACTGAAATGGGACACAAGTGATTTTATAACTCTTCTTTGCCTAATATTATACTACATAGAATTGATATTCTTTTCAGTATACCTCGCTGGATCTATGCTGAAGAAGTGAGGCAAATAAAATGGAAAGATTTGTGCTTGATGGCTAAGCACTGTAGACAATCATGTCCAACTAACACTGCACACCAAACCTTTGCCATCAGACAATGCTAACAAGGTAGAACATGGTCCACCCATGATTACTAACATGCACTGATTGTGATATTCCACTTTTGAAAGCATGCTTCAATGTTCTGCATCAAACAAAAGCAAACTCCTTATTGAAAACAAAAATTACTCTCAACCCCCCTGGAGGGGAAAAATTGATGGGCAGTAGTTTGCAAGGACAAAGTATTTGAACGTGTTGTCGCCTCCCAGATCTATGCCCTTCGCTCCTACAACTCAGTTTGCATCTCTGCAGTCAGATTTCCAGCACTAAAAATGTCCCTAACCAAAGTTACAAATGACATTCTGACTGCAATGCATTATCCCCCTCTTATCCTCAACAACTCTGCAGCCTTCAACAACGGCGACCATACCATCCTCCTCCAATGACTACTCCATCTTCCAAACCAGTGGAATGGCACTCGCTGGGTTTACCTCTTACATATCCGATCTAGCAATGCCTTCTCTTCCCGCCTGCACCTTTACCTTGGGAATCCTCAGACCACCTCCTCTTCATCAATGTGCTGCCATTTGGCAACATTATTCACAGACATGGGTCAGCTTTTATCTTCTATTTGCTGACAACACCCAGCTCTATCTCTCGGCCCCTCCACAACCTTTGCGCTGTCAAACTTGTCAGAAAACCAGTTTTGGATGAGCCACAATTTCCTCCAGTTAAACATTGGGAAGATTAAAGTCGGTCCTCATCACAAACTCTGCATCCACACCACTAACTCCATCCGCCACCCCAACCAGACTGTTTGCAACTTCAGTATTCTATTCGACCCAGAGTTGAGCTTTTGGTCCCATGTCCTCTCTATTTCAAAAGATCACCTACTTCCACCCCTACCTCAGCCCATGTGTCATTGAAACCCTCATCCCTGTATGTGTCACCTTGAGACTTGACTACTTCAATGCTTTCCGAGCTGGTCTCCCTTCTCTACCCTCAGTGCAGGATAGGATATGGGCAGCAGAGTTTTGGATGAGCTGAACTTTACCAAGTCCTGCCTGCTCATCACCCCTTTCCTCACTGACCTACAATGACACCCATTCCCACAAATGTTTAATTTAAAATACTCATCTCATGTTTAAATCCCTCCATGGCCTCACTCCTTCCCATCTCTAACCTCTAGCACTACAATTCCCCCTGCCCCAGAACTCACCAACGCTGACTCAGGCCTTTTATGTAACCACAATCCCACCACCACTGGCAGCGGCTCTTCAGTCTAGACCCCACACTCAAAATCCTTCCGTAAAACCCTCCACGACTCCACCTCTATCTCTATCTCTATCGCTATCGCTTCCTTCAAAATGCTCCTCTTTGACCAAGCTTTTGGCCACCTCCAGTATCTAATTATTTGGATCAGCATTCATTTTTTTCCCTATTGCACCTCTGTAATGCCATGGGAACATAAGAACATATAGGAAATAGGAGCAGGAGTGATCCATTCGGCCCTTTGAGCCTGCTCCGCCATTCACCGAGATCATGGCTGATCTTCTGCCTCAACTCCATTCACCGGCCCTATTGCCATATCCCTTGATGCCCTTACTAGTCAGAAATCTATCGACTTCTGTTTTGAATATACCCAATGACTCAGCCTCCACAGCCCTCTGGGGTAGAGAATTCCAAAGATTCACCACCCTCTATGTGAAGAAATTGTCCTGAATGGCCTACCCTTTATCCTGAGGCTATGGCCCTTGGTTCTAGACTTCCTCATTGGGAAGTATCTTAAAGACATTTTATGTAATTGGTGTCACTGAGCAAGACCAGCTGTAGTGTTGTTTGGAGCAGTGCAGCAAGACAAGAAAAAAAAAATCATTTTTGCACCAGAACTTGAGAGCAATTAAATTAGAAGAAAGCAAAACATTGGGGTATTGATGGCTCCCAGCAGAAACCTAACTGAACAGCTGTCTTGTGACATGGTGAAGTGGAGGAACGTTTTCATGGTGACAAGAAACAAACTGCCATTCCAATGTTTGTGCTGGCATTTTATACATTGTCTAAAGCTGCGAACATCACTATGCCAAAAATCTGTTAATATGGAGACATACCTATTTGGCCTGGAAGGGATTTTTGTTTAAATTACAATTCTGCTCTGAAGTTAGATTCAGTTTGCAAAAAGTTAACTTCCAAACAAGATATGGAGAATGCTGATTCGGACAATGAAGTAGAATACCAGACCAAAAAGCCATAAAAATGTATACTCTTGCATATCACATAAGTTTCATGACAATGGAAAGTCACTGGGCACATCCCAGAGCAGTTAGCACCCTTAATACCAAAATTATTTTCATTCAATGTACCTAACAAAGGGGGGGGGGGGGGGGGGGGGTTAGCTAAACAGACAGTGTAATTGTAATGAGCCCCAACATCAAAAGGTGGGGGGGGGGCGGGTCCTCATTCAAGGGCACAACTTGGATTGACAGCTCAACAGAGAAACCCTCGACAGTTCAAGGAGTAGTCAGAAGTCAAAATCTGAGTGTGTCTCTGCATCTCTGGAAAAGTCAGTGAGAGGACCAGAAAAATCTTGCCCTTTATTTAGGTAGAGGGAGACAGACATACCAGGCTGAAATATGAACAGATATGGCCTGCAAGAGAAATATCAGTGCCAGTCAGTGCAGGGACTACTAATTTGTGAGTGGGTTTAGTCTCTAACAGTGGCACAGTTGCCCATTTATTATTTTAGGATATTGACTGAATCTTACTTTGAAAACTACCCTGTTCATTCACAGTGTAAAATAAACCACTTTGTTCGTTTACAAATTGGCTTTGCCTCACTAGAGTGCTTTTTAGTCTACCTTCCAGAAAACACAAGGCTGTATTATAGTATAACTAGATACTAGGCAGCAAAGATGCTTGCCAATTCATCAGAGCCTGTGGTTGAACCGGAGAGAATATCGACTGCAATGTTGCCTCTAATTTTAAATTTGGGTTCATATTCTATTTAATGGGCTGCGCGGCCCAAAGTTCAGCGCATGTGTGGCTTAGAGGTAATGTTTATCTACAGTAGATACATAAATTTGTAACAACGTGGTTTTGCCAAAATATTGTCACAGCCAGTTCAACGCCAATGATGTGTTCAGAATAGCAAATGAAGGAATGAGGCTAATCTCAACTTTTTCATTAAGTATTGCTTTGGTGCTTTTCCCTCCAACTTTGATCTAAATGGAGACCTGATCGTGCAAAGATTAAACAGTGGGAAATGGATCTCATTTTAGGCAACATTCACGAAACTAAAATTTAGGTACATACAATTTGGAACCACTTTATTTTAATTCTCTTTTATCCATATGGCATTGAGTATCTTTCTGATACACAGCTTTCCTCTAGAGTAGATATTGAACATGAATCAAAAGCAAATTGCAAGAATTGTAGCAATTTAAATTAGGGTAACAAGTCAATAGATTGATGGAAATACTACAGCAGATTCCAATATGGAAATAAATTCTAAATTCTAAACATCTAACAGTCGAAGCTGAACATGCGATCTTCACAAATACACTAATGCTATACCTATCTTCAAGCAAAAAAACGTACCCGGACTGCTTTCTGCTGAAGCTGAAATTCTTGATTTAGCATTTGATTTTCAGACTCAATTGCCTTCAAAACATTTGCGCAGGACTCATTGGAAATTCTCTCCATAAAATCCTTTCGGGCTTTTGTCTTGGAATGTAATCCATTCTGAGCGCTGGTCAGGAAGTTTTGATATTTTGACTTCAATCCAGACAAAGTCTGCTGGGTATTCTGAGTGAGAGAAATGACAGTCAATATACATGAAAAAGGCATTCACGACTTGAAACATGCAACTACAGATGATCAAAATAGCTAGATTAGCTACTGGTTGGTTTCTGAAGTAACTAGTGTCTGAATCAAAGAAATTTTACCACAATATAGTAGATATATCAACTTGCAGGGACCTTCAAAATGAGCCTTTATCAATTTTCACTGACAAAGTCCTGTTTTTTGGAAGGTGAATTGGTAAAAAAAAAACTATTTCCTCAAATCAGGACATTATTTTCTTACAATAAAAAAGGGCTGGGGATGCATGTGAATGGCTTCTGTAGTTTTAGGATGCACACTGAAGAGACTTGATAATCATTAGTGATGTTATTAACAAAATGGATATGCTGCATATACTGATTATACAATATACAGTTTATAGCAGACACCAAAAATTAAACTTTAGCTTCAGACTTATATTTGTGCTTCACAATACCATGGTGATAATGTAGTACTTTAAACGTAACATTTTAGCAATTATCATGTAGTGTGCGGTCCATTAACAAATACTATAAATGTATTTACTGCTAAAATAACTTTAGTATTTTCTAATCATGGAAACTTATATTACATTGCTACTTTTGAACTGCTATTGAGCACCATAAAAGTGGTAAGTACGAATGATGTAATTAATTGTTGTTGCCATTTAGCTTAACCCTACCGAGTTAGTGCCTTTTTTTTTTATAAAGACATTTAGTGATGTTCCAAACAAAAACTAATTTTCTCCAAATTTACCAATCATTTGGGTTCTTAATTTTTCCTAATTTTCTCCCAGTTTTTGATGCTAAAAGTAAAACTGGAAAACATTGCAAAAAAATATATATTTTTTTAAAATAAAAAGACCCTTGCCCGATCGGCATTTAAAGAGCCAGAAACTTTGCTGGGGGTCAGAAAAGCAAAAGCTATCTATGAATTTACACACAGTACAACAATTTAAAAAAAAACTACATTAGTATATAACAATAATAAAGCACAGCTAAAGATCAAGGACAAATGTCTAAGTAAACAGGCACTGGGGGCTACAAAGGAGACTTCAGCAATACACTAGATTGACCCAGATAGGTGGTAGATGTAAAGAAATAAAAAATATTACACTTTAGCAAAAACAGTGAATGGAAATATACTAGAATAGTAAGACACTTGAGAAGCAGAGAGATCTAGGGGTGCAGATACAAAGATCATTAAAGACAGGAGTGTAGCTGGAAAAGGCCATAAAAAGGCAAATTAGATGTTGGGTTTTATACATGGGCTACTGAAAATAAAACCAAGGAAGTGATGTTGAATTTGTAGAAGACATTGGTTAGGCCAGTTAGAATACTGCATGTAGATCTGGGCGCTGTCTTAGGGTAAGGGTACAGTGAAGATTTATTGGAACGTTACCAGGAATAAAATGAAGAAAGGCTTGAAAAATTCTGACTTTTAAAAAAAATTGGAGCAAAGAAAGTTCAAGAACTAAGATTTTTAAAATTATGAAAGGTTTTAAAAAATGTAAATAGTAATGATTGTTTCAACTATTTGACAAATCATAAGGGGGCATCAAGTCAATCACTAGAATGAAGGGGGAAGTTGAGAGGTTTTTTTTTTGCACAAAGCATGGTTAGAAGATGGAATGATTTACCACACAGAGAGAATTATTATTTAAAAGGGAATTGGTTAAGTATTTGATAGCGAATGGCCAGATGCAATTGGAGTAGACAGCTCCAGTTGAATAGCTAACACGAACACCTGCATGATAGATAAAGTAACCTAGCAATACACTCTCCTCTTCCGAGCACCTAATTTCATAGATTTGTTCTACACAAGTAAAGGGAACTTCCAGCATTGGAATATCACTAAGGATCTCTCTTGCGTGCTGTTCAGTGAGCAGTGGAAATCTTTAATATAATTATCAGCTTATTCCATTAATATTGGGGCATGGTTGGCCCAGATAACTTTTTTTTTTAATTCATTAGAAGTAATGCATGTTTCACTGCTTGCATCAAACAGGAATATCAGCTTGTCTGGATACTACAGGAAACTTTGATATCCGGCACTGACGGGACCGAGCTGGTGCCGTACCATCAAAAGTGCCAGACATACCAGCGTTAATGTTGAAAAATACAGAACTGAAAAGCTCCGTGTGAATCAACAAACCCTGTTGCTTAGCAACAGCTTCAAAACAGTCGGCTGCAGCTGCAAGCATCTCTAGCTGAAGCTGTTGCTATATACAGACCTTGCAGTGCCTGACTGGGAAAAAAAAAGCAACGAGAACTAAAAAAACTTACAGAAAACGGCTCCTGATTTTTGCCGTTAGATCGAGTATTCCGGACATATAACCTCCGGATAAACCAAAGTTTCCTGTACTTCTTAAACTGAATATTGTTCAAAGAAACAGGTACATTAGCTATCATTTAACAGCACGTGGAATCATTTTGCTCTCGACAGTGGCAATGAAATGGTTTGCATTATTCCTTCCACTGTTTGAGCCTCGAAACCAGTAATCTGTAGCTTGCCTGCTCACAGGTTCTGACTGATAAAAAAAAGACTGACCAGCATCTTTGTGGGATAATTTTAATAGCTTTTTAGAAGATTCACAATTAAACGGTCATTAATAATTCCTTCCTTGGTTAAACAAGGGAATGGTTAAGCAGATAACTGAGCAATGGCAGGCCTTCAAGGCGGAGACAGTTCAGTTATAAACCAAGCATATTCCCATAAGGAGGAAAGATGGTGCATCCAAAGCTAGAGCTTCCTGGATGCCAAAGGAAAGAGAGATTAAAATACAACAGAAAAGGGAGGTTTATGACAAATGTCAGGTACAGAATACAATTCAAAACCAGGCAGAACACAGTGTGGGGAAATTGTAAAAAGGATACAAGAAGGGCAAAGAGAACATAAGAAAAGATCAATGGGTAACAAAGGGAACCAAAAATCTGTTACAAATACATAAAAAGTAAAGGATAGTTAAAAGAATGGTGGGGTCGATTAGGGACAATGAAGGAAATCTTGTGGAGGCAGAGGGTATGGCTGCGGTACTGAACGAGTACTTTGTATCTGCCTCCACAAAAGAGAGAGGATGAAGTTAATGTCTGTAGGGGTTTGCAAAATCCCCTCAGCCCCCGAAGATCGGGAAATATTAATCCACATCGTGGGCAAAGACTTTGCGTGGTTTAAATTGTCTCTGGGTTGGACAATGTTTTAAAACGTGCCCAGAACCGCAAAAGGCTGCGTTAAGGAGCCCGTGAGCTAAGCAGCACTTGGACAACACCGGAATCAAAGAACTTTGTAAAAAATCGCACACCTTAAGAGTACATTTTTATTAAAAATTGTACCCTTGAGTTTGGTAAATTGCCCAGGGATAAAAATGGCCGTCAGAAAAGCATGGCCAAGGACAAAGGACTTGGAAGCAGCTCGTGTATGTCTGTGAAAAGGGGGAGGATCAAAGTTGGCAGTCAAATTCTGTCAATCAAAAGGGGAGTTTCCTCCTCCCTCCAGAGACAATCGGTGTTTATTTACAAGGATGTTTGCACAAGGGATTAAAACCACTTGACTGCGGTTTCAATGACAAGAGAATGGGTTTCTGTTTATATAGTAATTCAACTCCATTCAAAACCCATCACACACAATGAAACACACCTAAACTACGGAAGAGACTTTTTAGACTAAGAAAAGGAACAGTTTAAGAATGGATGGGTTTGAATCACCCATCCCAGACAAGTGGACGGTTTGGATCCCTTTGTTTTAGCCCAGAAAACTCCGGATGTGGGCGGGAACATTTCGGCCCCAAAAATTGGGTTATATAGAGATAGCTTCTCGAAGGCCTCTCTCTCTCTGGCTTGCCTCCGTGTGCCCTCTACAGCGTGGGAGTCTGTCTGAAGTAGTAAGAACACCAGCAGTTTACTTTTAAAACACTGGGGTGTTTCTTTACTTCACAGTGAAGATCTCGTGGGACACGGAGCTGGCATTATAGTGGTGAGCATATATTTTTCTGACCTTCCACAAGGCAACTTAGGATAGGCATAGGGGTGGGGAGTAAAGTGGGATTTTGTTAGAATTGTCATTTTAGTCGTTTTCCCTCGTTATGCCCGTTTTTCCTCCCCTATCTAAGCAATTTTACCGTGATTACATTGATCGTGTGGTGTGCTGTCTCTCCCTCTAACTTAACCTGACTGTATGTACATAACCTACTTAAATATGTATAACTTACCTGTTAGGGACGTTGCCCCTTTAACTCACCGTTTAGGGCCATTGCCCCTTTAAGACGCGCCTTAGCGTGCTGACGTCACGTCACGTACAACGTAGCGTGCCGACGTCACGGCACGTACGACGTGACGTGCGTGAGGCGGCTGCCGGCCCGACTCGGCCTTCCAGAAAGGCTGCCGGCACAGCCCGGCCTAGCGTCTTCGGCCGCATCTACCAGCCGCCGGGAGCGACGCGATCTTCCGCTCCCGCGGCAAGCATCGGCTCAGCCTGGCCTCCAGCTCCCGCTCCCGACTTCGGCCTCCACGGCCAGAAACGCGACCACGCGCATCACGTGACGCCCCAAGCGCGGACAACGCTACCGAGCGTGATGAGGTCATCACGCTCCCCACAGGACTGCTACGTAGTCCTCGTGGAGTCCTCGCTGGGACACAGACCTACACCACGGTGCTCCTACAGCAGCACAGGCTCCGGGCAGTTGTATTGTCCCCATGCTTGAGTCTTGGAAATTGTTTGTCTGTAAGTATTTTAGAATGCTATGGATGATTAATGTGCACTGCATGTTGTAGAAAATGTTTAGTTGTAACTTTTCTCTGTCTCGCTGATTAACTCGTAGCTGTATTTTCATACACTATGTACAGGGCTAATTTAAAGAGAATGCCTCCCAGTTTACTAAATGTACTGTGTTGCTCAGGCGTACCTAAATCTGTGTATACATATCAGTTATGCGCCTGTATACTAATGTGTGCTTCCATTTCTGTGTTGTATTTCAGTTTTACAATTAGAATCGTTCAGTAAAGCGTTACAAGAAAAGTCAAGCCTTGTGATTTTATTGGAAGATATCGAGTTGTTCGCTATCTGTCTAGCTCTGCATAGAAGCGCGTTGCGAGGGCAGAACATGTGGTGTAGTTTATTTAGTTAATAAAGTTTGACTTTCTTGCATCCAAACCATTTGTCCGTTTTTAATATATCATTAATTATAAGTTCCTCCAGTCAGAACTGGAAGGGTGGGTTTTGCGATTCGAAACCGCTGATTGGTATTGGTCACAGTGCAGTGGAAAAAAAGGCTACTTGACCAGGTAAATTACCGTAAACCCGGTAAAGGATGCCCCCCTACATGTCACAGTAGAGGAGTAGAGATATTGGATAGGATAAAAATAGATAGAAAGGAGGTGCTAAATAGGTTGGCATCACTCAAAGTTAACAAGTCACCCAGTCCAGATGGGGTGCATCCTAGGTTACTGTAGAAATGTAAAATCTCAGCTGCTGATTTGACTGATATCAACTAACAGGCATCAAACCTAGACTTTCTTGTTTGTACAAATTAGTTTTAAATTTGGACTGCAAACTTGATTCCATCTAAAGTTCATCATGATCTGTAAAATATCAGGTATTAAAAGGTTCACAAAATAATCCAAAAAATAATTAAAGGGAAGGTTAAAAAATATACAAATCATTTAGAATGTGGAATTCTTCCCTACAAATTATTGAAGAGTCATCCAAGAATTCTTTAAGGTGAATTCAAAAGTTGCTTGCGAAAATTAAAGAGTACAGGAAGTGAGCAGGAAAGTAGGATTAGACTGCTGATTTGTGGAGATAAACACAAGCGCAGACTTGATGTGCCAAATGGCCCATTTTCATGCTGGAAGATTTGAAGACACTAATTTGAAATAAGTAAAATGAGAAGCTGGGACACCAAGAATTGACACTACTACAAATGATTAAAAAAAAACACCAGAAGAGGATTAATATATGGGTGGGGCATTTATGCAGCAGGTAATTGAGGAAGATCACGATTCTCAATTTCTGAGAACATGCCTTTGGATAGAGCTCTATGCTCAGGTGCTTTCTACCAGCTGAATGATGAGTTTCTCCTAAATATCTGCACTCTTACTCATCTATCTTGCAGAAAGTTCTCAAATATCAGAAACTATAACTGAACAATTACAAAAGACGGTGAACATAAGAAATAGGAGCAGGAATAGGCCATTTGGCCCCTCGAGCCTGCTCTGCCATTCAGTAAGATCATGGCTGATCTTCCACCTCACCTCCACTTTCCTGCACTATCCCCATATCCCTCGATTCCCTTAATATCCAAAAATCTATCGATCTTTGTCTTCAATATACTCAACGAATGAGCCTCCACAGCCCTTTGGGGTAGAGAATTCCAAAGATTCACCACCCTGAGTGAAGACATTTCTCCTCATCTCAGTCCTAGATGGCCAACCCCTTATTCTGAGACTGTGACCCCCTAGTTCTAGACTCACCAGCCAAGGGGAAACATCCTCCCTGCATCTACCCTGTGAAGTTCTGTAAGAATATTGTATGTTTCAATGAGATCACCTCTCATTCTTCTAAACTCCAGAGAATATAGGCCTAGTATACTCAATCTCTCCTCATAGGACAATCCCCCCATCCCAGGAATCAGTCTGGTGAACCTTCGATGCACTTCCTCTATGCCAAGTATATCCTTCATAGAAACATAGAAGATAGGAGGAGTAGGCCATTCAATGAGATCACGGCTGATCATCCAAATTCAGCACCCTGTTCCTGCCTTCTCTCCATATCCCTTTGGCCTTAAGAAATATATCCAACTCCTTCTTGAATATATTTAATGAACTGGCCTCTACTGCCACCTTTGGTGGAGAATTCCACAGGTTCACCACTCTGGGCGAAGAAATTCCTCCTCATTTCTGTCCTAAAAGGCCTACCCCTTATCCTTAGACTGTGACCCCTGGTTCTGGATTCCCCGACCATCGGGAACATCCTCCCTGCATCTAGTCTGTCCAGTCCTGCCAGAATTTTATAAGTTTCAATAAGATCCCCTCTCATTCTTCTAAACTCCAGCGAGTACAAGCCTAATCGACCCAATCTCTCCTCATACGTCATTCCTGCCATCCCAGGTATCAGCCTGGTGAAATTTCGCTGCACTCCTTCCATGGCAAGAACATCCTTCCTCAGATAAGGCGACCAAAACTGCACACAAAACTCAAGGTGTGGTCTCACCAAGGCCCTGTACAACTGCAGCAAGGCATCCTTCTCCCGGTGCTCAAACCCTCTCGTTACGAAGGCCAACATACCATTTGCCTTCTTAACCACCTGCTGCACCTGCATGCTTACTTTCAGCAACTGGTGCACAAGGACACCCAGGTCTCGTTGCACTTCCTTCTCCCAATCTATTGCCATTCAGATAATAATCTGCCTTCCTGTTTTTGACACCAAAGTGGAAAACCTCACATTTATCCACGTTATATTGCATCTGCCAGATCACCCAACCTGTCCAAATCATACTGGAGTTTCTCGGCATCCTCCTCACAGCACACACGCCCACCCAGCTTTGTGTCGTCTGCAAACTTGGAGATATTACATCTAGTTCTCTCGTCCAGATCATTAATATATATTGTGAATAGCTGGGGTCCAAGGGCCGATCCCTGCGGTACCCCACTAGTCACTGCCTGCCACTCGGAAAAAGAGCCGTTTATTCCAACTCTTTGCTTTCTGTCTGCCAACCAGTTCTCTAGCCAAGTCGATACCTTGCCCCCAATCCCATGTGCCTTAATTTTACACGCTAATCTCTTATGCGGGACTTTATCGAAAGCCTTTTGAAAATCCAAATACACCACATCCACTGGTTCTCCCTTATCTATTTACCAGTTACATCCTCAAAAAAATTCCAGTAGATTAGTCAAGCACGTTTACCTTTTGTAAATCCATGTTGACTTTGTCCGATCCCGTCACTGTTTTCCAAGTGCCCTGCTATTACATCCTTTATAATGGACTCTAGCATTTTCCCCACTACCGATGTCAGGCTTACTGGTCTGTAATTCCCCGTTTTCTCTCTAGCACCCTTTTTGAACAGTGGGGTAACATTAGCTACCCGCCATTCCATGGGTATTGTTCCAGAGTTCATTGAATTTTGGAAAATGACCAGCAATGCATCTACTATTTCTAGGGCCACTAGGGCCACTTCCTTAAGTACCCTAGGATGTAGATTATCAGGCCCTGGGGATTTATTGGCCCTCAATCCCATCTATTTCCCTAACAATACTGATTTCTATCAGTTCCTCCCTTTCATTAGACCCTATGTTCCCGGACATCTTTGGGAGGTTATTTGGGTCCTCCTTTGTGAAGGCAGAACCAAAGTATGTATTTAATTGGTCTGCCATTTCTTTGTTCCCCATTATAAATTCCCCTGATTCTGACTGCAAGGGACCTACACTTGACTTCACCAATCTTTTTCTCTTCACATATCTATAAAAGCTTTTACAGTCAGTTTTTATGTTCCCTGCTAGCTTACTCTCGTATTCTATTTTCCCCCTCTTAATTAATCCCTTTGTCCTCCTTTGTTGAATCCTGAACTGCTCCCAATCCTCAGGTTTACTGCTTTTTCTGGCAAATTTATATGTCCTCTCCTTGGATCTTATGCTATCCCTAATTTCCCTCGTTGGCCACGGTTGAGTCACCTTTTTTGTTTTATTTTTATGCCAAACTGGGATGAACAAATTCTGTAGTTCATCCATGCGATCTTTGAATGTTTGCCATTGCCCATCCACCGTCAACCCTTTGAGTGACATTCCCCAATCAATCGTACCCAACTCGCACCATCGTAGTCTCCTTTATTTAAATTCAGGACCCTAATCTCGGAGTCAACTATTTCACTCTCCATCTTCACAAAGAATTCTATCATTATGATCGCTCCGACCCAAGGGGCCTCGCACAAGATTGCTAATTAATCCTCTCTCATTACATAATACCCAGGCTAAGATGGCCTGATCGCTAGTTGGTTCCTCGACATATTGGTCCAGGAAACCATCCCGTATACACTCCAGGAATTCCTCCTCCACAGTATTGTTACTAATTTGGTTAGCCCAATCTATATGTAGATTAAAGTCACCCATGATAACTGCTGTGCCCTTATTGCACGCTTCTCTAATTTCCCGTTTAATGCCATCCCCGACCTCCGCATTACTGTTTGGAGGTCTATATACCACTCCCACTAACGTTTTCTGCCCCTTGGTATTTCTCAGTTCTACCCATACAGATTCCACATCATCAGAGCGAATATCCTTCCTTTCAATTGTGTTAATCCCCTCTTTAACCAGCAATGCTACCCCACCTCCTTTTCCTTTTTGCCTATCTTTCCTGAATATTGAATACCCCTGGATGTTGAGTTCCCAGCCTTGGCCACCCTGGAACCATGCTTCCGTAATCCCAATCATATCATATTCGTTTACCTCTATTTGCGCAGTTAATTCATCCACCTTATTATGAATGCTCCTCGCATTAAGACACAAAGCCTTCAAGCTTGTTTTTTTAACGCTCTTAGATCTTTTAGAATTATTATTTGCTGTGGTATTCCTTAGGTAAGGAGACCAAAGCTGTTCACAATACTCCAGGTGTGGTCTCACCAGGGCCCTGTAAAATTGCAGCAAGACGTCTTTGTTGTATCCGTGTGTTAATGGAGACACGGAATGCAGGAGTTGGTTTCACAGGTGTTTACTGAACAAAGTCTGGAGGTGAACTAACAGATACAAGACACTATACAGGCTTATATAGCCCGAGTGGCCATTACCGGCATTACAGTACACAGGGGGCTCTTAAAGGCACATACACCACAATTCCTCCCCTTTTAGACAACCAGTACATAACATTTTAAGTAATCATTAATTAACATGTTACAAGAACAATAATCTACACATTTGTTGCAGTTAATCAATTATAAGTCAGTCTCTCTGGAGGCTTCCTGACTCGGTCCGGATAACGCCTCGGTGGTGTAGTAGGTTCTTTTGGCAAGGTCAAATCGGCTTGAATGCCAGTGTCGGGTTCATCTGGTTCCAGTATCACCGGATCGGAGGTAGATACCATGGGTATCTCTGCTTCATCATTAGGCGTATAGAGTTGTGGTGTAGGTTGTCCCTTTTCGGATGACTATGATCTGGTCAGCATGGCGCCTTATTATGCTTTCTCCAATGTCCACGGTATACATCAGCGGTCCTAGTCGTGTGCAAATAGTTCCAGGGTGCCATTTCTCGGTACGGTAGTCCCGGGCCAAAACTTGTTGACCTATCTGGAAGGTTCTAGTTGGCCTTTCATTCATGCCTTGAAATTGCCGATTCTCTACGTCCCTTCTGATGTTTCGCTTGATCAAATCCAGCCGGCATCTTAGGCTTCTATTGAAGAACATCATGACGGGAGTTTCGTTTGTAACATGTGTTGCATTCCTGTATGCAAACAAGAAGTTATCTACCTTATGCTGTAGATTTATGTCTTCATTACCCATGGCCTTTATGGCCTTCGTGAAGGTCTGGACAAACCTTTCAGCTAATCCATTGGTGGCAGGATGGTATGGGGCGGACGTGTAGTGCTTAACCCCATTGTTTTTTTTTTGTTTTTTTTTGGGGAACTTCCTGAATTCTTCGGACACAAATTGCGGTCCATTATCAGAACAGATCTGTTCAGGCAGCCCATTCCTGGCAAATATGGTCCTTAATACTGGGATGGTTTTTTCCGTGGTGGTGGAGGACATCTTTATTACCTCCGGCCACTTGGAGTGTGCATCAACCGCGATTAAGAACATTGAGTCCATAAATGGACCAGCAAAGTCGATGTGTACCCTTTGCCATGGAGATGAGGGCCACTCCCATGGATGTAGAGGGGCTTGTGGTGGGGCGTTTTGGACCTTCTGGCATCCGAGGCAGCTCTTGGTCATTTCTTCGATGTCTCCATCGATACCTGGCCACCACACAAACGCTCTGGCTAGGTTCTTCATTTTCACTCCACCCAGATGCCCCTCGTGAAGCTCCTTTAGCACTTTATCCTGGAGTTTGGGTGGAATCACCACTCTGGATCCACACATCAAGGTTCCTCGGCACACTGACAACTGTTCTCTTCTTTGCGAGAATGCTGGCAACAGTGGTTCGCCATGTGCTGGCCATCCCTTCACCGTTAAATCGTAGACTCGTGAGTCGGGTCATTTCTCGCTTCCTTTTCAATGGCAGAATTTGTTACTGGTAAACATTCCACTATGGTTGAGTGGAACATCTCCACTGGGTCCACTGTAGGTGCCTCTTCTACCGTTGGCAACGGTAGGCGCGATAAACCATCAGCATTCCCATGCTGTTTTGATCCTTTGTATTCTATGTCATATTGGTGTGCCCCTAGGAAAAGGGGCCACCTCTGTAGCCTTTGCGCGGTTATAATGGGAACACCCTTTTTAGGGTTGAATATGGAGACGAGGGGTTGATGGTCAGTCAACAAGGTAAATTTTTGTCTGTGTAGGTAATGGTTGAATTTCTTCACTCCCCATACCAGGCCGAGTGCTTCCGTGTCGATCTGGGCATAGTTACGCTCAGCTGAGTTCAATGAATGTGACGCAAAAGCTATCGGCCGCTCCGAGCCATCAGGGTATCTATGCGATAATACCGCTCCTACGCCGTAAGGGGATGCATCGCATGCCAGTCTGATTGGCAGTGATGGGTTGTAATGAGCCAAAACTTCCTTGGACGTGATTAAGCCCTTGCATTTATGGAAGACACGTTTACAGTCTTCGCTCCATTTCCAAATTACTCCCGTTTGTAGCAGTGCGTTAAGAGGGTGCAGAAGAGTTGACAAGTTCGGTAAAAATTTATGATAGTAATTTATCAATCCCAGGAACGACCTTAATTGTGAGACATTTTCAGGTGCTGGGGCTTTTATGACCGCTTCAATTTTTTCAGGTGACTTATGCAAGCCTTCCTTATCACATTGTGGCCACATAATTAATATTTGATTTTGGAAAAATTCGCACTTGGGGCGATTTGCTCATAGGCCCCGTTCTCTCAGCCTAGTGAGCACCTGCTCCAAATTGGCAAGGTGCTCGTTGTCATTTTCTCCTGTTACAAGGATGTCGTCTAGGTAGCATTGAGTCCCCGGAATCCCTTGGAGGACTTGCTCCATAGCTCTCTGCCAGATAGCTGGAGCTGATGCTACTCCGAAAACCAGTCGATTGTACTGGTACAGACCTTTGTGTATTTATCGTGAGATACTTTTTAGAGGCCTCTTCAACCTCCATCTGTAGATATGCCTGTGCAAAGTCAATTTTGGTGAAACTTTTCCCTCCGGATAGTGAGGCGAAAATATCTTCTATCCTCGGAAGAGGATACTGTACCGTGTGAAGGACCGGGTTTACAGTCACCTTGAAGTCCCCACAGATGCGAATTTTTCTCTGTTCTTCAGATTTATCATTATTGAACGTTTTCTTCATGACCGGGATGATGGGTGTTGCCCACTCGCTCCAATCTGTCTTGGATAATACGCCTGCCTTTTCCAAATTCTCCAGCTCTGCCTCGACTGCTGGACGAATTGCGTATGGCACCGGCCTTGCCTTAAAAAACTTGGGAATTGCCACATCTTCCACTTTTATTGAGGCGGTGGCGCCTTTCAAGGTTCCTAGTTCCTGTTGAAATACTTCCTTGGCGTTGGCCAAGATGTCTTTTAATCGTTCAGGTATGACGTCATCATCATTTTTTTTCTTACTGGTCACCGTCAGTGCCTGAATGGAGTGCCAGTCTAAACGTACCTTCCTGATCCATTCACGTCCCAACAGCGGTGGACCACCATCTTGCAGAACGTATAAATACAACTTCTGTATTTCCTTGCCGTTGTATACAACAGGCACCCTTATTTTCCCTTTGGGGTATACTTTCTGCCCCGTATATGTTTTCAAGATAATGGATGTGTCTTTCAAAAGGTATATGCGGAAATAGCCGCTCGTAATCCCGTCGACTTATGACGGTCAGAGCTGATCCTGTATCTAGCTCCATTTTAACTGGGGACCCCGCTATCTTGAGGGTAACCCAAATGGTCTGGTAATCTTCTTTGGCAATTACATTATGTAATTTGAGACAGCTTAGTCTCTTGTTTCCGGCGTCGCTATCGCTCTTCTGGTCTTCGGAGCTACTGTCCGTCATCATTTGTACCTTTCTGTACTTTTCCTTATTAATTTTTTTCCTGTCCCTGGATTTTGTGTTTCCAGATCGGCATACACGTGCAATGTGTCCAATCTTTCCGCATTGCCTGCATGTTTTGTCCTTGAACCAGCAGTCCCTCTGGTCATGGGTGGATCTGCCGCAGCGATAACATCTCTCGAAACCCTGTGTCATTTCATGGGTGCCGAAGTCCTGTGGCTTTTACTGTATCTCTGCAGCTCCTCTTGCGGCTGCTTCGTATGAAAGCCTTGTCCAGTGTCAAATCTTTATCAGAAAGTAGCCTTTTCTGTGTTCCTTCACTTAGGAGACCGCAGACGAATTTGTCTCGAAGAGAATCTGCCAGTCCTGCCCCGAATTGGCAGTGCTTTGACAGCTTCCTTAATTCGGTGAGGTAATCAGCGTTACTTTCATTCTTGTGCTGATTCCTCTTGAAGAATTTGAATCGTTCCGCTATCAGCAGCAGTGTTGGGTTTAAGTGCTCCTGTATGGTATCAACAATCTCCTTAAAATTCTTGTCCTTCGGTTTGGCTGGAGTGATTGAGTTTCGTAACAGCCCGTATGTCCTTGCGCCCATTATGCCTTTTTATTATCCTCTATTTCATTCGCTGTGCAATATACCTCCACTCTTTCCACATGTGGTCCAATCCTCCATATCGCTATCGAAATCAGTAATATTGCCAGTCTTGGGCATCCTGAAAAAAAAGGCGCCTCCCGCGCTTTCCTTTCTTCCCCGCAGAAAAAAAATGGCGCCTCCCCGCCGCTGCTGACAACGCTGTTCTCCGCGGTTTTTATTTACATAGGTATTTTTAATAGGTGGAGACTCGTTCCCGCCGGACTCTCTGGGACTTTCCCCTCCCTTTGCTTGGTCCGAACGCTGACCTGCTTTGCAGCGCCGGCCGTCTCCCGAGTGCTCCACCCTCTGTCTCTGTTTGCCTCCGCTGCTCGGCCCTGCTGCAGAGCCAGCCGATGGAGCCCCAGCCCACCGCCCAGGAAGGATTATTGCAGTACCTGCCACCAGCTCGGCTAGCTGGTGAAACCACAGTTTTTTTTTTCTTTCTTGTTTTTCTTCGACTTTCATCTGAGGAATCGATCTCCTTGAGGTGCTGCCGAATTGCAGGTAAGTTCGTTTCCAATTCGTCGCCACTGTTGTATCCGTGTGTTAATGGAGACACGGAATGCAGGAGTTGGTTTCACAGGTGTTTACTGAACAAAGTCTGGAGGTGAACTAACAGATACAAGACACTATACAGGCTTATATAGCCCGAGTGGCCATTACAGTACACAGGGGCTCTTAAAGGCACATACACCACAGTCTTTACTCATACTCAAATTCTCTTGTAATAAAGGCCAACATACCATTTTCTTTCCTAATTGCTTGCTATACCTGCATGTTAACTTTCAGCGATTTGTGTACAAGGACACCTAGGTCCCTCTGAATACAAGCACCAACATTTCCAATCTCTTACCATTTAAAAAAAAAACTCTGCTTTTCTACTTTTCCTACCAAAGTGGATAACTTCACATTATATTCCATTTGCCATGTTCTGGTCCACTCACTTAGCTCGTCTATATCCCCTTGAAGCCTCTTTGCATCCTCCTCACAACTTATATTCCCCACCCGGCTTTGTATCAGCAAACTTGGACATATTACATTTGGTCCCCTCATCCAAATCATTGATATAGATTGTGAATAGCGGAGGCCCAAGCACTGATCCTGGAGATACCCCACTAGTTACAGCCTGCCAACCTGAAAATGACCAGTTTATTCCTACTCTTCGTTTTCTGTCCGTTAGCCAATCTCAATCCATGCTAGTATATTACCCCCAATCCCATTTTGTTTAATAAACTCTTGTGTGGCACTATATCGAATGCCTTCTGAAAATCCAAATACACCACATCCACTGGTTCTCCCTTATCTATTCTGCTAGTTACAACCTCAAAGAACTCTAACAAGTTGTCAAACACGATTTCCTTTTCATGTATCAGTGTTGACTCTGCCCATCCCTATTAATTTCTAAGTGCCCTTTTACCACATCCTTAATAATAGATTTTAGCATTTTCCCTACTACTGATGTCAGGCTAACTGGTCTGTAGTTACCCATTTTCACTCTCCCTACTTTCTTAAATAGTGGGGTTACATTTGCTACCTTCCAATCCGCAGGAACCGTTCTAGAATCTATGGAATTTTGGAAAATGACAACCAATGCATCCACTATCTCTATAGCCACCTCTTATAAAACCCTAGGATGAAGGCCATCAGGTCATGGGGATATATTGGCTCAGTCCCATTAATTTCTCCAGTACTATTTTTTTTTTTTTTTTATTATTAATTTTTTTCAGTTCCTCATTCTCCCTGGACCCTTGGTTCTCCACTATTTCCGGGAAGTTTTTTTGCATCTTCTTCCGTGAAGACAGACACAAAGGGGGGGGGGGGGGGGGGGGGGGGGAGTTTTGCCAGCCCTGGGGAGGCAGGACTGCCGGGAAAATGGCAGAATCTGGGGGCGGGTGCCCATCCCACCCCAAAACCACCTCCGTGCCATCTTCCCAGGAGGCGGGTTCCCGACCTGCGCTGGGAGCCACCTCCCCGAGGCGGGAAGGGGATTACAGTCTCTTTATCCCCAGTCGATAGACTCTCGAACAGTACCCATGGATTGGCGGGTAGCTAATGTTACCCCACTATTCAAAAAAGGTGGTAGCGAGAAAACGGGGAATTACAGACCGGTAAGCCGGACATCGGTAGTAGGGAAAATGCCATTATAAAGGATGTAATAGCAGAGCACTTGGAAAACAGTGACAGGATCGGACAAAGTCAACATGGATTTACAAAAGGTATATCGTGCTTGACTAATCTACTGGAATTTTTTTGAGATGACACAAAGCTGGGTGGGCGTGTGTGCTGCGAGGAGGATGCAGAGAAACTCCAGGATGATTGACAGGTTGGGTGATTGGGCAGAAGCATGGCAGATGCAATAGAACGTGGATAAATGCGAGGTTATCTACTTTGGTGTCAAAAACAAGGAGGCAGATTATCTGAATGGCAATAGATTGGGAGAAGGGGAAGTGCAACGAGACCTGGGCATCCTTGTGCACCAGTCGCTGAAGGTAAGCATGCAGGTGCAGCAGGCGGTTAAGAAGGCAAATGGTATGTTGGCCTTCGTAGCGAGAGTGTTCGAGTACAGGAACAAGGATGTCTTGCTGCAGTTGTACAGGGCCTTGGTGAGACCACACCTTGAGTATTGTGTGCAGTTTTGGTCGCCTTATCTGAGGAAGGATGCTCTTGCCATGGAAGGAGTGCAGCGAAGATTCACCATAGGGGTTCTAAATTGGGGGGGGAAGGCTGATTTTAATATGATAAGGCAGGATCTGGCCAAAGTGGACTGGGAGCAGCTGCTTATAGGAAAATCCACATCAAAACAGTGGGAGGCTTTCAGAAGGGAAATAGAGAGAGTACAACGCCAACATGTTCCTGTAAAGGTCAAGGGTGAGACCAACAAGCAAAGGGAACCTTGGATGACAAGGGATATACAAAAATGCATTTGGAAAAAAAGGGGGGCTTTTGGCAGTTACAAAAGACTAAAGACGGAGGAAGCCCTAGAGGAGTATAAAAAGTGCAGGGGCATACTTAAAAAAGAAATTAGGAGGGCGAGGAGGGGCCATGAAATAACACTGGTGAGCAAAATAAAGGAAAATCCTAAGATGTTTTATAAGTATATTAAGGGCAAGAGGTTAACCAGGGAAAGGGTAGTGCCCATTAGGGACCAAAGTGGCAATCTGTGTGTAGAGCCAGATGATGTAGGCGGGGTTTTAAATGAATTTTTGCATCTGTGTTCACTATGGAGAAAGACGATGTAGACATAGAAATCGGGCAAGGGGACTGTGACATACTTGAACATATTAGCATCGAGAGGGAGGCGGTACTAGCGGTTTTAGCAGGCCAAAAAGTGGATAAATCCCCAGGCCCGGACGAGATGTATCCCAGGCTGTTGTATGAGGCAAAGGAGGAGATTGCAGGGGCTCTGACACAAATTTTCAGAACCTCTCTGGCCACAGGGGATGTACCAGAGGACTGGAGAACAGCTAACGTAGTACCATTATTCAAGAAGGGTAGCAGGGATAAACCAGGGAATTACAGGCCAGTGAGCCTAACATCTGTGGTAAGGAAATTATTGGAAAAAATTCTGAGGGACAAAATTAGTCTCCACTTGGAGAGGCAAGGATTAATCGGGGATAGTCAGCATGGCTTTGTCAAGGGTAAATCATGTCTGACCAATCTGATTGAATTTTTCGAGGGGGTGACTAGGTGTGTGGATGAGGGAAATGCTGTGGATGTGGTTTACATGGACTTCAGTAAAGCTTTTGACAAAGTCCCGCATAGGAGACTGGTCAAGAAGGTAAGAGCCCATGGGATCCAGGGTGCCTTGGCGCGTTGGATCCTAAACTGGCTGAGTGGCAGGAGGCAGAGGGTGATGGTCGAAGGTTGCTTTTGTGACTGGAAGCCTGTGTCCAGTGGGGTACCTCAGGGATCGGTGCTGGGTCCCTTGCTGTTTGTGATCTACATAAATGATTTGGATGAGAATGTAAAAGGTATGATCAGTAAGTTCGCAGATGACACGAAAATTGGTGGGGTGGTAAATTGCGAGGAGGAAAGCCTCAGGCTACAGGACGATATAAACGGGTTGGTCAGATGGGCGGAAAAGTGGCAAATGGAATTTAACCCGGAAAAGTGCGAGGTGATGCATTTTGGACGGACAAATAAGGCAAGGGAATACACAATGAGTGGTAGGACCCTAGGAAGTACAGAGGGTCAGAGGGACCTTGGTGTACATGTACATAGATCCCTGAAGGCAGCGGAACAGGTAGATAAGGTGGTTAAAAAGGCATATGGGATACTTGCATTCATAACCGAGGCATAGAATATAAGAGCAGGGAGGTTATGATGGAGCTGTACAAAACGCTGGTGAGGCTACAGCTGGAGTACTGTGTGCAGTTCTGGTCGCCTCACTATCGGAAGGATGTGATTGCTTTGGAGAGGGTGCAGAGAAGATTCACCAGGATGTTACCTGGGATGGAGCGCCTCAGCTATGAAGAAAGACTAAACAGGCTGGGGTTGTTTTCCTTGGAGCAAAGGCGGCTGAGGGGGGACCGGATTGAGGTGTACAAAATGATGAGGGGCATAGATAGGGTAGATAAAGAGGAACTTTTCCCCTTAGTAGGGGGGTCAATAACAAGGGGGCATAGATTCAAGGTAAGGGGCAGGAGATTTAGAGGGGATTTGAGGAGGAACTTTTTCACCCAGAGGGTGGTTGGAATCTGGAACTCACTGCCTGAAAGGGTGGTAGAGGCAGGAACCCTCACAACATTCAAGAAGCATTTGGATGAGCACTTGAAATGCCATTGCATACAAGGCTATGGACCAAATGCTGGAAAATGGGATTAGACTGGACAGGGATTGATGGACGGCGCAGACACGATGGGCCGAAGGGCCTCTTTCTGTGCTGTATAACTCTGACAGGCTGATACCTGGGATGGCAGGAATGACGTATGAGGAGAGATTGGGTCGATTGGGCTTGTACTCGCTGGAGTTTAGATGAATGAGAGGGGATCTCATCGAAACTTATAAAATTCTAACAGGACTAGACAGACTAGATGCAGGAAGGATGTTCCCGATGGTCAGGGAGTCCAGAACCAGGGGTCACAGTCTAAAGATAAGGGTAAGAAATCACAACACCAGGTTGTAGTCCAACAGCTTTATTTGAAATCACAAGCTTTCGGAGCGCTGCTCCTTCATCAGGTGACTTCACCTGACGAAGGAGCAGCGCTCCGAAAGCTTGAGATTTCAAATGAAGCTGTTGAACTATAACCTGGTGTTGTGTGATTTCTTACATTTGTCCAACCCAGTCCAACACTGGCATCTCCACACTAAAGATAAGGGGTAAGCCATTTAGGACAGAGATGAGAAGGAATTTCTTCACCCAGAGTGGTGAACCTGTGGAATTCTCTACCAAAGGCGGCAGTAGAGGCCAATTCATTAAATATATTCAAGAAGGAGTTAGATATATTTCTTAAGGCTAAAGGGATCAAGGGATATGGAGAGAAGGCAGGAACAGGGTACTGAAGTTGGATGATCAGCCATGATCTCATTGAATGGTGGAGCAGGCTCGAGGGGCCGAATGGCCTACTCCTGCTCCTATCTTCTATGTTTACCCCTGCAAGTGCAGGCTTCCCAATGTCGGGAAATCCCGCCAGGGTCACCGGGTTCCAAAAGCGCGCTGTAGAAGTGAGTGATGGGTGCAAGTGTGGAGAGTTAAATATGTGAGCTTAGTGTAAAGTGATAGAAAATGTTTACTTACCTTAGTTTCTTCCTGCAGGCTTCAATAGTTGGGGAACCGGAGACTCCCGCATCTCACCGTCAGAGAGGACAGATGGCTGCTGCATTCTCCAATGCAACAGCCATCAGATTTCTGCTCAGCAGTTAGGTTTGATGAGTCTTGAATACAAGGACTCATCAAACAACAGAGGATGTCAGTGTTTGACAGCTTCACAGAGCTGCCAAACGATGACATTTCATGTCAATTTTTTGATCGGTGATTTGTCATACATTGACGTTCTGTCACTGGCTTTCCCTTAATTGGCCTGCTTAACCCGCTGGGCAGGTTTAATAAGGTCAATCAAGGGAAGAGTGTGTGGGTTGGCCAGAAGTCGATGGAGGCGGGACTAAAACCAGACACGTGGGAGCCCCGCCTCCAAAAGCTCCCCATTGTCAAAATCCAGCCCAAAGTATTTGTTTAATTACTCTACCATTTCCTTATTCCCCATTAGAATTTCTCCTGTCTCCACCTGTAAGGGACCCATGTTTACTTTTGCTAATCTTTTCCTTTTTGCATACCTATAGAAGCTTTTACAGTCTGCTTTTATGTCTCTCGCTAGTTTGCTCTCATTCTTTTTTCCTTTTATCAATTTCTTGGTCCTCCATTGCTGAATTCTTACAATCCTCAGGCTTACTACTCTTTTTGGCAACATTTTAAGTCTCTTCCTCTGATCTAATACTATGCTCCAATAGCTATGCTTGACAGATTTCCACAATCCATCAATTTACTCAATTTTCCACCAAGATACACAAAAGGAACTTTGCTATTAAATGAATACTGGAAATTTATTCATTTCACTTTCAGTATTGACATTAATGTAGTTTTAATGCTTCTGCAAAAAAATAAAAGCAAGTTAGTTAACAAATACCAATGCATGGTGCTGGCTGAACTAGAGTTTGGATCCAATGCACAATTAAATGCTGAAAGCTGTAAAAGTCTTTGAATTACAGCCTTCTAGTTCCCTGATAATTAATTATTCTAAAGGAAACAAGACAAACCTGCAAGTGGTTTTCTTTATTTTCAATTAAAGTGGAAAGCCTTCTTATTTCAGAGTTCTTCTCTTCTGATGTTAATTCCAGTTCAGCTGGATCAGAGATTTGCTTCTTCAGAGTCTGCAACTGTACGAGCAAATCTTCGTTGTTCTTTTTCTCTTCTGCTAGGTCTACGTCACATTTAGTAATAATTTTCTGATGGTTCTTCACACTGTGAGGCACAGTGCTCAGTGCAATCTGTTGGTGAAACACAAGAAAAAAAAAGGCATGGTCGTAAAACAAACAGGATGGGAGCAGATACCTACCATTCACTTTACTGGAATATTTTTACACCTTTAAAAAAAGTTAGATTAGCTCCTTTCATCTATTGCTTTTCTCAAGCTTTCCATATTGATTAGACCACAGCATATATGGAAATCTGAAAATACTGTCAATTAATACTCTTCATATTGCAGCATTACCTTCCAAGGTTATTGGTTACTGATTGTCATTAGGGTAATTAACTTCACCTGGCTGCAAGTAGGCAAGTGCTCAGTTCGCCCATACAGGCAAGCAATTGCTAGCCTGTAGGCCCTTCCAAGACACTGGGAAAGGTCCAAGGCACCAAATGTGACTTTAGAGCAACTGTGCTGCGCAAATCTTAATGCAAGTGGTCTCCAAACCTACCCGGCAATATAAATGCTTTGATCCAAATTCACCTCAGAGGACAGAGACAAAAGGATAAATATATGTGGGGGATAAATTAAACAATAGAAGGAATATAATACCAGTCCACTTATATTAGGTAGGATCTTCAATATTCTTGAAATAAGTTCTGCATGGAACATTCATATTGTAGAAGATTTGATCAACCGTGATCTCGTTAAATGGCAGAGCAGGCTCGAGGGGCCGAATGGCCTACTCCTGCTCCTATCTTCTATTTCTTTCCAACAAATTAGCTACCCTGCTGTTCAAACTTGAACAGGCTCTACACTTCAAAGTTATACTTTATCAGTAGACAATGCCAGTGTTGGTTCCTGACCAGAGTCAAAACATTTACCAAGCACAATACAGACTGACTTAAAAGCATTGACAATATGTTGAAATCTCTAGGATTGCCCTTCACCAATTTACCTTTACTTTAATACCCACTGTGACACTAAATGCCAATGAAGTTGAGTCACATTCAACTTCAGAACCAACTAAAGCTAAAGATTTATGAAACAAAAAGGAACACTTCCCCCCTACTGGGCAACCATATTACAAAAGTAAATTTACATCACAACAGAAAATGCTGGAAACACTCAGCAGGTCAGGCAGTATCTGTGGGGAGAGAAACAGAGTTAATGGTTCAGGTTCATGAACCATTGGCAGTTCTGACAAAAGGTGATCGACTCAACACGTTAACCCTACCTTCCTTTCTCCACAGATGCTACCTGGCCCGCTGAGTGTTTCCAGCATTTTCTGATTTTATTTCAGATTTCCAACATTTGTAGTATTTTGCTTTTGAAATTTAGACCATAATGCACAGAAGGTTTATTAAATTTATGAATAAATATTGTCTTTACAAAATCTAATGCATAAAGTACCATGAAATGACTTCTCCACAACACAAGTTTTTCACATAGCTTTTGATTCTCTTCCTGTAGCTTCCCAAAGCTCGTTGACACTGTTGATTCTTCAGGCACTTCAGAGCTTAATCTGGCCAGTAGCTCTTTCCATGCCTCTCCCTCTCTTGACAATTTTTCATCAGCTTTAGCTAGCTCGTTCTTGTACTCTTCTTCCAATTGGAATAAACTCTGAATAGTGTTCTGAATAATTAAAAAAATATAAATTCAGTCAAAAAAAAGGTAATGAAGTGAATGTTTTACAGGTCAGTTGACGAAAGAGATAATTTCCCCAATTGGCACAAAACAAGGGAAACTATGCAGCAGCTCTAATGCTGTCAGCAGCTAGCTGGCAGGAATACATCACAGAGTAAGGACAAACTTCAGCTGGAACACTGTAGAATGTTATAATGTGACACTGCCATTCAAATTCCACCAACACCAATGGTGCAGTTTAATTACAATAATTATTTTTCATTCATGGGATGTGGGCGTCGCTGGTAAGGCCAGCATTTATTGCCCATCCATAATTGCCCTCGAGAAGGTGGTGGTGAGCCACCTTCTTGGCCCAGCGACGATGAAGGAACAGCGATATATTTCCAAGTCAGGATGGTGTGTGACTTGGAGGTGGTTGTGTTCCCATGCGCCTGCAGCCCTTGTCCTTCTAAGTGGTAGAGGTCGGGGATTTGGGAGGTGCTGTCGAAGAAGCCTTGGTGAGTTGCTGCAGTGCATCTTGTAGATCAATGGTCCTCAACTGGAGGTCCGTGGCCAGGAGGGAGAGAAGGAACGGTCACAGTTCCCACGCTGTTTGCAAAGGCTCCACTCGCTGGATCCAGACTGCCTCCTCCCCCATGACAGCGACTCCGCTTTATCCTGGGCTTCTATCTGCAATGCATCGCTGAAGCAGAGCCACACGGTGGGGGCGGGCCTGCTCTGTGGCTCCCTCTCTCTCACTATAGGCCACCTGCGCCCTCCCCAGCTATTGAGGGGAAGCAATGCAGCCAGGATATCAACCACAACCACCAGCATCTCTCCTGCTGTGGCTGGCAACAGAGATGATTAAAAATAACAGAGAATGGGCTTCAAGCGAAATTAATTTAATTTTTGGTCGTAGCCCGCAATTTAATTTAACTCTGGCAGTAAGTCAGCTTAATGAAAATTCAAAAGAGACACATTATCAAGTGCAAAAAAACACTATGCTTGTACTAGTCCTTAAAGATACATTAAATTTCCATGCAAAGCCTATGTAGTTCTTGAAAGATTAACAATCCAATCCAGCATTGATGTAAAAGAGAAAAAAAATCCCTCTAATTTTTTCCCTCGACTCAGACGTTAGCCTATGGGTATCAAGGACCCTCTGGTACCTTGCCCAAATGGCCATGCTTCATGTATAATCTCAGACTGGGTGTGTGCACAAGCTACTCACCCATGGGGAGGGAATGTGACAGCGGAGTCAGACCGGTCATAATGTCTGCATATGCCCACTTTCCATCAAGAATTGAATAGCAATCAGAAGCAGGAAACATCTCCAGCCCAAGTCCAAACATTATTGCCAATTGTAGCACCCCAATGTAAATTGTCTATCTTAGACTGTGGACTGAACCTGGTACTCTTCTGGCTTTGTTCTACACCGACACTAAATTTACCTAAAAAATACTGGGTAATCTTGATTTTTTTTTTTTTTTTTTAAACTTTGGAACCATTAAACTAGCATTTTCCCTAATCCTTAAAGTTGAGATATGCCAGATGAAAAGCTGCAGTTCAACACTACTTTCTTAGGCCTGCAGCATACCAATACGAGAAAAGTGATCTGCTGAATTGTCTGTTCCCATTCGTGATGAGAGAGGTTGACCATTTTTGATCTTTAGCAAAACAAGGAGGTTGGAAATTGGATGCAACATTGTCTTAGCATGTGAATTTGTGGGGAAATTGGAAAAAGAAACAAGTGGACAGAAACGAGGCAATTTAGACTTGCATTATGCAAACAATGGCCCGGATTTACCGTGGCCTATGACTGCGTACACAGCCGTAAGTGCCTCGCAAGTTCCGGGTTTAGGCATGGGCTGCACATGCACGAAAACCAGGAACTTGCAAACTGTCAAGAATCTTCTTGACAGATTCTCCGCATCCCCGGGAAATGGACATCCACTGGCAGAGAGTTAGGCTATTTGCCCAGCGAATGCCCATGAAACTCTTACGCCTGATAAAAGCAGGCGCAAGGCCTTTTACTAGCGCAAGGGTGAAAATAAATATTATATAAATATTTTTAAATCATTTTAACATTCAAAAACTTGTAAAAGTGTGTTTTTTTGGCCCCTTAAAAAATGTTTAAATTTATATTTCAAAAAATTTAATTTTTGCTAAATGTTAATGCAATTGTATTTTAATTAATTTTAAACATGTACACAACCTTGAATTAAAAAAAAAAATTGCATGTATTTTTTGGATGATTCCTATTACGCTTATGGCGATTCCATACGTAAATGGAATCCCCATAAGCAGAAGGGGAATCCCCTTTCTGAATGGTTGGGCCAGCCCACATGATCCAGGGATGCTTGAGAACCACATGCACACCTGGGCCTCTACGCAGGCCTACGCGTAGAGGCCCTGGGGCGCGAGTCTCCGTTGATCCAGAACCATCAGGTAGGTGTGTAGATTTATTGCGCTTTGCATGCATCCGTCTGACCGCAAATTCAGGCACCTCTATTCAGAAACAAGAGAGGTGCCATAACACCACTAGGTGTTTTCTATAGGCTGCCAACTAGTGGGAAGGATATAGAGGAGCAAATTTGCAGGGAATTTACAGAGAGGTGCAAGAACTATAGAGTAGTGATAATGGGGGACTTCAACTATCCTAATATAGACTGGGATAGTAATAGTGTAAAGGGCAGAGGGGAAAGAATTTCTGAATTGTGTTCAGGAGAACTTTCTTGATCAGTACGCTACTGGCCCAATGAGGAAGGAGGCATTGCTGGGTCTGGTTCTGGGGAATGAGGTGAGTCAAGTGGAGCAAGTGTCAGTAGGGGACCATTTAGTGAACATTGATCACAGCATCATAAGGTTTAGACTAGGTGTGGAAAAGGACAGGGAGCAATCTGGAGTAAAAATACTGAATTGGAGGAAGGCCAATTTCAGTGGGTTGAGAATGGATCTGGCCCAGGTAAATTGGAATCAAAGATTGGCAGGCAAAACTGTAATCGAACAATGGGCTGCCTTTAAAGAGATGGTTCGGGTACAGTTGAGGTACATTCCCACAAGGGGGAGAAGAAGGACAACCAAAACCAGACGAAAGAGATAGAGAGTAAGATGAAGCAGAAAAAGGGGGTGTATGACACGTCAGGTTGAGAATACAAGTGAGAACCAGGCTGAATATAGAAAGTTCAGAGGGGAAGTGAAAAAGGAAAGAAGAGCGGCAAAGAGAGAGTTTGAGAATAGATTGGCAGCTAACCTAAAAGGGAATCCAAAAGTCTTCTATAGGCATATAAATAGTAAACAGATAGTAAGAGGAGGGGTGGGGCCAATTAGGGACCAAAAAGGAGACCTACGCATGGGGGCAGAGGGCATAGCGGAGGTACTAAATAAGTACTTTGCATCCGTCTTTAACAAGAAAGAAGATGCTGCTAAAGTCATAGTGGAAGAGGAGGTAGTTGAGATACTGGATAGGCTAAAACTTGATAAGGAGGTGGTACTAGAAAGGCTAGCTGTACTTAAAGTAGATAAGTCACCAGGACCGGATGGGATGCATCCTAGGATGCTGAGGGAAGTAAAGGTGGAAATTGCAGAGGTACTGGCCATAATCTTCCAATCCTCCTTGGATACGAGGCTGGTGCCAGAGGACTGGAGAATTGCAAATGTTACACCCTTGTTCAAAAAAGGGTGCAAGGATAAACCCAGCAACTACAGGCCAGTCAGTTTAACCTCGGTAGTGGGGAGCTTTTAGAAACGATAATCCGAGACAAAATTAACAGTCACTTGGACAAGTGTGGATTAATTAAGGAAAGCCAGCACGGATTTGTTAAAGGCAAATCATGTTTAACCAACTTGATTGTGCTTTTTAAATTAGGTAACAGAGGGTTGATGAGGGCAATGCGGTTGATGTGGTGTACATGGAGTTCCAAAAGGTGTTCAATAAAGTGCCACATATTAGGCTTGCCAGCAAAGTTGAAGCCCATGGAATAAAAAGGGACAACGGCAGCATGGATACAAAATTGGCTAAGTGACAGTAAACAGAGTAGTGGTGAACAGTTGTTTATCGGACTGGAGGAAGGTACAGAGTGGTGTTCCCTAGGGGTTGGTACTAGGACCACTGCTTTTCTTGATATATATTAATGACTTAGACTTGGGTGTACAGGGCACAATTTCAACATTTGCAGGTGACACAAACTTGGAGGTATAGTGAACAGTGAGAAGGATATTGATAGACTTCAAGAGGACAGACAGGCTGGTGGAATGGGCGGACACGTGGCAGATGAAATTTAACGCAGAAAAGTGCGAAGTGATACACTCTGGAAGGAAGAACAAGGAGAGGTAATATAAACTAAAGGGTACAATTCTAAAGGGGTGCATGAACAGAGACACCTAGGGGTATATGTGCACAAATCGTTGAAGGTGGCAGGGCAGGTTGAGAAATCGGTTAAAAAAAAAAGCATACGGGATCCTGGGCTTCATGAATAGAGGCAGAGAGTACAAAAGCAAGGAAGTTATGAACCACCTTTATAAAACACTGGATCGGCCTCAACTGGAGTATTGTGTCCAATTCTGGGCACCGCACTTTAGGAAGAATGTGAAGGCCTTAAAAGAGGGTGCAGAAAAGATTTACTTGTACAAGAATAGTTCCAGGGATGAGGGACTTCAGTTACGTGGACAGACTGGAGAAACTGTGGTTGTTCTCCTTAGAGCAGAGAAGGTTGAGAGGAGATTTGATAGAGGTGTTCAAAATCATGAGGGGTTTAGACAGAGTAGATAGAGAGAAACTGCTCCCATGGGCGGAAGAGTTGAGAACCAGAGGACACAGATTTAAAGTGATTAACAGAAGAACTAAAGGTGACATGAGGAAAAACATTTTTACACAGCAAGTGGTTATGATCTGGAATGCACTGCCTGAAAGGGTGGTGGAGACAGATTCAATCGTGGCTTTCAAAAGGGAATTGGATATGTACCTGAAGGAAAAAGTTTTGCAGGGCTACGGGGAAAGGGCGGGGGAGTGGGACTAGCTGAAGTGCTCTTGGAGAGCCAGCATGGGCTCGACGGGCCGAATGGCTCCCCTTCTGTACTGTAACCATTCTATGATTCTATGTTTTTACTGATATTTAAAAAGGTGGATAATAGATCATACAGATTTTTAATTGGTTGTGAAATACTAAAAACTGGAATACATTCCATTAAAGTTACAATAGAGGAGTGCGCTAGATACTTTTACAAAGCACTAGTGTTTTGAACTGATAGTTTAAGACCAGCGTATTTTGTCAATAAATTGGCAGGAGAGCTCGGCCCCGTGGTATGCTCCTCCTGCGCTATGTGGGAAATCAGGGACACTTCCTGTGTCCCTGACGACCATGTGTGCAGGAAGTGTATCCAGCTGCAGCTACTGGCAGACCGCATTACGGCGCTGGAGCTGCGGATGGATGCACACTGGAGCATTCGCGAGGCTGAGGACGTCGTGGATATCACGTTTAACCAGTTGGTCACACCGCGGGTAAAGGTTGCACAGGCAGAAAGGGAATGGGTGACCAACAGGCAGAGTAGTAGGCACAGGCAGGTAGTGCAGGAGTCCCCTGTGGTCATCCCCCTCTCAAACAGATATACCACTTTGGATACTGATGGGGGGCTGGCTTACCAGGGGAAGGCAGCAGCAGCCAACTTCCTGGCACCAGGGGTGGTTCTGCTGCACAGGACGGGAGGAAAAAGAGGGGAAGAGCTATAGTGATAAGTGATTCTATTGTAAGGGGAACAGATAAGTGTTTCTGCAGCCGCAAACGAGACTCCAGGATGGTGTTTGCCTCCCTGGTGCAAGGGTCAAGGATGTCTCAGAGCGGCTGCAGAGCATTTTGGAAGGGGAGGGTGAACAGCCAGTTGTCGTGGTGCATATAGGTAAAAAACGGGATGAGGTCCTAAAAGCTAAATATAGGGAGTTAGGAGGTAAATTAAAAAATAGGACCTCAAAAAAGGTAGTAAACTCAGGATTGCTACTAGTGCCACGTGCTAGTCAGAGTAGAAATAGAAGGATATTTCATATGAATACGTGGCTAGAGGAATGGTGCAAGGGGGAGGGATTCAAATTCCTGGGACATTGGAACCAGTTCTGGGGGAGGTGGGACCAGTACAAACGGGACGGTCTGCACCTGGGCAGGACCGGGACCGATGTCCTTGGGGGAGTGTTTGCTAGAGCTCTGGCAAAGAGTTTAAACTAAAATGGCAGGGGGTTGGGAACCTGAGCAGGGAGACAGAGGAAAGGGAAACAGGGATAGAAGCAAAAGACAGGAAGGAGAAAAACAAAGGTGGCAGTCAGAAAAATCAAGGGTTTAAATCAAATATGGCCACAGTAAATTCTAAAAGGTCTCAGAGCATTAAAAAAACAAGCCTGAAGGCTTTGTGTCTTAATGCAAGGAGCATTCGTAATAAGGTGGATGAATTAGCAGCGCAAATAGAGGTAAATGAATATATATGATATGATTGGGATTACGGAAACATGGCTCCAGGGTGACCAAGGCTGGGAACTCAACATCCAGGGGTGTTCAATATTCAGGAAAGATAGGCAAAATGGAAAAGGAGGTGGGGTAGCATTGCTGGTTAAAGAAGGGATTAACACAATTGTAAGGAAAGATATTGGCTCTGATGATGTGGAATCTGTATGGGTAGAACTGAGAAATACCAAGGGGCAGAGGAATTCCTGGAATGTATACGGGATGGTTTCCTGGACCAATATGTCGAGGAACCAACTAGAGATCAGGCCATCTTAGACTGGGTATTATGCAATGAGAAAGGATTAATTAGCAATCTTGATGTGCGAGGCCCCTTGGGTCGGAGCGATCATAAGATGATAGAATTCTTCATTAAGATGGAGAGTGAAATAGTTGACTCAGAGACGAAGGTCCTGAATTTAAATAAAGGGAACTATGATGGTGTGAGACATGAGTTGGGTAGGATTGATTGGGTAACGTCACTCAAAGGGTTGACGGTGGATAGGCAATGGCAAACATTCAAAGATCGCATGGATGAGCTACAGAATTTATTTATCCCAGTCTGGCATAAAAATAAATAAAAAAAGGTGACTCAACTGTGGCTAACAAGGGAAATTAGGGATAGCATAAGATCCAAGGAGAGGACATATAAATTGGCCAAAAAAAGCAGCAAACCTGAGGATTGGGAGCAGTTTAGGATTCAGCAAAGGAGGACCTAGGGATTAATTAAGAGGGGGGAAAATAGATTATGAATGTAAGCTGGCAGGGAACATAAAAACTGACTGTAAAAGCTTTTATCGATATGTGAAGAGAAAAAGATTGGTGAAGTCAAGCGTAGGTCCCTTACAGTCAGAATCAGGGGAATTTATAATGGGGAACAAAGAAATGGCAGACTAATTAAATGCATATTTTGGTTCTGTCTTCACAAAGGAGGACACAAATAACCTCCCAGAGATGTCAGGGAACATAGGGACTAATGAGAGGGAGGAACTGAAAGAAATCAGTATTTGTAAGGAAATGGTGTTGGGGAAGTTGACTGGATTGAAGGCCGATAAATCCCCAGGGCCTAATAATCTACATCCTAAAGGTACTTAAGGAAGTGGCCCTGGAGATAGTAGATGCATTGCTGGTCATCTTCCAGAACTCGATAGACTCTGGAACAGTACCCATGGATTGGAGGGTAGCTAATGTTACCCACTATTCAAAAAAGGTGGTACAGAAAAAGCGGGGAATTATAGACCGGTAAGCCTGACATCGGTGGTGGGGAAAATGCTAGAGTCCATTATAAAAGATGTAATAGCAGAGCACTTGGAAAACAGTGACAGGATCGGACAAAGTCAACATGGATTTACAAAAGGTAAATCATGCTAGACTAATCTACTGGAATTTTTTGAGGATGTAACTGGTAAAATAGATAAGGGGGAGCCAGTGGATGTGGTGTATTTGGACTTTCAGAAGGCTTTCGATAAGGTCCCGCATAAGAGATTAGCGTGCAAAATTAAGGCACATGGGATTGGGGGCAAGGTATTGACTTGGATAGAGAACTGGTTGGCGGACAGAAAGCAAAGAGTTGGAATAAACGGGTCGTTTTCCGAGTGGCAGGCAGTGACTAGTGGGGTAGCGCAGGGATCGGTCCTAGGACCCCAGCTGTTCGATATATATCTTAATGATCTGGACGAGGGAATTGGATGTAATATCTCCAAATTTGCAGACGATACAAAGCTGGGTGGGAGGGTATGCTGTGAGGAGGATGTCGTGAAACTCCAGTACGATTTGGACAGGTTGGGTGATTGGGCAGAAACATGGCAAATGCACTATAATGTGGATAAATGTGAGGTTATCCACTTTGGTGGCAAAAACAGGAAGGCAGATAATTATTTGAATGGCAATAGATTGGGAGAAGGGGAAGTGCAGAGAGACCTGGGTGTTCTTGTGCACCAGTCGCTGAAGGTAAGCATGCAGGTGCAGCAGGCGGTTAAGGCGGCAAATGGTATGTTGGCCTTCGTAGCGAGAGGGTTCGAGTACAGGAACAAGGAGGTCTTGCTGCAGTTGTACAGGGCCTTGGTGAAACCGCATCTTAAGTATTGTGTGCGGTTTTGGTCGCCTTATCTGAGGAAGGATGTTCCTGCCATGGAAGGAGTGCAGCGAAGATTCACCAGGCTGATACCTGGGATGGCAGGAATGACGTATGAGGAGAGACTGTCGACTGGGCTTATACTCACTGGAGTTTAGAAGATTGAGGGGGGATCTCATCGAAACCTATAAAATTCTGTTAGGCCTGGACAGACTAGATGCAGGAAGGATGTTCCCGATGGCCGGGGAGTCCAGAACTAGGGGTCATAATCTAAGGATAAGGGGTAAGCCATTTAGGACTGAGATGAGGAGGAATTTCTTCACCTAGAGAGTCGTGAACCTGTGGAATTCTCTGCCACAGAGGGCGGTGGAGGCCAGTTCATTAAATATATTCAAGAAGGAGTTGGATATATTTCTTAAGGATAAAGGGATCAAGGGATATGGGGAGAAGGCAGGGACAGGGTACTGAATTTGGATGATCAGCCATGATCTCATTGAATGGTGGAGCAGGCTCGAGGGGCCGAATGGCCTACTCCTGCTCCTATCTTCTATGTTTTTATGTTTCTACCTCCTTTTTCTTGCAATACTGTGACATAATTCAATTGGGTATAAAGGTGAGAGGAAGCATATTAGATCTACTGTATATGTCGTCCTTATTCTGTAAACATCAATATTCATGGCTCCCTCACTGTTCCTTTGACCTGATGCCCCAGGGACTCATTTTGTCTGAAGTTCTGCATTTTATCAGCTTAGATCACTGTAGTCACCACTTTTCAGAAGGACTTGCATATAATTCCAGATGGATAGGAAAAACCAAATGGCTAAAAGATGCCCTTACATCATCCTCCACCTTTGGACGAGACCCAGAAGTGGGTGTAAATTATGTTTTGAGGAGGTTGTTTCCTCGAGATCCATAATAATTAGCCAGTCTCCAGGGAAAATTGCAGCAATTCATTCAGAAAGTGTCTGAATAAATGCTCACATAAAAAAAAAACTAGCATCTACCTTGACTCCAGATAGGATTTCAAACAATCTTCCTTCCTTCCTCATTTGTTCACCTTCCACACAACAATAAGATTGTACCATAGCAAGGAGAGCTACAATTGAAAGCATTGCTAGTAGAATAGTACTGTATAAAGCATACCTGCAACAGCAGATCTTTTTCCTGCAGATGATTAGCAAGCTCATTAATTTCTGTTTCAATTGCATCAGTTTCCAAATTAGTGGACTCAATCTGTGTCTGCTCCTCCTTCAAAGCAACAATTTGTTTCTCCAAAGTTTTGACCAATTCTGCAAGTTCTTGGTTTCTTCTTTCCTCCATTGCAAGCTGTTGGTAATTATTCAAGTATTTACAGCTATGTACAAAGTAGTGGTTACGATTGAAAAACCTGAATAAATTTAAACAAATCTGCTGCACGTATTAAAAATTGTTCTACTGTATCGGGAAGACTAAATTCACAAATTGGTGAAGAGGAGCTGCACATATTTCGGAACAGTATTTTCAGATCACTTGCAATCTCGGGATTAGGGGAAGGGAGAAATAAATAAAAGGAAAGAAACGGGGGGGGGGGGGGGGTGAAAAAGAGGAAAATTAGCATTTTTTGCGAAAGCTATAATTATTTTATTTTCAGCACAGCAGTCATCACCCTGATCTCAACACAAACTGTGGATTGCAGCAAATAAAATTCTTTGTAAACTGGGTCTAAGAGTATTTTCTGGTGAAACTTTGAAGTATGTTCAGTAATGAGTCTGGCATTCGGTCTGCTTTCTAGGTTGTGAGCTATAATACTCAAGCTTCTCCAGTCCTAACAAGAGTAATTGCCAATTGCACTTAATGGCCCAACTTAAAATTATATTGTACAGAATTTAAAAAGTAGCCCAAGTATCCTAACTCCAAATACTCACCATCTCAATCTTTTCACAGAGAACGTTCTGGATTTTATCCATTTGCAATTTGAGCTCATCCTTCTCCATCACTGTGCATAATTTTGTTCTCTCCAGTTGATCATTAGATTCTTGTTGCAAGAGTTCCACTTTTTGCATCTTCAACACATTAGCCTTAATTTCTTTCCTCAACTGTTCAATCTCAATTAGCAGCTGGTCACGGTGAGTTCTTACACTGTTAAGCTCATCTGTCCACTTTAGCAACTGTTGGAAAGAGGAGGTTACACACAAGATGCTGCAAGATTATAAGAACATAAGAAATAGGAGCAGGAGTAGGCCATTTGGTCCTTCGAGCTTGCTCCGCCATTCAATAAGATCATGGTTGATCAATGCATGAATGATGCTGGAGACCTCAGGAAAAGCAAGTAGGATCGTCTACCCAACACTTTAGCCTCATCTCTTGTATTCATGTGCTAGGCTCCATCATGGTTTAGGATGGGCGCGTTGAGAGAGCCACTTCCTCCTCCACTACCATATACGACTGGAGATAGTAAGGCTGCGGAGGTTTGGTCTCATGCTGTCAGTAGGGACTATAGAGCTCGGCTTATTAGCTGCTGCTTTACGTGCTGTAGCTTCAGTAGGTTGCAACCATAGTGGTGCCTAATGCCACTCTTGGAATGCCCTGCTAAACTCTGCATTGAAATAGAGTTGATGTCTGGCTTGATGGTGATCGAGGAGTAAGGGATGCACTGGGTCATGTTACAAATTGCTGCGCTCTTGGCCCACAATGCCTCATGGATGCCCAGTTTTGGGCTGCTACTAGGTTCCAGTTCGCACAGCTACAATACACAGTGGAGGATGTCCTCACTGTGACAAGACGTTGTCTTCACAAGGGCTGTGCTGTGAGCACACCAACCAATGCCGTTGTGGACTGATGTGTCTGCACCAATCAATGCTGTTGTGGACTGATGTGTCTGCACCAGGTAGGCTGAAGATGAAGTGAAGATACCCCCTTGTGTAGGTTCCCTCATTAGTCTGGAAGCCAAGTTCTTCAAGACTCTGCCAATGGTGGTGCTACCGAGCCACTTTTACTGGGGGACATTGAAGTCCCCTTACAAGAAACAAAGTCTGTGCCTTTGCTTTCCTCAAAGCTTTCAACTGATGTTCAACATGAAGTACAAATTAGTTAGTTGGTGGGGATCAGCAGGAAATTTCCTTGATACTGTGAAATGAAGCCATGAAAAGCTCTTGGGTCTGGAGTTAATGCTGCAGACTCCCATGGACACTGCCATTTGATTGTACATTCTTGTACTTCCACTTCTGGTGGTTCTATGCAGCTAGTGTGATAGGAAATACCATGGAATGGTGATGGAAGAGTCTGGGATATTAGCTTATAGATATGATTCCGTGAGCATGATTATGTCAGGCTGCTGCTTGACTGGTAAAATAGTTCTCCCAATTTCATCACTGCCCATCAGTCTTGTCCTGATATGCTGCTGGGGTTACTGCCAATCGGTCCAAACAATATTTTGCTTTTTAAAAAATAAACTCAGTCACAATTGCTTACATCTACATTAGTGAGAGACTGGAGTCACATGTAGGCCAGACCATAACTTTCTTTAAAAAAACCATAGAGCACCAGTTGGGTTTTTACAACAATCCGGTAGCGTTCATGCTTATTTTCTGGTGTTAGCCCACAAAGTGTGGGATTATTAGATTCAGTTTTATAACTTGCAATAGTAGAATTTGAACTCACCGTTTGGGTTGCTCATCCAGCACCACAACCACATGGCCACCATACCATTACTATTTTGTGACATTAACTAAAGAGGTACAATAGGTTACGATCTGTTACTCACCATCTCAGTGTTTTCTTGCAGGGTGCTTTTCATTGCATCCCTTTGTACTTCGACACTCTCCAGTATCTCCTGGAGATCATCCTTCTTCTTTACTACGGCCGATTTTTCATCCTCTAGTTGCTGGAGCCGCTGATTGAATTCCTCTTCTAGAATTTCCGTGCTCTGCTCTTTGGAAACACGAGCTCTCAGCTCTTCAATCTCACCGAGCAGCACATCACGCTGAGACACCACACGGTGGAGTTCCTCAGTTCGCTCTTGCATCTAATAGAAACATTAAAAATTACAGATGGGACTGCATTGCTAGATGCAGACCTTGGTAATGTGTTCCTCCACATTTACATGAGGCTGTCCTGTACACAGCAGAAGATATACTGCAGTAAATCTGGTTAACAAATTCAGTGACAATTCAAAGACCCCAGCATGACAAGCTATCGGGCCAGATTTTGCTGGAGCAAGGCATCCCGTGGCGTGCCCAGTTAGTTAGATTTGTTTGTGCATGTTTAGGTTTTAAAATGTTTTGCTCAAAGATGCTGGAAGTGCGAGCTGATAACGGCGCAGTGAGGACAACAGAGCTTCTGGCACCTTGGTGAACAAGAGGACAAACAGTCCTTAACTCCTTAACCAATGAGATTTAAGGATTGAGAAATAAAGAGGTGTAGGACTGAGAACGGAGGATGAATTAAAGGGGGTGAATTCAATGTCAAATCAGGACGAGAAAGAGAAAGATTGGATTAACAGAGAAACAGACAGAAAATAATTTTTTTTTTTTTAAATGACATTTTTAAAATCTCCTAAAACAATTCACAAATGGAATGAGATGCTACTTTCTGGGCAAGAGAGGTTGATTGGCAGTCATTAACTATTATCACTTTCTGTGGCAAGTTAAATGGCCAATTAATGTGCAACTAGAGCAAGGTCATGAAAATCAGAGGTAAGCGAGAGATGCCATTTTCGCAAAGCTAACGGCCGAGCTGTGCAAACCAGCCAGCAACTTGCGGTGATTCACAATTCACGAGATTTATCTTCCTCACCACAGGTTGCTGGCCAACTTGCACATTAATAACGGAGTGCGTCATTCAGATGTCATAACCTTTTCAGCAAATCTGGCCCACTATATTTATCCCTCTAGTTATTAAGAAGTTATAACTCACCATCTCAGTATTTCCTTGCAGGGTGCTTTTCATTTCATCCCTTTGTACTTTGACACTCTCCAGTATCTCCTGGAGATCATCATCCTTCTTTACTATGGCCGATTTTTCATCCTCTAGTTGCCCGAGCCGCTGATTGAATTTCTCTTCTAGAATTTCTGTGCTCTGTTCTTTGGAAACACGAGCTCTCAGCTCTTCAATCTCACCGAGCAGCACATCACGCTGAGACACCACACGGTGGAGCTCCGCAGTTCGCTCTTGCATCTAATAGAAACATTAAAAATTACAGATGGAACTGTATTGCTAGATGCATACCTTGGCAGTCTTCCTCCACAATATCATGATGTTATCCTGTACACACCAGAAGCTATACTACAGTAAATTTGGCTAATAAATTCAGCGAGGATACAAGGACCCCTTCACGACAAAATTATATTTTCCCCTTAACTATTAAGAATTTATAACTCACCGCCTCAGTGTTTTCTTGCAGGGTGCTTTTCATTTCATCCTTTTGAACTTTGACACTATCCAGTATCTCCTGGAGTGCCTCCTTCTCCTTTAGTATGGTTAATTTCTCATCCTCAAGTTTCTGGAGGCGCTGGTTGAACATTGTTTCTTTAATTTCCGTGCACTGCTCTTTGGAAACATGAGCCCTTAGCTTTTCCATTTCATTCAGCAGCAAGTGATCCTCAGACTCCATACGGTGAAATTCCTCAGCTAGCTCTAGAGTCTAATTGCATGCAGAAATATATTGGTCAGATTATACATACCATGGTCAGATTATACATACCTTGGTGGAGTCAGTTTTCCTCATTCCTTGAAGTTTCTCTGCACACACGAGATTAGCACCAAAACTGTCTTGTTTGTTGGATTGAGAGAACAAACGCAGAAGCAGCACGGTTTTAAAAATAATTTACTAAAGACTGCCCCGGGTAGCACCTTTGTATATTAGAATCATAGAATCTTACAGCATAGGAGGAGGCCATTCTCCCCATCGTGCCTGTGCCGGCTCTTTGAAAAAGCTATCCAATTAGTTCCATTCACTTTTGTTTCCCAATACCCCTGCAAATCAAGTATATATCCAATTCCCCTTTGAAAGTTATTATTGAATCTCCTTACACCGCCCTAATAAGGCAGAGTACTCAGACAATAATTTGCTGCATAAAAAACTTGACCTCAAAAGAATATGTTCATCCATATATATCCTCACTGGCTGAAATCTTAAACGCAAGAAATAGGAGCAGGAGTAGGCTATTTGGCCCTTTGAGACTACTCCGCCATACAATATCATGGATGATCTTCTACCTCAAATCCACCTTCCCATACTATCCCCATACCCATCAAGTCCCTTAGTATCCAAAAATCTATTGATCTCGGTCTTGAATATAATCAAGGATTGAGTATCCACAGCTCTCTGAGGTAGAGAATTCCAAAGATCCACAACCCTCTGGGTGAAGAAATTTCTCCTCATCTCAGTCCTAAATGGCCAAACCCTTATTCTAAGACTGTGACCGATAGTTCTAGACTCCCTAGCCAGGGGAAACATCCTCCCTGCATCTACCCTGCAAGCCCTTAAGAATTTTATATGTTTCAATGAGATCTCATCTCATTTTTCTAAAATCTAGGCCTAGTCTACTCAATCTCTGCTCATAGGACAATCCCCACATCCCAGGAATCAACCTAGTGAACCTTCGTTGCACTCCCTATATGGAACTAAATATTCCAGGATACTTAACTTTTAGCAGGGATAGGCAAAATGGAAAAGGAGGAGGGGTAGCCCTGATAATAAAGGATGGGATAAAGACAGTAGAGAGAAAAGATCTTAGCTCCAAAAATCAAGTAGAATCAGTTTGGGTGGAGCGAAGAAACAGCAAGGGGCAGAAAACATTGGTGGGAGTTGTTTATAGGCTCCCAAACAGTAGTTGTAATGTAGGGCAGAGTATAAATCAGGAAATTAGAGGCGCATGTAACAAGGGTAATACAGTAATCATGGGGGACTTTAATCTACATATAGACTGAACAAACCAAATTTGCTGCAATAGTCTGAACGACGATTTCATGGAACGTATGCAAGATAGTTTTCTATATCAGTATGTTGAGGAACCAACTAGGGAACAGGCTATTTTAGATCTAGTATTGTATAATGAGAAAGGGTTAATTAATAACCTTGTAGTAATGGGGCCTTTAGGGAAGAGTGACCATATGATAGAATTTTATATTGAGTTTGAAAGTGATTTAGTTAAATCTGAGACTAAGGTCTTAAATCTAAAAGCAAACCACGTAAGTATGAGGGGTGAGTCGGCTAAGGTAGATTGGGAAACTACATTAAGAAAGAAAGACTTGCATTTATATAGCGCCTTACAGGACCACTGGACGTCTCAAAGCGCTTACATTCAATTAAGTATATTTTTGAAGTGGAGTCACTGTTATAATGTAGGAAACGCGGCAGCCTATTTGCGCTCAGCAAGGTCCCACAAAACAGCAATGTGATAATGACCAGATAATCTGTTTTATTAGTTATGTTGGTTGAGGGATAAATATTGGCCAGGGCACCAGGGATAATTCCCCTACTCTTCTTCGAAATAGTGTCATGGGATCTTTTACGTCCACCTGAAAGAGCAGACGGGTCCTCGGTTTAACTTCTCATCCAAAAGACGGCACCTCCGACAGTGCAGCACTGGAGTGTCAGCCTAGCCTCTGGAGTGGGACTTGAACCCACAACCTTCCGACTCAGAGGCGAGTGCACTACCAACTGAGCAAAGGCTGACACTGAATGACAGTAGAGAAGCAATGGCTAGCATTTAAAGAATACATAATTTACAACAACTATACATTCCTTTAAGGCACAAACAGCCCACAGGAAAAGTGGTCCAACGGTGGCTAACAAGAGAAGTTAAAGATAGTATTAGATCAAAGGAAGAGGCATATAATGTTGCCAAAAGAGTAGTAAGCGTGAGGATTTTAGAATTCAGCAAAGGAGGACCAAGAAATTGATAAAGAAAGGGAAAATGAGAGTAAAATAGCGAGACATAAAAACAGACTGTAAAAGCTTCTATAGGTATATAAAAAGGAAAAGATTAGCAAAAGTAAATGTGGGTCCCTTACAGGCTGAGACAGGAGAAATTATAATGGGGAATAAGGAAACGGCAGGGAAATTAAACAAATAATTTGTGTCTGTCTTCACAGAAGACGACGCAAAAAACTTCCTGGAAACAGTGGAGAAGCAAGGCTCTAGCGAGAATGAGGAACTGAAAAAAATTTGTATTAGTAAAAAAAGAGTGCTGGAGAAATTAATGGGACAAAGTGGATAAAGCCCCTAGATTTTGAAAGAGTTGGCTAGAGATAATGGATGTATTGGTTGTCATTTTCCAAAATTCCATAGATTCTAGAACTGTTCCTGCGGATTGGAAGGTAGCAAATGTAACCCCACTATTTAAAGAAAGTAGGGAGAAAGAAAATGGGGAACTACAGACCAGTTAGCCTGACATCAGCAGTAGGGAAAATGCTAGAATCTATTATTAAGGATGTGCTAACAGGGCACTAGAAAATAATAGATTTGGCAGAGTTAACATGGATTTATGAAAGAGAAATTGTGTGACAACTTGTTAGAGATCTTTGAGGTTGTAACTAGCAGAATAGATAAGGGGGAACCAGTGGATGTGGTGTATTTGGATTTTCAGAAGGCATTCAATAAGGTGCCACACAAGAGGTTATTAAACAAAATTAGGGCTCATGGGATTGTTGGTAATATACCAGCATAGAGTGAGGACTGGTTAAAGGACAGAAAGCAGAGAGTAGGAATAAACGGGTCATTTTCGGGTTGGCAGGCTGTAACTAGTGGGGTACCGCAAGGATCAGTGCTTGGGCCTCAGCTATTCACAATCTACATCAATGATTTGGATGAGGGAACCAAATGTAATATATCCAAGTTTGCTGATGATAAAGCTGGGTGGGAATATAAGTTGTGAGAAGGATGCAAGGCGGCTTCAAAAGGGATATAGACAGGCTGAGTGGGCAAGAACATGGCAAATGGAATATAATGTGGAGAATGTGAAGTTATCCACTTTGGTAGGAAAAATAGAAAAGCAGAGTATTTTTTAAATGGCGATTGGGAAATGTTGGTGTTCAGAGGGAGCTGGGTGTCCTTGTACAAGAAACACAAAGTTAACATGCAGGTACAGCAAGCATTTGGGAAGGCCTTTATTACAAGAGGATTTGAGTATAAGAGTAAAGATGTCTTACTGCAATTATATAGGGCCCTGGTGAGACCACACCTGGAGTATTGTGTACAGTTTTGGTCTCCTTACCTAAGGAAGGATATACTTGCCATAGAGGGAGTGCAACGAAGGTTCACCATACTGGTTCCTGGGATGGGGGGGGGGGGGGGGGGATTGTCCTACATGGAGAGATTGAGTAGACTAGGCCTATATTCTCTGGAGTTTAGAAGAGGTGATCTCATTGGAAAAATACAAAATTCTTACAGGGCTTGACAGGGTAGATGCAGGGAAGATGTTTCCCCTGGCTGGGGAGTCTCGAACCGGGGTCACAGTCTCAGGATAATGGGTCGGCCATTTAGGACTGGGATGAGGAGAAATTTCTTCACTCAGAGGGTGGTGAATCTTTGGAATTCTCTACCCCAGAGAGCTGTGGAGGCTCAGACGTTGAGTATATTCAAGACAGAGATCAATAGATTTTTGAATATTAAGGGAATCAAGGGATATTGGAATAGTGCAGGAAAGTGGAGATAATGTAGATGATCAGCCATGATCTTACTGAATGGCAGAGCAGGCTCAAAGGGCCTACTCCTGCTCCTATTTCTTATGTTCCCTCTAAGGCAAGTATATTGTTCCTTAGGTAAGGAGACCAAAATGGTACACAGTACTCCAGGTTTAATCTCACCAAGGCACTAAACAACCATAGTAAGACTTCATGGGGAGATATTCAGTATAGCCCCGTTTGGGGTGCTAAAACTTTAAAAGTTGAAAAATTAGCGCTAGGTGCTAATCATTCTCGCCTCCCGCAAAATTCAGTTTTAGCACTCCAAGAGGGAAGTGGAGCGTTAAATCAAGTGCTAACCACTTCTTACGGCGCTAAAGTCCAAGAGCAGGGCAGTAGCAGCAGAGCGCTAAACAACTGAGCGCATTGTAAACGGCACTCTTCATCAGAGAGGTTGCTTCCCTCGCTTAAAGGGAAGGGCCAATGATGCTGCACAAGCTAGTTGTCATTAGTTCTGTTTTGCAAGGCAACCTGGGCGACTGCCATTACAGCCCCAAACACACTCAAAGTGGAGGGCTTGGACATCTTGCACCATGAAACATGAAAAACTTTGCACAGGCACCAGACTGGTGCAAATAATAAAGGTTGCGCTAGCTGAAAAGCATTCCCTTTAATTACCGCTTCCGAAGCGGCCAGCCGAGTTCACAATGCCGCCTTTTGCTGGCGTTGTCGGCGCGAGGCGATAAAGCAGGGGGCTAGAGTCAATTTTCCATCCGGGGTGATGCGCACTTTATGACTTCACAATATGCGAGGTGCTAGAGGCCCAGACGCGAAGAGTTAGCACCAGCATTGATCCTAGTGGGACCCCACGAGTAATAGCCTACCAAACTGAAAATGACCCGTTTATTGTCTTTTAGCCAATCCTCTTTATCACTGCTAATATTTTACCCTCAACCCCATAAGTCCTCATCTTGTGCAACAACCTTTCATGTGGCACTTTATCGAATGCCTTTTGAAAATCCAAATATACTACATCCACTGGTTCCCCTTTATCTACCCTGCTAGTTACATCCTCAAAAATCTAACAGATTTGTCAAACATAATTTCCCTTTCATAAATCTATGCTGACTCTGCCTAATCATATGATTATCTAAGTTCCCTGTTACCACTTCCTTACTAATGGATTCCAGCATTTTCCCCAGACGACTAACGTCAGGCTCATTTTTTTTTTTTTTTTTAATAATAGCGGCGTTACATTTGGTACCTCGCAATCCATGTTGAACACCAGTTGGAAGAAGCAGAGTGTAGCAAGGGCACAGAATGTACTCTGGGTAGGGGACTTCAATAGCCATCACCAAGAGTGGCTCGGTAGCATCACTACTGACCGAACATAGCTGCCAGTCTGGGCCTGCGACAAGTGGCGCGGGAACCAACATGAGGGAAAAACCTACTTAACCTCGTCCTCACCAATCTACCTGTCGCAGATGCATCTGTCCATGACAGCATTGACGAAGTCCCGTCTTCACACTGAGGACACCCTCCATTGTGTTGTGTGGCACTATCACTGTGCTAAATGGGATAGATCCAGAACAGATTTAGCAGTCCAAAACTGGGCATCCATGAGATGCTGTGGGCCATCAGAATTGAACTCCATCACAATCTGTAACCTCATGGCCCGGCATATCCCTCACACTACCATTACCATCAAGCCAGGGGACCAACCCTGGTTCAATAAAGTGTAGAAGAGCATGCCAGGAGCAGCACCAGGCGTACCTAAAAATGAGGTGCCAACCTGGGGAAGCTGCAACACAGGACTACATGCATGCTAAAAAGTGGAAGCAGCATGACAGACATAGCTAAGCAATCCCACAATCAAATCAAAGCTCTGCAGTTCTGCCACATCCAGTCGTGAAAGGTGGTGGACCATTAAGCAACTAATGGGAGGAGGAGGCTCCATAAATATCCCCATCCTCAATGATGGTGGAGCCCAGCACGTGAGCGCAAAAGACAAAGCTGAAGTGTTTGTAACCATCTTCAAACAGAAGTGCCAAGTGATGATCCATATAGGCCTCCTCCTGAGGTCCCCACCACCACAGAAGCCAGTCTTCAGCCAATTCGATTCACTCCACGTGATATCAAGAAACGGCTGAGCACACTAGATACAGCAAAGGCTGTGGGCCCTGACAACATTCCGGCTGTCGTGCTGAAGACTTGTGCTCCAGAACTAGCTGCGCCTCCAGTCAAGCTGTTCCAGTACAGCTAGAACACTGGCATCAATCCAACAATGTGGAAAAATGCTCAGGTATGTCCTGTCCACAAAAAGCAGGACAAATCCAATCCGGCCAATTACCGCCCCATCAGTCTACTCTCAAATCATCAGCAAAGTGATGGAAGATGTCATCGGCCATGCTATCAAGCAGCACTTACTCACCAATAACCTGCTCACTGATTCCCAGTTTGGGTTCCACCTTAGGCCAAACATGTACAAAAGAGGTGAATTCCAGAGGTGAGTTGAGAGTGACTGCTCTCAACATCAAGGCAGCATTTGACCAAGTGCGGCATCAAGGAGCCCTAGTAAAACTGAAGTCAATGGGAATCGGGGGGAATGCTCTCCACTGGCCGGAGTCACACGTAGCATAAAGGAAGATGGCTGTGGTGATTGGAAATCAATCATCACAGCCCCAGGACATCACTGCAGGAGATCCTCAGGGCAGTATCCTAGGCTCAACTATCTTCAGCTACTTCATCAATGACTTTCCCTCCATCTTAAGGTCAGAAGTGGGGATGTTCGCTGCAGTGTTAAGTGCCATTCGCAACTCCTCAGATAATGAAGCAGTCCATGCCCACATGCAGCAAGACCTGGATGACATTCAGGCTTGGGCTGATAAGTGGCTGGTAACATTCGTGCCACAGAAGTGCCAGGCAATGACTATCTCCAACAGGCGACCGTCTAACCACCTCCCCTTGACATTCAATGGCATTACCATTGCTGAATCCCTCACCATCAATATCCTGGGCGTCACCATTGACCAGAAACTTAACTGGACCAGCCACATAAATACTGTGGCAACAAGAGCAGGTCAGAGGCTGGGTATTCTGCAGCAAGTGTCTCATCTCCTGACTCCCCAAAGCCTATCCACCATCTACAAGGCACAAGTAAGGAGTGTGATAGAATACTCTCCACTTGCCTGGATGGAGCACTAGCACTCAAAGACCCCGCTAAGAAAGCCCTATTCAGCCTGCGCCTCACAATCAACCTGACGACTCCCAGTGATGCAGAGGCACAGAGTGTCCGCAAGAAAGCAGCTCTACAGATACCTGAAGGCCGAGGTCCAACAAAAAACTCACGACCTAAAGAACAGATCTTGGGTGGAGAAAGCGCAGGAGATCCAGCAGCTAGCAGACAACCACGATATGCGTGGATTCTTTACGGCAGTCAAGACCACCTACGGCCCAAGCACCCAAGGTCCTACCCCACTGCGGGCCAAGAACGGAGAGGTGCTCATCAAGGACAGGGAGACAGTCAGTGCCCGCTGGAAGGAGCACTTCGAAGATCTCCTTAACCGAGACTCTGTCTTCAACGTGAGTGCCCTCCACTCCATCCCACAACATGCTATCCGCTACCACTTCAGCACAACCCCAGCCCAGCAGGAGGTTGAAAAGGCCATCCGACAACTGAAGAACAAGGCCTCAGGAGCAGATAGAATCCCTGCCAAGGCACTAAAGCATAGCAAAGAAGCACTACTGGCACGAATTCATGAACTAATTTCTCTTATCTGGAAGGAGGAGAGCATGCCAGAGGATCTCAGACGACGTAATTTTTGACCATCTTCAAGAAAGGGGACAAGTCCGATTGCTGTAATTACAGAGGAGTTTCCCCTGCTGTCTGCCACAGGGAAAGTCATCGCAACAATCCTCCTCAATCGCCTTCTCCCAGTGGCTGAAGAGCTCCTCCCAGAGTCGCAATGCGGATTCCGCCCACTAAAGGACACAATGGACACGGTCTTCACCATGCGTCAATTACAAGAGAAATGCAGGGAACAGCACCAACCACTGTACATGGCCTTCTTTGACCTCACAAAGGCCTTCGACACTATCAACCGTGAATGTCCTCCTCAAATTTGGCAGCCCTCAAAGGTTTGTCACCATCCGCCGCCTGCTTCACGACTACATCCATGCCGCGATCCTGACCAACGGTTCCACCACAGACCCAATTCACGTACGGACCGAGGTCAAGCAAGGCTGTGTCACTGCACCAATGCTCTTCTCGAGCTTCCTTGTTGCAATGCTCCATTTCACACTCAGTAAGCTCCACGCTGGAGTGGCGCCAATTTACATAACAAACGGGAAACTGTTCAACCTCCGTCGCCTCCAGTCCAGATCCAAGGTCGTCCCATCCTGTCATCGAATTACAGTATCCAGACGAGGCTTGCATCTGTGCACACTCGGAGGTCGAACTCCAAACCATCGTCAACACCTTCACCGAAGCGTACCAGAACATGGGCCTTACACTAAACATCCGTAAGACAAAGGTCCTCTACCAACCTGCACCTGCCACACAGTACTGCGCCCCGATTATCAAAATCCACGATAAGGCCTTGGACAACGTGGACCACTTTCCATACCTCAGAAGCCTACTGTCAATAAGGGCAGACGTCGATGACGAAGTCCAACACTGCCTTCACTGTGCCAGTGCAGCCTTCGGTCGCCTGAGGAAGAGTGTTTTTGAAGACCAGGACCTCAAACCCGGCACCAAGCTCATGGTCTACAGAGGAGTAGTGATACCCGCCCTGCTGTATGCCTCAGAGACATGGACCATGTACAGCAGGCACCTCAAAGCACTGGAGAGGTACCACCAACACTGCCGCCACAAGATCCTGTAAATCCATTGGCAGGATAGGTACACCGTCAGTGTTCTCGCTCAGGCCAACATCCCCAGCATCAAAGCTTTGACCACGCTCGATCAGCTCCGACGGATGGGTCACATCGTCCGCATGCCCGATACGAGACTCCCAAAACAAACGCTCTACTCAGAGCTCAGACACGGCAAGAGAGCCCAGGTGGGCCAAGGAAACGCTTCAAGGATACCCTCAAAGCCTCCTTGAAAAAGTGCAACATCCCCACTGACACCTGGGAATCCCTGGCCCAAGACTGCACAAATGTGGAGAAGCATCCGGGAAGGCGCCAAACACCGAGTCTCTTCGGCAGGAGAAAGTGTAAGCCAAGCGCAAGCAGCGCAACGAGTGCACGTCAACCCAAGCACCCCACCCACCCGCCCCTTCAACCACCCCACCTGTGACAGACTATAGGTCCTGCATTGGACTCCTCAGTCACCTGAAACTCATTTTAATGTGGAAGCAAGTCATCCTCGGTTCAGAGGGACTGCCTAAGAAGGATGAGTGCAGCTCCAACAACACTCAAGAAGCTCGACACCATCCAAAACAAAGCAGCCCACTTGATTGGCACCCCATACACCACCTTAAACATTAATTCCCTCTACCACTGGCATACCATCTACAAGATGCACTGCAGCAACTCACCAAGGCTTCTTCGGCAGCACCTCCCAAACCCGCGACCTCTACCACCTAAAAGGACAAGGGCAGCAGGCGCATGGGAACACCATCACCTGTAAGTTCCCCTCTAAGTCACACACCATCCTGACTTGGAAGTTTATCGCCGTTCCTTCATGGTCGCTGGGTCAAAATCCTGGAACTTCCTCCCTAACAGCACTGTGGAGGACCTTCACCACAAGGATTGCAGCGGTTCAAGAAGGCAGCTCACCATCACCTTCTCAAGGTAACCTAGGGATGGGCAATAAATGCTGGCCTTGCCAGCAGCACCCACATACCATGAACAAATTTTTAAAAAATCCACGGGGACCGTTCAAGAATCTAGGGAATTTTGGTAGATCACAACCAATGCATCCACTATCTCTGCAGCAATATTGACCAACTCATGGGTACAAGTCCAAACAAATACAACTTCAGCAGAACCTATTTTATGCTTCATTTCTGTCTACACTCAGGGTAATAATAATATTGTGCATTTTACAAAACCAGAATAGGATGCCATTATATTACAATTAAATCAGCACAAAAACCATGTTGACAGCTACAGTTGATAGTTTCCCTTGGTCATTGATTCTGTAACTATTTTTTTGAAAATTTCATGGGTACCTTCCAATACGTTTAGTAAATTGTACCTTTTCATCCTGAATCTGAGAGAACCTGTCCTGCAAACTAGAAATGAGGTCGCTCTTGTCCTGTATCTCAATTTTCAGTTGATTCACCATTTTCTCCTGCTGCGTTAACTTTTCATGTGTTTGCTGTAGTTCTTTGGTCTGCACAATCTGAAAAGAATGAACTCCATAAGTTGCAACAATGCAATTTCAAAAGTAGGTACCTAAAGATTACACTAAGTGACAAGTTACCCTGACCTCTTCAGGTAATTTCATTATTTAATGCAAGTTATGCTATTTGAGCCAGTGATAAGTCATCAATGGATTGAAAATATGAACCAATCCCAAATGTTATCAGATGTGCATCAAATACATGAACCTCTTTCTCAAAGCGCATAGTACTGCCCGCTGCTACACCCATTTTATATTTAAGCCAAAGCAGCATAAAAACAGATGACTTGTTAGGTTAAAAGCAGCAGTTAATTCAATTACTTGGGTTATTTGGCATTTAACTCAGATGAGTTCAGAGAAACTTAATGGGTTAAACAACTGTGTCTGTTCCCAAATAGCTTTATTACAATATTAACCCTAAACTAAGCTAGCAATTACAAAAAATTAAGTAACTACTTGACCAGTCCCTCTTAACGAGCGCAATTTAATTTTGCTTTTCTCCAATCATTTCCTCCCAACTGTAAATCATTTACTGTGCCTTTGCAATACCATAGTATGAAAAAGATGCCCAAACTAAAATGTCAGGTCAGCTGAGCCAGAGACAGTTCCTGCTAGACAATGCTGGTGGACAAAACTCGCCTAATTGAACTGGTACAGGCCACTTTTATCTGCAAGAACCTCAAGCACTTAACATCCCTATCCTACAAGTTTAAGTATTGAATACTCTTAAGAAAAATTGGGCAACATACATACTCCATGAATAGTGATGAAATAGCCAAGAGCAGTGTACAGCTGCAAAAGTACTTCCTCTATTACTACTGTTTTCGCTATATAGTTCAACATTCTATTTATTTTGTTCATTGTCGCTCTGGTTAGATCAGGAATTTTGTTCTGTTTCTAGCTCTGGTCACCAAGACATATGGGAGACCAGAGCGAGATTCAGCCTTGAACAGAGGCAGCTGAAAAGGTGATTTTAGAGAGACAGCCAAGAGAATAAAACTGTTTGGAAAAGTAAATTTAGGACTAATATCAGGAAGTTCCATTTCACACAAAGTAATCTAGACATTGAAACGACTTCTAGGTACAGAAATGCAGGCAAATATATTGAAATCATTAAAAAAAAAACACAGCTGGATATAGTGATGAGAAGACGATAGTATTTTCTGGATGGATGAACCAAGATGGGCCAAATGGCCTTCATCTGTATTTAGGAGGGTATACATATCAGGAAAGGATTAACAGGCTGGGTCTCTTCTCTTGGGGAAAAAAAAAGACACCTCAGGGGTGACCTAATCGAATTCTTTAAAATTATGAAAGGTTTTGATAGATTGGATAGAGAATTTTCCACTTGTGGGGAAGAGTGTAACTAGAGGCCATCAATATATGATAGTCACCAAGAAATCCAATAGGTGATTCAGAAGAAACTTCTTTACCCAAAGAGTGGCGATAATGTGGAACTTGCTACCACGGAGTGGTTGAAGCGAAAAGTATAGATGCATTTAAAGGGAGGTGAGACAAGCATATGAGGGAGAAGGGAATAGAGGGTTATGCTGATAGATTTAGATTAAGAAAGACAGGAGGAGGCTCGAGTGCAGCATAAGTGCCGGCACAGACTGGTTGGGCCAAATGGCCTGTTTCTGTGCAGTATATCCTATGTAATCTTGTGATGAGAGATCATTTGCCTTATACCTGATAACTTGTCCCCTCGGTTGGATGTTCAATACGACAAAATAATTAATAACCCTGGGTCTTGAGCAGATATAATGAACAGAGATTATGGGGATAATCAACATTTTGTTTAGTGAATCGATATTTCTAAATGATTGGTTTTCAATGGAACTGAAAACTAAAAAGTCCTGTAGACTTAATATGGAGCTTGGTATGGGATTTTACACAATAGGGAAAATATGCCCAGTATATAATTTTTCCCCCCATTGAAGTGGTTGCATTGTTCTTGGACTATGATAAAGGATTTAATTGTCTGCTAGTCTCAAAAGTTGCCTGGAAAATGCTGATGGAGCTTTGACAGTTCACCATACCGAACAGTGAGATTTCTTGTGGCAAACGGCTACTTGCAAGGCATTCAAAAAAAAAAACCTTTAAACTTTGTGATACTGTATTGTCAAATGCTAAGGGCTTGCAGTTCAATAGAAATAGTGGGGAAAATAACTCGTAAAAACTTGACACCAGACTATCCCTTGACACCAGCAATGGGGAAGGGAGGGAAGAAAGGACAAAAAGAACATGGAAATAGTTGGACGTTGAAAAGACAAAACCCACCCAAAGGCAAGAAAATGAGGAAAAGGAGAGAAAAAAAAAATCTGCACATTGAACAGTTCTGAAATAAAACAAAACCCTGGCAAAAGTGAGTCCACCAGTTGAAAAAGAAAAAAAAACTCAACATCACAAGCGTAGACATCCCACCAGCATTATGTCTACATCCCAAATGTCAATCCATCTCCACACTGCCCAGGAATGGAAAAGTGTGTTCCCACATAACCACACTGTGGCTCACTACTTGAAACATCCCGCTAATTCACACTAGCACCTCAGTTTTTGGCCTCCCACACTGATCCAACCAAGTTCAATCTAACCTTCAGGAACAAGATCTCACTTTTTACTTGGGCACTCTGCAGTCTTCTGCTCTGAGAATTTACTTTAGTAACTTCAGACTTTATCTATATGATAAGTTTTCTTTACAGAAGGATGCACAGTTGACAGTTGGGATATCAATCCTTAAACAGATTTAGCTGGGGTGGAGGAGGAATGGGGGGAGGTGGGGGGGCTAGGCTGGTGGTGTTGGCATGCTCTGTTTTGCCAGCGTTTTCTATTTATTTCAGACATGCTGCACTTGCAAATTTTTTCTGCTTTCTCCAATTTCTCACCTATTTGCATGGTTTTTTTTCTTTACATCAGCTCACTGATCATCTAACAGCTCATTTTCCGGGTCATATTATTCATTACCTCTGCAATTGGAGTATCTGTTGAATCTTTCTAGCCCTCCCTTCTATTTTTTTTTTTTATAAAAGAAAAAGGTTGCTTATCTTTTAGTCTTCAGTTCTGATGAAGGGTATGGACTCGTAACATTAACCTGTTATCTCTCTTTACAGATACCAAATGATGTGCTGTATAATAACAGTAGCGTTATACCGCTGATAGTCCATTAGAGCTCAGTGGAGCTCTGCTCACAGATTTGGACAGCGCCCTACTCCAGAGTTAATTTTTAATATTATGAGTAGGCAGGAATGGGGTTCCTGTCACCACAGACAGTCAAAAGTAAGTTTATAAAGTTGCCAGAAAGTACAATGGACAGCTGGGCACTTTAAAAAAGTAGTTTTATGCTGTGGCTGGAGTTATACTGCATGTGGTGTACAGACAAGATGTGCAAGACCACAAGTGTTGCTTTAGAGCATTTGAGGCTCAGAATCATGACCCAGATTTTGAATTAGTTACATTGCCTCTAGTGTTCAGCGCCAGAAACCGCTTGCCTCAATTCAGATGTGTAATACAACTACAGATGAAAATTTATAGCAAATATGTATTGCAAAGGCAGTGCTTCTGTTTGAAGACACTTTGTGAGTACTGCAGTGTGGAAGAACAGCACAAAATGCCTCAAATCCAGATTTTGTGCCTTAATGTATGCATTGCAATGTTTGTATCTTAGGTTCCTCGACTGCAAATTAGACAGAGCATTATAGTTTAAAGCTTCACATTATCTTTAGCACAAAATGGCTTCATTAAAAATGTGTCATAAGAGACCCCATCAGTTGCTACAATTAAAAAGAAATTTCCAGAAAATTTAACCCCAGATTTTGCTGTACTAATAATGGCAAGGCTGTCAGCACTCGCTGTTATTACTCGATAAAACTAACAGCAACCTCTGGCATCCATGCGCAGTTAAACCCAGAAATCTAGAAGTTACTGTCAGATACCCTGCTCCTCCACAGGGTGCGCTGTTGCAGTCTTCACCGATGGAATCTGCACAGAAATCACTGTTACGGTGGGAACTTAATTTTACAAGCGTCGAGTCTCATTCCCTCAAGAAAATTAATGTTGCTGATTTTTACATTTTTAAAAAATATATTTAACATTTGTGTTTTTCTATTTAAGTTTCTCCCTTAATCCCATGTGTACGCCCGAATCTTTATTTTGCTTTCTGTACAATGATTTAAATATAATTTATATTTCCTGTTTTTTACTTCCTGCTTTGCTGCTTGTGAGCATTCTTCTATATGATTTGTTGATCAGCCTTCCTCTGCTGTTTTCCCTGATCACAGATCCCTTGCAGAGGGTGCTGAATTCAAACGGACGTTGGAAAAGAGGAAGTCTGTGCTCTAGGGCCCGCTAAAAATTTGTGGGCAGCTTCCCTGCATCCCCCCACCACCCAGAGGTGACCGGCGAGTGCCATTCCTTCGCTGCTGACTGCAAACCCAGGCCAATATATCTGGCAGTGATAGATCTATTCAGACTAACTCATTCTGTGACGTTAGAGCACCTTACAAAGTGGTTGTTTGCAGCTTATGGAAATCAGCCACAGATTGAAGCAGCCACATTTGCCACCTTTTGAAACATGAAGTCACACAGCTATCAGAAGTCGCATGAGTATCAAGGGCTGCAATTTAAAAAATTACAATTTTTAATTTACCTGCGTCATTGTAAGATAGCAATTCCTCTTCTATATAATCATCATCCATTCTTAGAATTGTGCAATACTGCTAATTAGAATTTTTACATGAGTCTTATCAAGTAGCACCAACCAAAGATTTGAAAGGTTAGCACGTCTCCAATATTAAACTCACTCAAACTTTATTGCCACATAAAGCCTGTGGTTTATTGCACCTCGATAACCAACACAGTCAATAAAAATATCCCATACAAACGGCGCCATCAGTAGCTGGCCAAATACATAGCTTATAAAGATCCTTCAATAATTTGCGACATCATCCCCCCACTTCATTTCATGATCTGAATACCATCACTTTCACTTCAATTTGACAACAAATTAAAAGAAAAAATTTAAGTGCTAGAAATCGAATACAAACAGAAAATTGTTTGGCAGGACGAGGGGAAACCAGGATGTAGCAGCAGAGAGGGGAGACCAGGTGCATAGAAAACCTGGAGGGACAAATAGCAACAGAATAAAGATTAGCATAGGAAGAGCAGGAATTAGATGCAGGAAAAAAGCAAAGCAGACTAGCATGTGTTGGAATGCATGTGTGTTAATAACGTGAGAAGTCTTACAAATAAGTTTGATGAGCTGCAGGCACAAGTTGCCACATTGAGTTATGATATAGTGGTTATAACGCAGAACTGGCTTAAACATGAGCAGGAACATGAACTAAACATTCCTGGCTACAATGTACTCAGGTGGGATAGGGAAGGGAAAAAGAAAGGTGGATGGGGTGGCAGTATTGATCAAGGATAATATTATAGTTCTACAGAGGAATGATATACTAGACAGTTCAAAGACTGAATCTATTTGGTTAGAGTTAAGGAACAGAAAGTGAGTTGTTACATCGCTGAGTGTTTACTATAGACCCCAAAATAGCGAGGAGGAGATAGAGGAACGAATCTGTCGGCAAATTTCAGAGAAATGTAAAAATAATAGAGCAGTAATAGTAGGGGACTTCAATTACCCTAATATAGACAGGAGAAGGAAAAAAAAGTGTAAAGGGCAAGGAGGGTCAAGAACCCCTAAATTGTGCACAAGAGAAATTTCTTAATCAGTATGCTTCTAGCCCAATGAGGAAGGAAGCAGTGCTGGATCTAGTTCTGGGGAATGACGTTGGGCAAGTAGAGTGTGTTTCAGTGGCAGAACATCTGGGTAATAGTGATCTTAACATAATTAGGATTAAAATAGCTACAGAAAGGGACAAAAAAAAAAATCAACGGTGAAAACACCCAACTGGAACAGAGCTGATTTGAGAAGGGATCTAGCACAGGTGGACTGGAAACAAATATTGGCAAAAAAAAGTAAATAAGCAATTGCAGGCCTTCAAAGAGATTAGTTCGGGTACAAACCAAGCATATTCCCGTCAGGAGGAAAGATAGGGCATCAAAAGCTAGAGCCCCTTGGATGACAAAGGAAAGAGGTTCAAATAAAACAGAAAAAGGAGGTTATGACAAATGTCAGGTACAGAATAGAGTGCAGGGGGAAATTGAAAAAGGATACAAAAAGGACAAAGGATAGGAGAAAAAATTAGCTGGTAACAAAAGGGAACCCCCAAATCTTTTATAAACATGTAAAAAGTAAAAGAGTAAAAGGATAGTTAAAGGAATAGTGGGGTCGATTAGGGCATGGCTGATGTACTGAATGAGTACTTTGCATCTGTCTTCACAAAAGAGGATGAAGTTAATATCGGAGTAGAGGAGGAGGGAGTAGAGATATTGGATAGGATAAAAATAAATAGAAAGGAGGTGCTAAATAAGTTGGCAAAGTTAACAAGTCACCCAGTCCAGATGGGATGCATACTCAGTTGCTGAGGGAAAGAAGCATGGAGATAGCAGATCTTGCAGACCACCATCTTGCAACCCTCCTTGGATGTGGGAGTGCTCCCAGAGGACTGGAGGATTGTAAATATTACATCCTGTTCAAAAAAAAGAGAAGGATAAACCTGGTAACTACAGGCCAGTTAGTCTAACGTCAGTGGTGGGAAAACTACTAGAGATCATTGTCCAGGACAAAATTAATTCTCAATTGGAGAAGCATGGGTTAATAAGGGACAGCCAGCACGGCTTTGTTAAAGGCAAATCCTGACTGAATAACCTGAGTGAGTTCTTTAATGAAGTAACAGAAAGGTTTCATAGAATCATAGAAACTTACAACCATTTGGCCCATCGTGCTTGTGCAGGCTCTTTGAAAGAGCAGTCATGCTTAGTTCCATACCCCAACTTTTTGTCCGTAACTCTGCAAGTTCCTCATTCTCAAGTACCTGTCCCACTCCCTTTTTAAATTATTTATGAAATCAGCTTCTACTACCTTTTCAGGTCGAGTATTCCAGATCCCAACAACTCCGAGTGGAAAAGATATGTCTCTTCATCTCCACTCTAGCTCTTTTGCCAATGAATTTAAGTCCATGACATCTGGTTATTAATCCACTCACCAGAGGGAATAGATTTTCTAAACATAAGAACTAGGAGCAGTAGGCAGCCTGTCGAGCCTGCTCCGCCATTCAAGATCATGGCTGATCTTCTACCTCATCTCCACTTTCCTGCACAATCCCCATCTCCCTTGATTCCCTTAATATTCAAAAATCTATCTATCTCTGTCTTGAATATACTCTGGGGTAGAGAATTCCAAAGAGTCACCACCCTCTCCACCTTCGTTGCACTCCCTCTATGGCAAGTATATCCTTCCTTAGGTAAGGAGACCAAAACTGTACACAATACTCCAGGTGTGGTCTCACCAGGGCCCTATATAATTGCAGCAAGACATCTTTACTCTTGTACTCAAATCCTCTTATAATAAAGGCCTTCCTAGCTGCTTGCTGTACCTGCATGTTAACTTTCACTGATTCTTGTACATGGACACTCTGGTCCCTCTGAACACCAACATTTCCCAATCTCTCACCATTTAAAAAATACTCTGCTTTTCTATTTTTCCTACCAAAGTGGATAACTTCACATTTCTCCACATTATATTCCATTTGCCATGTTCTTGCCCACTCACTTAGCCTGTCCATGTCCCCTTGAAGCTTCCTTGCATACTCCTCAACTTACAATCCCACCCAGCTTTGTATCATCAGCAAACGTGGATATATTACACTTGGTCCCCTCATCCAAATCATTGATGTAGATTGTGAATAGCCGAGGCCCAAGCACTGATCGTTCCGGTACCCGACTAGTTACAACCTGCCAACTCAAAAATGAACCGTTTATTCCTAGTCTGTTTTCTGTCCGTTAACCAATCCTCAATCTATGCGGGTATATTACCCCCAATCCCATGAGCCCTAATTTTGTTTAATAACCTCGTGTGGCACCTTATTGAATGCCTTCTGACAATCCAAATACACCACATCCACTAGTTCCCCCTTATCTATTCTGCTAGTTACAACCTCAAAGAACTCGAACAAGTTGTCAAACACAATTTCCTTTTCATAAATCCGTGTTGACTCTGCCCATTCCTATTATTATTTTCCAAGTGCCCTGTTAGCACGTCCTTAATAACAGATTCTAGCATTTTCCCTACTACTGATGTCAGGCTAACTGGTCTGTAGATCCCCGTTTTCTCTCCCTCCTTTCTTAAATAGTGGGGTTACATTTGCCACCTTCCAATTCTTTAATAATTTTTTGGTCCTCCTTTGCTGAATTCTAAAATCCTCCCAATCCTCAGGCTTACTAATCTTTTTGGCAACATTATAAGCCTTGTTCTTTGATCTAATACTATCTTTAACTTCTCTTGTTAACCACGGTTGGACCACTTTTCCTATGGGGTTTTTGTGCCTTAAAGGAATGCATATTTGTTGTAAATTATGTATTAATTCTTTAAATGCTAGCCATTGCTTCTCTACCGTCATACCTTTTTAATGTATTTTCCCAATCTATTTAAGCCAACTCGTTCCTCATACCTACGCAGTTTGCTTTGTTTAGATTTAAGACCCTAGTTTCAGATTTAACTAAATCACTTTCAAACTCAATATAAAATTCTACCATATTATGGTCACTCTTCCCTAAAGGCCCCTTTACTGCAAGGTTATTAATTAACTCTTTCATTATACAATACTAGATCTAAAATAGCCTGTTCTAGTTGGTTCCTCAACATACTGATCTAGAAAACTATCTTGCATACATTCCATGAATTCGTCCTCCACGCTATTACTGCAAATTTAGTCTGTCCAGTCTAAATGTAGATTAATGTCCCCCATGATTACTGTATTACCCTCGTTACATGCGCCTCTAATTTCCTGATTTATACTCTGCCCTACATTAGAACTACTGTTTGGGGGCCAATTCCGTATCCATACCGCCACTTTCCCCTGGGCTTCCATCTTAACAAGCCTCCTGTGTGGCACTTAGTCGAATGCCTTCCGAAAGTCCATATATACACACACATCTACTGCACAAACTTGATCAACCTTCTCTGTTACTTCAGCAAAGAATTCAATCAAGTTAGTCAGACACAATTTCCCTTTAACAAATCCATGCATGCTCTCCTTGATTAACCCATGCCATTCCAAATGAAAGTTTTTGTCCCCGATAATGGTTTCCAATAACTCCCCCACTTCCGATGTTAGGCTGACTGGCCTGTAGTTTCCTGGTTTATCCCTCTCCCTTTTCTTGAATAGTGGTATAACATTAGCAACCCTCCAGTCGTCCAGCACTACTCCTATATCCAATGAGATTTGAAAGATTGTGACCAATGCCTGCTATTTCTACCTTTGCTTCTATTACAACCTAGGATGCATTCCATTCGGACTAGGTGACTTACTAACTTTCAGCAAAGCTAAACTTTTTAAGTATGTCTTCTCTATCCGTTACTATACTGTCCATAACTTCCCTCTCCTCTTTTGTGTAACCTTTGTATCTGTCTTCACAAAGGAAGCGGCTGAAGTAAAGTACTCACTTAATGGTCCGTATTTTCTGATCGGAGGCTTCCGATCTGGGAAAAAAAATCTACGCCCTTACCCGAGGGCTCCGGAGGTCTGGACATTTCCACTCCTGGGCCTCTGCTCTACGAAATACGTAGGGCCCAGGTATCCCAGGGACGCAGGCGGTTCGCAAGAGTCCCTGGGATCACGTGGGCCACGGGGAACCAATGGAAGAAGGGAATCCCCCTTCATACCTTTGACAGGTCTCTCAGCTTAGACCCTCAAAAGTATGAATGGGGATCACTCAAAAACATCAAAACATTAAATACATTTTTTTTAAATTACGTTTTTAAAATGAGTTAAAATTGCATTAAATTAAGTATTTTAAACAAAATTAATTTTTGAAAAAAAGTTTTTTTTACAAGGCTAAAAATAAACTTTTTAAAAAAATTATAAATGAGTGGGAAAAGAAGTGGGTTACTTTTTTTCCCCACTCTTATGCTGGTAAAAGCAGGCCTCACGGCTGCTTTTACCAGGCGCAAGATTTTTAAAGGTTTTCAGCAGGCCGAGGTTGTGCAGAAAGCGGAACTCTCCACCCGCAGAGGCCCTTCTCCAGGGCAGGCGCTTTGCATGCCTGAAACTGGCACTTACGAGGTCCCTACAGGTGTGTACACATCACGTACACACCCGTAGGAATCGGAAAATACAGGCCAATACTTTAGCCATGTTCTCTGCCTCCAGATAAAGATTTCCCCTTGTGTCCTAATAGGCCCAACTTTATCCCCTAACTAGCCTATATGCTAGCTTTCCAAGTTTATAAAATGTTTTACGGTTCAATATAATGTTGTCTGTTAATTTTTCCTTGTAACCTCTCTCTGCCTCCCGTATTAACTTTTCAAGAAGGAGTTGGATATATTTCTTAAGGCTAAAGGGATCAAGGGATATGGGGAGAAGGCAGGGACAGGGTACTGAATTTGGATGATTAGCCATGATCTCATTGAATGGCGGAGCAGGCTCGAGGGGCCAAATGGCCTACTCCTGCTCCTATCTTCTATGTTTCTATGTTTCAATTCTCTCCTGCACTTTCCATAATCTTCCTGGTTATTAACTGAACCTTGCTCCTGATATTTATCTTAATTTAACTTTTATTTCCTTTGTTATCCAGAGCGCATAAGCTTTGGATGCTTTACTTTTTTCCCTTCAAAGGAATATGCCTAATTCGTACCGGAGATCTCTCTTCCCTGAATGCCTTTCATTGCTTCATTACTGCTTTATCCTGCAATCGCCTTTTCCAACCTACCTGTGCTAGGTCCCTTCTTAAATCACTGAAATTAGCTCTTACCCAGTTGAGCATTTCTGCCTTTGATATTTTCGGGTTTCTTTTCATAATTATTTTAAACCTAATTATGTTGTGGTCACTGTAAGCTAGATTATCGCCTACTGTAACACCCGATTGGAGACACCAGTGGCGGCAGAGTATAAAACAGCGCTGACCTGATTAGAGACACCAACAGCGGCTGAACCGTCGACGATTACCAAAAAAACCGAAGAGTGATGTCACAGGACAGCAGGTAGGTGATGGGTTGGTGAGTATTAAGGGAAAGAGGGGTTCCTTTTCATGGGACACTGGCACCAGTTCTGGGACAGGAAGGGGCTGGGACAGGAATGGTGCTCTGTGGATAGGAGAGAGGGTGGTGGGAGACAGAGAGGAGCAGAGAGAGGAGGGAGAGGGGGAGAAGGGAGAAAGAGGGGGGGGGGGGGGGGGAGGAAAAGAGAGGGGAGGGACAGGTTCCACCTGAAATCGGAATGGGACCCGTGTCCTAGTGAAAAGGGTAAACAGGGAGATGGCAAAGGCTTTAAACTAGTAAGAAGTGGGGAGGAATCTGCAAGAAACATAAGCAGCCTAAATATAAACAAAACAGGAAAAGTGAGCATAGGAAAGAATAAAGTAAGGGAAGACATTGACAGCAAATAGAGTTATACAACAGGAGTCTAAAAAGATGGGTAAACATAAAGTGAGAGGAAATCCTATTAAAAATGAGTTAAACTGTCTGTACAGCAATGCACACACAGGGCTGCATTTTGATTCAGGGGCGGGCTGGGGTCGTGTAAACCGCATTTCGTGTTATCCACACGAATCTAAATCGATGTGGGAGATTGATGCGAATTTAACTTAATTGGCCAATTGAGTTCCAACATGTGGGAACCCATGGCAAATGAGTTTTTCCAGTCAGAAAGACGCCTCCGATGACATCATCATTGCTGCTGCATTGAAGGTTTGCAACAAGCCTTGCTTCTTCTGCAGACTGCCAACCTTTTGGCCTTTCATGTTATAGGGACCTGGAGGCAAAATGGCCAGCGAAAGACCTAGGTCTACTCCCAGGTTTGACGACGTTGCCCTGCAGGCTTTAGTTGAGGGAGCAAGAGCTCATAAAGAGGTGCTCTTCTCTTCTTCAGGGAGGAAGAAGCCTCCCCAGCAGACCAAGGCTGTGAGGATCCAGGTGGCAGAGGTGGTCAACTCTATCGGTAACCCGCAGATCCTGGATTCAGTGCAAGAAGAGATTTCATGACCTTCTGCGCACTGGAAAAGTGAGTATGAATTTCCCATCACCCTCAATCTGATCCCCATTGCCTTTCCTCACCAGCACTCCGCTTTAGCAATCTCTTCTTCCACATCCCACTTGACACTGACATCCATGCACCCTTACCCATTCCCTCTCTCTATATGGTCACATTCACCTAACTATTCGACTATGCAGCCCTCACACTCCCTATCACTGTGATGCTATGAAAACAACTGACAACACGGCGGGCCCTTGGTCTTGCCACCTCATTCCACCTTTGTCTCCTTCTAAGTATCTATGCTATGGATTCTCTACACTCACCCTCCACTTGTCTCCCTCATTGCAGGGAGAGAGAGCTCACAATAAGCGAGAAAGAGCGAGGATAGGAGGAGGGCCACCCTCAGTCGCCCACCTCTCCCCCTGAGAGGGGGCGGTCCTGGAGATCGTAGGAGTGGAGGAAGATGCGCAAGTGGGGGACGGACAGACGGGTGTATCACAGCAAGCTGGTGACAATAGTTTTCCATCTCTCTCACTGATATCGCATGAGTCGCTGATAATGATTCTGAAGCTCTAACAGATGGACTTATGATCATCTGCAATATGCAATGTGCATGTAACCTTGGCATCACATCTGACTCTTTCCTTTACTCCCCCACAGGACCATCGCAAGCACCCGTCCCCACTAGCCAGGAGCAACAGCCTGAACATCCAGACTCCTCAGAGGAAGCTGCAACCTCGGAGGGCGCAGCGTCAGCAGAATTCAGCACACCCAGCACCAGCGCAGACACTCACACCTCGGTGGGACCTTCGGGACATAGAGTAGTGTTGTCACCTGGTGTATCACAGCTCACAAGTGAGCATCAGCAGATTGTGGAGACAGGGACAGCAATGGAGAGTCCTAGTCGGAGGGCGCAGGACTCTGCCATCGCGGCTCAGCTGCATGTCGACCCTCTGCCTCTGGGTCCATCCATAAGATCAGCAGTGCTGGAACTCCAGGAACAGATGCAGGAGTCTCTGGCAGGCTTTGTCTCCAGGGTCGCTGCGAGTGTGGAGCGAATGGAGGAGTCCATTGCAAACATGAGCAGAGCCTTTGTGGAGTCATTGGCGCATGAACGCATCACCATGAAAAGGTTGGCAACCTCCATGGAGGTGATAAGTCGCCAGGGTGCAGAAAACATGGTGAGTGTTCAAAATAGAATGACATCTCTGGAGGAGCGATGGTCATCTATTGAACAGAGAAACCAGACCTTCATGGAAGTCCTTCTGAGTAGGACTGCCAGTGCAGATATGGGTCCCTATGGCCCCCGTGATGTGCAGCAAGGTGCTCTCAAGCCACTTGCAAGCGCTGAGGGGGGACCGGATCCATGAGAGGAAAGTTAGTGGCAGACATCAAGGAATTGGGGGCTCCTCGCCAAGCGCTCACACTTCCATGCCACTGCAGAGCCCCACCAGAGTCCACACCCAACTGAAATCGGCGTCTCAACCCCTGCACAGCCGCAGGAGCAGCAGACTGTTGACGAGCCCTCACAGGTTTGCAACCCCAGAGGACGCCCGCCAAACGTGTCGAGACAGGAGCAGCAGGAAAGTGAGTAAGGAGCCTCCACATCTGCTAAAGCCACAGGGGAAGCACCACGTAGGAGTGCGTGTAAGAGAAAGATACTGCACAAATAGTCACAAAGGTAGTCACTTGGGTGAAATTTGATGTTTTCTGTGAAAAAGCCATCAGATGAATAATGTACATAAAAAATCTGATGGCTACTGCTGTAGTTGTGGCGTGTCTCATTTCGCGAATGGGACTTCCACATTGAGGGCTTAGGATTACTTGCAATTGTCAGTATGGTGGTCAAATTGCTAGGAATCTGCTGGTTCTTGGCCATTGTTGATGCTCAGTTAAGAAGCTGCGAGGCAAAAGTGCTTGATTGGCTAGGCTAAGCAAATCTGGCCAAGATGAGTGCGTTCCTTGCATCCCGGGCAGCAATGTTCTCGTGTACTGCTGCCGCTGGTTGAGGGGCCTCTGCAAGATGTTAGTTTTCGCTCTCCTCCTCATCTGAGGAGGATGTGCGAAGAGCCACTTGGTCCTCAGGAATCTGCAAGCCACGACGCTGTGCCATTTTGTGAAGTGCACAGCAAACCACTGCGATTCTGGAGACCCTGGCTGCTGAGTACTGCAGGGCTCCACCTGATCTATCCAGGCATCTGAAGCGCATCTTCAGCAAACCGATGGTTTGTTCGATTATGGCTCTGGTGGACATGTGGCTGGAGTTGTAGCTCTCCTCAGCTTCGTTGGATGGGCTCAACGGCGTCATTAGCCACGTCTTCAGGGGATAGCCCTTGTCTCCAAGTAGCCATCCATTAAGTTGGTCTGGCGGACTGAATAGTGGAGGCACACTAGACTGGCGCAGTATGAAGGAGTCATGGCAACTGCCAGGGTACTTGGCACAAACATGCAAAATTTCCTGCTTGTGGTCACACACCAGCTGAACGTTAAGGGAGTGGACGCCCTTGCGGTTGACAAAAATACCTGGATTGCGATGGGGTGCCTTAAGGGCCACATGTGTGCAGTCAACGACGCCCTGCACCCTTGGAAAGCCTGCCAGATTAGCTAATCCAACCGCACACGCCGTGAAACTTGCTTGATCCTTGGTGAAATGGATGTGATTTTGCCATTGCGCAAAGAGGGCATCGGTTACCTGCGTAATGCAAGTGTGTGCGGCCGCCTGGAAGATGCCGCTGATGTCTGCCACTGATCCCTAGAAATGAGCTGGAGGCAAAAAAGTTGAGTGCGGTGGTGACTTTGACGGCCACTGGTAAGGGTTGTCCACCTGGTCCTCTGGGCTGCAGGTCTTGTTGCAGCAGTGCGCAGATGTCACCCACTACCTCTCGCGAAAGTCGGAGCCGCCTTTGGCACTGCTGCTCAGACATGTTGAGGTAGCTGACCCTGTGTCTATAGACCCTGTTTGGGGGGTATCTCCTGCGCAGACGGGCTTCCATGCGCTGGCCCCTTCTGGCCTGTGCAGCTTCAGGTGGGTGAGCAGCAGCTTGGCGCGCCTGTTGTTGCTGCTGCTGTTCCTAGTTCTGCTGGTGCCGCGGCTGGTCTTCATCCTCATCTAATGCCCAGAAGGGAAGGAAATAAATGGCTCCCATGCTTCTGGTATATGCCTCAGTTGAGGAAGCGCTCAGTCAAGGTGGCGAGAGGGGTTTCCCCAGGAGGTCACACTGCAGATGGCTGTCAGGCTCCAAACTTCCACAGCTGTGGTTAGGCCTTCTAAGTTACCCCAGACCTGAGACGACAAAGTCCTGCCACCTGCAAATGATGGCTGATCAAATCTCCTCTTTAATGGTTGAGCTGCAGCTGATAGTCAGCAATCCAATTGTGCTCCCGCCAGATTTTACCGTCGTGTTTCAGAACAGGCGTGTTTCACGTGGGAAAAAGGTTAAAATCGCAAAGGCCTTTCAATATGGCATTCGAGGCAATTTAGTGGTTAAGAGCCTTAACGGCCTATTCCGCCTCTTGGAGGCGGGACCATTAGACAAAAACCAGGTTAATAGATTAGAGAAAATCTGATCGAGGGGCTGAGAATAGAACTTGGGAAGATAAAATGGGCAACAATATTGGAAAACAATGATGGAGAAAGACAATGGAAAACATTTAAAACGGTGTTCAAGAGTGTGCAGGAACAATATATTCCACTAAAAGAACAAACTAAACACTAATGAGACTCCATGGATGCATAAAGACATGAGGGAACAATTGAGGGTAAGGAAAGAGGCGTACATTAAGTACATAGGCAGCAGAGGGGTGCATGATAAGAGAGAATATGAAGGGGTTGAGAGAAGTCTAAAAACCAATTAGGAAGTCAAAGAGGAACTATGAAATTAAATTATCAAGGAACATAAAACAAAAGCGTCAAATATTTTACAGGCACATCAATAAAAAAAAGGTTGGGATGGAATAGGGCCATTACGGAATAGACAGGACAATACCACAGGTAACAATAGGGAGATGGCAGAAATATTAAATCATTATTTCACTTTGGTATTTACCAAGGAAATAGAACAGGTGGACATGACATTGGATTAGTAATGAAATAAGTGCATTTAAAATTAAAAAGGGGATATATTAAATAAATTAATAAAACTCAGGATAAAACCCCTGGTCTGGATGGATTGCATCCACGCATTTTTTTAAAAATCTAGGGAAGAGATAGCAGAGGCATTACTACACATATTTAATCACACATTAGAAAAAAGGTGTAGTGCGAGAGGGCTAGTGGACAGCTAACGTAATATCTATATTTAAGAAGGGGAATATAAAACATGTCCAGGGAATTATAGACCAGTCAGCTTAACATCCATGGTAGGAAAAATAATAGAATCCCTACTAAAGGAGAGAATAGAAGAACAGCTAGAAATAAAAAGTATAATAATGAATAGTCAGCATGGATTTCAAAAGGGAAAATCTTGCTTGACCAAACTCATTGAATTTTTGAAGAGGTAACAGAGAGAGTAGACAATGGTAATGCAGTAGATGTAACTCATCTAGATTTTCAAAAGGCCTTCGATAAGGTACCCCATAATAGACTAATGAATAAGGTCAGAGAATGCAGAGTCAGGGGACAAGTCGCAGAATGGATAGGTAGCTGGCTTCAAGACAGAATGCAGAGAGTGGGAGTAAAGGGTAGCTATTCACAGTGGCAGAAGGTGGGTAGTAGTGTTCCACAAGGATCAGTGCTGGGACCACTGCTGTTCACAATTTATATTAACGATTTAGACTTTGGAATCAAAAACACAATTTCTAAATTTGCAAATGATACCAAATTGAGAGGAGGGGTGGAGTCAATGCTGAGGAGGACAGCAACAAATTACAGGAGGATATTAATAAACTTGCAGAATGGGCAAATAATTGGCAAATGAAGTTCAATACAGATAAATGTGAAGTATTACATTTTGGTAGGAAGAATAGGGAGGTCACATCACTTGGAGGGGGAGAGTCTTGGTGGGTAGAGGATTTCGGAGTACAAATACACAAATCAAGCACTAGGGTTTATTTCTAGAGGGATAGAATTGAAAAGTAGGGAAGTTATGCTAAACCTGTATCGAACCTTGAAGAGTACTGCGTACAGTTCTGGTTGCCATATTATAAAAAGGATATAGAGGCACTGGAGAAAGTGCAGAGAAGATTTACAAGGATGATACCAGAAATGAGGGTCTACATATCAGGAAAGGATGAACAGGCTGGGTCTCTTCTCTCTTTGAAAAAAGGCTTGAGGGGTGACCTAATAGAGGTCTTTAAAATAATGAAAGGTTTTAATAGACTGGATAGAGAGAGAATGTTTCCAATTGCAGGGAAGAACATAACTAGAGGCCATCAATATAAGATAGTCACCAAGAAATCCAATAGGGAATTCAGAATAAACTTCTTTACCCAAAGAGTGGTGAGAATGTGGAACTCTCTACCACAGGGAGTGGTTGAAGCGAATAGTATAGATGCATTTAAGGGGAGGCTGGACAAGCATATATGAGGGAGAAGGGAATAGAGGGTTATGCTGATAGATTTAGATGAGGAAAGATGGGAGGAGGCTCATGTGGAGCATAAACTGGTTGGGCCAAATGGCCTGTTTCTGTGCTGTATATCCTATTTAATGTAATCCTATGTAACACATTCCACTTGCCCTACTTCATTTCCCATAACCAGATCCAACACTGCTTCCTTCCTTGTGCGACTGCAGACATATTGATTGAGAAAGTTCTCCTGTACACACCTCTTTCCCTATCCACAGAACTATGTTTTACTCAGTCTATATTGGGGTAATTAAAGTCTAATATTACTACTCTATTTGTGTTACACGTCTTTGAAATTTGCTCAGCTATCTCCTTCTCAGAGTTTGGAGCTCTATAAAAGTTGATGATGGTAGGGCAGTAGATGTAGTATATATGGACTTTCAAAAGATAATTGATAAAGTACCACATAACAGACTTACTCGGAAAATAGAAGCACATGGCATTAATGGGATGGTGGTAACTTGTATACGTAATTGGTTAAGGGATAAGCGGCAAAGAGTAGTGGTGAACGGATGTTTTTCTGACTGGAGAGAAGTATGCAGAGGGGTCCCCCAGGGATTGGTATTCAGACCATTGCTTTTCTTGGTATATATAAATGACCTGGACTTGGGTATAGGGAGTACAATTTCCAAGTTTACAGATGATACAAAACTTGGCAACATAGTAAAGAGTGAGGATGATAGTAGCAGATGCAATTTAATGTGGATAAGTGTGAAGTGATGCACTTTGGGAGGAACAACATGGAGAGGCCATATAAACTAAATGGTACTATTTTGAGGGGGGTGCAAGAGCAGAGGGATGGTCACAAATCTTTTGAGGGTGGCAGGGCAAGTTGAGAAGGCGGTTAAAGAAAGCACATGGGATACTTGGCATTGTAAATAGGAGCATTGATTACAAAAGCAAGGAAGTCATGCTAAACTTTTACAAATCACTGGTTAGACCTCGGCTGGAGTATTTTGTACAATTGTGGGCACCAGACTTTAGGAAGGATGTCAAGGCCTTGGCGAGGGTACAGAGGAGGTTTACCAGGATGATGGAATTCAGTTATGTGGAGAGATTGGAGATACTGGGATTGTTCTCCTTAGAACATTGAAGGTTATGGGGAGACCGAAGAGGTATTAAAAATTAAGAAGGGTTTTGATAGAGTAAGTAAGGAGAAATGGTTTCCTCTGGAAAGTGGGTCAGTAACCAGAGGTCATAGATTAAAAATAATTGGCAAAACAACTGGAGGGGAAATGAGAATTTCTCCCACCCCATGAGGGGTGTTGAGATCTGGAACGCACTACCTAAAAAGGACGGTGGAAGCAGATTCCATAGGAACTTTCAAAAGGCAATTGGACATGTACTTGAAGAGAACTAATTTGCAGGCTTATGGGGAAAAAGCCAGGTGTGGGTCTAAATTGGACAGCTCTTTCAAAGAGCTGGCACAGGCACGAAGGCCGAATGGCCTCATTCTGTGCTGTGAAAGTTTAAGATTCTATGAAAATGCTGAAAAAACACAGCAAGTTAGTCAGTATCTGTAAAGATTATGGTATTTCAAATGTTACCTTTGAGTTCTGGTGAAGGGTATAAATTGAAAACTTTAAAACCTATCTTTCCTCTTTACAGATGCTGATTTAAGCTACTGTGTATTACCATTTTTTTTTAGTATTTATTTGTAATTTAGTATGGCTTGGTATTTCGCATTGGTGGAGTTGCTGGTTGAATTTCTTTTCTAGAATTTCCATGTTTTGCTCTTTGAATACATGAGCCTACAAGTTCTTTGATCTCACTCTTCAGCAAGCCCTTGCTGTAGTATGTCTAGGGTATACAACTGACTAATAAAATTTATTAAGGTTAAAAAGCCCGCTTTGCAGAAAAATATTGTTCTACAGTTTTAAAAAATATTCTCCTCACCGCCTCAGTGTTTTCTTGCCAGGTACTCGTCATTTTGTCCTTCTGTGCGGTGACACTTTCCAGCATCTCCTGGAGCTCTTCCTTCTCCTTTACTATGGTTGATTTTTCATCCTCAAGTTGTTGGAGGCGCTGGTTTAATTTCTCTTCTAGAATTTCTGTGCTCTGCTCTTTGGAAACATGAACTCTCAGCTCGTCAATCTCATCAAACAGCATGTCATGCTGAGATACCAAGCGGTGGTGTTCCTCAGTTTGCTCTTGAATCTAATAGAAACATTAAAAATTACAGATGTAATTGTATTGCTAGATGCATACCTTGGTAAACTCTTCACCCACGTTTTCATGAGGTTATCCTGCATACACCACAAGCCATACTGCAGTAAATCTGGCTAATAAATTCAGTGAAGATACAAGGACCCCATCACGAGAAGCTATTCTATATATCCCTCTACTTATAAAGAATTTACAACTCACCGTCTTAATCTTTTCTTGCAGGGTGGTCTTCATTTCATCCCTTTGTACTTTGACACTCTCCAGTATCTCCTGGAGATCATTCTTCTCCATTACTGCGGATGATTTTTCATCCTCTAGTTGCTGGACCCGCTGGTTGAATTTCTCCTCCTGAATTTCTGCTTTTTGTTCTTTGGAAACACGAGTTCTCAGCTCTTTGATCTCATCAAGCAGCATGTCACGCTGAGCCAACACGCAGTGGAGTTCTTCAGTATGCTCTTGTATCTAACAGAAACATTAAAAATTACAAATGGAACTGTATTGCCAGATGCATAATTTGCTAATGTCTTCCTCCACATTTTCATGAGGTTATCCTGTTCACACCAGGAGCTACACTGCAGTAAATCTGGCTTTTACATAGGATATACAGCCCAACCAGTCCATGCCGGCGTTTATGCTCCACTCGAGCCTCCTCCCGTCTTTCCACATTAAATCTATCAGCATAACCCTCGATTGCCTTCTCCTCGTATGCTTGTCTCGTTTCCCCTTAAATGCGTCTATACTTTTCGCTTCAACCACTTCCTGTGGTAGTGAGTTCCACATTCTTGCCACTCTTTCGTAAAGAAGTTTCTTCTGAATTCCCAATTAGATTTCTTGGTGACTATCTTATATTGATGGCCTCTAGTTATGCTCTTCCCCACAAGTGGAAACATTCTCTCTGTATTCACTCTATCAAAGCCTTTCATAATTATAAATACCTCTATTAGGTCACCCCTCAAGCCTTCTTTTTTCCAAGAGAGAAGAGACCCAGCCAGTTCATCCTTACCTGATATGTATACCCTCGCATTTCTGGCATCATCCTTGGAAATCTGCTCTCTGGTGCCTCTATCCTTTCTAACCAAGGTTCGATACAGGTTTAGCATAACTTCCCGACTTTTCAATTCTATATTTCTAGAAATAAACCCGTGCTTAGTTTGCTTTTTTTTTTTTTTATGGCCTTGCTAACCCGTGTCGCAACTTAGTGATTTGTGTATTTGTACTCAGAGATCCCTTTGTTCCTCTACCCCACCTAGACTCGCACCCTCCAAGTGATAAGTGACTTCCCTATTCTTCCTACCAAAACGAAATACCTCACATTTATCTGTGTTGAACTTCATTTACCAATTATATGCCCATTCTGCAAGTTTATTAATATCTTCCTGTAACTTGTTGCAGTCCTCCTCCATATTGAATATCCCCCCCAATTTGGTGTCATCTGCAAATTTAGAAATTGTGTTTTTGATTCCAAAGTCTAAATGGTTAATATAAATTGTGAACAACAGTGGTCCCAGCACCGATCCTTGTGGAACACCACTACCCTCCTTCTGCCACTGTGAATAGCTACCTTTTACCTCTACTCTGCTTTCTGTCTTGAAAGCAGAGAGTAGGAGTAAAAGGTAGCTATTCATTCTGCTACTTGTTCCCTGACTCCGCATTATCTGACCTTGCTAATCAGTCTATTATGGGGTACCTTATCGAAGGCCTTTTGAAAATCTAGATAAGTTACATCTACTGCATTACCATTGTCTACTCTGTTACCTCTTCAATAATTCAATGAGTTTGGTCAAGCAAGACTTTCCCTTTTGAAATCCATGCTGACTATTCATTACTATGTTTTTGGTTTCTAGAGGTTCTTTTATTTTCTCCTTTAGTAGGGGTTCCATTATTTTTCCTACCACTGAGTGGTCTATAATTCCCTGGACATGTTCTAATCCCCTTCTTAAATATAGGTTTTACATTAGCTATCTGCCAGTCCTCCGGCACAACACCGTTTTCTAACGAATTTTTAAATATGTATAGTAATGCTTCCGCTATCTCTTCCCTAGAATCTTTTAAAATGCGTGGATGCAATCCAGGGGTTTTATCCTCGAGTTTGATTAGTTTATTAAATATATCCCCTTTTTTTAAATTTTAAATGCACTTCTCATTACTAATGTAATGTCATGTCCACCTGCTCTATCTCCCTGGTGAATACTGAAGCAAAATAATTGTTTAATGTTTCTGCCACCTCTGCATCATTATCTGTGGTATTATCCTGTCTATCCCTAACGGCCCGGTTCCCATCCCAACCTTCCTTTTTTATTGATGTGCCTGCAAAATATTTTCCTATTTTGTTTTCTGTTCCTTGATAATTTAATTTCATAGTTCCTCTTGGTCTTCCTAATTGATTTTTTTGACAGAACATAAGTAGGAGCAGGAGTAGGCCATACGGCCCCTTGTGCCTGCTCTGCCCTTCAATAGGATCATGGCTGATCTGAATCTAGACTCACGTCCACTTCCCTGCCCTCTCCCCGTAACCCCTAATTCCCTTATCTGCTAGGAAACTGTATCTCCATTTTAAATTTATTTAATGTTGCAGCTTCCACAGCTCTCTGGGGTAGCAAATTCCATAGATTTACTACCCTCAGTGAAGAAGTTTCTCCTCATCTCAGTTTTGAAAACGCAGCCCCTTATTCTTAGATTATGCCCCCTAGTTCTAGTCTCACCCATCAGTGGAAACATCCTCCCCGCATCCACCCGATCAAGCCCCCTCACAATCTTATATGTTTCGATAAGATCGCCTCTCATGCTTCTGAACTCCAATGAGTAGAGTCCCAACCTACTCAACCTTTCCTCATACGTCAACCCCCTCATCTCCGGAATCAACCGAGTGAACCTTCTCTGAACCGCCTCGAGAGCAAGTATATCTTTTCTTAAATATGGAAACCAAAACTGCACGCAGTATTCCAGGTGTGGCCTCACCAATACCCTGTATAACTGCAGCAAGACTTCCCTGTTTTTATACTCCATCCCCCTTGCAATAAAAGCCAAGATTCCATTGGCCTTCCTGATCACCTGCTGCACCTGCATACTAACTTTTTGTGTTTCATGCACCAGGACCCCCAGATCCCTTTGCACTGTAGCACTTTGCAGTTTCTTCCCATTTAGATAATAACTTGCTCTTTGATTTTTTCTGCCAAAGTGCATAACCTCACACTTTCCAATATTATATTCCATCTGCCAAATCTCTGCCCACTCACTTAGCCTGTCTATGTCCTTTTGCAGGTTTGTTATGTCCTCCTCACTCATTGCTTTCCCTCCCATCTTTGTATCGTCAGCAAACTTGGATATGTTGCACTCAGTCCCTTCCTCCAAATCGTTAATAGATTGTAAAGAGTTGGGGTCCCAGCACTGACCCCTGCGGAAGACCACTAGTTACTGATTGCCAGCCCGAGAATGAACCATTTATCCCAACTCTTTGTTTTCTGTTAGATAGCCAATCTTCCACCCATGCCAGTATATTACCCCCAATCCCGTGATTTCTTATCTTGATCAGTAATCTTTTGTGTGGAACCTTGTCAAATGCCTTTTGGAAGTCCAAATACACTACATCCACTGGTTTCCCCTTTATCCACCTTGTATGTTACATCCTCAAAGAATTTGAGCAAATTTGTCAAACATGACTTCCCCTTCATAAAACCATGCTGACTCTGTCCTATTAAATTATGTTTATCCAAATGCTCTGTTACTATTTCCTTAATAATGGACTCCAACATTTTGCCAACCACAGATGTTAGGCTAACTGGTCTATAGTTTCCAGCTTTTTGTCTACTTCCCTTCTTAAATAAGGGTGTTACATTAGCAGTTTTCCAATCTGCCAGGACCTTTCCTGAGTCCAGGGAGTTCTGGAAAATAATCACCAATGCATCCACAATCCCTACTGCCACTTCTCTCAAGACCCTAGGATGTAGGCCATCAGGTCCGGGGGATTTATCCGCCTTAAGTCCCATTATTTTACTGAGTACCATCTCCTTAGTGATTTTAATTGTCTTTAGCTCCTCCCCCCCCCCATTGCCCCCGGTTTGTCCAGTGTTGGGATATTTTTAGTGTCCTCTACTGTAAAGACTGATACAAAATATTTGTTCAGCGTCTTTGCCATCTCCATGTTCCCCACCACTAGTTTCCCGGTCCCATCCTCTAAGGGACCAACGTTCACTTTAGCCACCCTTTTTCTTTTTATATAGCTGTAGAAACTCTTGCTATCTGTTTTTATATTTTTTGCTAGTTTACTTTCATAATCTATCTTCCCTTTCTTTATTAATCTTTTAGTTATTGTTTGCTGGCTTTTAAATGCTTCCCAATCTTCTATCCTCCCACTAGATTTGGCTACTTTATATGCCCTTGTTTTCAGACTTCTCTCCTATTCTCTTTGTATTCTCCCTTATCATGCACTCCCCTGCTGTCCATGTACTTAATGTATGCCTCTTTCCTTACCCTCAATTGTTCCCTTATGGCTTTATTCATCCATAGAGTCTCATTAGTGTTTAGTTTGTTCTTTCCTTTTAGTGGAATATGTTGTTCCTGCACTCTGTTGACCATTTTTAATGTTTCCCATTGCTGTTCTACATCGTTGTTTGCCATTATTGTTGCCCATTTTATTTTTCCAATTTCTATTCTCAGCCCCTCAATCAGCTTTTCTCCAATCTATTACCCTGGTTTTCATCATACTTATGTCCTTCTCGATCATCTGATAGCGTATTATATTATGGTCACTATTGCCTAGATGTTCCCCTACGTTTACTTATTTTATCTGCTCTGGTTCATTCTCCATTCCTAGATCCAATAGCAAATCATCCCTTGTTGGGCTTTTTACATGTTGGCTAATAAATTCAGTGAGTATACAAGGACCCCAACACGAGAAGCTATTTTATATATCCCTCTAGTTATTAATAATTTATAACTCACCATCTCATTGTTTTCTTGCAGAGTGCTCATTTCGTCCCTCGGTGCTTTGACACCCTCCATTATTTCATGGAGATCATCTTTCTCATTTAGTACAGATGATTTTTCATCCTCAAGTTGTTGGAGGCACTGGTTGAATTTCTGTTCTAGAATTTCTGTGCTCTGCTCTTTGGAAACACGAGCTCTCAGCTCCTCAATCTCACTGAGCAGCACGTCACGTTGTGACACCACACGGTGGAGTTCCTCAGTTTGCTTTTGCATCTAATAGAAATATTACAATTTACAGATGTATTGCCAGATGCATAACCTTGCCACGGTCTTCATCCACATTTTCGTGAGGTTATCCTGTACACACCAGAAGCTATACTGCAGAAAATCTGGCTAATAACTTCTGTGAGGTTACAAAGACCCCAGCATGAGAAGCTATTATATTTCCCCTTTAGTTATTAAAAATTTATAACTCACCATCTCAGTGTTTTCTTGCAGGGTGCTCTTCATTTTGTCCCTTTGCACTTGGACACTTTCCAGTATCTCCTGGAGATCATCCTTCTCCATCATTATGGATGATTTTTCATCCTGAAGTTGCTGGAGGCACTGGTTGAATTCTTCTTCACGAACTTTGGCGTTTTGCTCTTTTGAAACACGATCCCCCAGCTCTTTAATCTCGCTCTCCAAGTCACGTTGAGAGATCACATCTTGGAGTTCCTCAGTTAGCCCTTGTGCCTAATGAAAACATTTAAATTTATATGTAGAACCATATTGCAAGATTACATTTACCCAGGATAGAGTCCTCCTCTCCTTTGCTTGATATTATCCTGAATTACAAGTTCTCCATGTGGGAGATTGAGGAGAAATATTCACATGAAACACTGTCTTGAAGTTTTACATCAGCCCGCTCGCAACCCCTCCCTCACTCTAATCCGTCGCGCCAAAGAATTAAAAAATAAATCCGAGGATATGAAAGTTTGCATTGCATTTTGATGAGTCTTTTAAAAAATTAATGCGATTTGATAAGCCGCACCAATTTCCACAGGCATCATTCAGGAACAGAACCCCTGGAGTATTGAGTTGTGAGATGTGGCCACGAGGTTAATCTGAGGAGTGCCATTGAACAGTCACTGTTTATTGCCTTCTCTTCACATTGATATATAGCCAACCCGACCACTTGAAACTTCAGCTTGTTCATTATGTCCGGAATCGTTTGAAACAGTCCTAGAGGCCCTGTCTCTCTCAAGGAGGGCTCCCTCATCGACAGAGATCCATTGATTATTAGGCTCTGTGGTTTCAACAATAATCCTGGCAGTTTGCCTGAACTAAGCTTGTAAGGCTACAAACTTGCCAAATAGAAGGAGCACAATGCCATCCATCATCTCAAATTCAGATCTTGCCTGAAGCTCAATTAGGATTTATTCCATCTAGTAAACCCAGTATGTGCTGTATTACCTGGGTCACAGCTTTTGAAAAAAGCACCCATTTACTTCATTGTCCAGGTAGGAATTAATGTGAAACCCGTATTGGCAGGAACGGAGAAAAACTCAGCTTAACAAATAGGGTTGCAAAATTCCTGGAATTTTTAAGAGAGGAAACTTTCCATGGGAATTGAGTTTTTTTGCACACTGATGGTTTTTGTCTCTGATCTTTATATTATCTTTGTCATCAAAATAGACATACTGTTCCATACAAATAAAAACAGGCGTTCAAAACTTTATCCAGGTTATAATTTTGTACTTTATTGAACCCCCACAAAAAAGACCCATCTAAAATAAAAGAGCGTCAGCTTATTTAGCCTGTAATTTGTCCTTATTTTGTCCCCGAGTCTTCTACTCATCATTGCTCCTCCTGATTCTGACGTGTCCATTTCCTCCTCTGTCACTGTTCAGCTGTGTGGTGGACACTTCTGTATCTGGCTCAATAAGTTGTAGGTTTGCCCGGATAGCCACCAGTTTCTCCACTCTCTTGTTAGTCAGCCTGTTGCGCACCTTTGTATGCATATTCCCAAAAAGTGACCAGTTTCGTTCAGAGGCCGCTGATGAAGGTGGGATTTGGAGTATCACCGATGCAATGGGCAACAGGGCCTCAGATGCACAAAGTCCCTTCCACCAGGTATGTGCACTGATATGCTTGCATATTCCCATATCCCGTCCCCATTCCAAAGACCTTGCTTGGTAGAGAACTTTGCCAGACTTCCCAGAACTTTGCCCACGTCCAGATTGAGGTGGCATGAGAGGGTAGAAATCACACTAAGTGCTGTTGATCTGCTCTCCAAAAAGTATTGGTCTCCCAACATGCTTTGGGTCTAGCATGTATGCTGCAGCATGAATCAGCTCGACACAAAGTTCTTGACGCGTCTGTATGAATTGAACAGCACGGATCTGGGTAGGGCAATGCTGATTTGTTCTTTTAAGTCAGCAAAAAGCCTGAAACATCTGACAAGACAGCGTCATCTCCTTCAATCTGAGCAATTGCAGATGCTACTGGTGAGAGTAGTTTAAGGCTGCTAACCACTCTCACCCAAAACACATCATCCAGCAGTATTTTCTTGATGGTGGTTTCCATATCCCCAGACTGGGATAGTGCCATTTCTTGCAGCGACTTCTTACCCTCCAGAAGGCTGTTGTACATTATGACAACGCCACCCCATCTAGTGTTGCTGGGCAGCTTCAGTGTGGTGTTCTTGTTCTTTGCCGTTTGCTTGGAGTTGTAGGTTGCTGCAACTACCAGTTTTCCCCTGACATACTTAACAACTTGCTTGGCTCTCTTGTACAGTGTTTCCATGGTTCTCAAACCCACGATGTCTTTGAGGAGCAGGTTGAGCCCATGAGCTGCGCATCCAATAGACATAATATGAGGGTAGGCCTCCTCCACTTGAGCCCAAGCAGCCTTCATATTCGCAGCATTGTCAGTAACTACTGCAAAGACCTTTTCTGATCAAAGATCATTGATGACCACTTTCAGCTCATCAGCAATGTATGTGCCTGTGTGTCTGTTGTCCTTCGTGTCTGTGCTCTTGAAGAGCACTGGGAGAGGATTGGAGATGATGTAGATTATGATGCCCTCCCCTCATTTGACCACCCATGTGAGATAACTGCAACACAGTCTGCCATCTCTATCGTTTTTGAGCTTTCCTTGGACGCTGTTATACTCAGCCTCCAGCAAATAAGTAGACAAAAGCATGTCTGATGGGAGGACAGTATGCAGGGCGAATAATATTGAAAAATCTCTTCCAGTACACATTGGCTGTGAGCATGAGGGGTGAGCCTGTCACATATACAGCTTGAGCAAGGCACTCATCTGCATTCTTCTAGCTATGGTTATCCATTGTATCAAAGAACTTTCTAAGTGGGCCAGGAGTTGCTGATAAGGAGCCTGATGCTGAATGTGAACCATCATCTTCTTGAATGGAAGCAGATGAACTCTGGGCTGACTGCGGTGAGCTTTGAGTGAAGTTGTTGCATTTGGATAAATGCTGCTGCATCTTTGTGGCATTCTTTACATATGGCTTTGCACAGTGCACATGTACAGTCTTTCCATCTTTAATGCTTGGGGTAAAATGCTTCCACACATCCAACAGTAAACATGGCATTGTTTTATGCAGAGAAATAAAGGGCATTCGTCTGTGTCGAATTGCGGTCGATCAGCACGACTGCAACAGGGTGAGTACATTTTTCCTGATGCTCCATGTGATGGAAGCATGACCTGTGGACGCACAATGCTACATCACCAATAGAGGGAGCTCGTCGCTCATCCAACCAATCAGGACACATTTGTTCACAGTCACACACAAAACTTGTAATTATTAAAACAAGCCAAGTAAGATAAACATATATTGATTAAGAAATTCCTTAATAATTAAGATTACATCTGTTAGTAATTTTGAGGGGATATGTGGGGAAAAAAAAATACAAAAAAAATTATGCTAGCATGTGCTTTTTTGGGCAAAATTCCCAAGCTAAATTTCCCGTGTAAAATTTCCGGAAATTTACCGGAAACTTTCCACCCCTGCGTAACCCTAACAGTCACACAGCAGAAACTAGTACTGGTGCAGATGTGGCTCAGATCGAACCATACCCTTTTCATTCCTAAACCAGATAAGGAACAGTCCCATTCATATTTTTCCACAAAGCTCACCTTTCTATCAGACATTTCAGGAAGTTTTTCTTGGATACTTGACAACAGTTCTTTCTTCTCCTGAATCTCTGTTTTCAGTTCATTCACCAGTTGCTGATGGTACCGCAGCTCCTCTTGTGCAAGATACAGCTCTTGACTGGCCTGCATGGACTGTATGAACAACCCAATTTCAATCAATTCAACAGATTAATTTCTAAATTCAATGCTCAAATCCAACTGGGTACAATAATGTAGTGGTAGTAATCCAGAGGCCTGGACTAATGATCCAGAAAAGCTAACTCAAATCCCACTACAGCAGGCTGAGCATTTGAATTCAGTTTAAAAAGATCTGTGAGGGAAAAAAACTGGCACCAGTAAAATTGACCATGAAACTATGGGACTACTGTAAAAATTCAACTGGTTCACCAACAGCCTTTAGGGAAGGAAACTGGCCTCCTTACCCAGTGAGACTCCAGTCGAACACCAACGTGTTCCATCGTAGCCAGAGAATCACCTGTAACGGCTTCTCTTCCCGCTCCTGCAGTTACCTCTGGTGTCCCCCAAGGATCTATCCTTGGCTCCCTCCTATTTCTCAATCTACATGTTGCCCCTTGGCGACATCATCTGAAAATACAGCGTCAGCTTCCACATGTACGCTGAAGACACCCAGCTCTACTTCACTAACTATTCTTTTGACCCCTCCACGGTGTCTAAATTGTCAGACTGCTTGTCCGACATCCAGTTCTGGATGAGCAAAAATTTTCTCCAATTAAATTTTGGGAAAACTGAAGTCATTGTTTTCGGTCCCCGCCACAAACTCCGCTCCCTAGCCACTGACTCCATCTCTCTCCCTAACATCTGTCTGAGGTTGAACCACACTGTTCGCAACCTTGATGTCATTTGACCCCAAAATGAGCTTCCGACCACATATCCACAGCATAACTAAGACCGCCTACTTTCACCTCCGTAACATCACACGCCTCCGCCCGTGCCCCAGCTCATGCGCTGCGGAACCCTCATCCATGCCTTTGTTACCTCTAGACTTGACTATTCCAACGCACTCCTGGCTGGCCCCCCACATTCCACCCTACGCAAACTTGAGGTCAACCAAAACTCAGCTGCCCGTGTCCTAACTCGCACCAAGTCCCGTTCACCCATCTCCCCGTGCTCGCTGACCTACACTGGCTCCCGGTTAAGCAGCGCCTCGATTTCAAAATTCTCATCCTCGTTTTCAAATCTCTCCATGGCCTCGCAACTTCCCATCTCTAATCTCCTTCAGTCCAACAAGGACCATAAACACCAGCATAGACAGGTTGGGCCAAATGACCTGTTTCTGTGCTGTAAATTCTATGTAAATTTTGCCCAGTAACAAAAGTAATGAGGTTACAGGAAACTTCGCGATATCCGGCACCGACCTGCTGCCGATCTAGCAAAACTTCTGGATAGACCAGCGCTAATGTTGAAGGATACGGAGGTTTTCATCTTCGTATCTGACAACAAACACTGTTGCTTAGCAACAGCTTGTAAACACTCGGCCCGTACCTTGGAAGCATCTCTGAAGCTGTTGCTAAGCTACAGAGACGCTTTCCAGAGCCTGACTGTTTTAAAAAATAAAAAAAAAAATTAAAAAAAAATGCTAGAAGAAAAAAAACCTAACCAAAACAGCTGCTGATTTCTGCCGTTAGATCGAGGTTTCCGGACATACAACCTCCGGATAAACCAAAGTTTCCTGTATTAAAAACACACACAATTAAACAGACATTAAGATTGTGCAGAAGATAACCTTGAGATCTGTACGAAAGCTAAGGTTGGAGGAAGTTTACCCTTTAATTCAGAGAAGACATCAAAAGCAGTAGCTCAAGTATATAATGCCCTAAAGAAAGCCAACGGAATGCTAGGTTTTACAGGAAAGTTCTAGAATATGAAAGTCACGGTGTAATGGTGAATCTATATAAAACCTTAGTAAGATTACAGTTGGAGTATGGTGTATAGTTTTGGGCTCCACAGGAAGAATGTTGAGGCAACAGAAAAGGTATAGTGCAGATTCTGTAGGATGCTGCCTGGTATGTAGAAATACAAATATGGAGAAAACTTGAAATAATTTTTTTTTGCTAAAACAATGGAGATTAAAGGAGGATTTGATGGAGCTGTTTAAGATGATGCAGGGATGGGACAGGGTAAATAGAAATGGACTGCTTCCAGTGATTGAGGGGCCTAGAATAAGGCGACATGGATACAAAACTAAATGCAAGAAATTTCGGACAGAGAGCAGGAGAAACTTATTTTTTAAAACAGAGGGTTGAGAGACTGTGGAATGTACAGTACTACTGGAATTAATGATTGAAGCAGAGAGCATGTCAACATTTAAGAGGTTAGTTAAGTGGTTGTAGGAATAAAAGAATATGGGAACAGGGTAGGCAGTTAGGATTAAGACTATTGGTTGTTTGGAGGATAAACACCATCGTGGACTGCTTGGACTAAATGGCCAGTTTCTGTGTTGTAATTTCTATGCAACTGTAGCAAGAGAAGAAGTGTGCAAAACTTCCCCAACCTTTTCCTTCTCTTCATTTATGAACTGCTCCTTTTCAGCCAGACTTTTCTGTAGTTTCATCTCTGCATTTTGATTCAGTTTTAGTTTGTCATGTAGACTTCTCAATTCTGCCTGGTTCTCTATACACTATATACACACACACACACAAAAAAAGTACATTAATTACATAATGCAGCAAACCTAGTTTCATTTCTTTATATGCAAGAACCCAAGAAATCAGTAACAGAAAACCCTATTTGACAACATTATCACATGTACAACAGCAAAGGCATTCACTGAAGGGTACAGTAACAAAAACACCAGAAGGTTGGTAATCTCCAAAATTAGTTTATTCTCCGCATATTTATATTTACCATCCAGTAATGGGAAAATTGCTGGAATGATGTTTCTTGGGAGTTTTACGTTCTGTGGTCATGATTTACATGACATCCCCTTCTCCCAGTCCCATAAAACACTAAACAGTCCTTAGTTCTTTGCATGTAGGCTGCGTTTCAATAGTTAGCAAAACAGACTGTCAAATTAAATATCATCCAGGCACTCGAATTTGGGGTAATAAACAACGAGGGGCAAAGGCAGATGAAAGATAAATCTAAGGCATGCTTATGTTCTAGTATTAATTCTTTCAATTCATACAAAAAAAATATAGAAAGTAGGTTAGCATTTGTTTATCCTCTATAATGAGTGGGTTAACTCCAATTTGATATCAAGACCCACCTTGTAGAGTAATTCATTACAAGAAAATTTCAAATATAATTATTGGAGAAGTGAAAATGACTTGATATGGCTACTTTAGAGTATTTTACTTTGAAGAGTTGAGTTGTCTCAATTTCAGCAGAGACAGAGAGAGAGAGAGAAGGGCTCCATGGCATCATTTTTCCTCTTAGTGTTTCATTAACAACTCAGTTCAAAAGTTAACAGGAATCAATCAATAAAGACGCAGCATTTTGTCTGAAAGAATTTATGCAGTAAGCATAACTGCTGTGCATGTTTTAAATCTTTATAATTCTCATTTGTAAATAAATTTGATTCTTAATTTTAGCCCAAACACCACATTCAGATAATGTGATAGCTACCATCTTTCTGAATGGACAGAACATGATACTATGTAGTTTCTGGTGTGGAATACCAGTGAAAAGACAATAGTGGCACACTGACCAATTCAAGTCAAACATAACATTGCAAGTTTCAGGCCATAGAAGATAAAGAAATGCTTGTGGAAACTACTCCTTTGGTGTGGACATGAAGTTAAAGGGTCAAGTGAGATTACAAATTTAAACAACCATGACCCACAATGATTTCATATGGCCTGACCCGAATGCCAGTAGACTGGAAGATTGCAAATAGAAGTTACTTGTAAAACAAGTGGTTTGTGCACCTGTTGATAAGCAAAGCCATCCAATAAGAGGCATCTCAAAGTGGAAACCAACAAGCATCAACCTGCCTAACAAAAGTCAGCTGGAATATGGAGTTTGAAATACTGGTAGATTAGTGAAATTGCAATTACTGGCAAGAGGAAGCAGTTTGCTTCAAAGAACACACACATATAATATACACATACACAGGGCAAATCTAATAGGTCAACTACCTTGTGTAAGAACAATTATAGAAGTACAAGACTGACAAGACCTAAAAGTTCTTTCTCGGAAAGATAAATTCAGCTGGTTTGGATATCCTGTAAATTTTTCAAACCAGCACAGGAAGTCAGAGTCAGAGTTATACAGCACAGAAAGAGGCCCTTCAGCCCATTGTGTCCACGCCAGCCATCAAGCCCTATCTATTCCAATTCCATTTTCCAGCACTTGGTCCGTAGCCTTGTATGCTATGGCGGTTCAAGTGCTCATCTAAATGCTTCTTGAATGTTGAGGGTTCCTGCCTCTACCACCCTTTCAGGCAGTGAGTTCCAGATTCCAACTACCCTCTGGGTGAAAAAGTTTTTCCTCAAATCCCCTGCCCCTTACCTTGAAGCTATGCCCCCTGGTCATATTGCCTTTTGTTCTGGCTAAGCACCAATGTAATTTTTTTCCCCCCTGCTTTAAACTCCTTTACTGCTATTGACTCTGGTGTGGAGTTTCTCAAGACTAAATAGTTCAAACATGTCCGATTAACAAAAGACAGTGGTCAGAAAGACACTGATGCATATATCAGGAAATGTGAACATTTGTCTACATCGATCTCACAAAAATTTATACAATGGAACAAACCAGCTCATTCACAATAAAGTAACAAAGCTGCAAGTTAAACTCCAGAAAACCACCCAGCAATTCAGACTTAGTTACAAAATCAAATAATGTTGTCAAAAACCAGAGGACTGTTAGCAGGTTAGAAACATAGAAGGTAGGAGCAGGAGTAGGCCATTTGGCTCTTTCTCTTCACATATCTAAAGAAGCTTTTAGTCAGTTTTTATGTTCCCTGCAAGCTTACTCTCTTACTCTATTTTCCCCCTCTTAATTAATCCCTTTGTCCTCCTTTGCTGAATCCTAAACTGCTCCCAATCCTCAGGTTTGCTGCTTTTTCTGGCCAATTTATATGTCTGCTCCTTGGATCTTATGCTATCCCTAATTTCCCTCGTTAGCCATGGTTGAGCCACCTTTCCCGTTTTATTTTTATGCCAGACAGGGATGAAAAAATTCTGTAGTTCATCCATGCATCTTTAAATGTTTACCATTGCCTATTCACCGTCAACCCTTTAAGTAACATTCCCCAATCCATCCTAGCCAACTCGCACCTCATACAATCGTAGTTTCCCTTTATTTAAATTCAGGACCCTAGTCTCCGAGTCAACTACGTCACTCTCCATCTTAAAATGAAGAATTCTATCATATTATGATCGCTCTTCCCCAAGGGACCTAGCACAACAAGATTGCTAATTAATAATTTCTCATTACATAATACCCAGTCTAAGATGGCCTGATCTCTAGTTGGTTCCTCGACATATTGGTCCAGGAAACCATCCCGTAAACACTCCAGAAATTTCTGTAACAACACTCTAGTATTGTTACTAATTTGGTTAGCCCAATCTATATGTAGATTAAAGTCACCCATAACTGCTGTGCCCTTATTGGGATATTATAAAGCATGGAATTGAAGTAAAACAGTTTAAAAAGTATACATTTCTTAACCTTAGATGGATCATTGGGCTTACTTCAAGATACCTGGAGGATAGAAAAATGAAACTCTGAAAAGATCCAAAATGGAGTCAAGCAGCAAATTATGACACGTAGGTACTATTAAATTATATCTTTCTCTTTAACCAAACGTTCATGGCAATTAATTGAATGGTAAAACTTGAAACACCTTTAAATTACCATTTCAATATTATCTTGAAGATCACACTTCAACTGCTCCCTCTCAGATCTAAGGCTCATCAATTCTTGCTGTAGCTCCTCCTTCTCACTGCTCAGTGACTCACAATTTTTCTGAAGCAAGAAAAGCTGTTCAGTTAAATCCTTTGTCTCAAGCTCTTGGTTTGTTGTTTCAGCTGTAATGCTCACATTCAAAGGTTCTTCTTCCTGGTCACAAGATGCATATCCAACTTCACACTCCACTTCCTAAATATTTGGCAACAGAAATAGTTTATTACTGCAATTATTCATTTAGAAATCCATTTATGCACATTAGTGTTGATACCACCATGTGGAAATTCTTTTGAGTTGGCAATCAGGAAAGAAACTGTACCCCAAAGTTTATTACAGTATGTGTTGGCACTCAATGTAGTAACTCATTTTCATTCCCTTACACCAAACGGTGGTGCTGTAGTATCTCAGCTTTGCATGTCCCAGCTTCCTAGTTTGAACTGCAGGAAAATTCCTATGCTGCAACTAACTACTTCTATTTCTCAACTTGTGCAAATTTTTAAAATTTAAATATATAAAATCAAAGTATTATATAAACACAAGGCCAGAACGTACAACTTAAAAAAGGGGGTCTGAATCACATCTGCGCACCCTGGTCCAATTATCCATGCCCTCTAAGCCTGCTTCACCTGAAGACCACACTTGGTCTTTGACTCCCAGTGTGTAACATAGGAGATTGACGAGTATATATTTTTTATAATTAACCAGCCAACAGGAACTGTAGGAGGAAACTGTTTCTATCACCAGCTATTTCCAATACAATATTCAAAAGTGAACTGATTACCAGCAAGTTCAGGGAATTCTGACCACATTTGGCTTATTTTCAGCTCAAACGCCAGCCTGTACAAAAAAAAACCCTACAATAATAGTACAGGTTGAGCGTCCCGAATCCGGCAACCTCGGGACCGAGGCCGAGCCAGTTTGTGTGTTTTTCCGGACTTCGGAACATGTTTCTGATGTCCGAAGTCCGGAAATATCGCAACCTGGGCTCGGGCGGTTCCGGACATCAGAAACACGTTCAGAGTCCAGAAATGCCTGGGCCCAGGTTGCGGTTTGACTGTGTCCGGATTCCGGAACATTTTACGGATTCTGGATGGCTCTGCCACCAATCGTCCCGGAGTCCGGATCATTCTGGATTTTGGACGCTCAACCTGTACTACTCAAACACAAGAAATATTTGATACAGCAATTTTACCCAACTAATACTAAAATACAAAATGTGTAAAACAATTTTATACACAAATAATTTAAAAAACTTATTTTAACTGTGCTCACCCACCTTTTTGCCTCCCAAATTTACCCCCTTCTTCAAATATAAACTTGGATTTTTACTCTAAGGATTCCAACCTTATTTCCTTATAGTTTTCCCAAAGGGCTGTGGATGCTGAATTGTTGAGTATATTCAAGGCGGAGATATAGATTTTGGGACTCGAGGGGAATCAAAGGATATGGGGATCAGGCGGGAAAGTGGAGTTGAGGTCGAAGATCAACCATGATCTTAATAAATGGCAGAGCAGACTGGAGGGGCCATACGACCTACTCCTGCTCCTAATTCTTATGTTCTTGCGTTCTCACTTCAATCTCACCTTTATTCTTTTGCCTTTCAGTTTCCACTGTCTATTTTGGAAGTGGGAGCGAGTTTTTCCTTTTTTAGGAGCTCTTATTGGCTGGAAGTCAGTCAAAAACAGTTTCTGAAGACTGACATAGATCTTTGACATGATGCACATGATCCAAAACAGGAAGTGTTGCTGCTCCACAGCGTTTTTTCTTTAATAGAAATGTTATGACAACTGCAATTTCTAAGAATGTCCCAATTAAAGTTCTAATTGTAAACTTTTAAGCACTTCTACAAGATAAAGAGGGGTATTTGCAGGCCTTTCCTCCATTGTCGAGCTGAGTATGACTGCCCTTCGCCTGGTTCTATTCTTATCTATCCAGCTGTAGCCAGAGATTTTCCTGCAATGGCTTCTTGTCCCACCCCCGCACCTTTGCCTCGAGTTCCCCGAGGATCTATCCTCAGCCCCATCCCATTTCTCATCCACATCATCCCAAATCACATCGTGTTCCACACCAAGACAACATCCAGCTCTACCTCACCACCACCTCTCTTGACCCCTCCACTGCCTGGGTTTTGTCAGATTGCTTCTCCGACATCCAGTACTGGATAAGCAGAAATTTCTGTCAATTAAACATTGGGAAGGCCGAAGCCATTGCCTTCCATCCCCACCACAAACTCAGAGCCTTATCCACAGATTCCATCACCCTCCCTGGGCACTGTCTCAGACTGAACCAGATTGTTCGCAACCTTGCTGTCCTATTTGACCCGGAGCCGAGTTTCCGACCCCATATCCTCTCCATCACCAAGACCACCTACTTCTACTTCGGTAATATCGCCCATCTCCGCCCCTGCCTCAGCCCATCTGCTGCTCAAACCCTCATACATGCTTTGTTACATCCAGTCTCGACTATTCCAATACTCTCCTGGCAGGCCTCCCATCTTCCACACTCCATAATCTTGAGCTCATCTAAAACTCTGTTGCCCATATCCTAACTCGCACCATATCCTAATTCGCACCATCTCATTTGCCTATCACTTGTGCTCGCTGACCTACATTGGCTCCGCGTACGCCAACGCCTCACATTTAAAATTCACATCCTTGTGTTCAAATTTCTCCATGGCCTCGTCCACCCCCATCTCTACCTCCTCCAGGCCTACAACCCTCAGAGTACTCTGCGGTCCTCCAATTCTGACTTCTTGTGCATCCCCAACTTCCTTTGCCCCACCAATGGCAACCATGCCTTCAACTATCTAGGCCATAAGCTCTGAATTTCCTTCCTCAAACTGCTTCACCTTCCATTTCACTCTCTTCCTTTAAGATGCTCCTTAAAACCTACCTCTTTGACCAAACTTTTGGTCACCTTCTTTGGCTCAATGTCAATTTTTGTCTGATTAGGGTCCTGTGAAGTGCTGTGGGACTTTTTTTGCTATGTTGAAGGCGCTATATAAATGCAAGTTGTATAATTATTATATACAGGAAACATCTAGTTAATTTTGTTGTTTGAAACATTGTGGGGTAAACTTTAAACTGGATTAAAACAAATATATTAACTACTGGGGGGTGCGGCAAGAGTTTAGCACACTGCTCCTTGAGCTGAGGTGGAATCCAGCTGAGATAGAAGGAATAGATGTACCCTTCCTCTGCAGTCTAAGGATATTATATGAAAGAAGTTTGGATAGTCTCAGCAGTGTTCTAAGTGGGCTTACATTAACAGCATATTTTAACACCATTTGGTGCTAGATTTGTAAACTAATTGAGGCCATGAGGATGGCTACTGCAGTAAATGGAAATGTCATCTGATCTCATTAGTATATGAGCCTCATATTAAAACTATAATGCATTTTGGGGCAGAATATTGGGAGCTTTCACTTGTATCAGACATAACAGTGCTTGTTGTAGTCACTGAGGCGAAAGAAGTGGATGGGGATCTGATCTCTAGTATACCTTCACCTCATTGTGCAGAGTAGAAAACTGAACCTGAAGTAAAAGTAATTTCCATTCACTAATGTACATTTTTAGATAATCGACCCCCTGTGGTGCATCTATTTTGCAAAGGAGAGGGTATAGACAATATTATCGCACCAGTACCACTGGGATTTTATAATTTGAAAAACTTGGGGATCCTATCTTTGATTGAGGCATTTCTTGTTTTTAAAAAAAGGCCATTAAACAGAAGATGAAATACAAGTCTACCAGAAATTTGACATTAGCCAAAACTAACATGGTCACTAAATAGAATTACAACTGTAGGATATTTATATCGGTGAAACATATGGGAAAACATGTAGAAAATTAAGGTTACTCAATTAAACTAACCTTTTGATGAGACTTGGGTTGTGACATCATCAGTTCTTCATTGGCTTTTGTTAAAACTTGCAATTTAATCACTAGCTCTTCTTTTACTTCATTAAGTAGTTTAAGATCTTCTGAAGCTTTAGAATATTTATCATCTAACAAGAGAAAAGTAAGTTGCAACAAATTAAATTTCTAAACAGAATGTAAAGATTCATCCCTATATACCATGCACTACATTGTTCAACTTCTGTGATTCCTGGTATTATGCCTAGGGGTGTATGTGCACAAATCGTTGAAGGTGGCAGGGCAAGTTGAGAAAGCAGTTAAAAAAGCTTATGGGATCCTGGGTTTCATGAATAGAGGTATAGAGTACAAAAGCGTGGAAATGAAGAACTACCTGCATAAAACACTGTTTAGGCCTCAGCTAGAGTATTGTGTCCAATTCTGGGCACTGCACTTTAGGAAGGATGTGAAGGCCTTAGAGAGGGTGCAGAAAAGATTTAAGAGAATGGTTCCAGGGATGAAGGACTTCAGTTACATGGATAGACTGGAGAAGCTGGGGTTGTTCTCCTTAGAGCAGAGAAGATTGAGGAGAGAAGAGTGGGTCCAAGACTAGTATTTTAAACTTAAATAAGGGCAATTATGAGGGCATGAAAGCAGAGCTAGATAAAGTGAACTGGCAAATTAGGTTATGGGATAGGTTAATAGAGTTGCAGTGGTGACATTTAAGAATACATAGAATATATACATTCCAACGAGAAAGAAAAATTCCATGGGGAGGACCCACCATCCGTGGTTAACTAAGTTTAATACTATCTTTAACTTTTTAAAAGAAAAAGCATATAATTGCACAAAGATGGGTGGCAGGTCAGAGGATTGGACAGAATATAAACAAAGAATGACTAAAAGATTAATAAGGAGAGAAAAGTTAGAGTACGAGAGAAAGCTAGCTAGAAATATAAAAACTGATAGTAAGAGTTTCTATAGATATTTTTAAAAAGTTAACAAAAAGTGAGTCTGGGGAATTAATAATGGAAAGTAAGCAGATGGCAGTTGAATTGAACAGGTATTTTGCATCGGTCTTCACTATAGAGGATACAAGTAACATCCCAGAAATAGCTGTAAATCAGGAAAAAGGAAGGGAGGGAGGAACTCAGAAAATTACAATCACCGGGGAAGTGGTACTGAGCAAATTGTTGGAGCTGCAGATAAGTCCCCGGGTCCTGATGGACTTCATCCTAGGGTCTTAAAAGAAGTGGCTAGTGAGATAGTTGATGCATTGGTTTTAATTTTCCAAAATTCCTTAGATTCAGGGAAGGTTCCATTAGATTGGAAAATAGCAAATGTAACTCCTTTATTCAAAAAGGGAGGGAAACAGAAAGCAGGAAACTACAGGCCAATTAGCTTAACATCTGTCATAGGGAAGATGTTAGAAGCTATTATTAAAGACGTTATAGCAGGGCACTTAGAAAAGTTCAAGGTAATCAGGCAGAGTCAACATGGTTTTGTGAAAGGGAAATCATGTTTAACCAATTTATTGGAGTTCTTTGAAGTAACATGTGCTGTGGATAAAGGGGAACTGGTGGATGTACTGTAATTAGATTTCCAGAAGGCATTTGATAAGGTGCCACATCAAAGGTTATTGTGGAAAATAAAAAGCTCATGGTGTAGGGGGTAACATTGGAATGGATAGAAGATTGGCTAGCTAACAGGAAACAGAGGGCATAAATGGGTCATTTTCTGGTTGGCAAGATGTAACGAGTGGTGTGCCACAAGGATCAGTGCTGGGGCCTCAACTTTTTACAATTTATATAAATGACTTACTTGGATGAAGGGAACGAAGGTATGGTTGCTAAATTTGCTGATGACACAAAAATAGGTAGGAAAGTAAATTGTGAAGAGGACATAAGGAGGCTACAAAGGGATATAGATAGGTTAAGTGATTGGGCAAAGATCCGGCAAATGGAGTATAATGAGAAAATATGAAATTGTCCATTTTGGCAGGAAAAAAGAAGCATTTTATCTAAAGTGAGAGATTACAGAGCGATCTGGGTGTCCTAGTGCATGAGTCGCAAAAGGTTGGTATGCAGGTACAGCAAGTAATTAGGAAAGCTAACAGAACGTTATTGTTTATTGCGAGGGGAATTGAATACAAAAGTAGGGAGGTTATGCTTCAGTTATACAGGGCATTGGTGAGACCACATCTGGAGTACTGTGTACAGTATTGGTCTCCTTATTTAAGGAAGGATGTAAATGCGTTGGAAGCAGTTCCAAGAAGGTTTACTAGACTAATACCTGGAATGGGCGGGTTGTCTTAGGAGGAAAGGTTGGACAGGCTAGGCTTGTATCCGCTGGAGTTTAGAAGAGCAAGAGGTGACTTGATTGAAACATACAAGATCCTGAGGGGTCTGGACAGGGTGGATGTGAAGAGGATGTTTCCTCTTGCGGGAGAATCTAGAACTAGGGGTCACTGTTTAAAAATAAGGGGTCGCCCATTTAAGACAGAGATGAAGAGAAATTTTCTCAGAGGGTCGTGAGTCTTTGGAACACTTCCTCAGAGTGCGGTGGAAGCAGAGTCTTTGAATATTTTTACGGCAGAGGTAGATAGATTCTTGATAAGCAAGGGGGTGAAAGGTTATCTGGGGTAGGCGGGAATGTGGTGTAACCAGATCAGCCATGATCTTATTGAATGGCGGAGCAGGCTCGAGGGGCAGAGTGGCCTACTCCTGCTCCTAATTCGTATGTTCATATTGAGAGGAGATTTGATATAGGTGTGCAAAATCATGGAGACTAGACAGAGTAGACAGAATAAACTGTTCTCATTGGCAGAAGGGTCGAGAACCAGAGGACACAGATTGAAGGTGATTAGCAAAAGAACCAACGGCGACACAAGAAAAAACTTTTTTTTAACGCAGCAAGTGGTTAAGATCTGGAATGCACTGCCTGAAAGGGTGGTGGAGGCAGACTTAATCACAGCTTTCAAAAGGGAGTTGGATAAGTACCTGAAAGAAGAAATTTTGCAGGGCTACGGAGAAAGGGCGGGAGAGTGGGACTAGCTGAGGTGCTCTTGCAAGGAGCCAGCACAGGCTCGATGGGCTGAATGACCTTCTTCCATGCTGTAACCATTCTATGATCTACCTGACAAAGTGGAAAATTGCCCAGGTATGCCTTGTCCACAAAAAGCAGGACAAATCCAATCCCATCACCCAATTACCGCCCCATCAGCCTACACTCAATTAGCAGTGACGGAAGGTGTCGTCGACAGTGCAATTAAGCAGCACTTACGAATAACCTGCTCACCAATGCTCAACTTGGGTTTTGATGGGACCACTCTGCTCCAGACCTCATTACAGCCTTGGTCCAAACATTGACAAAAGAGCTGAACTCCAGAGGTGAGGTGAGTGTGACTGCCCTTGACATCAAGGCAGCATTTGACCAAGTGTGGCATCAAAGAAGCCCTAGTAAAGTTGAAATCAATGGGAATCAGGGGAAAACTCTCCACTGGCTGGAGTCATACCTAGCACAAAGGAAGATGGTTGTGATTGTTGGAGACAAATCATCTCAGCCCCAGGACATCATTCCAGGAGTGCCTCAAGACAGTATCTTAGGCCCAACCATCTTCAGCTGGCTCATCAATGACCTTCCCTCCGTCATAAGGTCAGAAGTGGGGATGTTCGCTGATGATTGCACAGTGTTCTGTGCCATTCACAACTCCTCAGATAATGAAGCAGTCTGTGCCGCACGCAAGACCTGGACAACATTCAGGCTTGGGCTAAGTGGCAAGTAACAGTCACGCCACACAAGTGCCAGGCAATGGCCATCTCCAACAAGAGAGTCTAGCCACCTCCCCTTGACATTCAACGGGATTACCATCACCGAATTCAGCACCATCAACATCCTGGGGGGGGGGGGGGGGGGGGGGGGATTACCATTGACTAGAAACTTAACTGGACCGGCCACATAAAGACTGCGGCTATAAGAGCAGGTCAAAGGCTAGGTATTCTTCGGGGAGTGTCTCACCTCCCGACTCCCCAAAGCCTTTTTGCCATCTACAAGGCACAAGTCAGGAGTGTGATGGAATACTCTCCACTTGCCTGGATGAGTGCGGCTCCAACAACACTCAAGAAGCTCGACGCCATCCAGGACAAAGCAGCCTGCTTGATCAGCACCCCAATCCACCACCTTAAACAGTCACTTCTTCCACCACCAGTGCATCATGGGTGTACCATCTACAAGATGCACTGCAGCAACTCACCAAGTCTTCTTCGACAGTACCTACCAAACCTGCGACCTCTACCATCTAGAAGGACAAGGGCAGCAGGCGCATGGGAACACCACCACCTGCAAGTTGTCCTCCAAGTCACACACCATCCTGACTTGGAAATATATCTCCGTTCCTTCATCGTCACTGGGTCAAAATCCTGGAACTCCCTCCTTAACAGTGGGAGTACCTTCACCTCATGAGCTCATTTTTTTTGCTTTTGACTGATGAAGTCAATCTACCCTTCAGAGATTTTTTTCACTTACTAAGCTACAGTTCTCAAGACAATCCATCAAAGGAACAATCTGACATCAGTCGCATTACAAATAAAAGTTGTAGCTTAGGACAGCTTAAAAGGAGGAATCATTTGGGCATGTATAATTAAAAGAACATAGTATTAATGTGCTTGCAGGACAAATAAGAAATGGCGAATTTAAAAATCGAACATGTAGCTGTTTGTTGGATATACTTTTGTGTTCAAATAGATAGAACGATGCATGCCTGCTGACCAAAGAAAAATGCAAACTTGATTGTTGCAGACTAAGATTACATTTAAAAATGGCAATGAATGATAAACACAGGATTTATAATCTTGTCATTGAGGAGATATTAAATTTGGAATCAAATAAAATGGCTTGGGAGATATCATGGTGTTTGTCAAAGGTTGGGGACACTTACGGGGCGAAATTCAGGTGGTTAGCACCTAGCAGGGGTGCTAATGGGGCACTCAGGCAGTAGCGTGCGAATCCTGCGCAGCACGACTAATTTGCCGGCACCATAGCACCAGCGATAACAGTTAGCGCCTCGGTCCCTTTCGCCATGCAGATCGTGACGTCAGCGAGTGTGCAACGCTCGCTGGGCGCCCAATCTGCAAATTCCAATAGTGCCCCCTGCCTTACCGCCTCACGTCGACAGCACCAGGGAGCAGAGGCGTGAACGAGCCGGCTGGCGGGGCACTACTTAAAGGGATGCGCCCCAGCAGTTAAGGAACTTCCGTTCAAACGGTCAGTTATGAGTGGCAGAGAGCGCAGGATGTATCTGCATCCAGATAAAGGCTGCTTAGTCCCTGGAGTGTTGTGGGTCGTCAAGCCACTTTGCATTTCATCTCACAGCATATCGCCGCTCTGCCCTCCCAGAATGATTGAGGGCTGGTGTGCAGACTCCAGTGACCCTCCCCTTTAATGGATGGATGCACCTGCGTCAATGCTCACTTCCAATTACACAACACCTCATATTCGTTATCGCTTGAAGCCTAACGCCGCTCTTACACCATTAGTGCCTGATTTAGCGTTCCCCTGCATTCTTTGAGCGCTGAGACTGAATTTAGCGGGCGAGATTGATTAGCGACTGGTGCTAAATTTCCAATTTTTCAAAAGTTAGCGCCCCTTCCTGGGCGCTACTGAATTTCTCCCCCTTAGTTTGTGAACCCCTGCTTGAGGAGTGTTTTAATTTTAAAAAATCCTATTTATAAATGTGCTTTGTCCATTGACAAAGCAAAAACAAACAAGGAAGAAAATGTTAAATTAACTTTGTGTAATGATTTAGTTTACGAGATCTAATTTAAAAAGTAGTACTCTTAACTTAGTCTTACGAGGTCAGATGAAAAATGTCTCATTAATCTCACCCAATTCCTTCCGTTTCTCAAGCTCCTGCATCAGTTGCTGCTCTTGCTCTTGAAATCGTCTTTCTTTGTCTTCAATATCATGCTGAAGTTGTGCACATTTAGCCTTCTCTTCTTCAAACTGTGTGAAGCACAGATCGAATTCCTTTTTGAGATTCTCCACTCTACACTGCATTTCATTCTGTAAAAAGCACATTGAAGCACACCGGCAATGAATTGGGCAATTCATTTGTCAACTCTAAAGAAAATGCTGCGAAACAAATAACTGCCTTTCGCTGTTTCATCTTACCCTGCCTGCTTGCAATGTGACATGAGCAGCGTTGACATTATGATGTTAATATGCATTTAGCATTGACCCCTTAAAATAAGCATTGGCCGATCTTTCATTTGTGTATTATGGAACCATAATTGGCCATTCCTGGACTCTGTGGGCAAAAAAGCTGCCAACTATAATCCATTTTCATATCTAGGCTTACATGGCAAGCAGAGGGGAGAAATTTGAAACATCTAGCCTCGCTTTAAGAAAACTCAGCAGCTATTTAGCCAAAAAGGAGCTACACCATTTGACAACTGAGTTCACTAGAGATGAGGGAAGAAAGCAGGGCAATGGTGGGAATGCCATTAGCATTTTAATTTTTAACTGAAATTACAAACATTCATTGTTTGATGTCTTTCCTCTGCATCAGAATAGGTATTTTCTATTGAAAGAAAACAAATGTAATAACTTCAGAAGAATGCAAGAGGATTCCTGCTGATGAGCAAATATATCACTTATTCTTCTTAATGAGCTTTAAAAAAACCTAAGGATTAATCTTTAACGATTAATGATCTGACAGCTAGATACTAATTTTTTTTTTACCTGTTGCTCAGTTTTCAAATTTTCCTGAAGATCCCGCTCAGATCGGAGGCTGACCAGTGCTTCCTGGAGTTTGTTCCTATCCTGGACAATAGTCGACATTTCTCCACGCAAGTTCTCAAATTGTTGAACATTTTCTTCTCTGCCTACCAACAAATTATCACGTTCGGAAGTAACACCATTCAGTTCTTCTATTAGCTTTAGAACCTAGATGCATATTCAAGGCAATAACCATTAATTTTCTCCCAACGAAACACACATTGGCACTCTGCTGCCCAGCACATTTATGTAAAAACCCTCATCTTCAAAACTCTCCAGTTTCACCTGCAATCTTCTCTAGCCCTACATACCAGTTCACAGCCTCCACTCACCCGAGCATGGCCTACTATGCAATGCACATCCCTTTGTGCCATCAGTAACTGAGCTTAGTTACCATGCCTCTGCATTCTGGGATTCTCCTCCCAAACCCTTTTGCCTCACCACTTTTTCCCCAGTTTTAAGAGACTCCTCAAAACTTACCTTTTCAATCATGGATTTTGTCACCTACTCTAACTTCTTTCCTACTACCTGCTTAGTTTACCATCTCTCCCACTATGATGTGCCATTTTGCTTTTCTAAATACAAGTAGCAGCTGTCGCACAATAAATGTGGCAAAATTTACAGCAAAGTAAACCTTACTTTTAGATATAGTTTACCTTTATTTAACCCTGTACAATTGATGACGGCTGTCATCCAACAATGAAAGTCAGAGAACACTGGTCCTTATGAGTTCTACTTCACAGTAGTCTCATGACTTCGCAATAAGGGTGGGTGGGGAAACATCCATTTTTAGACACACTGCCAAAAGAGACTGAATTGTCCTATTGCAAGCACTTCAAAATCTTTGACGGATACTGAGTGACTGTAATTGAAACATGCCCAGGTTGATCATACCCAAAACATTTGGTATCTTTACTGCAATGAACTGAATATTTAGCTGCAGCACTGTATGTGGTGGAAGGAAGAGTGCCAAGTGAAGCTTTAGAGCTTGAGCCAGAGTAGGATCTTTGGACACAGAACAATTCAATGACTTCTCTCCAGCTACATAAAGGTAGTTTGTAACCTGGCTTTGCAATTCTCCTGGTGTAGCCCAGTCTTTACACCAGCCCCTAACAAATTTCCACCCGAACTTGGAATGTTTGTGCTCCTCTATTTTGCACTCCATTTTCAATTTCAAAGTCTGACTAAAGGGAGAATGGTGTGTTAAGAGAACTAATCCATTGACATCAGATTAGTTTCAAATATTTCAAGAAAACATTCCCAATGAGCTTGTAATACAAATGAACATGCTGTGAAATCTGCAAAATTTCATGCTACAGGTTGCAAGTGCACAAAATGACCAAAACCGCAACCTAATATGGGCATGAACCAAAGAAAAAAAACTCCACTGGGTATTAAAACTAACTTACAAAAATTAAATCCATAAACTGCACAATGAAAATGATTGCAAAAAGCTTTCATTTGGAGGGCAACAATGTAAAACCGCTATGCCAAAATGAAATGGGGAACATCAGGACTCGAATAAATGCGTCACAAGAGCAGGAGAAACTACATTGCTCAAACAAGGTCCTAGAAAAAATAACAAAGGGAAAAGAATGGAATAAATAATTGGACTGATTATTTGCAATGCATTTTTGACTCTGCACATGCACTCTCGAACAGGTCACGCATGCGCAGTACCCAAAGGTTTCGACTCCGTGCAGAGAAGGTCAGGGGATCACGTTGGTGGCTGGTGGGGGGGGGCGGTAAAGAGAGGATCAAAGGGAGCAAGGAGGTGAGGGGATCGAAGGGGAAGAGGACAGGAGCTCAGAGGAGAGGGAAGGTCAGGAACTCGGGGGGGGGGGGGGGAGGAATTAAGAGAGCAGTGGGGATGGGGGGAAAATGTGATCTAGGTCTAAAAGGGGGAGCAAATGAGAGCGAGAACTTGATCCAGGTGGGAAGACGGATCCAGTTCTCCCCCTGCTGTTGGATGTGGATCACATTCTTCCAACCCCACCCCCTATTACACCCGCACCATGTTCGCCTTCTCCTCCCTCGAGACCTGGTTGATTTCTCGGAAAGCCCGGCCCATGTACGGTAAGTGACATAATTGGACTGGACAAAATCCGGTAGTCATGACACGGTCACTATTCACTTCATACCCAATAAACCTGGCAACAATTCGTGACCACCCACACAATGACCTATCGACGGGGGTGGGTGGGGTCAGAAGGTCAGGAACTTGGGCAGGGTGGGGGTGAAGAGGAGAAGGGCCTAACCTGTGAGGGTGAGCCCTGCCTGTTCTGAAAGCTGTAATGTGAGCTCTGTCTGGAGCCTGGCAGTCAGAATGAATGGATCAAATTACAAGTTGCAAAGTACTTGATTACTCAGGCAGGCAGGATCTAATTGCACATTCCAGGCAAACTGCTGGACCAATCAAAAATCTGGTCTAGTCATCCAAGGGGACCAATCAGAACTTTGGTGTTGCAAATACACACTGCCATAAATAATCTGTTATCTGTGACGCCCTTGAGATTTTCTAACATGGTGATTTGGCAATAAAGGGAAATGGCACAATTGGAAGCTGGTCTAAAATTTGCCTACATAACAGTCATTGCACTTCAAAAGTAATTGAGGATGCGATAGGTGATATACAAGCACAAGTTCTTTCTTTCGAATATAAATAGAGGCATAAAAGTCAAGTATTCTCTACATGTACTCATTGCACTTTCATTACCTGTTTTGTTAATTCATCCACTTTTTCAGGCAACGACTTGTATTGAGATAAAAGGTCTGCTTCTTGCTGCAAACTAGTCTTTTCTTTTTCTGCTTTATTCAATTGTTGCTTAAGATCAGCAATGCTGTTTTCCAAATAAACACGATCCAATAAATCTAGGTTCATCAAAAGGAGATAGTATTAAAATGCTGGTTGACTGTTTATATCCTTGTACTTTGAAACAGAGTTAAAACCTTCGCCTATGCATGGATTTCAATATTAGAGATTGATTTTTTCCTTCAGCACGAGTAATGCGATCACAAAAATAGTAGGATCACCTACTTGTAAATACCCCCCCCCTCCGTGAAGATTTAGATGATTATGGGTTCACCTTGCTTCAAATGATTTTATTTTGACCTTCACCTTTAGTATTTCACCCTCACTGAACAAAAGTCAGTATCCAGATAGGAATGGTACAGTACTGTAAACCCCAAGTTTGGGGGGGGGGGGGGGGGGGTTGGGGGAGGAAGAGAAAATGATGGAAGGAAAATTACAAGAACAATTCCCATTAACGTTTTAATCTTGGTAACCCAGTGAATTTGTTTTGAGGGAGTAGAGTCCCCACAATTATCCCTACCCCCAAAATCTTTTGACTCAGGTTAATCCTACTCCTTCTGCTCTGTACTGCAAGAGTTTGTAGATTCTCTAAATCATGGACACAACAACATTTTTTACATTATTTTTAAAATCTGGTAACAGTCAATAGGGGAGCAAACATTAGTCTCCAAAACCAGCATTTGCAAACTTTAAAAATACTCTAGTGGATAAAGGTTAATGTTCAACTTCCTTCTCTGAGCAATGCAGATTAGTATTGTTGGGAACAAAATAAATCTTTTAATTTGAACTTTATGATAGAGAGGGACAGGCAGCAAGGGAGTGCTGGGACTCCAAAAATTTTTGATGAGTTAGTGGTTTCAATAGAGCAGAATGGTGTAGACTTTTTTTTTCATTGCAAGTGCTTGCTTTTTAAAATAATCTTCTTTGCCCTCTTTCTGACTTGCTTCTTTTGGCAGTCTGTCTTGCCAACCTGAAGAGTTTGACAAGATATCCATAATAAAATGAGGCTGAGCTTACTTGTACCAATCAGCAAAAGTGAAACACTTTTAGTGAACCCATTTTATAACTATTGTAAAGAACTCTAGTAAACTCTGCCTGTGCAAGGATGAAATGGATTCTCCCATGCTAATAAGGGTAGAGTTCATCCATACTCTTTAGTGAAAGACAAATGAGTCTTTAATTTTTATTGTTTAGAGCAGTTTCACTCAGAGCAATACGGAGAAGCTCAGCCTTATGGGAATTCCCTAAACCTATAACAGAGGGGAACAGAGGTTAAGAGCTGAAATAGAAGCATTCTTGCCAATTGAACTACTGAATTGCCTGTCCTTAGGCAAAGCAGCAACAGGGAAGTATACTTCAACTTACAGCAAAAGAAGTTTATCAAAACCCATGCAACATATGCACAACATTTTCCAAGTAAGGAATCAGGGCAAGAGCATTATACATGCAGACACACAAAAGAATCTCAGATTTTTTTTTTTTTTTTTTTGCATTGATGGCTTCAATGACCAACTATCTTAATGGTCAAGCAAAATACACTCTTCAACCAGTTAACAAACTGCTTCACAATCCATTTAACAAGATGCTCTTCAGTAATGAGAACAGGATGTTGATTCCTCTTAAACAATCAAAATCCTGAGCTTTAAGGGTAGCTGCATACCTTCCTTTGGAAGAATAAAGTCAGAGTGTGGCCAATTGAAAGTATTTTCAGTTTTTTTATGCACCACCTCAGTCACTCAGATATTGTGCCGATCTCATTTTTGTAGGAAAGCTCGTACATTCAGTACAGCCATCTGGTGTTTCTCAGACATGCACATCAGGTTTTTGGGCTTCTTACATACTAAATCCCCAGATATATTTCACACCCTGCTTTGGGCAGTGCAAGAGCTGTGCTCACAAGGGCATATCATACACATCACAAAGTCTCAGCTAAGCAAAGCATACAAGGGGAGAGAGAAAACAGATCATCTTGGAACGACAGCACAAAAATCAAAATCTAGCTGAACGCTTACACGAGCTAAAACAGAACTTGAGCCGCTTCTCAAACACCATGGAGGCAATTTTCAGGTGGCCAATTTCATCAGGCAACGCGAGCCCATTGCCTGCCTGACAGACTCTTTCTCCACAATGCTGCCTGACCTGCTGAGTGTTTCCAGCATTTTCTGTTATTTCAGACTCAATCTAGGCCCGTCCTATTTTCAGTGCTCAGGCAGCTCTTCTGTGGAGCCAAGCCAGAAGTAGCGAGTTGGGAGGGGGGCGGACAGGCCAACAGCAGGCTGTGTGTGTTAGTTCAGGAGCAACATTCCTGCACCTCCTGGTCCCACAAATTTTTACCTACGTGCTTGAGTGGCCTACAGCTGTTCTTTTAAGCCCCTTTAAGCCTAACTGTTCCACACCTAGTACCAATGGGAAGAGCATGCATGGTGCATGCCTGCCTATTGGTACAGAAAAATGACATCAGGGACTTACGACTGGCGTAGGTCCCTAATTTAAATATCGAAAGGAGGCCCCTGCGGGAGCACAGGCCACCCATTGAGGCCCACTTGATAACCGCGTCAGGCTGGCCTCAAGCGGGCAATGGCAGGGAGATGCAAATCACTCATTTTTTTCTGTAAGGTACAACACTGTAAACAGCCAACAAACCCTATTCATAGTATTAGTGAATCATATAAGCCGCTCTGCTGATCTGTAAAGCAGTCTTGTTGCTTTTTGGCTTATTCTCTGATAAATACAAGCAGGCAAGCTTCTTTCAAAGAAAAATTGCCATAACAAGGTGAGAACCAGACACTAAAACTTCTTCATTCCAATTAGCCTTGAGGCAATAATTAGAGAAGGAAAGAAAAAGCTATCAGCTAGTGCAACGGTCAAGCTATATTTTAAGGTGGTAAGAAGAGATGGAAAACTGCATCCCACTTCTGATACTTGTTTAAAACACAAACAAGGATTTATATAGCATCTTTAACATAGTAAAACGTCCCAAAGCACTACCAGGAGCATTATCGAACAAAATTTGACAGAGCCACAGAAGGATATTAGGGCAGATGACCAAACACTTGGTCAAAGAGGTAGGTTTTAAAGGAGGAAAGGACGTTAGAGGTGGAGCTGTTCAGGGAGGGAATTCCAGAGCTTAGGGCCTTGGCAGCTGAAGGCATGGCCACCAATGATGAAGCGATTAAAAATCAGGGAAACAGTATACAAGATGCTTCTTCAGAACTACAAACTAAATTCATCCAGTCAAGCCGAGTTTGATTCAAATCCAGGTTGACGATGTTTAATGACAATACACAACATGGTCCCTAAATAGAAGTATAGGAAACTTTCTGGTATCCGGCACTGACGGGACCGAGCTGGTGCCGTTAGATCAAAACTGCCGTATAAGCCAGCGGCAATGTTAAAACATAGAGCTTTTCAGCTCCGTGAGAATCAACAAACCCTGTTGCTTAGCAACAGCTTCAAAACAGTCGGCTGCAGCTGCAAGCATCTCTAGCTGAAGCTGTTGCTTAGCTACCGACCTTGCAGAGCCTGACTGGGGGAAAAAAAGCAACGAGAAGTAAAAAAACTTATAGAAAACGGCTCCTGAATTTTGCCAGTAGATAGAGCTTTCCGGACTTTTAACCTCTGGTTAAATGAAAGTTTCCTGTACTACATTACAGTAACAGTACCTTTGGGAACTTTTCCATCCAGGATCGACATTAGCTTGGTATTTTCACTGAAAGCAGATTTTAGTTCATTCTGCAAATCAGATTGCATTTGTTTGTAGCGTGACCGTTCAGTATCAAGCTGGCGGCAGTACAGGTGGGTATCCTTTTCCATCTGTTGATAGCTTACCCTCATTTCATTCTTCAGTTAATAGAAGTTAAAAAAAAAACAAATTTAGAACAAAAAGCCACTTTCATTAGGTCATTATCATTCAACTAGTTTTAAAGTACCTCATTAGAGTGCCAGCAATTTGGATTGCTAAGCCCTTTAGCATCCAATTGCAGAGCACAAAGACTATAATAACACAAATGTATATTGCTTTATGGTTTGCCCTATTTTGAGCAGTTATGAAGCATAGCAGCACACGCAACGGAACAAAATGGCCAATTACGGATAGGCCTGTGGCCAGGGTAGCCCGATTTTCATCAGAACGAAACATCGACCTGAAAGAAAATGCTGGAAATACTCAGGAGGTCAGGCAGCATCTGTACAGAGAGAAACAAAGTTAATGTTTCAGGTCGATGATCCTTTGTCAGAACTTGAAAAAGTTGGAGATGTAACAGGTTTTTAAGCAAGTGTAGGGGCAGGGAAAGGGGAGGAAAGAACAAAGGGGAAGGTCTGCGATAGGATGGAAGGCAGGAGAGATTAAAAGACAAAAGGGATGATGGTGCAAGGCAAAAGGAGATGGTAATGGGACAAGAAACAAAACATGACTCTAGATGAAGTACAAACGGCAATGGCAGAATCATCAACAGCTGCGAGAAAAAAAAATTGGGGCAGAGTTTATGATCTGAAATTTTTGAACTTTATGTTGAGACCAGAAGGCTGTAAAAGTGCCTAATTAAAAGACGAGGTGCTGTTCCTCGAGCTAACGTTGGAAAAGTGCAAGAGGCCGAGAACGGAGAGGTCAGAGTGGGAGTGGAGCGGAGAATTAAAGTGACAGGCGACTAGAAGCTCAGGGTCACCCTTATGGACTGAACGGAGGTGTTCCGCGAAGCGGTCACCCAATCTGCGTTTGGTCTCCTCAATGTAGAGGAGACCTCATCGTGATCAGCAAATACAGTATACTAGATTGCAAGAAGTACAAGCAAGTTGCTGTTTCACCTGGAAGGAGTGTTTGGGGCCCTGGTCAGTGGAAAGGGAGAAGGTAAAAGGGCAGGTGTTGCATCGCCTGCCCTTGCACAGGAAGGTGTCAGGCGAAGGGGAAGGGGTGTTGGGGGATGATAGAGGAGTGGACCAGGGTGTCGGAATGCTGAAAGGGAAGGTGAGGGGAAGATGCGTTTGGTGGTGGGATCACGCTGGAGGTGGCGGTAATTGTGCAGGATGATCCGTTGAATGTGGAGGCTGGTGGGGTGAAAGGTGAGGACACGGGGAACCCGATTGTGGCTCCAGGAGGGTGGGGAAGGGGCGAGAGCATAAGTGCAGGAAATGGAACAGACACAGTGAAGGGCCGTGTCAACCACGGTAGAGGGGAATCCTCTTGAGGAAAAAGGAAGACATATAGGAAGCACTGCTATGGAAGGTGGCATTGTCAGAGCAGATGTGGCGGAGACGGAGAAACTGGGAGAATGGAAACCGGGACCTGAAACATAACTGTTTCTCTCTCCACAGATGCTGCCTGACCTGCTGAGTAAAGGTAGAACGTTCCAAATCCGGCAACCTCAGGACCGAGGTTTTCCCGAACTTCGAAACGTGTTTCTGATGTCCGAAATCTGGAAACGCCAGAGCCCAGATTGCGATATTTCCGGACTTCGGACATCAGAAACACGTGCCAAGTCCAGAAATGCCTGGGCCCAGGTGGCGCTATTTCCGGTTTTTGGTAAGCCTCCCTCAGGGTGTCCGGATTCCAGAACATTTTATGGATTCCAGACCCCTGCCACCAATCGTCCTGGAGTCTGGAACATTCCGGATTTGGGACGCTCAACCTGTATTTCATAGAAACATAGAAAAATAGGAGCAGCATTTTCTGTTCTTATTTCAGATTTCCAGCAGCCGCAGTATTTTGCTTTTGCCTATACCAAGAGCAGTGCATGATGAAACCCAAGGTGCAATGCAGGGAGACACCTGAACCCACTAGTCTTTTGCAATATCCAGAGGAGCAGCTCTGTCCCAGGAACAAACAGTCTCTGGATCAGGTACATTCAGGCTCTTGTGTTGAAGTCATCAAACAAGCTAGTGAAGGGATAATTTAGAGCCACAGAATCAAGAGGGAAAACATTTTGTTTCAATTAAAAATAGCCACAAGTACAGTATAACCAGTACTCAATAATACTCACAGTAAATGCAAGTATCACGTACAAGAAATTTTAAAACCTAGCATGGCAATGCCACTTATAATACGTTTTGAAACCAGTTTTTGAAAAAAATGTTATGCTCAATTGCACTCATTACCCTGACTCTCATCTCATTTTCCTTCGCTCTCAACCCTCTGCACATCACTTTCTTCTCTCGCTTCACCATCTCCCTCATCTTTGCTACATCTCCCTATCACACTTGCTGTTTCTCTGCTCCCACTGAACTCCTCTTCTCATATGCCCTCTAATTTCCACACCCCTTTACACATTCACTCCTTACCCGTCACTTTCTTTTTCTCCCTCCCACCTCATTCCTCCTCACCTTGTCCTATATAACTGTGCCAGCTCCCTTTTCCAATACCGTCTCCTTCCACTTCACTTAGATCTCTACATAGGGTTGCGAAATTCCAGGAATTTTTAAAAGAGGAAACTTTCCATGGGAATTGATTTTTTTTTGCACACTGATTATTTTGATGACGAAGATAATAAGGGTCAGAGACAAAAAACAGATATACTGTTCCATACAAATAAAAACAGCTTTCAAAACTTTATTTAGGTTATAATTTTGAACTTTATTGAACCCCCACAAAAAAGACCCATCTAAAATAAAAAGAGCATCAGCTTATTTAGCCTGTAATTTGTCCTTATTTTGACCCTTTGAGTCTTCTACTCCTCATTGCTCCTCCTGATTCTCTGACTCTTGCTCTGACGTGTCCATTTCCTCCTCTGTCAGTGTCTAGCTGTGTGGTGGACACTTCTGTATCTGGCTCAATAAGTTGTAGGTTCGCCCGGATAGCCACCAGTTTCTCCACTCTCTTGTTAGTCAGCCTGTTGCGCACCTTTGTAGCGTATTCCCAAAAAGTGACCAGTTGCGTTCAGAGGCCGCTGATGAAGGTGGGATTTGGAGTATCACCGATGCAATGGGTGACAGGGCCTCAGATGCACAAAGTCCCTTCCACCAGGTATGTGCACCATTATGCTTGCATGATTCCCATATCCCGTCCCCATTCGAAAGACCTTGCTTGGTCGAGATCTTTGCCAGACTTCCCAGAACTTTGCCCACGTCCAGATTGAGGTGGCATGAGAGGGTAGAAATCACACTAAGTGCTGTTGATCTGTTCTCCAAAAAGTATTGGTCTCCCAACATGCTTTGGGTCCAGCATGTATGCTGCAGCATGAATCGGCTTGACACAAAATTCTTGACGCATCTGTATGAATTGAACAATTGCCTTCTCCTCGGTTTTGAGCAGCAGGGATGTGGGTAGGGCAATGCGGATTTGTTCTTTTAAAATCAGCAAAAAGCCTGAGAACATCTGACAAGACAATGTCATCTCCTTCAATCTGAGCAATTGCAGATGCTACTGGTGAGAATAGTTTAAGGCTGCTAACCACTCTCTCCCAAAACACATCATCCAGCAGTATTTTCTTGATGGTGGTTTCCATATCCCCAGACTGGGATAGTGCCATTTCTTGCAGCGACTTCTTACCCTCCAGAAGGCTGTTGTACATTATGACAACGCCACCCCATCTAGTGTTGCTGGGCAGCTTCAGTGTGGTGTTCTTGTTCTTTGCCGTTTGCTTGGAGTTGTAGGTTGCTGCAACTACCTGTTTTCCCCTGACATACTTAACAACTTGCTTGGCTCTCTTGTAGTGTTTCCATGGTTCTCAAACCCATGATGTCCTTGAGAAGCAGGTTGAGCCCATGAGCTGCACACCCAATAGACATAATAGGAGGGTAGGCCTCCTCCACTTGAGCCCAAGTAGCCTTCATATTCGCAGCATTGTCAGTAACTACTGCAAAGACTTTGTGATCCAAGATTGTTGATGACCGCTTTCAGCTCATCAGCAATGTGCCTGTTGTCCTTCGTGTCTGTGCTCTTGAACACTGGGAGAGGATTGGAGACGATGTAGTTTATGATGCCCTCCCCTCGTACATTTGACCACTCATCTGAGATAACTGCAACACAGTCTGCCATCTCTATCGTTTCTTTGAGCTTTCCTTGGACGCTGTTATACTCAGCCTCCAGCAAATAAGTAGACAAAGCATGTCTGATGGGAGGACAGTATGCAGGGCGAATAACATTGAAAAATCTCTTCCAGTACACATTGGCTGTGAACATGAGGGGTGAGCCTGTCGCATATACAGCTCGAGCAAGGCACTCATCTGCATTCTTCTGGCTATGGTTATCCATTGTATTAAAGAACTTTCCAAGTGGGCCAGGAGTTGCTGATAAGGAGCCTGATGCTGAATGTGAACCATCATCTTCTTGAATGGAAGCAGAGGAACTCTGGGCTGATTGCCATGAGCTTTGAGTGAAGTTGTTGCATTTGGATAAATGCTGCTAGATCTTTGTGGCATTCTTTACATATGGCTTTGTAGAGTGTTTGCACAAGTACACAATCTTTCCATCTTTAATGCCTGGGGTAAAATGCTTCCATACATCCAACGGTAAACGTGGCATTGTTCTATGCAGAGAAATAAAGGGCATTCGTCTGTGTCGAACTGTGGTTAATCAGCGTGATTGCAACAGGGTGAGTAAATTTTTCCTGATGCTCCATGCGATGGAAGCATGACCTGTGCACGCATGACGCTACATCACCAATAAAGGGAGCTAATCGCTCATCCAACCAATCAGGACACATTTGTTCACAGTCACACAAAATTTGTAATTATTAAAACAAGCCAAGAAAGATAAACATATACTGATTAAGAAATTCCTTAATAATTAAGATTCTGTTAGTAATTTTGAAAGGAGACCTGTGGAAAAAAATATGAAATACAAAAGAAAATGCTAGCATGTGCTTTTTTGGGCAAAATTCCCAAGCTAAACTTCCTGTGGAAAATTTCCGGAAATGTACCGGAAACTTTCCACCCCTTCGCAACCCTATTTCTACATACTGTCTTTATACTGTGGCAGAGCTCAGAGGGTGTGGGGTGGGCAGAAGAGAAGAAAACCCCATGGCAACTCCTTCACCACCACAAAATTTTGGAATTTTCCCAAAGGCGTGTGGAGAAAGCCTAATGAAAATAAATAGCATCAATTACTGCAAGATGGATTAATTTACAGGCAATTATTGAAGTCAAGATTCTGCACTGAAAATTCTTTTACTACCGTTTCTTCCTTAAGCTCCATATTTTCACTTCTGAGAAAAGCAGACACTTTCTTTGCATCAAGAGTTACGACTTCAGCGTCGCTCAGCGATTGCTGTAACTGGCTAATCTGGAATGCAAATCAGCAGAAAACATAATTGAAAAAGTGACACATCTATGTAATAATGATTTATAATTGCATTTCCTCTAATCTACAGAAATGGCATGCAAGTGCTCAAACTACCCTTAAACTTTGAAATACAATTTATAAGTAAAGCAATAATGTACAAAAACTTCCATTTCATGGTTCTTCGTAAGGCAAAGCCCAAATCAAGCACCTAAAATTCTGCTATCTTCCTTGTTCATCAACAAAGAATGTCTCAAAGATTTAATAGATAAAATAAAAACCATGTTAAATTTACGATCAAGCAAAGCAGATATTCCACCCTTACCTGCACCATTAACATCTCAAGATTCACTTTGCTGTCAGACAACTCTTTCAGTTGTTCTAGCTGTTGTTGAAGAGCGAGGAGATTCTGTTCCTGTTCTTTTAATCTCTTAGTTTTAGTCTTTAGTTCAGTCTGTTAAGAAATTGAAATTCCCACTATAGCATCTGCTCAAAATAATCATGCACTATTGATATCACAACTAGATCAAATATAAACAAAATTGTGCTACATTTTGGAAGTGCTAATCACGAATATAGGTCCTCGGCACTCACACAGGTCCTCGGCACTCACACATGGGTTTTGACCTCAGAATTGAATTTAGAAAAATGAGCAGGTATTGATGTAAAGACTGAAGGCGGCTTGAAGCCAGGTAAACAAAATGTTACAGTTGAGGCAATTAGCATTTATCCACCTTCATTCAACTTCTATGTACAATTGAATTCCTGCATGAAACAAAATGGAGATATTCTTGACTTGAATTTGAGCCCCAATCAAGTTCCAAATTACTTGAGGAAAAGATTCTCTCTTTGCACTGTGTGCCAGTTTATAAAGAGTTGGTTTACAATTTTATATAAAAGTGGTGTTTTTTGTCATAGCACATGTAAAATAAACAGCTAATGATCACAAGATATTGTGTTGCTCCTTTAAACATGTTACTTTGCAGCAGGCTTACCCAATGTTGTTTTATCAGGACAACATTCAACTCCTTGAATTTTCCATGATTTAAAAAGATTCACGTTACCACACACAATCAATACTCAGATTTTTGGGAAACCAAATGGCACTGATCCCTGGCAAAAGAAACCTCTGGTATTTTATATTCATTGGCAGAGAATTGCTAAGCTTAATAGACTGTTTTTAATGTTGTAATATTTTATGCTATGAGATCTGCAGAGTATGTCCAGCATTCTTGTTTTTTTCATTCCTATGTGAGTGAAATGCACTTCACTTTAATGCTCACTTAAAAAGGGATATTTAAATATAAAATCACTTACCTCAAGTTCCTGGTTGAAAATCTCCGAATTGTGAACCAGCTTCCTTAACTTTGCAGGCACAGCAAAAACATGAAAATGCAAACAGCCAAGAAGGGAGATTGTATGAGAAATAATTACTTCCACTAGCCTTCATCAAGCTAGCATCTCAGATCCTTCCTATTTCTCATTTACATCATCTGAAAACACAAATTCAGGTTCCACATGTATGCCAATGACACCCAGCTCTATCTCACCACCACCTCTACCCCTCCACTGCTTGTCCAACACCCAGTACTCGATGAAATTTCCTCCACCTAAATATTGGGAAAACCTAAGCCAGTGTCTTCGGTCCCTGCCACAAACTCCGTTCCCTAGCCACCTACTCCATCCCTCTCCCTGGCAACTGTGAGGCTTAACCAGACCGTTCACAACCTAAGTGTTGTATTTGACCCCGAGATGAGCTTCGGACCACATGCACTCCATCACCAAGGCCGCCTACTTCCAACTCCAACCCTGCCTCAGCTCATCTGTTGCTGAAACTCTCATCTAATCCTTTGTTACCTCTAGACTTGACTATTCCAATGCTCTCCTGGCCAGCCTCCCATCTTCCACCCTATATAAAATTGAGCTCATCCAAAATCCTACTGCCCGTATCCTAACTCACACCAAGTCCCATTCACCCATCACCCCTGTGCTCACTGGCTCCTGGTTTGGCAACGCCTCAATTTTAAATTCTCATCCTTGTTTTCAAATCCCTCCATGGCCTCGCCCCTCCCGATCTATAACCTCCACCAGCCCTACAACCTTCTGAGATCTCTGCGCTCGTCCAATTCTGGCCTCTTGTGCACTTCCAATTTTAATCACTCCACCATTGGCGGCAGTGCCTTCAGCTGCTGCTTAGGCCCTAAGCTCTGGAATTTCCTCGCTAAACTTCTCAGCCTCTTTCCTCCTTTAAGATGCTCCTTAAAACTTACCTCTGACTAAGCTTTTGGGCATCTGTACAAATATCTCCATGTGGCTCAGTGTCAAATTTTGTTTGATAACGCTCCTGTAAAACGCCTTGGGAGATTTTACGACGTTACAGGCACTATATAAATACTAGTTGTTGTTGGTATTCACCACTCCAAACTAATTCTTGCTTTTAAAGTTTAAAATTTAGGATCTAGGCAAAAAGCAGGAGAAACAAAACGGATCAGATTTTCCTCTTCCACTTGGGGTGTAAATAATCACCTGGTTGCAGTACATAGAAGAAAGTCAGGCAGGGAGGATTGCACATTCCAACAGAGCCTGCCCAATTGTTTGTCCATTTAAATTAATGGATGGAGAATCAGGCATGTGATCCTCCCCTGTGCACTCCTCCCAGACTATTACTTGCACCAAAGCACAAAGGAGGAAAATCCACCCCAAGAAGTTTAAATGGAATCTGGGCAGATTGTGTTTTTTAATAAAGTTAACGAAATCTTCTTTAAAGGGCTTTGCTAAATTCTTCATCACCCTTTGGCAAGATCACCCTTAATGTACCACAGGCTAAATATTTTCAAAATTCACATTTGCTCAGTACCTTTTCTTCTTTCTCACTTTCTTTTTCCAAGAACTCAAACTCTTCAATTTCACGTCTCTCTTTCAAGTCTTCAATTACTTCTCTCAGTTTTTCTAGTTCTTTGATTTCATTTTTCTGTTTCTCATTCTCCATTTTTAAGTAATCTGCATTCTTAAGCCTTTCTTGCAGGAGTTCTTTTAATTCTTTGATTTCTTCTTTCTGTTGATCATTCTCGATTTTTAAGCTTTCTGCATCAAACTGGAAAACAGACACACGGAATCTTGCAATGGAATGCTAGAGCAAACCTTACATACATTTTGCGAGTAAAGAAGCTCAACACTCTCCTTGAACGGTTTCTCAAAAGTGGTTTTCACGATTCTGAAATATTAGGACAAGCGATTAAAATCAAACAGTAAAACAAAAACATGCACAGTTCAAATTGAAACCAGGAGGTATTTTGGAGCAAGGAGAGAGTCAATCCGAGAATCTCACCTGTCCTCCTCCATTACCAGCAGCTAATCATACAACATGTGTAGACTGAGGCTTCAGAGTAGAACACCAGTCTTTCTCTGAGGCATTGGGTGGGGGTGGGGGGAGGGGGAGTGGAAGAGAAGACACGGAAATAAGAACATAAGAAATAGGAGGAGTAGGCCATTTGGCCCCTCGAGCCTGCTCCGCCATTCAATAAGATCATGGCTGATCTGATCTTGGCCTCCACTCCACTTTCCTGCCCGCTCCCCACAACCCTCGACGACTCTGTAGCTCAAATATCTGCCTATCATCGCCTTGAAAATATTTTGGGTCCAAAACTGTCCACAATCTGGGTAGGCGAAGCAGTGGGGGATTTTTGAAGGAAAAAAACTTAAAAGTTAAAGACTAGAAAAACATCTCCAAAGCTTGGAAGGCAGCTTACAAACAAAACAGTACTGCTATAACAACCCACATAAGATTACTCCTCAGCCTATAAACAACCTTTTCAGAACATTACTTCTCACATTTTCTTCCCCAGCTTAGTCTCTTCCCAATCGCCCATGGCTGAGGAAAAGGCCAAAAGTTGACCAGGAAAAGGGGCAGCCTTAAAATGTATTTCATGCAAAGATTCACACATCACACTATCTCTTAGAAAAGGAGGAAAAAAAGACCATCTGACTTTCCTAGTTGCATTTTACCCAACCCATGGAACATCATCTTGCCAGCCCTTTAAGTCAACATGAAATTTGATTTTCAGTTAAAGAATGGTTTCCATTTAAATTTCCTTCAGATCTTGAATCCAAATAGACTGGAGTTAAGGACATGAGCCAATCAAGATAAATGTGGCCTGCTTGACCAATTTAGAATGGAAAAACAAATATTTATTCTGAGATTGAAACATGGGCATGGATATTAACTGGGTGGAGGTTTGGACAGGAATCCCGGGTTTCCCCACACGCTGTGGTGTTTTAACAGCATGCGTCTTTTGGCCTTCCAGGTTCCCCGCCTGGAAGTCAGTCTGACTGACAGGCTTGGCTTCCAGTCGGGCAGGGAGCACACCGGAGCAGGCCGCAGGACCAAGCAGATCCGATCCATGGCCCCGGGGAGCTGGGGCACAAGTTTTGGTGAAATAAATATCAAACATGGAACAAACCAACTAATTACAAGATGAACGTTTTCCTGGGAACCACGGTTAACGTACAAGATTTCCAAATGCACTTTATGCAGCAGTAACAAGGGGGAAAAAAAGATAAATGATTGAAAACTTACAAGAAAAAGATGGCTTTTGAGAAGTTTTTCTTTTAAAATGGAGAGGTGCAGAGATGTTGCAGGAGCAAATTCCATAGCAGCATCTACGCAGCCGAAAGCTCTGCCACCAGTAGTGGGGTGGATGGATTGTTCAGGAAGCCACAGGTGTAAGATAGAAGTGTTTAGGAGAGAAAATAAACCTCATGGAAGTTTTAGAGCTAGGGTTTAGTCAGGCGATTAAGGGATTAGAAGATAAGGACTGCACTGGGGACAGGGAGCCAGCCAGTGTTCCCTTTAATTTCTTCTTTGGGTGCGTGGCCCCTTTTTTTAAGGGGCTGTGTGGCCCATTCAAAATACCACGCAAGCATGGGGTTTTCCCCATTGTGAAGCCAGCAAGTGGTCTGCGCATGACCTCCCGAGCACAGCACAGCCGCGCAGTTTAACGGGAACATTGATGAGCCAGTGTTGGTCAGTGAGGACGAGTATAACTTAGTGCTAGATATACAAGCAGCTGCATTTTAGACAAATAGGAGTTTATGGAGCATGAACAAAGGGGGGTCAGCAAGGAGGGTATTGGAGTAATTGAAGTTGGAGCAAAAAAAAGGGAATGGATAAGGGCTTCAGCAGAAGGGAGAATCAAGATAGGAGGAGGAGGAGTGGTGATAACGGAGCTCAGCTCATTACATAGAATTTACAGCACAGACAGGCCAGAGGTGCGCCTAGCTCCGAAGCATAGGTTTTCAGCACTACAGCCGGGATGCTGTCGAGGCACACAGCCTTTGTTGTATCCAGTGCGCTCAGCAGTTTCTTGATATTACATGGAGTGAACCAAATTGGCTGAAGACTGGCATCGGTGATAATGTGGACCTCAGAAGGAGGCCAAGACGTATAATCCACTTGGCACTTCCGGCTGAAGATGGTTGCAAATGCTTCAGCCTAGTCTTTTGCACTCACGTGCTGGGCTCCGCCACTGTTGAGGATGGTGATGTTCATGGACCTCCTCTTCCCATTAGTTGTTTAATTGTCCACCACCATTCACGATTGGATGTGGCAGGACTGCATATCTTTGATCCGATCCGCTGGTTGTGGAATTACTTCGTTCTGTCTATAGCATGCTGCTTCTGCTGTTTAGTCACAAGTCACCCATTCCAGACGGGATGCATCCTAGGTTGCTGAGGGAAGCTAGGATGGAGACAGCTTAAGCTCAGACCACAATCTTTAATCCTCCTTGAATATTGGAGTGGTGCCAGAGGACTGCAAATATTCAAAAAAGGAGGGATAAACCTGGTAACAACAGGCCAATCAGTCGCACGTCAAGTGGTGGGAAAACTGCTAGAGACCATCATCAAGGAGCAAATTAATTCTCACTTGGAGAAGCATGGGTTAATAAGGGGCAGCCAGCATGGATTTGTGAAGGCAAATCATCTCCCCATTCTATCTTAAAATCTTTTTTGATCTTCTAATGTCATGTCTACCCTGCTAGACTCCCTGGTAAATACTGAGGCATGGTAAATATTCAATATTTGTCATTACCTGTAAGTTTATCTTGTACATCTGTTAATGGCTTCACCCCATCCCGATTTTTCTTTTGCTATGTGTCTGTAGAATACTATTTATTTTTAGATTCCTTGATAATTTACTTTTGTAGTTCTTATTCGCCTTCCTAATAGTATTTTTGGCTTCTTTCCCAACTTCCTCATATTCCCTTTTGTAATCTTCTCCTTTACTTTCTATATACTTAGTGTATGCCTTTTTCTTTAGTTTCAATTTTGCCCTCATCTCTTTATTCATCCAGTGTTACATTATTAACTAGTTTATTTCTTGTTTTTTAGCAGTATATATTGCTCCTTAATCAGCAAGATGTCAAGGATGCACAGTCTTGTCTTTTTTTATATTCGTTCCAGGATGTGGGCATTGATGGCAAGGCCAGCATTTATTGCCCATCCCCAATTGCCCTCAAGAAGGTGGTGGTGAGCCGCCGCCTTGAACCGCTGCAGTCCTTGTGGTGAAGGTACTCCCACAGTACTATTAGGGAGGAGTTCCAGGATTTTGACCTAACGACAATGAAGGAACAGCAATATATTTCCAAGTCCGGATGGTGTGTAATTTGGAGGGAAACTTGCAGGTGGTGGTGTTCCCATGCACCTGCTACCCTCGTTCTTCTAGTTGGTAGAGGTCACAGGTTTGGGAGGTGCTGCCAAAGAAGCCTAGGCAAGTTGCTGCAGTACATCTTGTAGATGGTACACACTGCAGCCACGGTGCGGGGAGTGAATGTTTGTTAAGGTGGCGGATGGGGTGCCAATCAAGCAGGCTGCTGTATCCTGGATGGTGTCGAGCTTCTTGAATTGTTGGAGCTGCACTCATCCAGGCAAGTAGAGAGTATTCCATTACACTCCTGACTTGTGCCTTGCAGATGGTGGAAAGGCTTTGGGGAGTCAGGAGGTGAGACACATGCCGCTGAGTACCCAGCCTCTGACCTGCTCTTGTTGCCACAGTGATGCGCTATCAATTACTCATAAAAGACTGAGAGTTAAGAGAGTAACTAAAGGCTTTTATTAACAAAAGAATGAAGGTCTGCCTCGAGTGGTCGACCGGTCCAGAATACCAAGGGCTGGGGAGCAGTCACCTTTATACTAGGACTTGTGGGAGGAGTCAGCCGAGGCATGTCCAGGCATGTACACAGTGGAATACAAACAGTGGTTTACCACATTCACCCCTTGTTTAAAATTGAGTCCGGCGGGGTGAAGTGTATTAAAAGTTAGTGTATTGGAGTCTCTCCGGAGGTCTTGTCTGCCGCTGTGATCGGCGTGGCGACGGCAGGGGTAGTGGAGCTTCCGGCGTCGAGTCCTGCGTAGGCTGTGGCACCGGCGTGTCGTCCTCGTAGATGTCGAGCGGGTCGCGGGGCCCAGGCCTGCCGTCTGCTGGGGCTGGATATCGGATCGTGGGGGGGGGGGGGGGGGGGGGGGGGGTGGTAGTGAGTTACTGCGGCCCCCGAGGGTGCAAGGTCTCTTATGGAGACTGTGTCCCCCCGCCCGTCCGGGTATGCAATGTAAGCATACTGGGGGTTGGCGTGGAGGAGGTCGACCCTCTCGACCAGGGGGTCCGTTTTATGGGTCCTCACGTGTCTTCTCAGTAGGACTGGCCCTGGGGACGTCAGCCATGGCGGGTAGCGATGTCCCCGATGTGGACTTCCTTGGGAAGACAAACATTTTCTCATGGGGGGTGGCGTTAGTGGCAGTGCAGAGCAGTGACCGAATAGAGTGGAGCGCATCGGGGAGCACATCCTGCCAGCGGGAGGTTGGAAGGCCCCTAGACTTTAAGGCTAGCAGGGCGGCTTTCCAAACTGTCGCATTTTCTCTTTCCACCTGTCCGTTCCCCCGGGGGTTGTAACTGGTGGTCCTGCTTGTGGCAATACCCCTAGTTAGCAGGTACTGACGGAGTTCGTCACTCATAAACGATGAGCCCCGGTCGCTATGGATGTAGCTGGGGAAACCGAACAGGGTGAAGAGGTCGTTCAGACATTTAATGACCGTGGCACTGGTCATGTCCGGCCAGGGGATGGCGAACGGGAAACAGGAGTACTCATCAATAATATTGAGGAAGTACACATTGCGGTCGGAGGAGGGGAGAGGCCCTTTAAAATCAACGCTCAGGCGCTCGAAGGGGCGAGTGGCTTTTATCAGGTGAGCCCTGTCTGGTCTACAAAAGTGCGGTTTGCACTCAGCGCAGACTTGGCAGTTCCTGGTCATGGTCCTGACCTCCTCAATAGAGTAAGGCAGGTTGCGGGCCTTGATGAAGTGGAAGAACCTGGTGACCCCCGGGTGGCAGAGGTCATTGTGGAGGGCCCGCAGTCTATCGATCTGCGCGCTGGCGCAGGTGCCACGCGAAAATGAACCCCCGGATGCGCTGAGCTTCCCGGGCCGGTACAAGATCTCGTAATTGTAGGTGGAAAGTTGGATTCTCCACCTCAAGATCTTGTCATTTTTGATTTTGCCCCTCTGCTTGTTGTTAAACATGAAAGCAACTGAACGTTGGTCAGTGAGCAGGGTAAATCGTTTTCCGGCCAGGTAGTGCCTCCAATGACGCACAGCCTCCACAATCACCTGGGCCTCCTTCTCAACAGCGGAGTGTCTGGTCTCCGGGCCTTGGAGGGTTCGTGAAAAGAAGGCCACGGGTCTCCCCGCCTGATTGAGGGTAGCGGCCAGGGCAAAGTCGGACGCGTCGCTTTCCACCTGGAAGGGGATGGATTCGTCCACTGCGTGCATGGTGGCTTTGGCAATGTCTTCCTTGATACGGTGGAAGGCTAAGCGGGCCTCTGCCGTCAAGGGAAAAGAGGTGGACTTGATCAGCGGACGGGCCTTGTCCGCATAGTAGGGGACCCACTGGGCATAATAGGAGAAAAACCCTAGGCACCTCTTCAGGGCCTTGAGGCAGTGGGAGTTCCATAAGGGGACGCATCCGGTCGGGGTCGGGGCCGATGACTCCGTGTTCCACAACACAGCCAAGGATGGCGAGGCGGTTTGTGCGGAATATGCACTTCTCCTTGTTATATGTCAGGTTCAGGAGTTGGGCGGTGCGGAGGAATTTTTCGAGGTTTGCGTCATGGTCCTGCAAGTCACGGCCGCAGATGGTCACATTGTCCAGATATGGGAAAGTGGCCTGCAACGCATTTTGATCTACCATCCGGTCCATCTCCCTTTGGAAGACGGAGACCCCGTTGGTGACGCCAAAGGGAACCCTAAGGAAGTGGTAGAGGCGGCCGTTTGCCTCAAAGGCAGTATACTGGCGGTCCTCAGGGCGGATAGGGAGCTGGTGGTACGCTGATTTCAGGTCAATGGTCGAGAAGACGCGGTACTGCGCGATCTGGTTGACCATATCAGCTATGCGGGGGAGTGGGTAGGCGTCCAGCAGGGTGTAGCGATTTATTGTCTGGCTGTAGTCGATGACCAGGCGCTGCTTCTCGCCGGTCTTAACGGCCACAACCTGGGCTCGCCAGGGGCTGGTGCTGCCCTCAATAATCCCTTCCTTCAGGAGCCGCTCCACTTCGGTTTTAATGAAAACCCTGTCCCCGGCACTGTATCGCCTGCGCTCTTTGTGGCGATGGGCTTACAGTCGGGGGTGAGGTTAGCAAACAGTGGGGGGGGGGGGGTGACTGAGTGTGGAGAGGTTGCACCTGGTGCGCGGCGGGCAATTTGGGAGCTGCTGGCTGCGGACTGTGAGTGGGGGTAGGGGTCCACCGTACGCCATCATAGCACTTTTAAGGTGGCACTGAAAATCTAACCCCAGCAGGATGGCAGCGCAGAGGTCGGGCAGGACCAGAAATTTAAAATGATCGTACACGGTCCCGTCTACTACGAGTGTCACTACGCAGTAGCCGCCGATGTCCGCCGACTGGGACTCGGAGGCCATAGAAATCCGCTGGTGCGCAGGCAGGACTGGGAGAGAGAAACGCCGCACCGTGTCGGGGTGGATGAAGCTCTCCGTGCTCCAGAGTCAAAAAGGCAGATTGTATCGTGGCCATTTACCTTAATGTCCATTGTGGAACTGGCCAGCTGGTGCGGTCTCGCTTGGTCCAGTGTAACGGATGCCAGCGTAGGGGTCGGTGTGTCGCTGCGGGTATCAGATGAGGCGGTTGGGGGCCTGCTGCGTTCCGGCTGTCGTCCAAGATGGCGGCGTCCATGATCCCCATGTGGCTGGAGGCGTCCAAAATGGCTGCTGTACCGGTGGTTCGCACATGGCCGGGGAGGCCCAAGATGGCGGCCCGCATGGCCCACACACGGCGCTGCTGGGGTTCGGGGTGGCTTTGGCCCTGCAGACGTTAGCGTAGTGTCCCTTCTTCCCGCAGCCCGAGCAGGTCGCGTTTTTCGCCGGGCAGCGCGCTCTGGGGTGTTTTGCCTGGCCACAGAAGTAGCATTTCTGGCCTTGGGGCACTGCTGCGGTAGTTGGGCCGTTGCTGGGCCGTTGCTGGGGTGGCACGGCGCTATGAGGCGGTCCTACCGTGTCCCAGGCTGTCATTCCCCGCGGCGTCCACGGTGCAGAGGAGTAGGCATCCATGCCCCGGTAAGCTGCATCCAATGATAGTGCGAGTTCAGAGGCCTTGTTGAGGTCGAGGTCACTCTGCTCCAACAGTCGCTGTCGGGTGTAATTGGATCTGTGGCCCGCTACAAAAGCGTCCCGGATAAGTTCCTCTGTGTACACGGCGGCCTTTACATCCTTACAACCACAGGCCCGGCCAAGCAGACAGTGCCTGAAGGTATTCCACGGTCGATTCCCCAGGTTGTTGTTTACGACTCCCCAGAAGGTGCCTGGCGTACACTTCGTTCACTGGGCGCGTGTACTGGTCCTTGAGGAGCTTGATAGCGTCCGCGTACGAGGTCGCGTCTTGGATGACCGAGTACACTCGGTGGTTCACTTTGGAGGTCAGGACATCCAGTTTGTCCTCGTCCGATTTGATTGCTGCGGAGGCGGTCAGGAATTTTTCGAAACACTTAAGCCAGTGAGTAAACTTAGTGGGTGAGTCCGCCTCCCGATGATCTAAGTCCAGGCATGCTGGTGTGAGGATCTTCTCCATTATAAAAATTGTGTTAATAAAATTGATGCGCTATCAATTACTCATAAAAGACTGAGAGTTAAGAGAGTAACTAAAGGCTTTTATTAACAAAAGAATGAAGGTCTGCCTCGAGTGGTCGACCGGTCCAGAATACCAAGGGCTGGGGAGCAGTCACCTTTATACTAGGACTTGTGGGAGGAGTCAGCCGAGGCATGTCCAGGCATGTACACAGTGGAATACAAACAGTGGTTTACCACACACAGTATTTATGCTGAAACTGAGTGAGACAAAGGAAGAGTCAATGTCGAGAGTAGAGTTTGTGGTGAGCACTGAAGACTGTGGCTTCGATCTTTCCGAACCTCACGGACATCACAGAAGTAGTGGAAGTACAAACAGAATTGCTGGTACAGCTGAGGCGCCGGGGGGGCGGGGGAATATGTAGTACTGCATAAAATCCTAATACAATAATGGATGGGAAAGATGACCTGATGGATTATCTTTCTGAAAAAAATTTAAGTGAGTTTTTATGCTCATCAAGGCAACTTATATCAGCACTGGAGAATAGAACATGTTTCAACATTGGGCACTAAGTGAGAAGAATAATATTTTCTAGGTTACAGATAACATTGCTGATGTAGTTTTACAATCCTTCTATTCTATCCCAACAATGTGCCCTTAACCCCAACTACCAAACCAACCACGATTGCACTCTGAATTTTTTCAATTTCCCACACACAGCCATCCTTATGGCCTCAGTTTTCATTCCAAACAGTGGACAACCCAGAAAAGCTGCTGACAACTACAAGAAGCTGCATTGAGTACGTACAATTCATTTCATACTCGTTATGCCCAGATAACATACAACAGAATTTCATTCCAGGTAATGCTGGATTCAAGAGATTTGAAGACCATTCTGCCAATTCCCTATGATCTAACATCTTCCCTCCCTCCCCACCCCCAACTCAAAACAGTACTTGCTATAATTTCCCTCATTTGCTGGAGGAAGATGTACTTTTATATGGTGATTACATTGACAGAATCAAAGGAAATTGATTGAAGATCTCAACAGGTTTTACTGGCACTGACCTTTTGCTCCCTGCTTTCCTCTCCTTTCTCTTTCCTCAGGATTTCAAGTGGTTTCTCCAGCTCATTAATCCTTTTTCCCAACTCATCCTTTGATAATATATCATCCAGCATACTGCACAATAAATTAATTGAAGATATTTAAAATAGTGGCATTTTATGACAATTGAAGAAATCTATAAAGGTAGATTGAGGATTGGTATGGTACGCAAACCCAATTGCAATTTATCATACTTAATATTTATAATTAAGTTTAAACAGATTCACTTAAAAGGTTTTCTTTATTTCAAGTCAAGCATCTAAATATATTTTTGCCATTAAATTTTGAAGAGCCATCTAGCTCCCATAAAAAGTCTCTTGCTGCTGGGAGCCCCAAGGTAAACCTGACCAAAATGTTTTTTTTTAGATGGATAGCAATGAAAATTAGGCTTCCAGAGTCTTCTTGGCTGCTACCGGTTAACAGGCTAGTATACGCATTGCCGTGGGGCACCTCAATGGTGACATCACCATACACAAATGTATTATTTTCATGTTGATGTCATGATGTATGCATACGGGACAAAATCCCAACCTCTGCTTGCACTTCTCCTTTGTCGATGGTTAACAGAAAGACCAGTGACATGATTTAACATTAAATTCAAGACTACAACTCTCTCGAGTTCTTTAAACCTCTGGCCTATAATGTGTAAAAAGGCTCTTAAATAAAAGGATGAACCCCATTAGGATCTTTTTAGAAAATAGCACATCTGATGACATGGTAAATGGTCACCAACATGGAAAACTGTTGCTTTCAGTGCACAACACGTACATATCTTACCTAGTCTCAGTGTTTTGGTTGGATCTGCTTTGATCATTGAAGCACAGAGAATCTTCAAATGAAGGTATCTGGAACCCACAACTTCCACCTCTTCTTACCGTGATTGCACTACTGCACTGTGATATCGTTTCAAATTGCCAATCACCATCCACATCAAAGTCGTCATCATCTGCTATTTCAAAAAAAAAATTCAAGACTCAAAACCCGGGAGAGTTCAAAAGCAACGGGAGCAGAGCGAGAGCGCCAAAACCCGGGAGATTTAAAAGCAGCGGGAGCAGAGCGAGCGCGCCAAAACCCGGGAGCGTGCAAAAGTAGCGGGAGACGCTGAGATACAACGGACCAGTGAGTGTAAAGAAGTAAAAAGCAATCGAAGTGTGAAGTCACCAGAAAGCAGGCAAGTGATTGGTTGGTGAGTATTTCTCTATTTCTCGCTTTTTTTCCCCCAAACTTGAGCGTCTAAATTTAAGTGCCTTGGTGTAGATTAAAAGATAGAAGTGTTCCAAATTTTAAAAATTAATTAATTCAGATGGGAGACCAGGCAATGGGTTGTCGTTGTTGCATGTGGGAGCTCGTGGACACCATTGAGGTCCAAGGCGACCACATCTGCAGCAAATGTTGGCTGCTCGAGGACCTTCTGCTCAGAGTTGATGAGCTGGAGTCCGAGCTTCAGACACTGACACATTAGGGAGGGGGAGCGTTACCTGGACATTATGTTCCAGGAGGCAGTCACACCCACTAGAATAATTACTTCCAATTTGGCCCATGGACAGGAGGGTGTGACTACAAGCAAGGCAGGTATTGGGATCCAGGAGGTAGTGGTGGAGGAGCCTCAGCCCTTGGCCTTGTCCAACAGATGCGAGATTCTCGCTCCCTGTGCGGACGAGGCAAGGGACTGCAGGGAGGACGAGCAAACTGACCACAGCACTGTGGTACAGCAAGCCATTCAAGTGGGGGGAGCAAAAAGAAATGTTGTAGTGATTGGGGACAGTATAGTGAGGGGTATAGATACTGTTCTCTGCAGCCGAGAGCATGAGTCCCGAAGGCTGTGGTGCCTGCCCGGTGCCAGGGTCAAGGACATCTCCTGTGGGCTGGAGAGAAACTTGGGGTGGGAGGGGGAAGATCCAGTGGTCATGGTAGGTACCAATGACATAGGTAGGACAAAGAAAGAGGTTCTGCTGAGAGAGTATGAGCAGCTAGGAGCTAAATTAAAAAGCAGAATCACAAAGGTAATAATCGCTGGATTACTACCTGAGCCAAGAGTGAATTTGCATAGGGTAAATAAGATCAGAGAAATGAACGAGTGGCTCAAAGAAATGGGTTTCGATTTGTGGGGCACTGGCACCAGTACTGGGATAAGAGGGAGCTGTTCCGTTTGGACGAGCTTCACTTGAACCATGCTGGGGCTAGAGTCCTGGCAAATCAAATAACTAGGGCTGTAGAGAGGGAGGGAGGGGGGGGGGGGGGGGTGGCGGGGGGGAGGATCCAGGTGAGCAGGAAAATAAAAAGTCAATGAGAAATGAAAAAGCAATAGAGCAGGCTAGAGATGGGGGAAATAACTACCAGTGTGTCACAGGAAGGAAGGGACAGAGGCCTAAAAATTCACCGGCGCCCCGTTTGGGGCGCCAGCCTCGCCAGGGCGCCGGAAGTAGCGCCCCGGAAGAAGTCACGGCCGCCTGCCGCAAATTCAGTTTGCGCGCCCCAGAGGGAAGCACGGCGCTACTCGAGGCACCCCGCATCTCTCCTGGGGCGCTGCAACTGAAGTTCGCAGCGTAACATGCCGCAGCGTGTCGCGCTGCGGTACTGCAGGCCTTCCTCCTCTTAGAGGGGAGGGGCTTGCTGCAGCGTGCTGGAAGAGCGCAAGTGCCGGCTCTTGGAACACAGCCGGCACTCCACGGGGATGGCGGCACGGTGAGGTGCTGGCAGGTGGCCAGCAAAAAAAAATGGCCGCCCCGCACCTCAACCGCCGCAGGTAGGCCCCCCTGAACTGGTCGCAAATTGCGACCGGCGTTAAAGCAGGGGGCGCTACCCAATTTGGCGATCGGGGCGCTGCGCATACCGATGACGTCATCGGTGGCGGCGCAGCACTAGCGGCTAACGCCGCCATTAGCGTCCCGCTAAATTTAGCGGGAGGCATGGCCAGTGGCGCAAAACCCACTAAGTGCCCTCTTTGGGCACTAACGGGTGGCACAGCCCACTGAATTTCTAGGCCAGAATGTTTAAAAATAAGAGTGTAACAGGAAAAAAAAGGCCAAAACAAGGAAAAATGGTAAAAAGACAAAATTTAAAGCTCTATATCTGAATGCACGCAGCATTCGTAACAAGATAAATGGGTTGACAGCACAAATAGATACAAATGGGTATGGTCTGATCGCCATTATAAAGACATGGTTGCAAGGTGACCAGGACTGGGAACTGAATATTCCAGGGTATGATAACTCTGAAGGATAGAAAGGGAAAACGAAAAGATGCAAATTAATTAAACCAGGAGAGAGAAATAAGCAATGTGTGAGTAAAACATTAGCGCAGAAGGACAGGTTGCCATGTGTGGCCCAAATAAATGTTCTTTATACAAACACACAGAGTATAAAGAACAAATTGAATGAATTGCTGGTGTAAATTCAACTTGGAATGTATGACATGGTAGCCATTACTGAGACATGGCTGCAAAAGAGTCAGGACAGGGAACTAAATATACCAGGTTACAAGGTCTACAGGAAAGATTGGGGAAAATGGTAGAGGAGGAAGTGTAGTCTTAATGATTAAGGTTGAAATCACTTCAATGATAAGAGGGGATATTATGAGAGGTAAGCAGGCAGTGGAGACTATGGGTCTATTAAGAAACAGAAAAGGATTTAAGACCGTAGTGGGAGTTCTGTATGGGTCCCCTGGTAGCAGCCATTAAGTGGTAGAATGTATAAATCCAGATATTAGACAAGCATGTAGCAAAGACAGGATGGTTTTAATGGTGAATTTTAATTTTTATATAGATTGGGATAAGCAGACTAGCTCATCTCAGAAAGGTAGTGAATTTCGAGTGTGTTCAGGATAATATGTCCTAAAACCAACAAGAGGGCAGGCCATATTAGATTTAGTAATGCGTAGTGAGCCAGATTTAATTAACAGCCTAACAGTGAGTGCACATTTATCTAATAGCGATCATATGATCGCGTTCAACGTAGTGTTTGAAAGGGAGAAACACAATAGTTACTAAGATTCTAGATTTAGGTAAGGCTGACTTCAACGGGATGATAGGAGATTGTCCACAGTAAACTGAATTACAGACCAGTTAGCCTAACATCTGTTGTTGGGAAATTACTAGAGTCTATAATTAAAGGAGTGACTGAACACCTTGAAAATGTTCAGCTGATCAGAGAGCCAGCATGTAAAGGGTAGGTCACGCCTGATAAATCTGATTACTTTAGTCACAGCTTCAAAAAATTCAATGAACAGGAGAATGCCTATGGATGTTATTTACAAGGACTTCCAGAAGGCATTTGATGAAGTCCCTCATAAGAGATTGTTAGCTAAAGTTGAAGCTCATGGAATTGAAGGCAAATTATTGACCTGGTTAGGAAATTGGCTGAGCGGCAGGAGACAGAGAGTAGGGATAATGGGCAGGTACTCAAATTGGCAGGATGTGACTAGTGGTGTCCCACCGGGATCTGTTTTGGGGTCTCAACTATTCAGTATTTATTAACGACTCAGATGATAGATAGAAAACCACATATCCAAGCTTGCCAATGACACAAAGATAGGCGGCATTGTAGATGGAAGCATAAAATTACAAAGACATTAATAGATTAAGCGAATGGGCAAAACTGTGGCAAATGGATTTCAATGTAGGCAAATGTGAGGTCATGCACTTTGGACCTACAAGGATAGAAGAGTACTTTCTAAATGGTGAAAAGCTAGAAACAGTGGAGGTCTAAAGAGACTTGGGGGGGGGGGGGGGGGGGGGGGGTCCAGGTACAAAATGTCCTGGGCAGATACATAAAATAATCAAAAAGGCTAATGGATTGCTGGTCTTTATATCTAGAGGACTAGAATACAAGGGGGTAGAAGTTATGCTGCAGCTATACAAAACCCTGGTTAGACCACACCTGGAGTACTGTGAGCAGTTCTGGGCGCCACACCTTAGGAAGGATATATTGGCCTTGGAGGGAGTGCAGTGTTGATTTACCAGAATGATACCTGGACTCCAAGGGTTAAATTACAAAGCAAGATCACACAAACTAGGGTTCTATTCCCTGGAATTTATAAGGTTAAGGGGTGATTTGATTGAAGACTAAGATATTAAGGGGAACTGATAGGGTAGAGAGAGAGAGAAACTATTTCTGCTGGTTGGGGAGTCTTGGACTTGGAGGCATAGTCTAAAAATTAGAGCCAGACCTTTAAGGAGTGAAGTTAGGAAACACTTCTACCCAAAGGGTGGTAGAAGTTTGGAACACGCTTCCACAAACAGCAAATGATTCTAGGTCAATTGTTATTTTTAAATCTGAGATTAGTAGATTTTTGTTAGCCAAAAGTATTAAAGGATATGGGGCAAGGCAGGTATATGGAGTTAGGTCACAGATCAGCCATGATCTCACTGAATGTCGGAACAGGCTTGAGGGGTTAAATGGCCTATTCCTGTTCCCATGTTCTGACAATGGATCACAATACTCTATCTGTTTTTTTTAATTACTTCTCCATACAATCTCAACACTACATCTAGTCACTTCCAGGTCCCTTTCAAAATCTCTGCTCATCCTATCCCCTTCATTGTATACCTTTCTTGCTCATTCTTTTCTTCCCATATGCAGCACTTCACATTTGTCAGGATTAAATTTTCTTTATCATTTATCTGTTCAATTGCATAATCAATCTAAATCCTTCTACAAAACCTTAACTGCATTCTTCATCCCTACTTCACTCCCCATTTTAGTCTCATCTGTAAGTTTAACAAGCTTGCAATTGGTTTCTGCACCTATGTAGCCAAGAAACAAGGGTCCAAGCACTGGCTCCCTGCTTTCAAAAGCCTGCCCGTCAGTCGTGTTTTTGTTCCCTCCCCTTAACCCTCTCAGTATCCCCTTTCTGATGCATACTTGGTGCCTACTGTCTTTTCCACCTCTTTATACGGTGCCTTAAGAAGTCTTCCTATATTTGAAGCGCACCACTGACGTGCAAAATATATAGCATTCAGTATACAGTGCTGAAGGGCGACACTCTCTCAACACTTTACCTTTTGAATACTAAATTGCTTCTGCTCCTATGACCCAAAAGGCATTATTTTCTACAACAGCAGTCATGATTTCTGCTTTGCATTAGTGTGCAGGCTGTGCTGCACTTCAGACTTGGAAGACCAGTCACAATGCGAGATAAGTTATGACTTATGAAAACACGCCTACTTTTTTGAATTTATTTTCTCAATGGTCAAATTGGTAGATAAGCAGTTGAGTTAAAGATAAATAGTTATCTTATGAATGATTATTGAACTTACCATCATCTAGCTCTTGACAAAGTTTATCCAACTTTATTATTTTAGCAGCACCATCACTTGCAGAGTCCAAGCATGCTCGCTGTTTTCCAGGAGCCCAGGTGACTCTCCTCTTCCTTTTGGCCTAAAAACATAAATACAGACAGATAGTGTATCGCATGTTAGAGTGTGTAAACTCCCTCTCCATGGGACACATGCAGGCCCAAACCCCAAAAATCCAGTCCCAACAAACTATGCAACTCAGTCTCAATTGCATTTATTTCTACTCCTCAGGTCATCCCAACTCAGCTTTCAACCAGTGTTTTGTATACACTCCCCCACAACCCTCACTCACTTCATAAAACCCATCATGACACAGAAGAATTTTGATTGGTATTGCATCACGACATTGGTTTCCTTCTGTCACAGTACATATGGGGTTAAAAAGCAGCGGAGGCAGGCGGGCGGACCTGCGAGAGAACGAGGCTGAGCGGCGGCGAGTTGATAAACAGCTCCGAGACCAGGTAAGGCGTACCAATCTCCGAAGTCCGAGGGAAGGAGAGAGGTAAAAAGTAATCCAAGTGTGACGTCACCAGAAAGCGGGTAAGCGATTGGTTGGTAAGTATTTACTCTTTCTCCTTCTTTGCAAAACTTAAATTCAGTGGTTTATAGTTTCTCGGGTCTCTGTGGTGTAGCGGGGACTGCTGGCAGGCAAGCACCCTTGAGTATATCATTAAATTGGTGGTATTGATTTAATTTAAATTAATTAAAGGATAAGTCATGTCAGGACAGCCCAGCCCCGTGTTATGCTCCTCTTGCTCTATGTGGGAATTCAGGGACACTGCCGGTGTCCCTGACGACCATGTGTGCCAGAAATGCATCCAGCTGCAGCTACCAGCAGACCGCATTGCGGCGCTGGAGCTGCGGATGGATGGGCTTTGGAGCATTCACGATGCTGAGAGGGTCGTGGATAACACGTTTAGTGAGTTGGTCACACCGCAGGTAAAGGCTGCACAGGCAGAAGGGAAATGGGTGACCATCAGGCAGAGCAGTAGAGGCAGGCAGGTAGTGCAGGGGACCCCTGTGGCCATCCCCCTCGCAAACAGATATACCGATTTGGATACTGTTGAGGGGGATGACTTACCAGAGGAAGGCAGCAGCAGCCAACTTCCTGGCACCAGGGGTGCTTCTGCTGCTCAGGAAGGGAGGAGAGAGAGTGCGGGAGCAATAGTGGTAGGGGATTCCATCGTAAGGGGAACAGATAGGTGTTTCTGTGGCCGTAGACGTGGCTCCAGGATGGTTTGTTGCCTCCCTGGTGCCAGGGTCAAGGATGTCACTGAACGGCTGCAGGGCATTCTGAAGGGGGAGGGTGAACAGTCAGAGGTCATGGTTCACATTGGGACCAACGACATGGGTAGGAAGAGGGATGAGGTCCTGCAGCAAGAATTTAGTGAGCTAGGTAGCAGATTAAAGAGCAGGACCTCAAAGGTTGTAATCTCTGGGTTACTCCCGGTGCCACGTGCTAGTGAGTATAGGAATAGGAGGATAGAGCAGATGAATGCGTGGCTAAAGAGTTGGTGCAGAAGGGAGGGCTTTAGTTTCCTGGATCACTGGGCCTGCTTCTGGGGAAGGTGGGACTTGTACAAGTCGGACAGGTTGCACCTGAACCAGAACGGGACAAATATCCTTGCGGGGAGGTTCAGGAGGGGGGGGGGGGGGTTTAAACTAAAATGGCAGGGAGTTAGGAACCTGAGCAGGGAGACAGAGGAAAGGGAAACAGGGATAAAAGCAAAAGATAGGAAGGAGAAAAACAAAAGTGGCAGTCAGGGAAATCAACGGTTTAAATCAAACGTGGCCACAGTAAATAATAATAATTCTAATAGGACTAAGAGCGTTAAAAAAACAAGCCTGAAGGCTTTGTGTCTTAATGCAAGGAACATTTGTAATAAGGTGGACGAATTGGCTGCGCAAAGAGGTAAACGAATATGATTTGGTTGGGATTACGGAAACGTGGCTCAAGGATGGCCAAGACTGGGAACTCAACATCCAGGGGTATTCGATATTCAGGAAAGATAGGCAAAAAGGAAAGGGAGGTGGGGTAGCATTACTGGTTAAAGGGGGGATTAATACAATTGTAATGAAGGATGTTAGCTCTGATGATGTGGAATCTGTATGGATAGAATTGAGAAATACTAAGGGGAAAAAAAACATTAGTGGGAGTGGTATATAGACCTCCCAACAGTAAGGCGGAGGTTGGGGATGGCATTAAAAGGGAAATTAAAGAAGCGTGCAATAAGGGCACAGCAGTCATTATGGGTGACTTTAATCTACATATAGATTGGGCTAACCAAATTAGTAACAATACTGTGGAGGAGGATTTCCTGGAGTGTTTACGGGATGGTTTCCTGGACCAATATGTCGAGGAACCAACCAGAGATCAGGCCATCTTAGACTGGGTATTATGTAACGAGAAAGGATTAATTAGCAATCTTGTTGTACGAGGCCCCTTGGGTCGGAGCGATCAAAATATGATCATTCTCCATCTTAATGAAGAATTTGAAATAGTTGACTCAGAGACTAGGGTCCTCAATTTACATGAAGGAAACTACGATGGTCTGAGGAGCGAGTTGGGTAGGATTGACTGGGGAATGGCACTCAAAGGGTTGATGGTGGATAGGCAATGGCAAACATTCAAAGACCAAATGGATGAGCTACAGAATTTGTTCATCCCAGTTTAGCATAAAAATAACAAAAAAGGTGACTCAACCGTGGCTAACGAGGGAAATTAGGGATAGCATAAGGTCCAAGGAGACAACATATAAATTGGCCAGAAAAAGCAATAATCCTGAGGATTGGGAGCAGTTTAGGATCCAACAAAGGAGGACAAAGGGATTAATTAAGAAAGGGAAAATAGAATATGAGTGTAAGCTAGCAGGAAACATAAAAACTGACTGTAAAAGCTTTTATAGATATGTGAAGAGAAAAAGATTGGTGAAGTCAAGCGTAGGTCCCTTGCAGTCAGAATCAGGGGAATTTATAATGGGAAACAAAGAAATGGCAGACCAACTAAATACATATATAATTGCAAAACACTGCGGATGCTGGAAATCTGAAATAACAACAGAAAATGCTGGAAATACTCAGCAGGCCAGGCAGCATCCGTGGAGAGAGAAACAGAGTTAACGTTTCAGGTCTGGGACCCTTCATCAGAACTGGAAAAAGCTGTTACATCTCCAGCTTTTTCCAGTTCTGATGAAGGGTCCCAGACCTGAAACGTTAACTCTGTTTCTCTCTCCACGGATGCTGCCTGGCCTGCTGAGTATTTCCAGCATTTTCTGCTGTTATTTCAACTAAATACATACTTTGGTTCTGTCTTCACAAAGGAGGACACAAATAACCTCCCAGAGATGTTGGGGAACATAGGGTCTGATGAAAGGGTGGAACTGAAAGAAATCAGTATTTGTAGGGAAATGGTGTTAGGAAAATTGATGGGACTGAAGGTTGATAAATCCCCAGAGCCTGATGGTCTACATCCCAGGGTACTTAAGGAAGTGGCCCTAGAAATAGTAGATGCATTACTGATCATCTTCCAGAACTCGATAGACTCTGGAACAGTACCCATGGATTGGAGGGTAGCTAATGTTACCCCACTATTCAAAAAAGGTGGCAGAGAAAAAGCAGGGAATTACAGACCGGTAAGCCTGACATCGGTAGTGGGGAAAATGCTAGAGTCTATTATAAAAGATGTAATAGCAGAGCACTTGGAAAGCAGCGACAGGATCGGACAAAGTCAACATGGATATACAAAAGGTAAATCATGCTTGACTAATCTACTGGAATTTTGAGGATGTAACTGGTAAAATAGATATGGGAGAACCAGTGGATGTGGTGTATTTGGACTTTCAGAAGGCTTTCGATAAGGTCCCGCATAAGAGATTAGCATGCAAAATTAAGGCACATGGGATTGGGGGCAAGGTATTGACTTGGATAGAGAACTGGTTGGCGGACAGAAAGCAAGAGTTGGAATAAACGGGTCGTTTTCCGAGTGGCAGGCAGTGACTAGTGGGGTACCACAAGGATCGGTCCTAGGACCCCAGCTGTTCACAATATATATTAATGATCTGGACGAGGGAATTGGGTGTAATATCTCCAAATTTGCAGACGACACAAAGCTGAGTGGGAGGGTAAGCTGTGAGGAGGATGTCGCGAAACTCCAGTACGATTTGGACAGGTTGGGTGATTAGTGCATTTGCCATGTTGCTGCCCATAATGTGGATAAATGTGAGGTTATCCACTTTGGTGGCAAAAACAGGAAGGCAGATTATTATTTGAATGGCAATAGATTGGGAGAAGGGCAAGTGCAAAGAGACCTGGGTGTTCTTGTGCACCAGTCGCTGAAGGTAAGCATGCAGGTGCAGCAGGCGGTTAAGAAGGCAAATGGTATGTTGGCCTTCGAAGCAAGAGGGTTAGAGTACAGGAGCAAGGATGTCTTGCTACAGTTGTACAGGGCCTTGGTGAGACCGCACCTTGAGTATTGTGTGCAGTTTTGGTCACCTTATCTGAGGAAGGATGCTCTTGCCATGGAAGGAGTGCAGCGAAGATTCACCAGGCTGATACCTGGGATGGCAGGAATGACGTATGAGGATTGTGTCGATTGGGCTTATACTCACTGGAGTTTAGAAGATTGAGAGGGGATCTCATCAAAACCTATAAAATTCTGTCAGGCCTGGACAGGCTAGATGCAGGAAGGATGTTTCTGATGGCCGGGGAGTCCAGAACCAGGGGTCATAGTCTAAGGATAAGGGGTAAGCCATTCAGGACTGAAATGAGGAAGAATTTCTTCACCCAGAGAGTGGTGAACCTGTGGAATTCTCTGCCACAGAGGGCAGTGGAGGCCAGTTCATTAAATATATTCAAGAAAGAGTTGGATATATTTCTTAAGGCTAAAGGGATCAAGGGATATGGGGAGAAGGCAGGGACAGGGTACTGAATTTGGATGATCAGCCATGATCTCATTGAATGGCGGAGCAGGCTCGAATGGCCTACTCCTGCTCCTATCTTCTATGTTTCTATGTCACAGAATATGACTGCCAGTTCAAACAACAACTCCAGAATATAGACATTGTACCTGATCAGGAGTCTCTAAGAGCGCCGAGCCATTCAAATCAAATGTAAGGATAGGAACACGAGTAGGCCGCTTAGTCCCTCGAGTCTTACCCAGCAAAAATCTCTCGATCCAAGTCTTGAAAATTTTAATTTACCCAGCATCCAGAGCCTTTTGAGGGAGAGTTTTCCAGATTTCCACTACCCTTTCCTGATTTCACTCCTGAATGGCCTGGCTCTAATTAAGATTGTGCCCCTTTATTCTGGATTCCCCTAGAGGAAATACTGTCCCCTATCAAATCCTTTTGTCATTTTAAGCACCTCCCTTAGATCACCCTTCAACCTTCTAAATGCAAAGGAGTACAAGCCAATTTTATGTAACCTGGCCTCATAATTTAACACTAAGCCTCAGTATCATTCGGGGGAATCTACTCTGCACCACCTCCAAGGCCAATATATCCTTCCTGCAATGCGGTGTCCAGAATTGCATGCAGTACTCCAGATGGGGTCTGACTGAGGCGCTGTACAATTGGAAGCTACAGCCCTCATGAGATAACAGCCAATATTCCATTTGCCTTTTTGATTCGTTTTTGTACCTGTGCACTAGTGTTTACCGATTTGTGTACATGGACACAATCTCTTCGCCCCTCCATAGTTCTCAGTATCTTACCATTAAGAAAATATTCCAATTTGTGTCTCAGATCAAAAGTGGATGACCTCACACTTCCCCACATTGAACTCCATCTGCTACAGTTTTGCCCACTCACTTAATCTATGTGTCCCTTTGTAACTTCCTGCTCCCATCTGCACAACTTACTGTGTCTCCTAACTTAGTATCACCTGCAAATTTGGATATACAATTCTCTATTCCTTCATCTAAATCATTGTAATACATGGTGAAAAGCTGAGGCCCCAGTACAGATCCCAGGGGAACATACTCCCTACTGTTTTCTACCTCCCAAATCAATCTCTAACCCATGTCGCAAGGTTATCTCCAGTTTTGTGTATATATATTTTTGCTATAATCTCTTGTGCGGATCCTTATCAAATGGCTTCTGGAAATCCGTATAGATAACATGGATAGCCACTCCCTTATGTCCACATGTTAGTGACCTCCTCAAAAAATTCAACTAAATTCATCAGGTATGACCTACCTGTTACAAATCCATTCTGACTCTGATCAGCTCATACTTGTCCAAGTGCTCGGTCATTCTGTCCCTGATGCAAGTTCCCCACAACTGGAGTTAGGTCTGTAGTTACCTGGTTTCTCTCTCCCTCCCTTTTTAAATAATTGAGTGACATTTGCAATTTTCCAATCCAACATCACAATTCCCAACAAGACAGCTTTGGAAAATTATGACCAACATATCTGCAATTTCCTCACCTATTTCTTTTCATAACTTGGTGTCAGTTCCTGGAGATTTGCTTGTCTTAAGGACAAGGGAAAAAGCCTAACCAATGGGGCAGGGCGCACCACGAGATGCCCCGCTCCAGTAAATTCTGGGCCATTAAAAAATTCCAGCAGCACTTAGAAATATAATAGCTGAAATATAATCTACGTCTTCACCAACTAGATTCAGTTAAAAATGCAACAGTTGTAATTGGACAAAAGAAAAGCTAAGTGTTTAAAATCATGAAGGATTTATATAGAGTAAATAAAGAGAAACTGTTTCCAATGGCTGAAGGGTCGATAATGAGAGGGCATAAAGTTAAGGTGATTGGTAAAAGAACTAGAGGTGACATGAGGAAAAACTCTCTTATGCAATGAGGGGTTAGGGTTTGTTCTCACTCATGTACTGAGCCCCTACTAATTCATAGTTACTGGACTAATTAAGATGGAATTGCCACAAGTCTGCATACTGTAGTAGGACCTGGCACCTTTCACTATTTATAGTTAAAACAGATTGAAAATCTTAAAATTGCTCCGCAGTCAAAATCTATCCAATAAACCTCGTTTTAAGAGTTGAGAGAGGTAGAGCTTCACTGCAACAGTCAAGTAACCTGAAAGGAGAACAACTCCCTTCTCTAATGCTACTTGTAACAATCATCAAACCTATATGGACTGGTACAAAACAACAAGGGCATCACTGGGCTTGAACAGGTGGACGTGGATTATGCATTTTGTTAAAGATTCATTACATCCTTCTCCATAAAAAGCCTTTAAATCTCCACGCCGAACATAAGATTACATCGCAACAGTGCTCGGGCTGTAAACCGAACTCAACGAAAGCAGAAACCGCATCCAAGGTATGCATGCAGGTGCAGCAGGCGGTTAAGGCGGCAAATGGTATGTTGGCCTTCGTAGCGAGAGGGTTCGAGTACAGGAACAAGGATGTCTTGCTGCAGTTGTACAGGGCCTTGGTGAGACCGCACCTTGAGTACTGTGTGCAGTTTTGGTCGCCTTACCTGAGGAAGGACGTTCTTGTCATGGAAGGAGTGCAGCGAAGATTCACCAGGCTGATACCTGGGAAGGCAGGAATGACGTATGAGGAGAGACTGTGTCGATTGGGCTTATACTCACTGGAGTTTAGAAGATTGAGAGGGGATCTCATCGAAACCTATAAAATTCTGTCAGGCCTGGACAGACTAGATGCAGGAAGGATGTTTCTGATGGCCGGGGAGTCCAGAACCAGGGGTCATAGTCTAAGGATAAGGGGTAAGCCATTTAGGACTGAAATGAGGAGGAATTTCTTCACCCAGAGAGTGGTGAACCTGTGGAATTCTCTGCCACAGAGGGCGGTGGAGGCCAGTTCATTAAATATATTCAAGAAAGAGTTGGATATATTTCTTAAGGCTAAAGGGATCAAGGGATATGGGGAGAAGGCAGGGACAGGGTACTGAATTTGGATGATCAGCCATGATCTCATTGAATGGCGGAGCAGGCTCGAAGGGCCTACTCCTGCTTCTATCGTCTATGTTTCTATGTTTCTACCTTGAGTATTGTGTGCAGTTTTGGTCGCCTTATCTGAGGAAGGATATTCTTGCCATGGAAGGAGTTCAGCGAAGATTCACCAGGCTGATACCTGGGATGGCAGGAATGACATATGAGGAAAGATTGGGTCGATTGGGCTTATACTCGCTGGAGTTTAGAAGAATAGAGGGGATCTCATTGAAGCTTATAAAATTCTAACAGGACTAGACAGACTACATGCAGGAAGGATGTTCCCGATGGTCAGGGAGTCCAGAACCAGGGGCCACAGTCTTAGGATAAGGGGTAAGCCATTTAGGACAGAGATGAGGAGGAATTTCTTCACCCAGAGAGTGGTGAACCTGTGGAATTCTCTACCACAGAAGGCAGTAGAGGCCAATTCATTAAATATATTCAAGAAGGAGTTGGATATATTTCTTAAGGCTAAAGGGATATGGGTGAATTTGGATGATCAGCCATGATCGCATTGAATGGCGGAGCAGGCTCAAGGGGCCGAATGGCCTACTCCTGCCCCTATCTTCTATGTTTCAACTCTCCCAATACGCAAAACTAATTCTCTTTTAAATAGTCTCCTGAAGTTTAATGCACAAATATGTATCACTTAAATCAAACTGTACTAAATGCAAGACAGTTGGTTTGTAAAGGATATTCAGCTTACCCTCATTTCTTGGTGGTCATCATCAGGTGAAACTTTGACTAGCATTCTTGTCAAGTTCTTTATTTTCTGCTCATGCTGCAGTTGAAGGATTTGTTTTTCTGACAACAGTTGAGCTTTCTCCATTGCGTGAACACGAGTCTCTGAAGCGAGCTGGGCAACAAAATTTTTTTCACAACTTGGTACATTCTCCATTTCTATCCAGTATCAATGCATACATTTGGCAGGATGTCATCTTTTGTGCGTGACTGGCATGGTCATAAAAAAGTAAGCATCACAATATCAAGTAGGCCAAGTAGAAGACTCAGCTTTCCATTAATAAGCTTTAGGGAATGATTCCTTACTAAAGGCCAGATGAAGAAGTTATTTTTATGCTACAAACATGGTATCGCCAAGATGATCCTTTGAGCCTGCATCAATACCAACTTTTCTTGGATTGAGCTACTGCCTCCGAGCTCATCCAAAGTCAATGCAGCTTCTCCAGGAGACCTTTAGAACTCTGGTCATGTGAGCAACACTGACTCAAACTACCAAACCACCCATTAAATTGAGTGTTTGACCTCTTGATAAGTTCAACAAGTCACTCCAGACAAAATAACCTTAAAAATGTAGAAAATTGCCACAAACTGCAGATGGCTCACCATCAAATTACTGCCACGGTTACCATCTGCAATTTTGATGCTGTTAGGTTGGGGTGCTCATTGAAATGTATAGAAAATATTAAATGTATATATAGGGGATACCTACTAGGGGAACAGAGAAATTGTGTAACCTTAGCGGCACACTATGTTACAGCTTGCCATAAACAGAGGGACAACCATTAAATCTGAAAAAAAAGAGTATATACAAATTATATGAATGTATATTTATACACTCAGGGATATATCTGTTTATACACTGTATGGATAGATCTGCGTTTAGGTGTTCAACCATAAATGTTTTTCGATGCTTTGGCAACATAAGATGTACCTTGTCATCATGCCAATAAAGCAATTTGAATTGAATTGAATATGGAGATGGTAAACTGTAAAAAGTAGATAGGATCTGAGAGTCGTAAGCACAGTGGCTACATTTGCAGATGATTAAAAGCTAATGAAAGTTGTAGACTGCAAAGGTGAACAGGACAATCTACACGAGAATTTGAATATACTTGAGAATTGGGAAAACAGGTGGCTGATAAAATTCAATGCAGAAAAATGCAAAGTGCTTCACAGGAGGACAAAAAAAATAATCCAGGAAGGGACTACTACTTACATACATGGAAATAAAATAATTGTGTCTGGAAAATGAGAGATCTGGGGTCCTCATTGACAATAAATTAAAGCTATCAAAACATGCTCGATGGCAGTGAGTAAAGCAAATCAGATGTTGGGTTGTACTAAAAGGCCAGTATTCAGCCAAAATGGCAAGGTAACCCTGCCACTCTACAAATCATTGGTGCAACTACATTTGGAATACTGTGTACAGTTCAGGTCGCCAAAACACAAAAAGGATATTGCAGCTACAGGAAACTGTGTGTTAGCCGGAGTGTCCGGCAAGCTCGAGCCACTGGCAAAAATCAGGAGCCGTTTTGTTAGGTTTTTTTTCTTCTCGTAGGTTTTTTTTCCCCCCAGCAGTCAGGCTCTGGAAAGTCTCTCTGAAGCTGTTGCTAAGCTACAGAGATGCTTCCAAGGTACGGGCCAACTGTTTAGAAGCTGTTGCTAAGCAACAGTGTTTGTTGTCAGATACGGAGATGAAAAGCTCCATATGCTTCAACATTAACGCTGGTGTGTCCGGCAGTTTTGAGGGAACGGCAACAGCTCGGTCCAGTCGGTGCCAGATAGCACAAAGTTTCCTGTATTTAATGGATACAGAAGAGGGCAACGAGAATAATTGAGGGGATGGATTATGACGAGTGATTACTTAAATTGGGCATGTGTTCACTGGAAACGAGAAGGTAGAAAGGAGACGCGATTGCTGTTTTTAGGATTCACCTTGTCCAGAACAGTAGAACCAAAGGACAGCCTGTGCTTGAAGACAGGTAAATTCAAAACTAATCTGCAGAAACATTATTTCAGTGAGTGAATGGTAAATCTGTGGAACAGACTCCATAAGGAGTCAGTGGAAGCAGTTCTTGTTAGTTCATTCAAATGCAAATTAGATAGATTTCTTTCAGAAAATATTTTGGGACACAGTGTGTGAAACTTGACATATGGTAAGTGTAGCGTGCTTGGAGGAACAGGTTACTTTGGACCTATGGTTCCCAAAGCTTTCCACCAATGGGGGTTTTCCTCGCACGTCTGGATCTGTCGTAGACTAATTGATAGATTGCCATTAGTCAACAACTTCATTTTTGAATCATGCAACTACCAGGATAATAGAAGGTGAACTAGATAGACTGTGGTCTTTTTTTCAAGCAAGCAATTCCTATGTTCATAAGTAAAAGATAGAACTTTTATTTATAGAACGCCTTTTATGGCCTCAGGCTGTCCCAAAGCACTTCAGTCAATGAAGCACTTTTGAAGTGTAGTCACTGTTGTAATGTAGGGAATGCAGCAGCCAATTTGCACATATGCTTTTAAAAAAAAATGTTCATTGAGGGATAAACGTTGGCCAGGATACCGGAAGAACACCCTGCTCTTCAAATAGTGCTTCGAGTTCTTTTATGTCAGCGGAGAGGCCAGATGGGGCCTTAGCTTGAAGTCTCACCCGAAAGGTGAGACCTCCCACAGTGCAGCACTCCCTCAGTGCTGCACCAAAGTATCAGCCTTGATTACATGAAGTCTCAGGAATAGAGCTCGAACCTTCTGACTCAGTCAAGAGTGCTGCCACTGTGCCATGGCTGACACACTCATAAATGTGGAAAATTTAATTTCAAAGATATCAGTAAAAACTTTACTTTGAGTGATAACGGTTTAAAACAATCAAACAAGGTAATTGAGGCGTTACTCAAAATAGAATTAGATGCAATAATGGTGGCTAATGTGCTGGGGATGGCCATTTACGGATAAAAAAACATTTCCCCCCCCCCCCCCCCCCCCCCACTAACTTTTCTTCTGTTCTACGCCAAACCTCTATCAATAGAATCCTCTTTTGCAGATCATAAAGATCATTTTTGCTTCACAGGAAATATGTTGGAAAAACCACAATCATTTAGAATTACACACCCCAAGTAGTATCAACTTACTTCTTCCAGGTGGTTTTTCAAATCTATTATTTCTTTGCGACATCGCTTCAACATAGCTTGGTCCTCCAACACTTCATTCACATGAGGTGTATTCTTCATGAATTTGGCAGTGCTTGCAAACTAATAGGGAAAAATGTTGCACACTTGAACTTGATTAGCATCTGTTAATGGGAAAAACATTCCCTCCCCAACCAATATAAATCAAGTAGTTTTATTTATTGGGCATGTTAGAATAAAATTTTGCTGGACAAGATTTTGCTGGAAAAGACCATTTTGCTGGACAAGATTTTACTGGAAAAGACACAAACAACAAATTTGCTGACTGGGACTAATTGAATCACTGCACAATGAGACATGTCACGCTTACGCATGGCTGGAACAAAGTTCATCTCGTGTCCTGACTGGGACTAACAAGGTTCACTGGTATCCTATTATCGAACTAATCACATTCCGCCAGTGACGCGGACAGAACGAAGACCTTTCGCAATCACTGAAGAGGCAGAATTGGCAACACGAGTGTGTAAACTCCTGACTGGAGGAAAATAACGATATGCGCTAATAATAAAGTTGTCTCTCTTACAAAGTCTAGTTTCCGAGGAATCATTTTTCCTACAACAAATTGGCGCTGCGAGCAGGGTGCCACGGAGCTGAACAGTCGTTCGAATCAGTGACCAGGGTGAGTAGTCAGATTTTTGACCGCCCATAATAGTCAGATTTTTGACCGCCCATAAATCAGAGACACTCGACAAGGCGACTGAACAGCGAAGCGGCACCAAAACGAATCTGGGACACAGACTGAGTGGGTAAGAGACACTACTTGATTTGTATTTGTGTAATAGTAACTAAGAAAAACCTCGGACCAGGAGGACACTTGTCACAGACACCTAGCCTCAGGCCGGTTGTTAAGAGGGCAAATGCCCCACGCGAAGGCCAGGACCATGAAGTAGGTGCCGAGACGCCAAGGTGTTCTAAAGTCGTGATACTAGTCGAGTACGGTTAACATTTTTCTGCATTATATCATGTTGCTAAGTGAACTAGGAGATTATTAGCGTCGGTGTTGTAGGACCCTGATCAGGTAAACAGACACCGGGGAGGGGTAGAAACTCCGTCCAACAAGCAAGCGTTACACATCCGGGCAGTTTTGAGAGAAAGACAAACCCGGACCTCTGAGAACGCTGGCATAGAGTGCGACAAGAAGCTCGGGTATTCTCGGAAGGAAAGAATAGGGGGGCTCTCTAAGGAACAGATCTCCAGACACGAAGGAACGATTGGTGAAGCAGCGGCGATGTCAGGTGAGGAAGTTAAGAGGGGACCTTCGGGCTCCCTCACATATTCTTACATGACAAACCGACAGTCGTTAATTAAGAAGATGCAGAAAGACGGTTGGGATGTGTCACAGACTTTAGAACTCCAGAGAAGCTGGTTGACTAAACAGACAAAGGATAAAACCAAGGCGGCAGGAGTGTACGCCGTGGAGCCGGCGACAGTGAGGTGGAGGCCGCGGCGACCGGAGGATGTGTTCGGCGAGTCAGGCGGAGGAGCACAGCGCATCGGGACGCAGCAGCAGACTCGACGACTCGCAGTCCGACTGGGAGGAGGGGGGGAGCCGGGAATGGTGGCCAGAGGGTGAGCGGGAGAAGCAGGCCACCGCACGTGGAGCCGAGCCGGCAACAGTGGGGAGGACGGAGCGGCTGAGGGACATCGTGCTCCCACTGCCACTGGATGCCAAAGAATTGACTTTCTGAACACGGCGCTGTAAAAATAGCTGACGTGTCTCTGTGAGCTCCCACAGCTTTATTGTGGGAGTGATTGGGGAGTAAGCATTCCATTGTACTAGTTACATATGGCAAATAAAGAATCTTGAATCTTGTTATTAGTACACCAACTAGCAGGACTCATTGAACAAGTAAACATAATAAAGAAAGTTGCACAAGACAAAGTAATAAGGAATGGCAGGAATATAAGCGTAGTAGTTGACGTCCTGTGGCCCCCATAAAAGGTAAAAGGGAGGGGAGAATTTATGTGTCTGCACTAGTAGGGGGCCGACAATGTGAAATGCTGGTGGACACAGGCGCATCAGTTTCCGTCACTAACCTCCCCCTCCCCACGACTAGTAAGTCAATACTCCTGCGAGGACTCAATGGCACTAAAGTGCCAGCTTATTTGAGCACCACGCAGCTGGTAGAAATCGATAATATATACCTCCCCATCCTCCCCATGAAATTCTATGTGTGTAAAAATAATGAAGGTACAATATTAGGTAATGATATAATGAGGGAGTATAAAGCAATAATTGATTGTGGCAAAGGAAGGTTAACATGGCCAAAAGGCGGATGGTCGTAAGGAAAAGATTAGACAACTGGCAAATAACACCGGCACCCTTGGGGTGGCCACCATAACAACCAGGGACTGGCACGAAGATACGGGAGGATACGGAGCCATTTGTGATTCCGTGATTGGGGTATGGGCTGAAACAAAGTTAGATACAGGAAAAGCTAGTATCGACCCTATTAAGATTCCCGGACCAGAACACAAGCCACACCGCCAGTACCCAATAAAGGCGGAGGCCAGGAAGGCAGTCGTGGACATAGTGAAGGGGCTAGTAGAAAGGGGTATCCTGAGGGAAACCACGAGCACTACTAATTCCCCCACATGGCCAGTAGAGAAACCTGATGGGAGCTATAGGTTGACTATAGACTACACGGCCATCAACAAGGTCACTCCTAAATTACACCCCATCGTTGCCAGTCCCTCAACAATTTTGAATGGGCTATCCCCTGAACAGAAGATATTCACCCTTTTAGACATAGCTAACGGATTCTGGGCACTCCCATTAGATCCGGAATCACAAGAGAAATTTGCATTCACAGTAGGGGATAAACAATATACGTGGACCAGATTGCCACAGGGATTCCATAATAGCCCAGCTATTTTTCACCGCGTCATGAGTGATATCCTAAAACAGATAGAAGTACCTAAAGGAAGCACTATTTTGCAGTACGTCGACGACATACTAATAGCCTCGGAAACAAAGGCAGACCATCTGGCAACCCTATATTTAGTACCAAGGGCCCTAGAGACGGCTGGCCTCAAGGTAAGCCCTAAAAAAGCACAGATAGGAAAATCTCAGGTCCTATACCTGGGACATCTAATCTCCCAAGGACTTAAAGAAATGCCACAGGACAGGAAACACGCTGTCCAGGGCATGCCGAGACCCATAACAGTACGCGGAGTCAGGAAGGTACTGGGGCTCTTTAATTACAGTCGAAATTTTATCCCGGGGTTCGCTAAATTAGCAGAACCTATACAAAGATTAGTGAAAGGGGGTAAACCCGCGTTGGAACCGATAGATTGGGGACCGGAACAAGAGGAAGCTTATACTCAACTAAAGTCTGAGCTAGTATCAGCCCCAGGGCTAGGACTGCCAGATATGAGTAAGGACTTCCACATACATTGCAACAATGAAGGGGGGGTTTACACAGCAGTAGTTACCAGGATCATGGGGATAAAAGAAGGCCCGTCGCCTACTATTCCACAGCGGAGGGACCGGTAGTCACAGGGCTCTCCCGGTGCATAGCTGCATTGGATTGTGCGGCTTGGGCAGTAAAGGTTAGTGAGCCGATAGTAATGATAGGAAACATTATATTGCACACTAAACACACTCTGGTAGAGATGCTGAATACCGGGAAATTAAGATCCGTCTCGAACATGAGACGTGCCAAGTGGGAGGCCGTCCTCCTCCCTCCGAGTAAAGCAGTAACCATTGTTAGAGACACGGGGGAGAACCCGGCAGAAAGAATACTGGGAACTGGGGAGCCCCACAACTGTGGGGACGTAGATATGAACCTGGAAGAAGGTAGGATAAAAGACACCCCTTTAGCGACAGCGGAAGAGACGTTGTACGTAGATGGTTCACGCAAGTATATAGATGGGCTGCCCCGAACGGGGTGGGCGGTGGTTAATGGTGAATTAAAAACCGTAGAGTCAGGACGGATTGATGGAGGCCTATCGGCCCAAGTGGCAGAGCTAGTGGCTCTCACCAGGGCACTAGAGTTGTCAGAGAATAAAATCTTGAACATTTACACAGATAGTAGGTATGCCTTTGGGGTGGTCCACGATTATATGACTGCATGGGGTAGGAGGGGATTCATTACTACGGGAGGCAATCCCATAAAACACCAGCTGAGGATAGAAGCCCTCCTAGAAGCTAGCGACAAACCCCAACAGGTAGCAGTAATTAAGATTAAGGCACATCAGAGGGAACCGGACCGGACTAGTTAAATCACCAGGGGAACCAGGCTGCGGACCAAGCAGCACAAAGGGCGCTAGAGCAAGAAAGGATCGAAGAAGTACCAATAGCCGCTGTGAGCAGCTCCGAGGACGAGGTAAGTATTGACGAACTCCATAAGGACACCCCCGACGTCGAAAAAGGTACGTGGGAAGAACAAGGCGCAAAGCAGGGAAGCGATAATGTCTGGTGAAAGGATAACAGGGTAATGGCCCCCAAGTGCATTCAAAATACGCTATTAGAACTCCACCATGGGCTTGTACACTCGGAGAGAAGCGATGATGGGAGGCCTCAGCAAAGAATGGTGGTGGAAGGGGATGGGAAGAGATATCGCGAGATACTGCCATCGATGTATCACCTGTGCGCAGTATAACCCCGGGCGACCCATAAAGGTCAAAATGGGACATCAACCAAGGCCACGTGGGCCCTGGGAGCATATACAAATAGACTTCACAGGTCCCCTTCCACCGTCACACGGCAAAACATACTGCCTCGTGGTCATAGACCAATTCACCCGCTGGGTAGAGGCTTTCCCCACGTGAAATTGCACCGCTTTGACAGTTGCCAGAGTCTTAGCTGAAGAAGTAATCCCCAGGTGGGGAATACCAATTCAAATGGACTCTGATCAAGGTACCCACTTTACCGGGAGTGTCATAAAAACGGTATGCCAATTAATGGGAATTAAACAAAAATTCCACATCCCATACCACCCTCAAAGTTCGGGCATGGTGGAACGAATGAACCGAACCCTTAAAAATGCATTGGCAAAGGCAATGCAGACATCGGGGAAAACCTGGACTGAAGTATTGCCCATTATCCTAATGAAGCTGCGAGCCACTGAAAACCGAACGACAGGCTTGACCCCTTATGAATTGATGACAGGAAGGGCGATGCAATTGCCAGAAGGCATCATAACAGGTGGGGCCGATGTAGGCCCTTTAAAAGATAGACTAAAATGATACGTTCTGGAACTTAGCACTCAATTAAAAGGAGATGCGAAAGAATGTCCGTGATAATCAGGAGGACAAGGATCGGGCACAAGAGCTCACAATGACGGCTTATGTTCCCTCAGCGGGTAGTAAAGTCATGGTGAAAACTCTGCCCAGCAAACCAGGGTACGCCCCAAAATGGAGTGGGCCATATGAAATCATAATCAGTGGGGATACCTGTGCCTGTCTAGACATAAGGGGTAAAGGAGTATGGAAGCATTGGACACAAGTGAAAGTATATAAAAAGACAACTGACTGGCTACTTTCTGAATCTGTTTTACAGGTGATCTGCATACCCTTTGTCATAAAATTCCTGTAAAGACTGGACTGTAGTGATATATTAATCATGTTGAGTATTATGGGTAATGGCGTTATTTTATATTGTCACGGGAAGCGCGGTACCCCATTTACGTAAAGAGAGGGGATTGCATGTAAATACCTTTCTGTATATGTCATATGTCTATGCGAAAAAAATGGGCCAAAGCTCCTGCTGAGTGTGCGCCCATGTGCCCACCCATACGGGGGGGGAGGTATCCCATTAAGGCCTATCCCCTTTAAGGTAGAGGAGATGGTAGGGTGGTTATTATACTCTAATACCACCTGGAATAAGGATACCATACAAACCCAAAATAGCTTGAATCCAGATCAGCTGGAACATGAGTGGAAACAGGCAGGGTATAACCCCACGAACTTTAAAGGATGGTTTCATCCCCAGTACGATAATCGAAGGTATCCAGAAGAGCTATTAGTCAGCACAGGGGGAAAACTAAACAATGCAGAGGGGGAAGTCAGCTTGGTAAACTATGACGAGGCAGGGTTAGTGGTTGGATGGAGTAAGTGCAAGTATAATTACACTTTAACCAAAACCAGTACTAAACCACCAGGTGCCCTAGAATGGCCCCACGTGGGAACGTTTAATTTATCCGAAGTGCTAAACCGGACTAGCAATCTACCCTGGAGGGGAATACCTGGGATCATGTACCAACTTTGGAACAAATTTGAGGCCTATAATAATACCTATTTCATTTGCGGATATAAGGCGTATCCATGGCTTCCACGAACCTGGACTGGGTCATGCTATATAGGATACGTAGTACCATACATCCATCATTTATCCTCCCTAACCCACCACTACGGGTACCAGTCGTTATGGCAACCAGCCACGCGTGTTAAGAGAGCTATTACGGAAACCGAAAGATTCTGGGCTATAGCATTCCCCTGGTACGGAACAGGAAAAATAGCAAGGGAATCCATAAACATGGCAGCAGTGCTCGAACAAATAGCCAACGATACGGCCGAGTCCCTGAGAGAAATGAGTGCCAAAATGGTGGCGATCCGGACCACCGCCTTACAGAATAGGATAGCCCTAGATTATCTGTTGGCGGCGCAAGGAGGCACCTGTGCCCTGATCGAGACAGACTGCTGTACATATGTCCCAGATAGCTCCGAGAATATCACGAACCTAGCAAATCATATCCAAGAAGAAATAAAGAAGCTCCATCAACCCACAAGCACAGGGGGATGGCTTGATTGGTTGCTAGGGAAGACCGGGTGGGGAGCGTGGATGATGCAAGGGATAATAATAATAGTTGTAATTTGTATGTTGATGTGTTGTGCGCTGAGCCTTATAAAGTTGTGTTGCCAAACTGCTATGAAAACCGTGATGCCGATCGCCTCCATCAAGGAGGAACACACCAACCGGCTACCAAGGGACGAAGAACACCAATACGACACTGTCGAAGGAGCAACCGAACCCCCGGACATAAGCCAGTGGCTGTAAGCACCGACGAAAAGGGGACCGAGGATGGTCATCTGGGAGCAAATGAATCGTGCTCCAGGACCAAGAGGAGGGACTGTTAGAATAAAATTTTGCTGGACAAGATTTTGCTGGAAAAGACACAAACAACAAATTCGCTGACTGGAACTAATTGAATCACTGCACAATGAGACATGCCACGCTTACGCATGGCTGGAACAAAGTTCATCTCGTGTCCTGACTGGGATTAATTGAATCACTGAGGACTAACAAGGTTCACTGGTATCCTATTATCGAACTAATCACATTCCGCCGGTGACGCGGACGGAACAAGACGGAACGAAGACCTTTCGCAATCACTGAAGAGGCAGAATTGGCAACACGAGTGTGTAAACTCCTGACTGGAGGAAAACAACGATATGCGCTAATAAACGAATTGATTGGGTGAATGTAAATGATCTAAAACCAACTTCTTGGAATTGTATATAAGCTCGGCACGTACTACAATCGAAGAGAAGGTGCTCTCGCAGACCGCGTGGTTGCAGACGCTTCTCCCAGAGCTCTGTCATTTAATAAAGTTGTCTCTCTTACTCAAAGTCTAGTTTCCGAGGAATCATTTTTCCTACAACAGGCATAAATGAGAGCTCAGTTCCACAAGAAAACCCCAATTAACTATTTTTAGTTGTGCATAGTAACTATTTAAATAGTTTGATCATATATTTAGAAATTGTAAACAATTCATTTAAACTGCAAGCACATACATCCAATTCTGGCAATTTGGCAGAAACAGAGGTCACTGGGTACAATTTTCTCTTTTCCTATGCTTTACAGATATTTTGCATGGCTAACCAAATCAATCTCTATGCACCCACCCCGCACCACTTGCTCCCACCCATATTCAAGAATATCTTAAGAAAACTCACAGGCCAGTCAGCATCTGTGAAGAGAACTGACAAGCTAATATTTCATCTGTGAACCATAACTAGAAAAGAAATACTGATGAACAGCAATTTAAAAGAACAAATTGAAAGGAGAAAAGAGGAAAACACACAAGGATGTAGTGTAACCTGAAAAGAAAAACAGGAGATACTGTAGTTACATGGCTGAAGAGATAATATAAAAACTGAAGAGCAATCAATTAAATTAGAAACACAGATACAGAGAGGAAGATTCTCATTTTTACCGCCTGGGCATTAAGCACTGCCGGGGTGGAGGGTAGAAATAAAATCTGAAAATCACACCCCTCACAGTATAGGGGGAATCTTCAACTGAGGACAAAGGAAATCATTTCAAAAGCTCAGGTGTGGAAGGTGGTACTGGAAACAAACTGGGAGAACGGTTGTGTTTCGTGTGAAAAGCTTATAATGGGATGTCTAATTTGGCTATCCATTCGATGGCCTCCTGAGAGGAGAACAGTATGAAGTCCTTACAGGAAGGAGGGGAAGTACAATTCAGACAGAGTTACTACCTCGTAATAGAACATCTTACTCATTTTGTAACCACTTTTCCTAAATAACCTAATACCATAACGACCGAAGACTAGCAGAAAGTTAGTGTGCATGAGCTGGAAAATGAAGTGAGAGCTGCAGCTTATTTTTAACTTTTGCTTTCACATACCCAAACTAAAAGCCAGCTTAACTACCACAATAAGCAGCATCAAGGGAATGCCTCTTAATTGCGAAGGCATTTGTTATTCGGTGAAAATAAAATGCTTCCTTCGTACAATGTTAGCCCTACCTCCATTGCTTGTGTGCACAACCCTGTTGATGCACATGACAATATTATTGATGCAGTGACTGTTTGCAGGGATGTTGCCCAGGTCTAGTCACATCAAATGAAGTCACAGGAGACTGGAGACGAGACATTGGCATGTGTACCATTGTAACCAGTGAATGACAAAGAGGACACACTTGCAAGCAGGAGGCCAAAACCTCCTTGTGCCACTAAGTCTTCCTCATACTCCTTACAGAAAGCCCATTGTATATTAAATGGATAGGCACAAAATTTTTGTATGCAATGGATTGAACAGAACAAGAGGTAATGTGCAGTTATCTCATGGCAAATGGCACCAGATTAGTGAGAGCTTAATGACATCAGAAATTCCAGTCATTTTATGAAAGATTGGTAGCTAAAGCAATGAGAACAAAACAGACATGAACTAGGGCATGAATAACATTCAGGCTAGCTTTCATCATTATGGCTCATTTCATCACTAATCACCACAATTGCATTCAGTTGGTCCTAGTCTCCTAATTTAATAAGGATGCTTAGCATTTGGAAATTTCAGGGTGCAACTGGAAAGGAAAGTCTTTACAGCTTGGGAAATTTGTGTCTGCAAGTATTGTCATACGATTGTACCAAGTGCTTTTTTCATTGCTAAAAACAGGCTCCATGAACTCAAAGTATCAACCTACACCAATACAGGAAACTTATACAGGGGAGTTTTATTTGAAGGGGCTGGAGAAAGGCGAGGTAAAGAATAAGAAGAGAATTGTCTTACCTGAAGAGTACTGAGAGTTTCCTCAAAAGCAACTGGAGTAATTGTGCAAATGATGAGCGTTCTTGCATTCCCCCCCAGCGAATTCTGCAGAATCCGGGTCAGCTTACTGTCCCTATAATTTAGAAAACCACTACAAAATAGGAAGAAAAGAAAAATTAGACCAAGGAGGCAACAAAAACCTAAAACATTGTGTTGTCCTCTCCTGGACATTTAAAAGCTCACTTACACCTCCCAACATACAAAATGTGTTATGAATTACATTACATATATTTTAACAGTGGCATGTTATTAAAAAACAAAGCTGGACACTCAATTATAGTCAGAAATTCTCAACAGCAAAGCAGTTTCCTACCCAGCTTGTCCATCACCAAGCTTCTTAATAACTTGCCCAAGTACAAACAAACTACGGTTGATATTGCATCCCTCTTTTAGGCGAACACCTAAATTATAGAAAAATAAAAATCAATTAATCAATATCCCCTTCACTGAAGTAGGGGTGAATAGTTTGAAGCAAAAGTTAAATGCCATCAGATTTAAGATGCTAAGCAGTACAGAAGCACTTACTGAAGTAAGCTCAGTATTAAATATCCCCTTTTTTTATTTTTAAATACTCCTCACTAGAACAAGGCCAGGGGATTGTTTTTTTTAAAACTGGCAAGAATCCAGAAACCTTGATTCGGATTGTAGACACACTTACAGCCCATAGAAGGGGCTAGCGATTAATGCCTAGCAATGTCTGGGAGCAATCAACAGGAGATATTGACAAAGATGGAAATTGATTATCTCCTATGACATTACTTGGATTTTTTTTTTTTTTTTTAAATGCATCTCTTCTTGCAATAGTCTCTCTGCTAGTTTCACACTGCCTCTAATTCTATGTTTTCTCTATCTCTGCGTCTTCTTACACTGTTAGTCTGCTTCACACACACTCGTCATCAGCAGTGTTTAATCTTGGAGACAGTTTAGGAATCATATCTACACAGATTTGCATTCAGCATTTTTAGGCCCATATAGTCACTCTGCTGTTTCCCTTTTTGGAGAACATTACAGAATTCCAATATGTAAAATTATTTAGAATAAATGTGAATTTTTTATACCATTATTGAAGTTATAAATATTTTAAAGTACTATGTTGCCACTTGAATTACTGTAATTATGTTTTGGTAATCACACAGTCTTAATGATTTATTTCAGTGCCAGAGTTTACAGAGTAAAAACCTGGCCAACATTTAAGGTTAGTTTTCTGAAAGCCAATGTATTAATTGCCAGTGTCCTTTAGCACTGCAGAACCCAGCAGTGTCTAGGGTTGATTATGTCTGGTAGGAGACTCCTACAGCCTGAGCTTGAGACGAGACGAGACTAAGGAGCTGCTGGGCAGAGAAATAAGGAGGAGGTTTTTCCTGAGCGAGAGCTCAGAGTGAAGGGCTACTGGAAAGCTCAAAGCTGCTGGGTCTAAGAGAAAAGAACCACATTACAGGACTTGGTAAGCATATGCATGACTGACAGCTCCAGAATTTCAAACAAAGCCTGGCGTTTCCTTCCCACAATTTGCCTCTGGGATGCCTAGGCAGACACCGGTAAAGCACTGCATGGACATAGGGCATTCATGTCTTAACACTGAACACCAGCCATGGAGATCTGAATACTTTGTTTTATACAGAGGTTACTTATACAGTTTCAAATGTAATGTATTTTTCAAATTAACAAACTGCCAGTGATTTGGCAGACTATACTTCCCAGAGAACAGTGATTGCATACAAATGGGATTTGCATAGCAATATTAAAGGAAGCTAAAACAGAGACACAAAATCAGTTAGAAATTTTACGGCATTAGACAATGGTACGAGCCTACAGGACAGTGAAGTAAATTCTTCAGCAAAACATTAAAAGTTTAAAAAAGAACTTACCTTCTGCTCCTGTTTGGCTGGCTCGTTCACTGCCTGCCAGATCGACCAAATTCTGCAAAAGAAACAGAGTTTTGCAAGTACTGTACTGTATAATTCTTAGTTTAAGCATATGGTCTGTGTACAATAGAAAAAGGAGATCGGAGAAAATAAATAAATATCAATAAATAAATATATATATTTATATATATATATTATATATATATAAAAAGGATACTTCTGTCGGTCATGAATTAACTCGAAAGTTAGAGCGTACCTACACGTGCATTACGTCGAAAGAAAGCTGACGATTCCAGAACCGTCCTAAGCGTATTTACGTTTCGGCCAGACAAAAATTGTTCGCGCGTTATGCAAAAAACCTTCAAAATTAAACTCATTATCTGCTAAGTAGCATTGATTGACTGACATCAAGGTCAACCAATCCTGTGCCGGCACGATTGACCAATCCTACAGTTCAGTCGCCTGATGGTTGGCCAATCGCTGCGTCTGTGGGCGGGACTAATCGTTTTCATCTCAGGGATCTGGCAGCCATTGCCTCAAGCTAAAAACCCCATTTACTTCCAGCTCAAAATCTGCTAATCCAGCTTCGAAAAAGTTAGTATCCCTTTTAAAAATAACATAAGATTTACCAAAAACGTTTTATAAGTACTTTCACTTTCATCTTTCAAGGTATTAAAAAGGTAGAAATGTTGCCCGGCAGCAGATTGAGGGGGGGGACACAGACAGGGCCCAAAAGCCTGGGACTCGATTTAAAATGTTGCCCGGCAGCAGATTCACAGAGGGACACAGAGAGGCCCCAAAGCCTGGGACTCGATTTAAACCGCCTGGCCCAAAACAGCCCTGGCAAAGCCGGGCTCCCCCAGCTAGTTCACCCATAATTGATCACTTTGGGAAACGTTATTTTCCCATATTCAAAGTCAGGTGTAGCAATTCACACAATCATCCAACATCCTCTACCCAAATTGCAAAACATTCCTCCCCACAAAAGAAAAAGATTGTCTACAGTTTCTTCCAACTACAGTAGACCAGTTGTCAACAAAATCCCGGTCTTCTCATTTCCTCTGCCTAGGTGATCTGTATTAAAAAGGGTAAGGGCAAGGATACTATCCAAGTGTTCTGTTCACCGTTCATAAATCACCTTTCACATGGTAAAGCGCGCTTTGGTTAAAATACAGAACTTGCCTACATAGCATCCAAGACAGATAAATTCTGCATTGAAAATTAGTTTCTCTTAGTAGCAAACCCAAAACAAAGTTTGGACGAAAGACCACATTTGAAGCAAGTCCACTTACTGGTCACTCTGGTTGAATGGCCCCCTCAATCAACTTGCATCACAGCATAACAGATAAACAGCCTAGGAGTCATCATTTGCCAAACAGATTAGGCTGACTTTTTCCACAATGGATGGGAACACCAACAGACTTAATTGTGTCTGCACAGGGGCGAAGACCACTCCCAAAGTCAACAATGAAACTTGGGTTCCCTTTCAGACTTGAATTGTGTGTTTTGGCATTACATTTAACAAGTATAATACACTCTCTAAAGTCTGTACAAAAATATGAAGTATATTCAACTCTAATTTAAAGGGCCAGACTAATAGTTCATAGATTTAAAATAACAAAGTTTGGCATATGGCGAGAAGTTAGGTGAAATTTTGTTTAACACAAATGGCTAGTAGTATGAATGGGTTAAAGAAGCCGCTGCTTCTGAAGAGAGAAGAGATTGAGGGATATGGTGAGATCAAGTGAAAAGTAATGGTGTTGTTAGGCCACATAGACCCTTGCTGTTACTAAAAATTGTTTTCATCTTGAAGAAACTTAGAAATGCATTTAAGGAGAAGCTACATAAGCACAAGGGAGAAAGAAATAGAAGGATATTCTGATAGGGTTAGATGAAGAGGGGTGGGAGGAGGCTCGTGTGGAGCATAAATGCCAGCATAGACCAGTTGGGCTGAATGGCCTGTTCTGTGCACTCTCATAGTAACATCATAGCATGATACATCACAGGAGGCCATTCGGCCCATCGTGCCTGTGCCAGTTCTTTGGTAGAGCTATGCATTTAGTCCCACTCCCCCACAGCCATGCAAATTTTCCACTTCAAGTATTTATCCAATTCCCTTTCTAAAGTTATTATTGAATCTGTTTGCACCACTCTTTCAGGTAGTGCATTCCAGATCACAACTCAGTAAATGTTTTTCCACCTCGTCATCTTTTCCCCCCCTTCCCCAATTACCGTAAATCTGTGTCCCTTGGTTACCAACCATTCTGCCATTTCTCCTTACTTTATCAAAACCCTTCATGATTTTGAACACCTCTATCAAATCTCCCTTAACCTTTAACAGCAGAAAATGTTGGAAACACTCAGCAGGTCAGGCAGCATCGTGGAGAGAGAAACAGAGTGATCTAATTGAGGAATTCAAAATGATTAAAGGATTTGATAGGGTAGATAGAGAAACCATTTCCTCTGGTGGGGCAGTCCCAGTAGAAGGGGGCATGACCTTAAAATTAGAGCTAGAAAGTTCAGGGGTGATGTCAGGAAGCACATTTTACAATAAAGGGTAGCAGAAATCTGGACCTCCCCCAAAAAGCTGTTGAGGCTAGGTCAATTGAACATTTCAAACACTGAGATGGACATATTTTTGTTAAGTATGGGTATTAAGGGATTTGGAACTAAGGCTGGTAAATGGAGCCAAGATACAGATCAGCCATATCGAACTGAATGGAAGAACAGGCACGAGGAGCTCAATGGCCTACTCCTGTTCCGTAGCTCCTCGTGTCCATACCCTAAACCACTTAAGTTGGTATTTCACTAATATAATTACTGTTTTGCTGTCACAAAGGTGAAGGATTAGTACAAAGCAACAAAACAGTATCCAGTGTCACTGTGAAGCACAAGTTCAGGAGTTAAACCTCCTCCACTGTGTCTCAGCCCCAAGCTCAAAACGAACTCTTTCCTCCAATACATTCACCACTTCCTGCAGTCTATAAAGCTCAGCATCCAAGAACCAAATGCATCAATTGTGGCTACATGATTCTAGCATTAGGGTAAAGACAACATTTTTGTAATGTTAAAAAGGTAGCCAATGCACACATTTGCTTTCTAGACCTCCATAACACCAGAGCCCAAAGCTTTTTTAAAATACGACTCACTCCATTGTATAAAGACAGGAGTAGGATATAAAAATTGCTCTCCTAAAACAGACTGTGAAATAGCACAAAGTAAAAGCAGCTTCTGACTGCCCAAATTCAGTTCAGATATAGACCCCTGCAGCCATATAGGAAGCTTTCACCCACTCATTTGAAGTCAGTTTTGAACCCATGCACTAGAGGCAAAAGACTATTATCCAGCTCATTGCACCATCTTGTACCCTGATTGTGAAGGACAGTTTATCTATTCCTAACAAAGCATGCGAAAACGTAACTCTCGCCCAAAAGCAAGTGGTCAACTGAAACAGCAATATTTCCAACAGCGTATTACTGAAGTTAGGGCTTCCTTCTAGCACATGAGAATTTTAAGTTGTAACTTAAAGGGCTTCAAGGCAGAGTAAAAATAGCGATCGTTTTCACTGCACATTAACATGGTAGCAAGAAGGCACAAAGTTACGATAATCACAAAAAGAGAGAAGTTAAAAACATTTTTATAAACACAGGTGGCAATTAGAATATGGAATTCTCTCACAAAAACAGTAAACTCAAAACCTTGCATCAAAAGAAGATAACCCAGTGATTCTTTCTTTGCACATCAATGAATTGACAAATACAAATTATACTAATGGCAAAAGAAACAATGTACATGGTACACAAGGCAACAGATTTTGATGTTTGGCTGCTTTTCTTTACCCATAGTGTACAAAGCGTAATGAATAATTATCGAAAGAAGTGAACGTGAGAAAACTTGTACTACACAACTGGCGGATCAGTGACCAAGAACCTCCACCCTGGCCGGACTTGTTTTCATGGTAGTCCCAAGATAACTATAGCTCTTGGGGTCAGCTGTGCCTTCCGAGCCCGAGCAATTCAGCTGTATTTGCACTTATTTTTCTTGCTGGCTGGGTTGTTCAGTTTTAATTTTGTGGGCCTGACGATTTAGATTGGGCTGTTGCTAGCCTCACTAGTAAATAAATCCCAACTCCAACATCAACACGTTAACAACCTGACATATATGCAAATTAATGTGCTGGCCAAGGGGCACCTATTTGGCCCAGGAAGACAATAGGATTTGTCATTCCTGCTTAGGCCAGAACATTAAAATCAATTGAATTGAACAAGATGTAGATCTTCCAATGACTTCAGGAAAATGGAATATAACTCACCAGATGTGCAACCATAACAGCTTCATTATTTTTATCCCTGCTTTCCACAATCTGAAATGGAAAGGCATCTTAAATCAGGTTTCATAAAATTGAAATGCTTTCAAAATTTATTTTAAAACAATGAACCACAGAAGTGCCCCAAACATCTCTGAAATAGTGTGTGAAATTACAGGCAACTTTAACAAACCTAGCAACAACGCTTTTGAATCAGATTAATTGGACAAATCAAATTGGGCAGGGCTGCCTTGAGGATGAGTTCATTGAGTGTATTAGGGATGGGTTTCTTGAGCAGTATGTAACTGAACCGACCAGGGGGCAAGCAACCTTAGATCTGGTCCTGTGTAACGAGACAGGATTAATTAAAAATGTCCTAGTAAAGGATCCCCTTGGAATGAGTGACCATAACATGGTTGAATTCCATATTCAATTAGAGGGTGAGAAGGTTGGATCTCAAACAAGCGTGCTAAGCTTGAATAAAGGAGACTATGCAGGTATGAGAGTGGAATTGATTAGAGTGGACTGGGAAAATAGATTAAAGGGTAAGACGATACATGATCAGTGGTGTACATTTAAGGAGTTATTTTACAACTTCCAAAAAATATATATTCCACTGAAAAGAAAAGGGTGTAAAAGAAAAGACAGCCATCCGTGGCTAAGTAAAGAAATTAAGGATTGTATTCGACTAAAAACAAGGGCATATAAGGTAGCCAAACCTAGTGGGAGGAGAGAGGATTGGGAAAACTTTAAAAGACAGCAAAAAATAACAAAAAGATTAAGAAAGGGAAGATAGATTATGAAAGTAAATTAGCAAAAAGTATAAAAACAGATAGTAAGAGTTTTTATAGTTATATAAAAAGAAAAAGGGTGGCTAAAGTAAATGTTGGTCCCTTAGAGGATGAGACCGGGAAATTAAATGGTGGGAAATATGGAGATGGCGAAAACACTGAATGAATATTTTGTATCAGTCTTTACAGTAGAAGACACTAAGAATATCCCAACACTGGACAAGCAGGGGGCTATGGGGGGGGGGGGGGGGGGGGGTGGGGGAGGAGATAAACACGATCAAAATCACTAAGGAAGTGGTACTCGGTAAAATAATGGGACTCAAGGCGGATAAATCACCTGGACCTGATGGCTTACATCCTAGGGTCTTGAGGGAAGTGGCGGTAGGGATTGTGGATGCATTGGTAATAATCTTCCAAAACTCCCTGGACTCAGCAAAGGTCCCGGCAGACTGGAAAACTGCTAATGTAACACCCTTATTTAAAAAGGGCAGTAGACAGAAGGCTGGAAACTATAGACCGGTTAGCCTAACATCTGTGGTAGGTAAAATTTTGGAGTCCATTATTAAGGAGACAGTAACAGGACATTTCGATAATCATAATTTAATAGGACAAAGTCAACATGGTTTTATGAAGGGGAAGTCATGTTTGACAAATTTGCTGGAGTTCTTTGAGGAAGTAACATATAGGGTGGATAAAGGGGAACCAGTGGACGTAGTGTATTTAGACTTCCAAAAGGCATTTGACAAGGTGCCACACAAAAGATTATTGCTTAAGATAAAAAAATCACAGGATTGGGGGTAATATTCTGGCATGGATAGAGGATTGGCTATCTAACAGAAGGCAGAGAGTTGGGATAAATGGTTCATTCTCAGACGGGCAATCAGTAACCAGTGGTGTTCCGCAGGGGTCAGTGCTGGGTCCCCAACTCTTTACAATCTATATTAACAATTTGGAGGAGGGGACCGAGTGTAACATATCATAGTTTGCAGATGATACTAAGATGGGAGGGAAAGTAGTGAGTGAGGAGGACATAAAAAACCTGCAAGGGGACATAGACAGGCTAAGTAAGTGGGCAGAGATTTGGCAGATGGAATACAATACTGGAAAGTGTGAGGTTATGCACTTTGGCAGGAAAAATCGTAGAGCAAGTTATTATCTTAATGGCAAGAAACTGGAAAGTACTGTAGTACAAAGGGATCTGGGGGTCCTGGTGCACGAAACTCAAAAAGGTTAGTATGCAGGTGCAGCAAGTGATTAAGAAGGTCAATGGAATGTTGGCTTTCATTGCTAGGGGGATAGAATATAAAAATAGGGAGGTATTGCTTCAGTTGTACAAGGTATTGGTGAGACCGCACCTGGAATACTGCATACAGTTTTGGTGTCCATACTTAAGAAAAGACATACTTGCTCTCGAGTCAGTACAAAGAAGGTTCACTCGGTTAATCCCGGGGATGAGGGGATGGACATATGAGAGGTTGAGTAGATTGGGACTCTACTCATTGGAGTTCAGAAAAATAAGAGGTGATCTTATTGAAACATATAAGATTGTGAAGGGGTTGGATCGGGTGGATGCGGGGAGGATGTTCCCGATGATGGGTGAAACTAGAACTAGGGGGCATAGTCTTAGAATAAGGGGCTGCTCTTTCAAAACTGAGATGAGGAGGAACTACTTCACTCAGAGGGTGGTAGGTCCATGGAATATGCTGCCCCAAAAAGCTGTCGAAGCTACATCATTACATAAATTTAAAACAGAAATAGACAGTTTCCTAGAAGAAAAGGGAATTAAGGGTTACGGGGAGCGGGCAGGAATTTGGACATGAGTCTAGGTTTGGATCGGTCATGGCCCTGTGGGTAGCGGAGCGGGCCCAGGGGCCGTGTAGCCTGATCCTGCTCCTGTTTCGTGTGTCTAATTCTGTTAGATTCAGGAGTTAGTCCTGTGATAGTGGATTGGCGGTTAGGATCAGATCAGCCATGATCTTATTGAATGGCGGAGCAGGCTCGAGGGGCCGATTGGCCTACTCCTGCTCCTATTTCTTATGTTCTTATGTTCTTAGAGTGCTTTTCTCATCTCAGAAACAAATATTCATTTCAATAATTTCTTCTTTAAAAGTAAAAATGCTCATTTGTCAACACATTCATGGTATCAGTGATACAAGGTACAGGTAGACTATCCTTTATCCGAAAACCTCGGGACCAGCCGTGTTTCGGTTTTCGGGAAATTTCGGATTTCGGAAGGTGAGCGAAAACACTTCGGTTTTCAGAGTAATTCGGTTTGCGGGAGTGCGGATAAAGGATACACTATCCCTTATCCGAAAGGGTGGGGGTCGGGGTCGGCGGGGGGGTCGTGGTCGGGGGTGGGGGTCGGCAAGGGTCATGCTTTGCGCCACTTTCGGCTTTCAGAGGTTTTCTGGTTTCGGATGTGCGGATAAAGGCTGGTACACTTACGCTGAGCGATTTCGGTTTTCAGAAGTGTGGAAAAATGCTACACTATCCCTTATCTGGCTAGGCCTGTAAGTCGTGCGCCACTCTGGTCATGTCGTGCGCACGACTTACGCTGACCGAAAAAACCTTCGGTTTTTAGAGGGTTTCGGTTTTCAGAAGTTCGGATAAAGGGTAGTCTACCTGTACTTGTACACAAGCATGGCTTAGCAACAAGTGAGCCAGTTGCAGCTTACAGGCCCCGCTATCCTTTTTCACAAGCCAGGGAACATTCAATGTTCAAGAACTGCCTATTGAGCAATCTTATAAATGAGCATTCACATTTATGTCTAAACTCCACTCTGCTCCATTTAAAGATGTCACCTTAGTACATTGATTCACAATGGGGTAAACTGTGACGTATATTCCACACTAAGTCAGAAGCAAATTATGATGGTCTTCCACTGTCCTCTATACCTCCCTATTCTTTGTTTTATATAAACAAGTTATTTTAATTGAAGTTATTCAAACTTTTCTCATTGAAATAAAAACAAGTAGAGGGTGCTTTATTGCTCCAATCATGAGGTGCCTCACATTTTTCCACAGGGGTAGTTGTCAGGACAAAAAGCTTTAGAAAGGGGTAAAACGTACTATAATTCATGGATATCAACACCAAGTTCTACTATTTATTTCACAAGACATTTATAGATCAAGAATACGACTGCATTCTAGAACGATGCGGTTGTACAATATGCAGTTACTTGAACATTGAATGTTGTACATTTAGAGGAATAACTGAGATTCAGGTCAGTCACTAAAGAACTAGATCATAGTATCCCAAATTTTATTTATAGCTGAAAAACATAACTTTCAGTATCACAATTAAAAATTCTACAGCAAAGAGGCTAAAGGGAATGGGATATGGGCAGTAGCCCACTGCCAGAAAAATGTTAGCTAAAGGGTTATTAGAAAAAAAGAAATCCAGTCCGGATGTAGGAAAAATTCAACTATGAAAAGCAACTTTGCCCATGATTTGCTGTTAAAGTGATGGCTTTTTAATGTTGCAGTGTATCATTAGACATATGGGAATACTGCAAGGTCAATAGGAAAGATTGAAAGGTCTTCTCTCCCAATTCATAAGTGAAATATTTCACTGTTTTTTGCCTCATGTTTTCAAAAAGTGAGAACTTGGCAAAAGGAACAGAAATTGTGACAACGAAGGAATGACTACCACAGGTGCACTTCAGAAGTTTGAACAAACACACCAAATATGTATCTATTCTCTTCATATGACAGAATCTTGTCCGTGTTCATCATAGTGCACTATCGCTTAGCATAACATATTTCCTTTCCCAATAGGTTCAGGATGTTTTCACTTTTGCTAAGCAGCATGGATAAGCTTACCAGTGCAGGCATACATTCTTTCAACCTTCTGCAACAGAAGGACAAGTGTAACAAAATGTCTTGCTGTCTGTATTATATTATTGATTTGAATTCTATTACCACACAGTTGGTTATGGTTGCTAGAGCAAGGTACAGCAAAAGCATGTCATGTAAACGGACACAGGGGCATACTTAAAAAAGAAATTAGGAGGGCGAGGAGGGGCCATGAAATAACACTGGCGAGCAAAATAAAGGAAAATCCTAAGATGTTTTATAAGTATATTAAGGGCAAGAGGATAACCAGGGAAAGGGTAGGGCCCATTAGGGACCAAAGTGGCAATCTGTGTGTAGAGCCAGATGATGTAGGCGGGGTTTTAAATGAATTTTTTGCATCTGTGTTCACTATGGAGAAAGACGATGCAGACATAGAAATCGGGCAAGGGGGCTGTGACATACTTGAACATATTAGCATCGAGAGGGAGGAGGTGCTAGCGGTTTTAGCAGGCCAAAAAGTGGATAAATCCCCAGGCCCAGACGAGATGTATCCCAGGCTGCTGTGGGAGGCAAAGGAGGAGATTGCAGGGGCTCTGACACAAATTTTCAGAACCTCTCTGGCCACAGGGGATGTACCAGAGGACTGGAGAACAGCTAACGTAGTACCATTATTCAAGAAGGGTAGCAGGGATAAACCAGGGAATTACAGGCCAGTGAGCCTAACATCTGTGGTAGGGAAATTATTGGAAAAAATTCTGAGGGACAAAATTAGTCTCCACTTGGAGAGGCAAGGATTAATCGGGGATAGTCAGCATGGCTTTGTCAAGGGTAAATCATGTCTGACAAATCTGATTGAATTTTTCGAGGGGGTGACTAGGGGGGTGGATGAGGGAAATGCTGTGGATGTGGTTTACATGGACTTCAGTAAAGCTTTTGACAAAGTCCCACATAGGAGACTGGTCAAGAAGGTAAGAGCCCATGGGATCCAGGGTGCCTTGGCGCGTTGGATCCTAAACTGGCTGAGTGGCAGGAGGCAGAGGGTGATGGTCGAAGGTTGCTTTTGTGACTGGAAGCCTGTGTCCAGTGGGGTACCTCAGGGATCGGTGCTGGGTCCCTTGTTGTTTGTGATCTACATAAATGATTTGGATGAGAATGTAAAAGGTATGATCAGTAAGTTCGCAGATGACACGAAAATTGGTGGGGTGGTAAATTGTGAGGAGGAAAGCCTCAGGCTACAGGACGATATAAACGGGTTGGTCAGATGGGCGGAAAAGTGGCAAATGGAATTTAACCCTGAAAAGTGCGAGGTGATGCATTTTGGACGGACAAATAAGGCAAGGGAATACACAATGAGTGGTAGGACCCTAGGAAGTACAGAGGGTCAGAGGGACCTTGGTGTACATGTACATAGATCCCTGAAGGCAGCGGAACAGGTAGATAAGGTGGTTAAAAAGGCATATGGGATACTTGCCTTCATTAGCCGAGGCATAGAATATAAGAGCAGGGAGGTTATGATGGAACTGTACAAAACGCTGGTGAGGCCACAGCTGGAGTACTGTGTGCAGTTCTGGTCGCCTCACTATAGGAAGGATGTGATTGCTTTGGAGAGGGTGCAGAGAAGATTCACCAGGATGTTACCTGGGATGGAGCGCCTCAGCTATGAAGAGAGGCTGGACAGGCTGGGGTTGTTTTCCTTGGAGCAAAGAAGGCTGAGGGGGGACCTGATTGAGGTGTACAAAATGATGAGGGGCATAGATAGGGTAGACAAAGAGGAACTTTTCCCCTTAGTAGGGGGGTCAATAACAAGGGGGCATAGATTCAAGGTAAGGGGCAGGAGATTTAGAGGGGATTTGAGGAGGAACTTTTTCACCCAGAGGGTGGTTGGAATGTGGAACTCAATGCCTGAAAGGGTGGTAGAGGCAGGAACCCTCACAACATTCAAGAAGCATTTGGATGAGCACTTGAAATGCCATTGCATACAAGGCTATGGACCAAATGCTGGAAAATGGGATTAGACTGGACAGGGATGGATGGGCGGCGCAGACACGATGGGCCGAAGGGCCTCTTTCTGTGCTGTAAAACTCTATGACTCTATGACTGAGGTCAACATGTCCGTCTTGTTTTTGGCCAGAAAAAAGGTAGTTTAATATGCTAGCATTGAATGATTGCAGACTTACTGGTGTAGTTCTAGTGAATAGTGCCTTTGATAGCTGGCTGGACAATGTTAATTACCAGCAATCACAGATATTCAAAGTACTTAGCCCTGATCTCAAAATAAATTAGTTAAAGTTATGACAGATCAAAGCATCAAGGATCCTCAGCTGGTGGTTTTGTTTGACAGCTGTATCAGAGACCTGTGAAAAGGGTCAATGATTGGCTGTAGTTCCTTTGATTGGCAGTCCTGGCCAGAAGCCTGATTGGAGGTATACTACAGTTGCCAGAGCACAGCTCGTCAGTCTACAACAAGCAGAGGAACTAAATTAGTGTGACTGTGCCATTGGTTCACCTTGGTTTTTTAAAAAAAAATAATTCTCGGGATGTGGGCGTCAATGTTCACTAATTTTTTTTTTTTATAAATAAAAAAAAGTGCGCAACCCCTTTAACAGGCTGCGTGGCCCATTCAAATTTCCGCCCATGCGCGGTTTTACCATGTAAAAGCCTGTAAGCCAGCCTGCGAGTGACCTCCAGACCACTGTGCGGCCGTGCAGCTTCATGGGAGCATTGGTGGGCGTTGCTGGCAAAGCCAATATTTATTGCCTATCCCTAGTAGCCTTTGAGAAAGTAGTGGTGAGCCTTCTTCTTGAACCACTACAGTCCATGTGGTGAAGGTACTCCTACAGTGCTGTTAGGTAGGGAGTTACAGGATTTTGACCCATCAACGATGAAGGAACGGCGATATAGCTCCAAGTCAGGATGGTGTGTGACTTGGAGGTGATGGTGGTTTCATGCACCTGCTGCCCTTGTCCTTCCAGATGGTGGAGGTCACCAGTTTGGGAGGTGCTGACTTTCAAATGAGACATTAAACCAAGGTGACATCTGCACTCTCAGGTGGGCATAAAAAGATCCTACAGCACTATTCGATTAAGAGCAGGAGTGTTTTCCCCAGTGTCCTAGACAATATATCTCCCTCATCTAACATCACTTAAAAAAAGTACCCTGATCAATTATCTCAATGTTGTTTTTGTGGGACCTTGCTATGTGCACATTGGCTGCTGTGATGTCCTACGTTATAATAGTGACCTCATTTCAAAAATTCATTGGCTCTAAAGAGCTTTGGGACACCCCAAGGTCATGAAAAGAGCTATGTAAATGAATGTTCTTTTGCACAATCAAAATGCACTATTTTAGTTTAAAAAGTGGACAACTTTTATCTTACCACTCTAAAAATTGTATGCGACCGACTACTATGTTCATTCATTTTGGTTACTCCATAATGCCGGTTTTCTGAAGAGGAAAAAAAAATAGAACAACTTCTTCACTTTAAATCAGTGCAATAGATTTCCATGGTGAATAGAGGCAATTCAAAGCATCACAGCGAACCATTGCTGCTTGTTCCCATTAGTTTCCTTATTTTGCTCCTATAAAGTGCTACAGGTAGACTACCCTTTATCCGGACTTCCGAAAACCGAAACCCTCTAAAAACCGAAGGTTTTTTCGTTCAGCGTAAGTCGTGCGTACGACTTACGCTGAACGAAAAAACCTTTGGTTTTTAGAGGGTTCCGGTTGCGGAAGTTCGGATAAAGGGTAAGTCGTGCGCACGACCCTCCGCCGACCCCCCCGCGGACCCCGCCGGCCCCGACAACCGCCGACCCCGCCAACCACCGACCCCGCCAGCCCCGACAACCGCCGACCCCCCCGCGGACCCCGCCGGCCCCGACAACCGCCGACCCCGACTGACTTACGCTGAGCGTCAGCGTAAGTCGTGCGCACGGCCCCCCGCCAACCCACCTTCCGAAATCCAAAATTCTCCTTTATCCGAAACCCGTCTGGTCCCGAGGTTTTCGGATAAAGGATAGTCTACCTGTATTGTTTTGTGCTCATCTAGGTGAGGGTTGTTAACACTGGGAAACAAAACATTTTTTTTTGAGCACACTGACCTCTCCTAGATGAGGTATAGCACAGGTTAGATGCAGAGAAATTCTCTACACTACCCCAGAAAAAGCAGTGCTAATCTGCAAAAGCAGTGAAAAAAGCCTCTAGTTTTTACATATGAGCCCAAATACTAACCAATCTTACTGCAATGATAAGTTTTGCAAACCCTCACTTGACAGAAGGTTTGTTACTTGGAAAACAATTGAAATCCTAACCTTAAAAAAAGAATGTGTTGCTCCATGGCAGAAATCAAGCAACAGCTCCAGTGTACTTTACCATTCTTGGCACCATAAATCTTAAAATAGAAGTTCCTATGACATTACTTTAGATAACTGGTATAAGGCAGATACAGAATACCAAGGATATACAGGTGTCCAATTACAAAATACTACTTTTTCTTACTAAACTCCATACACAATTGGTTATCAGCCGTGACCCAGTTCCACTCCAGAGCCTCGAGCACAAAATCTAGGCCGACACTCACAGTGCAGTGCTGAGGAAGTCTTGCACTGTCCGAGGCGCTGCCTTTCAGATGGGATGTTAAAAGAGAGACCCGGTCTGCCCTCTCAGGTGGATGTAAAAGATCTCATGGCATTATTTGAAGAGGAGCTGGGGAGTTCTCCCCATTGTCCTGGCCAATATTTATCCCTCAACCAACACCTAAAAACAGATACCTGGTCATTATCACATTGCTGTACACAAATTGGCTGCCACATTTCTTACATAAATAAAGTGACTACACTTCAAAACAGTACTTCATTGGCTGTAAAGCACTTTGGGATCTCCGGAGGTTGTGAAAGGTACTATATAAATCCAAATCTCTTTCAGTCAAGAGCTTTTTTTTTTTTTTTTTATAAAGAGACAAATTAAAGAAAAAGAAAACTTACTTTATATAAAGCACCTCAGCACATCCTCAAGACTTCCCAAACCACTTTGCATTCAATATATTATTTTTGAAGCGTAGTCACTTGTTATATTGACAAACAGCAGTTAATTTGCACATAGCAAGGCACAAACAGTAAATTAAATCAATAAACAGTTAATGTGTTTTATTGGTATTGATTCATGGAAGGAATATTGACCAGGACACGAGAAAATCGTGCTTTTTAAAAAAAAAAAAAAATATAGGACAATGGGTTCTCTTATGTTCATCTGAATGGAAAGACAAGACCTCAGTTTAAACATCTCATCCGAAGGGCAGCATTGTAGCACTCCTTCAGTACTGCAGGAGTTGTGTCAGCTGGAATCACGTGCTCACTTCTTGGTGAGGTTTGAATGCACAACTTTCTAACTTCGGTGAAAGTACACCCGAATCCAAGCAGACCACACCATCGAAATTTAACGTTGCAACAGAATAATCAGGGCTTTAATCTTACTTTCTCCTTTCCTGACCCACTTCATTACATCATCATAGGTTACAGCCACCTCTTCAGTCAGATCAGCAACATAAATTGTTCTCTGGAAAATAAGTGTTTAAAAATATTAAAAGTAGAAGATTTAAGTATTATTGGTGTTCCTCTTCAGGATACTATATGAATCAATTTCAGGACAGTAAAATGCTCAAACCTTTTACAGAAGGAAACATTTCACTTATCAGTATTAAACTAGACTGAGGAATTTTACTTGTAAGCGGTTGGGTAGCTAACATACCCAAAGCCCCTATCATAGAAACTGCAGCAGGAGGACGCAATCAGCAATCACAAGCCACAGCAAAGAAAATGAAATACAAAGGTTAGAAAATTGTTGCTAGATAGTTTCAAGACCTCTAGAAGGATGAGTTTACCTGTATTAAACAAAAGAACGAAGGTCGGTGAATATACAGACACCGTTTAGCATCACATTTAGATGCACTTACTTCCATATCTTCTCTAACTTCCAGAGGTTGTCTTTTTGGACCAGCAAGTAAATCTGATACAGACTCATTGTAAATTTCCATGTAAGAAACCCGCATCAGAAATTCTCTGCTGTCTGACATCTGGGTGAAAAAAATTTTAAAAATAAATTACTACAACAGCTCAGCAGAAAAATAAAATTCTGGTCCTTCAATTACATGAGAACCAAAGTAACAAACAGGAGGAGAACAAGCAAACTAGCATTTATAAAGCAACTTACTACCAAGCCTCTCCAGACATTCCAAAGAGCTCCACAGCCAATTAATTATCCTTCATTCTTTTGGAGGCTTACACCTCAAACATCAAGTTGCCCATTCTCTCCACAGATGTTGACTGACCTGCTGGGCGCTTCCAGCATTATTTGTTTCTATTCTAGTTACCTTTTGAATTGCAGTCACTATTATATAGAATATGGCAACCGGTTTGCAGATCGCTTTTTTTTTTTAAATATAAAAGTGGAGGAGTTCATAATATTTCCGTTACCTACTTTTGACAAGTACCATCACATATTTACTACCTATCGGGGAAGAGAACGTCTCATTCTCAGCTGAAGCTTGGGAATGTTCTACTTAAGTACCCTGGTTCTGCAGTTAGTGTAAATTACATAATCTACTTGTATCCACATTGTCAATCCCTTAATATTTTGAAGAACAGAATCAATAGAAGAAGAACTTGTTTTACTTTATTGATGCAGGAGTAGCTTTGTTGATAACCTTACATTTTCTGGATACTTTCACTGACACAGGAGCGATTTCTAGGTGATCCAATAGATGGGGATTGATAAAGTTGTTCAGACTGAAAACAGTTGCGAAACAAGATGATGCAATCTAAATATTTGGGAATTAGGAGCAAATAGGGAATTCAGGCAAACCTATTTCACAGGTGTATGGCATAACCTGCTAGGGAGCAGCAGTGAAGGAAATAATATAAATGGGTTCAAGAGACAACTGAATGTATTTCTGGAAAATGGTGACAATGCAGGAAGAGAGAGAGAGTCATCACCAGCCAAAAAAGGGGCCAAACTCTCTCCATTCTGTAAATTATTGCCACACTTCCAAAATACAAACAGCATGTAAGAACATAAGAAATAGGAGCAGGAGTAGGCCATTTGGCCCTTCGAGCCTGCTCCGCCATTCAATAAGATCACGGATGATCTTCTACCTCATCTCCACTTTCCTGAACTATCCCTATATCCCTTAATATTCAAAAATCTAGCGATCTCTGTCTTGAATATGTGGTAAGCGAAGTCAATGTTCAAGACTTAGATGAAGTATAGCGGTCAAAAGCGCTGAAGCATTACTTACATCATTAATAACACTGAATAAATTGCAGATTGCCAGAGGAATAAGACCAGGAGCGTCTGCATTTCCCATCATTGTGTAAGTCTTTCCAGAAGAGGTCTGTCCATATGCAAATATGGTGCCTGTTAAACAAAAAGTTAAATTTAACATCAACACTGAACCTCAACCACCCTCTGCATGGCAGCTTGCCATTTTGAATCTTAACCTACTGCAATCTTAGTGAAAATGTTACTAGTTTACCCCACTTACTGAAGGATTTACCAAGTGGAAAACCCCTTAGCCAAGATGAAACCTAGGAATGTTAAATAGTAATGGTGAACAGAAGCACATTAAAGTAACTGAAGATTACACTAGTATCATATCAAAGGAGGTTTTATTCTGTCTAATGCTGAACAGCAGTTATTTCCTTCCATTGCAAGAGGTCTTCATTTTGGTTTTTGCTTCAAGCACAATTTTATTGCAGTAACTCCACATTTAAACTGGAAATATTTCAACAGTCCCAATGTCCAGAGAACCTTCTAATACACCTGCCAGGCAAATGTATGGTCTATAATGTAAATGATTTTTATTAAACTTATTAATAACAGGACCCCCATCAAGCTCATGATTAGGGCCATCACCATGCTTGAATTTACAATACCAAAGGCATATTTGATATGGGTAATCGGGCGGGAAAGTGGAGTTGAGATCGAAGATCAGGGGCTGTATGGCCTGCTCCATGTTCTTCAGAACCTTAGATCAAATGAAACGGTCCATAGCTCTGGTTTAAAACTAGTCTTAAAAAATTGCCAGTTATATAACCATGATGAAGGGGAAAAAAAAGACAGCTTTATTCAACCATAGGTTTAAGATTAGAAACTGAAGTGTACTTACCATTATAACCTTGGGTGATAGAGAGCACAATAGAGTGTGCAACTTCATGGTAAACTGTTTGTGTTGTCTCTTCAGCATGGAATACACGATCTAGAACAAACCACCAGTTCAGTACAGAAGAATGTGAACTAGCCACCAACTAAATTTGCTTGTTCTGTAGCATGTGTTGAGCAAAGTCAATCAACTAGGAAATCTAAACCCGAGATACGACTACTGTTTGAACTATTTGTGCGCGTCACTCACTAAATGGCATCACAGCAGTTCCATTCAATTGATATCTTAGTCTGACCTTAATAGTGGGCCTGATCCTTACAACAACTAGTGAATAGGCAGAGATGTTAGAGGTGCTGTTATAAGCAATAGTGTCCTGGATGATGGCCTTTGGTGAGAATGCAGTCACAGGTACAGAGGTGCTAACATCCTTTGGCTCAGCCTATCAGTGCCTCCATCAGCCAATTGTCCCAAGGTGTGCTATTATTCCCATTCCGAAAACAGAGCCACAGATAATTGAGGCAAGTGCTGTTGACTAGTACAGCAACAGCTGGCCTCTACGCTGCTGACTCAATGTTTAGGCTCATCGATGAGTAAGGGTCACTTAGTCGAAAAACGAAAGGGCAACTGCTACCGGTTAAACTTATCAATAGGGATCTGTAACAAAACATCTCAGGAACTTACCAAAGCTGAATGACTTGACCCCAGTAATCTGGGAAATAGATCGGTTGTCTGCTTTCCAATGAATCGGAGGGGCTTCAGCAGCAGATCCTCCTTGTAAAGCTTTCTCCCTGGTAGAGCACAATTTTTTTTTTTTTTTTTTTTTAAATCGTGAAGCAGACCTGATCTGCATTACAAACTAGCTGAAAACATTTTAGTATAATTCATATAGTTTATTATAATTACTAGCAAGAACATGGCTCCTTAAAATGCTAACTGCTCTGCCATGGTGTTGTTCTGAACATTTTATTCAATTCTCTCTCCATTTCCACTTCATCATCCTTCTCTTTTTCTATCTGCCTTCCATTTTCTGTCTCCCTCACTTGCATTCTACAACTACCAACAATCAGATGTTTAGAAGCCTAGGCACCCAACCAAAATCTATTGAATCCGAGACAGAGACTGGGGAGGAAAAGGCCACCCTGGTGCTGCTGAAACACAGCTCTTTCAGTCGCCATTAACACTTCCAGACAGCAACATTCACAAAACAAAGGGAAATCATGCCTCTTCTGACGACGTCCCCAATAGCACAACCTCAGGTGGACCTGCTCCTTATTGTATTGAGCATCCTAGTGTTTATTCCTCAGGCTCTCGCTCTCCACCCTCTCATTCACCCCCAGGCCTCCACTCGTGGCTCAAGTTATTCTGCAGAAGTATCAGTGCAGGTTAGATAGTTGATGGTGAACATTTTCTGTACATACAATGGTAATTAAGTTTCATTACATCCATAAAATAATTTCCACAAATTTGAAGATAATTGTAGCTAAATCCTGCTCAAACTCACGATATAGGAGTAGGTAGTCTATGGAATTTCTGTTGAACTATACAATGTATGCAGTCAGATTTGAAATCCCTTTTCTTCTCTTCTGTATCAAGTGCAAATTTACCTCAACAGCATTCTGGTATCAACTTAACCTGATGTGCTCTTATCATGCTACATGGGGTGAAAATGCTGTGTAATTGTTGAGCACGAGTCTCTGCAGTGACGCATCACCTCTCAGCACCTCCCAAAACACCATCTCTCTCCCCATTATATACACATTCTTAGATATGCTGACCAACTTGTTTATTTCCATCATTTGCATTTTTTCCTTTTTATTTCAGTGATCGATCAAATGAGAGATTTTTTGTTACGAGTGCAGCACATTTCTCCCACCATTGGCTGCTCTTGTAAAAATGATGTATTCAATTCAATTTTATTTGCCATATGTAACCAGTACAAGTACAATGGAATGCTTACTCCCCGTAGGGACACGTCAGCTATTCTTACAGCGCCGTGTTCAGAAAATCAATTCTTTGACATCCAGTGGCAGTGGGAGCACGATGTCCCTCAGCCGCTCCGTCCTCCTCGTCACCGCGGCCTCCTCCTCACTGTTGCCGGCTCGGCTCCACGTGTGGTGGCCTGCTTCTCCCGCTCACCCTCTGGCCACCATTCCCGGCTCCCCTCCTCCCATGGTTATCCTGACAGTAAAAGAACCTCAGATTGTCCTGATGCTGGAGCTGTCATTGGGTCACTTAGAAGTAAAACCAGATTCCCTCACTTTAAGAAATGGAAAGTCCAACTATCTGCCATCTAACAGAAGCAGCAACAACATTCCTCCCTACAGGGGTTGGGTTAGAGATACCCCATAACCCAATCTAAGACAGAGTCCGTTCACAGGTCAACAACAATTTACATAGTTCCTTTAACATAGAAAAATGTCCGGAGACATTTCAGACATAATCAGACAAAAAATGAACACTAAACCAAAGCGGAGATATTAGGTGGGGTGTTCAATTATTTGGTCAGATGCGGGTTTTAAGGAGGGTCTTAAAAAAGGAGCGCGAGGCGGATATTTACGGAGTGAATTCAGAGCTTAGGGCCCAGATAGCTGAGGGCATAGCCACCAATGGTGGTGCGAGGGAAGTGGGGGATGCACGAAAGGCCAGAGTTGGAGGAATGCAGAATTCTTGGAGGATTGTAGAGCGGAAATAGGTTAGAGAGATCAGTACCCTCACCACCAGTTCCACCTCCATTCTGGCTACTGTCTTGATTGAATCAGATTGTTTGTGGCCTCAATGTCCTATACTGAGTCTCAGACTCCATATCCTCCCCATCACAAAGACTTCCACTTCTAACACTGCCCTTCTTTCTCTACCCCTTCCTCAGCTTTACTGCTGCTGAAATGCCTTGATCACCTCTAAACTCAACTATTCCAAATCTGACAAAAATTCAACAGCCTGAAACGTGAACTGTTTCTCACTGCACAGATGCTGCCTGACTAAGTATTTTCAGGTTTATTTCCCCAGATTTCCAGCATCTGCAGTATCTTGCTTTTGTTCAGCTATTCCAATGCTCTCCTAGTTTGCCTCCCATCTTCTGTAAACTAGAGCTCATCCAAAACTCTGCAGCCTATATCCTCACTCACACCAAGTCCTGCTCATTCAAATATGCAACAGCAGCCCCACTGCCTCAATGTATTAAAACTTTATTCATTGTATGACACAGCAGAGAACGAGGCCATTCAGCCCATTGTGCCTGTGCCAGCTCTTTGAAAGAGCTATCCAATTAGTTCCATTCTCCTGCCCTTTCCCCATAACCTGCAATTTTCCCCCTTCAAATATTTATCCAATTCCCTTTTCAAAGTTATTATTGAATCGGTTTCCACCACCCTTTCAGGCAGTGCATTCCAGATCAGGTATACAAAAATTCTCATCTCACCTCTCGTTCTGGTTACTGACCCTTCTGCCAGTGGAAACAGTTTTCCTTATTTACTCTATTAAAACGCTCCATAATTTTGAAGAACAACTTGTATTTATAGAGCACCTTTAACATAGTAAAACATCCCAAGGCGCTTCACAGGAGTATTCAGAGAAAAAAATTAGACACAGCCACATAAAGGAGAAATGAGGGCAGGTGACCAAAAGCTTGGTCAAAGAGGTCGGTTTTAAGGAGCATCTTAAAGGAGGAAAGAGAGGGAGGGGCGGAGAGTGTAGTCAGTTCCTGCAGCAAGAACACATTCAACTTAAATGATACCAACATTAAAGGGTCAAACGGCTGCACTGTAAAGACAGTTTTGTGAAATTGACCAAACATAAGAAACTGAACAAACTTAATTTCATGGCATAACATGAGGAAAGACGAAACTTTTAAAAGGAATTCATAATACACGCTCTGGATTAAACAGCATAAGAACCAGACACGACTCTTATGAATATGCTAACCAAGGAAGTGGCTGGAACAATCAAACCACACAATGACATGTGTTTGTGAAAATTCAACTGACTATCCTGTCCAGTGAAACTCCTTGGTCCAGTTGTTAACCAGACTTACAATTGGTTCAACCGAGTCTGGAACAGCTCCCTCCTCTTTTGGAAATGTTAATGCCAGGATTGTCGTTGGATTGAGACCACCGGATGTCTCAAAGCGCTTTACAGCCAATTAAGTACTTTTGGAGTGTAGTCACTGTTTTAATGTGGGAAATGCAGCATCCAATTTGCAAACAGTAATGTGATAATGACCAGATAATCTGTTTTTGTTATGTGGATTGAGGGATAGATATTGGCCAGGAGACTAGGGATAACTCCCCTGCTCTTCTTCGAAATAGTGCCTTGGGATCTTTTGCGTCCACTTGAGAGCAGACAGGGCCTCGGCTTAACGTCGCATCTGAAAGACGGCACCTCCAACAGTGCAGCACTCCCTCAGTACTGCACTGGAGTGTCAGCCTAGCTTTAACGAGATTAAGATGGTACAAAGTGGGAAGGGTTTGCGTCAATCAATTGTCAGAGGTTTTGATCTTTCGTATTATAAAAAGGGTGGGTTTAGAAAGGGAATGGGGCAACTTGCAAGGATAACTGCGGACGGTTTGATCACCCGCACAGATGGAAACAGACTCCTCCACTTGAATGGTGCTTGAAATTAAATAGTTAAAGGGAACGGCGTGTGTTAGTATTGTTTGGAGTTATAAGGGAATAGTGCATCGACGTTTGTATGTTATTTGTAGTACAATAAATAGTTAAAAACATACCGAGTTGTACCGAGTTTGTGAGCCTTCACCATTTTACTCCACCCGGACGGAAGGAGCTCAAGTCGGATTCTGGAATTATAAGACAGGAGGTGCGGGTTCACCTACCTACAAGTGGTTTAGGTAGAGAATTCCAGAGCTTAGGGTCTGGACAACAATAAGGGTTGTGGGGCTGGAGGAGATTACAGAGAAAGGGAGGGGCAAAGTAGGCAGTCTTAATTATGCCACGGATATGTGGTCAGCAGCTCATTTCAGGGTCAAATATGACACCAAGGTTGCAAACAGTGTGGTTCAGCCTCAGACAGATGTTAGGCAAAGGGATGGAGTCAGTGGCTAGGGACCGGAGTTTGTGGCAGGGACCGAAAACAATGGCTTCGGTCTTCGCAATATTTAATTGGAGAAAATTTCCAGTCATCCAGAACTGGATGTGGGGACAAGTAGTCTGACAATTTAGAGACCGTGGAGGGGTCGAGAAAAGTGGTGGTGAGGTAGAATTGGGTGTCGTCAGCATACATGTGGGAAATGACGCTGTGTTTTCAGATGCTGTCGCCAAGGGGCAGCATGTAGATGAGAAATAGGAGGGGGCTGTAATGTATGTACCTTTAAGGGGGGGGGGGGGGAACTACTTTTTACAGCTCATGTATACTGTAGTACCGGCAATGACCACACCTGTATATAACGCTCAGTAGTAATCTGTACAGATCAGTTGCAGTCTGAGCCACGTTGAGTAAACACCTATTGTACCGTTCTCCGCAGTCTGTCTCATTATACACAGACGTAACATTGGCGACGAGGCAGGTTCGAACCTACCTGCAACTCTGCATCACCTCCCGGGGATTCGTTCCTGGAGATCAGTGGATTGGAGGTCAAGGCCAGAGACTCGGGCATCGACCACGGGCAACCGCCCAGTCATCCAGCAGAGACTCGAGAATTGCGGGGGAGGCTGTCAAGAGCCAGGTTTGGCTTTCCAGTCGAGGTGGTCCAGCGAAACAGGCTGGCAACATGTAGTGCGCAGACCCTTCTCGGACAGCGGCGAGCTAGAGCCGACCGAGCGGCACAGCAAAAGGCCGAGCTGCGTCGGAGAGAGGGAGAGAGACGCGCAAAAACCTGCGAGGCGCCGCCATTGCCACGAGGACCGCCGAGAGCGGCGTTGGCAGCAGCACAGGAGAAGCGCGCGAAACCTACAGGGCGCCGCCATTGCCGGGAGCAGCGTCGGCAGCAGCGGGGGAGGAAGGAAAGCGCGGGAGACACCATTTTAAGCCATTGGGAGACGCCATTTTAAACCACACCCAAAATGCCGAAGAGTGGCAGTATCACCGCATTTGACAATGAAGTCGAAGATTGGACTACATATGTCAAACGAAGAGGTGTACTGCAAGGCAAATGAGGTGTCAGATGACAAGAAAGCATCGGTATTGTTGAATTTAATGGGTGCAAAGACGTATGGTTTATTGCGAAATCTAGTAACCCCAACGAAGCCAATGGAAAAGAGTTTAAGACATAGTAACGATACTAAAGGAACATTTAAAACCCACACCGCTGCTGATAGCAGAAAGATTCAAGTTTCACAAACGGAACCAGCATATGGATGAAAGCAATGCTGATTATTTAACAACTACGCAAACTATTGAAACACTGCCAGTTTGGAGCGGGACTGGCAGATACCTTAAGGAACAAGTTTGTGTGTGGGCTTCAAAGTGAAGGAACCCAGAAACGGCTTTTATCTGAAAAGGACCTTACGCTGGAAAAGGCTTTCAGCATTGCGGTATCATATGAAGCAGCTGCACGGGGCGCTGCAGAGATACAACAGAGAGAATATGTCACAAACGAAATGTCATATGGAACAGAGAAGTGCTATCGCTGTGGCAGAACAACACATGACCAGAATGATTGCTGGTTCAAAGACAAAGTGTGCAGACAGTGTGGAAAAGTAGGACACATAGCACGAGTCTGCAGGTCGGGAAAGAAAACCAGCAATAAGAAACCTACCAAAGGAAAGTACCAGAAGGTACACAAGATGACGGACAATAGTTCAGACGAACAAAAGAGTGATAACGACTCCGAAAGCAGGGAACGGAGTTGCCTGAAACTACATAATGTGATCACAACGGAGGATCACCGAACCATTTGGGTCACTCTCAAGATAGCAGGAGTCCAGGTAAAGATGGAATTGGACACAGGATCAGCCCTAACAGTCATAAACCGACGGGACTACGAGCGGCTATTCTCACACATACCCTTGAGAGACACAAAAATTATTTTGAAGACGTACAGGGGGCAAAAAGTCTACCCCAAAGGAAAAATAAGGGTGACCGTTATATATAACGGTAAGGAAACACCAAAACTAGACCTGTATGTATTGCAAGATGGAGGACCACCATTACTGGGACGTGAATGGATCCGGAAAATACAACTGGATTGGCATTCCATGCAGGCACTGACTGTGGCTGACAAAAAGGATGACGACGTCACACCTGGGCGACTGTCAAAGATCCTAACTGACGCGAAGAAGTGTTCCAGCAAGGACTCAGAACACTAAAAGGCATGACAGCGATGATTAAAATTGAAGAAAACGCAAGCCCAAAATGTTTTAATGCCAGACCGGTACCTTATGCGATCCGCCCAGCCGTCGAAGCAGAGCTGGAGAGTCTGGAACGTTCAGGTGTACTGTCCAAGGTAGACTGGAGCGAGTGGGCTACACCCATCGTCCCTGTGATGAAAAAGTCATTGAGCAGCACGCCTGGGGAACCAAAGAAGGTTCGCATCTGTAGGGACTTTAAGGTAACAGTAAACCCGGTCCTTCACGCCGTACAATATCCACTTCCGCGGATTGAAGATATTTTCGCCTCACTATCTGGAGGGAACTGCTTCACTAAGATTGATCTGGCCCAGGCGTATCTGCAAATGGAGGTAGAAGAAGCATCAAAAAAATACCTCACAAACACCACCCATAAAGGTCTCTACCAATACAACCGGCTGGTATTCAGGGTAGCATCAGCTCCGGCTATTTGGCAGAGGGCAATGGAACAAGTCCTGCAAGGGATCCCAGGGACCCAGTGTTATTTGGACGACATCCTGGTCACGGGCGAAAATGACAGTGATCACCTTGCCAACCTGGAGCAGGTGCTCACTAGATTGCAGGTATATGGGCTCCGAGCTAACCGCCCCAAATGCGAGTTTTTTAGGAAATAAATCTCGTATTGTGGCCACGTTATCGATAAAAAGGGGTTACATAAGTCCCCAGAGAAGATTGAGGCAGTAGTCAAGGCTCCAGCACCGGAAAATGTGTCACAACTGAGGTCGTTCCTCGGGCTGGTAAACTACTACCATAAGTTCTTGCCAAATTTGTCTACAATACTACACCCACTGAACACCCTACTGCAAACTGGGGTGCCATGGAAGTGGAGTGACGAATGTAGACGAACTGTCCAGAAGAGCAAAACACTAATCACATCGAAAGAGGTATTGGCCCATTACAACCCAGCATTACCAATTCGGTTGGCATGTGATACGTCACCCTACGGCATTGGAGCGGTGCTGTCGCACAAATTCTCGGACGGCTCAGAGAGGCCAATAGCCTTTGCGTCACGATCACTTACCTCAGCCGAGCGTAACTACGCCCAGATTGACAGGGAGGCCCTCAGCCTAGTGTGGGGAGTGAAAAAGTTCAATCACTATCTGCACGGGCAGAAATTCACCTTGCTGACTGATCACCAGCCTCTTGTCTCCATTTTTAATCTGAAGAAGGGCGTTCCGGTGATGACTGCGCAACGACTACAAAGATGGTCACTTTTTCTAGGGGCGCACCACTGAGATTGAATATAAGGGCACGAAACAGCATGGAAATGATGATGGGCTATCACGCCTGCCACTGCCTACTGCGGAGGAAGCACCAGCAGTGGATCCTGTCGAAATATTCCATTCAACTATAGTTGAATACCTACCAGTAACTAACGCTTGTATCGAAAAGGAAACCCGAACTGACCCGACACTGTCTCGGGTATATGATTTGACGGTGAAGGGATGGCCAGCACATGGCGACTCACTGTTGCCAGCATTCTCGACAAGGAGAGAACAGCTGTCAGTGTGCCGGGGGACCTTGATGTGTGGATCCCGAGTGGTAATTCCACCCAAGTTAAGGGATAGAGTGCTCAATGAGCTTCATGAGGGTCATCTGGGAGGGGTAAAAATGAAAAGCCTAGCCAGGACTTGTGTGGTGGCTGGGAATCGATAAACAAATCGAGGACCTGACCAAGAGCTGCTCAGGATGCCAGAAAGTCCAAAATGCACCACCACAGGCCCCTCTACACCCATGGGAGTGGCCCTCATCTCCATGGCAACGGGTGCATATTGATTTTGCTGGTCCATTCATGGACTCAATGTTTTTAATAGCCGTGGATGCGCACTCGAAATGGCCCGAGGTCATCAAAATGTCCTCCACCACCACGGAGAAAACTATTGCAGTCCTACGGACCATATTTGCCAGGAACGACTTGCCAGAACAGATTTGCTCCGACAACGGACCACAGTTTGTGTCCGAAGAGTTCCGGAGGTTCTTGAAAAAGAATGGGGTAAGGCATTACACATCCGCCCCGTATCATCCAGCCACAAATGGATTGGCTGAGAGGTTCGTACAAACCTTTAAGAAGGCAATAAAGGCTATGTACAATGACAACATTCCGCTGCAGCACAAGGTGGACAATTTCCTGTTCGCCTACCGGAATGCGACACATGCAGTCACCAACCAGGCCCCAGCCATGATGTTCTTTAACCGAAGGTTAAGATCTCGCCTGGATTTGCTCAGACCAAACGTACGAAGAGATGTTGAGAGTAAGCAATTCCAGCACATCCATGAGAAGCCGACAAGGAGCTTCAATGTAGGGCAACCAGTCTTGGCCCGCGACTACCGAACAGAAAAATGGCAGCCAGGAACGATATGCACACGGCAGGGCCCACTAATGTACACAGTGGACGTTGGGGAGAGCATCGCGAGACGCCATGCTGATCAGATCCTAGAGTCACAGGAACAAGTCAACCCCATGCCTCGCCCATACGTACCTGGTGATGAACCCGATGTACAGGTCGCATCTACCCCAGAAACAGTAGCATCGGAAGCTGATGAACCAACCGACGACAGGGGGCCAGAATCGCCTCCGCACCAAGAGCAAGACACTCGGGAAAGGCGCTATCCAGAAAGGATCAGGAAGCCTCCCCAAAGACTGAATTTATAAATAGACTATTTTCAGCTAATGTTGCATGTTAAAAGTGTTAATTGTAATTAGTTTGATATTTAATTGTTAAGAGTGTTATGGTACTGTTAATCTAAAAAGGGGAGGAATTGTAATGTATGTACCTTTAAAGGGGGGGGAACTACTTTTTACAGCTCATGTATACTTTAGTACCGGCAGTGAGCACACCTGTATATAACGCTGAGTAGTAATCTGTACAGATCAGTTGCAGTCTGAGCCACGTTGAGTAAACACCTATTGTACCGTTCTCCGCAGTCTGTGTCTCATTATACACAGACGTAAAAGGGGCCAAGAATAGGTCCTTGAGGAACACCAGAGGTAACAATGCAGGAGCAGGAAGAGAAGCAATGCAGGTGATTCTGTGGCTACAATTAGATAGATAAGAATGGAACCAAGCAAGTGCAGTCCCACCCAGCTGGACGACAGTGGAGAGGCATTGGAAAAAGATGGAGTGGTCAACCGTGTCAAAGGCTGCAGACAAGTCTAGAAGGGCAAGGAGGAATAGTTTACCTTTGTCACAGTCACGAAGGATGTTATTTGTGACTTTGACGAGAGCAGTTTCAGTACTGTGGCAGGGCAGAAACTCGATGGAAGGGATTCAAACATGTAGTTGCTGGAAAGATGGGCATGGATTTGGGAGGCAACATGTTCAAGGACTTGAGAGGAAAGGGAGGTGGGAGATGGGGCAGTAGTTTGCAAGAACAGAGGAGTCAAGAGTTTGTTTTTTTGAGAGGGGTAATGACAGCAGATTTGAGGGAGAGGGAGACAGTACCCGGCGGGAATTCAGCGGCAGCAGCGGGGCTATAAAAGTCCCAGAGACCAGGTAAGGCCTCAGTGCGTCGGCGGGAATTCAGCGGCAGCAGCGGGGCTATAAAAGTCCCAGAGACCAGGTAAGGCCTCAGTGCGTCGGCGGGAACTCAGCGGCAGCAGCGGGGCTATAAAAGTCCCAGAGCCCAGGTAGGCCTCAGTGCGTCGGCGGGAACTCAGCGGCAGCAGCGGGGCTATAAAAGTCCCAGAGACCAGGTAAGGCCTCAGTGGGTCGGCGGGTGTTTCAGCGGCAGCAGCGGGGCTATAAAAGTCCCAGAGACCAGGTAAGGTTTACCAGTCTCCAGTCTGGGAACTCGGAGGGAAGGAGAGAGGTAAAAAGTAATCCAAGTGTGACGTCACCAGAAAGCGGGTAAGTGATTGGTTGGTAAGTATTTCTCCCTTTTTAAGCTTAAATCTCTTTGGTTTATAGTTTCTAAGGTGCGATATTCATCATCTAGAATCGGGACAGAGGGTATTTAAAAATAATATCAAATTTAATTAATTACACAGAATGGGAGATCAGGTGATGTGTTGCTGCTGCAATATGTGGGAGCTGGTGGACACCATTGATGCTCACGATGATCACATTTGCACTAAGTGTTGGCTGCTTGAGGAATTCCGGCTCCGTGTTGAAGAGCTGGAGTCCGAGCTTCAAACACTGAGACACATCAGGGAGGGGGAGAGTTACCTGGACTCTGTGTATCACGAGGTAGTCACACCAATTAGGTTAATTAATTCAGATGTAGTCCGTGGCCAGGGTCAGGATGGTGTGACTGGAAGTGAGGCAGGTACGGGGATCCAGGAGGTAGAGTTGGAGGAGCCGCAGCCCTTGCACTTGTCCAACAGGTTCGAGGCTCTTACTCCCTATGAGGACAGGAGCAGGGACTACAGGGAGGATGAGCAACCTGGCCACAGCACCGTGGAGCGGGGGGGAGTTAAAAGAAATGTTGTAGTGGTAGGGGATAGTATCGTTAGGGGGATAGATAGAGTTCTCTGCAGCCGAGAGCGAGAGTCCCGAAGGCTGTGTTGCCTGCCCGGTGCCAGGGTGAAGGACATCTCCTCTGGACTGGAGAGAAACTTGGAGTGGGAGGGGGAGGATCTAGTTGTCGTGGTCCATGTTGGTACCAACGACATAGATAGGACAAGGAAGGAGGTTCTGCTGAGAGAGTTTGAGCAGCGAGGGGCCAAATTAAAAAGCAGAACCACAAGGGTACCTGAGCCACGAGCAAATTTGGCTAGGACAAATAAAATTAGAGTGTTAAATGCGTGGCTCAAAGACTGGTGTGGGAGAAATGGGTTTTGCTTCCTGGGACACTGGCACCAGTACTGGGGCAGGAGGGAACTGTTCCGTTGGGACGGGCTTCACTTGGCCAGTGCTGGGACTAGAGTCCTGGCGGATCATATAACTCGGGCTGTAGAGAGGGCTTTAAACTAACTAGTGCGGGGGGGGGGTGGGGGGGAGGTTCCTAGAGAGAAAATAATAAAAATGACAAGAGAGAAGGTCATAGACTTAGGTAGCAGTGGGGAAATTAAAAACCAGAGCATGTCAGGAAGGGGCAGAAGGTATGGAGTAAAAGGTAAAGTAATAAAAAGGGCAAAAGCAGGAACTAAGTGTCACAAAACATATTTGAAAGTTCTCTCTGAATGCACGTAGCATTCGTAACAAAATAGACGAGTTAATGGCTACATATGGGTATGATCTTGTGGCCATTACAGAAACATGGCTGCAGGGTGACAATGCCTGGGAATTAAACATACCAGGTTATTTAACGATCAGGAAGGACAGGCAGGAAGGAAGGGGAGGTGGGGTGGCTATGTTAATAAAGGAAGGAATCACTGTAAGAGAGAAATGATATTGGGTCAAAAGATCAGGATAATGAAACAGTTTGGGTGGAGGTAAGGAATAATAAGGGGAAAAAAGCACTAGTGGGCGTAGTCTATAGGCCTCCGAACAGTGGCAAATCTGTTGGACGGAGTATCAATCAGGAAATAGTTGAGGCTTGTAATAAGGGAACATCTATAATTATGGGGGATTTTAACTATCATATTAATTGGACAAATCAAATTGGGCAGGGCTGCCTTGAGGATGAGTTCATTGAGTGTATTAAGGATGGGTTTCTTGAGCAGTATGTAACTGAACCGACCAGGGGGCAAGCAACCTTAGATCTGCTCCTGTGTAACGAGACAGGATTAATTAAAAATGTCCTAGTAAAGGATCCCCTTGGAATGAGTGACCATAACATGGTTGAATTCCATATTCAATTAGAGGGTGAGAAGGTTGGATCTCAAACAAGCGTGCTAAGCTTGAATAAAGGAGACTATGAAGGTATGAGAGCGGAATTGAGTAGAGTGGATTGGGAAAATAGATTAAAGGGTAAGACGATACATGATCAGTGGTGTACATTTAAGGAGTTATTTTACAACTTCCAAAAAATATATATTCCACTGAGAAGAAAAGGGTGTAAAAGAGACAGCCATCCGTGGCTAAGTAAAGAAATTAAGGATAGTATTCGACTAAAAACAAGGGCATATAAAGGTAGCCAAATCTAGTGGGAGGATAGAGGATTGGGAAAACTTTAAAAGACAGCAAAAAATAACAAAAAGATTGATTAAGAAAGGGAAGATAGATTATGAAAGTAAATTAGCAAAAAATATAAAAACAGATAGTAAGAGTTTTTATAGTTATATAAATAGAAAAAGGGTGGCTAAAGTAAATGTTGGTCCCTTAGAGGATGAGACCAGGAAATTAATGGTGGGAAATATGGAGATGGCAAAAACACTGAATGAATATTTTGTATCAGTCTTTACAGTAGAGGACACTAAGAATATCCCAACACTGGACAAACAGGGGGCTATGGGGGGGGGGGGGGGGGGGGGGAGGGAGGGAGGGAGATAAACACGATCAAAATCACTAAGGAAGTGGTACTCGGTAAAATAATGGGACTCAAGGCGGATAAATCACCTGGACCTGATGGCTTACATCCTAGGGTCTTGAGGGAAGTGGCGGTAGGGATTGTGGACGCATTGGTAATCATTTTCCAAAACTCCCTGGACTCAGCAAAGGTCCCGGCAGACTGGAAAACTGCTAATGTCACACCCTTATTTAAAAAGGGCAGTAGACAGAACACTGGAAACTATAGACCGGTTAGCCTAACATCTGTGGTAGGTAAAATTTTGGAGTCCATTATTAAGGAGACAGTAACAGGACATTTGGATAATCATCATTTAATAGGACAAAGTCAGCATGGTTTTATGAAGGGGAAGTCATGTTTGACAAATTTGTTGGAGTTCTTTGAGGAAGTAACATATAGGGTGGATAAAGGGGAACCAGTGGACGTAGTGTATTTAGACTTCCAAAAGGCATTTGACAAGGTGCCACACAAAAGATTATTGCTTAAGATAAAAAAATCACAGGATTGGGGGTAATATTCTGGCATGGATAGAGGATTGGCTATCTAACAGAAGGCAGAAAGTTGGGATAAATGGTTCATTCTCAGACTGGCAATCAGTAACAAGGGGTGTTCCGCAGGGGACAGTGCTGGGTCCCCAACTCTTTACAATCTATATTAACGATTTGGAGGAGGGGACCGAGTGTAACATATCAAAGTTTGCAGATGATACTAAGATGGGAGGGAAAGTAGTGAGTGAGGAGGACATGAGGACATAAAAAACCTGCAAGGGGACATAGACAGGCTAAGTAAGTGGGCAGAGATTTGGCAGATGGAATACAATACTGGAAAGTGTGAGGTTATGCACTTTGGCAGGAAAAACCGTAGAGCAAGTTATTATCTTAATGGCAAGAAACTGGAAAGCACTGAAGTACAAAGGGATCTGGGGGTCCTGGTGCACGAAACTCAAAAGGTTAGTATGCAGGTGCAGCAAGTGATTAAGAAGGCCAATGGAATGTTGGTTTTCATTGCTAGGGGGATAGAATATAAAAATAGGGAGGTATTGCTTCAGTTGTACAAGGTATTGGTGAGACCGCACCTGGAATACTGCGTACAGTTTTGGTGTCCATACTTAAGAAAGGACATACTTGCTCTCGAGTCAGTACAAAGAAGGTTCACTCGGATGAGGGGATGGACATATGAGGAGAGGTTGAGTAGATTGGAACTCTACTCATTGGAGTTCAGAAGAATGAGAGGCGATCTTATTGAAACATATAAGATTGTGAAGGGGTTGGATCGGGTGGATGCAGGGAGGATGTTCCTGATGATGGGTGAAACTAGAACTAGGGGGCATAGTCTTAGAATAAGGGGCTGCTCTTTCAAAACTGAGATGAGGAGGAACTACTTCACTCAGAGGGTGGTAGGTCCATGGAATATGCTGCCCCAAAAAGCTGTAGAAGCTACATCATTACATAAATTTAAAACAGAAATAGACAGTTTCCTAGAAGTAAAGGGAATTAAGGGTTACGGGGAGCGGGCAGGAATTTGGACATGAGTCTAGGTTCGGATCGGTTATAGCCCGGTGGGTAGCGGAGCAGACCCAGGGGCCGTGTAGCCTGATCCTGCTCCTATTTCGTGTGTCTAATTCTGTTAGATTCAGGAGATGGTTCTGTGATAGCAGATTGGCGGTTAGGATCAGATCAGCCATGATCTTATTGAATGGCAGAGCAGGCTCGAGGGCCGATTGGCCTACTCCTGCTCCTATTTCTTATGTTCTTATAACCACATATCTATTAAATCTCCCCATAACATTCTCTGCTCTAAAGAAAACAATTCCAGCTTTTCTAATCTTGCCACATAACTGAAGTCCTTAATCCCTGGAACCATTCTAGTAAATCTCCTCTGCACTCTCTTGAAGGCCTTGACATCCTTCCTAAAGTGTGGTGCCCAGAATTGAACACAATACTGCATCTGCGGCCTAACCAGTGTTTTATAAAGGTTTAGCATAACTTCCTAGCTTTTATACTCAACGCCTCTATTTATAAAGCCCAGGTTCCCATATGCTTTCTCAACTGCCACCTTTAAAGATTGATTTGAGGAGCACATTATACACAACATCCATTCTCCATTACACCCACTCACCGATCATTGGGTGACCTCATCCGGACACACACTATTACCGCGCCTTCCTCCGACATCCTCGCAACCGAGACTGCACTGCACGACACCCGGCTGCTGGAAGGCAACCACACTCCTACTGCGGGGCCGCTCTTTCACTCCTGGTGCCGTGTCTGGATCGCTCCCCCGCTGCCGGGACCTCTGTCTCTGTCGCTGACTCTGGTTGTCCTCGGGCCGCTGTCTCTGACTCTGGTTGTCCCCGGGCCGCTGTCTCTGACTCTGGTTGTCCCCGGGCCGCTGTCTCTGACTCTGGTTGTCCCCGGGCCGCTGTCTCTGACTCTGGTTGTCCCCGGGCCGCTGTCTACTAATTCAGTCTCTGTCGCCGAACGGCTGACTCTCGCGCTCGCCCCTCCCTCCTGTTTGAATTTCCCAGCTTCAATCTCATTGGTCAACGTCTCCCCTTCGGTTAACCTGGACTGCTCCACTGGTGGTGATTGCGGGTGGGCCGGAGCGATCCACTGGCAGCAGCTTCCCGGTGCCCAGTAGTTAGTTAATCGCAGTCTAACCGGCGGCTGGCGGTGCTGAATCAGTTGAAAAGATACATTCATAGTCGGCTGCCTTGCCTTCTGGCTCAGTGTGCCCTACATGTTCCCGGGTGGCACAGGCTGGTGTGAGCCGCCAGGATACTTTGCTCACCGGCCTTTTATAAATGACAGCGGTGTTGTCAATAGCCCATAATCCCAAACCCGAACATTCTAACCCGATCCCCAGCCCATAATCCCAAACCTGAACATTCTAACCCGATCCCCAGCCCATAATCCCAAACCCGAACGTCGTATCCGAAGCCTATCTCCAGCCAATAATCCCAAATCCTAACCCATACCCAGCCCATAATCCCAAACCCTAACCCATACATAGCCCATAATCCCAAACCCTAACGTCCAATGCGAACCCTATCCCCAGCCCATAATCCCAACCCCGAACCCTAGCCCATAATCCCAAACCTTAACACCCTAACCTATACCCAGCCGATTATCCCAAACCCTAACGTCCTAACCCTACATAGAAACACAGAAGATAGGAGCAGGAGTAGGCCATTTGGCCCTTCGAGCCTGCTCCGCCATTCAATGAGATCTTGGCTAATCATCCAAATTCAGTACCCTGTCCCTGCCTTCTCCCCATATCCCTTGATCCCTTTAGCCTTAAGAAATATATCCAACTCCTTCTTGAATATATTTAATGAACTGGCCTCCACTGCCCTCTGTGGCAGAGAATTCCACAGGTTCACCACTCTCTGGGTGAAGAAATTCCTCCTCATTTCAGTCCTAAATGGCTTACCCCTTATCCTTAGACTATGACCCCTGGTTCTGGACTCCCCGGCCATCGGAAACATCCTTCCTGCACCAAGTCTGTCCAGGCCTGACAGAATTTTATAGGTTTTGATGAGATCCCCTCTCAATCTTATAAACTCCAGTGAGTATAAGCCCAATCGACACAATCTCTCCTCATACGTCATTCCTGCCATCCCAGGTATCACCCTAGCTCATAATCCCAAATCTAACCCAAACCAATACACAGAATCCCAACTCCTAACCCCAAATCCTGTAATGTATGTACCTTTAAGGGAGAGAACTACTTTTTACAGCTCCTGTATACTGTAGTACCGGCAGTGACCACACCTGTATATAAACCCTGAGTAGGTATCTGTACAGTTAGTTTTAGAGTAACCCTCATCCAGTAAACACCTGTTGATTGTTCCCTGCAGTCTCTTGTCTAATTATTGAAGAACACAACATCAAGATACACGGATCTAACATTGGCGACGAGAAGATTCAAACCTACCTGCAACTCTGCATCACCTCCCAGGGATTCGCTCCTGGAGAACAGTGAAAGAAGAAGGCCGAGTCCAGAAGCATGGGCGTCGACCATGGGAAACCCCCCAGTCATCCAGCAGAGATTTGAGCATCGCAGGGGAGGCTGTCGAGAGCCGGGCTTGGTTCTCCAGTCAGGTGGTCCAGCGAAACAGGCTGGCAACAGGTACGGCGCAGACCCTTCCCAGACAGCGGCGGCTAGAGCCGACCGACGGCACAGAAAAAGGCCGAGCAACGTTGACGGGAGAAGAGAGAGGGTAGAGCGCACAGGGCGCAGCCGGTGTTCAGGACCGAGCGGCGTCAACGGGAGAAGAGAGAGGGTAGAGCGCACAGGGCGCAGCCGGTGTTCAGGACCGAGCGGCGTCAATGAGAGAGAGAGGCGCGCAGGAAAACGCGCAGAGCGCAGCCGGTGTTCAAGGGCCGAGCAGCGTCAGCGGGGAAGAAAGGAAAGCGCGGGAGACGCCATTTTGAGCCGCAGCGGAGAAGAAGGGAGAGTGTGGGAGACGCCATTTTGAGCCAGTCTAACCACACCCAGTGATGCCGAAGAGTGGCAGTGTCACAGCGTTCGACAATGAAGTCGAAGATTGGATGACATATGTCGAACGCATAGAAGTGTACTGCAAGACGAATGAAGTGCCAGGTGACAGGAAAGCGCTGGTATTGTTGAATTCAATGGGTGCAAAAACGTATGGCTTACTGCAAAACCTACTAACCCCAGAGAAGCCAGTAGAAAAGGATTTTGAAAACATAGTGTCAATCCTACAGGACCACTTAAACCCCACACCGCTGCTGATAGTGGAAAAATTTAAGTTTCACTAAAGGAACCAGCATAAAGATGAAAGTAATGCTGAGTATTTAACGGAACTGCGCAAGCTATCGAAACACTGCCAGTTTGGAACGGGACTAGCAGATACTTTAAGGGACAAGTTTGTGTGTGGGCTTCAAAGGAACCCAGAAACGGCTTCTATCAGAAAAGGATCTTACGCTGGACAAGGCTTTCAGCATGGCAGTATCACACGAAGCAGCAGCACGGGGCGCGGCAGAGATACAACGGAGACCGCAAGAATATGGCACAAATGAAATGTCATACGGAACAGTGAAGTGCTTTCACTGCGGCAGAACAACACACGACCATAAGGATTGCTGGTTCAAGGACCAAGTGTGCAGACAGTGTGGAAAAGTAGGACACATAGCAAGAGTCTGCAGGTCGGGAAAGAAAACCAGCAGCAAGAAATCTCCACAGGAGAAGTACAAGAAAGTACATAAGGTGACGGAAAGTAGTTCAGACGAACAGAAAGTGATACAGACTCCGTAAGCAAGGAGCTGGGTTGTCTGAAACTACATAATTTGATCAAAACGGAGGATCACCAAACTATCTGGGTCACACTCAAGATAGCCAGAGTCCAAGTGAAAATGGAATTGGACACAGGATCAGCCCTAACAGTCATAAACCGAAGGGACTACAAGCGGCTATTCTTACATATACCCTTGAGAGATACAGAGATTGTCTTGAAGACGTACACGGGGCAAAAAGTCTACCCCAAAGGAAAAATAAGGGTGAACATTATATATAACGGCAAGGAAACACCAAAAATGGACCTATATGTATTGCCAGATGGAGGACCACCACTACTAGGACGTGAATGGATCCGGAAGATACAGCTAGATTGGCATTCCATACAAGCACTGACTGTAGATGCCAAAAAGGATGACGACGTCACACCTGGACGACTGTCAAAAATGCTAACTGACGCACAAGAAGTGTTCCAGGAGGGACTCGGAACACTAAAAGGCATAACAGCGACGATCAAAATAGAGAAAAATGCAAGCCCAAAGTTTTTTAAGGCCAGACCGGTACCTTATGCGATCTGCCCAGCCGTCGAAGCAGAGCTGGAAGGTTTGGAACGTTCAGGAGTACTGTCCAAAGTGGACTGGAGCGAGTGGGCTACACCCATCGTTCCTGTAATGAAGAGGTCGTTGAGTAATACGCCTGGGGAACCAAAGAAGGTTCGCATCTGTGGGGACTTTAAGGTGACAGTGAACCCAGTCCTTCACACTGTACAATATCCGCTTTCGCGGATTGAAGATATTTTTGCCTCGCTATCTGGAGGGAAACGCTTCACTAAGATTGATCAGGCCCAGGCGTACCTGCAAATGGAGGTAGAAGAAGCCTCGAAACAGTACCTCACGATCAACACTCAAAGATCTCTACCAATACAACCGGCTGGTGTTCGGGGTAGCATCAGCTCCGGCTATTTGGCAAAGGGCAATGGAACAAGTCCTGCAAGGGATTCCAGGGACCCAGTGTTATTTGGACGACATCCTGGTCACGGGCGAAAATGACAGTGATCACCTCGCCAACCTGGAACAGGTGCTCACTAGATTGAAGGAATATGGGCTCCGAGCTAATCGCCACAAATGCGAGTTTTTCCAGAAGCAGATCTCGTATTGTGGCCACGTTACTGATAAAGAGGGGTTACATTAGCCCCCTGAAAAGATTGAGGCAGTAGTCAAGGCTCCAGCACCGGAAAATGTGTCACAACTGAGGTCGTTCCTCGGGCTGGTGAACTACTACCATAAGTTCTTGCCGAATTTGTCTACCGTACTACACCCACTGAACACCCTACTGCAAACGGGGGTACCATGGAAGTGGAATGACGAATGTAAACAAGCTTTCCAGAAGAGCAAAGAATTGATCACATCAAAAGAGGTGTTGGCTCATTTCAACCCAGCACTACCAATTCGGTTGGCGTGTGATGCGTCACCCTATGGCATTGGAGCGGTGCTGTCGCACAATTCTCGGACGGCTCAGAGAGGCCAATTGCCTTTGCGTCACGATCACTAGCCTCAGCCAAGCGTAACTATGCCCAGATTGACAGGGAGGCCCTCAGCCTAGTGTGGGGAGTGAAAAAGTTCAACCACTATCGGCACGGGCAGAAGTTCACCTTGCTGACTGACCACCAACCACTTGTCTCCATCTTTAATCCAAAGAAGGGCGTTCCGGTGATGACTGCGCAACAGCTACAAAGATGGTCCCTTTTTCTAGGGGCGCACCAATATGAAATCGAGTATAAGGGCACGAAACAGCATGGAAACGCTGATGGGCTATCACGCCTGCCACTGCCTACTGCGGAGGAAGCACCAGCAGTGGACCCTGTCGAAATATTTCATTCGACTATAATTGAACGCTTGCCAGTAACTAACGCTGGTATAGAGAAGGAGACCCGAAATGACCCGACACTGTCTCGGGTATATGACTTGACGGTGAAGGGATGGCCAACACATGGCGACTCACTGTTGCCAGCATTCTCATCCAGAAGAGAACAGCTGTCAGTATGCCAGGGGACCTTGATGTGTGGATCCCGAGTGGTAATTCCACCCAAGTTAAGGGAGAGAGTGCTCAATGAGCTTCACGAAGGCCATCTGGGAGGGGTGAAAATGAAAAGCCTTGCTAGGGCTTATGTGTGGTGGCCGGGGATCGATCAGCAAATTGAGGACCTGACAAAGGGCTGCTCAGGATGCCAGAAGGTCCAAAATGCACCACCACATGCCCCTCTACAGCTATGGGAGTGGCCCTCATCTCCATGGCAACGGGTGCATATTGATTTTGCTGGTCCATTCATGGACTCAATGGCCTAGAAATTGGGTTTTGGCTTAGCCAGGGCTTTAGCGCCGGAAATTAGTGCCGGTGCTAAGTCCCCTGCGCACGCCAAAAATTCAGTGGCGCCGTGCCCAAACGGCTGCCGGCGCTACTGAAGGGTCTTAGCGCCTGGAAAAGGGCGCTAACTGCCGTTTCGCGCCGCAATTCCGGCGCTGCGGCACCCGATGCGGTGCGGCAGGCTGGGGAAGTGCAGGCCTCCTCCTTCCGTTAAGGAGGAGCTGCCTGCACCCGGCCGCGGCCCGCGCAAATCTGCTTAAAAATGAGCCCGGCACCTCGGACAAGTGCCGGGCTTGCATCTGTTCCGGGGTGGGGGGGGAGAGAAGTCCGGGGAGGGAGCTGCGGGCAGGCGGCTGACGGGAAAGCGGCCAGCCGCCGCGGGGCCTTTAATGCGCCGGCGCTAACTGCAGTAAGGCACCTCTGACAAAACGCTGGTTGCGGCTGCCACGGGCGAGGCGGCCGCAACTCAATTTCGGAGTTCGGGCGGGTTACCACGGCAACCGGGACGCTGCGCACACCGATGACGTCATCGGTGCCGGCGCAGCGCTACCGGAGCAACGCCGATTTAGGGCCCCAGGGAATTTCACTACTGGCCATAACTCCGGCGCAAGGCCCTCTAGCGCCTCAAATGAGGCGCTAAGGCTACTGAATTTTCAGCCGAATGTTTCTAATAGCCGTGGATGCGCACTCGAAATGGCCTGAGGTCATCAAAATGTCCTCCACCACCACGGAGAAAACTATTGCAGTCCTACGGACCATATTTGCCAGGAACGGCTTGCCAGAGCAGATTTGATCTGATAACGGACCACAGTTTGTGTCCAAAGAGTTTCGAAGATTTATGAAAAGGAATGGGGTAAGGCATTACACATCCGCCCCGTATCATCCAGCCACAAATGGATTGGCTGAGAGGTTCGTACAAACCTTTAAAAAAGCAGTAAGGGCCATGTGCGATGACGACATTCCACTGCAGCATAAGGTGGACAATTTCCTGTTAGCCTACAGAAATGCGACACATGCAGTCACCAACCAGACCCCGGCCATGATGTTCTTTAACCGAAGGTTGAGATCTCGTCTGGATTTGCTCAGACCAAATGTACGAAGAGATGTTGAGAATAAACAATTCCAGCACATCAATGAGAAGCCAAAAAGGAGCTTCAATATAGGGCAACCAGTCTTGGCCCGCGACTACCGAACAGAGAAATGGCAACCAGGAACAATATGCACACGGCAGGGGCCACTAATGTACACAGTGGATGTTGGGGAGAACATTGTGAGATGCCATGTTGATCAGATCCTAGAGTCACAGGAACGAGTCAACCCCATGTCTCGCCCATACGTACCTGGTGATGAACCCGACGTACAGGTAGCATCTACCCCAGAAACAGTAGCATCGGAAGCGGATGAACCAACCGACGACAGGGGGCCAGAATCGCCTCTGCACCAAGAGCAAGACACTCAGGAAAGGCGCTATCCAGAAAGGATCAGGAAGCCTCCCCAAAGACTGAATTTATAAATAGACTATTTTCAGTTAATGTTGCATGTTAAAAGTGTTAATTGTAATTAGTTGATATTTAATTGTTAAATGAATGTTATGGTACTGTTAATCTAAAAGGGGAGGAATTGTAATGTATGTACCTTTAAGGGAGAGAACTACTTTTTACAGCTCCTGTATACTGTAGTACCGGCAGTGACCACACCTGTATATAAACCCTGAGTAGGGATCTGTATAGTTAGTTTTAGAGTAACCCTCATCCAGTAAACACCTGTTGATTGTTCCCTGCAGTCTCTTGTCTAATCATTGAAGAACACAAATCACACAGTGTCAATCGTCATTGTGCTGTCCTCGATGGGAGTAAATATTGACATGCAATGAGAACTTGCATTTTGCGATGTTTTCACTGACACGGTTGAGCATTATGCCGGTGATGCGCTATCAATTACTCATAAAAGACTGAGAGTTAAGAGAGTAACTAAAGGCTTTTATTAACAAAAGAATGAAGGTCTGCCTCGAGTGGTCGACCGGTCCAGAAATACAAAGGGCTGGGGAGCAGTCACCTTTATACTAGGACTTGTGGGAGGAGTCAGCCGAGGCATGTCCAGGCATGTACACAGTGGAATACAAACAGTGGTTTACCACATTCACCCCTTGTTTAAAATTGAGTCCGGCGGGGTGAAGTGTATTAAAAGTTAGTGTATTGGAGTCTCTCCGGAGGTCTTGTCTGGCGCTGTGATCGGCGTGGCAACGGCAGGGGTAGTGGAGCTTCCGGCGTCGAGTCCTGCGTGGGCTGTGGCACAGGCGTGTCGTCCTCGTAGATGTCGAGCGGGTCGCGGGGCCCAGGCCTGCCGTCTGCTGGGGCTGGATATCGGATCGTGGGGGGTGGTGGTAGTGAGTAGTGGGTTACTGCGGCCCCCGAGGGTGCAAGGTCTCTTATGGAGACTGTGTAACGGATGCCAGCGTAGGGGTCGGTGTGTCGCTGCGGGTATCAGATGAGGCGGTGTTGGGGGCCTGCTGCGTTCCGGCTGTCGTCCAAGATGGCGGCGTCCATGATCCCCATGTGGCTGGAGGCGTCCAAAATGGCTGCTGTACCGGTGGTTCGCACATGGCCGGGGAGGCCCAAGATGGCGGCCCGCATGGCCCACACGCGGCGCTGCTGGGGTTCAGGGTGGCTTTGGCCCTGCAGACGTTAGCGTAGTGTCCCTTCTTCCCGCAGCCCGAGCAGATCGCGTTTTTCGCCAGGCAGCGCGCTCTGGGGTGTTTTGCCTGGCCACAGAAGTAGCATTTCTGGCCTTGGGGCACTGCTGTCTGGCCTTGGGACACTGCTGCGGTAGTTGGGCCGTTGCTGGGGTGTGGCTGGGGTGGCACGGCGCTATGAGGCGGTCCTACCGTGTCCCAGGCTGTCATTCCCCGCGGCGTCCACGGTGCAGAGGAGTAGGCATCCATGCCCCGGTAGGCTGCATCCAATGATAGTGCGAGTTCAGAGGCCTTGTTGAGGTCGAGGTCACTCTGCTCCAACAGTCGCTGTCGGGTGTAATTGGATCTGTGGCCCGCTACAAAAGCGTCCCGGATAAGTTCCTCTGTGTACACGGTGGCCTTTACATCCTTACAACCATAGGCCTAGCCAAGCACAGACAGTGCCTGAAGGTATTCCACGGTCGATTCCCCAGGTTGTTGTTTACGACTCCCCAGAAGGTGCCTGGCATACACTTCGTTCACTGGGCGCGTGTACTGGTCCTTGAGGAGCTTGATAGCGTCCGCGTACGAGGTCGCGTCTTGGATGACCGAGTACACTCGGTGGTTCACTTTGGAGGTCAGGACATCCAGTTTGTCCTCGTCCGATTTGATTGCTGCGGAGGCGGTCAGGAATTTTTCGAAACACTTAAGCCAGTGAGTAAACTTGGTGGATGAGTCCGCCTCCCGATGATCTAAGTCCAGGCATGCTGGTGTGAGGATCTTCTCCATTATAAAAATTGTGTTAATAAAATTGATGCGCTATCAATTACTCATAAAAGACTGAGAGTTAAGAGAGTAACTAAAGGCTTTTATTAACAAAAGAATGAAGGTCTGCCTCGAGTGGTCGACCGGTCCAGAAATACAAAGGGCTGGGGAGCAGTCACCTTTATACTAGGACTTGTGGGAGGAGTCAGCCGAGGCATGTCCAGGCATGTACACAGTGGAATACAAACAGTGGTTTACCACATTCACCCCTTGTTTAAAATTGAGTCCGGCGGGGTGAAGTGTATTAAAAGTTAGTGTATTGGAGTCTCTCCGGAGGTCTTGTCTGGCGCTGTGATCGGCGTGGCAACGGCAGGGGTAGTGGAGCTTCCGGCGTCGAGTCCTGCGTGGGCTGTGGCACAGGCGTGTCGTCCTCGTAGATGTCGAGCGGGTCGCGGGGCCCAGGCCTGCCGTCTGCTGGGGCTGGATATCGGATCGTGGGGGGTGGTGGTAGTGAGTAGTGGGTTACTGCGGCCCCCGAGGGTGCAAGGTCTCTTATGGAGACTGTGTAACGGATGCCAGCGTAGGGGTCGGTGTGTCGCTGCGGGTATCAGATGAGGCGGTGTTGGGGGCCTGCTGCGTTCCGGCTGTCGTCCAAGATGGCGGCGTCCATGATCCCCATGTGGCTGGAGGCGTCCAAAATGGCTGCTGTACCGGTGGTTCGCACATGGCCGGGGAGGCCCAAGATGGCGGCCCGCATGGCCCACACGCGGCGCTGCTGGGGTTCAGGGTGGCTTTGGCCCTGCAGACGTTAGCGTAGTGTCCCTTCTTCCCGCAGCCCGAGCAGATCGCGTTTTTCGCCAGGCAGCGCGCTCTGGGGTGTTTTGCCTGGCCACAGAAGTAGCATTTCTGGCCTTGGGGCACTGCTGTCTGGCCTTGGGACACTGCTGCGGTAGTTGGGCCGTTGCTGGGGTGTGGCTGGGGTGGCACGGCGCTATGAGGCGGTCCTACCGTGTCCCAGGCTGTCATTCCCCGCGGCGTCCACGGTGCAGAGGAGTAGGCATCCATGCCCCGGTAGGCTGCATCCAATGATAGTGCGAGTTCAGAGGCCTTGTTGAGGTCGAGGTCACTCTGCTCCAACAGTCGCTGTCGGGTGTAATTGGATCTGTGGCCCGCTACAAAAGCGTCCCGGATAAGTTCCTCTGTGTACACGGTGGCCTTTACATCCTTACAACCATAGGCCTAGCCAAGCACAGACAGTGCCTGAAGGTATTCCACGGTCGATTCCCCAGGTTGTTGTTTACGACTCCCCAGAAGGTGCCTGGCATACACTTCGTTCACTGGGCGCGTGTACTGGTCCTTGAGGAGCTTGATAGCGTCCGCGTACGAGGTCGCGTCTTGGATGACCGAGTACACTCGGTGGTTCACTTTGGAGGTCAGGACATCCAGTTTGTCCTCGTCCGATTTGATTGCTGCGGAGGCGGTCAGGAATTTTTCGAAACACTTAAGCCAGTGAGTAAACTTGGTGGATGAGTCCGCCTCCCGATGATCTAAGTCCAGGCATGCTGGTGTGAGGATCTTCTCCATTATAAAAATTGTGTTAATAAAATTGATGCGCTATCAATTACTCATAAAAGACTGAGAGTTAAGAGAGTAACTAAAGGCTTTTATTAACAAAAGAATGAAGGTCTGCCTCGAGTGGTCGACCGGTCCAGAAATACAAAGGGCTGGGGAGCAGTCACCTTTATACTAGGACTTGTGGGAGGAGTCAGCCGAGGCATGTCCAGGCATGTACACAGTGGAATACAAACAGTGGTTTACCACAGCCGGACCCTCACAGCTGTGCAGGTAGCTATAATTGGGGGAAGGAGGAGACTAAATGCAGCCGAGCCTGTAGGGAGCGGAGTGCAGAGGCTGGGTTGAAATCAGGGGTCTGGAGGTGGGGGAGGAATGGGTGTGGGTGAAGAAAGCAGGCGCCCGGGGAAGAGAAAAGAAAAGGAAGACTTGAATTTATATAGTGCCTTTCATGACCACCGGACATCCCAAATGAAGTACTTTTTATTTTGACGTGTAGTCACTGTTGTAATGTAGGAAACGCGGCAGCCAATTTGCACACAGCAAGCTCCCACAAACAGCAATGTGATAATGACCAGATAATCTGTTTTAGTGATGTTGTTTGAGGGATAAATATTGGCCAGGACACCAGGGATAACTACGTTGCCCTTCTTTAAAATACGGCCATGGGATCTTTTATGTCCACCTGAAAGAGCAGACGGGGCCTCATAGAAACATAGAAGATAGGAGCAGGAGTAGACCATTCGGCCCCGCGAGCCTGCACCGCCATTTAATGAGATCATGGCTGATCATCCAAATTCAGTACCCTGTCCCTGCTTTCTCCCCATATCCCTTGATCCCTTTAGCCTTAAGAAATATATCTAACTCCTTCTTGAATATATTTAATGAATTGGCCTCAACTGCCTTCTGTGGTAGAGAATTCCACAGGTTCACCACTCTCTGGGTGAAGAAGTTCCTTCTCATCTCTGTCCTAAATGGCTTACCCCTTATCTTTAGACTGTGACCCCTGGTTCTGGACTCCCCCGCCATCGGGAACATCCTTCCTGCATCTAGTCTGTCTAGTCCTGTTAGAATTTTATACGTTTCAATGAGATTCCCTCTCATTCTTCTAAACTCCAGCGAGTATAAGCCCAATCGACCCAATCTCTCCTCATACGTCATTCCTGTAGGGTTCTCAAAATTCCCACATTCCCCAAAAGTTATGGATAAAGGGACCCTGTATGGACAAGTTATTAAAAAGGGTACCCAAAATGGCTTCTGAAACCTCGTGACCAAGGCCTGCAGGATTTTTAAAGCAAGGCCCTGCAAAAGGCAGGCCCTTTCAAATCCTGAAACGAAACCTAACATGCATGGATCTGTGAAAGACTTTGTCCTTTTTCTAAAGCCAGACAGCTAGGTAAACACAGAATATGCATTCTTCATCTTGGAACAGATCAAGTCAGGATGGACCTAATCTTGAGGCCATTAACTTTTTGCATAAATAATCGGTAACAGCTCAAGGTAGCTGCCAAGCCAGGAAAAGATGATTAAACTTCATAAATAACAAACAGCCAGGATATTGAAGCCATTAAAACAAGGAGACAACCACCCCAAAACCCGTTAAAGTGGATGACTGTAATCACTTTAGACGAGCTCGCCAAAATTAGACAAAGAACTGACCTGATTTGGCGCACAGAAAAGGGGTGAAGAACCGGGTATAATTGTTGGCCCACTGGTAGCCAAGGCCTCTTGCCTCTCTTGCCTCCTGCCTCTTTGCTGGCTCTTCGTCCTCTCCTCTCTCCCCGCGCTGTTCGACACCGAGGACGCCCATTACAACACCGGGGGCCAAACGCGGGAGGAGAACGGGACCCGACTCGAATGCACACAGGGCACCCGGGGCCACAGCCGGGCAGACGAGACGAGATGAACAGCCAAAAACCGATAAGCAGAGAAGGGCAGTGAAAAGGAGCGTTGGGGACGAGCTGGCACACACCCCGGTCCAGTTATAAGCTGGCATTTGAAGCATGGGTAGGAAGATCAAAATAATGATATAAACCGCCAACCGCAACAAAACCGTCAGTGACCAAACCACCACCAGAAGAACAACCATTCTCTGCAAAGTGAAGTACCCAACAAAGACTTTACACCATATTTCTAACGGTGGAAAAGGAGGTTACTTCGCACAAACGACTCCATCGCCGCGCCCTGAGACCACGTGACGATGGCAGGCCCCAAAGGACAACAAGAGCGAACCCCAAAACCACAACCGGCTTAACCGACAGGTTTTGAACTGTCAAGGAAACCCCATTGGTGGGCATAAATCCCTGGCCCCTCGTAGCTTAATTTGGTCAGGTATTGGGGGTGGGACAAGGGATGGGGGATTTTTAATGTGTTTTTTCCCTCGATGTGCCGTGTGTTCCCCATTCCCAAATACGTGTAATTCTATATGCCTGTAATTATTCTAGTAATTCTCAGTGTTGTGATTTTATTGTGCCTTTTATAAAAATTATGGTTTTCTTGCACCAAACCAATTGTCTACTCTATTTCTGTATCGCCGCCTGTACCTAAGTCCGGTGTCTAGAACCCAGGGGTGTGGGAGTGATTTGAACCGCTCAGAGACAGTCAGGGGCAGAGCTGACTGGGCACACGCCACCCCCTACAGAAATGGCGACCGCAACAGGACACCGGCAACAGGGGTGCGATACAGCAGACAATGGTTCGGAAGAGCAAACCACGATGGAGGAAAGGATTTCTGATTATGTGTTCAGCAAGGTGAATATCACAAAGAAGTGGATCACCAATCTGTTAAAGGCTGGGCGTCCGGTAGATGCCGCAGCTAAGTGGACAGAAGGGAAGGAGCACAAGAAATCCCTAGAGAAGGCAGTCTGGCTGATGTGCTTCAAGAAGCAGGTCCAGCTCTTGGACAGGCTCATTGCAGCACCAGCAGCCGAGCTAAGGGAGTCAGCCCTGGAGGTCCAGGACAAGGCTCTAGCAGGGGAAAAGTTACTGGTAGCATTGTAGGCCCTAAACCAGGAAAGGGTAAAATTAATGGGAGAACATAAGGCCAGGTTGGAATACCTACAGTGCCAGGTCACTGAAGCCAAGAGCAGTGAGTTGAGGTTGCGGGAGAAGAATGCCCGCCTAGCGAGACAAGTAAGGGAGCAGGAGGAGAAAGTAAAAGAAGTAAAGGCAACTTATAAGTTAGCGAGCGAACAGGGATTTTAAGATGCAGATCATGGCCCCTGCAAGGAACAGATAGAGAATCTGAGCCTGGCCCTAAGAAAGGCAAAGGGCATGGTGTGCCTCATAAGCCCGAAGGCAGGCCAGGCGGATTTTACCGGGAACGAGGGGAGAACGGTTCAGACACCACAGGTAGTGCCAAGGGATGACCCGGTTGAAGAACAGGAGGTCCCACGACCACCACCCGTAGCGCCAGGTTTTAGCGAGGTCTGGCGGCAAAGGGGGGGTGGAGTTAGGGGTAGAAGCGGAGGTGGAACAACCCCCGCAAGAGAGGCTAGAACCAGGGCCGATGTGCCCAGCCCGGCATTGGAGGTTCAGCCCACCCGTTAATGGCGAGGACGTGGGACCCCTCCAAAACCAGTTTGTATTTCCCTATAGCACCCAACAGCTTAGGGCTATGGTGAGCCATATCCCAAGGCTCACCGAAAAAGGGGACCCCTCGGTCCACTTCAGGGAAGTGGAACAGGCAGCGAGCATCAATGAGTGCGATGATGCTGAGCAGGCCAAAATGCTGCTGTTCTCTTTGGAGAGTAGGATCCTCCAGTCCCTCTCTGACGAATGTAAGAGCGGGTATGAGGAGTTCAGGGATGAAGTTCTGGAGGCCATGGGGATGAATGAGGGAAGTCCTTTCTCCCGTGTGGAGAAGACAGTGCAGCTCGCAGGGGAAACCCCGCAGGCTTTTGCGGACAGGTTATGGCCAGTGTATAGGAGCGCCTGTCCTGGGGCACCTAACCGGGTGTTCCTGAACCGGGATCAGCTGGCTCACTGACTCCGTTTCCTGGTGGCAAACAGCTTGCCACAGGTCTGGGCCAAGGCGGAAGTCTGGTTCGACCCTAAGAATCCCCTGACCACCGAACTTACGGTGATCAGACAGTTGACCCTAGCCTATAAGAACGGTAGGGGAACCGATGCACACCCACCTAAGGGGAAGATGCATGAGGTAAAACCCGGACAGGGTAGGAAGGAGTGGCATCAGGAAGGGAATAACCCTTCCAACACTAAGCTTAATTGTTACGGGTGTGGGAAGGATGGACACTGGAGGAAGGAGTGCAAAAACCCTTGGAAGGATAACAAGGGAAAGAATTCCACAGCCCCAGCCCAAAAGACAGAGACAGGAATCCCTCCTGCCGCGGTCGAGTCATTTTTGGACACCATGAGGTCCCTATTGACTGGCCACGGGAGGGTAATGTGATGAAATATGCCTTCATCAGACCTGCTTGTATTTTACCTGCTTGTATTGTGTGAACCACACCCTTTTGTTCCTATTGTGTGTATTGGCTACGCCCCTGTCTTTTGCCATATAAAGGTCTCAGGAGCTGTATGAGTCACTCACTACCAGATGAACTCGATGTGGGAAGACCTGCTATGTTCTTAGTGATTAAAAGCCTTTAGTTGAATCCTTTAAAATCCTTGTCTTTGAGTTATTGAAGGCACATCAATTTTAATCACTAAAACAACAAGATGGATTGACTCCTGAAACCAGAGCACTTGGATCTGGACCCCCATGCCTCAGACGCAGCCACACAGTTCGGACACTGGTTCCAATGCTTCGAATTTTTCATTGCAAACTCATCCACTGCCATAGCCGCAGCCAAAACCGCTACCGGAGACATGAAACTGGGAATCCTGCGAAACTGGGTGAGCCATCGGGTCTCCCCTCTCATCCAAGATGCCACCAGCTACGAGGAGGCCTGCACCACCCTGAAGGCCCACTACACGCGGCCAATAAACGTGGTGTACGCCAGGCATCTTCTGACTACTCGCACGCAGCGGCATGGTGAGTCACTAGAGGACTTTATACTAAACCTAAAAGTACTGGGCAGAGACTGTAACTGTAAGGCCGTGTCTGCCATCGTGTACACGGAGGAGCTGATTCGAGACTCCCTTATTGCGGGCCTCAGTTCAAACTATATTCGGCAGAGACTGTTTGAAAAGGAGGGACTGGACTTAAAACAGGCTATAGATATAGCGCGATCGCTGGATATGGTCCAGAGGAACTCTGAATCCTGTTCCCTAGGCCACGCGGCCCACTCCGCCTCGTGCGCGCCGTGGGGGCCGCCATCTTGGAAGCCATCTTCACCTCCCAGGTCGCAGGCCAGCTCAGCACCATCGGAGCCCCAGCCTCCACCCAGGAGCCCCACTACTGCCGCGATGCATCGGGGCCCGAAATGCTACTTCTGCGGTCAGGACAAACACTCCAGGCATCTGTGCCCAGCGAAGGTCACCACCTGTTCTAAATGCGGAAAGAAAGGACACTTCAGCAAAGTCTGCAGAGGGAACCCCGCCTCCAACTCCACCACTGCCGCGTGTGCGCCGTGGGAGCGGCCATCTTGGAAGCCATCTTGTCCACCCTCATGGAGTCCACCATCTTGCCCCGACTACACGGACCTCCAGGACCCACTGGTGGCCTCGATCAGAGTGGATCAATCCAGGCCACATCCGTTGTCTAAATCGATGATGGACATAGAGGTAAACAGGAACAAGGTTAAATGCTTGATTGACTGCGGGAGCACCGAAAGCTTTATTCATCCTAGCCTGGTAAAACGACTTTCTCTAACGATAGCCCCCACACAGGGCAAAATCGCCATGGCCGATAAGACTCATACCTCAAAAATTACAGGTTTCTGCGCGGTTATGTTGTCAGTAAAAGGCAATGATTACAGAGATTTTAAACTATTGATAATGCCAGATCTCTGTGCGAGCGTGATCTTGGGTCTGGACTTCCAGTGCCACCACCAAAGTATCACGCTTACCTACGGTGGGTCCCAGCCGCCCCTCACAGTGTGCGGTCTGGCTACCCTGAAGGTCAAGCCGCCCTCTCTGTTCGCCAACCCCGCACCCAACTGCCGACCCATAGCGACCAAGGGTAGGCGGTACAGCTGGGAGGATAGACGGTTCATTGCGTCGGAAGTAGAAAGACTCAAGCGGGAGGGTATCATCGAATGCAGTACCAGCCCGTGGCGCGCCCAAGTAGTAGTAGTTAAGGGTAGCGAAAAGAAGCGGATGGTGATAGATTATAGCCAGACAGTTAATCTATACACCCAGCTAGACGCCTACCCTCTGCCCCGCATAGCGGATATGGTTAACCAAATCACGCAATACCGGGTGTTTTCCACCATCGACCTAAAATCGGCATACCACCAGCTCCCCATTAGGCCGGAGGACCGTCCATACACTGCCTTCAAGGTGAACGGACGTCTCTACCACTTCCTCAGAGTCCCCTTTGGGGTAACGAACGGGGTCTCGGTCTTCCAGCGGGAGATGGACCGCATGGTCGATGAGAACCAGTTAACAGCCACCTACCCATACCTAGACAACGTCACCATCTGCGGCCACGACCAGCAAGACCACGACTCGAACCTCGCGAGATTTCTGAAAACCGCCCTCAGACTCAATCTCACCTACAACGAGGATAAGTGTGTCTTTAGCACCACGCGCCTCTGTATCCTGGGCTGCGTGGTGGAAAACGGGGGAAATCGGCCCGGACCCCGACCGATTGCGCCCCCTACGGGAGCTACCCCTACCAAACACTCCCAAAGCCCTGAAAAGGTGCCTGGGGTTCTTCTCCTATTACGCCCAATGGGTCCCCAATTATTCCGACAAGGCCCGTCCCCTCCTGAAATCAACGTCCTTCCCGCTAACAGCCGAGGCCCACGCCGCCTTCAACAGCATTAAACACGACATTGAGAAGGCCGTGCTGCGGGCAGTGGACGAAAACATCCCTTTCCAGGTCGAAAGCGATGCGTCCGACTTCGCTTTAGCAGCCACCCTCAACCAGGATGGGCGGCCCGTAGCCTTTTTCTCAAGAACCCTGCAAGGGCCCGAGATCAGACACTCCTCGGTAGAGAAGGAGGCCCAGGCCATAGTGGAGGCAGTGCGGCACTGGAGGCACTACCTAGCCGGCAAACGCTTTACCCTGCTTACCAACCAGCGGTCGGTAGCCTTCATGTTTAACAACAAACAGAGGGGGAAGATCAAGAACGACAAAATTCTCAGGTGGCGGATCGAACTCTCCACGTTTGAGTACGACATAATATATAGGCCGGGGGCCCTCAACGAATCCCCCGACGCCCTATCACGAGGGATGTGTGCCAGCATCCAGGGGGACAGGCTACAGGGCCTCCACAATGGCCTCTGCCACCCGGGGGTCACCCGGCTATTCCACTTTATAAAATCCCGTAACCTGCCCTATTCCATCGAGGAGGTCCGGCCTATGACCAGGGACTGCCGCACCTGTGCGGAATGCAAGCCCCGTTTTTTCAGACCCACCTGATCAAAGCTACACGGCCATTCGAGCGCCTGAGCTTAGATTTCAAGGGACCACTCCCCTCCACCGACCGCAATGTGTACTTTCTCAACATTGTGGACGAGTACTCCCACTTCCCATTCGCCTACCCCTGCCCAGATATGACCAGTGCCACAGTCATCAAGTGCCTCGGCAACCTGTTTTGCACGTTCGGCATGCCTAACTACATCCACACTGACAGGGGGGCGTCGTTCATGACCGATGAACTGCGCCAATACCTGCTGTCGAAGGGGATAGCCACGAGTCGGACCACTAGTTATAACCCCCGGGGTAATGGGCAAGTGGAGAGGGAGAACGCGACAGTGTGGAAGGCGGTCACCTTAGCACTAAGGTCTAAAGGCCTCCCCACCTCCCGCTGGCAGGATGTCCTCCCAGACGTACCCCACTCGATAAGGTCGCTACTGTGTACTGCTACTAACGCCACTCCTCACGAGAAGATGTTTGTTTTTCCCCGCAAATCAACCTCAGGAGTATCCCTACCCTCGTGGCTCTCCGCCCCAGGGACAGTCCTGTTACGGAAGCATGTGAGGGGCCACAAAACAGATCCCCTCGTGGAGGCAGTACACCTACTCCACGCAAACCCACAGTACGCGTACGTCAAGCACGCCGACGGGCGTGAAGACACCGTGTCCATAAAGGACCTCGCCTCGGCAGGAAGCGACGACGACGACCCATCACCACCACCCCCAGAAGAACCTCCACCATCCCCAGAGGTATCCTCACCACCCCCAGAAGTACCTGCAACACCCCCGGCACATGGGTATGCCCAGGAGGGCACCACGGACTCCCGGTCGGAACCCGAGGTGCTGTTGCAACGTTCAGGAAGGACTATCACACCCCCGGACAGACTAAATCTGTAGAAGGGGTGAATGTGATGAAATATGCCTTCATCAGACCTGCTTGTATTTTACCTGCTTGTATTGTGTGAACCACACCCTTTTGTTCCTATTGTGTGTATTGGCTACGCCCCTGTCTTTTGCCATATAAAGGTCTCAGGAGCTGTATGAGTCACTCACTACCAGATGAACTCGATGTGGGAAGACCTGCTATGCTGCTATGTTCTTAGTGATTAAAAGCCTTTAGTTGAATCCTTTAAAATCCTTGTCTTTGAGTTATTGAAGGCACATCAGGTAGCAGCCGCTACCGGTGCTCTGACCCCGTCAGCCCCATCCAACCCACAGCCCTGACTAGAGCCAGCGCAGCCTGTTTACCTGTGTTCCCTACAGTACGATGTATGGAAGAGACCCCTCGTGGAGATGGAGGTAGAAAAGGTAAAGGGGACCTATCTGTTGGACACGGGGGCATCATGCACCATGGTCCATTCAGCTAACCCCACCACCTCGCCTCTATCTAGCGGGATCCCATACAGCCTGGCGGGATTCACAGGCAGAGAACAGGCCGGCTCATTTTCCATCCCGCTCTCCATTCGTTTAGGTACACTCCGCTCTAAGTGGACCTGTATCCTAATTAAGTGGGAACAGGAGGGTGGAAAAGGGATCCTGGGTGCCGACTTTATTGTAGGCCACAGGATCCTGGTGGATTTAAGAAACCATTGCCTATGGAGGGCAAGTACAGGAAAGGAAGGCGGAGTAGTAGTCATCCCAGGGAAAGAAGGGAAGGGGACCCTGTGCACCATGAAGCCTAAAGAGGGTTATAACCTCGAGCTTATGGTCAGTAACACCCCAAAGGAGTTCCAGGCATTTGTGCAAGCCCACCTAGCCACATTTGCCACACACAAACACGACTGCGGGAGGATCAACGGGTTTGAGGTCAGCGTAGACGGGGACCCCATGGCCCGACCCCAAAAACAGTACAAATTCCCCAGGGAAGCGGAGCCAGACATGGAAGCAGCCATGTCCTCCTTAGTACAGCAGGTGGTCCTGAGACCGATAGCCACCCACGTAAACTCTCCACTGTGGCCGGTTAGAAAGCCGAACAATTCCTGGAGGGCCACGGTGGACTATCGGGTGCTCAACAGCAACATCCCAGCCTGTGCACCCACGGTAGCAGCAGTTGCCAACCTGATAGGAAGTATCCCAGCATCCACGACCACTTTCACGGTGCTGGATATTTCCAACGGGTTTTGGTCCATCCCTTTAAGGAGGGAGGATCAGTACAAGTTTGCCTTTACCTTTAAAGGGCAACAGTGCACCTGGAACTGTTTGCCTCAGGGCTTCCACAATAGCTCCAGCATTTTCCACCAGTGCATGGCAAACAGTTTAAAGGGCTTCAGTCAGCCCAGACAGCTGGTACAGTATGTGGATGACCTGCTCCTATTCACTGATTCGAGAGAGGAACATGGCCCACTATTGGCCGAACTGCTGGAACTGCTCAGGCAGGAGGGTTTTAAAGTAAACCCAAAGAAAGCGCAGATCGCCCAGCAGGAGGTGAAATTCCTGGGCCTGACCGTACGCGCTGGGGAAAGGGCCATAGATAAGGCTAGAAGGGAAGCGGTACAGGAGTTACCAGTCCCCAACACAGTCACGGGTGTGAGGTTGTTTCTAGGGCTAACCGGGTACTGCAGAGACTTTATTGAGAACTATGCAGCCACAGCAGCCCCTCTGCTCCGACTCCTACACAAGGGAGTGGAGTGGGCGTGGGATGAGGGTTGCCAGGCAGCATTTGTCAGGCTCAAGAAAGACCTGCAGACCGCACCAGCTCTAGGGGCCATAGATGGGGGAAAAGAGTTCTTCCTGGAGGTAGCAGCCAGCGGGGACAGCCTGAGTGCTGTGCTGCTCCAAGAGCGGCACGGCAGGCTGAGGCCGGTGGTCTACTCCTCCAGGATACTCACGGATGTGGAGAAGAGCTACTCCAATTATGAGAGGCACCTCTTGGCCACACATTGGGCTGTGAAAAGATCGCTGATCTTCACAGGCACCTCTCCCATCACCCTCCTCACCCACCCAGATGCTCCTGGATGAGAGGATCAAGGATGGAACGGTGAGCAGTGCCCGCATTGCTCGCTGGACCCTGCTCCTCTCACAGATGGACCTAAAGGTGAAGGGTCTCTGCGAGCCAAAGCTCGCAGCCAACTTGGTATATCCTGGAACGACCCACCGGTGTTCCATAGAAGGGGTTTGGGAAGTGGACATAGGTTTGCGAGCCGGGATACACCCCACAGGCCGCAAAATCTATGTGGACGGTTCCAGCACAGTATCTGCTGGTGAGTGACTCACAGGGTGTGGAGTTTATGACCCACTGGCAAACATTGCCCTGGCAATTAAGCTCCCCAGCACCATGAGCGCCCAGCAGGCTGAACTGTCCGTGGTAGTGTACATTGTTACACACCGCGAAATCTTCCCCACCCCGTACACGATTTGCTCGGACAGTATGTTCACGTGCAATTCGTGTATGGAGTACCTGGCCATCTGGTCCCGCCGCGGATACACCTCCACCGACGGGAGACCCCTCACAGTAAAACCCCTGCTGGAGAAAATCTTAGCAGCAGTGGGGGAGGAAGGGGAGGTTTTCATCCATAAGGTGAAAGCCCATTCCTCCACAGAACCCCGTAGTCAGGGCAACCAGCAGGCTGACATGCTAGCTAAGGAGGATGCCCGCACCGGCACTTTCTGGGACCCATATGGGTCCAGACCCATAGCAGCAGTCAGGGGTAGGGATGGGACACAATGGAGTGCAGGGGTAGCTTTAGCCCGGGACCTTAAGACGGTCCAAGCCCAAGACCCCGTCCTCAAGGCAGTCCTCGGTGCAGTGACTGAGGGAAAAAGGGTAGAGGGCCCTTACGGCACAGCAGCCCTCTCCGTGAAAGAAGGCATGCTGTTTAGGGGAGAACAGTGGGTAGTACCACAGCAGCACCGGAGGGAATTCCTTCAACTGGCCCATGAGGGTCCAGGAGCGGGACATCCTGGGCCTGAGACCACCTGGCAGCGGGTGGAACAGGCGGGATGGTGGCCAGGACTCAGGGAAGGTGTCCGCGAGTTCTGCGCCGACTGTCTGGTGTGTACTGCTAACAACCCTGACCCCCACAAAAGGAAGGTACCTATGGGACACATCTGGAGGGTAGAGGGACCATGGCAGTCGATACAGGTCGACTACATCGGGCCCCTGCCCACCGCCCAGGGAGGCTATAAGTACTGCCTAGTCCTAGTAGATGTGTTCACAAAATGGGTAGAAGCCTTCCCCTGCAGAACAGCCACAGCTCTGGGTACAGCCAGGATCCTGGTCCGGGAAGTGTTCTCGCGATGGGGGCTACCACAGTATGTGGAGTCCAACCAAGGGAGTCACTTTACTGGGCAGGTAATGCAGAATTGTCAGGGTTGCTGTCACGGGGCCGTGTAGACACGAGGCCGTGCTATCAAGGCGAGGCTGGTTCTGGACCCAAGTGCAGACAGACGAGGCGAGAAGCAGATATGCAGTCTTAAATAACAGTACTTTACTAGAATCACACAGGTAAACAGTTACGAAACATATGAGCTCAAGACAAGCTACCACATAGGCAAACGGCTAGTCAAGATAGGAACTCAAGACAAGCTACCGTGAGGCAACCGGCTTGTCAAGACTGAGCTCAAGACAAGCTACCTCAGGGCAACTGGCTTGTCAAGATAGGAACTCAAGACAAGCTACCATGAAGCAACCGGCTTGTCCAAACTGAGCTCAAGACAAGCTACCACAGGGCAACCGGCTTGTCCAAAACTGAGCACCTAGTCAAGACAGAGCACCTTGTCAAGACTGACTCCCTTGTCAGGACTGAGCAACTTGTCAGCACCTTGTCAAGACCGAGAACAAAGGGAAAAACCACAGAACTTAAATACAAGCAAAACATAACACAGATAAACAGTTATAGACATAGGAGCTCAAGACAAGCAACCACTAAGGCAACCGACTTGTCAAGGCAAGCTACCACAGGGCAACAGGCTTGTCGAGACTGAGCACCTTGTCGAGACTGAGCACCTAGTCGAGACTGAGCACCTAGTCGAGACTGAGCACCTAGTCGAGACTGAGCACCTAGTCGAGACTGAGCACCTAGTCGAGACTGAGCACCTAGTCGAGACTGAGCACCTAGTCGAGACTGACTCCCTTGTCAGGACTGAGCCCAGAGGGAAGAAACCACAGAACTTAAATACAAGCAAAAACAGGTGAAACCAATAAACCAGATGAAAGGCAGTTAAGTAATAAACAGGAGAAACAAGTAACAATTAACAAAGGGAAACCAACCAGTGAAGGTGCCATCTAGGGGTTACTGAAGGAACTGACTGGCACCCTCACACAGAATACCCTTATGCTGCTCAGCATCGAGGGGAAGTGGCACGTTGCACACAACCCACAGTCCTCAGGGATTGTGGAGAGAATGAACAGGACCTTGAAAGAAAGGTTGAGGAAAGAGACGGTGGACTCGCCTCGAAAATGGGCCGAGGTCCTACCGTTGGTCCTGATGGGGATCCGAGCCAGCCAGTCAAAAAGTACGGGGTACTCCCCGCACGAGCTGATGACTGGCAGGGTTATGCGGACCCCCACCCATGTACTAGCCCCGGTGCTCACAGAAGGTCAGCTCAGGGAGGTAAACCGGGACAGGTTCGCCAGGAACCTCTTTGAGCACCTTAAGCAGGTCCACGGGCAGGCGGCTGGGAACATGGGAAAGCAGCATCGGAGCAATCGATTGTTGTTAGAACCCCGAAAACACCACAAGTGGGAAATAGGGGATCAGGTTATGGTGAGGAATTTTGCTCGGGTGGGAAGTCTAGAACTGCTATACATGGGGCCCTACAGCATTGTAGACAAGGCCAGCCCCATGGTACATGCCATTAAGATGCCTCGGCGCACCAAATGGTTCCATATTAATCAGTGTAAACTGTTTAAACCCGAGAGGAGAGAACAGCCCGTTGGGATGAGGTCTGAGGATAGAAATCCTCAGCCTGCAGCGGGAGCAAGTTCACAGACTGCACAGACAGGTGCAGTGGCTTGTTTAAGGGGAGGGGCCATTCCGCCCACCGATTGGGACACTCCCCCACTCTTCTGGGATTCAGATGGGGTAGGACCCGAGGGCGAAGACCCCGCCCCTGACCCAGGTTTAGATGAGGTGGGACCCGAGGGCAGAGACCCTGCCCCTGACCCAGGTTTAGAGAAGGTGGGACCTGAGGGCGGAGGCCACGCCCCGACCCAGGTTTAGGTGAGGAGGGACCCGAGGGCGGAGACCCCGCCCCTGACCCAGGTTTAGAGAAGGTGGGACCTGAGGGCAAGGACCCTCAGCCTGCAGCACCAGGCTGCGAAGAGTTACCTGCCCTTAGCCCAGGTTCAGCAGAGGTAAAGCCTGAGAAGGAAGATCCCCAGCAAGCGGTAGTGGAAAGTTCACAGACTGCACAGGAGGGGGCAGTGGCTCGTGTTAAAGGCCCACCAGACAGAAAGACCCCACCCGCCAAAATCCCCAGAAGGTCCCCACGGACGCCCCAGCCAAGGAAACCGTGGTCACCGGCTCCCCATTTTAAAGGGGCAGACTCCCGAGTCAGGGGTAAATCTAAGGACAGAGGTCCCCAGCCAGCACCCACAGGCTGTGAGGGACCGAAGGAACAGAACAGTACGGCCACACCGAAGGGAGCGGTGTGCTGCAGCCCAAACAGGGATTAGCCTGGCCGCCCGGAGACGGGCGGCGGATGTACATAGTTTTACGTAATCTTTTTAAGTTTTGAAATTGTTAAGTTTGGGTGTTTAGCTTAAGTTTAAACGAGGTGATTGGTAGTTTTATGTAAGTAGTAGTATTGTTAAGAGTGTTTGTATTGAGTCGAGGTCGCAAGACTCGACTATGCGTCACCCAAGCCAGAGAATCTCCTTGGGACCTGGCTATATGTTCTTGTATCTCTTTGCAGAGAGGATTTCAGGATGAAGGGGGGCGTACTCCTACTCGCTCTGATAGGAATGAGCATTGGAAAGCGAGGTGACGTGGAAGACTCCCACGTCTATGGGTGCTCAGGAGAGAGAGCACCTATAGTTATCGATGGAGGTGGCGAACGGGGTGTGGAGGAGCTTGCCATTTACTTCCATGAGGGAAGATGGTGTTGTGTCTGTCAGTAGTAAGACACAAGACTGCAGGAGAACGGTACAACAGGTTTTTACTCAACGTGGCTCACTCTGGAACTGGAAAATAGTCCATTTCAGTCTTTGGGGAGGCTTCCTGATCCTTTCTGGATAGTGCCTTTCCCGAGTGTCTCGCTCTTGGTGCGGAGGCGATTCTGGCACCCTGTCGTTGGTTGGGTCATCAGCTTCCGATGCTACTGTTTCTGGGGTAGATGCGACCTGTACGTCGGGTTCATCACCAGATACGTATGGGCGAGGCATGGGGTTGACTTGTTCCTGTGACTCCAGGATCTGGTCAGCATGGCGTCTCACGATGTTCTTCCCAAACGTCCACTGTGTACATTAGTGGGCCCTGCCGTGTGCATATCGTTCCTGGCTGCCATTTTTCTGTTCGGTAGTCGCGGGCCAAGACTGGTTGCCCTACATTGAAGCTCCTTGTTGGCTTCTCATGGATGTGCTGGAAATGCTTACTCTCAACATCTCTTCGTACGTTTGGTCTGAGCAAATCCAGGCGAGATCTTAACCTTCGGTTAAAGAACATCATGGCCGGGGCCTGATTGGTGACTGCATGTGTCGCATTCCGGTAGGCGAACAGGAAATTGTCCACCTTATGCTGCAGCGGAATGTTGTCATTGTACATAGCCTTTATTGCCTTCTTAAAGGTTTGTACGAACCTCTCAGCCAATCCATTTGTGGCTGGATGATACAGGGCGGATGTGTAATGCCTTACCCCATTCTTCTGCATAAACCTCCGGAACTCTTCAGACACAAACTGTGGTCCGTTATCGGAGCAAATCTGTTCTGGCAAGCCGTTCCTGGCAAAAATGGTCCATAGGACTGCAATAGTTTTCTCCGTGGTGGTGGAGGACATTTTGATGACCTCAGGCCATTTCGAGTGCGCATCCACGGCTATTAAAAACATTGAGTCCATGAATGGACCAGCAAAATCAATATGCACCCGTTGCCATGGAGATGAGGGCCACTCCCATGGGTGTAGAGGGGCATGTGGTGGTGCATTTTGGACTTTCTGGCATCCTGAGCAGCTCTTGGTCAGGTCCTCGATTTGTTTATCGATTCCCGGCCACCACACATAAGCCCTGGCAAGGCTTTTCATTTTTACCCCTCCCAGATGACCCTCATGAAGCTCATTGAGCACTCTATCCCTTAACTTGGGTGGAATTACCACTCGGGATCCACACATCAAGGTTGCCCGGCACACTGACAGCTGTTCTCTCCTTGTCAAGAATGCTGGCAACAGTGAGTCGCCATGTGCTGGCCATCCCTTCACCGTCAAATCATATACCCGAGACTGTGTCGGGTCATTTCGGGTCTCCTTTTCTATATGAGCGTTAGTTACCGGTAGGTATTCAACTATAGTCGAATGAAATATTTCGACAGGATCCACTGCTGGTGCTTCCTCCACAGTAGGCAGTGGCAGGCGTGATAGCCCATCAGCATTTCCATGCTGTTTCGTGCCCTTATATTCAATCTCATAATGGTGCGCCCCTAGAAAGAGTGACCATCTTTGTAGTCGTTGTGCAGTCATCACCGGACTGCCCTTCTTCGGATTAAAAATGGAGACAAGAGGCTGGTGATCAGTCAGCAAGGTGAATTTCTGCCCGTGCAGATAGTGATTGAGCTTTTTCACTCCCCACACTAGGCTGAGGGCCTCCCTGTCAATCTGGGCGTAGTTACGCTCGGCTGCAGTTAGTGATCGTGACGCAAAGGCTATTAGCCTCTCTGAGCCGTCCGAGAATTTTTACGACAGCACTGCTCCAATGCCGTAGCGTGATGCATCACACGCCAACCGAATTGGTAGTGCTGGGTTGAAATGGGCCAATACCTCTTTCTATGTGATTAGTGTTTTGCTCTTCTGGAAAGCTCATTTACATTCGTCACTCCACTTCCATGGCACTCCAGTTTGCAGTAGGGTGTTCAGTGGGTGTAGTATTGTAGACAAATTTGGCAAGAACTTATGGTAGTAGCTTCCCAGCCCGAGGAACGACCTCTGTTGTGACACGTTTTCCGCTGCTGGAGCCTTGACTTCTGCCTCAATCTTTTCTGGGGACTTATCGGTAACGTGGCCACAATACGAGATCTGTTTTTTTTAAAACTCGCAGTTGGGGCGGTTAGCTCGGAGCCCATATTCCTTCAATCTAGTGAGCACCTGCTCCAGGTTGGCGAGGTGAGCACTGTCATTTTCGCCCGTGACCAGGATGTCGTCCAAATAACACTGGGTCCCTGGGATCCCTTGCAGGACTTGTTCCATTGCCCTTTGCCAAATAGCCGGAGCTGATGCTACCCCGAATACCAGCCGGTTGTATTGGTAGAGACCTTTATGGGTGTTGATTGTGAGGTATTTTTTTGATGCTTCTTCTACCTCCATTTGCAGATACGCCTGGGCCAGATCAATCTTAGTGAAGCATTTCCCTCCAGGTAGCGAGGCGAAAATATCTTCAATCCGCGGAAGTGTATATTGCACGGTCTGAAGGACTGGGTTCACTGTTACCTTAAAGTCCCCACAGATGCGAACCTTCCTTGGTTCCCCAGGCGTGCTGCTCAATGACTTTTTCATCACAGGGACGATGGGTGTAGCCCACTCGCTCCAGTCTACCCTGGACAGTACTCCTGAACGTTCCAAACTCTCCAGCTCTGCTTCGACAGCTGGGCGGATCGCATAAGGTACCGGTCTGGCCTTAAAAAATTTTGGGCTTCCGTTTTCTTCGATTTTAATTGTTGCTGTCACGCCTTTTATTGCTCTGAGTCCTTGCTGGAACACTTCTTGCGCGTCGGTTAGGATCTTTGACAGTCGCCCAGGTGTGACGTCGTCATTCTTTTTGGCAGCCACAGTCAGTGCTTGTATGGAATGCCAATCCAGCTGTATTTTCCAGATCCATTCACGTCCCAGTAATGGTGGTCCTCCATCTTGCAATACATACAGGTCTAGTTTTGGTGTTTCCTTACCGTTATATATAACGGTCACCCTTATTTTTGTCAGGGTTGGGGAGCCACGGGGCCGTATAGATAAGGGGCCGTGCTCTCCGGGCAAGGTAAGTTCTGGACCCAAGTGCAGAAACCAGACAAGAGACAAATATACCGTACTTTGTTTGAACTTTACTAGATTCACACATAACTAGATTAACACAAGGAACACAGCAATATACATAAGAACTAGAGACAAGAGAACTCGAGACAGAAACACAACAAGCATACATAAGAACTAGAGACAAGTTACAAGACGGCTAGTCAAGATAGGAACTCAGGACAGCTTCCATGAGGAAGCCCACTTGTCTATACTGAGCTTGCGACAAGCTACCACAAGGGGCAAGCGGCTTGCCGAGGCAAAACTCCAGACAAGCTACCCCAAGGGTAATCGGCTTATCAATGCAAAGCTCAAGACAAGCTCCCAACGGCTCCCACATAGCAACACGTTTGTCCAAACAGCACCTTACCAAGACAAGCAACTTAACAGAACAACAGACTTAAATACATCTTAAAACGCAAGCAAGAACCATGGCAACCAGCTTGTGAAGGCAAGCTGCCATAGAGAAAAGGCTAGTCACACAGAGCACCTAGTCAAGACAGAGAACATTGTCAAGACTAACTCCCTGGTTCACCCTAGTGAGGACTGAGCAAAGAGTGAAGCAACAACAGAACTTATATACCAAGAAACCAGGTGAAACCCATGAACAGCTAACAGGCCGTTAAGAATTAACACAGGGCTAGGAACAATTAACACAGGAAACTAGGAACAATTAACAAAGGAACAAACAAGTGAAGGTGCCATCTAGAGGTTACCAACAGAACTGACTAGCACCCTCACAATTTTTCCTTTGGGGTAGACTTTTTGCCCCGTGTACGTCTTCAAAATAATTTTTGTGTCTCTCAAGGGTATGTGTGAAAATAGCCGCTCGTAGTCCCGTCGGTTTATGACTGTTAGGGCTGATCCTGTGTCCAATTCTATTTTTACCTGGACTCCTGCTATCTTGAGAGTGACCCAAATGGTTCGGTGATCCTCCGTTTTGATCACATTATGTAGTTTCAGATAACTCAGCTCCCTGTTTTCGGAGTCGTTATCACTCTTTTGTTCGTCTGAACTATTCTCCGTCACCTTATGTACCTTCTTGTACTTTTCTTTTGGAGATTTCTTATTGCTGGTTTTCTTTCCCGACCTGCAGACTCGTGCTATGTGTCCTACCTTTCCACACTGTCTGCACACTTTGTCTTTGAACCAGCAATCATTGTGGTCGTGTGTTGTTCTGCTGCAGCGATAGCACTTCTCTGTTCTGTATGACATTTCGTTTGTGCCATATTCTTGCAGTCTCTGTTGTATCTCTGCAGCACCCCGTGCTGCTGCTTCATATGATACCGCAGTGCTGAAAGCCTTGTCTGTAACGTCCGTGTGTAATTGAGACACAGACTGCAGAAGTTGGTTATAACAGGTGTTTACTGAATGGAGACAAAACTGGAACTACAATACAAAATTACTACACAGGCTTATATACAGGGGTGGTCACTACTGGTACTGCAGTATACAGGGGCTGCAGAATATAGTTCCTTCTTCAAGGTACATACACTACAATTCCTCCCCTTTTAGCTAAACAGTACATAACATTCGATTAATAATTAAATAACATATTTACAATTACAGTTGCTATATACATTAGCTGAAGTTAATCAATTATAAATTCAGTCTTTGAGGAGGCTTCCTGATTCTGTCCGGATAACGCCTCTTTGGGGTATCAGGTTCTTCTGGCAAAGTTGATTCGGGATCAACGTCATTGTTTGGTTCGTCTGCTTCCAATATCACCGATTCTGAGGTAGATGCAATTGGTACTTCGGTTTCATCACCAGGTGTATAGGATCGTGGTGTAGATTTGACGTTTTCCAGTGACTCTAGAATCTGGTCAGCATGGCGTCTTACAATGCTCTCTCCAATGTCCACGGTATACATTAGAGGTCCTTGCCATGTGCAGATCGTTCCTGGCTGCCATTTCTCTGTGCGGTAGTCCCGGGCCAAAACTGGTTGACCTATCTTAAAACTCCTGGTTGGCCTTTCATTCATATTCTGAAACTGCCTGTTCTCCACATCTCTTCTGATGTTTGGCTTAACCAAATCCAAGCGGCATCTTAGTCTTCGATTGAAGAACATCATGGCTGGAGTTTGGTTGGTAACCGCATGTGTCGCATTCCGGTAGGCAAACAAGAAGTTATCCATCTTGTGTTGTAGGGGTATGTCTTCATTACACATTGCCTTGATAGCCTTCTTGAATGTTTGAATGAACCTCTCAGCCAATCCATTGGTGGCTGGATGATATGGGGCGGATGTTTAATCCTTAACACCATTGTTCTTTAAGAACCTCCGGAACTCTTCAGACACAAACTGTGGTCCATTGTCGGAGCAAATCTGTTCAGGCAGCCCATTTCTGGCGAACATGGTTCGTAAGACTGTGATAGTTTTTTCTGTGGTGGTTGAGGACATTTTTATTACCTCTGGCCACTTTGAATGTGCATCCACCGCAATTAAAAACTTCGAGTCCATAAATGGACCAGCAAAATCAATGTGTACCCTTTGCCATGGAGATGAGGGCCACTCCCATGGATGTAGAGGGGCTTGTGGTGGGGCGTTTTGGACCTTCTGGCATCCTGTACAGCTCTTGGTCATCTCTTCGATTTCTCTATCGATTCCTGGCCACCACACAAACGCTCTGGCTAAGTTCTTCATTTTTACCCCTCCCAGATGACCCTCATGAAGCTCTTTGAGCACTCTATCCTTCAATTTGGGTGGAATTACTACTCTGGATCCACACATCAAGGTTCCTCGGCACACTGACAGCTGTTCTCTTCTCGGCGAGAATGCTGGCAACAGTGGTTCGCCATGTGCTGGCCATCCCTTCACCGTTAAATCATAGACCCTGGAGAGTGTCGGGTCATTTCGTGTTTCCTTTTCTATGTTTGCATTCATCACAGGTAGACATTCGACTATGGTCGAGTGGAATATCTCCACAGGATCCATTGCAGGTGCTTCTTCCACCGTCGGCAACGGTAGGCGTGACAATCCATCAGCATTCCCATGCTGTTTAGTTCCTTTGTACTCGATGTCATATTGGTGTGCCCCTAGGAAAAGAGACCACCTCTGTAGCCGTTGTGCTGTCATTATCGGGACGCCCTTCTTAGGGTTGAAAATGGAGACAAGAGGTTGATGATCAGTTAGTAGAGTAAATTTCTGTCCGTGACAATGACAATAAAGTTGATTATGATTATGATTATGATTATGATGATGGTAGTGATTGAACTTCTTCACCCCCCACACCAGGCTGAGGGCCTCTCTGTCAATCTGGGCGTAGTTACGCTCGGCTGCAGTTAACAAGCATGACGCAAAAGCTATCGGGCTCTCTGAACCATCAAGGGATTTATGTGACAGTACCGCTCCAACGCCGTAGGGAGACGCATCACACACCAGTCTTATCGGTAGTGATGGGTTGTAGTGAGCCAATACTTCTCTTGAAGTGATCAGGCCTTTACACTTCTGAAAGGCCCGCTTACATTCATCGCTCCATTTCCATGCTACTCCAGTTTGTAGCAGGTCGTTCAGTGGGTGCAGAATTGTGGACAAATTCGACAAAAACTTATGGTCGCAATTCACCAATCCGAGGAATGACCTCAGTTGCGACACATTTTCAGGCGCTGGAGCCTTAACTACCGCTTCAATTTTGTCAGGGGACTTATGTAATCCCTCTTCATCAATCACGTGGCTATAAAGTCTGTGGGTTGTATAGCGAAGTAATACACAGACTACAAGAGTAACTTAAACAGGACTTTACTATTCGAAGGTCAGGGCGAATCTGCCCAATAAATTCTGCCACAGCACTTATATACCGGTGTGGTCACCGTCGGTATTACAGTATACAGCAGCCAGGATAAAGTAGTGCCACACCTAAAATAGTTCTCTTAAAGGTGGACGGTTACATACAATAGTTCTCTTAAAGGTAGAACAGTTACATACACTACAATCCTCCCTTTTTAGCTTACAACATACTTATTCCCCATTAAACATAACCTCCTAACATATACCCAACTTTATGTTAAAACAGTTCACAGATGTAATCTCTGCGGAAACAGTTCACAGATTCAATCTCGGTGGATGCGCCTTCCGTGCTTCTTGACTCGGTCCTGACAATGCCTCAGTGGTGCAGCAGTTCCCCGTGGTGTAGTCGGTTCACGTTGCTGGAGTGACTCATCCAATAGTCCTTCACTGGACTTAACAGCTTGAACTTCCGTCCTTCTGAACCAGCATTGTTGGCTTGTAAAACTTGAGTACCTTGGAAAGTTTTCTACTTCCAAACTGATTTGGCTCCGTTCGCAGGGACCCCGTGCGTGATCTAATAGTGATGATGATGGTCCAGATGATCATCATCTTCTGCTTCGTCTTTTCCTTTTCTGTGGTTCAGATGGTTATCATCTTCTGCTTCGTCTTTTCCTTTTCTGCTTCTTGGAGACTCTCGGGGCTCCATTGTCAGCTGCCAGCTGCCTGCACAGTTCCTCCCGTAGTAGCGCCACCATCTCCCGATGTTCCTTAGACTTTTTGTGATTCATCAAGGTTTCTGCACTTTGGGAGTTTTCATCACAAGCTGGGCAGAACAGGTCCTCGTAATATTCGGTGTCGCTCAACAGGTCATGGTAATATTCGGTGTCATCCTGAGCTAAGCCAGCGGGAGGGTCTTCTATTTCCTCCTTGCCCAGCTGAACGTTAGCCGGCTTTTGTTCTAAATCCCGACATCTGTCCTGAAGAGACGTCATCATGCGTTCAGCTTCATCCCACTTTTTCTGGGCTTCCTGCAAGTCTTTTACTAATGACCTCATTTGTGATTTCAATACTTCAACTTCATTCGGAGATTGATTGATCGGACCATTCAATCCCTCTACTGAAGTAGCTGTTTCAGCATTCTGTTGTTCTGCATTGACGTGAGGCAGCGTACTTTCGGCATCCAAGAGCGGCTCTGCTGCAGTCTTCTCAGTCTGTGTTGCCACCTCAGCTATTTCAATAACCTTTGAGAGTTCCGAACCCCTTTTCTTTGAAGATTGAGGCTCGTGTTCAAGTTTTTCCCATTTCAGGGTCTTGTCCCTCAGCATATGAAGAAGTTGGCTGACTGTTAACTCTTCTGCCATCATCCGTTTCCCATTAGCTGCAGGGCTGTTTATAAACTTGCCCTGGGGCTCCTTTGCTGTTTCTACTTTGCCATCATCCGCAGCCTCCACCATTCGAATTTCCACAAATGAATCGTCCGGTGATGCTGCACCCAACTTCAGTAGGAGCTCGGAAGTCATGTCGACCAAATCAGCCTTTTCTGCCTGCAACCTGCTAACAAGCGCCTTCAGTTGCTGCACATCTTGTTCCACCAGATTAGAGCACGCACCTTCAGAAACCGAATCAGCTTTGATTCGTTTGGCCTCCTCTCGCAGACGGTTTGTGTGCTCCTGCTCCCTTTTCTCCCTCAGCTGCTTCTGTTGTCTTTCCAGATTCTCCCATTCGGTGTCATAGAACTTTTTCATTGCTTTCATCTCTTGTTCGAGACGGCAACTCAATTGCTCTAATTGCTGTCGTAATTTGAAATAAGTTTGAGTTCAAGCTCGGTGTTCCTCAGTAATGTATATGTCTGTAAACTGAACAGACTCAGAATTCTCTGTCAAACTATGTTGTTGTTGTTCAGTGGAGTTCTGTTCTGAAACTTTGTTCTCCTCTGGAGCATAAGCCTTTATGCACGCCTTCGTTTTTCCAACCTTAGTCAGCAAGTCCATTTTAGCCTTGTCTTTCATACTTGGGCTGGACTTATCGTCATCCGTTTCAGAGTCTGAGCTGATTGTCTGCACCGAGTCCTCACTCGTTATTGCTTTTAGGTAGTGCCATTCCATGTCTATTTTCTTGATCCACTCCCGTCCTAGAAGTGGTGGTGCTCCCTCAGGTAGTACATATAAGTCCATTCCTGGGTGTTCTTTGCCCCTGTCTCTCACCTTGACTCTTATCTTTCCCATGGGGTATACTTTATGCCCCATGTATGTCTGCAATACGAACTTGGTATCTCTCAAGGGTATATGTGAGAATAGCTGGTTGTAATCCCTTCGATTTATGACTGATAGGGCTGATCCAGTGTCCAACTCCATTTTTACTTGGACTCCGGCTATTTTTAGCATGACCCAGATAGTTTGTAGGTCAGCTTCCTTACTCACATTGTGAATTCTCAGACTACCCAGTTCCTGGCCGTTTGGGCCTGAATCCGAATTTGGTTCATCTGAACTCTTCTCAACCACCTTGTGTACTTTGTTGTACTTTTCCTGTGATGGTTTTCTTTGGTTGTTGGTCTTCTTCCCTGACCAGCATACTTTAGCTATGTGACCCAGTTTGCCACATTTTCTACATTCCTGGTTTTTAAACCAGCATTGGTTCTGATCGTGTGTTGTCTTCCCACAACGATAACATTTCGTTGTACCCGAAGTAATTTGACCCACACTGAGTACCGCTGCCTTTAGCTGCATTTCCGCAGTTCCTTTCGCTGCGGCTTCGTGTGATGCTGCCATAAGAACAGCCCTCTCAAGTGTAAGGTCGTTCTCTTCGAGCAGTCGCTTTTGCGTTCCTTCCTTCGACAACCCGCACACGAACTTGTCTCGCAATGCCTCTGTCAGATTTCCTCCAAACTGGCAGTATTTCGCTAATCTACGCAGTTCGACCAAGTATTCCGCGTTGCTTTCCTCTTTCCGTTGCGTTCTCGCATAAAATTTGAATCGTTCCGCCAACATCAGCGGTGTGGGGTTCAAGTGATCCTTCAGAACAGCAACAATATTATCGAAAGTCTGATCCGCCGGTTTAGCTGGTGATAGAAGATGCTTCAATAACCCGTATGTCTTCGCGCCCATCGAGTTTAGCAAGGTTATAGCTTTATCATCATCTTCTATTTTATTGGCCTCACAATATATCTCGATACGTTCTACGTACGTGGCCCAATCTTCCACCTCGGCATCGAAGTTGTTGATGTTACCATGCTTAGGCATCTTCACTATCTCCCACTATCTTTCTGCGAAACAACAGGATTTCTCTTTAACTTTTTAACTTTTTCTTTTTTTTTCAAAAATGGCAGTTTCCCGCGCTTGTCTTCTTCCCTGCCTACTGGCAAAATGGCGGTTTCCCGCGCTTGTCTTCTTCCCTCCTACTGGCAAAATGGCGGTTTCCCGCTCCTGACTTCTTCCTCTGGTGGGAGGGGTAAGCTTTGCCCTCGGGCGACGACCGCTGGTTTACGGGGTTTGTAGCCTGTGCGCCGGCTTCAATTTATTCTGAAGCGCGCGCTAGAAAAGCCGATCGAGTTCCTTGTTCCCCACCCCCCTTCTTCCTTTCGGCAGGGGCAACCGGCGCTGGGGACAACCAGTTGGCGTCAGACAGATCCAGCTCCTGGTCCTTCACGGCAGCTGCTGCAAGCCGCTGGCCGGAACCTCGCTCGGTCTCTCTCTCGGGCTCTGTCTCTCCCGCTCGCGCGGCTCTCGCTCGCTCTCTCTCGGGCTCTGTCTCTCCCGCTCGCGCGGCTCTCGCTCGCTCTCTCTCGGGCTCTGTCTCTCCCGCTCGCTCGGCTCTCGCTTGCTCTCTCTCGGGCTCTGTCTCTCCCACTCGCGCGGCTCTCCCTCAGCGGCTTTAAACGCCTCTCCCAGACCTCCCGCAGTCCGGTCCTTTCCTCCCCGGCTGCGGCTGATTCTTCGCGGGTTATTTAGTTATTTATTTATTTATTGCCTCCGCGCCTTATGATCCCGGTCGCAGCGCCTCGCGGCCTCGGTAGGTGCCCGGCCTGTTTCGCTCCAATCGCGCCTCCCAGCCCTCTCGCAGTCCGGTGCTTTCCTCCCCGGCTGAGTTCTCCGTGGCTTATTTATGTTTATATCTTCCAGCGCCGTATGATCCCGGTCGCAGCGCCTCGTGGTCGCGGTATTTGTCCGGCCTTTTTCGCCGTCGCGGTCTAGTCGTCTCACGACGCTCTCCAGCCCGCTTGTACCGCGGCTTCTGCTCCACGCTGCCCCAGTCTCAGCGCCTCTGGGCCCGACTTCTGTCCGGCTCCTTTCCCCCTCGACCGTGGTCGAGTGCACCGCCCTTATCCTCCGTTTATTTGTTTCTATTTTCCCTTTACTCACAGTCACCATGGCCGACTTGCTTCTCGTGTTGATCGGCTCACTCACCACCGTGGCAGAAGGGACAATCCGTGCCTGTTGCTGATGGAAGACTTCGTGTTTGAAATCTTCCTCCTTTCTTGGTCTGCAGACTCGAGTTTTCTCTCAGCAAAACGACGAGGGCGGGTGCCTCTTCTCGACGCTCGTTTACTTCTTCAGAAGTATTGTTGCCGCAGGGTAAGATCGAACTCGTCGCCACTGTAAAGTCTATGGGTTGTATAGCGAAGTAATACACAGACTACAAGAGTAACTTAAACAGGACTTTACTATTCGAAGGTCAGGGCGAATCTGCCCAATAAATTCTGCCACAGCACTTATATACCGGTGTGGTCACCGTCGGTATTACAGTATACAGCAGCCAGGATAAAGTAGTGCCACACCTAAAATAGTTCTCTTAAAGGTGGACGGTTACATACAATAGTTCTCTTAAAGGTAGAACAGTTACATACACTACAGTGGCCACAATACGATATTTGTTTCTTAAAAAACTCACACTTGGGGCGATTGGCTCGTAGCCCATGTTCTCTTAGCCTAGTGAGCACCTGCTCTAGGTTGGCAAGGTGTTCACTGTCATTTTCACCCATCACTAGGATGTCGTCCAAGTAACACTGAGTCCCCGGAATCCCTTGCAGGACTTGTTCCATCGCTCTTTGCCATATAGCCGGAGCTGATGCAACTCCAAATACCAGTCGATTATACTGGTAAAGACCTTTGTGAGTGTTTATCGTGAGATATTTCCGAGAGGATTCTTCAACCTCCATCTGCAAATATGCTTGCACTAGGTCAATTTTTGTAAAACGTTTCCCTCCAGATAGTGAGGCGAAAATATCTTCTATCCTCGGAAGAGGATACTGTACTGTGTGAAGGACTGGCTTCACAGTCACCTTGAAGTCCCCACAGATGCGAACCTTCCTTGGCTCCTCAGACTTATTGTTTAACGTTTTCTTCATGACAGGAACGATGGGTGTCGCCCGCTCGCTGCAGTCTACCTTAGTTAACACGCCTGCATTCTCCAGATTCTCCAGCTCTGCCTCGACGACTGGGCGAATTGCATACGGTACCGGTCTTGCTTTGAAAAACTTGGGAATTGCATTCTCTTCTATTTTTATTGAGGTAGTTACGCCTTTAAGAGTTCCCAGTTCTTGTTGAAATACCTCTTTAGCGTTAGCCAAGATTTTTGACAATCGTCCAGGTGTGACGTCGTCATCCTTTTTAACCAGCCACCGTCAGTGCCTGAATGGAGTGCCAGTCTAAACTTATCTTTCTGATCCATTCACATCCCAATAACGGTGGTCCACCATCTTGCAGTATGTACAGATACAATTTCTGTATTTCCTTGCCGTTGTATTCGGCAGGCACCCTTATTTTCCCTCTGGGGTATACTTTCTGCCCCGTATATGTCTTCAAGACAATGGATGTGTCTTTCAAGTGTATGTGTGAGAATAGCCACTCGTAGTCTCGTCGATTCATGACGGTCAGGGCTGATCCTGTATCCAATTCCATTTTGACTTGGGACCCTGCTATCGTGAGGGTGACCCAAATGGTTCGGTGATCCTCTTTTGTGATTATGTTGTGTAGTTTGAGACAGCTTAGTCTCTTGTTCCCGGATTCACTATCGCTCTTCTGGTCTTCGGAACTACTGTCCGTCATCTTTTGTACTTTCCTGTACTTTTCCTTAGTAGTCTTTTTGTTGTCGTTAGTCTTCTTCCCGGACCTGCAAACTCGTGCAATGTGTCCCATCTTTCTGCATTGCCTGCATGTTTTGTCTTTGGACCAGCAGTCCTTCTGGTCATGGGTTGTTCTGCCGCAGCGATAACATTTTTCAAATCCCCGTGTCATTTCATGGGTGCCGTATTCCTGTGGCTTTTGCTGTATTTCCACAGCTCCCCTTGCTGCTGCTTCGTACGATACTGCCACGCTGAAAGCCTTATCTCTGAGAGTAACCTCTTCTGGGTTCCTTCACTCAGGAGTCCACAGACAAATTTGTCCCGTAGGGTATCTGCCAGTCCTGCTCCGAACTGGCAGTGCTTTGATAGCTTGCGTAGTTCCGTAAGGTAATCAGCATTGCTCTCATCTTTATGCTGATTTCTCTTGTGGAATTTAAATCTTTCTGCTATCAGCAGCGGTGTAGGATTTAGGTATTCCTGTAGGATATCAACAATTTCGTTAAAACTCTTCGCCATCGGTTTGACTGGGGTGATCAGGTTCCGCAATAGGCCGTACGTTCTTGCGCCCATTAAGTTTAGTAGTACCGATGCCTTTTTCTCATTGGCTACTCAATTTGCCTTGCAATATACTTCGACTCTTTCCACATACGTGGTCCAGTCTTCTGTTGCATTATCGAAGGCAGTGATATTGCCAGTCTTCGGCATCTTGGAGATCTAAGATGGCGCCTCCCGCGCTTTGCCTTCTTCCCCGATTGAACAAAATGGCGCCTCCCGCGCTTTGCCTTCTTCCCCGCTGGATTAAGATGGCGCCTCCCGCGCTTTCTGTCTTTTCCGCTGCTGCTAGCGCTGTTGCTGGCATTTTGATGCCTTGATGGTGACGCCCTATGGTCTTCACGCTCTTCCCCCCCGCACTGCTGCCAACGCCGCTCTCCGCGGTCCCCGTGGCAAACTGCAGCTCCTCGCGGCTTTCTGCGCTTCTAATTTCTTTTATTTTAATTACTGTTCCCGTCATCAGAGCAGACCCTATGGGACACTTTCCTCCCTCTTCTCGGGTCTGTACGCTGCCCGGCTTCGTAGCACCGGCCGCGCCCTGTGTGCTCCACCCTCTCTCTCTCTCTCCTCTTCCTGACAACGCTGCTCGGCCCCGTTGAAAAGCCACCCGATCGAGCTCTAGCCCGCCGCAGCCCAGGAAGGATCAGTGTACTACCTGCCACCAGCCTGATTAGCTGGAACACCATAGACTGGATAATCAAGCCCAGCTCTCGACAGCCTCTCCTGCAAACCTTCGAATTCGATGAATCAGAGGGCGGTTGCCCACGGTCGACACCCGTTTCTTCTGTTTATTTTTTTTTCTTTTTGGATTTCTTCCTCCTGGCCTCGACCTCTAACAACTTCGCTTCAGGGATGGATCCCCGTGAGGTGGTGCAGACCTGTAGGTAAGTTCGGATCTGTTCGTCGCCAGTGTAACGTCCGTGTGTAATTGAGACACGGACTGCAGAAGTTGGTTATAACAGGTGTTTACTGAATGGAGACAAAACTGGAACTACTGTACAAAGTTACTACACAGGCTTATATACAGGGGTGGTCACTACTGGTACTGCAGTATACAGGGGCAGCAGAATATAGTTCCTTCTTCAAGGTACATACATTACATTGTCCAGCGTAAGGTCCTTTTCAGATAAAAGCCGTTTCTGGGTTCCTTCACTTTGAAGCCCACACACAAACTTGTCCCTTAAGGTATCTGCCAGTCCCGTTCCAAACTGGCAGTGTTTCGATAGTTTGCGCAGTTCTGTTAAATATTCAGCATTGCTTTCATCCTTATGCTGGTTCTGTTTGTGAAACTTGAATCTTTCTGCTATCAGCAGCGGTGTGGGGTTTAAATGTTCCTGTAGTATCGTCACTATGTCTCCAAAACTCTTTTCCACTGGCTTCGCTGGGGTTACTAGATTTCGTCTTTGCACCCATTAAATTTAACAATACCGGCGCTTTCTTGTCATCTGACACCTCATTTGCCTTGCAGTACACCTCTATTCGTTCGACATATGTAGTCCAATCTTCGACTTCATTGTCAAATGCAGTGATACTGCCACTCTTCGGCATTTTGGGTGTGGCTTAAAATGGCATCTCCCGCGCTTTCCTTCCTCCCCCGCTGCTGCCAACGCCGCTCTTGGCAGTCCTCGTGGCAATGGCGGCACCCTGTAGGTTTTGCGTGCTTCCCCTGCGCTGCTGTCAACGCCGCTCTCGGCGGTCCTCGTGGCAATGGCAGCGCCTCGCGGGTTTCTGCGCGTCTCTCTCCCTCTCCTCGACGCTGCTCGGCCCCTGAACACCGGCTGCGCCCTGTGCGCTCTGCCCTCTCTCTCTCTCTCCCATCGACGCTGCTCGGCCCTTTGCTGTGCCGCTCGGTCGGGCTCCAGCCCGCCGCTGTCCGGGAAGGGTCTGCGCACTACCTGTTGCCAGCCCGTTTCGCTGGACCACCGCGACTGGAAAGCCAAGCCTGGCTCTCAACAGCCTCCCCCGCAATTCTCGAGTCTCTGCTGGATGACTGGGCGGTTGCCTGTGGTCGACGCCCGTGTCTCTGGCCTTGACCTCCAATCTACTGGTCTCCAGGAACGAATCCCTGGGAGGTGATGCAGAGTTGCAGGTAGGATCGAATTTGCCTCATCGCCAATGTTGTGTCTGTCAGTAGTAATACACAAGACTGCAGGAGAACAGTACAACAGGTGTTTACTCAACGTGGCTCACTCTGGAACTGACTCTACAGATTACTACTCAGTGCTATATACAGGTGTGGTCACTGCCGGTACTACAGTATACATGAGCTGTAAAAAGTTGTTCCCCCCTTAAAGGTATATACATTACAGATGGCCAGGGTGGTTGGGGTCCAATTCGACTCAGTACTCTAGCCAGACCGGGTTCACGTACGGGGAGGCCTGCCTCCTGTGCCCCAGGGTACAGGTCATTGCCACAAGGGTCAGCGTCACTGTAGGGAAACGTGTATGTTTAACATGCAAGGGACAGATTCCTTTGGATAGGTGGTGGTGGCTCAGAAAACTGAGCAAGGATATGGGAAACCCCGCAGTCGAGTGGGAACGATTGGGGAACAATACCCATCGGACGATTACAGGGACTCACGGGGGATTGAGTGTGTGCTGGGACAAGTGGTGGGACCTGGATCAGAGGATTTATGTCTGTATGTGGGGGTCAGAGAAGGTCTGCCCCACAGGAATATCCATCATTTTCCGTCGGCAATGGCAAGATGCCGGGGAGGGGGTGGAGTGGGATTCCAGCCTGCATGTGTGCGCGGTCCCATACTCCCCGATCCCAGTGAACGCCACTGAACTTGTGACCTGCCCCCGAAAGCCCATGCCCACGACTCAGGCAGCAAGAACACACAGGCAGGGGTGCCCCGCCACCACCAAGGGACCAGGGAATGGGCTGGTACGAGTGCCGACGGATCAGCTGCTATACCAGGGGGTACACTATGCGGTAGCCTCCGTGATTGTAAACCTCACCGAGGTACACTTACCGGAGTGGTGCCCCAAAGAGACAGAACAGCTATACCAGGCCCTGTTAAAAGAGATGTTTAGGAAATTCTACGAGTTTGATTTTGCCAATGTAGGCAAAACAGAACTGTACACCACACACCATGAGTTTTTTGGTAATACGGGGAGACAAAGTAGGGGAGCCTGGAATGATGCTTTTACAGCGTTTAACACAGGGTCCGCTGTCATCAACAGCTTGGATGACGTAGAATTGCAGACACAGATAAACGGTCTAAAAACACAATTGAGGAAAATCTTGATGGATGAAAATAAGGTAGTAGGCTCAGAGTTACATGAGGACCAGGCCATGACGGTCCATTTAAAAGAGATCATTGCTGAGCTGGAGAAGCATGCAAAGACTGTAAATGCCCTTATAAGAGAGGACAGAAATGCTTCTGACCAGGCTGCACAGAACGAGGTGTGCATGCTGTACAGGGCGTGGTTACTAGGCGAGGGCCGCAGTAATCTGGAGGATTTAAAACAGGGTTTGGTCTCCTCCTAGATCAGCAACAAACACCTCGTAGCCCTCCATCCGTTTGAGAATGCATTGAACTCGTGTCAACTCCGGCTAGCTTCTGAGGCCTACCTAGCCCCAGTAGATTGTGGACGTTCAAACCATACTATCATGGGTATAGTAGTCATGGGTGGGACAGCCCGACCCGCACCGGTATACAGGGTAGAGAACATTGGAGTCATTCAAGTGGGTGCACACATCCGTTTCACAGCGTTCCCACCTTATGTCATAAAGTGGGAGCACGCTATGACAGGTACTGACCTCTCGGGGTGCCGGAGCCAGGGAGCGCACATAATACTGTGTCCCCAGCACTTGAACACCTATTCAAAACCACAGTGTGGGTTTAAAGCTGCTGGCGCAAAACCTATAAACTGTACCATGGAGGTAATGGCACAAGACCATGTTCCACCACAGGTAGCATATATCGGGGGTGGAACATATTGTGTCACCACGGGTGCGCCCCGCTACCAGCATGGACAGCATAGCTGGTGTCTGGTAAGTGACAGCAGTTTCTGCTTTAAACCCGAGGCAGAAGTTCAAGTGGCCCAGGAACGGATTGTCCCCATTCCTGAACCCTCCACTGTTCACCTCACTGTAAAAGAGAATTTCACCAACCTGCAAAAGTATGTGGCACATTTCGGCTACGAAACACCCCCTCTCCCAGAACACTGTACCAAAATACTCAAAGCAGTAATAGTCTCACAGAAACATTTCTACACTCTGGAGCAGAAGACAGTAGAGATAGGGGCTAAAATATTGGTTATTGTGGTTCCACCCTGGTGGGACATTTTTGAAAACATAGAGGTCCCTTCATAGATTAGACTGGCTTCCCACATCCTCGTGGTTTGCCAGCTGGGAATAGTATTGTACCTAGCAAGGGAAAAGGCCAAATACTAGAATTCCAAAACCAAAGGACCTGGAAGGAACACTATGTTAAGGTGGAGGGACATACACCTGTTTGAATTTTTTTGTGTGTTTCTGAATAAATATTGTTGTTTTTTTGTGTTCTTTGTTATTTTTAATAAAGATTTTCGACGTGATGTTTTAATAAAGATGTATGTGTACCAAGTGGTGCAGGGGTGTTGGACCCCCTCCATGCTTGGATGTGTGTAAACGCCTGTATTCTGTCTATGTATGCTTATGAACACTACATTTTTACAGAATGGGAAATGCATGTGTTGTGGGATCATAGATAGGTAATTACAGGGAAGATTGACTATGGAGGGTCGGGAATTTTGCTCACCTTGTCAGGATGATACTTAAAGTGAGTTTAGTATCAACAGGGGGGAGTGTAGGGTTCTCAAAATTCCCATATTCTCCAAAAGTTATGGATAAAGGGACCCTGTATGGACAAGTTATTAAAAAGGGTAACCAAAATGGCTTCTGAAACCTCGTGACCAAGGCCTGCAGGCTTTTTAAAGCAAGGCCCTGCAAAAGGCAGGCCCTTTCAAATCCTGAAATGAAACCTAACATGCATGGATCTGTGAAAGACTTTGTCCTTTTTCTAAAGCCAGACAGCTAGGTAAACACAGAATATGCATTCTTCATCTTGGAACAGATCAAGTCAGGATGGACCTAATCTTGAGGCCATTAACTCTTTGCATAAATAATCGGTAACAGTTCAAGGTAGCTGCCAAGCCAGGAAAAGATGATTAAACTTCATAAATAACAAACAGCCAGGATATTGAAGCCATTAAAACAAGGAGACAACCACCCCAAAACCCGTTAAAGTGGATGACAGTAATCACTTTAGACGAGCCCGCCAAAATTAGACAAAGAACTGACCTGATTTGGTGCGCAAATAAGGCGTGAAGAACCGGGTATAATTGTTGGCCCACCGGTAGCCAAGGCCTCTTGCCTCTCTCTCTTGCCTCCTGCCTCTTCGCTGGCTCTTCGTCCTCTCCTCCCTCCCCACGCTGCTCAACACCGAGGACGCCCATTACAACACCGGGGGCCAAACGTGGGAGGCGAACGGGACCCGACTCGAATGTGCACAGGACACCCGGGGCCACAGCCTGGCAGACGAGACAAGACGAACGGCCAAAAACCGATAAGCAGAGAAGGGCAGCGAAAAGGAGCGTTGGGGATGAGCGGGCACACACCCCGGTCCAGTTATAAGCTGGCGTTTGAAGCATGGGTAGAAAGATCAAAATAACGATATAAACTGCCAACCGAGCCCCAACCGCAACAAAACCGTCGACGACCAAACCACCACCAGAAGAACAACCATTCTCTGCAAAGTGAAGTACCCAACAAAATATCTCTAACAGAGCAAAGGGAGGGTACTTCGCACAAACGACTCCATCGCCGTGCCCTGAGACCACGTGACGACAACAGGCCCCAAAGGACAACAAGCGCGAACCCCAAAACCACAACCGGCTTAATCGACAGGTTTTGAACTGTCAAGGAAACCCCATTGGTGAGCATAAATCCCTGGCCCCTCGTAGCTTAATTTGGTCAGGTATTGTGGGTGGGACAAGGGTAGGGGGATTTTTAATGTGTTTGTTCCCTCAATGTGCCGTGCCTTCCCCATTCCCAAATATGTGTAATTCTATATGCCTGTAATTATTCTAATAATTCTCAGTGTTGTGATTTTATTGAGCCTTTAATAAAAATTACGGTTTTCTTGCACCAAACCAATTGCCTACTCTATTTCTGTATCGCCGCCTGTAGCTAAGTCCGGTGTCTAGAACCCAGGGGTGTGGAAGCAATTCGAACCACTCAGAGACAGTCAGCGGCAGAGCTGACTGGGCACACGCCACCCCCTACATTCCTGCCATCCCAGGTATCAGTCTGGTGAATCTTCGCTACACTCCAAGAACATCCTTCCTCAGATAAGGCGACCAAAACTGCACACAATACTCAAGATGTGGTCTCACCAAGACCCTGTACAACTGCAGCAAGACATCCTTGCTCCTGTACTTGAATCCTCTCGCTATGAAGGCCAGCATACCATTTGCCTTCTGAACCGCCTGCTGCACCTGCATGCTTACCTTCAGCGACTGGTGCACAAGGACACCCAGGTCTCGTTGCACTTCCCCTTCTCCCAATCTATTGCCGTTCAGATAATAATCTGCCTTCCTCTTTTTGCCACCAAAGTGGATAACCTTGCATTTAACCACAGTATACTGCATCTGCCATGCATCTGCCCAATCACCCAACCTGTCCAAATCATACTGGAGATTCTCTGCATCCTCCTCACAGCACACACGCCTACCCAGCTTTGTGTCATCTGCAAACTTGGAGATGTTACATCTAGTTCCCTCATCTAGATCATTAATATATATTGTGAATAGCTGTGCTCCTAGCACCGATCCCTGCGGTACCCCACCAGTCACTGCCTGCCACTCGGAAAAAGACCCGTTTATTCCAACTCTTTGCTTCCTGTCTGCCAACCAGGTCTCTATCCAAGTCAGTACCTTGCCCCCAATCCCATGTGCTTTAACTTTACACACTAATCTCTTATGCAGGACCTTATCGAAAGCCTTCTGAAAGTCCAAATACACCACATCCACTGGTTGTCCCTTATCTATTCTACCAGTTACATCCTCAAAAAATTCCTTTTGTAAATCCATGTTGACTTTGTCCGATCCTGTCACTGTTTTCCAAGTGCTCTGCTATTACATCTTTTATAATGGACTCTAGCATTTTCCCCACTATCGATGCCAGGCTTACCGGTCTATAATTCCCCGTTTTCTCTCTACCACCTTTTTTGAATAGTGGGGTTACATTAGCTACCCTCCAATCCATGGGAACTGTTCCAGAGTCTATAGAATTTTGGAAGATGGCCAGCAATGCATCTACTATTTCTAGGGCCACTTCCTTAAGTACTCTAGGATGTAGATTATCAGGCCCTGGGGATTTATCGGCCTTCAATCCCGTCAATTTCCCTAACAGCATTTCCTTACAAATACTCCCTCTCATTAGATCCTATGTTCCCCGACATCTCTGGGAGGTTATTTGTGTCCTCCTTTGTGAAGACAGAACCAAAGTATGTATTTAATTGGTCTGCCATTTCTTTGTTCCCCATTATAAATTCCCCTGATTCTGACTGCAAGGGACCTACGCTTGACTTCACCAATCTTTTTCTCTTCACATATCTATAGAAGATTTTACAGTCAGTTTTTATGTTCCCTGCAAGCTTATTCTCATACTTTATTTTCCTCCTCTTAATTAATCCCTTTGTCCTCCTTTGCTGAATCCTAAACTGCTCCCAATCCTCAGGTTTGCTGCTTTTTCTGGCCAATTTATATGTCCTCTCCTTGCATCTTATGCTATCCCTAATTTCCCTTGTTAGCCACGGTTGAGTCACCTTTTTTGTTTTATTTTTATGCCAAACAGGGATGAACAAATTCTGTAGTTCATCCATGCGATCTTTAAATGTTTGCCATTGCCTATCCACCGTCAACCCTTTAAGTAACGTTCCCCAATCCATCCTACCCAACTCGCGCCTCATACCATCGTAGTTTCCTTTAGCCTCGGTTTAACGTCTCATCCGAAGGACAGCACCTCCGACAGTGTAGCACTTCCTCAGTACTGCACTGGAGTGTCTGCCCAGATTTTTGTGCTCAAGTGTCTGGAGTGGGACTTGAACCCACAACCTTCTGACTCAGAGGTGAGAGTGCTACCCACTGAGCCACGGCTGCCACTGTGAGGTGGTGGGGGGGCAGAGAAAGCAGGAGCCCGGAAGGGAGGGCGGGCAGAAAGCAAGAGCTGGGGGTGGGGGGAGAAAGCAGGAGATGAAGGGTGAGGGAGAAAGCAGGAGCTGGGGGGTGGGGGCGATGCGGTGCGAGAAAGCAGGAGCCGGAGGTGCAGTGGGAAGCAGGAGCGGGGGGGCAGAGGAGAAAGCAGGGGGCGGTGAAAGCAAGAGTCGGGGGGGTAAGCGGGAACCTGTGGAGGGGGTTGGGGGGAGAAAGCAGGAGCCGGAGGGGTAGGGGGAAGCAGGGGGTGGTGAAAGCTGTAAAGTCTGTGGGTTGTATAGCGAAGTAATACACAGACTACAAGAGTAACTTTAACAGGACTTTACTATTCGAAGGTCAGGGCGAATCTGCCCAATAAATTCTGCCACAGCACTTATATACCGGTGTGGTCACCGTCGGTATTACAGTATACAGCAGCCAGGATAAAATAGTGCCACACCTAAAATAGTTCTCTTAAAGGTGGACGGTTACATACAATAGTTCTCTTAAAGGTAGAACAGTTACATACACTACAATCCTCCCTTTTTAGCTTACAACATACTTATTCCCCATTAACATAACATCATAACATATCCAACTTCATGTTACAACAGTTCACAGAGGTAGTCTCAGCGGAAACAGTTCACAGATTCAGTCTCTGATCTTCTTGACTCGGTCCGGACCACGCCTCTGTGGTGTAGTCGGGTCACCTTGCGAGAGGGACTCATCCCATAGTCCTTCCCTAGACTTAACAGCTTTACTTCCATCACTTCTGAACCAGCATTGCCGACTTTTTAAAACAAACAAAAAACAGTTGGATTGCCTTGGGAAATTTTCCTACTTTCCAACTGATTTGGCTCCGTTCGGGGGACCACGTGTGTGATCGGGTAGAGGTAATAATGGTTCAGATGGTTATCATCTTCTGCTTCGTCTTTTCCTTTTTTGCTTCTTGGAGACTCTCGGGGCTCCATTGTCAGCTGCCAGCTGTAACGCCACCATCTCCCTATGTTCCTTAGACTTTAAGTGATTCATCCTGATTTCGGCACTTTGGGAGTTCTCGGCACAAGCTGGGCAGACCAGGTCCTCGTAATATTCAGTGTCACTCAACAGATCATGGTAATATTCGGTGTCGTCCTGAGCTAGGCCCGCGAGAGGGTCTTCTATTTCCTCCTTACCCAGCTGGACGTTAGCCGACTTTTGTTCCAAATCCCGACATCTGTCCTGAAGAGACTTCATCATGCGTTCAGATTCATCCCGCTTTTTCTGGGCTTCCTGCAAGTCTTTTACTAATGACCTCATTTGTGATTTCAATACTTCAACTTCATTCGGAGATTGATTGATCGGACTATTCAATCCCTCTACTGAAGTAGCTGTTTCAGTATTCTGTTGTTCTACATTGCCGTGCGTCAGCGTACTTTTGGCATCCAAGGGCTGTTCTGCTGCAGACTTCTCAGTCTGGGTTGCCACCTCAGCTCTTCCAATGACTTTTGAGAGCTCCCTTCCCTTTGAAGATTGAGGCTCGTATTGAAGTTTTTTCCATTTTAGAGTTTTATCCCTCAGCATATGAATGAGTTGGCTGACTGTTAACTCTTCTGCCATCGTCCCTTTTCCATTAACTACAGGGCTGTTTATAACCTTGCCCTGGAGGAGTTGGCTGACTGTTAACTCTCCTGTCCTCATCCCTTTTCCATTAGCTGCAGGGCTGTTTAGAACCTTGTCCTGGGGCTCCTTTGCTGCTTCTACTTCGCCATCATCCGCAGCCCCCATCATTCGAATTTCCACAAATGAATCGTCCGGTGATGCTGCACCCAACTTCAGTAGGAGCTCGGAAGTCATGTCGACCAACTCAGCTTTTTCTGCCTGCAACCTGCTAACCAGCGCCTTCAGTTGCGGCACATCTTGTTCCACCGGATTGGAGCACGCCCCTTCAGAAGCCGAATCAGCTTTGATTCGTTTGGCCTCCTCGTGCAGACGGTTTGTGTGCTCCTGCTCCCTTTTCTTCCCCAGCTGCTTCTGTTGTCTTTCCAGATTCTCCCATTCGGTATCATAGAACTTTTTCATTGCTTTCATCTCTTGCTCGAGACGGCAATTCAATTGTTCTAATTGCTGTCGTAATCTGAAATAAGTTTGCGTTCGAGCTCGATGTTCCTCAGTAATATATATGTCTGTAACTTGAACAGACTCAGAATTCTCTGTCAAGCTATGTTGTTGTTGTTCAGAGGAATTCTGTTCTGAAACTTTGTTCTCCTCTGGAGCATAAGCCTTTAGGCCCACATTCGTTCTACCAACCTTAGTCAGCAAGTTCATTTTAGACTTGTCTTTCATGCTTGGGCTGGTCTTATCGTCATCCGTTTCAGAGTCTGAGCTGATTGTCTGCCCCGAGTCCTCACTCGTTATTGCTTTGAGGTAGTGCCATTCCATGTCTATTTTCTTGATCCACTCCCGTCCTAGAAGTGGTGGTCCTCCCTCAGATAGTACGTATAAGTCCATTCCGGGGTGTTCTTTGCCCCTGTCTCTCACCTTGACTCTTATCTTTCCCATGGGGTATACTTTATGCCCCGTGTATGTCTGCAATACGAACTTGGTATCTCTCAAGGGTATATGTGAGAATAGCCGGTTGTAATCCCTTCGATTTATGACTGATAGGGCTGATCCAGTGTCCAATTCCATTCTCACTTGGACTCCGGCTATTTTTAGCATGACCCAGATAGTTTGTAGGTCAGCTTCCTTACTCACATTATGAATTCTCAGACTACCCAGTTCCTGGCCGCTTGGGTCTGAATCCGAATTCTGTTCATCTGAACTCTTCTCAACCACCTTGTGTACTTTGTTGTACTTTTCCTGTGATGGCTTTTTTTTTTGGTTGTTGGTCTTCTTCCCTGACCGGCATACTTTGGCTATGTGACCCAGTTTGCCACATTTCCTACAGTCCTGGTTTTTAAACCAGCATTGGTTCTGGTCGTGTGTTGTCTTCCCACAACGATAACATTTCGTTGCACCCGAAGTAATTTGATCCACACTGAGGACCGCTGCCTTCAGCTGCATTTCCGCAGTTCCTTTCGCTGCGGCTTCGTGTGATGCTGCAATAAGGACAGCCCTATCCAGTGTAAGGTCATTTTCTTCGAGCAGTCGCTTTTGCGTTCCTTCCTTCGACAACCCGCACACGAACTTGTCTCGCAATGCCTCTGTCAGATTTCCTCCAAACTGGCAGTATTTCGCTAATCTACGCAGTTCGACCAAATATTCCGCGTTGCTTTCCTCTTTCCGTTGCGTTCTCGCATAAAATTTGAATCGTTCCGCCAACATCAGCGGTGTGGGGTTCAAGTGATCCTTCAGAACAGCAACAATATTATCGAAGGTTTGATCCGCCGGTTTAACTGGTGCTAGAAGATGCTTCAATAGCCCGTATGTCTTCGCCCCCATCGAGTTTAGCAAGGTTATAGCTTTATCATCATCCTCTATTTTATTGGCCTCACAATATATCTCAATGCGTTCTACATACGTGGCCCAATCTTCTACCTCGGAATCGAAATCGTTGATGTTACCACGCTTAGGCATCTTCACCTCCCTGATAAACAACAACGAAATATTTCTTTAACTCTTTTTTTTTCCAAGATGGCGGTTTCCCCGCGCTTATCTTCTTTCCCCGCCCCTTTCAAAATGGCGGTTCCCGCTTCTGTCTTTTTCTCCGCCTACTGGCGGCTTCCCGCGGTTTCCCGCACTTATCTTCTTTCCCCGCCCACTTTCAAGATGGTGGTTCCCGCTTTTCTTCCCCTGGCGGGAGGGGCAAGCTTTTCCCTCGGGCGACGGCCGCTGGCTTTCGGGGTTCGCAGCCTGCTCTTCGGCTTCAGCGCGTTCCCTTCTCTCGGCCGGGCAACCGGCTCTGGGTACAACCCGTTGACGGCGAACGGTCTTAGCCGCTGGCTGGATCTCGCTCAGTCTCCCTCGCTCGGGCTCTGTCTCTCCGGTGCTGGGTACAACCCGTTGACGGCGAACAGTTTCAGCCGCTGGGCTGGATCTCGCTCAGTCTTCCTCGGGCTCTGTCTCTCCCACTCGCGCGGCTCTCGCTCGCTCTCTCTCGGGCTCTGTCTCTCCCGTTCGTGCGGCTCTCGCTCGGGCTCTGTCTTTCCCGCTCCCGCGGCTCTCAATCGCGCCTCCCAGCCCTCTCGCAGTCCGGTGCTTCCCTCCCCGGCTGCGGCTGAGTTCTCCGCGATTTATTTATTTTATCTCTTCCCGCGCCTTACGATCCCGGTCGCAGCGCTTCATGGCCTCGGTCACTGTCCGACCTTTTTCACCCAATCGCTCCTCCCAACCTCTCGCAGTCTGGTGCTTCCTCCCCGGCTGCGGCTGCGTTCTCCGCGGTTTATTTATTTTTATCTCTTCCCGCGCCTTACGATCCGGTCGCAGCGCTTCGTGGCCTCAGTCACTGTCTGGCCTTTTTCACCCCAATCGCGCCTCCCAGCTTCTCGCAGTCCGATGCTTTCCTCCCCGGCTGTGGCTGAGTTCTCTGTGGCTTATTTATGTTTATATCTTCCCGCGCCTTACGATCCCGGTCGCAGCGCCTCGCGGTCGCGGTATTTGTCCGGCCTTTTTCGCCGTCGCGGTCTAGTCGTCTCACGACGCTCCCCAGCCCGCTTGTACCGCGGCTTCTGCTCCACGCTGCCCCAGTCTCAGCGCCTCTGGGCCCGACTTCTGTCCGGCTCCTTTCCCCCTCGACCGTGGTCGAGTGCACCGCCCTTATCCTCCGTTTATTTGTGTCTATTTTCCCTTTACTCACAGTCACCGTGGCCGACTTGCTTCTCGTGTTGATTGGCTCACTCACCACCGTGGCAGAAGGGACAATCCGTGCCTGTTGCTGATGGAAGACTTCGTGTTTGAAATCTTCCTCCTTTCTTGGTCTGCAGACTCGAGTTTTCTCTCAGCAAAACGACGAGGGCGGGTGCCTCTTCTCGACGCTCGTTTACTTCTTCAGAAGTATTGTTGCCGCAGGGTAAGATCGAACTCGTCGCCACTGTAAAGTCTGTGGGTTGTATAACGAAGTAATACACAGACTACAAGAGTAACTTTAACAGGACTTTACTATTCGAAGGTCAGGGCGAATCTGCCCAATAAATTCTGCCACAGCACTTATATACCGGTGTGGTCACCGTCGGTATTACAGTATACAGCAGCCAGGATAAAGTAGTGCCACACCTAAAATAGTTCTCTTAAAGGTGGACGGTTACATACAATAGTTCTCTTAAAGGTAGAACAGTTACATACACTGCAAAAACAAGAGTCGGGGGGGGGGGGTGTTGGGAGAGAAAGCAGAAGCCCAGGGGGGTGGAGAAAACAGAAACCCCGGGGGGAGCAGTGGAGAAAGCAGGAGCCCTGGGGTGTGGGGGGGGTGTGGGTGGAGAAAGCAGGTGCCCTGGGCGGGGGGGCGGGGCGGTGGAGAAAGCAGGAGCCCTGGGGTGTGGGGGGGGTGTGGGTGGAGAAAGCAGGTGCCCTGGGCGGGGGGGCGGGGGGGTGGAGAAAGCAGGTGCCCAGAGGGAGGGGGTGGGAGAAAGCAGGAGCCCAGAGGGAGGGGGGTGGGAGAAAGCAGGAGCCCAGAGGGAGGGGGGTGGGAGAAAGCAGGAGCCCAGAGGGAGGGGGTGGGAGAAAGCAGGAGCCCAGAGGGAGGGGGGTGGGAGAAAGCAGGAGCCCAGAGGGAGGGGGGTGGGAGAAAGCAGGAGCCCAGAGGGAGGGGGGTGGGAGAAAGCAGGAGCCCTGAGGGAGGGGGGTGGGAGAAAGCAGGAGCCCTGAGGGAGGGGGGTGGGAGAAAGCAGGAGCCCTGGGGGGGGAGGGGGTGGGAGAAAGCAGGAGCCCAGAGGGAGGGGGGTGGGAGAAAGCAGGAGCCCAGAGGGAGGGGGGTGGGAGAAAGCAGGAGCCCTGGGGGGGGAGGGGGTGGGAGAAAGCAGGAGCCCTGGGGGGGGAGGGGGTGGGAGAAAGCAGGAGCCCTGGGGGGGGAGGGGGTGGGAGAAAGCAGGAGCCCTGAGGGAGGGGGGTGGGAGAAAGCAGGAGCCCTGGGGTGGGAGGGGGTGGGAGAAAGCAGGAGCCCTGAGGGAGGGGGGTGGGAGAAAGCAGGAGCCCAGAGGGAGGGGGGTGGGAGAAAGCAGGAGCCCAGAGGGAGGGGGGTGGGAGAAAGCAGGAGCCCAGAGGGAGGGGGGTGGGAGAAAGCAGGAGCCCTGAGGGAGGGGGGTGGGAGAAAGCAGGAGCCCAGAGGGAGGGGGGTGGGAGAAAGCAGGAGCCCAGAGGGAGGGGGGTGGGAGAAAGCAGGAGCCCAGAGGGAGGGGGGTGGGAGAAAGCAGGAGCCCAGAGGGAGGGGGGTGGGAGAAAGCAGGAGCCCTGAGGGAGGGGGGTGGGAGAAAGCAGGAGCCCTGGGGTGGGGGGCGGTGGAGAAAGCAGGAGCCCTGGGGGGGGAGGGGGTGGGAGAAAGCAGGAGCCCTGAGGGAGGGGGGTGGGAGAAAGCAGGAGCCCAGAGGGAGGGGGGTGGGAGAAAGCAGGAGCCCTGGGGTGGGGGGCGGTGGAGAAAGCAGGAGCCCTGGGGGGGGAGGGGGGGTACAAAACAGGAGCCCTGGGTCGGGGGGGGTGGAGAAAGCAGGTGCCCAGAGGTGGGTGGAGAAAGCAGGAGTCCGGGACCGGGAGGTGGGGTGGGTGTAGAAAGCAGGTGCTGGGGGAGGAGAGAAAGCAGGAGCCCGGGGGAAGCGGGGGCAGCGGGGGAGGACCTGATCCAGGTCTATGGCGGGGCAGATGTGAGGGAAAATGAGATCCAGACAGATCACATTCTCGACCCCCCCCCCCCCCGCCCCCCCCGCACTAGGCCACCCGGTGACGTCACCAAGCCTACGCCAGGCCTCCCAATGACGTCACTGAGCCTGCACCAGGCCACCACATGATGTAATTCTCAGCGCATGTCAAAAAGCTACTGCTCTGCTAGTGACATCACTTGCAATGACGTCACCCACATCTGTTCTCCTTGAATGAAATGCGCTTCACTAAACCAACCTTGCAGCTCAAATTATATAAAATATTCTATGCTGTGGATTTGTCAAATTCAGAAACGGCTACAGCACCCCACATGATATTACATTGCCTGTTCATGGGGTCACATATTTGAAGGGGCCCACAGGTCAATTACTGGGTTGGCCTGGTGTGGATGGTTTTCAGAGTTAAAGCGAGGTGGGCGGCTGCTCAATATCGACACCTCACTCCCACAGCAGATGGGAGATTTTACAGATCATGCTGATAGTGTGCCATGCGTGACGCCAGGTTCACAACAACTGGCACAAATTGGTGCCATGCAGCCCTCTATAGCAGTGGCAGGCAAACTACGGCCTGCGGCTACCAATGGTTTCTATCCGGCCCGCCAAAGCCTGGCTTCGAGCTTCGATCGTCCGCTGCACCTGACCCTGCCCCAAATGACATCAAGAGGCAGGTCATTGTCTCCAAGGCAGCAGGGGAGTCAACATAGCAATGGACCTTAGAGAGAGGAGGTGAAGATACGGAGACTGGCGGCTGAGGTGGACAGAATGCGGCTGGGAGTCGGCCCCCTGAGGGAGGGCCTTTTACCGACGGCAGTGCGACCCCTAAACCGGTGGAAAGCGGTGAGTGCAGCAGCGGGGAGGGTGCAGGCCCGTTTACCCCCCCCCCAGTCCAGGCCCAACCCCCAGTGATGGAGTGACTGATGGATGATACCTGTTAACCAGTTATTAACCACCACCTAACTAATTTACACAAAACTGATTTATGTTTACTAATTAGCATTTTAATGATCTCAAATTTATTTATTTAACACTAATTATTTATATAACTGATAATTAGAAAATTAGTGAACAGATTTATTCACTAATTTAACAACCTCTGCTCTCTAGGCAATTAGTGAGCAATTTGCTTGTGCTCATTACTGTACTAATTATACAGCTATTAATAACAGCCTGCTGAGTTATGTATTTAACACTAATTTTTTCTAGTGTTCAACTAATTTACTGATCACAGACTATTTATTTACTACCTTAACACACGCCCTGCTCATCAAGCAATTGGTGAGCAATTTAAATTATTATGCTTATTAATTTATTAATTGCACAACTATTTTCCCCTAATTTTGTAACCGGATACTAACACAAATTCTCTGTTCATGTTCAATCAGTTGAATGATTATTACTTTAATGATTTCACATTTAACAGTTCACACGTATAATAATCAAACACTTATTTTTTTGCCAATTAATCACTAATTGGCTGAGGGTGAAATGTTGCAAGAGGAAAAAAAAATCTCTACTAGGATGTTGTAAATTGATATGCAAACAATAAATTAAACATATGCTGGAATTTGCTCAGGCTCGAGCACATTCGAGGATCACTTGTTAATGGACTGTAGTCTAATCCAAGCTTTCATCTTGACTGCACATCTTGTGTGAAAGGCCAGTTAATGTTAACATCTTTCGTGCTTGTGAATGATAAGTTTCAGCACCAGCTGCTTATAGTCAAGTTTCAACAGAAGCAAGTGGGGTAAATATTTTTTGCTTGCATAGAATGTACAGCACAGAAACAGGCCATTCGGCCCAACTGTTCTATGCCGGTGTTTATAAGAACATAAGAAATAGGAGCAGGAGTATGGCCCCTTGAGCCTGCTCTGCCATTCAATAAGATCACGGCTGATCTTGCCGAGTAACCAATTTTACAGTTTTAATTATAGCATAATAATATCAATGGCTAAGATAAGTTTTGGCCAAACCTGTATCATGTTCGTTAGCATGTTAATCAGTGTTGTTATTTTTATTAAGTGTGGAAACGATATGAAGAGTTCTTTAGGAAACTCTCTTTTAACCGGCACCTAAATATCCAGAAATCTCTCTTAACCGGCAAAATTCAGGAGTAGGTTCAGGTAAGTTTTACTATATATTAGTGGCCGTGTAGCCGGGGTTCCTGGATCTGTGGCCATGTAACCGGGGTTCCTGCACCTGTGGCCGTGCAACAGGGACTCCTGGATCTGTGGCCATGTAACCGGGACTCCTGCACAAGTGCCGTGTAACCGGGGCTCCTGCACCTGTGGCTGTGTACGGGGCTCTCGTACCTTGGTAAGTGTACCTCCCTGTAATCCGGACTTTTTGATCAACCGGCACCACGCCAGTCCCGTCGGTGCCGGATAAAAAAAGAGTTTCCTGTACAATAAATGCCATAACAAATTTTAATGGTAGCTGTCGTTAACACAATTCATTTTATGTGTGCGGCAATGTTCCCGCTAATTGTTTTGGGTGCACGGCTCCTTTAACGAGCTGTGTGGCCCATTCAAATTACCGTGCATGTGCAGTTTTTCCATTTAAAAGCCTTTGAGTGGCCTGCGCAAGACCTCCAGACAGGAACATTGGTGTTTGGCCCTCAACAGCTCACCAACATTTGTTAAGTAGCCCTCCAGCCCAAATAATTGCCCACACCTGCTCTATCGACTTGGGCCTGGCCTGCCAGACTGACCTGTCCTCGTAGTTACTTCATTCACTTGTTTGTCTGTTTGGTCTGCCCTAAACCAGGGATGTAGCTGCTGTGCTGCTCCTCTGCCTGGCCACAGAACTAGTTTTATGCCTCCTCACTGACACTTCAACAATTACCACCCATCTCTGGATGAATGTAGGAAGTCACACAACACCAGGTTATAGTCCAACAGCTTTATTTGAAATCACAAGCTTTCGGAGCGCTGCTCCTTCATCAGGTGAAGTGGAGAAATGCATAAAGACACAGTTTATATAGTCAGAGAATAATGTCAGATGTTTACAGGTAATCTGTCCAACTGCCATTTATCACACCTCGGCAGAGGGATAATCACAGCAATCAAAGGTGTGAATGGTGTCCAAACAGGTCAGTCAGGAAAACATTACATCAAAGAACATGCAGATGCTGGGGTCTGTATGAAAAACAAAAAAACAGACAAAGAACATTTTTTTTTTGCTGACCCCAGCATCTGCATGTTCTTTGATGTAATGTTTTCCTGACTGACCTGTTTGGACACCATTCACACCTTTGATTGCTGTGATTATCCCTCTGCCAAGGTGTGATAAATGGCAGTTGGACAGATTACCTGTAAACATCAGACATTATTCTCTGACTATATAAGCTGTGTCTTTATGCATTTCTCCACTTCACCTGACGAAGGAGCAGCGCTCTGAAAGCTTGTGATTTCAAATAAAGCTGTTGGACTATAACCTGGTGTTGTGTGACTTCTTACATTTGTCCACCCCAGTCCAACTCCGGCATCTCCACACCATCTCTGGATGGGCAAGGGCCAAAGTTCTGTGAGAAGCACCGTAAAGCCTTTACAATGGCAGCAGTTATCTCTTGACGAGGTGCTTGGAAAAACTGCGATACTGAAGAGTGTCACAACCTTATGATGCACAAGTCAGTTGGTTGTCCTTTGCATTTCCCTCAAAGGTGCTTGGAGAAAGAAGCATCTGAGCAGCCTGGTGCTTCCAGAAGGACCCTTTCTGCACCTGATCCATCCATTCTGTCATGGCATCTTGTTTCCTTGATTATAGAAGATTAAGGGGTAATCTAATTGAGGCATCTAAGATGATGAAAGGATTTGATAAGGTAGATAGAGAGAAACTATTTCCTCTGGTGGGAGAGTCCAGTACAAAGAGACATAACCTTAAAAGTAGAGCGAGGCCATACAGATTGATGTCAGAAAGCACGCCTTCACACAAAGGATAGTGGAAATCTGGAACTCTCTCCCCAAAAAAGCTGTTGAGACTAAGGCAATTAGAAACATAGAAAAATAGGAGCAGGAATAGGCCATTCGGCCCTTCGAGCCTGCTCCGCCATTCAATATGATCATGGCTGATCCTCTATCTCAATACCATATTCCCGCTCTCTCCCCATACTGCTTGATGCCTTTTGTGTCTAGAAATCTATCTATCTCCTTCTTAAATATATTCAGTGACTTGTCCTCCACAGCTTTCTGTGGTAGTGAATTCCACAGGTTCACCATCCTCTGAGTGAAGACATTTCTCCTCATCTCAGTCCTAAATGTCCTACCCCATATCCTGAGACTGTGACCCCTCGTTCTAGACCCCCCCAGCCAGGGGAAACATCCTCCCTGCATCCAGTCTGTCTAGCCGTGTCAGAATTTTATACGTTTCAATGAGATCGCCTCTCATTCTTCTAAACTCTAGTGAATACAGGCCTAGTTGACCCAATCTCTCCTCATACGATAGTCCTGCCATCCCAGCAGTCAGTCTGGTGAACCTTCGCTGCACTCCCTCTATGGCAAGTATAATGGAGTATAATTAAATGGAGTTGATACAGATCAGCCATGATCTAATTGAATGGCGGAACAGGCTCAAGGAGCTGAACAGCCTACTCCTGTTCCTGTCGCAGTTGAGGAGATCAGTGTAGCCACTAGCCAGACATTAGGAGGAGGGTATAAGAGCTGTTGTCACTTGTGACCCCGCCATAAACTCCATTCCTTCACTACTGATTCCATCCCCCTCACTGGTCACTGTCTCAGGCTGAAACAGACTGTTCGCAACCTCGGCATTCTATTTAACCCTGAGCTGAGGTTCCAACCCCATATCCTCTTCTTCACAAAGACCACTTACTGCCACCTCCACAACCCTGCCTCAGCTCATCTGCTTCTGAAACCCTCATCCATGTATTTGTTACCTCCAGACTCAGCTATTCCGATGCTCTCCTGGCCGGCCTCCCATCTTCCACCCTCATTAAACTGGAGCTCATCTAAAACTCTGGTGTACACATCCTTCTTCTCCTTTTTAAGCAGTCCCTCGGAACTGAGGATGACTTGCTTCCACATTAAAAATGAGTTCTCAGGTGACTGATGAGTCCAATGCGGGACCTACAGTCTCTGTCACAGGTGGGGCAGACGGTGGTTGAAGGGGTGGGTGGGTGGGGTGCTTGGGTTGACGTGCGCTCCTTCCGCTGTTTGCGTTTGGCTTCCGCTTGCTCCCGGCGAAGAGACTCTAGGTGTTCGGCGCCTTCCCGGGTGCTTCTCCTCCACTTTGTGCGGTCTTGGGCCAGGGATTCCCAGGTGTCAGTGGGGATGTTGCACTTTTTCAAGGAGGCTTTGAGGGTGTCCTTGAAGCATTTCCTCTGCCCACCTGGGGCTCTCTTGCCGTGTTGGAGCTCCGAGTGGAGCGCTTGTTTTGGGAGTCTCGTATCGGGCATGCGGATGATGTGACCTGTCCATCGGAGATGATCGAGCGTGGTCAAAGCTTCGATGCTGGGGATGTCCTAACTTGCAGCAAGTCTCGTTCACCTTTCACCCTGTGCCCACTGACCTACATTGGCTCCTGGTCGACCAACACCTTGATTTTAAAATTCTCATCCTCATGTTGAAATCCCTCCATGGCCTCAACCTTTCCTATCTGAACTCAGTAGTGTCAGCCCAGTGCATTCTCTGAACTCGATAGTGTTAGTGCTGTCTGTTCTCTGAAATCAGTAGTGTTAGCACTGTGCCTTGTCTGAACTCTGAAGTCTGCCTGACAATGACTGGATCAAATTACAGACAAAGTGTTGGGAGAGTACTGTTCTCCCACAATAACAACAGAAAATGCTGGAAAAACTCAGCAGGCCAGGCAACATCCGTGGAGAGAAAATAGAGTCAACGTTTCGGGTGAAAACCCCTTTGTCAAGACTAAAGAAGCACAGGAAATGAAATGGATTAAGAGGCCAGGCTGGGAGAGAACAAAAGAGAAGAAGAGACATTAAGAGGTATTCAAAACGAGACGAGATGGTGATAGGACTAGTGGAGACAAAAGACGGCTCTAGATTAGGTGTGAAATGCACTGGCAGAGTGGGAGATGTGTATGTACCTTTAAGAGAAGAACTGATTCTATACTGCAGTACCGGCAGTGACCACCCCTGTATATAAAGCCATAGCAGGCTTCTGTATTTCAGTCTTAAGTTACCCTCTGTTCAGTAAATACCTGTTATTATTGTTCTCCTGCAGTCCGTGTATTATTTATACTCGGACACTACAGGAGACAGCTGCCATGTGGGAGAGAGAGAAAAAAAAAGAAAGGGGGGGGGAAAGGGCCAAAACAAAGGTGTGGATATTGTTCTCCCACATCCTGTCAGTGGGATGAAGAACTCTGGTCTTTCCACCACACTGCTGGAAATAGGCACAGCCAAGATAATTATGATTTTCTTCTTGCATAACAGTTTGAATAGAAAATCACATTGTGTTTGATTCAATAAAATCCTTCTGATACTGATTGTGCATAGTGCAACGTTTGTCTGACTTTTGTCTTTCTGATTGAATGCTGGAGGAATAAAGATGTACTGCTGAACACATTAATAGTGGCCATTAGGTACAACAGGCCTCATTAGGGGACTGTGGTAGCCATCATCTCCTGGCTATGTAGTGAGAGTACCTTAACAAAGCTTTATCTCCCTTATACAATAAACTCATCTGTTAAATACTACTGTAACTGAAGTCAGAAACTGAAGACTATACTCTACCTTACTCTGCGTAAGCTCTTCTAATGTTCTCTTGCCGTAACTCAGGCCCTGCAGGAAGATAGTCCAGCTTCAGTGATCCAACAAGGTTATTCTAACATACACCAAACAAGTGATACTTGATGTTTGATCTGTCTATATGAATGATACTAATCTCAATATGGACTAGGCATGTACAATTACATCTTTCAATACCTATAGGTTGCATTTAATGGAAAGTGATCAGTAGACATATGGGGGGAAAATTCGGTATCGCCCCATATGGGGCGCCATTACTGGCGGTGCGCAAAGTTTAGCGCCTGGCGCTAATTATCGCCTCCGACAGCAGACTTGGCTTTTATCGCCCCTGGAGGTGATTGGAGTGCTAAATCAGGCGCTACACAACTCTCTTAAGGTGCTAAGGCCAAGGAGCGAGGCGCTACCTCAGAGCATGGGCACAGCGCAGGTGCTGCCAGTTAGCGATTGAACACTGACACACTGGCGCTGGTCAGTTCTTAAAGGGGAGGTCGATCTTGCTCTGCAGCCACACCCTGCTCACTGGAGCCTTGAATCTCAGCCTGGGCAGACCTGTGGCTAAATCTAGCAGCCAGACACTATGGAAAGGGCCAGGGAGCGAGCACAGCGCTTCTGCGAGTGGGCTTTGGAGGCTCTGGTTCGCGGGGTGGAGCACAGAAGATCCATTCTGTACCCAGAGAGTGGCAGGAGGCCTTTGCCACGCGAGTACAGAAGAGTGTGGAGGGAGGTGGCTCAAAGCCTTTCCTCAAGCAGCATGGTGCCTAGGACCCACGTGCAATGTAGTAAAAAGTTCAACGACCTCACTCAGGTCGTCAAGGTGAGTGCCTTTTTTTCAAAACCTCTTCATCCCTCCATTGCAACCTCACTTTATGGCCAGAGGGTCTTGAAAGCCCCAATGCCCAACACTCATCCAACACCTATGGCCCTTGCATCAAACACACACGCACATTCCACACTTTGCATACAGTAAGGGCTATTCAACTATGGAATGCACATCAGGCAAGACCATGGCTGCATACAGTAAGGGCTATTCAACTATGGGAGGCATATTAGGCAAGACCATGGCTGCATACAGTAAGGGCTATTCAACTATGGGAGGCATATTAGGCAAGACCATGGCTGCATACAGTAAGGGCTATTCAACTATGGGAGGCACATCAGGCAAGACCATGGCTGTATATTTACTCAGACGCCGTCCTTTTTCTTGCAGGCCAAGCTGTCTCATAATAGAAGACAGCAGCAACGGAACACTGGAGGGCGGCCTCAGCTTCAACCCCTCAGTGATCTTGGAGCGCGTCCACAGGATTGTGGCAAGCCGGGTGATTGGTCCCGTTGCCACTGGAGACGCCGAACCCGTTCTGGACAGCAATGGTAAGGTCATCACCTTTTTGTCCTCTCTCCTTCCACTTGTTCCTCACAACAGCAGCCTTTGACGCTTTCAATCCAAATCACTAAATCCCTGCACTCATGCCTCCCTTGCTGCCACCCTGTCCTCACGCTAAAGCCACTCTTGTACCTCCCTGCTTTCAGATGGTGATTCACCAGGTGAGGAGACGGGCCCTCAAGTTGCCAATGAGAGTGAAGCTGAAGGCGAGGAGGAAAAGGAAGCCGGACCATCAGTGCCACCCTCTACTGAGGCAGCCCATGCCCATACTGGGGACATGCCTTCCCTGGAGGGGAGCAGGGGGGAATGGTCTGATGAGGGTGAAGCTCCAGGACCCAGCGGGCTGCAGCAACGCGAAGGGGGTAGGGAAGCTCAGGGGCCTTCTCCCCGGAGGGAGAGTATGGCCTCGAGTCCTGCTGCACTGGACGCAGACGAGGAGCGGGTCCTCACTGAAATGAGCGCCCAGGCGGAGCAAAGGCACACTGAGCTCATGGCTGCAGTGGCAAGGTTGCCCGAATCCATTGAATCACTGGCAAGGAGTGTGAAGCACTTCGCTGTAGCACAGGCGGCTGCCATGCAATTGCTTCGTGCTGCAATGCAGTCACTGGCTGGTCTCATGCAGATGCAGATTGAGGCCACGCGGCACTGACTGCTGCCACCCTCGCTGCATCAGGCAGATTTCCCCGGGGCTCTCACCGCGCCGCAGCAGGCCAGCCATCTGTGCTCCATCAGATTGCTCCGGATGCTGAAGTGCTGCCCCGTGGGAGTGCCAGTGCGTCGGTCGAGCAGGGAGTTGCTGTCCTCTTTCAAGATGACAGCATTCCTGCTGCCACCACTGGCACTTCTCTACTGCAGTAGCCACCACCTGTAGGACAGACTGCTGCCGCCCATGCAGAGTTGGTGCAGTCAGCAGTCGGGCCCTCCAGGCCCAGAGCTGGTCCAGGCCATCCCTCAAGGGCATCTGCAGTCTCAGTTTCTGACACTCAGCAGCCTTCCCCCAGCCTTGCTCCAGCCACTGGGGTCCCATTACGGAGGAGCTGCAGGGTGGGAAGGGGGGAATTTCGCAAGGGAAGCAGATCACCCTCGAGGGGCAAAAAGTAGGAGGTGTGGCAAAATGTTTTTCATTGTTTTATTGAAGGCCGAGGTTCGTGGCCAAATTTTTGTTACTGTTTTGGACATTGTCTCCAGGTTGTGAGAGCCAGTTATGTGAATGACTGCTTTTGGTGGTGTTTCTTTCTATTACTTTGTCATGCGGAAATGAGATACACAGAGTTTGTGAAATAAAGAAGTGTCTGTATTCAAAATGTACATGTTTGGTCTTTGCACTCATTGTTGCCTTGACCAGCTTAGGGGTTGCGGGATGCTTTCATTCAGGTTGTTTGAATGGCAGAAGCCATTCCCTCAGAGGGGGCCTAGAAGCGACTTGCTATGAGCCTTTGACGGATGGCCCTTCCACTTTGTGCCTTCCTCCTCCCTTGGTGCTGCTGATGATCATCCTCCTCATCTTCCTCCTCCTCCTCCTCCTCCTCCTCTGGTGGTGCTCCAATGCCTGGTGGCATTGGCTGGGTCCTGAGGATTGCAAGGTTATGCAGCATGCAGCACACATCAACGAAGTGGGAGACTCGCCCAGGCGAGTACTGCAGGGCTCCTCTAGAATGGTCCAGACAGCGGAACCATTGCTTGAGCACGCCGATTGTGTGCTCAACAATGTTCCTGGTAGCTTGATGGCTCTCGTTGTATCGTAGCTCAGCAGGGGTGCTGGGCGAACGGAGCGGTGTCATCAGCCAGGTGCACAGAGGATATCTCTTGTCCCCGAGAACCCAACCTCCTGGGTGATGCGGTGCCTGGAAAAGGTCTGCCACAGTAGTCTGGCGCAGGATGAGGCATCGTGGCTGCTGCCTGGAAAGTGGGCATTGACAGCGAGTATCAGCTGTCTGTGGTCACAGACCAACTGGACGTTTAAGGAATGGAAGCCCTTTCGGTTGCGGAAATCCTCGACATTCTCTTGTGGCACCTGCAAAGCCACATGTGTGCAGTCAATGGTGCCCTGCACCATGGGGAAGCCCGCTATCATCGCAAAAGCCGTTGCGCATTCTTGCTGCTTGTCCGGGGTCATGGGGAAAGAGATGTACTCTCGTCTCCTTTTAAAGAGGGCATTTGTTACCTGACGGATGTAGCAATGCACCGCGAACTGGGAGATATTGGCGATGTCCCCAGTAGCTGATTGAAATGAGCCGGTGGCATAAAGGTTGAGAGCCACTGTTATCTTCACTGTCACTGACAGAGACGTCCTGCTCCTCAGTTGAGGCTGCAGATCTGGCTGAAGCAGGTGACAGAGCTCAGTGACCACCTCCTTGCTGAATCGCAGCCTTCGCAAACAGTGCTCCTCAGACATATTAATGTAGGGGAGCTGTTGGCGAAAAACCCTGGGAGGGTAAGGTCTCCTGTACCGAGGCCTGTTGGCCCTCCTCCGTCTGGCCATGATTGCCACTCTCTCTCTGCGTCTCTGTGCCCTCCGAATGTGATGGAGAAGGATGACGTTCCCATCCATTGCAGCCCCCATAGTATCTGGGCAATCAAAGTTATGAAGGTCAAAAAGCAAAGTACCTGCAAAGTTATGGTCAGAAGCCAAAACTACCTCAGACAGTGTTGACTCAATGCAGAAGTCTTTCTTTCTCTCTTTGTCTCTCTCCAAATCTCTCTCTCTCTCTCAGAACAAGTGGTGCAAAAATGGCTACCACACAAAAACCAGGAAGAGGCCCACTTTAAATAGTGCCCCCCCAACCCCACAGCGACTGGGATGCGTTCCAGTCAACCTGTCATTGGTAGCACCAGGCGGAAAGGAGGGAGGCGCCACTGAATTTCCGGTCCGGGGCGCCCCAAGGCGGTTGCACTCTCGAATGACGTCAAGATCTGTGTGCGCAGGAGATCGGGCGGTATTTAGCGCCACCGCAAAATGTCCAGTCAATTTCGCGAGAGGCGCAGATATCGCCGTGCCCGGGCGCTAGTTGGTTTGCGCCCCACTTAGCACCCTCTTAAGGCACTAACGGGTGGCGCTACCAACTGAATTTTTCCCCCATGTTCTTTCTTGTTAAAGTCCATTGCTTTTATACTTACACATTCCACTCTCTAGCTTCAATCGGGGGAGTGTTGTATGTTCTATCAGATTATATTGTGTGACCTCAATAGGTCTCTTTTGGCCACATTATTGGGTCTATTGACTAGATTTATGCTTATTTGCCTTTCTTTGGCCCCGGCTTCCCTTTACTAGGCTTGGAATCATCCTCTCCTGTTTAGCTTTGTGCCCTTTCAGTAAAGTTTGGGTTTATAAGAGCAGAATGGAGGCAATAGATTTTATCCAAGTTTCTGCTCTTTTCCTCTTTTATCACAATGCTGATCGCATTGCATTAGATGTCCTCTACATTCAAATTACGCTCTGCACAATTCACAGCCTGGTACTCTGAGCATCCGTTGATAATGAAGTTAGTTCTATTTTAAAACTTTGCCCATTAATATCACAGAGGTACATCAGAGAAAGTATTTTCAAGATGCTGCTAGGATTTTTGTCCTTTTGTCTTTGGTTGTGACAGATTCTAGGATCAACTTCTCAATGTTAGGTGCTCAACTCCTCAATTGCCCTCAAAGCTCCTCTTCTGATATTTGTCCTTTCTAACTCTCCCACACTCACATTCGGAGATAACTTTAATTTGTTTCTCTTATACACACAGAGCGGTAACCCTGTTTTTCCTTACTTCAGTCTTCTGTTCAGGATCTTACTTTGGAACATCTGTGCCATTCCATTATACCCCACCAAACTCCCCTGCACCAACACATACATTAAAAAGATAGGTGCTCAGTGCTGATTGAACATGACTGAATGAATTGAATAGCTGCTCCAATCCTAATTGGCTGATGTTGCAAGGATCTGTTCCCAACCAGAACTCTCAGGGTAAGAGCTGTCCACCTAACCCGAAACCTACCCTTCAGCAGCAGCCTGGAACTCCAGCTGTTCTTTGTTTCATTTTGTCTGTGGGATGTGAGTGATACTGACAACAACTTGCATTTATATAGTGCCTTTAACATAGTAAAACATCCCAAGGCACTTCACAGAAGCATAATCAGACAAGGCTCTATGATGTTGCCCTGAGGATATTAAGAGCCAACCACTTAGTTTGGCAATGAAGTTATATGAAGGCCAGGCCACGAAGAAATGGCTGGTTCCTGTCCATGAAGGATATTCATGAACCTATTGGGTTTTTGTGACAATCAAATATTTTAGCTAGTGTCCCAAATTACCAGATCAATTGAATTTGAAATTTCACAATTTGCTGTGGTGGGATTTGAACTCATGACCTCTAGATTGTTTAGCTCAGTAACAGAATCACTAAACTACCATACCTTCTCGGCCTGATTGTGCCAAGTGTCTTGGAAGAGCCTCTTACAGCCACCACCGCAACACAGAAATATGTGGAAAGGTATGTATCATATTTGACCATTTTTGAACAAAATATGGAGTTGGGAGGAGAATCAAGAGTAATTTTTATTCTGTTCATCAGTACAGAAAAGAAGCAATCCGCTTGCACCCAACCAATATCCTTTAGTGGGAAATTGAGAACAGGTGCCTGACATAATTAAATAATTATCTTGTAATTCTTAACTGGATGTTGTTAGCAGTGAATCTGAGTCACTGAACTCAGCCATTTGGCAAGAAAAGTTAGACAGGGCTGCCCAATTACATTGAGACTAGGCTGTAGCAAGTCACCACATCAAGCAGAGTAATAGGGTGGGTTGATAATTGGACCAAGGTGGGGAAAGAGACAAATTGGAGGGGGAAGGAGAGGGAGAGGAGAGAGAAGGGAAGGACAGAGAGAATGAGGAAGCCCTGGGAGAGAGGAGGGTACAGGGTAAGGGGAGGGAAGAAGGAACAGGAAGAGGTGAGGGACAGAAAGGAATGGAAGGGACGAGGGAGCGACAAAGGGAGAGAGGAGGGGAGAAGGAGAAGTGGGGGGAATGAGAAAGGAAGGTTAGGAAGATAGGAAAGAGGCAATGGAAAGAGAACAAGAAAGCGAAGAGGGTGAAAGAACATGAAAGGGGAGTAGAGAGGGGGGAGTAGAGAGGGGGGAATAGAATGAGAAGAAGCCAAAAAAATGATTATGTGGGGCATGGAATACATAATGAGGGTTAAATTGGCTAACCCCCGAAAATGGGCGTGGGAATCGCAGTACGCGATTAACCCAAACCCATTCATTGCGTAGCAGGCAGCACATTAAATTCACGCTGCCTGCTGTTGTAAACGATTGCTGCGTGCAGCCAGCACTACCCACCCTGTTCATTGGCTGCAGACATCAGCAGGGGCCTTGATATTGCGAGTGGCAATGCTACTTAAAGGTAGCCTGCACCTCTTAAAGGGGAGGTGCATTGTGGCTGCAAGAAGTAGTGGGAGTTTTTTCACAAGGCAATTGGTGCTCTGACACTTTGAGGAATAGTTGAACATACAAGAAAGTGTGCACCAAGGTTTTTGAGACAATGCACTGGAGGTCTTGGTGGAACAGGTGGAAAGAAGGAGAGATGTCCTGTATCTGCAGTTGGGCAGTCCTCCAGACATATGCTCAGGAGGCAGTGGGAAGAAGTAGCGGCAGAGGTCAATGTCAAGGGTGTTGCTCCAAGAACATGGATGCAGTGCAGGAAGCAGTTTAACTAATTCACATGAGTTGTCAATGTCAGTGAATTCATCTTCAAATGGCACATCCTACCAACTGCACCACCAGCCTCATCCACTGCTCAATTCACTACAACCCCATCTACCAACAATATCTATCAATCAGTACTGAACCCTACAATTCATATGCTTTATCTCACCCACACACACTGAACAGTGTTGCAATCCTTGCACACGCAACCCACAGCTCATGCACACTGGCAGCTATTCAACCATGACAGCCACATCACCCAAACAAATTGCACGACACTCACTGACGTATATCTCTCTTTCTTGCAGGAGAAGGTTGTGCATAACAGGAGGCAGCAGCAAAGAACTGGAGGAGGACAAGTGCACCTGCACATTTTAACCCCCATGGAGGAGACAATGCTGGCCATCATGGGAAGGGGCATTGCTGAGGCTGTGGAAACTGGTGGGGCTGAAGCGATCGATGATGAGGGGATCTGCATACTTCATCCTGCTTCTCTTATCCCACTTCTTCCTCATCCCTCAAGCTCTTCTGACTTAGAAGCTGCAGATGGTGTCAGCACTCACTTCTTACTTTCTCTTCTCCCTCACTACAACACAACCCTTGTCCCTTTTTAATTTCAGATACCCAAGAACTGGATCCTTCCCAGTTAGTGGAGGAAGAGGAAGAAGACAGTGAAGATGAAGAGACACTGTCACTCGATCTTACACTCACAGCCACCAGCTCAGATACGGAAACTGCACGTATTTTAGAGGCTAGGATAGAGGAGGGATCTGCACATGGTGATACATGGGGCACAAGTGCGCAAGAGCCAGGGCAGGGGAAAAGTATAGCGCAGGTGCCAGTTTGCCGGAGGGCAAAGTCGCTCACTAGTTCTGCTGCAGAGCACACAGATGAGGACTTCGATGGCCAAGGCTACAGAAGAACCTGATGGATGTACATAACCAAATGCTTGGTGCACTGGAAAGCCTGCCACAAAGCCTGCTCTCAATCGCAGGGAGCACGAGGAGTCCAGCACTAACTTGGCACAGGCCTTTGCGCAGAGCTTGGGGACTTTCCAACATGGAACGGGTGGTTCCATGATCACCTCCATCAGCACATCTGTGGAACCCAACATGATGCAGTGTCTGATGGCCGATGTCACAGCTTCCATTGCAGCACAAACAGCTTCCATCAAAGGCCTGAGTGCTGCAGTGGAAGCACAGACTGCCATATTGTTAGCTGCTATCATGGTTCTGGTTACCACTGTTCAAAGGGGCTTCCAGGGCATCACAGCAGTCCTTCAATCTGTTCTCCAACAGGTCAGTAGGATTGCTGAGGCACCGCCCCGGAAGAGTGGCAGTGGCTCCATGGAGTATGAACCTGCTATCTTCTCTCAGGATGACAGCATTCGTGCTCCCACCCCTGCAACTCCACCAGTGACCTTGCTGTTGTGCATCAGTCAGCCAACCCAGGCTGCTCCAACCCAGACTGCTGCAGCCCAGCCCAAAATGGTGCAATCTGAACTTGGGCCTTCCAGGCCCAGAGCTACTTGAGGTCGCCCTCCAAGGCCATCTGCAGTCTTCTCAATTGCAGGTCAGCAGCCTACCACCACCCGTGCTACAGCCACTGGGAAACCATCTTGTAGGAGCACAAGGAGAGGGAAAGGCACACGGAAGACAGGCACTGAGGAAATGCACCATGATGATTATTTTATTTTTGTATGATTATGTAATGATTGAATTTATATATTTGGATTGGAATGTGCATTTTACTGGTGGATTTTATTTTTGTGTTGTCGGAAAGAGGACAATGTGATGGTCAGTGACCGAGGAAAGGTAAGGAGCTTGGTGTTGTGTATGTAATATGTGTGCTACTTTAAACCTATGGACAGGACTGCACTATTTGTAGGGCGTAGTGATACGCAGTACCACTCCTGGCCATAGGGGTATAAATAGTACTGTGGGTACTGATCTCCCCTCAGTTCCCGCCTGTGGGCATGAAGTAAAGACCTACGTGTAGTCCCTACCTCCAACCAGTAAAGACCTGTTTGAGTTATACGTTTAAGTCTTTGTGTTAATTGTTCAATACAATACACATACTTAACACTGGCGACGAGTCAGGTTCTTACCCTGCGGCAGTTGAAGAGAGGTTTCAAACCTCACCACCCCAGGCTTTAGGACTCTGAAGCCTCCATCAGCGACTGAGCACTGGAGTGCAGCAGCCATCCTGACAGCTTCCAGCGACTGACAGAAGTCTTTCTGCAGTTTCCTTGTTCAACCTAGGTGGTGGGGTAAGCCGTGCAGCGTTGGCTGCAAAGACAGGGCTGGGGAAGTCGGAGGAGATAAGGGCCATCGATCGCGATCGGAGATAAGGCCGGGCCGCTTTCAAGTGTGAGGCGCAGCGCGGGCCAGCGATCGGGACCAAAGATAAGGGCCGCACTCGGACTGAAAGGCGCGGCGGCTGCAGAAGCTCAAGGTGCGAGAGCCGCGGTGCACAGCGCGGGCTATCGATCGCACAGAAGATAAGGGCCGAGAGCCGCTTCGGTCGGGAGCCACTTCGCGATCCAGCGATCGCATCCGCTGATAAGGGCCACACTCGGGCGATCGTGGCGAAGATAAGGGCCGCACTCGGGGGCTGAAGGGAGACGGCGTCGGGGACGGGTGAAGACCGCCAAGCGCGGGAAAACCGCCATTTTGTGGGCGGAGGACGACGGCAAGAGCGGGAAGCCGCCATCTTTGATAACAAGTAAAGAAAATAAAATCTGAGAAATTGCAAATCTACAATGCCTAAACACGGGAATATTAGCACCTTTGATAGTGACCTCGAAGATTGGGCCATATATGTTGAAAGAGTAAAAAATTATTGTAAGGCCAATAAAATTCGTGACCAAGATAAAGCTCTAACATTATTAAATTTAATGGGTGCGAAGACATACGGGCAATTGAAACACCTGTTATCACCAGATGAACCGGCGGATAAGACGTTCGATGAGATTGTTACTGTCCTGAAAGATCATCTAAACCCCACACCGCTGATGCTAGCGGAACGATTTAAATTTTATGACAGAAGGCAGCTACAGCATGAAAGCAATGCTGAATATTTGCTGGAATTGCGTAAATTAGCGAAATATTGCCAGTTTGGAACGGGACTGACAGATGCACTACGAGACAAATTTGTGTGTGGTTTATTTAAACAGGATACACAAAAGCGACTGCTCGAGGAGAATGAGCTGATGCTTGAGAAGGCGGTCACTATGGCAGCAGCACACGAAGCCGCAGCGAGAGGCACGGCAGTAATGCAGCTACGGCCACCGGAGCTCAGTGCACACAAATTGGGTGTGAGTTCTGGCAAATGTTATCGTTGTGGAAAGACAACGCATGATCAGAACCAGTGTTGGTTTAAAAACCAAGAATGTAGAACTTGTGGTAGGCTTGGACACATAGCTAGAGTATGCAGGTCAGGGAAGAAGACCAGCAACAAGAAGTCACCGCAAGGAAAATACGCAAAAGTACACAAGGTGGCCGAACAGGAGTCCGATTCAGACGCTAGCAGTAATGAACTGGCTGACTTAAGCAGTATTGAACTGGCTAACTTAAGGGTACTCAACGTTGGTAAGGGTGCAGACCTCCAGACAATTTGGGTCACTCTTCAGATAGAAGGACTCCAAGTAAAACTGGAATTGGACACTGGATCGGCATTGATGGTCATAAATAAGAAAGATTATGGAAGGTTATTCCAACATATTCCCCTACAGGATACGGAGCTCATATTGAAAACATACACGGGGCAAAGAGTGTACCCCATCGGGAAAACTGAGGTCACAGTGGTCCACAAGGGCGAAGAAAGTCAAATAATGGACTTATATGTGCTATCTGAAGGAGGTCCTCCACTACTAGGACGGGAGTGGATTAGGAAAATGAATATCGACTGGCATTTCCTACAAACAATAACGAGTGAGAACTCGGTGAACATAATCAACCCAGACTCTGGAACTGATGATGGTAAGACCAACCCGTGTGCAAAAGACAAAGTTTCAGCACAGAATTCCACTGAGATAGAGAATTCTGAGTCTGTCCAGTCTACTGACATGCACATTTCTGAGGGACACCGGGCTCGAACTCAACTCCATTTCAAACTGCAACAGCAATTAGAACAAATGATTCGCCGTTTTGAGCAAGAGATGAATGCGACAAAAGAGTTCTTTGATATAGAGTGGGAACATCTGGAAAGACAACAGAAGCAGCTGCTGGAGCAAATGGAGCAGGAGCACACAAAACGTCTGATGTCAGAGGAGTTAACGGTCAGCCAACTCCTGCATATGCTGAAGGACAGGACTCTGAAATGGGAAAAACTTGAACACGAACTTCAATATTCAAACGAAAGGGGTTCGGAGCTCTCAAAGGTTATTGGAAGAGCTGAGGTGGCAACACAGACTGAGATGACTGCAACAGAGCAGCCCTTGGATGCCAAAAGTACGCTGACTCACGTCAACGTAGAACAACAGACCGCTGAAACAGCTGCTCCGGTAGAGGGATTGAATAGTCCGATCAATCAATCTCCAAAAGAAGTTGAAGTAGTAAAATCTCAAATGAGGTCATTAGTAAACGACTTGCTGAAAGCCCAGAAAAAGCTGGATGAAGAGGTACGCATGAAGAAGTCTCTTCAGGAAAGATGTCTGGACTTGGAACAAAAGCTGGCTAACGCCCAGCTGGGTATGGAGGAAATAGAAGACCCTCTCGCTGGCCTAGATCAGGACGACACCGAATATTACCATGACCTATTGAGTGACACTGAATATTATAGTGACCTGGTCTGCCCAGCTTGTGATGAAAACTCCCAAAGTGCAGAAATCAGGATGAATCACTTAAAGTCTAAGGAACATAGGGAGATGGTGGCGCTACAGCTGGCAGCTGACAGGGGAGCCCAGAGAGTCTCTAAGAAGCAGAAAAGGAAAAGACGAAGCAGAAGATGATAACCATCTGAACCATTATCACCCCTACCAGATCACACACGTGGTCCCTCCGAACGGAGACAAATCAGTTCGGAAGTTCAAGCTGTTAAATCCATGGAAGGACTATTGAATGAGTCACTCCAGCAACGTGAACCGACTACACCACAGAGACTGAATCTGTGAACTATTTTCCGCAGAGATTGAATCTGTGAACTGTTTTCCGCAGAGACTGAATCTGTGATCTGTTTTGACATGAAGTTATCTATGTATCTATGTTATTCTGTTATGTAAACCTGAAGTTATATATGTATATATGTTATTACGTTATGTTAAATGGGGAGATGACTGTAAAGCTAAGAAGGGAGGAATGTTGTGTATGTAATATGTGTGCTACTTTAAACCTATGGACAGGACTGCACTACTTGTAGGGCGTAGTGATACGCAGTACCACTCCTGGCCATAGGGGTATAAATAGTACTGTGGGTACTGATCTCCCCTCAGTTCCCGCCTGTGGGCATGAAGTAAAGACCTACGTGTAGTCCCTACCTCCAACCAGTAAAGACCTGTTTGAGTTATATGTTTAAGTCTTTGTGTTAATTGTTCAATACAATACACATACTTAACACTTGGGACTGTTGGTGAATGGGGAGGTGTGGTTGAGGTTACTGGTATCACTCATTAATTATGAGGGGCTGTCTATGTTGTAGCCTCCCTTCCTCTTCCTGTTCTTCCACTTCCTGTTGCAATTCCTCCTTCTCCCCTTCCTCATGCTCCTGCTCCTCAGCTTCTTGCCTGATAGATGGCGGCAAGGGCTGTTCCCTCATAATGGCCAGGTTGTGCAGCATGCAGCATACTACCACAAATCTTGACACCTGTTCAGCTGAGTACTGCAGGGCTCCTCCAGAGCGGTCGCGGTAGTGGAAGCGTTGTTTGAGGACGCTGATGGTGTGCTCTATAATATTCCTTGTGGCAGCATGGCTCTCATTGTATGCCTTCTGTGCACGTGTGTGTGGGTTCTGGACAAGAGTCATAAGCCATGTCATCAATGAATAACCCTTGTCGCCCAGTAGCCAGCCTTTGACTTGCCATGGTGGGTCAAGTACAGTTGGCACAGAGGACTGCCGCAGAATAAAGGAATTGTGACTGCTGCCAGAAAACATAGAAACTTAGAAACATAGAAACATAGAAGATAGGAGCAGGAGTAGGCCATTCGGCCCCTCGAGCCTGCTCCGCCATTTAATGAGATCATGGCTGATCATCCAAATTCAGTACCCTGTCCCTGCTTTCTCCCCATATCCCTTGATCCCTTTCGCCTCAAGAAATATATCCAACTCCTTCTTGAATATATTTATATTTATTGAATTGGCCTCAACTACCCTGTGTGGCAGAGAATTCCACAGGTTCACCACTCTCTGGGTGAAGAAATTCCTCCTCATCTCAGTCCTAAATGGCTTACCCCTTATCCTTAGACTGTGACCCCTGGTTCTGGACTCCCCCGCCATCGGGAACATCCTTCCTGCATCTAGTCTGTCTAGTCCTGTTAGAATTTTATGTTTCAATGAGATCCCCTCTCATTCTTCTAAACTCTAGCGAATATAAGCCTAATCGACCCAATCTCTCCTCGTACGTCATTCCTGCCATCCCAGGTATCAGTCTGGTGAATCTTCGCTGTACTCTCTCCATGGCAAGAACATCCTTCCTCAGGCATTCACTTGCATGATGCACTGCCTGTGGTCGCACATCAGCTGCACATTGAGTGGAATCCCTTTTGGTTCATAAAAATGGCCGAGTTGACATGAGGTGCACACACTGTGGATGCAGTCAATGACACCCTGCACCATGGGGAAGCCTGCTAACCCTTGTGTTCACTCTGCCTGCTTGTCTCTGGCAACAGGGAATGAGATGAAGCTGTCTCTCTTTGTATAGAGAGCCTCAGTGACCTCCCTTATGCAGCAGTGTACTGCAAACTGTGAGATGTTGCTTATATCTCCAGCAGCAGCCTGGAAGGAGCAAGGTGCATAAAAAGTTAAGAGCAACAGTCACCTTGACTGCCACAGGCAATGTGGCCCTTGCCCTGCTTTGAGGTTGCAGTTGAGGCTGCAGCACATGGAAGATTTCAGTCACTACCTCTTTAGTGAAGCGAAGATGTCTCAAGTATTGATACTCGCGCTCAAGTTGTGGTAAGAGAATTGCTCCCTAAAGACCCTCAGCAGATATTACCTCGTGCTGAGAGCCATTCTCCCTGTCTGCCTTCTCCCTCTTCCAGCAGCTTGTCCTACTCTGCGTGGCCTCTGCTCATTTCCCAGTCCTGCTCAAATCCAAGAAGAAGCCCTACCAGGCCACCCATGTCTGGAAGCAACTTGATTGATGTCATAATCTGCCTGCTCTGCATGCTGCCAGCCGTTGTTAGGTGTGCGCGCACAAACCCCTTGACCAAGATGGCGTCCGGCACACCTCACATCGGAAGTGTGCGCGCTCATCTCGAATGCCATTTTTAAGCATTAGGAGTCCATATAACGCCTATAAAATCGGGCGTTACAGATCCCAATTATCCTAATATAGACTGGGATAGTAATAGTGTAAAGGGGAGAGAGGGGGAATAATTTCTGAAGTGTGTTCAGGAGAACTTTCTTGATCAGTATGTTTCCGGCCCAAGGCGGCATTGCTGGATTTGCTTCTGGGGAATGAGGTGGGGCAAGTGGAGCAAGCGTCAATAGGGGAACATTTACAGAACAGTGATCAAAGTATCATAAGGTTTAGATTAGCTATGGAAAAAGTCGAGGAGCAATCTAGAGTAAAAATCCTTAATTGGAGGAGGACCAATTTCAGTGGGCTGAGAATGGATCTGGTCCAGGTAAATTGGAATCAAAGATTGGCAGGCAAAAATGTAATCGAACAATGGGCTGCCTTTAAAGAGGAGATGGTTCGGGTATAGTCAAGGTACATTCCCACGAGGGAGAAAGGTAGGGCAACCAAAGCCAGAGCTCCCTGGATGACGAAAGAGATAGAGAGTAAGATGAAGCAGAAAAAGGGAGCGTATGACACATGTCAGGTTGAGAATACAAGTGAGAACCAGGCTGAATATAGAAAGTTCAGACGGGAAGTGAAAAAGGAAATAAGAGGGGCAAAGAGAGAGTATGAGAATAGACTGGCAGCTAACATAAAAGGGAATCCAAAAGTCTTCTATATGCATATAAATAGTAAACGGGTAGTAAGAGGAGGGATGGGGCCGATTAGGGACCGAAAAGGAGACCTATGCATGGAGGCAGAGGGCATGGCTGAGGTACTAAATGAGTACTTTGCATCTGTCTTTACCAAGGCAGCCAAAGTCATAGTGAAAGAGGAGGTACTAGAAAGGCTGTCTGTACTTAAAGTAGATAAGTCACCAGGACCGGATGGGATGTGTATCCTAGGATGCTGAGGGAAGTAAAGGTGGAAATTGCGGAGGTGCTGGCCATAATCTTCCAATCCTCCTTCGATACGGGGGTGGTGCCAGAGGACTGGAGAACTGCAAATGTTATATTGTGGCGGAACCACGGAATGACTCTGGCTAACTGTATATAATTCTCTTTAACGATGTTCTAACACCAACCTAAACCTGTACAATTGTGTTGGGCATTACTGGGTTTTGTATATAGAGTTTGCATGTACGGGGCGTGGCCCCTTTAAGAGCGCGGGAAAACGCGGGCAAACGTGATGTCACGTCGCAAACCACGGGACTGCCCAGGCAGTCCTCGTGGCATCTCCGTTGAGTAAAGACCTGTTTGATTGTTCTCTTGCGTCGATCTCCGTTATTTGTAGGAATTCGTTAATTCCTACATTGGTGACCCCGTTTTTGTGAATGTTTTAACAAAAGAGCACAGCATGGAAGCAAACGCCGTTTCGCTAACGCTACCGCAGCTCTGGGAGCAGCAAGCGCCCTCGTGGTTTATTCAGGTCGAGGCCCAGTTCGCCCTGCGGAACATCGATGCGGATCAGACAACGTTCGCACTCGACAGCTCTACCGCCTCTCGGATCGTCAGCCTCCTCGACAACCCCCCAACGTAGTGCAAATATGAAACCCTCCGCGGGAATGCCACGAGGGCTCACCCCCCGCAGACGCCGCCCCAGCTCATCAGCCTGCTGGGCTGTCTTTTCTACCACGCGCAGTTCGGCGCGAAGGCGAAGTCTTGCCGCCCTCCCTGCAGTTTTCCCCATAAGACGGGCACCCCGCGACCGCCCTCGATGTGCAGACGGGGAATCATGGCCCCACCCTTGAAGCGGCCAATGGAGTTTCCCGGCCCCCCTCGGTGCGGCTTTCCTGTGTGCCAACAGCCTCCTGGTCGACGTCGGGAACCGGCGGCTCATCAACGCAGCAGCTTTTACTGCTCTTCCATGTTACCGCAGTAACACTACGTCCCGCACCGTCCTGTGCGTTTCTGACTCCTGATGAGTTCGCTCGCCTGCTCGGCGAATTCCCTGACCTGACAAGACCCACGTTCATTTCCTCCTGGATCGCCCGTTTCGCAGTGCCCGCTTCGCACCACGGGCTACGGAGGTCACACGTTCCCACGGAGCTTCACAAGGCTGAATACGTTTTTATTCGCCATGACGCACATAGGGATCCGCTCAAGGCCAGCACATTTAGACCTCGACCGCCCCGTCGAGACAGCGCAACCGCCGAGATGCGGTTGGCCACCCATCGTCGTTACGGCAGACCAAGTGCGACCGCCCACCAGACCGCCAGCCGCCCTGCAGCCTCCGCCTCGAGAGTACAGGAGTCATTCTGAAAGGCTCGTCAGACCCCCCTCACCGTTTGACTTTGTCCGTTAAAGCGAATTCTGGGGGGGCGCATGTGGCGGAACCACTGAATGACTCTGGCTAACTGTATATAATTCTCTTTAACGATGTTCTAACACCAACCTAAACCTGTACCATTGTGTTGGGCATTACTGGGTTTTGTATATAGAGTTTGCATGTACGGGGCGTGGCCCCTTTAAGAGCGCGGGAAAACGCGGGCAAACACGATGACGTCACGTCGCAAACCACGGGACTGCCCAGGCAGTCCTCATGGCATCTCCATTGAGTAAAGACCTGTTTGATTGTTCTCTTGCGTCAATCTCCGTTATTCGTAGGAATTCATTAATTCCTACAATATCCTTCTTCAAAAATGTGTGTTAGGATAAACCCAGCAACCACAGGCCAGTCAGTTTAACCTTTGTGGTGGGGAAGCTTTTAGAAATGATAATCTGGGACAAAATTAACAGTCACTTGGACAAGTGTAGGTTAATTAAGGAAAGCCAGCATGGATTTGTTAAAGGCAAATTGTGTTTAACTAACTTGATTGAGTTTTTTGTTGAGGTAACATTGAGGGTTGATGTGGTGCACATAGACTTCCAAAAGGCGTTTGATAAATGCCACATAATAGGCTTGCCAGCAAAGTTGAAGCCCATCGAATAAAAGGGACAGTGGCAGCATGGATACAAAATTGGCTAAGTGACAGGAAACAGAGAGTAATGGTGAACGGTTGTTTTCGGACTGGGGAAGGTATACAGTGGTGTTCCCCAGGGGTCGGTACTAGGACCACTGCTTTTCTTGATATATATTAATGACTTCCTGGACTTGGGTGTACAGTGCACAATTTCAAATTTTGCAGATGATCAAAACTTTGATGTATAGTGAACAGTGAGGAGGATAGTGATAGACTTCAAGAGGACATAGATAGGCTTGTGAAATGGACGGACACATGGCAGATGAAATTTAATGCAGAAAAGTGCAAGGTGATACATTTTGGTAGGAAGAACGAGGAGAGGCAATATAAACTAAAGGGTACAATTCTAAAGGGGGTGCAGGAACAGAGAGACCTGGGGGTATATGTGCACAAATCGTTGAAGGTGACAGGGCAGGTTGAGAAAGCGGTTAAAAAAGCATACGGGATCCTGGGCTTCATAAACAGAGGCATAGAGTACAAAAGCAAGGAAGTTATGATGAACCTTTATAAAACACTGGTTCGACCTCAACTGGAGTATTGTGCCCAATTCTGGGCACCGCACTTTAGAGAGGGTGCAGAAAAGATTTATAAGAATGGTTCCAGGGATGAGGGACTTCAGTTACGTGGATTGATTGGAGAAGTTGGGGTTGTTCTCCTTAGAGCAGAGAAGGTTGAGAGGAGATTTGATAGAAGTGTTCAAAATCATGAGGGGTCTAGACAGAGTAGATAGAAAGAAACTGTTCCCATTGGCGGAAGGGTCAACAACCAGAGGACACAGATTTAAGGTGATTGGCAGAAGAACCAAAGGCAACATGAGGAAAAACATTTTTACGCAGTGAGTGGTTAGGATCTGGAATGTGCTGCCAGAGAGGGTGGTGGAGGCAGATTCAATCATGGCTTTCAAAAGGGGTAATCTGTTAGAGTTTTTTGAAGATGTAACTAGTAGGATGGATAAGGGGGAACCAGTGGATGTAGTGTATTTGAATTTTCAAAAAGCATTTGATAAGATGCCACACAAGAGGTTATTACACAAAATTAGGACTCATGGGATTGGGGGTAATATATTAGCATGGATTGAGGATAGGTTAATGGACAGAAAACAGGGAGTAAGACTAAACGGGACTTTTTCGGGTTGGCAACTGTAACTAACAGGGTACCGCAAGGATCAGTGCTTGGTCCTCAGCTATTTACAATCTATATTAATGACTTAGATGAAGGGACTGAGTGTAACGTATCCAAGTTTGCTGATGATACAAAGTTAGGTGGGAAAGTAAGCTGTGAGGAGGATGCAAAGAAGCTGCAGAGAGATACAGACAGGTTGACTGAGTGGGCAAAAACATGGCAAATGGAATACAATGTGGGCAAGTGTGAAGTTATCCACTTTGGTAGGAAAAACAAAAAAGCAGAATATTTTTTGAATGGTGAGAGACTGGGAAATGTTTGCATTCAGAGGGACCTGGGTGTCCTTGTACATGAATCACAGAAAGTTAACATGCAGGTACAGCAAGCAATTAGAAAAGCAAATGGTATGTTAGCTTTTGTTACAAGAGTCTTCCTACAATTATACAGGGCATTGCTGAGGCTACACCTGGAGTATTCTGTACAGTTCTGGTCTCCTTACCTAAAGAAGGATATACTTGCCATAGAGGGAGTGCAACGAAGGTTCACTGGACTGGTTCCTGGGATGAGGGGATTGCCCTATGAGGAGTGAGTGAGGAGTCTAGACCTATAGAGTTTAGAAGAATGAGAGGTGATCTCATTGAAACATATACAATTCTTAAGGGGCTTGACAGGGATAATGTTGGGAAAATGTTTCCCCTGGCAGGGGAATCTAGAACATGGGGTCACAGTCTCAGAATAAGGGGTCGGCCATTTAGGACTAAGATGAGGAGAAATTTCTTTGGATTCTTTGGAATTCTCTACCCCAGAGAGCTGTGGATGCTTAATCGTTGAGTATATTCAAGACAGAGGTCGATAAATTTTGGGGAATTAAGGGGTATGGGGATAGTGCGGGAAGGTGGAGTTGACATCTGTCTGAGGCTGAACCACACTATTCGCAACCTTGGTGTCATATTTGACCCTGAAATGAGCTTCCGACCACATATCCACAGCATAACTAAGAACGCCTATTTCCACCTCTGTAACATCGCCCGTCTCCGCCCTTGCCTCAGCTCATCCGCTGTTGAAACCCTCATCCATGCCTTTGTTACCTCTAGACTTGACTATTCCAACGCACTCCTTGCTGGCCTCCCACATTCTACCCCACATAAACTCGGCTGCCCGTGTCCTAACTCGCACCAAGTCCCGTTCGCCCATCACCCCTGTGCTCGCTGGCCTACATTGGCTCCCGGTTCAGCAATGCCTCGATTTCAAAATTGTCATCCTCGTTTTCAAAGCCCTCCATGGCCTCACCCCTCACTAACTCTGTAATCTCCTTCAGCCCCACAACCCCCCAAGATATCTGCGCTCCTCTAATTCTGGCCTCTGGAGCATCCCTGATTATAATCGCTCAAGCATTGGTGGCTATGCCTTCTGTTGCCTAGGCCCTAAGCTCTGGAATTCCCTACATAAACCTCTCCACCTCACTATCTCTCTTTCCTCCTTTAAGACGCTCCTTAAAACCTACCTCTTTGACCAAGCTTTTGGTCACCTGCCCTAATTTCTCCTTATGTGGCTTGGTGTCAAATTTTTTGTCCTTTAATACTCCTGTGGAGCGCCTTGGGACATTTTACTATGTTAAAGGCGCTATATAAATACAAGTAGTTGTTGTTGTAGCCATGATCTTGTTGAATGGTGGAGCAGGCTCGAAGGGCCAAATTGCTTACTCCAGCTCCTATTTCTTATGTTCTTATGTTCTCCCCTACTTCCTCCAACCTCACTTCCAACAACAAGTGCAAGGAGCTCACGGACTTCTTTGTCACTAAGATTTAGACCATCCGTTCAGCTGCCTCTGCCGCTTCCCTCTCTCCTAGCCCACCGGGCCAAACTTAATCTAAGGTTCCACCCCTGCCCTAGCCCTGAACTTGCATCTTTCTCTAGTTTCTCTCCTATCTCCCCTCATGCCCTCTCCGAGCACACCTTGTACATGAGACCCAACTCCTGCTCCCCCGACCCTATTCTCACTAAACTGCTGACCAAACAACTTCCCTTCCTAATCCCGATGTTAGCTGATATTGTTAACGGTTCTCTCTCCTCAGGTCCTGTCCCCCCTCTCCTTCAAATCTGCTATCATCACCTCAAAAGAACAAGCCGTGACCCCTCTGTTCTTGCAAGCTACCGCCCCCATCTCCAACCTCCCTTTCCTCTTCAAAGTCCTTGAACGTTCTGTCGCCTCCTAAATCCATGCCCATCTTTCCCGGAACTCCATGTTTCAATCCCTCCAATTTGGTTTCCACCCCTGCCACAGTACTGAAACAGCTCTTATCAAAGTCACAAATGACATCCTATGTGACTGTGACTGCATCCACCAGGATCTGAACAACGTCCCTCATTACCGCTTGAAGTCACGCAAGCCCTTTTGGAAATACATGCATACCTTCAACAATGCGACTTCAACCCTGATGATGCTTGGAAAGCCGAATGGCATTCACAAGAAATCACAAATAAACACCTCGTGAAAGACGCGATGTGGAATATCCCTGGCTTCAATCTTCCACAAAGCTTATAGGAAACCCTAAACCACATCTGCACAAACCATGGCAAACTGGACAGTTTGCACCTGGGCAGGACCGGAACCGATGTCCTGGGGAAGTGTTTGCTAGTGCTGTTGGGGAGGGTTTAAACTAAAATGGCAGGGGGCTGGGAACCTGTGCAGGGAGAGAGAGAAAAGGGAAGCAAGAATAGAAGCAAAAGACAGGAAGGAGAAAAGCAAGTGGAAGGCAGAGAAATCAAGGGTGTAAATCAAACAGGGCCACAGTAAATAATAATTCTAAAAGGACTAAGAGTGTTAAAAAAAAAACAAGCCTGAACGCTTTGTGTCTTAATGCGAGGAGCATTCGTTATAAGGTGGATGAATTAGCTGTGCAAATAGATGTAAACGGATATGATAGAATTGGGATTACGGAGACATGGCTCCAGGGTGACCAAGACTGGGAATTCAACATCCAGGGGTATTCAGTATTCAGGAAGGACAGGCAAAAAGGAAAAGGAGGTGGGGTAGCATTGCTGGTTAAAGAGATTAACACAATAGTAAGGAAGGATATTAGCTCTGATGATGTGGAATCTGTATGGGCAGAGCTGAGAAATACCAAGGGGCAGAAAACGTTAGTGGGAGTTGTATACAGACCCCCAAACAGTAATGCTGAGGTTGGGGATGGCATTAAACAGGAAATTAGAGATGCGTGCAATAAGGGCACAGCAGTTATCATGGGTGACTTTAATCTACATATAGGTTGGGTTAACCAAATTAGTAACAATACTGTGGAGGAGGAATTCCTAGAGTACATACGGGATGGTTTCCTGGACCAATATGTCGAGGAACCAACTAGAGATCAGGCCATCTTAGACTGGGTATTATATAATGAGAAAGGATTGATTAGCAATCTTGTTGTGCGAGGCCCCTTGGGGAGGAGCGATCATAATATGATAGAATTCTTCAATAAAATGGAGAGTGAAGTAGTTGACTCAGAGACTAGGGTCCTGAATTTAAATAAAGGAAACTACGATGGTATGAGGCGCGAGTTGGCTAGGATGGATTGGGGAACGTTACTTAAAGGGTTGACGGTGGATAGGCAATGGCAAACATTTAAAGATCGCATGGATGAACTACAGAATTTGTTCATCCCTGTCTAGCATAAAAGTAAAACAAAAAAGGTGTTGCAACCGTGCCTAACAAGGGAAATTAGGGATAGCATAAGATCCAAGGAGAGGACATATAAATTGGCCAGAAAAAGCAGCAAACCTGAGGATTGGGAGCAGTTTAGGATTCAGCAAAGGAAGGACAAAGGGATTAATTAAGAGGGGGAAAATAGAGTATGAGAGTAAGCTTTCAGGGAACATAAAAACTGACTGTAAAAGCTTCTATAGATATGTGAAGAGAAAAAGATTGGTGAAGTCAAGCATAGTCAGAATCAGGGGAATTTATAATGGGGAACAAAGAAATGGCTGACCAATTAAATACATACTTTGGTTCTGTGGTGTATGTGCCTTTAAGAGCAATTATGGTGTATGTGCCTTTAAGAGCCCCAAGTGTGCGTAATGCCGGTAATTGCCACTTGGGCTATATAAGCCTGTGTATTGTGTATATCCTTTAGAAACCCTCCCCCCCCCAGACTTGCTTAGTAAATACCTATGAACCAACTCCTGTCTTCAGTGTCTTTATCTACACACGGACACTACAGTGGCGACGAAGTGGAAACGGACTTACCTGCAATTCGGCAGCACCTCAAGGACATCGATTCCTCCAACGTCCAGAAGACTCAAGGAAGTAAGAGAAACTGTGGTTTCACCAGCTGGCCAAGCTGGTGACAGGTACTGCGCTAATCCTTCCTGGGCGTCAGGCTGGAGCTCCAGCGGCGGGCTCTACAGCTGAGACAGGCAGCGAAATTGGAGGCAAGCAATAACGGACTGGGAGGGTGCACTCGAGAGACGGCCGGCGCGGCAAGCAGGTCAGCGTTTAGACCTCCGTCGGGAACGAGTCTCCAACAGTGAATAAATGGAAACCACAGTAAAACAGCATTGTTATCGGTAGCAGCGGCGGGAAAGCGCGGGAAGCGCCATATCGTTGCTACAGAGAGAAAAAAAAAAGCGCAGGAAGCGCCATATCTTTTCTGAAATGCCTAAATCTGGTAATATTGAGGCTTTTGATGGCGAAATAGAAGATTGGACCACATACGTGGAAAGAGTAGAGGTTTATTGCACTGCAAATGGAATAACAGATGAAAAAAAAGCTTCAGTACTTCTGAACTTAATGGGCGCGAAGACATACGGGCTGTTACGAAATTTAATCACTCCAGCCAAACCAAAGGACAAGACTTTTAAAGAAATTGTTGATACCCTGCAGGAGCATTTAAACCCAACACCGCTGCTGATAGCGGAACGATTCAAGTTCTTCAAGAGAAATCAACACAAGAATGAAAGTAACGCTGATTACCTAAACGAATTAAGAAAGCTATCAAAGTACTGCCAATTCGGAGCAGGACTATCGGATTATCTTCGAGACAAATTTGTTTGCGGTCTCTTAAGTGAAGGAACACAAAAAAGACTGCTTTCTGAAAAAGATTTAACATTGGACAAAGCTTTCAGTATGGCTGTATCATACGAAGCAGCAGCAAAAGGAGCTGCAGAGATACAACAAGAGACACAGGACTTCGGCACCCATAAAATGACACAGGAGTTCGGAAGATGTTATCGCTGCGGCAGATCCACCCATAACCAGAGGGACTGCTGGTTCAAGGCCAAAGCATGCAGGCAATGTGGTAAGATTGGACACATTGCACGGGTATGCCAATCTGGACAAAATAAATCCACTGACAGAAAACAAAAAATCAATAAAGAAAAGTACAGGAAGGTACAAATAATGACGGACAATAGCTCCGAAGACCAGAATAGCGATAGCGACTCCGGAAACAAGAGACTAAGCTGTCTCAAATTACATAATGTACTTGCCAAAGAGGATTACCAAACCATTTGGGTTACCCTCACAATAGCAGGGTCCCCAGTTAAAATGGAGCTAGATACAGGATCAGCTCTAACCGTAATAAATCGACGAGATTACGAGAGGCTATTTTCGCATATACCTCTAAAAGACACATCCATTATCTTAAAAACATATACGGGGCAGAAAGTCTACCCCAAAGGAAAAATAAGGGTGCCTGTGGTATACAACGGCAAAGAAATACAAAAGTTGTATTTATACATTCTACAAGATGGTGGTCCACCGTTGTTGGGACGTGAATGGATAAGGAAGATACGTTTAGACTGGCACTCCATTCAGGCACTGACGGTGACCAGTAAGGAAAAAAAACAATGATGACATCATACCTGAACGATTAAAAGACATCTTGGCCAACGCCAAAGAAGTGTTTCAAGAGAAACTAGGAACCTTGAAAGGCATCACCGCCTCAATAAAAGTGGAAGATACAGCAATTCCAAAAATTTTTAAGGCAAGACCGGTGCCATACGCAATACGTCCGGCAGTCGAGGCAGAGCTGAAGAATTTGGAAAAGGCAGGCGTATTATCCAAAATAGATTGGAGCGAGTGGGCAACACCCATCGTTCCAGTCATGAAAAAAACATTGAAAAATAACTCTGAGGAACAGAAAAAAATTCGCATCTGTGGGGACTTTAAGGTGACTGTAAACCCGGTCCTTCACACGGTACAGTATCCTCTTCCGAGGATAGAATATATTTTCGCCTCACTATCCGGAGGGAAACGTTTCACAAAAATTGACTTGGCACAGGCATATCTACAGATGGAGGTTGAGGAGACCTCTAAAAAGTATCTCACAATAAACACACACAAAGGCCTGTACCAGTACAATCGACTGGTTTTTGGAATAGCATCAGCTCCAGCTATCTGGCAAAGAGCTATGGAGCAAGTCCTGCAAGGGATTCCGGGGACTCAATGCTACCTAGACGACATCCTTATAACAGGAGAAAACGACAACGAGCACCTTGCCAATTTGGAGCAGGTGCTCACTAGGCTGAAAGAACGGGGCCTACGAGCAAATCGCCCCAAGTGCGAATTTTTCCAAAATCAGATATCATATTGTGGCCACATAATTAATAAGGAAGGGTTGCATAAGTCACCTGAAAAAATTGAAGCAGTTATAAAAGCCCCAGCACCTGAAAATGTTTCACAATTAAGGTCATTCCTGGGATTAATAAATTACTATCATAAATTTTTACCGAACTTATCAACTATTCTACACCCTCTTAATGATCTTCTACAGACAGGAGTGATTTGGAAATGGAACGAAGACTGTAAACGTGCCTTCCATAAATGTAAAGACTTAATCACATCCGAGAAAATTTTGGCTCATTACAACCCATCACTACCAATCAGACTGGCGTGCGATGCATCCCCTTACGGCATAGGAGCGGTATTGTCCCATAGATTCCCTGATGGCTCGGAACGGCCGATAGCTTTTGCGTCACGCTCATTGAACTCAGCTGAGCGTAACTATGCCCAGATAGACAGGGAAGCACTCAGCCTGGTATGGGGAGTGAAGAAATTCAACCATTACCTACACGGACAAAAATTTACCTTGCTGACTGACCATCAACCCCTCGTCTCCATATTCAACCCTAAAAAAGGTGTCCCCATTATGACGGCACAAAGACTACAGAGGTGGTCCCTTTTTCTAGGGGCACACCAATACAACATTGAATACAAAGGGTCAAAACAGCATGGGAATGCTGACGGTTTATCACGCCTACCGTTGCCAACGATAGAAGAGGCACCTACAGTAGACCCAGTAGAGATATTCCACTCTACCATAGTGGAATGTCTACCGGTGACAAATTCTGCCATTGAAAGGGAGACAAGAAATGACCCTACTCTCTCACGGGTCTACGATTTAACAGTGAAGGGATGGCCAGCACATGGCGAACCACTGTTGCCAGCATTCTCGCAAAGAAGAGAACAGCTGTCAGTGTGCCGAGGAACCTTGATGTGTGGATCCAGAGTGGTGATTCCACCCAAACTCCAGGATAAAGTGCTAAAGGAGCTTCACGAGGGGCATCTGGGTGGAGTGAAAATGAAGAACCTAGCTAGGGCGTTTGTATGGTGGCCAGGTATCGATGGAGACATCGAAGACATGACCAAGAGCTGCCTAGGATGCCAGAAGGTCCAAAATGCTCCGCCACAGGCCCCTCTACATCCATGAGAGTGGCCCTCATCTCCCTGGCAAAGGGTGCACATCGACTTTGCTGGTCTATTTATGGACTCAATGTTCTTAATCGCAGTTGATGCACACTCCAAGTGGCCGGAGGTAATAAAGATGTCCTCCACCACCACGGAAAAAACCATCACAGTATTAAGGACCATATTTGCCAGGAATGGGCTGCCGGAACAGATATGTTCTGATAATGGACCGCAATTTGTGTCCGAAGAATTCAGAAAGTTCTTAAAGAACAATGGGGTAAAGCACTACACGTCCGCCCCATACCATCCCGCCACCAATGGATTGGCTGAAAGGTTTGTCCAGACCTTCAAGAAGGCCATCAAGGCCATGGGTAATGAAGACATAAAACTTCAGCACAAGGTGGATAACTTTTTATTTGCATATAGGAATGCAACGCATATGGTTACTAACCAAACTCCCGCCATGATGTTCTACAATAGAAACCTAAGATGCCAGCTGGATTTGGTCAAGCCCAACATCCGAAGGGACGTGGAGAACCGACAGTTTCAGGGCATGAATGAAAGGCCAACTAGGGCCTTCCAGATAGGCCAACCGGTTTTGGCCCGGGACTACCGTACCGAGAAATGGCAGCCTGGAACTATCTGCACACGATTAGGACCACTGATGTATACCGTGGACATCGGAGACAGCATAATAAGGCGCCATGCTGACCAAATCATCAAGTCATCCGAAAAGGGACAACCTACACCACCACTCTATACATCTAACGATGAAGTAGAGATACCCATATCTACCTCCGATCCGGTGATACTGGAGCCCGATGAACCCGACACTGGCCTTCAAGCCGAATCAGCCTTGCCAGAAGAACCTACTACACCACCAGAAACTACTACACCCCCGAGGCGTTATCCGGACCGAGTCAGGAAGCCTCCTGAGAGACTAACTTATAATTAATTAATACAGCAATGTATATTATTTTGCATATAACATGTAATTAATAATTACTTAAAATATGATGTACTAGTTAGCTAGAAGGGGAGGAATTGTGGTGTATGTGCCTTTAAGAGCAATTATGATGTATGTGCCTTTAAGAGCCCCAGGTGTGCGTAATGCCGGTAATTGCCACTTGGGCTATATAAGCCTGTGTATTGTGTATATCCTTTAGAAACCCCCCCACCCCCCCACCCCCACCCCACCCCCCCCCACCCCCACCCCCACCCCCCCCCCACCCCCACCCCCCCCCCACCCCCCCCCACCCCCACCCCACCCCCCCCCCACCCCCACCCCACCCCCACCCCCACCCACCCCCACCCCCCAGACTTGCTTAGTAAATACCTATGAACCAACTCCTGTCTTCAGTGTCTTTATCTACACACGGACACTACAGGTTCTGTCTTCACAAAGGAGGACACAAATAAACTCCCAGAGATGTCGGGGAACATAGGGTCTAATGAGAGGGAGGAACTGAATGAAATCAGTATTTGTAGGGAAATGGTGTTAGGGAAATTGACGGGATTGAAGGCCGATAAATCCCCAGGGCCTGATAATCTACATCTTAGGGTACTTAAGGAAGTGGCCCTAGAAATAGTTGATGCATTGCTGGTCATCTTCCAAAATTCTATAGACTCTGGCACAGTTCCCATGGATTGGAGGGTAGCTAATGTAACCCCACTATTTAAAAAAGGTGGTAGAGAGAAAATGGGGAATTATAGACCGGTAAGTCTGACATCGGTAGTGGGGAAAATGCTAGAGTCCATTATAAAAGATGTAATAGCAGAGCACTTGGAAAACAGTGACAGGATCGGACAAAGTCAGCATGGATTTACAAAAGGTAAATCGTGCTTGACTAATCTACTGGAATTTTTTGAGGATGTAACTGGTAGAATAGATAAGGGAAAACCAGTGGATGTGGTGTATTTGGACTTTCAGAAGGCTTTCGATAAGGTCCCACATAAGAGATTAGCATGTAAAGTTAAAGCACATGGGATTGGGGGTATGTTACTGACGTGGATAGAGAACTAGTTGGCAGACAGGAAGCAAAGAGTTGGAATAAACGGGTCTTTTTCCGAGTGGCAGGCAGTGACTAGTGGGGTACTGCAGGGATCGGTGCTAGGACCCCAGCTATTCACAATATATATTAATGATCTAGACGAGGGAACTAGATGTAATATCTCCAAGTTTGTCGACGACACAAAGCTGGGTAGGCGTGTGTGCTGTGAGGAGGATGCAGAGAAACTCCAGTATGATTTGGACAGGTTGGGTGATTGGGCAGATGCATGGCAGATGCAGTATAATGTGGATAAATGCGAGGTTATCCACTTTGGTGGCAAAAACAGGAAGGCAGATTATTATCTGAACGGCAATAGATTGGGAGAAGGGGAAGTGCAACGAGACCTGGGTGTCCTTATGCACCAGTCGCTGAAGGTAAGCATGCAGGTGCAGCAGGCGGTTAAGAAGGCAAATGGTATGTTGGCCTTCATAGCGAGAGGATTCGAGTACAGGAGCAAGGATGTCTTGCTGCAGTTGTACAGGGCCTTGGTGAGACCACACCTTGAGTATTGTGTGCAGTTTTGGTCGCCTTATCTGAGGAAGGATGTTCTTGCCATGGAGGGAGTGCAGCAAAGATTCACCAGACTGATACCTGGGAAGGCAGGAATGACGTATGAGGAGAGATTGGGTTGATTAGGCTTATATTCGCTGGAGTTTAGAAGAATGAGAGGGGATCTCATTGAAACATAAAATTCTAACAGGACTGGACAGACTAGATGCAGGAAGGATGTTCCCGATGGCGGGGGAGTCCAGAACCAGGGGTCACAGTCTAAAGATAAGGGGTAAGCCATTTAGGATGGAGATGAGGAGGAATTTCTTCACCCAGAGAGTGGTGAACCTGTGGAATTCTCTACCACAAAAGGCTGTTGAGGCCAATTCATTAAATATATTCAAGAAGGAGTTAGATATATTTCTTAAGGTTAAAGGGATCAAGGGATATGGGGAGAAAGCAGGGACAGGGTACTGAATTTGGATGATCAGCAATGATCTTATTAAATGGCGGAACAGGCTCGAGGGGCCGAATGGCCTACTCCTGCTCCTATCTTCTGTGTTTCTATGTTAACGGCTTCTCTTCCCGTTCCCACACTGTTACCTCTGCTGTCCACCAAGGATCTATCTTTGGCCCTCTCCTATTTCTCACCCCTCCCTATCTCGGTAATCTCCTCCAACACTACAACCCTCTGAGATATCTGCGCTCCTCCAATTCTGGCCTCTTGTGCATGAAACTTAATCACTTCACCTTGGCGACCGTGCCTTCAGCTGCTTGGGCCCTAAGCTCTAGAATTCCCTAAACCTCTGCGCCTCTCTTTCCTCCATTAAGATGGTCTTTAAAATGTTTCTCTTTGACCAAGCTTTTGCTCATCTGCCATAATATCCCATTATGTGGCTCGGTGTCAAATTTTGTTTGATACGATTCCTGTGAAGCTCCTTGCGATGTTTTACTCTGTTAAAGGTGCTATATAAATCCAAGTTGTTGTTGTTATCTGCCCTAATCTGTCCTTATGTGGCTTGATGTCAAATTTGTTTCACATCGCTCCTGTGAAGTGCCTTGGGATGTTTTACTACATTAAAGGTGCTATACAAATGCAAGTTGTTGTTGTTGCACTGTCCCTATTTATTTGATGGAGTGATCCCTTTACTCAGAGCTGCACTGTCCTGTTTATTGGGGAGGGGGTGATCCCTATACCCGGAGCTGCCCTGTCCTGTTTATTGGGGAGGGTGTGATCCATGTACCCGGAGTTGCACTAACCTGTTTATTGGGGGGGGGGGCGGTGATCCATGTACCCGGAGTTGCACTAACCTGTTTATTGGGGGGGCGGTGATCCCTGTACCCGGAGTTGCACTGTCCTGTTTATTTGGGGGGGGGGGGGGTGATTCCTGTACCCGGAGTTGCACTGTCCTGTTTATTGGGGGGGGGGTGATTCCTATACCCGGAGCTGCACCTTCCTGTTTATTGGGGAGGGGGTGATCCCTATACCCGGAGCTGCACCGTCCTGTTGGGGAGGGGGTGATCCCTGTACCCGGAGCTGCACTGTCCTGTTTATTGGGGAGGGGTGATCACTGCACCCGGAGCTGCTCTCTCCTGTTTATTGGGGAGGGGGTGATCCCTATACCCGGAGCTGCACTGTCCTGTTTATTGGGTGGGGGGTGGTGATCCCTGTACCCGGAGCTGCACCGTCCTGTTTATTGGGACGGGTTGCTGCGCTGACAGCTGTGCCGCGACGCGCTGACGTCAGTGGCCTGTGCGGACGGAAGACCTGTTGCTGGAGTTGGGCTGAAAGTTTCGCTCGGCTCCTCGGTGTGAAGGAATGTGAGGCGCCCGGAGCAGCAGAGCGAGCAGCCGCTGGGCCCGGGCTGGCCGCAGGTGAGCGGAGCCCGGGCGGTGGCGGCGGGCACCGAGAGCCCTCGCTGGGTGGGGAGCGTGGCGGGCCGGAGGGGTCTGTGGCTGAAAGGCGCTGTCCAGGGCTGATCGCGGAGCAGGCCCGGCCACGACCCCCGGGCCCCCCGCCGGAGAGGAGGGGAGAGGGCAGCAGGCTGGGATCACCCCCCGGTCTCTCTTCACGCACGGTGCCCGGGCTGGATCCCTTTAGCTGGGGGGGAGCCGACCCGACTCTCTCCTCCCAGCCCCCTCCCCTTCTCCTCCGTCTGGACAGCAAGCGGTTCTGGAATCAACATGTCGGCCCCGCGGGGGGAGGGGGAGGGCACCCGACCGCCTGAACTCCCGGAGCCGCTCTCTTTCAACTCGCCCTCCGCAACCCCTTCGCCCCCCGCCCTCCCAACAGGGGGTTCCTGCAATCGCAGGGAGCGGGAGGTGAGGAGTCAGCGGGCTGGGTTCGAGCAGAGGCTGGCCCCGCCATCCGTGTCAGCACCTCTCGATCCCCCCCAGGGACCAGTATCAGAGCAAACCCCGGGTACCGAGAAGTCGCCTGCTCTCTCCCCCCGGGTACAGATCACACCCACACCCCTCCCCCGGGTGCTGTGACTCCTTCCCCGGGAACAGAGCAACACTGGTAACCAGACCTCTTCACTGGCGACAGAGCACCCCATGGGTACGAAGTCCTTTCACCCCTCTTCCCTCACCGGGACACCACCACCCCCGCCGGACCTCCCAATGCCTCGCCTCTTCCCCCGGGCACCAGGAACGCCCCTCGCCTCTTTCCCCCCCCCGGGCACCGGGACTGCCCTTCGCCTCTTCCCCTGGGCACCGGGACCGCCCCGCGGCTATTCTACCCCCCCCCCTGTGCACCGGGACCGCCCCTCGCCTCTTCCCCCGGGCACCAAGACCTCAACTCGCCTCTTCCCCAGGCACCGGGACCTCCCCTCGCCTCTTCCCCGGGCACCGTGACCGCCCCTCGCCTCACCTCTACCCCCGGGCACCAGGACCTCCCCTCGCCTCTTCCCCCGGGACCTCCCCTCACCTCTTCCCCCCCGGGCACCGGACCTCCCCTCGCCTCTTCCCCTGGGCACCGGGACCTCCCCTCGCATCTTCCCCCGGGACCTGCCCTCGCCTCTTTCCCCCCCCCCGGGACCTCCCGTCGCCTCTTCCCCGGGCACTGGAACCTCCCCTCGCCTCTTCCCCGGGCACCGGGACCTCCCCTCGCCTCACCTCTACCCCCGGGCACCGGGATCTCCCCTCGCCTCTTCCCCCGGAACCTCCCCTCGCCTCTTCCCCCGGGCACCGGGACCTCCCCTCGCATCTTCCCCCGGGATCTTCCCTCGCCTCTTTCCCCCCCCCCCCCCGGGACCTCCCCTCGCCTCTTCTCCCCGCCCCCCCCCCCCCCCCCGGGACCTCCCCTCGCCTCTTCCCCCGGGCACCGGGACCTCCCCTCGCCTCTTCCCCCGGGCACCGGGACTCCCCTCGCCTCTTCCCCTGGGCACCGGGACTCCCCTCGCCTCTTTCCACCCACCCCCCTCATGGACCTCCCCTCGCCTCTTCCCCCGGGCACCGGGACCTCCCCTCGCATCTTCCCCCGGGATCTTCCCTCGCCTCTTTCCCCCCCCCCCCCCCCGGGACCTCCCCTCGCCTCTTCCCCCGGGCACCGGGACCTCCCCTCGCCTCTTCCCCCGGGCACCGGGACTCCCCTCGCCTCTTCCCCTGGGCACCGGGACTCCCCTCGCCTCTTTCCACCCACCCCCCCCATGGACCTCCCCTCGCCTCTTCCCCCGGGCACCGGGACCTCCCCTCGCCTCTTCCCCCGGGCACCGGGACTCCCCTCGCCTCTTCCCCTGGGCACCGGGACTCCCCTCGCCTCTTTCCACCCACCCCCCCCATGGACCGCCCCTCGCCTCTTCCCCCGGGCACCGGGGCCTCCCTTCGCCTCTTGCACCGGGACTCCCCTCGCCTCTTCCCCCGGGCACCGGGACTCCCTTCGCCTTTTCCCCCGGGCACCGGGACTCCCCTCGCCTCTTCGCCCGGGACCTCCCCTCGCCCGGGGACCGGGACCTCCCCTCGCCTCTTCGCCCGGGCAGCAGGACCTCCCCTCGCCTCTTCGCCCGGGCACCGGGACCTCCCCTCGCCTCTTCGCCCGGGCACCGGAACGTCTCTTCGCCCGGGCACCGGGACCTCCCCTCGCCTCTTCGCCCGGGCACCGCGACCTCCCCTCACCTCTTTGCCCGGGCACCGGGACCTCCCCTCGCCTCTTCGCCCGGGCACCGGGACCTCCCCTTGCCTCTTCGGGCACCGGGACCTCCCCTCGCCTCTTCGCCCGGGCACCGGGACCTCCCCTCGCCTCTTCGCCCGGCCACCGGGACCTCCCCTCGCCACTTCGCCTGGGCACAGGGGCCTCCCCTGGCCTCTTCGCCCGGGCACCGGGACCGCTCTTCGCCCGGGCACCGGGACCGCTCTTCGCCCGGGCACCGGGACCTCCCCTCGCCTCTTCGCCCGGGCACCGGGACCTCCCCTCGCCTCTTCGCCCGGGCACCGGGACCTCCCCTCGCCTCTTCGCCCGGGCACCGGGACCTCCCCTCGCCTCTTCGCCCGGGCACCGGGACCTCCCCTCGCCTCTTCGCCCGGGCACCGGGACCTCCCCTCGCCTCTTCGCCCGGGCACCGGGACCTCCCCTCGCCTCTTCGCCCGGGCACCGGGACCTCCCCTCGCCTCGTCGCCCGGGCACCGGGACCTCCCCTCGCCTCTTCGCCCGGCCACCGGACCTCCCCTCGCCTCTTCGCCCGGCCACCGGGACCTCTCTTCGCCCGGCCACCGGGACCTCCCTTTGCCTCATGTCCCCCCCGCCACCTTCTTCCCGGTCACCGGGACTTCCCCTCGCCACAATCTCAATTGATCTAGCATCAACTGCCGTTTATGGAAGCGAGTTCCAAACTCCTTTGTGTGTAAAAGGAACTTCACTCATGAAGGATCTGGATCTAATTTTAGACTGATTCCCCAAATCTCTCACTCCCTATCCAGCAGAAATAGTTTCTCGATACCTTCTACACGCGCGCCCCTTGCCCCGTGCACCCCCTCTCTCTCGACCCGCCCCGCCGCCCGCCCTGCCCCCCCGCCGCCCGCCCTGCCCCCCGCACCCCGCCCCCCCGCCCTCGCCCTCTCGCCCCCGCGCCCCCCCCCGCCCTCTCCCCCCCGCCCTCTCGCCCCCCCGCCCTCCCCGCCCTCTCCCCCCCGGCCCTCTCCCCCCCCCTCCCCCCCGCCCTCTCCACCCCGCCCTCTCGCCCCCCCGCCCTCGCCCCCCCGCCCTCGCCCCCCCGCCCTCGCCCCCCCGCCCTCGCCCCCCCGCCCTCGCCCTCTCCCCCTCTCCCCCCCCGCCCTCTCCCCCCCCGCCCTCTCCCCCCCGCCCTCTCCCCTCTCGCCCCCCCGCCCCCCGCCCTCTCCCCTCTCCCCCCCCGCCCTCTCCCCCCCGCCCTCTCCCCCCCCGCCCTCTCCCCCCCGCCCTCTCCCCCCCCGCCCTCTCCCCCCCCGCCCTCTCCCCCCCGCCCCCCCGCCCTCTCCCCCCCGCCCTCTCCCCCTCCGCCCCCCGGCCCTCTCCCCCTCCGCCCCCCGGCCCTCTCCCCCTCCGCCCCCCCGCCCTCTCCCCCCCGCCCCCCCGCCCTCTCCCCCCCCGCCCCCCCGCCCTCTCCCCCCCCGCGCCCCCCCCGCCCTCTCCCCCCGCCCTCTCCCCCCCGCCCTCCGCCCCCCCGCCCTCCGCCCCCCGCCCTCTCCCCCCCGCCCCCCGCCCTCTGCCTCCCCGCCCTCTCCCCCCCCGCCCTCTCGCCGCCCTCGCCACCCCGCCCTCTCGCCCCTCCGCCCCCCGCCCTCTCGCCCCTCCGCCCCCCGGCCCTCTCGCCCCTCCGCCCCCCGGCCCTCTCCCCCTCCGCCCCCCGGCCCTCTCCCCCTCCGCCCCCCGGCCCTCTCCCCCTCCGCCCCCCGGCCCTCTCCCCCTCCGCCCCCCGGCCCTCTCCCCCTCCGCCCCCCGGCCCTCTCCCCCTCCGCCCCCCGGCCCTCTCCCCCTCCGCCCCCCGGCCCTCTCCCCCTCCGCCCCCCGGCCCTCTCCCCCTCCGCCCCCCGGCCCTCTCCCCCTCCGCCCCCCGGCCCTCTCCCCCTCCGCCCCCGGCCCTCTCCCCCTCCGCCCCCCGGCCCTCTCCCCCTCCGCCCCCCGGCCCTCTCCCCCTCCGCCCCCCGGCCCTCTCCCCCTCCGCCCCCCGGCCCTCTCCCCCTCCGCCCCCCGGCCCTCTCCCCCTCCGCCCCCCCGGCCCTCTCCCCCCTCCGCCCCCCCGGCCCTCTCCCCCTCCGCCCCCCGGCCCTCTCCCCCTCCGCCCCCCGGCCCTCTCCCCCTCCGCCCCCCGGCCCTCTCCCCCTCCGCCCCCCCGCCCTCTCCCCCTCCGCCCCCCCGCCCTCCCCCCCCCTCCGGCCCCCCGCCCTCCCCCCCCCCCCTCCGGCCCCCCGCCCTCCCCCCCCTCCGGCCCTCCGGCCCTCCGCCCCCCCGCCCCCTCCCCCTCCCCCTCCGCCCCCCCCGCCCTCCCCCCACCGCCCCCCCGCCCTCTCCCCCTCCGCCCCCCCGCCTCCGCCCCCCCTCCCCCTCCGCCCCCGCCCCCTCCCCCTCCGAACCCCCTCCCCCTCCGCGCGCCCTCCGCCCCCCCGCCCCCTCCCCCTCCGCCCCCCCGCCCCCTCCCCCTCCGCCCCCCCGCCCTCTCCCCCTCCGCCCCCCCGCCCTCTCCCCCTCGCGCTCTGTCGATTGGCACTTTGTCTGTCTCTCTGCCTGTCTCCCCCTGCCCCTGCCCCGCCCCTCCCCTTCCCTTGCCCCTCCCTTTGCCCCTGCCCCTCCCTCTGCCCCTGCCCCTCGCTCTGCCCCTGCCTCTCGCTCTGCCCCTGCCCCTCCCTCTGCCCCGCCCCTCCCTCTGCCCCTCCCACTGCCCCTCCCTCTCCCACTGCCTCTTTCTCTCTCTGCCATCTGTCTCTGTCTCCCTCTTTGCAGCCAATGTATAGTTTGGAGAGCGCGACACTTTGGTGTTTTGGAAAATGTTTGCAAGCACACATCTTGAACTCCAGTCAATGCCGAGAAGTTTGAAACTTTGAACTCTCTATAAATATATAACTGTTTATGCTGGCACTTAAGACTTAAAAGAGCATCTTTTTGCTGCAATTTAGATACTCACAATGGTGAATAAGTTTCTCAAGTTGAAATTAATCTTGAGATTTTCTTTTACAGTGAGCCCCAGTACCTACCAATTAAGTGATCCAAAGTTGTCACATACTGAGAAAATATTTTGCTTGCATTTAATAAGCGTGTGCAGTCCTGTTTGAAGCAGTTAGCTATTTGCCACATACTATATAATATAGCTGTATAACCTCAAGTTGCTTAACCCTTGTGCAGGCTGTCTTGGTGCCAAAATGTAACTACATTGATTCAACAAAATAATGAAATTCTCTTGTAAGATTTTAATTTGCAGATTGGATCAACAGCCAGTTCACTCATTTGTGCTTTTACACACAGAAAATCAAAGATGGCTGCGCAAGTACTCGAGCAATCCAGTGGGACCAGTATGTTTTCCCGCTCCAGTGGAATTTCTTCAAATGAGGAAATTTGTGGCCTTAATTACCTCTCCAAGAATGACTTGACAGCAGCACCACAGCTGGTTATGTTGGCAAATGTTGCCTTAACTGGTGACATAAGCTGTTACGATTACCATGGGGAGGATAGACTGATGGCGGAATTGAAAACCGTAGATGACAATTTATCAGACAACGAGGAGGAATTGAGAACTGATGTGAGCAACGCATTGCAATCTGAAAGTCTAAGCACAGAAAATCCAACTGTGCCAAGTCTTGCAACGAAGGACAGTTCTGAGAGTTCTTCTCAAGACACTTGTGACTCCAGCACGAATTCAGCAGAAGTGGTGAATCAGGAGAACTTGGCTGACAAAGGGAAAAAATCCAAACCGTTTCGCTGTCGACCCTGTCAGTATGAAGCCGAATCCGAGGTGGAGTTTGTGCATCACATTAAAGTTCATAGTGCCAAAAAGTTCATCGTTGAAGAAAATGCAGAAAAGCAAACCAAATCTAAAGTTCCAGATCCTCTTCCTGAAGAGAATGATATTTCTAAAGGCCCCATTCGCTGTGATAGGTGTGGATATAACACAAACCGATACGATCATTATTTGGCACATCTAAAACACCACGACAAAGTTGGAGAGAACGAGAAAGTTTATAAATGTACCATCTGCACGTACACTACTGTCAGTGAATATCACTGGAAGAAGCATTTGCGGAACCACTTTCCCCGGAAGGTTTATACTTGTTCACAGTGCTCTTACTTCTCCGACAGAAAGAACAATTATGTGCAGCACATGCGAACGCACACAGGTATGACCTCGTACATTCTGGAAAGAAAGTTGTGAGATTCTGTGTGAGGGTAGATTGATGCTTCAAAGAAATAATTTGCATTTATATAACACTTTTGTCACTTTTCCATGAAAGCAATGAGTTATGTTTCAAGTGTGGTCAGAGTTGTTATGTCGTCAGTGCATCTGCCAATTTGCGCACAGCAAAGTCCAAAAAAAAGGAAAGAAAGACTTGCATTTATATAGTGCCTTTCACGACCACCAGACGTCCCAAAGCACTTCACAGCCAATGAAGTACTTTCTGGTAATGTAGGAAACGTGGCAGCTAATTTGTGCATAGCAAGCTCCCACAAACAGCAATGTGATCAAGACCAGATAATCTGTTGTTTAAGTGATGTTGATTGAGGGATAAATATTGGCTTGGACACCGGGGATAACTCTCCTGCAAATGAGATGAATGATCAGTTAGTCTGTTTTTGGTGGTGGTGGTTGATGGAGGGGTGTTGATAGGACGCTAGGAGAACTCCCTACTCTTCTTCGATTATATCCACCTCAACAGGGGTAGCTGGGATCTTGGCTTAATGTCTCATCCAAAAGACAGCATCAGTGACAGTGCAGCAGTTCCTCAGTACTGCACTGAAGTGTCAGCCTAGATTATGTGTGCAAGCCCTCGAATGGTGCTTGAACCCACGACCTTCTGACTTGAGTGTTACTGAATAAGCCAAACTGCTGCAGTTGATTTAAAAACCATCAACCTCTCCCTGGCAAAAATAAGATGGTCAAATTAGTAGAGGGGCATACAAAAAAAATGGATTTGGAATGCATTGCCACGCTTTTGCTGCAGGACCAGCATGACTGTTTGTTTCAAATCCTTTAAATGCTTGAGTACATTAACGCTGCAGAATAAACTCAGTGTAGAGGCTTGTTTGGGATCTTTATCAAACATTTGCAAAATTGGCAGAAGGTGATAAAGGATTGCTTTTAAAAGTAAGAAAGATAGACTTGCATTTATATAGAACCTTTCACGACCTCAGGATGTCCCAACCCGCTTTACAGCCAATGGAGTACTTTTGAGTTGTAGCCACTGTTGTAATGTAGGAAACGCGCCACACAGTTTGTGCACAGCAAGGTCCCACAAACCGCAATGAGAAAATGACCAGATAACCTGTTTAGTGATATTGGTTGAGGGCTAAATATTAGCCAGGACACTGGGGAACTCCCCTGCTCTTCTTCGAAATAGTACCATGGGGTTTCTTTTACGTCCACAGGAGAGGGCTCACGGGACCTTGTTTAAAAGTACTGGAGTTGTCTTTCATGTGGCTTTTTAAAGTTGTGCTTTGTTGCCATTTAGTTGGTCAAAACCTTGAATTGTTATGCAAATACATTCCGATACATTCTGTTGTACTGTCTTAAAGATAACAAATACAGCAGGAACTTGGATTGATCTTTATACAGGTTATTTAACCGTGTTGTGTTGTTTATCTTGTGCTCAGTGATCACAGATTTGCAGAACTAAATTGCAGTGTAACGCAATTATATTTTTGCACATTGGAAATCTCTCTAAATTTGCACAAGAGTGCAAGCAAGCAGTACCTGGTGGGCCTCTCTATACTGAAGAAGTGATGCACAAAACTGGATAGTGTGTGCTGCAGGCTTCTGATCCTTCAGGAGCAATCCTGCCAATGATTGTGCTTTCTGAAAGTAACGTAGGTTACAGTGGATTTATCATTTTGTTAAAAAGTAATATGACTCATGACTAACATTTTGTGAATACAAAAAGTTGGCTCAGCAAAAGTTAAATCGTCCACCGTTGGTAAAGCTTTCCTATTTTTGCTTGAAGTTTATGGGGCGGAATCAGCGGCCTGGGGGCAAATTGCGCCCGTTTTGAGAAGTGTTTCTCTCCGCCCCCCCCGTTTCTAATCGGACTCATTTGCATATCACCGAATGCAAAATCTGCCATGAACCAGTGCAGTCGTGCAGCGTTTAAAAGCTTAATTCCGTTTTTTAAATTGCTTTAAAAACTATTCCTTGATATATTTGGTGCAGTTCGATGACTACAAATGAAAATGGGTTTATCACAAAAAATAAGCATTTTTAATCAGTGTCAATCCACCACTTGTGAGTAACCCAATTTTAAATGACAGAAAATGACTTCTAAAAAATATATACTGAACCATTTGCTAGTTATATTGGGGTACAGTGGTCAGTTTCTTAGTAAATTAAAAAAAATTACATTCAAAAGCTTTTACAGTAAAATGTTCCTATTATTATCCTTGCGCCCAAAAGAGCCAACTTAATTTTTAGAGCCTCCTCGAAGGCCTGCAAACGAGTGCGATTAGCGGAAACTCCCAATGGTGATTAATTCACTCTGGAGGTGTGGCCAGTTTTGTGAGCGGGGCCAGCTTTTAGCGCAAAAGATCACGGAAAGTCGATTTGCGCTGAACGTAATTTGTACTTAAAATTCTGCCGTCTTTTGCGTGGGTTATACCGATTTCGGGCAAATTGTGCTGAAAAAAGCAGAAACTCTTCCCCCTATGAAGCTTAATATTATGTCCATCATCTGATTGCGTAATGATTGGTTAAAATGTGGAACAGTGTCACTTTATAAGTTCTTTTTGTACCAGAGTCACATTTATCTTTCTCTTCTCGCATTGAATAGGTGTTGCAGACGCAGACCAATCCTTTGTCTATTTTTCACAGGGGCAGCCTGGAGGATGAAGAGTTCTCACTTTCACAGAAGATAGTCAATTCCGGCCCAGATTTGAGAGCAATAAAATAACAGCAGCGAATTGCATTTATGTAGTGCTTTTAATGTAGATTAAATATTTTGTGATGCTTCACACAAGGATAAGGAAAATGGAGCCAAAAGAGAGGCTAAAAGGGTTGACCAAAAGCTTGGTCTAAGAGTTGGATTGTAAAGAAGGTCTTGACCAAGGGGAGGGCAGTGGAGGTGTTTAAGGAGGGAGTTCCAGAGAGTGGCACCTCGGCAGCTGAAGACATGGCTGCCGATGATGAGGTAAAGGTGCGTTGGAATGCATAAGCGGGTTTGGGAGATGGGTTTTGTACCGGTGAAGGAGATTGTAGAGATAGGGAGGGGCGCGGCCAACGTGGGATTTAAACACAAGGATGAGAATTTAAAATCTGAGGCTTTGCGAGACTGGGAGCCAGTGTAGATCAATGCAGACATGGGTGTGATGGATGAGCAGGACTTGGTGCAGGTTAGGATGTGAGCAGCAGCGTTTTGGATGAACTGAAATGATGGGAGGCTGGCAGAAGAGCATTGAATTCATCTTTTCTAAAGGTGACAAATGTATGAATGAGGGTTTCAGCAGCAGATGGGCTGAGGCAGGAGCGGTATCAGGCGATGTCATGGAGGTGGAAGTAGGTGGTCTTGGTGATGGAAAGGATTTGGAGTCAAATGCTCAGTTCAGGGTTGAATAGGAATCAGAGGTTGCAAACAATTTGGTTCATCCTGAGAAATTAGCCCGGTAGGGGGTGGAGGGTACAGAGTTTGCGATGGGGGCTGAAGATAATGGCTTCCGTCTTCCAAATGTTTAACTGGAGGAAATTGCAGCTTTATTCAAGAAAGTTTGTCAGATAAACAGCCTAACAATACACAGACAGTGCAGGGGTTGAGAGAGTTGATGGGGTACGGTGGGGAAGAAACTAGAGAGAGGTATGGGTTCATGGCTAGGGTATAGATACGACTGCAGGGTGAGAAAGGGGAATCAGCAGAGGCAGCAGATCTACATGTCTCTTGTCTTGTAGATGAAGAAATCCATGAGGTCCTCAAACTTAAAGGTGTATGGGGCAGGTGAGAGGGATTTAAGGAGGTGGTTGGTAGTCGACAGTAGGAGGTTATCTTTGCACCAAGTACTCTCAAGCAGTAATCGAGACTTCAAATGTGGGGGCTGTATCAGAGGAATGACCAGAATGGGAGACGGTGAAGGTTGTTCTGGGGACAAGACATTAAAAATGGAAGTGTGGGAATGGTTGAGCAAATCAACAGCTGCCGAGGCATCATGCCGAACAGAAGACCAAAGGATAGGCAGTACAGAGTTTGAGAGTAAGCAACTTGGGGGGGAAGCTTTGTTTCCAGGGGTGGCTGCAGAGGAAGTGAGGTTGATGGAGGGTATGGGGATGTGGGTAGTGAGGGATACAAGGAAGTGGGTGGAGATGGCCTTGTTGGTGATTGAGACCACGGGAGTGGAGAATCCATGTGGGTAGGAGAATTATATGGAGGGAGAGGTTTAGAGAGAACAAGAGGGCAGTATACTTAAATGAGAGGGGGAAAGGAAATGGAGTTGTTGTTCAGTGCAGAGGCTGAGGGAAGAAATAAGGGAGTATATCTTGGAGAGAAACTCGGGGTGGAGCTTATGAAGAGGGGAGGGGGCGGAAGGCAAAGATTTGAAAGGAGAGGCAAGAGAATTGGAACAGAATGAGCTGCTCAGAGAAGGAGAAGGTGCTACAGGTAGACTATCCTTTATCCGAAAACCTTGGGACCAGCTGTGTTTCGGTTTTTGGAATTTTTCGGATTTCAGAAGGTTTTCATCTCCGTATCTGACAACAAACACTGTTGCTTAGCAACAGCTTGTAAACACTCGGGCCCTGCCTGGGAAGCGTCTCTGAAGCTGTTGCTAAGCTACAGAGACTCTTTCCACAGCCTGACTGTTTATAAAAAAAAAAAAAAAAATGCTAGGGGAAGAAAAAAAACCTAACAAAACGGCTGCTGATTTCTGCCATTAGATCGAGGTTTCCGGCTCCCTCTGCTCCGTATCTGAATTCCTTGACTTAGCGGGGGTCTGGGGCTTGACTGCCGCCGCCAGTTGTGGGAAAGCCGGATATCAGCTGACTCCTACACTAAGCTGGCCTGCAAATCAGGTGGGGGGGGGGTGGGGGGAAGAAAAGACTATCGGACGGGCCGCTGCAGCAATCGGACGGGCCGCTGTATTGTTGGGTTCACTCTCCCGGTACCTCCTTCACACAGCCCGGCTCGGCCTGCAATCTCCTACCCAGGAGGGAACTCTGTGACCCTCTGCCCTGCTCACGGAAAGGCAGAGCTCCCGGACCACTCCTGTCATGTTTGGCGCCATTCGGGTCATGTCGTGCGCACGACTTACGCTCCACGAAAAAACTTTCGGTTTTTAGAGGTTTTCAGTTTTCGGAAGTGCGGATAAAGGATAGTCTACCTGTAGTAGGTTAAGGCTTGGCATGTAGAAGATAATCTTCAGAGAATAACCAAAGTCAAATCCTCTCATTTTCCTCTTCGTTTGTTTACCCGGCACACATTGTGAGATTAGATGAAAGTATTTTCTCACTGGTTGACAAAAACCAGGATCCAAGTATTTTTAAGCAATAAACGGAGTTAATCATGGATATGTGGAGAAATATTTTGCGAAAAGCCAGAGTTGAAGATAACCACTTCCTGCTTAACTCTTAACTTCTAAATCTGACTGAAACATGCTGAAGATAATTGCGTTAACCGATTCAGTAAAAGTTGAAGGCAGGAAAATTATGATAAATTGTCAATCAGGCCCTGAAATGGTGCTTAAATAATAGGGTAGGATGGATTGGCTGAATGATTTCTGGGACTTTATCTTTGTCATGGTAAATCAATGGGAAAATCTAGATTGGTCTTTGTAAAAATGTCTGAGAAGATCATCCGCACATGTTTTATGGTAAACAAGAAGGCATGGTAGCTTTATGGTTATGGTACTGGACGAGTAAGAGTTCAAATCCCACTGTGGTAAGTTATGAAATTGGATTCAATAAATCTGTTCTAGCACCAGAAAAAATGACCATGAAAGCTGCTGATTGTCACAAAAACCCAACTGATTCACTGATATCCTTCAGGAAAGGGAAGCTGTTACCCTTACCAGGTCTGGCCTACATGTGACCTCAGTTCCACAATATGTGGTTGACTCTTAATCACCTTGGAAGCTGAAGGTGGACCCAGGCATTCTTTCAGGACCAACATTCAGGCATTCCCAGCCCAGTTGACCCTGCAAAGTCCTCTTCACCAAAATCCGGGGACTGATGCTCAAGTTTGGAGAGTTGTCCCACATACTCCTCCTTCTTCTTCTTAGGCAGTCCCTCGGAACCGAGGATGACTTGCTTCCACATTAAAAATGAGTTCGCAGGTGACTGATGAGTCCAATGCGGGACCTACAGTCTCTGTCACAGGTGGGGCAGACGGTGGTTGAAGGGGCGGGTGGGTGGGGTGCTTGGGTTGACGTGCGCTGCCTGCGCTTGGCTTCCGCTTGCTCCCGGCGAAGAGACTCGAGGTGTTCGGCGTCTTCCCGGATGCTTCTCCTCCACTTTGTGCGGTCTTGGGCCAGGGATTCCCAGGTGTCGGTGGGGATGTTACACTTTTTCAAGGAGGCTTTGAGAGTGTCCTTGAAGCGTTTCCTCTGCCCACCTGGGGCTCTCTTGCCATGCCGGAGCTCCGAGTAGAGCGCTTGTTTTGGGAGTCTCGTAGCGGGCATGCGGACAATGTGACCTGTCCATCGGAGCTGATTGAGCGTGGTCAGAGCTTCGATGCTGGGGATGTTGGCCTGAGCAAGAACACTGACGTTGGTGTGCCTATCCTGCCAATTGTAAGAAGTCACACAACACCAGGTTATAGTCCAACAGCTTTATTTGAAATCACAAGCTTTCGGAGCGCTGCTCCTTCATCAGGTGAAGTGGAGAAATGCATAAAGACACAGCTTATATAGTCAGAGAATCATGTCAGATGTTTACAGGTAATGTTTCCAACTGCCATTTATCACACCTCGGCAGAGAGATAATCACAGCAATCAAAGGTGTGAATGGTGTCCAAACAGGTCAGTCAGGAAAACATTACATCAAAGAACAATGAGGTGGGGTCACAAGGGGTCAAATATTGCAGATGCTGGGGTCTGTATGGAAAAACAAAAAAACAGACAAAAACATTTTTTTTGCTGGAAATCACAGCAGGTCTGGCCGCATCTGTGTAGAGAGAACAAGCCAATGTCGACTCGAGTCTGGATGACCCTGCGTCAGGTGGGGTTACATGTAGCGTGACATGAACCCAAGATCTCGGTTGAGGCCGTCCTCATGGGTGCGGAACTTGGCTATCAGTTTCTGCTCGACGATTTTGCGTTGTGTGTCTCGAAGGCCGCCTTGGAGAATGCTTACCCGAAGATCGGAGGCTGAATGTCCTTGACTGTTGAAGTGTTCCCCGACTGGGAGGGAACACTCCTGCCTATGAACACACATTGGCTATCCTGCCAATGGATTTGCAGGATCTTGCGGAGGCAGCATTGGTGGTACCTCTCCAGTGCTTTGAGGTGCCTGCTGTACATGGTCCATGTCTCTGAGGCATACAGCAGGGCAGGTATCACTGCTGCCCTGTAGACCATGAGCTTAGTGCCGGGTTTGAGGTCCTGGTCTTCAAACACTCTCTTCCTCAGTTGACCGAAGGCTGCACTGGCACACTGAAGGCGGTGTTGGACTTCGTCGTCAGCGTCTGCCCTTGTTGACAGTAGGCTCCCGAGGTATGGAATGTGGTCCACGTTGTCCAAGGCCTTGTCGTGGATTTTGATAATCGGGGCAGCACTGTGTGGTGGGGGCAGGTTGTTTAGTGTAAGGCCGATGCTCTCGTATGCTTCGGTGAAGGTGTTTACGATGGTTTGGAGTTCGACCTCCGAGTGAGCGCAGACGCAAGCATCGTCTGCATACTGTAATTCGATGACAGGATGGGACGACCTTGGATCTGGACTGGAGGCGACGGAGGTTGAACAGTTTCCCGTTTGTTCTGTAAATTAGCTCCACTCCAGTGGGGAGCTTACTGAGGGTGAGATGGAGCATTGCAGCAAGGAAGATTGAGAAGAGCGTTGGTGCGATAACACAGCCTTGCTTGACCCCGGTTCGTACGTGAATTGGGTCTGTGGTGGAACCGTTGGTCAGGATCACGGCTTGCATGTCGTGAAGCAAGCGGAGGATAGTGACAAACTTTTGAGGGCAGCCGAATTTGAGGAGGACACTCCATAATCTCTCACGGTTGACGGTGTCGAAGGCCTTTGTGAGATCAAAGAAGGCCATGTACAGCGGTTGGTGCTGTTCCCTGCATTTCTCTTGTAATTGACGTGCGGTGAAGATCATGTCCATTGTGCCCCTTAGTGGGCGGAACCCGCATTGTGACTCTGGGAGGAGCTCTTCGGCCACTGGGAGAAGGCGATTGAGGAGGATTCTTGCGATGACTTTCCCTGTGGCAGATAGCAGGGAAACTCCTCTGTAATTACCGCAATCGGACTTGTCACCTTTCTTGAAGATGGTCACAATTACGGCGTCTCTGAGATCCCCTGGCATGCTCTCCTCCTTCCAGATAAGAGAAATGAGTTCATGAATTCACGCCAGTAGTGCTTCTCCGCCATGCTTTAGTGCCTCGGGGATTCCATCTGCTCCTGAGGCCTTGTTGTTCTTCAGTTGTCGGATGGCCTTTTCAACCTCATGCTGGGCTGGGGTTGTGCTGAGATGGTGGCGGGTAGCATGCTGTGGGATGGAGTTGAGGACACTCGTGTCGAAGACAGAGTCGTGGTTAAGGAGATCTTCGAAGTGTTCCTTCCAGCGGGCACTGACTGCCTCTCTGTCCTTGATGAGTACCTCTCCGTTCTTGGCCCGCAGTGGGGAAGGGCCTCGGGTGCTTGGGCCGTAGATGGTCTTGACTGCGCTAAAGAATCCACGCACGTCGTGGTTGTCGGCTAGCTGCTGGATCTCCTGCGCTTTCTCCACCCACCATCTGTTTTTTAGGTCGCGAGTTTTTTGTTGGACCTCGGCCTTCAGGCTTCTGTAGAGCTGCTTTCTTGCTCTCGAGTTCTGTTGCTGTTTCCAGATCAGAAATGCCTTGCGCTTGCGGCTTATTAGCTCCTGGATCTCCTGGTCATTCTCGTCGAACCAGTCTTGGTGTTTCCTGGTTGAGTGACCGAGCGTCTCTTCACGGGTGTTGATTACGGAGGCCTTGAGTGTAGACCAGACGCTGTGGGCACTTTGTGTCTCTGCATCACTGGGAGTCGTCAGGTTATTTGTGAGGCACAGGCTGAATAGGGCTTTCTTAGCGGGGTCTTTGAGTGCTCCAGTGTTAATTTTCCTGCGGCATTGTTTCTGTTGCCGCCGCTGTTTTGGGGCTACATTGATGGAGATGACAGCGGATTAGGAGGTGGTCTGTCCAGCAGTCGTCAGCTCCTGTCATGGCGCAGGTGATGCGGACGTCCTTGCGGTCCCTCACTTGGATGATGACGTAGTCCAGCAGATGCCAGTGCTTGGAACGAGGATGCTGCCATGAAGCCTTGTACTTGTCTCTCTGACAGAACAAGGTGTTGGTTATGACGAGGCCATGTTCTAAGCATTTCGACAGGGGGAGGGTACCGTTGGGGTTGGCTTCCCCTACCCCCTCTCTGCCGATCGCACCTCCCCAGAGGTCTGTGTCCTTTCCAACTCTGGCGTTGAAGCCGCCAAGGAGGATCAGCTTGTCGCCCGTTGGGACTCGGGACAGGGATTGTTCGAGGCTGGAGTAGAATTCCTCTTTGGTCTCGTCTGTGGCTTCCAGTGTTGGGGCGTACGCACTGATGACCGTAGCGCACTAGTCGAGCAACAGCCTCACAGAATCATATCTATCAGCCAACATCATCACCATCCCGGGTATTTCCTGTCCCAGCGACAGTGGGGGCACAGTGATGTACAGTCAAGTGGGAGTGACTCCAGGAGGTACTCAACAGTTACTCCAGACCTAATGAAATCAGGTCAAACAATGTTGAGGCAACTTTCTGCTGATTACCACCTACCGCCGCTCTGCCATAGCTGATGAGTCAGTACTCCATATTAAGCCCCACCTGGAGTAAGGTCTGAAGGAAGCAAGAGCACAAAATTTATTCTGGGTGGGAGACTTAAATGTCCACCACAAAGTGGGGCTTGATATTGCTACTGGTAACCAGGCTGGCTGAGTCCTGAAGGATATAGCTGCCAAACTGCCTGCGTCAGGTAGTAAGGGAATCAACATGAGGGAATAAGTTAAGTGATCTCATCCTGACCATCCTAATGTCACAGACACATCTTTCATGATAGCATTGGTAAAAGTAACCACCACACAGTCCTTGTGAAGGTAAAAGTCTGATCTTCACAGTGAGAATGCTTCATTGGGTAATGTGGCACTACCACTGTGCTATGGAAGACTAAGAACAGATCTGGCAGCTGAAAACTGGGCATCCATGAGGCCCTGGGGGCCAGGTCCCACCATTTCATTGAATTTAGCTGTTTTAAAGTTCTGTCCTGCCTCCAGATCCTAGGTATCTCTGACTGCATCAACAGGCCCCAAAGCTTTTGATGCCTCTAGACATCCTTTTCTATCCTCAAACCCATTCAGGAATATTCAACACTGGAATGCTGAGCACTGAATTTTTGACTCTGGGAGCACTGAAATGGCAGCTGAGCAGCATGAAGCTACTTGCTGTTGATACATGGGTCTAGCGAGTAAAGATTCTAGACCATCTTTTTATGGGGGGGTGGGAGGAATGCAGCGAACTACAAGAGGCAAAAAAAGAACATTCATATACTACCACCTTCAAGGAGTGAGCCTTTGGCTAAATGGTAGCATTCCCGTCTCTGGGTCAGAAGGTGACGTGTTCGAGTCCCACTCCAGACATCCCCGGCAAGTGGAGACTGCAATATCATCTCTAAATACTGGATTGACATCCAGCGGGGTACTCTTAGCTGGACGGACTGACCACTGGCTCAGTGGTAGTATTCTCACTTCGGAAAGGTTGGGTTCGGGTCCCACTTCAGACAACCCCAGTGAATGGAGACTGGAGCACCAGCTCTGAATACTGGGTTGACGTCCAGGCGGGGTACTTGACCTTTCTGTGTTTGATATTGGCCAGTTGAACTGATCACGTTTGCCGCCATCCTCGTAGGTGAGGGCTCCCTGGCAGTTACCCCCCTGCCGTGTTCAAATGAGCAGGACCATTCCAATATGCTAAATGTGAATGACACTGGAATATCTTAACCCATCTCATTGGCTCGAACATGCGAGAAGCACCATCATGGACAGGTGCTTTGTCTAGATCTAATCTGCATTCCTTGCAGCTGATGTGTTATGTGGATTTAATTCTTTGTGAGTTGAATATAATTAAATAGCATAACCTTAGTATAAATTAGTATAAAATCTGCCCTAGAGCAAATAGTCAAATATCTCAAAATGTGATCATCGATATCCTTGACCTAGGGCCACAGCTTCGACTGGTCATAACTGGTGTTAAATCAATGCCCATTTTCCGGTGGCACTGATTGCCACCTTGCCGGCCTGCTGTTTCTTATCCTTGTTTTATGTTCTAGTCCAAAAATATTGTAGGTGGGTGATCCATGATTTGATGCGCTTTGCTTAAGGACTAATTCATCAGCGAGCATATCTTTGAATTTAGATAGCGATGTTCATTAAACCATGGGTTTGTTCATCCACCCTTCTTGAAGTTGATTCTCAGATGACTCTTGATGACTGTGACACAAATGAACTGGAGTATGATCTTTCCTAGAAATTCTTGCATAGACTGTTGGTAACTTGTTTTTGAGTGCTTTAAACTGTACAGACCAGAAATGTCCCAAGTTCAATCACCTAATCTGTGCTGAGTTAGTTGATCTTCGACAAAGCAACAGTAGGAGTGTTACAGTTAACATAGGCATCCTTAGTTAGAGAGGAAAACATCAACCAGAGTTCCCACTCCTCCACCACTCGTCCACCAATGCCTCAATTTTAAAATTCCCATCCTCGTGTTCAAATCCCTCCATGATCTTGTCCCTCCCTATCTCTGTAACCTCCTCCAGCCCTGCAACCCTCCAAGAACTCTGAAACACTGGTATGCATCCCACACTTCCTTTGCCCCACCATTGGTGGCCGTGCCTTCAGCTGTCTAGGCCCTAAGCTCTGGAATTCCCACCCTAAACCTCTCCACCTCTGTCTCCTCCTTTTAACACCTTCCTTAAAACTTGTTTGAACAAGCTTTTGGTCACCTGTCCTAACGTCTCCTTCTTTGGCTCTGTGTCAATTTTCGTCATTTTATGCTCCATGGGACATTTTCCTACATTAAGTGGGCTATATAAATGTAAATTGTTGTTGTACACCTGGTGCAAAACCATTTCTCATCAACTTTTCCAAACCTTACAAGTTCAATTACATAGACCTACTTTTAGGATGCTGAGTTCTTTCCTAGTACAGAAGTTATTCCCATATGTCAACTCTTTTAGGAAAATCGCCAAGAAATGTGCAACAGAACTAAATAGGGCCCAATGTCCATCTAGTGGCCCGTTGTATAGAGTTTAGCTATTTGGTGCGAGTGGAGTGGAGGGGCGGAGGGAGGAAGGAAACTGATTCGGGTTTCCTGAAATTAAGTATGCAGCGGAGTACAAAGAAAATGGAACAGGGAGCCCTGAAAATGGAGGAGACAGGGCAAGCTCCCAGTTCCAGCAGCGAGTCGAGACCTGCAAACTGATTTGGGTATTCAGATTTCCAGTATCTGCAGTACTGTATTTTTGTTTTGTATTAGTGTTTAATTCACTGCCACCTCTCTTCCAGGAATGCCCACCTTGAAGAAGTTCTGCTCTTCCCACCGACGGGATTTCCATTTGTCTCTTTCACCTTGTTCATCTTCATTGCTTTCTGTCTCCCTTCTTGCGTTTGCTTTTCTTCTCTCCCACATGGCAGCTGTCTTTCATTCTGCCAGCGCAATTTACACTTCATCCAGAGCCATCCTTTGTTTCTTAACCTGTCCCATTACCGTCTCCTTTTGCCTTGAATATCTCTTATCCTCTCCTGCCTGTTATCCTATCATAGACCTTCCCTTTTGTTCTTTCACCCCCTTCCCCCCTCCCCTTTCCCAGCTCCTACACTTGCTTAAAAATCTGCTCCATTTCCTGCTTTTTTCCAGTTCTGACGAAAGGTCATCGCCCTGAAACATTAACTCTGTTTCTCTCTTCACGGATGCTGCCTGACCCGCTGAGTATCTCCAGCATTTTCTGTTTTTATTTCAGATTTCTAGCATCTGCAGTATTTTCTTTTTGTATGGGCATTTAACTCATTGTTTGTGATTGAATAAGATCCATTCGAAAGAGGTCTTGAAGTGAGTGCCAAAAGGCTTGTTTTTGTTCTGTTTTCCTTTTTTTCCCCCCCTTTCAATCAGAGGTCAGAAAACAGTTCAAAAGCATCTCTGGAAGAAGATACACAGATAACGTTGCACACTGTTGGAAAGGTCAATACCCCTGAAAGTGACTCTTGTTTGGTACCAGAATTGCTACAATAAAAAACATTTGAGAAGATGCCACAAAAAAGGTTATTACACAAGATAAGGGCTCACGGGGTTGGGGGTAATATAGTAGCATGATAGGGGATTGGTTAACAGACAGAAAACAGAGAGTAGGGATAAACGCGTCTTTTTCAGGTTGGCCGGCTGTAGCTAGTGGGGTGCCGCAAGTATCCGTGTTGGGGCCTCAGCTATTTACAATCTATATTAATGACCTAGATGAAGGGACTGAGTGTAATGTATCCACGTTTTCTAACATAAAAAGCTAGGTGGGACAAGAAACACAGAAAGCTAGCATGCAGGTACAGCAAGCAATAAAGAAGGCAAATGGCATGTTGGCCTTTATTGCAAGGGGGTTGGAGTATAAGAGTAAGGAAGTCTTGCTACAATTGTACAGGGCCTTGGTGAGACCACACCTGGAGTACTGTGCACAGTTTTGGTCTCCTTATCTAAGGAAGGATTATACTTGCCTTGGAGGCGGTGCAACAAAGGTTCACTAGATTGATTCCTGGGATGAGAGGGCTGTCCTATGATGAGAGATTGTGTAGAATGGGCCTATACTCTCTGGAGTTTAGAAGAATGAGAGGTGATCTCATTGAAACATATAAGATTTTGAAGGGGATTGACAGGGTAGATGCTGAGAGGTTGGAGTGTCTCGAACTAGGGGGCAAAGTCTCAGAATAAGGAGTCAGCCATTTAAGACCTAGATGAGGAGGAATTTCTTCACTGAGGGTTGTGAATCTTTGGAATTCTCTGCCCCAGAGGGCTGTGGATGCTGAGTTGTTGAGTATATTCAAGGCTGAGATAGATAGATTCTAAGGGGAATCAAGGGATATGGAGATCGGGCGGGAAAGTGGAGTTGAGGTCGATGATCAGCCATGATCTTATTGAATGGCGGAGCAGGCTGGAGAGGCTGTATGGCCTACTCCTGCTCCTAGTTCTTACGTTCTTATGTTCTTGGTGTAATGAAATGTACCAAAGTGTTCCCTACAGGAGAGTACAGATAAAACTGGAATTGGTAGCAGATATTTCTTTGATTAAGGTTTAGTAGGAGCTATGAGACGACGAAAGCTTTCAAGCATGTTGTGATTTCAAAATCTTGATATCAACCAGTCATTTGCATCATGTCAGGGTCTGTTGTTGACTAATTAAGAGATTTATTGCTATGTTTAGTCAGCAACTTGATTATCATTGTATCATGTGACTACTGGAATGGTGGTAGATGAACTAGATGGACTGTGGTCTTTTTTCATCTAGTAATTCCTAGTATGCTTACTCTGTGCAAGGCAGCTGGATAGTCACGACTTATGAAAATGAAGTTAAATTATGGATATTCATCAGCGCAAATCTATGAACCTCTTTAGGACCATGTGGCAGAGATAGATGTGGGAGCAACCACGTTTCAGACCAGTCATTGCTTGGGGTATCCTGGCCGCAGAGGATTTTGAGGGTGCTCTGATATTAATGAACACAGAGGGCGACAACTGGTAAGAGACTGTCAGATTGTAAATGAGCCTTATGATCTCATCCCAGTAAAACAAACTTGCCTGTGTTTGGTTCCCTAGAGGCGCGAGAGTTAATTTCACACCTGGACTGCTTGTGTTGGGTTGGGTATCTGATTCGAAAGGCCAACCCCAAGCAGCAGGAGGCTTTGTTGATTATAATCTTGCAGCATTTCACTTTCCAATGATTGTGCTTATCTAGGAAGGTTGAAGCACATGTTGGCCTGGAATGTCCTGCGTATTAGTGCGTACACGCGCAATCGAGGCGCAAAGCAAATATGTAGCCTAAAAGATCACGGAAAATTGGGCTTTAGTGAGTCAGTACAATATGCCCAAATCTCCTTGATTATTTATGACCTCTCCACCCATAATAATGGCCCCGCTCCAAAGTTACAGAGCCACATAGGTGAGTTTGCTGTAGTTGCGCTTGCTCAGAGGCTCTCTTGAAATTACAACCATATTTTCAGGCGCTCAAGCACCTGTCGTCCTCTGAAGCAGGCGTGAATTAGCTGCTCCAGGAAGCACGGAAGCCATGCTCATCCTGTTACCACAGACTGCCATTTTACATAAATAAAAACAGAAAATGCTGGAAACACTCAGCTGGTCAGGCAGCATCTGTGGAGAGAAAAACAGAGTTAATGCTTCAGGTCGATGACCTTTCATCAGAACTGGAAGAAGTTAGAGATTTAACAGTTTTTAAGCAAGTGCAAAGCCAGGGGGAAAAAAGGGGGGGGAAGGTCTGTAATAGGGTGGAGGGCAGGAGTGATGAAATGATGAAAGGGATGATGGTGCAAGGCAAAAGGGGGGTGGTAATGAGACAAGTAGAGCAACAAAAGATGAGTCCAGAGGAGGTGTAAATGGTTACAGCAGAACCATTACCAGCACCTGCTGTCCAAGAAAATGGGAGCGGTGGTTATGATCTAAAGATATTGAGGCCGAAATGCTGTCCGGAGGGCACGGACCATCATCAAAGACCCTACCCACCCCAGCCACAGTCTGTTCGCCCTCCTACCATCTGGAAGACGCTACAGATGCATTCGCACCCGTACGACCAGATTTAGGAACAGCTTCTTTCCCAGGGCTGTCATCCTACTGAACTCCACAAATAAACACTAAAGCCTGCACATCTGCCGATGCACTTTATTATGGTCATATTTATGCTAATATATATGTACAAATGTATGTTGAAATGTTTAAGTGTCCTAATCCAAATTGTACACTCTCGGGAGCCGCAAGCCTACATTTCGTTGTACTGCACTTGTGCACTAACAATGACAATAAAAGTTGATTTGATTTGATAAAGTGCCCTATCGAAAGATGAGGTGCTGTTCCTCGCGCTTCTGTTGAGCTTCACTGGAGCAGCGTAGGAGGCCGAGATCAGAGTGAGAGTGGGATGGATGAGGAGACCACATAATGAGCAGCAAATACAGTATACTAAGTTGGAAGCAGTACAGGTAAATTGCAGTTTCACCTCGAAGGTTTGTTTGGGGTCCTGGACGTTGGGAAGAGAAGAGGTGAAAGAGCAGGTGTTGCATCTCCTGCGCTTGCATGGGAAATAGTATTCGGCTGTTGGGGGTGATGGAAGAGTGGACCAGGGTGTTGCGGAGGGAATGGTCCCTTCGGAATGCTGGGAGGGGAGGAGAAGATGTGTTTGGTGGTGGCATTGAGCTTGAGATGGTGGGAATGACAGAGGATGATCCATTGAATGTGGAGGCTGGTTGGGTGAAAGGGGGACCCTATTGTTGTTCTGTGAGGGAGGGGATGGGGTGAGAGCAGAAATACTGGGAATGGGACGCGCACGGTCGAGGGCCCTGTCAACCGCAGTGGAGGGGATTCCTCAGTTGAAGAAAAAGGAAGACATCAAAAGCATTAGTGTGGAAGATGGCATCGTCTGACACACAGATGGTGAAACTGGGGGAATTGAATTGAGTACAGGGAGCAGGGTGGGAGGAAATGTAATCAAGGTAGCTGTGGGAGTTGGTGGGTTTATAGTAGCTATTGGTGGACAGCCTATCCCGAGAAATGGAGATCGAGAAGTTGAGAAAGGGATGGGGAGAGTCGGAGATGGACCATGTGAAGGCCAGGGAGAGATGGAAATTGGAAGCAAAGTTGATTATTTTTTTAATTTCCAGGGATATTGAGCGTCCACCAGAGGCATCACTTCGCGAGGGCAAGCGGTCAAAGTAGCGCAAGCTTTTGAGCGTCCTGCAGAGGTTGCAACCAGAAGAAGGGCCTGACACTGCTCTCTAACTTAAAAGACTGTTACATTACAAAAAATGTTTCGTATCATTAGTAAACTCAAGTGCAAATTGTTCCTACTAACTACAAATGTTGCCTGAAAAAGTTAAACTATACTGAGACAAATTCTTACAGGAACTCCAAAGGACCTTAACTGGACCCTGAGAAATGTATTCTAATTACAAAGAGTATTAAGACAATGTTAAACTCTCTTTAGAAATTTGAACAAGTATTTACAGCAGTGAACCTTTAATGAGCATTAATCAATGTTAGGAACTGTTGGAAACCTTTACTTTAGCAGATGTTACAACATTGGCAAATGTTGACAAATCAAGATTTATCCTCTTTGAATCAAAAAGTGTTTACATTAGCAGCATTAACATTTCAAAAACAAGGTAGTCTTTGAATAAGTGGGACATGCCAGAGACGGTCACAGTCTTCCAGCCAGGCAGCTTCCCCCCTTTCCGACAATAGAGGAGGAGAAGGAGGAGGTAGTAGAGACAGGAATGAAATTCCCCCATCTCCCTCGAGGCACCCCGTTTGTCCTCTGCACCTAGACACGGCGCCGGTACCCGGTTGAGGAGAGCTGGATGACTCTGACTCTTCTTGGAGGTGGGCTGAAGGTGCGAAGGTATGTGGCTCTGCCTTTTCATCGACTTCTCATCCGGCAGTTCACTGGGGGCAAGTTGCACAATAAAGCCAGAGACTACGTTCGCCAGCTCCTCCACTAGCTGTTCCCTCACCCACTCCTCCACCTCCTCCTCCACAGCGACTGCCTTCCGGCGTCTTGAATGACCTGTGGGAGGAAGAAACAGACTGTTCGAATGATTGCCTTTGCCAGTGTTGAGTTGCCCCATGGGGGCAATGGATAGGGGAAGGTTGGCCCCCTGTTCTGGAGCATTGAGAGAGCAAGCAGTCCGCTACACAGCTGGCTCTGGACTCTCCCCATCACCCCGACCTCCACTGCAGCTCAGAGGTGCGGCAGCCCAGCAGCTCCATCGCCTTCTCATGGTGGGTCAGAAAGCGGAGATTTGGGATTCCCCCCCCCCCCCCCCCCCCCCCAAACACTCTTTGCCCTTTCCTGGGCATTGTATGCCATCTTGCCTTGCAAAGAGAAAAATAGAGAACAATTAGGTTTGCGGTTGTTTGATTGTGTGGGACAATTGAAGGTGCTACTGGTCTTTCCAGGGGTTCTCGTTGCAAGGTCACTGATCAACGAGTTCCACCTCCGAGACCTGAGTGTGGCGCCCACAGTGGGCGAGGGAGAAAAGAAGCGCGTGATGAGTGTCTTGCCTTCCCTGCTCTTGTCAAATCATTTAATTTCTCGTGCCACGGCTCCACCATTCTGCTGACTATGGATGTAGCACTCGGTGTCTCTGTCACCTTCGTCCACACACGCCTCCTGGCCTGTGCGAGGGCTGGGATGTAGGGGAGCTGAGGAGCCGGTTCTGCCTTCCCTCTGTCCCATCCAGGAGGGCCTGCAGGTCGCTCTCTGTGCAGTTGAAGGCCCTCTTCCTGGCAGCCTTCTACTGTGAATCAGTCATCTGTGAGAAGGGAAAGATTTAAGACAATGGAGACTCCCTACGGAGCAATTTAAATGGATTAATTAATAATCTTTATGACCGAGTGCTGTGTGCTAATTAACTTACACTCCCCAACTTCACCCTCGAGGAAAAAAATACACTCACTTTTATAGTCCTCCACCTTGAGGTACCATTGGTCGTGTTACCAATTACGTTCAAACCACATTGACCCTTTACGCTGATTTACGCCCATTTTACGTTTGGGCAGTTGTTGATGAGTTTGGCAGAAAATTTGAGTGTTACTTGACATCGGCAGAATGGGCATGGAAAAGCTAGAGGACAAATTTCAAAAGTTTTATTCAAGTAAAGTTTATATTGAATGTGCTTTTTTAACCAAACCCCAGGACACTATTTCAAAGACAAGTAGCAGAGTTCTCCCGCTGTCCCCGCCAATATTTATCCCTCAACATATTGTCACCAAAAACAGATTATCGGGTCATTATCTCATTGCTGTTTGTGGGACCTTGCTGTGTGAAAACTGGCGGCTGTGTTTCCTACATTACAAAAGTGACTACACTACAAAAGTACTTAATTGGCTGTGAAGCGCTTTGGGACGTCCTGAGGTTGTGAAATGGTACTCTATGCAATAGTATAAGACTGCAGCTGTATAGTAGTTTCTGGAGTTCTCTTCATCTAAAATTCTGTATTTAGAAGCCCAAATTTTGATTGGAGTTTTTTGGCATAACTGGAGAGGCAAGCTAACTACAATGACATTGGAACGTGTCACACGAAGCAGTAACAATGTCACCCTGTTGATGAAACAGTGCAGCATGTGCTTCAGAAGGTTCTGTTTGTGTAAACAGGGCTGTCCGAGCTTTTTATTATCTCCTTGGGGCCGGATAGGATCCTCGGAGAGGCATCTATAAGATAGGGTTCTCTGCAGTCAAGAGCGGGAGTCCCGAAGGCTGTGTTGCCTGCCCGGTGCCAGGGTTAAGGACATCTCTTCTGGGCTGGAAAGAAACTTGGAGTGGGAGGGGGAGGATCCAGTTGTCGTGGTCCATGTTGGTACAAACGACGTAGATAGGACAAGGAAGAAGGTTCTGTTAAAGGAGTATGAGCAGCTAGGGGTCAAATTAAAAAACAGAACCTCAAGGGTAATAATCTCTGGATTATTACCTGAGCCACGAGCGAATTTGGCTAGGATAAATAAAATTATAGAGTTAAATGCGTGGCTCAAAGACTGGTGTGGGAGAAATGGGTTTTGCTTCTTGGGACACTGGCACCAGTACTGGGACAGGAGGGAGCTGTTCCGTTGGGACGGACTCCACTTGGCCAGTGCTGGGACTAGAGTCCTGGCGAATCATATAACTAGGGCTGTAGAGAGGGCTTTAAACTAATTAGTGGGGGGGGAGGTTTCTAGAGAGCAAATAATAAAAATGACAACAGAGAAGGTCATAGACTTAGGTAGCAGTGGGGAAATTAAAAACCAGAGCGTGTCAGGAAGGGACAGAAGGTATGGAGTAAAAGGTAAAGTAGTAAAAAGGGAAAAAACAGGAACTAAGTGTCACAAAACATATTTGAAAGTTCTTTATCTGAATGCACGTAGCATTCGTAACAAAATGAATGAGTTAATGGCACAAATAACGACATATGGGTATGATCTTGTGGCCATTACAGAAACATGGCTGCAGGGTGACCATGACTGGGAATTAAACATACCAGGTTATTTAACAATCAGGAAGGACAGGCAGGAGGGGAGGTGGGGTGGCTATGTTAATAAAGGAAGGAATCACTATAATACAGAGAAATGATATTGGGTCAAAGGAGCAGGATAGTGAAACAGTTTGGGGAGAGATAAGGAATAATAAGGGGAAAAAAACACTAGTGGGCGTAGTCTATAGGCCTCTGAACAGTTGCAACTCTGTTGGACGGAGTATTAATCAGGAAATAGTTGAGGCTTGTAATAAGGGAACAGCTATAATTATGGGGGATTTTAACTATCATATTAACTGGACAAATCAAATTGGGCAGGGCTGCCTTGAGGATGAGTTCATTGAGTGTATTAGGGATGGGTTTCTTGAGCAGTATGTAACTGAACCGACCAGGGGGCAAGCAACCTTAGATTTGGTCCTGTGTAATGAGACAGGATTAATTAAAAATGTCCTAGTAAAGGATCCCCTTGGAATGAGTGACCATAACATGGTTGAATTACATATTCAAGTAGAGGATGAGAAGGTTGGATCTCAAACAAGCGTGCTAAGCTTGAATAAAGGAGACTATGCAGGTATGAGAGTGGAATTGATTAGAGTGGACTGGGAAAATAGATTAAAGGGTAAGACGGTACATGATCAGTGGTGTACATTTAAGGAGTTATTTTACAACTTCCAAAAAATATATATTCCACTGAGGAAAAAAGGGTGTAAAAGAAAAGATAGCCATCCGTGGCTAAGTAAAGTAATTAAGGATAGTATCCGACTAAAAACAAGGGCATATAAGGTAGCCAAATCTAGTGGGAGGATAGAAGGTTGGGAAGTCTTTAAAAGACAGCAAAAAATAACTAAAAGATTGATTAAGAAAGGGAAGATAGATTATGAAAGTAAATTAGCAAAAAATATAAAAACGGATAGCAAAAGTTTCTATAGTTATATAAAAAGAAAAAGGGTGGCTAAAGTAAATGTTGGTCCCTTAGAGGATGAGACTGGGAAATTAATGGTGGGAAACATGGAGATGGCAAAAGCGCTGAACAAATATTTTGTATCAGTCTTTACGGTAAAGGACACTAAGAATATCCCAACACTGGACAAACAGGGGGCTCTAGGGGGAGAGGAGCTAAATACGATTAAAATCACTAAGGAAGTGGTACTTGGTAAAATAATGGGCCTTAAGCTGGATAAATCCCCTGGACCTGATGGCTTACATCCTAGGGTCTTGAGGGAAGTGGCGGTAGGGATTGTGGATGCATTGGTAATTTTCCAAAACTCCCTGGACTCAGCAAAGGTCCCGGCAGATTGGAAAACTGCTAATGTAACACCCTTATTTAAAAAGGGTAGTAGGCAGAAGGCTGGAAACTATAGACCTGTTAGCCTAACATCTGTGGTTGGTAAAATGTTAGAGTCCATTATTAAGGAGACAGTAATGGGACATTTGGATAAACATAATTTAATAGGACAAAGTCAGCATGGTTTCATGAAGGGGAAGTCATGTTTGACAAATTTGCTTGAGTTCTTTGAGGAAGTAACATACAGGGTGGATAAAGGAGAACCAGTGGACGTAGTGTATTTAGACTTCCAAAAGGCATTTGACAAGGTGCCACAGAAAAGATTATTGCTCAAGATAAAAAATCACAGGATTGGGGGTAATATTCTGGCGTGGGTGGAGAATTGGCTCTCTAACAGAAAGCAGAGAGTTGGGATAAATGGTTCATTCTCAGACTGGCAATCAGTAACTAGTGGTGTTCTGCAGGGGTCAGTGCTGGGTCCCCAACTCTTTACAATCTATATTAACGATTTGGAGGAGGGGACCGAGTGTAACATATCAAAGTTTGCAGATGATACAAAGATGGGAGGGAAAGTAGTGAGTGAGGAGGACATAAAAAACCTGCAAAGTGACATAGACAGGCTAAGTAAGTGGGCAGAGATTTGGCAGATGGAATACAATACTGGAAAGTGTGAGGTTATGCACTTTGGCAGGAAAAATCATAGAGCAAGTTATTATCTTAATGGCAAGAAACTGGAAAGTACTGTAGTACAAAGGGATCTGGGGGGTCCTGGTGCACGAAACTCAAAAAGTTAGTATGCAGGTGCAGCAAGTGATCAAGAAGGCCAATGGAATGTTGGCTTTTATTGCTAGGGGGATAGAATATAAAAACAGGGAGGTATTGCTGCAGTTATACAAGGTATTGGTGAGACCGCACCTGGAATACTGCATACAGTTTTGGTGTCCATACTTAAGAAAAGACATACTTGCTCTCGAGTCAGTACAAAGAAGGTTCACTCGGTTAATCCCGGGGATGAGGGGGTGGTCATATGAGGAGAGGTTGAGTAGATTGGGACTCTACTCATTGGAGTTCAGAAGAATAAGAGGCGATCTTATTGAAACATACAAGATTGTGAAGGGGCTTGATCGGGTGGATGCGGTGAGGATGTTCCCAATGATGGGTGAAACTAGAACTAGGGGGCATAATCTTAAAATAAGGGGCTGCTCATTCAAAGCTGAGATGAGGAGAAACTTCTTCACTCAGAGGGTGGTAGGTTTGTGGAATTTGCTGCCCCAGAAAGCTGTGGAAGCTACATCATTAAATAAATTTAAAACAGAAATAGATAGTTTCCTAGAAGTAAAGGGAATTAAGGGTTACGGGGAGCGGGCAGGAAATTGGACATGAGTCTAGGTTCGGAATGGTCATGGCCCTGTGGGTAGTGGAGCGGGCCCAGGGGCCGTGTAGCCTGGTTCTGCTCCTACTTCTTGTGTTCTAATTCTGTGTTAGATTTCAGGAGATGGTTTTATTCCTGTTCCTGGCTGGGGTGGAGACCGCCTTTACAGAAGGTAAGTACTGTAGAAAATATAGGGACAGAGTGATCTCCTGGACGAGTTTCGATCGCCTAGATGGGTTGGAGAGGAATTTCCCAGATTTTTTCTCCCAAATTAGCCATTGGGTTTTTTATCTGGTTTTTCGCCTCTCCCGGGAGATCACATGGGTTCGGGTGGGATGGAGAGTGATAGAAGATTTGAGGTTAGGATCAGATCAGCCATGATCTTATTGAATGGTGGAGCAGGCTCGAGGGGCCGATTGTCCTACTCCTCCTATTTCTTATGTTCAATCCACGTTCTCATTAATTTGCATATATGCTAAGATGCTGATATGAACAGCTCTTGGTGTTCTGATTTAGGATTTATTTACCAGAGTGGCAACAGCACCAGGAACATCCCTTTCCAAACCTCCAGGCCCATGAAAGACACACCAGAGTGAGAAATATAAGCCCAAATAGGCACGAGTGGCCCAGGCTCTGAGGGCTGAATTGCCAGGGCTCCCGGAGCACAGTTTGGGCAGCCTAGCATAAAGTTTTCAACTTCTAAAATACAGTAGTATTCTCTTTTTACTATAAGTGTACTTGTTTCACAGGTGAACGGCCTTACAAGTGCCCGCAGTGTACTTACTCAAGTTCTCAGAAAACTCATCTGACCAGGCACATGCGTACACATTCAGGTTAGTATAATGAGTGGTGAGTGAGTCATGTTTTGTTGTAATTTCAGATGAATTAATGGAAGCATGATATTGCATCTTTATGAAAGGAGCTATCAATTCAGGAAACGTGAGTTTCAGACGGCCATAGCAGTTTCAGAATTTGAATTCAGTTTTTTTTTTAGATCTGAAAATAAAAGGTTGATGTCAGTAAAAGTGACCATCAAGCTATTGGATTGTCATAAAATGCAACTGGTTCACTAATGTCCTTCAGGGAAGGAAACCTGATGTCCTTGCCTGGTCACTCCAGTCCCACATCAATGTGGTTGACTCTTAACTGCTCTCTGAAGTTGCCTAGCAAGCTACTCAGTTGTATCAAAACTGCTGCCAGGAATCCAAGAAGAAAACTGACCACCACCTTTTCGGGCTAGGGCTGGGCAATAAATGCAGGCCTTGCCAGTGATGCACACATCTCGAGACTGATTTTTTTAAATTAAGGGTGTTCTACTCCCCATGATTGTTTTTACTAACATTTTGCTTAGTGTCACAAATGCTCAACTTAAATTCAACCCTCAGCTGTGAGTTACAAGAAAATGTTCTTGATTTTTCCTCCCCACCCTCATAAATGCCACTCTTGAAAGCACTTTTGCTGCAGTAAGTACCCTTACTATGTGTAACCCTAGACAGTGAGTGTCAGCAAACATTTCGACCGTAGAACGCATCACAGGCGAGCTCTGTCCTGTCCTCTGATGTCCACATATGTACGGATTCCGATGCTGTTAGTGATTGGGAGCAAGAGCTCTGGCTGATTTTTCCCTTCCTAACTGAGCGGTGCGGAGGCCAATTGTAGTCCCCCAGATGGGATCAGCTAACTTGCCACAGACTGGGATTAATCCTGGACCTTTTGCTTTTTATGGCTTCGGCTACATTGTACAGTGCCTTTAACCAACAGACCATCAGGGAAGCTCCTTGACCATTTATAAAATATAACTTGCTGTCGTTTAGGTTATTTATGATGTAATTGAACAAGCGTAGCAATTAATGCAGTCCATAATTCTTCAAACTGATTTTTTCATAAATTAGCCTATTTTTAAAACCTTTTAAATGCAGCATTCACTGACCGCTCGTATATGTTTCAGTGCATTAATGTGACTTTCCAAAAAGGTGATTTGCTTTTGGTATTTTTTTTTAGGTGCAAAACCTTTTTCAAATTATTTTCTCAGCAACAGTCCTCCTTTGGAATGCATTACTGAGCTGCTTATTGCTTTCAGTTATACAACCACAACAGGAATGTCAATTTTTCCCTCTCTCAAAATGTCAACTATTTCAGCTGGCTGCATTGTTCCATTGTTGGAATGGTAAATGTTGATAGTAGCTGGCCTTAGGTTAAAGGTGTAACATTTCTGACATTTATTGCAACTACTGAATTCAGATGTGTGATGTTTAGATATTATCTAACTTCAAGCGCTTTTTAGACTTTTTTTTGAGTTTTGTTCTGTATTTCAAAAAGTACCATTTTGAATATAAATTGTCAGCATACGTGTTGGTTCAGCCAGATAAGCCAATGAGCAACTGAATCATGAGAACCAGAAAGGTCCACGGGTTGATTCCTCCCCTTGCAGAGTTTGCTGATCTCAGCTAGGCCGGTGTTAGGGGTGCTACAATTAGCCCTGGTGCCCCGGTATTAGGAAGAGCAACATCAGCCAGTAGCCGCTTCCTGATTACTCTTGAGTTGTCCCCACTGGAAGTACACGTGAGGATAGGATTGGGGATGCTGTCCCATCCTTGGATGAATAACCTGCTGACACTCCTACATAAAAGGATGGCAACTCGAGTGAGCTGCTGGAAATGCAACCAGGAACTGAGAAACTGCAAAGGGTCAGTGCCTTGGAGTGACGACATTGGCAGAAAAACAGGAAAAAATGGTAAGTTTATGAATTGTAAAATGCTCATTCCTCCTCATTCATTCAACTTCCACATGCAAATGGAATAAAGCTATCATCAAGTGATCGAGAGAACCATTCATTGCTATAACAATCCAGATAAACTTGCACACTTAAAGCTTACAGTGCTAAATAGAAATATTTTGTCATTAGGTGGACGATAATGGCTACAACCCCATAGAGTGTGATATATCTGCTATTCGCACCTATTTATAACATTTGCTGTATTGAGGGCTATTACCTGGTTCATTGAGGACTTGTGTGGCAGTTGTTGTCCACCAGTGGTGGGAAATTTAGCTTTTAAACATTCTTTGGTGTTCAGGAAAAGTGCATGGACAATACAATATTTTGAAAGGCTTACCACACCTACCTGGGACTTGAGCCTTATTTTGTACCAGTTTGTTTAAATCGCTTTGATTTCCACTGACCTTCAACAACTTTCTTAAGATTGTTCTATGTCTGCTTATTGCAGCTTCAGTTTAATAAACTGTATGTTGTGATGGAAGGACCCATCATATTTGGTGTACAATATTTGACATCAGTCATCAAAAACTTCCTGAAGTCACTGTCTACTTTCCTCCCCATCTCATCCTGTCCAGTTCTGTAATACTGAAAACTAAAATGTTATCCATTTCACTAGACAGTTTTAGTGAATACTACAGACACTTAATTCATTGAAGACCACGTTTGCAGTTCACGCCTAAAATGTTATGCATTTCAGTTCCGCAAGAAATGATGCTGAAAATGTTATGCAAGTTTCTCCCATTTTTATTGGTATAGAACATAGAAACATAGAAGATAGGAGCAGGAGTAGGCCATTCGGCCCCTCGAGCCTGCTCCGCCATTCAATGAGATCATGGCTGATCGTCCAAATTCAGTACCCTGTTCCTGCCTTCTCTCCATATCCCTTGATCTCTTTAGCCTTAAGAAATATATCCAACTCCTTCTTCAATATATTTAATGAATTGGCCTCTACTGCCTTCTTTGGCAGAGAATTCCACAGGTTCACCAATCTCTGGGTGAAGAAATTCCTCCTCATCTCTGTCCTAAATGGCTTACCCCTTATCCTTAGACTGTGACCCCTGGTTCTCGACTCCCCGACCATCGGGAACATCCTTCCAGCATCTAGTCTGTCTAGTCCTGTTAGAATTTTATACGTTTCGATGAGATCCCCTCTCATTCTTCTAAACTCCAGCGAGTACAAGCCCAATCGACCCAATCTCTCCTCATACGTCATTCCTGCCATCCCAGGTATCAGCCTGGTGAATCTTCGCTGCACTCCTTCCATGGCAAGAACATCCTTCCTCAGATAAGGCGACCAAAACTGCACACAATACTCAAGATGTGGCCTCACCAAGGCCCTGTACAACTGCAGCAAGACATCCTTGTTCCTGCACTCAAACCCTCTCGCTACGAAGGCCAACATACCATTTGCCTTCTTAACCGCCTGCTGCACCTGCATGCTTGCTTTCAGCGACTGGTGCACAAGGACGCCCAGGTCTCGTTGCACTTCCCCTTCTCCCAATCTATTGCCATTTAGATAATGATCTGCCTTCCTGTTTTTGTCACCAAAGTGGATAACCTCGCATTTATCCACGTTATATTGCATCTGCCATGCTTCTGCCCAATCACCCAACCTGTCCAAATCATACTGGAGTTTCTCGGCATCCTCCTCACAGCACACACGCCCACCCAGCTTTGTGTCGTCTGCAAACTTGGAGATATTACATCTAGTTCCCTCGTCCAGATCATTTATATGTATTGTGAATAACTGGGGTCCAAAGACCGATCCTGCGGTACCCCACTAGTCACTGCCTGCCACTCGGAAAAAGAGCCGTTTATTCCAACTCTTTGCTTTCTGTCTGCCAACCAGTTCTTTATCCAAGTCAATACCTTGCCCCCCAATCCCATGTGCCTTAATTTTACATGCTAATCTCTTATGTGGGACCTTATCGAAAGCCTTTTGATAATCCAAATACACCACATCCACTGGTTCTCCCTTATCTATTTTATCAGTTACATCCTCAAAGAATTCCAGTAGATTAGTCAAGCACGATTTACCTTTTGTAAAGCCATGTTGACTTTGTCCGATCCGGTCACTTTTTTCCAAGTGCTCTGCTATTACATCCTTTATAATGGACTCTAGCATTTTCCCCACTACCGATGTCAGGCTTACCGGTCTATAATTCCCCGTTTTCTCTCTACCACCCTTTTTGAACAGTGGGGTAACATTAGCTACCTGCCAATGCATGGGTACTGTTCCAGAGTCTATCGAATTTTGGAAGATGACCAGCAATGCATCTACTATTTCTAGGGCCACTTCCTTAAGTACCCTAGAATATAGATGAGCAGGCCCTGGGGATTTATCGGCCCTCAATCCCATCAATTTCCCTAACACCATTTCCTTACAAATACTGATTTCTATCAGTTCCTCCCTTTCATTAGACCTTATTTTCCCCGACATCTTTGGGAGGTTATGTGTGTCCTCCTTTGTGAAGACAGAACCAAAGTATGTATTTAATTGGTCAGCCATTTCTTTGTTCCCCATTATAAATTCCCCTGATTCTGACTGCAAGGGACCTACGCTTGACTTCACCAATCTTTTTCTCTTCACATATTTATAAAAGCTTTTACAGTCAGTTTTTATGTTCCCTGCAAGCTTACTCTCATACTCTATTTTCCCCCTCTTAATTAATCCCTTTGTCCTCCTTTGTTGGATCCTAAACTGCTCCCAATCCTCAGGTTTACTGCTTTTTCTGGCCAATTTATATGTCCTCTCCTTGGATCTTATATTATCCCTAATTTCCCTTGTTAGCCACAGTTGAGTCACCTTTTTTGATTTTTTTATGCCAAACTGGGATGAACAAATTCTGTAGTTCATCCATGCGATCTTTGAATGTTTGCCATTGCCCATCCACCGTCAACCCTTTGAGTGACATTCCCCAATCAATCCTACCCAACTCGCACCTCATACCATCTTAGTCTCCTTTATTTAAATTCAGGACCCTAGTCTCTGAGTCACCTATTTCACTCTCCATCTTAATGAAGAATTCTATCATATTATGATCGCTCCGACCCAAGGGGCCTCACACAACAAGATTGCTAATTAATCCTTTCTCATTACATAATACCCAGTCTAAGATGGCCTGATCTCTAGTTGGTTCCTCGACATAGAAATGGCTGAAGACACTGGATACTGCAAAGGCTATGGGCCCTGACAACATTCCGGCAGTAGTACTGAAGACTTGTGCTCCAGAACTAGCTGCGCCCCTAGCTAAGCTGTTCCAGTACAGCTACAACACTGGCATCTACCCGGCAATGTGGAAAATTGCCCAAGTATGTCCTGTCTACAAAAAGCAGGACAAATCCGACCCGGCCAATTACCGTCCCATCAGTCTACTCTCAATCATCAGCAAAGTGATGGAAGGTGTCGTCGACAGTGCTATCAAGCGGGACTTACTCAGCAATAACCTGCTAACTGACGCGCAGTTTGGGTTCCGCCAGGGCCACTCAGCTGCTGACCTCATTACAGCCTTGGTCCAAACATGGATAAAAGAGCTGAACTCGAGGTGAGGTGAGAGTGACTGCCCTTGACATCAAGGCAGCATTTGATCGAGTGTGGCATCAAGGAGCCCTAGCAAAATTGAAGTCAATGGGAATCAAGGGGAAAACTCTCCATTGGTTGGAATCATACCTAGCACAAAGGAAGTTGGCTGTGGTTGTTGGAGGTCATTCATCTCAATCACATGACATCACTGCAGGAGTTCCTCAGGGCAGTGTCCTAGGCCCAACCATCTTCAGCTGTTTCATCAATGACCTTCCCTCCATCATAAGGTCAGGAGTGGGGATGTTCTCTGATGATTGCACACTGTTCAGCACCATTTGAGACTCGTCAGATACTGACGCAGTCCGTGTCCATATGCAGCAAGACCTGGACAACATTCAGACTTGGGCTGACAAGTGGCAAGTAACATTCGCACCACACAAGTGCCAGGCAATGACCATCTCCAACAAGCGAGACTCTAACCATCTCCCCTTGACATTCAATGGCATTACCATCGTTGAATCCCCCACTATCAACATCCTGGGGGTTACCATTGATCAGAAACTGAACTGGACCAGCCATATAAATACTGTGGCTACAAGAGCAGGCCAGAGACTGGGAATTCTGAGGAGAGTGTCTCACCTCCTGACTCCCCAAAGCCTTTCCACCATCTACAAGGCACAAGTAAGGAGTGTGATGGAATACTCTCCACTTGCCTGGATGAGTGCAGCTCCAACAACACTCAAGAAGCTCGACACCATTCAGGATAAAGCAGCCCGCTTGATTGGCACTCCATCCACCACCTTCAACATTCACTCCCTCCACCACTGACGCACTGTGGCTGCAGTGTGTACCATCTACAAGATGCACTGCAGCAACTCGCCAAAGCTCCTTCAACAGCACCTTCCAAACCCGCGACCTCTACCACTTAGAAGGACAAGGGCAGCAGACGCATGGGAACATCACCACCTACAAGTTCCCCTCCAAGCCACACACCATCCTGACTTGGACCTGTATCGCCGTTCCTTCACTGTCGCTGGGCCAAAATCCTTGAACTCCCTTCCTAACAGCATTGTGGGTGTACCTACACCATATGGACTGCAGCGGTTCAAGAAGGCGGCTCACCACCATCTTCTCGAGGGCAATTAGGGATGGGCACTAAATGCAGGCCTAGCCAGCGACGCCCACATCCCATCAATGAATAAAAATAAATAAATATTGGTCCAGGAAACCATCCCGTATACACTCCAGGAATTCCTCCTCCACAGTATTGTTACTAATTTGGTTAGCCCAATCTATATGTAGATTAAAGTCACCCATGATAACTGCTGTGCCTTTATTGCACGCTTCTCTAATTTCCCGTTTAATGCCATCCCCGACCTCCACATTACTGTTTGGAGGTCTATATACCACTCCCACTAACGTTTTCTGCCCCATGGTATTTCTCAGTTCTACCCATACAGATTCCACATCATCAGAGCTAATATCCTTCCTTACTATTGTGTTAATCCCCTCTTTAACCAGCAATGCTACCCCACCTCCTTTTCCTTTCTGCCTATCTTTCCTGAATATTGAATACCCCTGGATGTTGAGTTCCCAGCCTTGGCCACCCTGGAGTCATGTTTCCGTAATCACAATCATATCATATTCGTTTACCTCTATTTGCGCAGCTAATACATCCACCTTATTACGAGTGCTCCTCGCATTAAGACACAAAGGCCTAGAAATTCAGTGGTGTTAGCGCCCACTTAGCGCCTAAAGAGGTCTTTAGCGCCGGCGCTGTTGGTAGCCTGGAATTCAGTGTAGCGCAAATGGTGGCGTTAGCCGGTAGCGCTGCGCCGGCACCGATGACGTCATCGGTGTGCGCAGCGCCCCGGTTCCAACGTGATGCCGGCCCGACGCCCAAATTCAGTTGCCGCCGTCTCTCCCGTAGCGGGCGCAAAGAGCGTTTGTAAAACGGGGCCTTGCAGCTCCGAGAGGCCGGGGCGTAAAGGTGGAGGTGCGGCCGGCCGCTTTCCCGGCGGCCGCTTGGCCGCTCCTTCCTCCCCGGACTCCCACACCACCACCCCCGCGGCATTGGTCTCTGACCCCCGCGAGCCCGGCACTTCTCCGTGGTGCCGGGCTCATTTGCTGGGGGAATCCAGCGGCGATCTCACGGCTGCAGGCAGCTCCTCCTTAAGAGAAGGAGAAGGCCTGCAGTACCCCAGCCTGCCGCACCGCATCGGGTGGCGCTGCGGCAGCTGGACGCCTGAAATTGACTTTCAGCGCCCCAAGCGGAGGCGGCCAAACCCTGCAATAGCGCCCGCCTCCGTCTTGGGGCGCTGCAACTGAATTTCAGGCGGGCGCTACGGGAATCTGGGCGTGCGCTAACTTTCGGGCGCTAAAGACCTGGCGCAGCGATAGCGAATTTCTAGGCCAGTGCCTTCAGGCTTGTTTTTTTAACGCTCTTAGATCTTTTAGAATTATTATTTACTGTGGCCATGGCCTTAGCTTTCTACACTGGTAGAAACAAGGCCGCCTTCGTTTGAATGATTTGGAGGTTGAACACCTACCTACCACATTCTTGTGGTTTTCCACCTTTCTTTGAAACTCATTCAATATAAAGCTCCGTTGTTGTCTTAGTGTAAGTTCATTAGCTCTGCTGCTAGCAGTTTCCTTTTAAGAGTTGAGGTCCAGTTCCCGAACCAGCCTTTTGTACTGATTACTTCAACTCACATCAGAACTAATTGCCCCTTACCAGTTCAGAGTAAAAAGCAAAGTGAAATAAGATTAAGTATCTGCAATATTCACTAAAACTGTCTGGTTAAATGGATAACATTTTAGTTTTTACTATTATAGGATGGGATGGGGAGGAATGTAGGCAGTGACTTCAGGAAGTTTTTGATTACTGATGAGGTCCAATGACTGGCCATGTTGCCTGAAATTTAGGCCCTAAATAGGGAACATAATCAGTCAGTCATCCAGTGCGATCATATTGGTTGAGGTGGATATCAATTGCCAAACAGAAAATGTAGTACATTGTAGAATTTGATCACAATGAGACTAATTTAGGGGTGTAGAAGTTTCATATGGGTTACTATTTGAAAACTACAATAAAGGGAATGGGGAGCACAGAAAGTTTGTGTAATGTTTTATTACCTAAGTTTCCACAGTGATTCAATCTTTGACTTTTCATTGCGATGTGTTTTCTTAGCAGACTTGTACTGAACTTAATTCCCATGCCACCTGCAGTTTTTATTTACATCATCAGTTGGTAAAGCACAGAGAGGGAAGAAAGGAAGTAACCATCTGGTCGGGCATCATGATGGGGATTTTCATGTGCGACCCCACCCGAAATTGGATCATTGCAGTGGAAATGGTGGGAAAATGGGGCATTGAGGCTGCCCCATCCTTCCAACCCACTATATGCAAATGGCTCTGGGACCAAGAGGGTTTTCCTTCTTTCTGCCCATGTTACGGCTGCTTCCCAGGCTGCCATGGGGAAGATGGTGGTGGGCCTCAGGAAGTGGCAGTAACTGCCCTGAAGTGTCCCATGCAGGATGAGGGCGTTGGAGTGGCTTCCTCTCCCTCCATTATGCCCCCAGTGACCACCTACCCGTTGACAGTTATGGTCTCTACTGAGGCCTTCAGTGGGTCTCCATTTCAGATCTTCGACACTGCTTTCATGTAAGAATCTGGCAAAAAGTTAGCTTTAAGTAGTTGTTTTCTAGTTCGAAGGACCTGAATTCTTGGATCTCTGCTATCCTTAAGTGTGCAACTGTAGCGTTCATTGGGGGCGAAGCAGGTTCCCCTTGCATGAACAGTAGCGTCTGATGCAAAGCAACTTCTCTTCACTTCAATGCTGCAGTTATAGTGTAAATGCAGCCTGAATCTGGAGTAGGGTCCTAACCTGACAATGAAGTGAAACTCCATTTAAGGGAGTCTTAACACTGATTCTCTGTGGAGTTAACACCCAACTTGTACCACGAGTTTAGCATCAGTGCAAAGCTAAAACTGCACTGCATCAGCACTAACCTTGTAGTGTAAACTCTCCATTGCCATGCATACCTGGATTTCTTAATTGAAAAAAAATTGCTTTTGCCAGCTTTCAGAAAGATTGTTAGAGCACTTACTAGTTTTCAGATCCACTCCCTAAACACACAACCCTCTCCCCATTGCCGTGACTAAAGGCTATTCTGCTTCTGGCCTTTTGCCGTTTTCACTTTTTAATAGCTGCAGAGTCACACGAACTGTGTTGCAATTTCTCCCTCTCATTAAGTGGCAGCACCTCCCCCAATAATCCAACTTCGAACTGGACCTCATTGTGTGGAGATTGTAGTTTTGAACCCAACCCACTGTAATGCAGTATTTCAATACACTACTGGGCAACCAGGCTGTTGTTTATTCTGTGGGTGATTGTACACTAGACTGCTATCATTAACTGCAGTTACTATTCCTTATAGCACCACCTTTTTCTTTGAAGTCAATCAAGAGCCTGCATGCTGGTAGCATCAGTGGAATGACCAGCTCAAACCTTGACACAGTTTTCCGATCGACAGTCGGAAGTGACCTGAATACCCGATGAATTAACTCATCGGAGCTTCAGGGAATTGAGTACTCCAAAATTAGATATGTTAATGTTACTGGAAGTGTTAATTTTTTTAAATAAATCTGTGTGTTTTAAGATGATTATGGTCTACCCGCAGAATATTAAGAGTTTTGCACCATTAGTTGTGTGTTACTGTATAGAAACTCTTTAACCTGTGTGGAAAAACTCATAAGTGACTCATGACTGATGGGTCCTCCACACTTGCCAAAGGACTCCCGTCATAATATCCGACTGGTTTGACATCCTGTTCATGAGCTCATGTCGTCAAATATGCTTTTGAGGAGCAGCCCAAGAACCACTTCTAAGCAGAATTTCATACGATGGGGAACAGTTGTCCTCTCCAATTCAGACTGGCAGTGTAAACTAATTGTAACCAGAATTCATTATTTGCTGAGTCACATTTCTGCCACAAAATGCAAATGCTTGTGATCAAATGGCATGGTCTGCATACAAAATACAGTCCAAATGTGATGAGAGGGTCCTGATGAGGCTGTGTCAGATACTCCAGTCTTCTTCGTCACATTTATGAGGTGGATTACCTTTGCATGGATTTCTCTTTCACAGTGGAATGTAAAATTGCTGACTGTATGCTTAACCTGTTTATTACAGTATTATGTCAGGTGAAAGATTATGGTTTTTGATGAGCTGTTTTCTTTTGTACTGTATAACTTTAATGTGTTTGTAAAGTGTGGTAAGGCTGCTATTCATTACATGTTAATTTCCATTTTCCTACAATGCCTTCACTGGACCAGATGGCTTTTGATTCCATTCTGTTATGGCAAGTTTTTTCTTTCTGGTCAGTATTGGTAGGTATTAACATTTAGTTTGCAATAACAAAGGTTATCTGGCATGGTATGTTTTTTAAGTTACTCAGTCAGATTTTTGTACTTTATTTCATAGAATCATTGAAATTACAGTACAGAAGGAGTCCATTCAGCCCATTGTACCTGTACCCCGCCTAACTCTTCAATGGGCACACCTGCTCTACTTCCATTTTCCTGCCATTTTCTCATACCCTAGGGGATGTCTGTTATTTGAGGACAGGGTTTATGGTCTTGTTTGCTTAAACTTGGGGGGGAAGAGTACACTTTTTGCACGAGCAGCACATTGGGAGGAAATCCATCAGATGTGGAGCTGCATCTGCTGAGATTATAAGGCCAGTATTGGTTCTTGTAACCGCCTGCACTCTGCCTGTGGTTGGGCAAGTACCAGTTGGTTTGGGCATCCCCTTTTTTTTTCAAGGCCTACAAAACACAAGATCCCTCCTTCCCCAGATACCCAAGCCGCCTTACAGGAGAATTACATGGGAGGAGAACATAAGCCCATGTTAACCGCTGGCTAAACTTATCCCAGGCCATCAGTGTAACTATAAACCTGAGACCACCGTATTCCACAGCCCACCTTTATTCCAGGGCCATGACTGTTTTGCACCATCCCTTCAGCCTGCTCTATCCCTGGAAAAGGCACAGTGCCAGCAAAGGTCCAGTATGTTTTCCTGCAAGTGCAATACAAATTGTATACTCTATACGGACTTTAAAGGAAATCTGATACTGATATGTGACCACCTACAATAAATATATCAATGTAACTTTTCTTTCTTGTTCCTTACTTTATAACGAATGCAAAAAAAAATCCTTTATTATCATACTTTTTAAGTGATAAAAGAACATTTTAAGTGTCTATTTTTAAACATGCCTCACTGTTCCCTACAGTGAAATGTAATATTCTTGAGATCCTAAATAATGTTTGAACTTCCTCACTCCAAGCATTGTGGTGTTGTAATGATGACCAAGCTCAGTGAAGTACTACTGAAAGTAGTATGTGCATGTTATTATGTATTTGGCAGTTTAGTGTGTTTGTACATGCATGTGTATAGTCTTTGAATTGTTACGTCAGTGGCTTGTCATACCTTTCAGTATCTGTGATGCTATAGTTTTGCATTGTCATCCTAGTGTCTGTTCTTTGTGTTGACATTCTGGTGCTGGGGCAAAAAAATCAAAAGATTCTGGTGACTTCAGATGGAGTGAATTCCTAGAATGGTTATCTTCAAGGTTAAAGACTATAATTCATCATTTATTTTCACAACTGAAAAGTTGCTTAAAAGCATAGAAATACAGCAGTAATGTAAAGATCAGTGAGATGATAGATACCTCAAAACAAATATATGTAATTGCTCAATATCATTCCAGGCAGTTCGCTGAAGTCCAGAAGTTCGTTGTGAAACTGAATTTCAAATTTCATGTGCACCTCGTCATTGTGATGAAAATATTAAATCTTTGTTTCTAAACTGTAGTTGAATGTACATGCATTCTGCAAACTGTATGGATTGTAAACTGAAATAAGATAGTCAAGTGCTTCAACGCACTCTAATTCAGTTAAGTATAGTGTACCCCCAGACCAGTTCAGTGACAATCACGTGACACTGTCTGAAGGGTCAGTGGATATTTTGTCATAATGCGCTGTCCAGTAACTAAAGGTTTCTATTCATGTATTTCAACAGGCGAGAAGCCATTTAAATGTGATCAATGCAACTATGTAGCATCAAACCAGCACGAGGTGACACGACACGCCAGACAAGTTCACAACGGACCCAAACCGTTAACCTGCCCTCACTGTGAATACAGAACGGCTGACCGCAGCAACTTCAAAAAACACGTTGAGCTCCATGTGAATCCACGGCAGTTTCTGTGCCCTGTCTGTAAGTATGCAGCTTCCAAGAAGTGCAACTTGCAGTATCACATAAAGTCCAAGCACCCGCATTGCAGTGATATTACCATGGATGTGTCAAAGGTGAAGTTGCGCACCAAACGACTCGAACTGGACATTCCTATCGCCAAAATGGGCAAGAAAATGGCAGAGAAACTGCAACTGAAAAGAGCGGAGAATTCAGGCGAGATCACTGCCAAGCCTGAGAAAAGTACACCTGTGTCAAAGGAGCGAGGTTTCGGCACCATAAGCTCAAAGAGTCAAAGGATGAAGACCCGAAATCATAAAGTTTTCAACAACAAGCTCCCACCAAGAAAAAGGGAAACTGATGCGGAGAAGGGAAGGAAAATCAAGGGTAGCAAAAGAAAGAGATGTTCGACAGAGGTGTCTTTGCAGCAGGAGCCTGGGGGTGAGACTCATACAGAGGCCAAAAGGAGGAAAACATGGAAAGCTAAAGAGTTGGTCGAGCATGAAACACGGAGAAGCAGAATCAAATTGGACAAGTCCTCACGCAAGAAAAATCTTAAATGCAAACAAGCTAAGAAGAAAAACAAAAAGTATAAAAAAGTCTGTGTACATTCTGCTGGTGATGGTCCAGATAAGGGTAAGAAATCTGATCAGCCTGAGCAACAACTGATTCTACCTAAAAAGAAAAGAGATTGCTCCAGAAACACTTCATGCAGTAATCCTAGTGCTGATGGTGTGCACACGAAAGAGGCCCAGAATTCAGAACCGTTCTGGGATATTGTGATGAATGAAACTCCACTTGGTACTGTTGTTGAACAAAATGAAAACCCTCTCTATTTGCATTCTGCAAAAACTGCTTGCGAAATGGTGCCAAGTACCTTGAAAGTGTCCCAAATGTCACCTGACCAGTTAACTGTCTCTGAATCAGAGGAACAAAAGTTGACTGAAAAGTTGATAAACAAAAGTGGAGAGTTGCTTTGCGTAGAGGAAACTCCTATAGCTTGCACAGAACCAACTGGGGTTCCTACTGGTAGTTTTGGGAAAACCGAACGTGCAACTGACTCACCCAAGACCGGCAATTATCTAAATAATTCCGAGTCAAAGGAGATGAATGAAGAAACTAGCTTAATTTCTGACGTTGAAGAAGAAAGGTCTGTTCAGGTGATAAATATTGAACTTGCTTTTGAACTTCCTAACTCGAACAATCCAAATAAAGACCAGGATGGCATTGGTGACCAGGAGGAGGTTCAGGATGGCAAGAGTGACCAGATGGAGGTCCAGGATGATGAGAGTGACCAGATGGAGGTCCGGGATGATGAGAGTGACCAGATGGAGGTCCGGGATGATGAGAGTGAGCAGGTGGAGGTCCAGGATGATGAGAGTGAGCAGGTGGAAGTCCAGGATGGCCAGAACAAGTTGCAGGATGATGAGAACAAGGTTTTGGATGACGTGGATGACCAGAAGAAACTCCAGGGTAGTGCAAATGAGGTCCAGGATGACAAGACTAACCAGGACAAGCTCCAAGATGATGGTGACAAGGTCCGGAATAGCAAGCAGGACCAGAACAAAAAACAGGACAAGGATGAGATGATAGAAATAGATGAAGATGAAGGCATTCACAGCCATGAAGGAAGTGATATCAGTGAAGATTCAGAAGGAAGTGATGACTCTGGTCTGAATGGAGCAAAGTCCACTCCTGATGACAAGATTAACAAAAGGACACTAGAGGAAGGTGTGATTGATGCTCCAGAGAGTTTTGTTTGCATATTCTGTGACCGTATATTCAGTGTGAAAGGAGAGTTTACCAAGCACCTTAATCGCCACTTGGTAAATGTATACTATCTCGAGGAAGCAACAAAAGGCCAGGAATAAGTACAGTCTCGAGATTTGGCGAGTTTGTACCTGTTACAAAGTGATGCAAATCACACTAATGTGATTGAATTTGGGTTTTTTTTGCCTTTCCTTCACAGAACTATTTGTTGCTAACTGCATGTATTTTCTGCTCTTTCAAGTTTCTTGTTCATAATTCAGAGGTAGTACAACAGCATTCATTCACACACGATGGCTAAATCTGTTAATCATGCTTTGTAGCAGTTTTATCAACCACTGAGTTTGAATTTTCATTGCACTATTATTACTCGAAATTGTTTCATTTAATCTGATATAGCAGTTCTGTTCTGTCCCATTGTAAGTACTTGGTAACACTGGACATTGAGATTTTTTTCTGTTTTTACATGACCCAGGGTTTAAGCTGACCTACAATGAGTACCATAGCTGTTCATAATTTAAAAACTCAAGATAGTCAGTGGTTGAATGAAAGATATCAAACTGTTAAGTGTTTGATTTGGATATTTCCTTTGGTAAAGTCAAAAGGATGGCCTTTCACCCAGCAGCCTTGCATTTCAAGGGCATTTGATGCATTTGTGCCCAACATGCATTTTAATCTTGATGTACAATGCATGGAATTAGCCCATTTTCATTGATTTACATTTTAGACAATGTTTCATTAAAAGTTAGCTGATCCCATTTTATCTTTTTAAACCATAACACATACATTTTTACATTGACAGTTCACAGAGCATTTTCAAGATTAAATATTAAAATATCCTGCTTTTCGTTCAAATCACAGGAGTGAGCACTTTGCAAGATGATACCACATCTCAAGTAACTAATGTTACATGCCATGATACTTATTTAGGAGTTTGTAGCAAACAGTTCTTGGCAGCCACACAAGAAAATGATCCAATATGGTGCTTAAACAGCTTATAAAATTGCACGATATAAGTAATCAACTATGCAATATAATTAATTAGTGATAGTTTATATATAGAAATGTTTTCCTGTATCATGTTTTTATATTCGTGTGTTTAACCAGCAGTTTGGGACTTGACGATTAACCAAACCACTGTGCAGCAAACTGATTGGGGGAGTTGTCCTGGTAAAATGCTAAATTATGTTCCATCTGTATTGGACACTGACACAGTTTTCAAAAGGTGAATGTCAAGCACTCCAAATAAGCAGAGGTGTAATAATCCCTTTCTTGCATCCTTCTCAGTTGAAGAGCTGTCACTCGAGGGTGCTCTCATGCCAGCATTCTGTGCAGTAGCACGTACAGCTCTTGGCAATCTGGGCTTTCCTTGTGGGCATTTGCAGATCGACTGTTATAAATGGAACTAATTTGGTCCCAATTTGTTGAGGCAATCTGTTTAATCTGTCTCTAACCAGTGCACCATGTGTAATGGCCCTTTCTTCATATGAGGACTTGTCGCAGTTTTGATGCTGCACTCAAATGCTAGGCCCCTGCACACACACTGAGGATTGTGTAGACCTGGCAGAATTATTGGAATGCAACACTTTGAAAGATTTGCTCACCTCTGATTGACTTAGCTTGTGAGTTGGTATGGCCAAAGAACATAAATTACTGTGATTTCCATTTGGGTTTTTTTCTCCTGAATTAATGATAATGTGTTCAGTATACTGTTTGGAGTAGCCACTTTTGTTGAAGAATATGGAAAATAGTTTAAATGCTGAATAGCATTTTCTTTGCTTTGACAATCATGTTGAGAAACTCATTGTATATCTGTGATCAAATTAAAACTTGTGTTTACGTGGATTTTTAACTGTAATTTGCTTATCTTATAGTTCGTGGTACTCTTTATTACACAAGTTTTGTAATCATTTTGATAAATTATATTAAAACTCGATTACAGTTAAAAATCTGTGACATTACAGTTTGAATAATGAATGCTGTAAGAGGTCTGGAGATTCTGCTCATGCTAATGTGAAAGCATGCTTGTGCTTTTCAATTCTAGAATATTACTCGGCATGCATAGTTTAATCTTTTTGGTACTAAAATGTTAAATGGCTACACCAGCAGCCCTGCATTTCCAATGGTAGGTAGTTAGCACACGACAAATATACAACGAAACATTGTTTGTTTTAAATAAATTTAAAACGCCAACTTTGCTCAGTGGCAGAAGACTTGCATCCTACTTCTTAGAATCTCATTCATCTGAAAGAGCAGCTTTAGCAGGACCTGGGTTAGTTGGCTTGTGTCATGAGTTTATAATTTACTTTCCATCTCATTTTAAATTTCCACTCCGTGCACGGTGACAGCAGCACACAGCGGGAGGAATAAACAGAGTTGTTACTGCTGAATTCAGCACTAACGTTTGCTGTTTATGTTGGTTTTGGCCTGCTCCTTGATAATGAGAACATGAGACCAGCAACTATGCTGTAACCTTTAGTAAGGTGCAATCCTTTCACTGCAGGACTATAGAGGAGATTTGAGTGGGTCTACACACAGGTGCATTGGATCATCTGGGTGCAGCTGGGCGATGACATTTGTTAGCCACGAGATCACTTCAGTAACAGACAGTAGCTTACTAAAATAGTAATTTTGGTTTTTTAATCAAAACTGCAATCTTCAAATTTATTAAATATAAAATATTTTGCATCATCAATAATGTACCTTCACAGCATCCTTTAAAATTTTGATCTGCATTATCACTGTACAGACTGAGGGTGGGAGCAGTCTTGCTACACAATCTGATTTTGAAGAGCTGTTTTTAAAAAAAATAAAAAATAACATGCACAGGGATGAGTTTGTGCATTTTTTAATGTAATGTTAAAAATAATGCCCATTGTGACATTTAGATTTTTAAAAAGTTGATCAGTTTTTATGCAAACACTTAAATTGCAGTGTCCAACTACAGTATGGGTTCCTGTAGATTTAGCTCTCCTGTTAGCTGATAGTGTGCCATTCTTCTTGTCTGAACTATTAGAATCATAGAATCTTGCAGCACTGAAAAGAGGCCATTTGGCCCATTGTGCCAGTGCTGGCTCTTTGAAAGAGCTATCTAATTCATCCCACTCTCCCTGCTATTTCCTCCATAACCCTGCAAATGTTTCCTTTCCAAATATATATCCAATTCCCTTTTGAAAATTACTATTGAATCTGCTTCCACCATCCTTTCAGGCAGTGCATTCCAGATCATAACTTGCTGCATAAAGAAAATTCTCCAATCTCTCCCCTGGTTCTTTTGCCGATTATCTTAAATTTGTGTCATCTGGTGACTGATTCTCCTGCCAGTGGAAACAGTTCCTCCCTATCGACTCGTATCAAAGTCCCTCTACTAAACCTCATTGGGTAGCAGGTTACCCTGTCGAGGGGGTTCACTGCTCAGTTTATGAACCTGTTCTAAACTTTCAGAATGCAACTACTGCTCTTAACTTGCTCCCCAGTGATTGTATTTGGTACAATGCAGATTAATTGGTGTGCTGGCACTTACTGGAATTCGTCAAGAGAGGATGGGAGAATTGTATATGAGAGGTTGGCATAGCAGCCTAATTGCTGTGTTCTTGTTAAAACAGAATGTGTAGTGGAACAAGTGACTAATCTGTTCCTTTATAATAGATTTCCCAGAAGTGTTGGGAGGAAAAGCAGTGTGATCAAACTGCATTAGATCTGAGGGCATAACAACAGCTGATGGTCCTTGACCTAAGGAATAACCGCTTCATGTGATATGCTTTTTAGTGGTTCCCTGATAGTTTCATGATTTGGTAGCTGAGCCACACAGCCCAGAGAGATCCCACCTTTAATTCCTGGTCTGTGCAAATTGCTGCAGTGGAGGCTGTAGAACTGGCTATAGAGGCCTCAGGGAGCCTATTGTTCAGGGAAGTGAAAATTGCCCAGGGTTGCCACTCCTGACCACTGTCCCTGCTGGAAGTGCATTAGTGCGGACATCAGGTGAGGAAAGGATGGGATTTGGCCCCTGTGGTGGAATAGCCTGCTGACGCTCGCTATCAAGGCTCATTCATGACTAGCACCTGTAGAACAGTGTCTCAGGAGAGGAATTGGTTTTCAGCAAATTATGAGGAAAATATCACATGCACTACTTACTGTGTTGCAACTTCACTTAAGTAGGGGTGTGTGAGATTCCAAAATAGTGACAGAAAATGGAGTGTTCCTCGTTATTGCACCCAGTCCAAGAATGTGCACTTTTGGCTTGGTCCTTCAGAATCTGTCTGCAGAATTATGACATTGTAATAACACAACAAAGGGCAAATATATGTTTTGGTCTTCAGTTTAATACATTTGACTTGTGGGTTTAGCAGGAAAACTAATCTGAAGCAGGAGGCAGGAGGAGTAATATTATTTAGTGGTGGGTGGAAGATGTTGAAGGAATATTTAACAAGAAATGTGGGCCATTAATCATTTCAGTAATTTTCTCGGGATGCAGGCGTTGCTGGCAGGGCCGGCATTTATTGCTTATCCCTAGTTGCCCTTGAGAAGATGGTGGTGGACCTTCTTGAAACACTGCAGTCCGTGTGGTGAAGGTGCTCCCACAATGATGTTATGACAGGATAATTCGTCACCAGAATGTCTTGTACAGTACAGTTTTAGCCTATAATATAGCTAATTTAGTATCCAGTGCAGCATGTTTGTAAAGTAGTTAGAAATGAGGCATGTCATATGATTACAGAGCAATCTATAAGGCTGGATAGCTAACAAGAGCAGGCAGGAACACTACATGAGAGCAGTAGGCTAATGTTTGGCTTCGAGCAACTTTTAAACTGGAAAACTGCCAAAATGACAGGAGGCGTACTGTTGCTACAGCATTTTTACAAAGCAGTCACTGCTCTAAGAGACCTCGAGCAGCATGATTCACAAAACACTCTGCCTGTTCAATACAAAAGCGCTGCCACTGGTGCTGGCTTAAAATGGAAGCTTATTAGTAATTCAGAATTGTTTTACAGCATTATCTGTGCAATACTTCTGTTTTTCTGAAGATACCAAAGTAAAAAAAAAATAACCTACTGTACTTCTCTCTGTTTTCAGAATAATAAATAGAATTTTGATTTCAAGGATAAACGTTTGTCAAAGAAAATTACTCCGACAGTTGTGTTGGACAGAATAAAACTCATGGTTATAGTGCAAGGACTATGTGTATAAAAAGGATATTTTTCACAATATTTGCCTTTTTGTTAACTAAAGTTGAAAAAACTAATCTCTTTCTGTAACTTTCTAAAAAGCATCATAGTATTTGGCAAAAGTTTTGCTGCATTAAAGTTTTGAGAGCTGAATTGAGTGTGCCTTTCATTCTGGACTACTTTGTTTTTTTTCTCATACTGGTGTAGTATGGCTATCAACTGATGCACATCTAGGTTGTGATGCCATTGGGTTATGGCACTTCCTTCCCAGAGCAAAGGGCATCAGTTATAATTGTAGAATCACTTAACGCTCCTGTCTACTTGACACTGACTGCTTTCCAGGATTTTCAGCCGAACGACAGCAGAGATATTTTTCTTTGGGACGGGTAGAAAGTGAAATCTGAAGTGTTTACTAGTTATTTAACACCAACTTTTAATGAAGTTGTCTCTGGTACCTCACTGGGCACCAGCTCACAATTATAAAAAAACAACTTGTATTTATATAGCGCCTTTAATGTAGTAAAACGTCCCAAGGCGCTTCACCGGAGTATTTTAAGACAAAACATTTGACACCAAGCCACGTAAGGATAAATTAGGGCAGGTGACCAGAAAGTGATATTACATCTAGTTCCCTCGTCTAGATCATTTATATATATATTGTGAATAGCTGGGGTCCAACACCGATCCCTGCGGTACTCCACTAGTCACTGCCTGCCACTCGGAAAAAGACCCGTTTATTCCAACTCTTTGTTCCTGTCTGCCAACCAGTTCTCTATCCAAGTCAGTACCTTACCCCCAATCCCATGTGCTTTAACTTTACACGCTAATCTCTTATGCAGGACCTTATCGAAAGCCTTCTGAAAGTCCAAATACACCACATCCACTGGTTCTCCTTTATCTATTCTACCAGTTACATCCTCAAAAAATTCCAGTAGATTCGTTAAGCACGATTTACCTTTTGTAAATCCATGTTGACTTTGTCCGATCCTGTCACTGTTTTCCAAGTGCTCCGCTATTGCATCTTTTATAATGGACTCTAGCATCTTCCCCACTACCGATGTCAGGCTTACCGGTCTATAATTCCCTGTTTTCTCTCTTCCCACCTTTTTTAAATAGTGGGGTTACATTAGCTACCCTCCAATCCATGGGATCTGTTCCAGAGTCTATAGAATTTTAGAAGATGACCAGCAATGCATCTACTATTTCTCTGGCCACTTCCTTAAGTACCCTAGGATGTAGATCATCAGGCCCTGGGGATTTATCGACCTTCAATTCCATCAATTTCCCTAGCACCATTTCCCTACAAATACTGATTTCATTCAGTTCCTCCCTCTCATTAGACCCTATATTCACCGACATCCCTGGGAGGTTATTTGTGTCCTCCTTTGTGAAGACAGAACCAAAGTTTGTATTTAATTGGTCTGCCATTTCTTTGTTCCCCATTATAAATTCTCCTGATTCTGACTGCAAGGGACCCACGCGTGACTTCACCAATCTTTTTCTCTTCACATATCTATAGAAGCTTTTACAGTCAGTTTTTATGTTCCCTGCAAGCTTACTCTCATACTCTATTTTCCCCCTTTTAATTAATCCCTTTGTCCTCCTTTGCTGAATCCTAAACTGCTCCCAATCCTCACGTTTATTGCTTTTTCTGGCCAATTTATACGTCCTCTCCTTGGATCTTATGCTATCCCTAATTTCTCTTGTTAGCCACGGTTGAGTCACCTTTTTTTTATTTTTATGCCAAACAGGGATGAACAAATTCTGTAGTTTAGCCATGCGATCTTTAAATAATTGCCATTGCCTATCCACCGTCAACCCTTTAAGTAACATTCCCCAATCCATCCTAGCCAACTCGTGCCTCATACCATGGTAGTTTCCTTTATTTAAATTCAGGACCCTAGCCTCTGAGTCAACTACTTCACTCTCCATCTTAATGAAGAATTCCATCATATTATGATCGCTCCTCCCCAAGGGGCCTCGCACAACAACATTGCTAATTAATGCTTTCTCATTACATAATACCCAGTCTAAGATGGCCTGATCTCTAGTTGGTTCCTCGACATATTGGTCCAGGAAACCATCCTGTATACACTCTAGGAATTCCTCCTCCACAGTATTGTTACTAATTTGGTTAGCCCAATCTATCTGTAGATTAAAGTCACCTGTGATAACTGCACGTGTCTCTCATTTCCCATTTAATGCCATCCTCAACCTCAGCATTACTGTTTGGGGGTCTGTATACAGCTCCCACTAACGTTTTCTGCCCCATGGTGTTTCTCAGCTCTACCCATACAGATTCCACATCATCAGAGCTAATATCCTTCCTTACTATTGTGTTAATCTCTTTAACCAGCAATGCTACACCACCTCCTTTTCCTTTTTGCCTGTCTTTCCTGAATATTGAATACTCCTGGATGTTGAATTCCCAGCCTTGGTGGTCACCCTGGAGCCATGTCTGTGTAATCCCAATTATATCATATCCGTTTACATTTATTTGTGCAGCTAATTCATCCACCTTATTACGAATGCTTCTCGCATTAAGACACAAAGCTTTTCAAGCTTGTTTTTTTAACACTCTTAGACCTTTTAGAATTATTAATTACTGTGGCCATGTTTGATTTACACCCTTGATTTCTCTGGCTGCCACTTTTGCTTTTCTCTTTCGTATCTGTTGCTTCTATCCTTGCTTCCCTTTCCTCTGTCTCCCTGCACAGGTTCCCAACCCCCTGCCATTTTAGTTTAAACCCTCCCCAACAGCACTAGGACATCGGTCCCAGTCCCGCACAGGTGCAAACCGTCCAGTTTGTACTGGTCCCACCTCCCCCAGAACCGGTTCCAATGTCCCAGGAATTTGAATCCCTCCTCCTTGCACCATTCCTCTAGCCACATATTCATCTGAAATATCTTTCTATTTCTACTCTGACTAGCATGTGGCACTGGTAGCAATCCTGAGATTACTACCTTTGAGGTCCTATTTTAAAATTTTTAATTTACCTCCTAACTCCCTATATTCAGCTTTCAGGACCTCCTCCCGTTTTCTACCTACATCGTTGGTACCTATATGCACCACGACAACTGGCTGTTCACCCTCGCTGACCCTCATCAGAACTGAAGGAGTTAGAGCTGACACCTTCAATCAGCTTGCCCCGTCTTCTGGAATTCCGTGTCAACACTTTGCCATTTCTTCCTTGGCCTTCAGCAATCTCCTTAAGATCCTCCACTTGGACTCTGCTTCTGCCTCCTCCCTCCCTCTTGCTATATACCACCCTGTGAAGCACTGAGATCTTAGAATGATGCAGCACAGAAGGAGGCCATTTGGCCAATTGTGCCCATGGCGGCTCTTTGATGGAGCTATCCAATTAGTCCCACTCCGTTCTTTCCCAATAGACCTGTAAATTTTTTCCCTTCAAGTATATATCCAATTCTCCTTTGAATGTTACTATTGAGTTTGCTTCCACCACCCTTTCAGGCAGTGCATTCTAGATCACAACAACTCACTTAAAAAAAAATGTTCCCTCATGCTTCCTGTTTCCTTTGCCAATCACCTTAAATCTGTGCCCTCTGGTTACTGACCCTTCTGCCACGGGAAACAGTTCCTTATTTATTCTATAAAACCGTCCATGATTTTGAACACCTCTATCAAATCTTCTCTTAACCTTCTCTGCTCTAAGGAGAACAATTCCAGTCTCTCCACATAACTGAAGTCTCTCATTCCCTGGTATCATTCTAGTAAATCTCTCCTGCACCCTCTTTAAGGCCTTGACATCCTTCCTAAAATGTGGTGCCCAAAATTGAACACACTACTTTAGCTGAGGCCTAATCAGTGTTTTATAATGGTTTAGCACAACTTCCTTGCTTTTGTACTCTATTCTTCTATTATTAAAGCCAAGGATCCCATATGCTTTTTAACAGCCTGCTCAACTTGTCCTATCAAGTTCAAAGATGTGTGTACATACACTTCCAGGTCTCTCTGTTCCTGGACCCCTTTTAAAATGGTACCATTTTGTTTATATTGCCTCTCCTCAATCTTCCTACCAAAATCAATCAGTTCACACTTCTGTGTTAAATTTCATCTGCCATGTGCCTGTACATTTCACCAGTCTGCCTATGTCCGTTGATATCCTTCACATTGTTTACTACATTTGTGAGAAGTCTCTTCATATGTAATGTGTGCTATAGAAACAAAAACAAATACTTTATTTTTAAAAAGCACAATACTGCAGATGCTGGGGATCTGAAATAAAAACAGAAAATGCAGGAAACACTCAGTTGGTCAGGCAGCACTATAGAGAGAGAGGAAGGTAGGGTTAACATTTCAAGTCTATGACCCTCTGTCAGAACCAGGAAATGTTACAGGTGAACATTTTATATGGAGGAGCCAAGGAAAAGGATGTGGGGAAGAGAGGAAAAATGGTCTGATTAGATGGAGGATGGGAGATGATTAAATGACAGAAGTGATAATGGTGCAAGCCAAAAGGAAGCAACGATGAGAGATTAGAGAAATTCTTCCATCATACTCCCACCACTGAAGCCTTCTACGCTTTGCCAGATTATCCATGCTTCTCTTCCCCTCTGCTATTCAGCTGTGACCATTCACACTGCCTCTGGGTCTTGGATATATCTTTTATTTCTCTAATTTCTCATTATTGCCTCCTTTTGTCTTACACCATTATCACTTCTGTCATTTAATCATCTCCTGTCCTCCACCTAGACTGCACCCACTGCCCCCCCCCCCAACATTCTCTTTCCTGCCCCCTTTTCCCAAGCTCTGTTCCTCTTTATAAAATGTTCATCTGTAACATCTCCTGGTTCTGACTAAAGGTCAGAAACGTTAACCTTACCTTCCTCTCTCCACAGATGGTGCCTGACCTGCTGAGTGTTTTGAAAAAATAAAAATAAAAATGTTTAACTAAAAGATGAGAGCTATAATGATCACTTTATTACTCCTGAGACTAAGCATCTGTCTCTTTTATCCCTCCCTCACCTATCAGTGATCTGCCCAACCTAGATGACTGACAATATGGACAGGCGGTTTATTCTTTACTAGCTGGAGTGCCCGGCGGTGCCGAGGCTTTTTCGAGGGCATGTTGTTGTTGGAAGAGAGAGAGCGACTGGGGGGGAAGAGAGGAGGGGGTTGGGGGGGAGGGGGTGGGGGGGAAGAGAGGAGGGGAGGGGGGGAGGAGGGGTGGGGTGGGGAGGAGGAGGGATGGAGGAGGTGGGGGAAGGAGGGGGGGGAGCCAGCAGACCCTCTCCCCACTGCAGGCAATGGCTCTGCTGAGCTCCGTGCCGCCCCACGCACTGACATGCCGAGCGCAGCGCCCCGGTGAGCCCCGCCCTCCCGAGACCGGGCCTGAGATGGCCGATTGCGGCTGGCCGGGCCCGGTTGCCTTGGTAACCCTCCTCCCCTCTCCGCCTGCCGATCTCTGGGCCTGAGACGGCTGGCCGGGCCCGGTTGCCTTGGTAACCCTCCTCCCCTCTCCGTCTCCCGATCTCTGGACCTGAGCGGCCGACGAGCCCAGTTGCCGGGGTAATCCTCTCCGCTCCCCCTCCCCTCCCGAGCCCCACCCTGAATGAAGCGCGAGGAGGTTGCAGTGAGCCCAGCCAGCCAGCCTTTACCAAGATCGCTGGTTCGGAATCGGGTGGGGGGGAGCTTGCCACAAAACAATTGCCTAGGGTCCAGCATGGCTGGCAACAGATGCCCAGGCTTCGAGGCCTACCTGCCAAAACGGGGAAAGGTAGGAAAATTAATGAGATTAGATAAAAGATTTAGAAAGTAATTAACTTTTTTAAAAAACAATATGTGTTTTAAAAGCACCTTTTTTTTTAAAGACGCAGAAAGCGGGAAAAAGAAATGAAAAGTTTGGAATCAAGATGGCGGTGACTCACCTCGGTTCAGAACGATAAGGCCCGCCCACACACGCACCAATTGGTCGACCGTCAGGTCACCGAAGCGTAGGATTGGTCAATCGTCCCGTCACTCGACTCTAGGAGGGCTTGCCCGCAAGAGCCAGGAACCCGCCCCCGCCACGCAGCGATTGGTCGACCGTTGGGTCACTCGACCGTACGATTGGTCGACCTCGACATCACTCGATGCTAATGAGCGGAATGTTGAACGTTTTTTGGATACCGCGGGCGCAATTTTTGTCTGGCCGAAACATAAATACGCTTATGACGGTTCTGGAATCGTAAGCTTTCTTTCGATGTAACACACGTGTAGGTACGCTCTATAACTTTCGAGTTTATACAAGACAGACAGACAGACCGACAGACAGATGGAATGACAGACAGACAGATCGACCGCTTTAAATATATAGATTCATTCTTGGGATGTGGGCGTTGGTGTCAAGGCCAGCATTTATTGCTCATCCCTAGTTGCTTTGTAGGGTAGTTAATAGATAACCACATTGATGTGGGACTGGAGTCATAGATAGGCAAGACTGGGCAAGGGCAGGTTTCCTTCCCTAAAAGGCACTAGTTGGGTTTTTATGACAATCCAACAGCTTCAGGCCCGGTGGACCGAATGGTCTCCTTCAGTGCTGTATCTATTATTTACCAGTGCCAGCTTGTTATTTCCATATTTTTAAAAAACTGAATTCAAATTCTAAAACTGCCATGATGGGATTTGAATTCACATTCTCTGGATTATTAGTCCAGTAAAATAACCACTACACTATCATATCCTTTATTGTCTTAATTGATGTAGTAAGCCTGATTTCAATAATAGCTTGCTTCTGTTAATTGGACAATACAAAAAATTGTACCCAACAGTCTTAATTTTATGAAATTTCTCATTTGCTCTCTTTCTAAGTGAGGAGGCTTTCTATGTTCCTTTCAAGATTTCGGGGGTCTTGACTTGCTTTCACGCTCAACCTGCTTTAACGTGAACTAAATTAAGCCATGTTGGAGGCTGGGTACATGAGCTACATACTGACCTATCGGTTCTGCATATTGGGTATGCCCACAGTGATGGCCTTAAGTTTCTTCTGCTGGTTGTAATGACACAATGTGAAAATAGAGTAGTCTTGGGTGAGTTCCTGGGTGTCAGCCTTGGCTCAGTGGTAGCACTCTTGTCTCCAACTCAGAAGGATTGTGGATTCAAGCCCCACTCCAGAGATTTGAGCATGTAATCCAGGTTGATACATCAGTACTGAGGGAGTGCTGCATTGTTGGAGGTGTTGTCTTTTGGATGAGATGTTAAACTGTTTAATGTCTGCCCTCTCAGGTGAATGTTAAAAGATCCCATTGCACGTTTCGATTGCAGAGGAGTTCTCCCCGGTGTCCTGGCCAATATTTATCCCTCAACCAATATTACTAAAACAGATGATCTGGTCATGATCTCATTGATGTTTGTGGGACCTTGTTGTGCACAACTTGGCTGCTGCATTTCCCTACATTACAACAGTGATTACACTTCAAAAATACTTAATTGGCTGCAAAGCACTTTGGGGCATTCCGAGGTTGTGAAAGGCATGATATGTAGGCAGCATTTATTTGCAACACCAGAGGGTTGGACCAGATTTCTGATTGGTCCCCTTGGAGGACACGATACACCCAACAGTTTATCTGGAATGTGTAATTTGATCCTGCCTGCTTTAAAGCAGTCTGCAATGTGTAATTTGATCCAGCCTTGTCATGCAGCCTATAGAAAGTGGAAGTGTAGTTAGCTTTGTGAAGATCCTCTGTTATCTAGTGTTCTGCAATTGTAATTATAGTTGTCCTTGGCTGGTAGAATAACAGACTTTATACTCTAATTAGTGGGTTAGTTACACCTTTGGAGTTTTTTTTTCCTTCTGGAAGTGATAAAAATTCTTTAATTCAGATTAAGGGGCTGTGTGTGTGTGTGGGGGGGGGGGTGTGTGTGTGTGGGGGGGCGGGGTTCGTGTGTGTGGTGTTCGTGTGTGTGGTGTGTGTGAGGTGCATGTGGTGGGTTGCATCTGTGGGTACGTGTGTGGGGTGCATGTGTGTAGTCAACCTGGCACAGCAGTGAGTTCACACTGGGGAAGAGGCCATTCACATGCTCAGTGAGTGAGAAGGGATTCACTAATTCATCTGGTTGGAAGAATATGATCGACGTCTAATAGAGGGGGAGAATGTGATCCGTCTTCCTATCTGGATCACGTTCTCGCTCTCATCCTCCCCGCTTTAGACCTGGATCACGTTCTTCCTCCATCCCCACTATTCTCTCCGTACTCTTAACACCCCCCGCCCCAAGTTCCTGACCGTTTCCTCCACTCGAGTTCCTGACCTCTCCTCCGAGTGCCTCTCTCCCCCCACCCCCACCTAAGCTCCTCTTCTCTTCCGCTTCCGATCCCCTGACCGGGAGCCAAGGAAAGTGTGGTGAGGCCACAGCCCTGCGCCTAGGCGCATGTGCAGCTACAAAGTTGGGTGCGAATGCGCGGTTCCGGTGAGATGGTACCCATGCGCAGAATGATGCAGAAGATCCCGTGCAAAAGTCACAATGCTCTATATATGTGCTATATATATTTCTTTCTTAATATAGCACAAAACTGCCCCAAATTTGGCACTAAATTAGTAATCTCAGTCGAGCAACAGTGTAGCTGGTCTGGGAAATGGAAAATCCAACAAGGTTGGGGCTGTGATGAGATACATGGGAGCATTTTTGATGCTGAATTACTTTTTAAAAATTTGTTTATGGGATGTGGGCGTCGCTGGCAAGGACAGCATTTTCTTGCCCATCCCTAATTGCCCTTGAGAAGGTGGTGGTGAACTACTTTCTTGAACCTCTGCAGTCCATGTGGCGAAGGTACTCCCACAGTGCTATTAGGTAGGGAGTTCCAGGATTTTAACCCAGCGACGATGAAGGATCGGCGATATACTTCTAAGTCAGGATGGTGTGTGACTTGGAGGAGAACTTGGAGGTGGTGGTGTTCCCACGCGCTTCTAGGTGGAAGAGGTCGCGGGGTTGGGAGGTGCTGCTGAAGAAGCCTTGGTGAGTTGTTGCAGTGCATCTTGTAGATGGTACACACTGCAGCCACGGTACGCCGGTGGTGGAGGGAGTGAATGTTTAAGGTGATGGATGGGGTGCCAATCAAGCGGGCTGCTTTGTCCTGGATGGTGTCGAGCTTCTTGAGTGTTGTTGGAGCTGCACTCATCCAGGCAAGTGGAGAGTATTCCATCACACTCCTTATTTGTGCCTTGTAGATGGTGGAAAGGCTTTGGGGCGTCCGGAGGTGAGACACTCGCCGCAGAATACCCAGTATTTATGTGGCTGGTCCAGTTAAGTTTCTGGTCAATGGTGACCCCTCAGGATATTGATGGTGGGGGATTCGGCGATGGTAATGACGTTGAATGTCAAGAGGCGGTGGTTAGACTCTCGCTTGTTGGATATAGTCATTGTCTGGCACTTCTGTGGCGCGAATATTACCTGCCACTTATCAGCCCAAGCCTGAACATTGTCCAGGTCTTGTTGCATGGGAAATGATCAAAAACTACTGAGGTGAGTTGTTACATAACAGTATTAAAGCAGGGTTGCTCCAGACCCACAGCAATGTTGACTCCAAAGCCACAGCAATGTGGTTGACTCTTAACTGCCCTCTGAAATGGCTTAGTAAGCCACTCAGTTGTAACTAACCGCTACGACAAAGTCAGCACTGTGGGAGTGCCTTCACCACAAGGACTGCAGTGGTTCAAGAAGGTGGCTCACCACCACCTTCTCAAGGACAATTAGGGATGGGCAATAAATGCTGGCCTTGCCAGCGATGCCCACATCCCATGAATGAATAAATAAAAAAGAAGCAACTACATAGCTTGCAAATGAACAATCTTCAAACTAACTCAAATTGCAACCAGTCAAATAAAACCATGACACTTTTGCCTTGGTAACTCCAATTACAGACAGCTAATGATTGGGGAAAAAGAGTTATTTATAATTTTTTTTCCATCTCAAAGCATTTCACGTACAATCAATTACTTTGGAGTGAAATTAATTTTTTAGACAATTGTGGCAGCCATTTTGCATGCAGCAAGATCCCCAAAACACCAATAAGATTATGATCAGTTAATATATTTCTAATAGTGGTGGTTGTGATGGACTGTTTTCCCAGACACTGGGAGAACTCTGTGTTCTTCTTTGAATTGTGCCATGAGATCTTTTACAATCTCCTGAATACGGAGACAGAACCTCAGTTTTAACATTATTCAAAGGACAGCAGCTGTGATAATATAACACTCACTACTGCTCTAGAGTGCCAGATTACATCACATCGAATCTACAGCACAGAAACTGGCCATTCGGCCCAACTGGTCTAATGCGGTGTTTATAATCCACATGAGCCTCCTCTCACTATAACGGCTTCATCCCATAGTAGAGGAAGAGGATAATATACCTGACATTCCAGGGAAACTAATAATGAATCAAGGATTGGCAACCCATCCACCACCTCAAACATTCACTCCCTCCACCACCAGCGTACTGTGGCTACAGTGTGTACTATCTACAAGATGCACTGCAGCAACTCGCCAAGGTTTCTTCGGCAGCACCTCCCAACCCACAACCTCTACCACCTAGAAGAACAAGGGCAGCAGGCGCATGGAAACACCATAACCTGCAAGATGTCCTCCACACAATCCTGACTTGGAAGTATATCACCATTCCTTCATCGTCGCTGGGTCAAAACCCTGGAACTCCCTCCCTAACAGCACTGTGGGAGTACCTTCACCACATGGACTGCAGCGTTTCAAGAAAGTAGTTCACCACCACCTTCTCAAGGGCAATTAGGGATGGGCAATAAATGCTGGTCTTGCCAGCGATGCCCACATCCCGGAATGAATATAAAAAAAAAGGACTGGAACTCACTAAATATAACGTAAGCAAGAAAACAGTATTAAAAAAGATAATGGCCCAGAACTTCAGGTCGGAGGCTTCCCGCGGGTGCAAGCCTCCAACCTGCACTTACCTTGTGCGCCGGCCGTTGAGCTGTGAGCCCCCGTGGAATTGCGATCCTGGGCCTCCTCCAACTGCCGGCGCGCAGTGCTTGCGTATCCCAGGGGCAGTTAGTTCTGTAGAATTTGCAAAATTGAACATTGTCCTATAAGGGTCTATTGGCAGAAAAGGCCTTAATTTTTAAAGACTGTTTTAAAAAGAAGCCCAGAAAAAGGGACACACAAAATGGCCGCCAGACCCCATGACCAGCTTTTGGGACACTTTAAAATGGTTCCTGCAGTCCCCAGACAGCTTTTGTGGATTCAGCCCACAGTAGGTTCTGGAAGGCAGTTTCAGGGAAAACAAAACCAGACAGAGCCCCATACATATAGATTGGATGCAGATCCGATCAGATCGGCCTGTAGATAAAGGCCATCTAAATGTTTACCCAGACAAAGGGGAACAGATTCAAGTTCGAAGAGGGACATTAAAGACAATACAGGGTCGTTCCAGACCAGAGATGGCAGTTACCGGCCATCCCGAAGATACTTTAAAAACAAAGAATACCCCGCTGTGCTACAAGCCCGCCAAAAGTTAAACAAAGACTAACCTTGATTTGGCGGGAGATAAGGGCCTCCATGAAAAAGTATAACTGAAGTCCCGGGGTAGCCATCGGTAGCTTTTTGGGAGCTTTTGCAGCGTTTGCAGCTTTCGGTACGCTTCTTAGCCTTGGGAAGGCTTGACATTGGAGAAGGTGGTTCGAAGAAGAAGAAGACGAGACCCGGGGTAGTCATCGGGAGATCATCGACAAAAACCCCGGGCCGTTGACGAGAAGAAGACGACGAGACCCGGGGTAGTCATTGGGAGATCATCGACAAAAACCCCGGGCCGTTGATGAGAAGAAAAGACGAAACGCCCTACAGCGTCGTGTGGAGGAGTACGGAGAAAAACGAGCTGCGGGTGAAATGATGGTCAGCGCGTCTTGCTGAAGAGAAGGAGCCATCAGCTTGAGCAGCCCGCTGCTCCTACAGCCCAACGACCACGTGGAGACAAGGACGCCTGAGAGGACCAAAACGCAGACTTCAAAATCTCTATGTTTCTAACTGGGATTGGTGAGCATGTTTCTGGCCCTTCATAATCTAAGCTAGCTAGGTTTAGGGGGTGGGCATTTTGGGTATAATTTAACAATGAGTTGTTGTCCCTCGATGTTCTGTGTGTTTCCCTATTTCAGGATGAACCTTGTAAAACATAATATGCCTGTAGATATGTTGGTTAGTACTGTATTATGATTTGTTTTTCCCTCCCATGTACCTAATTGGCTTACATTCAATTTTTCCTTTGTGCAATAAAATTTCATTTCGTTTCATTAAACTTGGTCTACAGAGTATTCTCTGCATTGTAGTTCCTGCCTCAAAGTCCAGTGTATAGAACCTAAGGGGTGAGTGGGTCGAACCACTTGGTGAAATACTGTGCAAGAGAGAGAGGCCTCGACGATCGAAAACCCCTTACAGTTCGATGCATCCCCTGGGATCACGTGGACCATGGAGAGCCAATGGTAGCAAGGAATGCTTCATTCATAAGTTTGACAGGAAGAGCTGTCAAACCTATAAATACTATAAGCCCCAAAACATCACTAAATCTTCAAATAAATTTTTTAAAGAATCAAATTTTTAAAATAAACTATAAATTACATGAAATAACTATTTTAAACAATAATTTAAATTTTTGAAAAAATTAATTATATTTTCTAATGGGGCTAAAAATAAACTTACCTTTCTTTAAAGTATTTAAAAATAATAAACCTGTGGAAAAAATGTTTTAATTTTAATTAATTCACCACTTACCTTGTTAAAGCAGGCCTTGCGACTGCTTTTTACATGTCTAACTTCTGGAGACTTACCTTCCCGGAGAAACCTGGAAAAAAAATGTAAGTTCAATGCGCACCCGCTGCCTATCCCGCGCATGCGTTCCACCTCTTAACCCCTTCTTTCAGGGGAACGGAAGTGCTGGTTTCCCGCGCATGTGCAGTGCATGCAGGAAACCGGCACTTCCATTGGGCCTATGGTTGAGTACCATGCGTACTCACCCGTGGAGACCCGAATTTCTGGGCCAATGGCACTAAAGACTGACAAATCCCCAGGACTTGATGGTTTCCACGCCAGGGTATTAAAGGAAGTAGGGGAGGAAATTGTAGTAGTCTTTAGCCATAATCTTCCAAAGCTCTCTTGATTCAGGAATTGTCCCTTTAGGTTGGAAAATTGCAATTGTAACTCTATTATTTAAGAAAGGTGAGAGAGAGAGAAACCAGGAAATTATAGACCCGTTAGCCAAACATCTGTTGTGGGGAAGTTATTGGAATCTAAACTTAAGGACAGAGTGACTGAGCACAGTGAAATTTGAACTTTTTAAAATGTAGTAGTCAGGTACAAAAAATAATCAAAGAGGCGAATGGAATTTTAGCCTTTTACCTAGAAGGCTAGAATATAATGGGGAGCAGGTTTTGCTATAGCCGTATAAAGCTCTCCTTTTGCCTTGCACCACCATCCCTTTTGTCAGTCAATCTCTTCTGCCTTCCATCCTATCACAGACCTTCCCTTTGTTCTTTCTCTCCCCTCCTCCCTGCCCCTGCTTAAAAATCTGTCTTTAACCTTTTCCAGTTCTGACGAAGGGTCCCTGACTCGAAACATTAAATGGCCCAGAAATTCGGGTCGGGGGCTTCCCGCGGGTGCAAGCCCCCGACTTGCACTTACCTAGCGCCGGCCGTTGAGCTGTGGGCCTGTGGTGTATGTAACCTGTTCCACCTTAAGAGAACTTAAGCCTGTTCCACCTTAAGAGATGTACTACTTTCTCTGGCTGCTGTATACGTAATACCGGTGGTGACCACCGGTATATAAGCACTGTGTAGTAAGATTGTATTTCAGATAGTCCTGACCTCCAACCAGTAAAGACCTGTTGAACTTTAAGCTTGTAGCCTGTGTGTTATTAATTACAACTAGAACACACAGACTTTACAGTGGCGACGAGTCAGATTCTTACCCTGCGGCAGTTATATCCACGGCGGCTTCGTCCACAGAACGGACGTCGAAGAGAGGCTTCCACCCTCATCACCCTGCTGGAAGACACGTCGCGCGGCAGACATCGAGAAACCAGAGTGCAGAAGACATCCTGAACTCGAAGCCTCCATCAGTGGCTGTCAGCTATCTTCTTTCTACCTCGGTAGTGGGTAAGCCGGGCAGCGACGCGACCAGAAAATCGGCCGCGTTGGCTGTACAGACGGGGAAGGAAGACGGAGGAATAAGGGCGGTGAGATCGATCGCGACCGGAGATAAGGGCCGGGCCGCATTCGAGCCGAAAGGCGCAGCGCGGGACATCGATCGCGGCTGGTGATAAGGGCCGGGCCACATTCGGGCTAAAAAGGCGCAGCGTCTGGGGGCAACTGAAGGCGCGAGAGCCGCGGTGAAGCAGAGACAGCGTCGGGGGAAGGGTGAAGACCGCCAAGCGCAGGAAAACCGCCATTTTGTAGCCGGAGGACGAAGACAAGAGCGCGGAAGCCGCCATCTTGGATAAAAACAAAAATAAATTAAATTGCAACGATGCCTAAACATGGGAACATTAATACCTTTGATAGCGACATCGAAGATTGGGCTATGTATGTAGAACGCATACAAAATTATTGTAAAGCAAATAAAATCCCAGATGCAGAGAAAGCACTAACATTATTAAACTTAATGGGTGCGAAGACATACGGGCAATTGAAACACCTTGTATCACCAGATGAACCGGCGGATAAGACGTTCAAGGAGATTGTTACTGTCCTGAAAAATCACCTAAACCCCACGCCGCTGATGCTAGCGGAACGATTTAAATTTTACAGCAGAAGGCAGCTGAAGGATGAAAGCAATGCTGAATATTTAATGGAATTGCGTAAGCTAGCAAAGTACTGTCAATTCGGAACGAGATTGACAGAGGCGCTACGAGATAAATTTGTGTGTGGTTTATTAAAAGAAGATACACAAAAGCGATTGCTCGAGGAGAATGAGCTGACGCTTGAGAAAGCGGTCACTATGGCAGCAGCACACGAAGCCGCAGCGAGAGGCACGGCAGTAATGCAGCTAAGGTCACCGGAACTCAGTACAAATAAATTGGGTTTGAGTACTGTAAAATGTTATCGTTGCGGAAAGACAACGCATGATCAGAACCAGTGTTGGTTTAAAAACCAAGAATGCAGAACATGTGGCAGGCTTGGCCACATAGCTAAAGTATGCCGGTCAGGAAAGAAGACCAGCAACAAAAAGTCACCGCAAGGAAAATACATAAAGGTACACAAGGTGACAAAGAACAGTTTGACCGAACAGAAGTCAGATTCAGACGCTAGCAGTAATGAACTGGGTAGCTTAAGAGTACACAACGTTGGTAAGGATACAGATCTCCAGACAATTTGGGTCACCCTTCAGATAGCAGGAGTCCAAGTAAAGATGGAATTGGACACTGGATCGGCATTGACGGTCATGAATAAGAAAGATTACAAAAGGTTATTCCAACATATTCCCCTACGGGATACGGAGATTACATTGAAAACATACACGGGGCAAAGAGTGTACCCCGTCGGAAAGATAGAGGTAAAAGTGGTCCACAAGGGCGAAGAAAGCCAAGTAATGGACTTATATGTGCTACCTGAAGGAGGTCCACCACTACTGGGATGGGAGTGGATTAGGAAAATGAATATGGACTGGCACTCCTTGAAGGCACTAACGGTAGATTCCGGGGAAACAGATGTCAAACCTAAACGATTGTCCAGAATATTGGATGATGCTAAAGAGGTGTTCCAGCAGGGACTGGGAACACTGAGAGGAATTACGGCAAACATCAAGATTGATGAACATGCACAACCAAAATTTTTTAAAGCCAGACCGGTACCCTATGCAATACGACCTACTGTAGAAGCGGAACTGGAAGCGCTAGAACGTTCAGGTGTACTGTCTAAGGTAGATTGGAGTGAGTGGGCTACGCCCATTGTTCCCGTTATGAAACGTCCTTTGAGCAACAAGCCAGGAGAACCAGGGAAGGTTCGCATCTGTGGAGATTTCAAAATCACCGTTAATCCGGTGCTTCACACGGTGCAGTATCCGCTTCCGCGGATTGAGGATATTTTTGCTTCGTTGTCTGGCGGGAAACACTTCACCAAGATAGACCTGGCGCAGGCGTACTTGCAGATGGAGGTTGAAGAAGAGTCACGCCAATACCTCACGATCAACACGCATCGAGGTTTGTACCGGTACAATAGACTGGTTTTTGGAGTGGCATCGGCTCCAGCAATTTGGCAGAGGGCCATGGAGCAGGTATTACAGGGAATTCCAGGCACACAATGTTACCTGGACGATATTCTGATTACAGGTGATGGTGATGAAGAACACCTCGCAAACTTGGAACTGGTGCTCAACAGACTGAAAGAGTATGGACTTCGAGTTAATCGGCAGAAATGTGAGTTCTTCCAGAAGCGGATCTCATACTGTGGTCATGTCATTGACCGGGAGGGGCTTCATAAGTCTCCTGACAAGATAGAGGCAGTTGTAAAGGCTTCCGCTCCGGATAATGTCTCTCAGTTGAGGTCGTTTCTAGGATTGATTAACTATTACCATAAATTTCTACCAAATCTATCCACGGTACTGCACCCGCTAAACGCTCTTTTACAGAAGGGGGTACCATGGGAATGGAGCGAAAACTGTAAGAAGGCATTTCGCAAAAGCAAAGAATTGATCACCTCAGAGGAAGTGTTGGCTCACTTCAACCCGACACTGCCTATTTGGTTGGCTTGTGATGCTTCTCCATATGGTGTTGGGGCAGTACTCTCACACAAGTTGCCAAATGGCACGGAAAGGCCAGTCGCGTTTGCATCCAGATCATTGACCTCCGCTGAGCGCAACTATGCGCAGATCGATAGGGAGGCTCTCAGCCTTGTATGGGGAGTGAAGAAGTTTAATCATTACCTGCAGGGCCAAAAATTCACACTTCTGACAGACCATCAGCCGTTGGTATCCATTTTTAACCCTAAGAAGGGTGTTTCAGTGATGAGAGCACAGCGTCTCCAGAGATGGTCCCTTTTCCTAGGGGCACATCAATATCAAATAGAATTCAAAGGTACGAAGCAGCATGGCAATGCTGATGGGCTGTCGCGCCTGCCACTACCTGAAGAAGAAACGACGAAAGTTGACCCTGTTGAGTTATTTCATTCGACCATCATCGAGTGTTTACCAGTCACCAATGCAAGTATTGAAAGAGAAACCAGGAACGACCCGACACTGTCCAGAGTCTACGAGGTGACAGTGAAAGGATGGCCAACACGTGGTGATCCTCTGTTACCGGCATTCTCGGCAAGGCGAGACCAGCTGTCCGTCTGCCATGGTACTTTGATGTACGGGACAAGAGTGATTATTCCTCCCAAGTTAAGGGAAAGAGTTCTAAAAGAACTGCATGAAGGTCATCTGGGGGGAGTTAAGATGAAAAGTCTTGCTAGGGCTTATGTATGGTGGCCGGGTATTGACCAACAGATAGAGGAGTTGACGAAAAGCTGCGCTGGGTGCCAAAAAGTGCAAAATGCACCTCCGATCGCACCACTACACCCATGGGAATGGCCTTCAGCCCCATGGCAACGCGTACATATTGACTTTGCTGGTCCATTCATGGACTCCATGTTCCTAATTGCGGTGGACGCACATTCCAAATGGCCAGAAGTGATCAAGATGAATACCACTACTTCAGAAAAGACAATTGCGGTGTTAAGAACAATATTCGCAAGGAACGGATTGCCAGAACAGATCTGTTCGGACAACGGACCACAGTTCGTGTTGGAAGAATTTCAAAAATTCTTAAAGAAGAATGGGGTGAAACATTATACCTCTGCCCCATATCATCCGGCGACAAACGGGTTGGCCGAGAGATTTGTCCAAACATTCAAAAAGGCAATAAAGGCCATGAACGATGACCAGATTCCGCTACAGCACAAGGTGGACAATTTCCTAATGGCGTATCGAAATGCCGCTCATGCAGTGACTAACCAAAGTCCTGCCATGATGTTTTATAACAGGAGGTTGCGGTCCAGGTTGGACTTGTTAAAACCAAATGTGCGGAGGGAAGTGGAAAACAAACAGTTCCGGCATATTAATAACAAGTCCACTCGAAGTTTCGAAGTAGGACAACCAGTGTTGGCAAGGGGCTATGGAAACAAAAAATGGCAGCCCGGAACAATTCGGGCCAGACAAGGACCTCTGATGTACACAGTAGATATTGGTAACAATGTGATAAGGCGTCATGCGGATCAACTGGTAGAATCAAGAGCAAGGGTCGAACCCATGGTTGCGACAGAGACAACTGTGGAAGACGTTAATGAACCTGAAGCATCTACCTCGGCAGGGACTGTACCTGATGATGACGTCCAATACATAGGAAACCAACAAGCAGAGTCACCTCAGCAACAAGAATCAGAGACCACTGAAAGGCGTTATCCAGACTGAATCAGAAGGCCTCCTGAGAGACTGAACCTTTGAACTGTTTATACCTGAAGTTATATATGTATATATGTTATGATGTTATGTTAAATGGGGATATGACTATTAAGCTAAAAAGGGAGGATTGTGGTGTATGTAACCTGTTCCACCTTAAGAGAACTTAAGCCTGTTCCACCTTAAGAGATGTACTACTTTCTCTGGCTGCTGTATACGTAATACCGGTGGTGACCACCGGTATATAAGCACTGTGTAGTAAGATTGTATTTCAGATAGTCCTGAGCTCCAACCAGTAAAGACCTGTGTGCTTTTCTGGCTGTCTCAAGCAGCAAGAGGAGAAGGAGCTGCCAAAACAAGAGAGTGGAGAGTGGTGGTCTCCTGACCAGGAAGAGGAGTAGCAGAAAGATAGACCTCCACCTCCTCCAACATCTTCAAACAACTGAGGTGCCTGGAGAGATTGGACAGAGGAGGAGAAGGAGAAAGGAGGCCTACATCAACATCAACCGGGGAGAGGCCTTTTCTATCACTGCCTCCCCAAATTGGCCTCCACTTCAGGAGAGAGGGGAGAGAAACATCGGAAAAAAAACCACCAACTGTTTGGAAGGAGGGAAGATTCATCTTGTTTGAAACATCTACAGGTGGGTGTTATTTGGGGCACTCTCCCAAGACTTTGTATTTTAGGTGGGGGGAGAAAAGAAGAAGCAAGGCCGGACCATCAAGGGGTGTAGTGTGTGTGTGTGTGGCTCTTGTTAAAAGCTAGGCCACACACACCACTAATTAGCACCCCTACTATTGCCTGCCCTGGGAGAGCTGGAGCTGACCAGGTGAAGTCTCTAATTTCATTAATTACATCATTAAGACCTGTTGCAGGACTGAGCCTGGGCTTCTCCAGCTTTTCCAGGTGAAGACATCTTCTCCCCCTGCCAGAAGACCATCACCAAAGACTTTTAAACTACATCAGAGAGTGCCCCCCTGCCAACACCCACCCACCATCCTGAGTGGCAACACTGCCCTTGTGGTCTCCCTCCTTCCTACCCCCCTCTCTCTCTCTGCCTGTCTTTCTAAGGCACCTCAGTCCCATCACCTTTTATTAATTGCCTATTGAGCAGAGGGGAGAGGGCCCCTCCCCCAATTTCATTCAGTAAGGGGAGAGGTGTGTCCTCATTTTAATCAGCTCCCTCTGCTCAATAGAGGACAGAAAAATATATATTACCTGAGGCCATTAACATCTTCAGGCCTGTGACTTGGGGTGAGTGTAGCCCTTAAAGCACCCCAGAATGGCGACTACATCATCGCCGGTGGCGGGGCAAGCCAAGACTTATGCGGGAGCGGCAGCCACAGCCACAGCTGCTCCCGCTGCTTCTGCTGCCCCGTCACCATTTAAACTGATAACGAAAAAGCTTGGGGTGAAGAGCTACACTCACCCCACTATGACCATCGAGGCCTGCGTCAAAGCCATGGCTGGGGTTGTCGGCCCCTCAGCCATCGTCGCGGCCTCGAAAATGTACGGGAAGGCTGTGTTCTTCCTGGGGTCGGAGCGGGCGGCGTCCCTGGCCGTCACCAAGGGGCTCACCGTGGGCAGGACTTCCCTGCCGGTGGATCCTCTCGAGGCCACCGCGCAGAGGATTGTTATCTCTAACGTCCCGCCCTATGTTCCCGGTGAGCTCCTCCTTCCCCATTTGCGTCAGCTTGGGGAGGTGAGGTCAGGGATCACGCCTATCCCGCTCGGCTTCCGGGAGGCCAGCCTTCGCCACGTCTTCTCCTTCCGGCGCCAGCTGTTTATCCAGCTGGCGCGGGAGGAGGACACTGACGGAGCGTTCGTCGTCCTCCACGAGGGGACCGCCTATCGCGTCTTTTGGACGTCGGACGGTGTGCGGTGCCACGCCTGCAAGGAGGTGGGGCATATCAGGAGGAACTGCCCTGCCTCCAAGGCCGCCGGATCATCTCGTGCGGCCGAGGCGGGCGCCGCCGCTGCTCCTCCCCCCGGGTCTGCCCGCGCGTCAGGTACGTCTGATGCGCGGTTGACGTCGGGGGCCGATGCCACCAAGGCCTCCGGCGGGGGGGAGGGAGCGTGTCCGGTCGGAAAAAGGGCGCGGGGAAAGAAAAAACACCTTAGGTCGGGTCCCCCCGTGGATGGCGAGCCCTTGCCCCTTGAGCCCCTTACACCCGCGCTCCTCGCGGAGTTGACCGGGGCAGATGCGAGCGGGAGGGGCCTTGTGCCCGAGCCTGTGGCCGCAACCGCCGCAGCGGTATTGCCATTACCTGCGGCTGGGCTCGGGCCCGAGGAACCCGACAAACCTGCTCCGCCGGAGGGAGTTGAGGAGGAGGCCTTTGCAGACATGGAGGTCTCCCTCGCTCCCTCCACGCTAAAAAGAAGGCGCGACACCCTGGATGAGGAGGAGGACCGGGAGGAGGAGGGTCCCTCCGAACAGGGGGAGTCGTCGCCCGCCGCGGGTGCTGCGCCCCCCCCCACCGCTGTCACCATCACCGGCGATCGGCAGGGGTCGCCTGCCCCTCGGGAGGCTGAGGCAGATGTGTCTGTGCAGCACGTGCCTCCCGGGGATGAGGACGAGACCCTGCCCGTGGGGGGGCTCGCGGATCAACCCGCGGCTGAAATAGACTATTTATCGGTGCCGTTACCCCTCGACGGGTCGGGCGGCCTGGGGTCTGGGTCGGGCGAGTTCGAAGAACGTGAGCTCACCCAAAGCGGCCCGGTCATTTCCCAGGGGCTGCTCGACCTGGTCGAGGATTTAGCCAAAGACGCCCCATCTGCCGGGTCAGAGGCCGGTGGCGCGGAAGAGGAAGGCCCTCTGGCTGTGTCTCGGGCGCCGGACGTCCTGGGGGAGTTCGGATTTGTGTTCTCCCCGATTTCTCCGTTCGATCTGGCGTCTGGGGCGGAGGGGGGCTCCGAACCGCCGCCGCCGTCTTCTGGCCCGGCGCCCCCGGAGGAGCCCAGGGAGAATTCCTCCGCCACCGATCCTGGGGGTGGGATCCGGGCGGAGGCGAGGCCGGCTGTTGCGGCCGAGCCGTCCGCTGCGCACTGCGCGGTGGGCGGGTCGGCCGCTGGTGACGACCCCCTGGAGGAGGATGGGGACTCGGTGATGGGCACGGAGGACGAGTCGGATTCCGGCGCCGACGAGGCGGTGGACGACCTCGTGCCCCTTGCCGAGTCTCCCCTCATTCCCGCAAGGGAACTCCGGGATTTTATGGCCACGTGCCTGGGTCGGCGCGAGAAGGTCCGGCTGGCCCTCGACAGGTGGTCGGAGCTGGCGCTGCTCATTGATTCCGTCCGCGCCGCCGTTAAGACCATGGACACGGACGAGGGTGTGAACCCACTTGAGCTGCGTCGGCTCAGAACATTTCTCACTGGGCTGCTGAGGAGGTGGCGGCTGACTAGCGGCTGCGCCTCCTCCCCCCGTTAGTTGTAGGTAGAGGTTGCACTATGCTTCTGACATGAAGATAACCATAGCCAGCCTCAACATCAACGGCAGCGGGGAGGCGCGCCGCAGATTCAATAACTTCTCGGTCCTTCGGGACGGGAAGTATGCGGTGTGCTTCCTGCAAGAAACCCACACCGTTCCGGGAGACGAAGCCACGTGGCTCCTGGAGTGGCAAGGAGGGGTCAGCATGAGTCACCTCTCCAATAATTCCAGCGGGGTGGCTATCTTGCTGGCCCCGCATTTTCAGCCGGAGATCTTGGGGGTCAAGGAGCACGTGCCGGGCCGCTTGCTCCAGGTCACTGTTCGCCTGGGGGGCGTGCCGCTCCATCTAGTGAACGTGTATGCCCCTCAGGCCGGTGCGCAGCAAGTGCGCTTCTTTGAAGAAGTGTCCGCTCTTCTGGGCTCCATCGACGTGGGCGAGTGCGTCATCCTCGGGGGGGATTTTAACTGTACCCTCGAGGCGAGGGACCGTACGGGTCCCCCGCGATGCCCGCCGGCGATGGAGAAGTTGAGGGACCTGGTTGGGTCCTTCGACTTGGCGGACGTCTGGCGAAATCTTCATCCTGACTCCAGCGCCTTCACTTACGTGAGGTCTGGAGGAGGAGGGTCCAGAATCGACCGCCTCTACATTTCCCGGGCGTACGTATCCTGCGTTCCGGCGGCTTCCATGCGGCCGGTGCCGTGCACGGACCACCACCTGGTGTGGGCGGAGCTCGTCCCGCTGCGCGCTCGGGGAGGGTCCGCGTACTGGCACTTTAACAACCTGCTGCTGGAGGACGCGCGGTTCCGGGATTCGTTTCGTCGGTTCTGGGCCGACTGGAGAAGGAAGCAGGGGGGCTTCCCCTCCTTGAGGCTGTGGTGGGACGTGGGCAAGGCTCACGTGCGTCTCTTCTGTCAGGAGTATGCGAAGGGGTCGACCAAGAGGCGGGAGGCCCGGGTCGGGCGGTTGGAGAAGGAGGTGCTCGACCTGGAGTCCCGTCTCGGTCAAGTCGTCGGGGACTCGGCCCTGCGGAAGGTGTACGAAGAGAAGAAGGGCGCGCTGAAGGACCTGCAGCTCGTCGGGTCCCGAGGTGCGTACGTGAGGTCGCGGATCCAGCTCCTGTGGGACCTGGACCGCGGCTCCCCCTTCTTCTACTCGCTGGAAAAAAGACGAGGGGTCCGTAAGCAGCTCTTGGGGCTGCTGGCCGACGACGGATCTCTGGTCTCGGATCCGGAGGGAATCAGCGCGGAGACCCGCGCCTACTACGGGGCTCTGTTCTCTCCGGATCCGTCCAGCGAGGATGCGCGCAGAGTTTTCTGGGAGGACCTGCCGAAGGTCAGTCCGGAGGGCGCCGAAAAATTGGACGCTCCGCTAAGCCTGGCGGAGCTGACCGGCGCCCTCCGCCAGCTCTCTAGGGGAAAGTCCCCGGGGCTGGACGGGCTGACCGTGGAGTTCCACAGGGCGTTCTGGGACGTCTTGGGGGGCGACTACGCGCGGGTCCTGGGGGAAAGTTTGGCGACCGGGGAGATGCCCCTCTCTTGGCGCAGGGCGATCATTGTCCTGCTGCCTAAGAGGGGCGATCTCCGCCTCCTCAAGAACTGGCGCCCGGTCTCCCTCCTTAGCACGGACTATAAAATCTTTGCCAGGGCTATGTCTGCTCGCCTTGGCACCGTGCTGGCCCACATGATCCACCCCGACAAGTCCTACACGGTCCCGGGCCGGACCATCCACGACAACATCCATCTGGTCCGGGACCTGGTCCACCACTCCCAGAGGGCTGGTCTGTCGGTCGCCTTCCTCTCCCTGGATCAGGAGAAGGCGTTCGACAGGGTGGATCACGAGTATCTTTTCGGGACTCTGCGCGCATTCGGGTTCGGGACGCATTTCGTCGCCCGGATCCGACTTCTGTACGCCGCCGCAGAGTGTCTGATTAAAGTTAACGGGTCCTTGACGGCGCCCCTTCGCTTCGGGAGGGGGGTGCGTCAGGGATGCCCCATGTCTGGTCAGTTATACGCCATTTGCGTGGAGCCATTCCTGCGCCTCTTGCGGAAGAGGTTGATGGGACTGGCTCTGCAAGGGCCGGGCGTGGAGGTGGTCCTCTCGGCTTACGCCGATGACGTGCTCCTCACGGTCACGGATCCCGCTGACTTGCGGAGGATGCGGGAATGCCAGCAGATTTACTCGGATGCATCCTCCGCCAGGATCAACTGGGAGAAATGTTCCGGACTCCTGGTGGGTCAGTGGCGGGTGGACTCCCTGCCGTAGGAGTTCAGGCCTTTCGCCTGGAGCACCACGCACCTCCTCTATTTGGGAGTCTACCTTAGCCCTGCCGAGGACGCCTGGCCGGCGAACTGGCAAGAGCTGGAGGCCAAAGTCACCGCTCGCCTAGGACGCTGGACAGGACTGCTCCGAGTGTTGTCCTACAGGGGTCGAGCGCTGGTCATAAACCAGCTGGTGGCTGCCATGTTGTGGTACCGGTTGGTCACTTTGATCCCTCCCCCTGCGTTTGTCGCCAAGATACAGAAGAAGCTCATCGACTTCTTCTGGGACAAAAGGAAGCACTGGGTCTCTGCTGCGGTTCTGTGTCTCCCGCTTAGGGAGGGCGGTCAGGCGCTGGTGTGCCTTCGCACCCAGGCGGCGACTTTCCGTCTTCAGACGCTGCAGAGATACCTGTACGTAGAGAATCCTCCGAGATGGTGTGCGCTGGCGATGTTTTTCTTCCGTCAGCTGCACGGCCTCAATTACGACACGCAGCTCCTGTTTGTGAAAGTGGGCTGCAGGCGTGCCGGCCTGCAGGAGCTGCCTGTCTTCTACCAGGAACTACTATGGGTTTGGAACTATGTCGCTTCCAGGCGGAGCTCTCCCCCGTCAGGAGCGGCGGCTCTCCTTCGGGAGCCGCTGCTCAGGAATCCGCACCTCCGTGAATGTGGGTTCGGGCGGCTGGCGGAGCTGTGGCTGGCGGTGTGACCAGAGTCGGGGACCTGCTCGATGTCAGAGGAGCGGGCTGGATGGCGCCGGAGGAGCTGGCGTGGCGCCTGTCCTGGGCCAACGTCCGGCTCGCGGCCGAAGCCATCGAGTCGGTGAAAGTGGCACTGGGCCCCGATTCCACTAGGTGTATCGAGGCGGCTCAAGCACGTGGGGCGATCCCGTCTGAGCTTACCCCCGTCCGGACGGAATTCCTTATTGGCGCCCGGCCCCGAAACTCCCCTCGGGAGCCGGCGCCTCACAACTTGAGCCGTCTCGAGGAAATACCCTCCGTGCCTTTTCATTCCGCGCGGAGGGGTTTCCTGTACGGGCTGCTCCTGCACACTCTCCACTTTGCCATCTTCGTCTGCCGTCCAGACACGCCTTGGCGTGGCGTCTTGCCGACTGGCGGTGGCGGAGGTCCCCAATGGAGGGCTCTCTACGCTGGAGTCCTCCCTTGTTCCATCGGGGACTTGGCCTGGAGGGTGTTGCACGGAGCGGTCCCGTGCAATAAGGTTTTAAGTAGGTTCACGGACTCCCAGGCCGCCTGTGTTTTTTGCGGCCTGGAGGAGTCCGTTTTCCACGTTTATATGGAGTGTGAGAGGTTGCAGCCCCTCTTTCACTACTTAAAGGGGCTGCTCCTCGATTTTTGGTTGCACTTCAGTCCCACGCTCTTGATCTACGGTCACCCGGTGCGGAGGGGAGCGGATAGGCTGGAGGACCTCCTTGTGGGCCTGCTCCTGGGCCTGGCTAAAAGAGCAATCAATTGGTCCAGGCAGCGGGCGATCGAGGGGGTCGTCCAGCCGGATTGCCTGCCTCTCTTCCGCGGCTATGTTCGCGCCCGGGTGGCCCTGGAGATGGAGCACGCGGTGTCCGCTGGTCCGCTTGAGTATTTCCACGACCGTTGGGCGCCGCGGGGGCTGGAGTGCATCGTCAATTTGGAACACCAAATTTTAATTTGATTTATTAAGGTTTAGTTGAACTTTTGTTTATTTACAGTTGATCTGGTTTAAGTTTTAAATTTTGGTTCAAATAAAAAGAGGACCTCCAACCAGTAAAGACCTGTTGAACTTTAAGCTTGTAGCCTGTGTGTTATTAATTACAACTAGAACACACAGACTTTACAGGCGCACGTGGGATTCCGATCCTGGGCCTCCTCCAACTGCCGGCGCGCAGTGCTTGCGTATCCCAGGGGCGCAGTTAGTTCGATGCATCCCCTGGGATCACGTGGGCCATGGAGAGCCAATGGCAACAGGGAATTCTTCATTCATAAGTTTGACAGGAAGAGCTGTCAAACCTATAAATACTATAAGCCCTAAAACATCACCAAAACTTCAAATAAATTGTAAAAAAAATCACATTTTTAAACTAACTATAAATTACATGAAATAACTTTTAAACAATTTAAATTTTTGAAAAAATTAATTACATTTTCTAATGGGGCTAAAAATAAACTTACCTTTCTTTAAAGTATTTAAAAATAATAAACCTGTGGAAAAAAGTTTTAATTTTAATGAATTCACCACTTACCTTGTTAAAAGTGTAACTGCTGGAGACTTACCCTCCCCGAAAAACCTGGAAAAAAAAAGTAAGTTCGATGTGCACGCGCTGCCTCTCCCGCGCACGCGTTCCACCTGTCAACCCCTTCTTTCAGGGGAACGGAAGTGCCGGCTCCCCACGCATGCGCAGTGCATGCACGAAACCGGCACTTTTGTTCGGCCTACGTGTGAATACCCAGTGTGTACTCACGCGTTGGGACCTGAATTTCTGGGCCATTGACTCTGTTTCTCTCTCCTCGATGCTGCCTGACCTGCTGAGTGTTTCCAGCATTTTCTGTTGTTATTTCAGATTTCCAGCATCCGCAGTATTTTGCTATTGCATACAAAGCTCTGGTTGGACCACATCTGGAGCACTGTGTACAGTTCTGGGCACTGCACCTTAGAAAGGATATACTGGCCTTGGAAGGAGTGCAGCGCAGATTCACCAGAATCTTACCAGGGCTCCAATAGTTAATTTATGAGAGATTACATAAACTAGACTAGTATTCCCTGGAATATAGAAGGTTAAGGAGTGATTTGATTGAGGTTTTTAGAATTTTGAAAGGAATTGATAGGGTAGTTAGAGAGAATTTTTTTCTGCTGTTCGGGGAATCTAAGCGAAGGGTTCATAACCTTAAAATCAGAGTCAGGCTATTCAGGAGAGAAGTTAAGGAAACATTTCTTCACGCAGAGGGTGGTAGAAGTGTGGAACTCTCTCCCACAAAAAGTAGTAGATGCCAGCTCAATTAATAATTTTAAACCTAAGATCGATAGACTTTTGCTAGCCAAGGGTATTAAGGAATATAGAACCAAGGCGGGAAATGGAGTTAGGATATAGATCAGCCATGATCTCACTGAATGGCGGAACAGGCTTGAGGGGCTGAATGGCCTCCTCCTGTTCCTATGTTCATATGGCAGCGAGTTCCACATTCTCACCACTCTCTAGGTAAAGAAATTCCTCCTAAATCCTTTATTTGATCTGTTAGTGGCTATCTTTATGCTCCCTTGTTCTGGACTCACCCACAAGAGGAAACAGTTTCTCCACATCCATCCTATTGAAGCCCTTTAGAATTTTAAAGACGTCTATCAGGTCTCCTCTTAATCTTCTCTTTTCCAGAGCCCGAGCCTGCTCAATCGTTTCCTGATAGTTACATCCTTTAAATTCTGATAATATTCTTGTAAATAATTTCTGCACTTTCTGCAGTACTTCAATATCCTTTTTGTAATATGGAAAACCAGAACTGCACATAGTACTCCAAGTGTGTGTCTCGCCACCTCTCTTCCGTTAAGACATTCCTTAAAGCCTACCTCTTTCACTAAGCTTTTGTAAATTTTTGTCTGATTACGCTCCTGTGAAGCGCCTTCGAACATTTTACTCTGTTAACAGCACTATATAAATGCAAATTGTTGTAACTAATGCTCCTTATAAATTTAACATTACCTCCCTGCTTTTGTATTCTATTCCTCTAGAAATGAACCCGTTTGCACTCTTTATGGCCTCATCAACTTGCGTTGCTACTTTTAATGATTTATATATCTGTATTCCCAGATCTCTTTGTGCTGCTCTACCACATTTAGAGGGCAAAATTCCCATCGTTAGCGTCTCCGGTGGAAGGTGCTAACGGGCCGCAAATGGCGTTCCCCCCCGCGGCACTAACTGCACCTCCCGCGAAATTCCACGGGAGGTTAGTGGCGGCGCTATCAGGTATCGCCCCGATCTTCTGCGCCCGGAGATCATGAAGTCATTCCACAGATGCACCAGGCGATGTTACCGACTGCTGCAGGGGTCGCTGATTTAAAAAAAAAAAATTCTGAGCACCGGATGCAGGCTGAGTGCCACAATCGGTCAGCCCGGCACTCAGCTGATCGCGCGGCACTCCCGCACCCCGGTGCACCAGCAGATGCCAAAATAAATGCAGAGCTCGCAGCGTGGGGCCCTTCCCTTTAATTGAGGGAAGAGCCCCGCATCACCCCGGATCAGGACATTCCCCACCTCTTGCACTCCAAGAGGCAAGCGGATTGCTTGATTTAGCGCTCCACTTCACTCTTGGTGCAAAAATTGGGAATTTCTCAAATGATGAAAAGGATAGCGCCTGGCGTTAACTTTCAAACATTTTTGACTTAGCGCCCCAAATGGCCTTCTTGGGGAATTTCTCCCCCTTAGTCTCTCACCTTCTATTCGGCCCCCGATCCTCACCTGACTCCACCCGCCCCCCCGCGCTGGTCCAGCATCCGATCCTCATCCGATCCCCCCGTTCCCCCATGCTGGTCCCGGCCCCCGATCATCATCCGATACCCCCCCAGCTCGTCCCAGCCCCCGATCCTCACCCAACCCTCTCCTGTGCTCCTCCAGCTGCCCCCTGGCCCCCACGCGATCCCTCCTTCCCTCCTCTCTGTGGCCTGGTCCCACAGGTCTACCTGCCTGGAGCCAGCCAGCCTCTCAATCTAGCTGGCTGTGGGTGGGAAATAGACGTTAAATTCAGCAGGGCTTGCGGGAAACCTGTTGTCCCAGGTTTCCCGACTAGTTCGGAGTTCCACCCCGCTCCCAACCCACCTTTCCCATTAAAATTCAGGCCCTTGAGTCAGCAGAAGTGACCTGAAGTATGAAGATTTAAAGGGGCAGTGCCTTTGGTAGTGATTTTTCCCTATGGGATGGACTGAATTACATCTATCTATATATATAAAATAAAGGAATCGATCTGTCTGTCTGTCCTCGGGTGTGCGTCTGTCCGGCTATGCGCTCGAAAGTTATACGGCGTACCTACGCGCGCGTTGCCTCCGAAGAAAGCTTACGCTTCCGGGACGCTCGTAAGCATATTTACTTTTCGGTCGGACGAAAATTGTTCGCGCCTTATGCAAAAAACCTTCAAAATTAAACTCATTATCTGCTAGCATTGATTGACTGACGTCAAGGTTCGACCAATCCTGTGCCGTCACGATTGACCAATCCTACAGTACGGTCCCCTGATGGTTGGCCAATCGGTGTGTGTGTGGGCGGGACTAATCGTTTTCATCTCGGGGATGTGGCAGCCATTGTTTCACTGCCATGACTTCAGCTTCCAGCTCAAACTACTTTGAAAGTTAGTATCTCTTTTAAAAATAACATAAGATTTACCAAAAACGTTTTAGAAGTACTTTCACTTTCATCTTTCAAGGTATTAAAAGGTAGAAATGTTGCCCGGCAGCAGATTCACAAAGGGACACAGACAGGGCCCTAAAGCCTGGGACTCGATTTAAAATGTTGCCCGGCAGCAGATTCACAGAGGGACACAGAGAGGCCCCAAAGCCTGTGTGGTGATTATTCCTTGATTAGTAAAAGTATTGTGATTCGTTGTTTGTTAACTGCCTTGGGATATGTGTTGTAATCTCATTGGTAGTTGATGATCACATGATGTGTTGTGGCTACCTTAAATTCAGTCCTTTTCTAGCTTTAGTTGGGACTGGATGTAGAAAGATATGCTGCCGATTTTAAAGTTAATAAAGCCTAACTTTGGAAGGCAAATCTATTCTTTATTTCAGCCTGGGACTCGATTTAAACTGCCCGGCCCAAAACAGCCCTGGCAAAGCCAGGCTCCCCCCAGCTAGTATATATATAAAGCAGTTTGTCTCTCTGTCTGTCCGCTATACAATCAAAAGTTATAGACCGTACCTACACATATGTTATATCAAAAGAAAGCTCATCATTAGGGGAGTCTAAAAGGCGTATTTACTTTTTGGTCAGACAAAAATTGTTCAGACAGTATACAAAAAACGGCAACATTCCGCTCATTAGCGTTGAGTGGCGTGATGGTTGACCAATCGTACAGGGGATTAACCTGATGGTTGACCAATTGGTGCGTCACGGGGGGCGTTTCATTGCGTGTGTGGGCGGGCCTAATCCTTCTGAGCTGAGGTGAGTGGCCGCCATCTTGATTCTGAACTATTCATTTATTTTTCCCACTTTGAGTGTTTATTTACAAATCTAGATTTCCAGCAAAAAAAAAGTTGCTTTTAAAACACAATTAAATTGTTTTAAAAAAATGTTCATTAATTTGTAAATATTTTCTCTAACCTCATTAATTTTCCTACCTTTCACCCTTTTTTTTTCCCTCTTGACTCGCTACCTCCATCGGGTGCCGCAACCTTCCAGGGTTACCCCGCCTGCAGGCCTTGAAGCCTCAGCCTCTCCTCCCACGCCCGAGCTAGGCACCTCCCGTCCCGCTCAACAAGCGGCCCGCGATCGCCGCCATCTGACTGGGATAGTAACAGTGTAAAGGGCAAAGATGGGGAGGAATTCCTGAAATGTGAACAAGTACTTTCTTGATCAGTGTGTTTCTAACCCAACAAGGAAGCGGTGCTGAAGCTACTTCTAGGGAATGAAGTGAAGCATGTTTGAGTGGGGGAGTATTTGGGGAACAGTGATCATAACATCAGGTTTAGAATAGTTATGGAAAAGAACAAGGAACAATCAAGCGTAAAAATACTTAACTGGAGGGGGGCTAAATTCAGTGAGATGAAAAAGGATCTGGCCCCGGTGGATTAGAATCAAAAATTGGTAGGCAAAACAGTAATTGAACAATGGGAGGCCTTCAAAGAGGCGATGGTTCGGGAACAGAATACACACATTCCCACGAGGGGGAAAAGAAGGGCATCCAAAGCTAGAGCTCCTGGATGACTAAAGATATAGATTAAAATGAGACAGAAAACAAAGGCTTATGACAAATGCAAGGTTCATAATAGAGATCTAAGCTGAAAATAGAAAGCACAGAAGATCTAAAAAAGGGAATATGAGGGGCAAAAAGAGAATAGATTCATGGCTAACATAAAAAAGGTACCCAAAAGTCTTTTCTAAACATATAAATAGTAAAAGGGTTGTCAAAGGAAGGGTGGGGCCAATTAGGGACCACAAAGGAGATCTTCTTGTGGAGGCAGAGGACATGGCTGAGGTACTAAATGAGTACTTTGCATCTGTCTTCACCAGAGAAGTGGATGCTGCCAATGTAGCAGAAAAGGAGGAGGTAGTAGCGATATTGGATAGGATAAAACTAGATAAAGAGTAAATGAAAAGGTTGGCAGGCCTCAAAAGTAGAAAAGTCACCCGGTCCGGATGAGATGCATCCTAGGTTACAGAGGGGAGTAAGGGTATAAATTGCGGAGGCTCAGGCTACAATCTTCCAATCCTCCTCAGATATGGGGGTGGTGCCAGAGGACTGCAAATGTTACAACCCTGTTCAAAAAATGGGAGAAATAAACTCGGCAATTACAAGCTAGTCAGCCTAACATTGTTGGTGAAGAAACTTTAGTCAAGACAAAATTAATTGTCATTTGGAAAAGTATGGGCTAATAAATGAAAGTCAGCACAGATTTGTTAAAGACAAATTGGCCTAGAAAATGGGGCGCCAGTCTCGCCTGGGCGCCGGAAGTACCGCCCCGGAAGGAGCCGTGAGCGCCAGCTGGAAATTCAGTTTCAGTGCCCCAAACGGAAGCGGGGCACTGCTCGAGGCGCCCCGCATCCCTCTTGGGGTGCTGCAACTGAAAATTGCAGCGCAACGTGCTGCAGCGTGCGGTACTGCAGGCCTTCCTCCCCTTCTTAAAGGGCTCGCGAGTGCCGGCAAACGAGCCCGGCACCGAGAAGTACAGGGCTCTTGGGACACAGCCGGCACAACGCCGGGGGTGGGGGGGCTCAGGAGGCCGGGGACAGTGGCGCGAAGAGGTGCTGGCAGGGGCCAGCAAAAAAAATGGCCGCCCCGCACCTCTCCTTTAATTAGCGCCTCTACCGCCACAGGTAGGCCCCCCTGAACTGGTCACAAATTGCGACCGGCGTTACAGCGGAGGGCGCTACCAAATTTTGCAATCGGGGGCGGTAGCGGGGCGCTGCGCAGACCGATGACGTCATCAGTGACGGCGCAGCGCTACAGGCTAACGCCGCCATTAGCGCCCTGCTAAATTTCACTGGAGGCGCAGCCAGTGGCGCTAAACCCACTAAGTGCCCTCTTTGGGCGCTAACTGGTGGCGCAGCCCACCGAATTTCTAGGCCATCATGGGGGAAAAATTGGTTATCACCCATTTTGGGGCGCTAATATTGGCCGGGCGCAAAGTTTAGCGCTCGGCGCTAATTATTGTCTCCGGCTGCAAAATTCGCCTCCATCGCCCCATGAGCTGATTTGAGCGCTAAATCAGGCGCTGTACACCTCTCTTAAGGTGCAAGCGTCAGGGAGCGAGACGCTACCGAAACTCAGGCGATGCCAGACACACTGGTGCCGTCCAGTTCTTAAAGGGGAGGGGCCATCTTGCTCATTGCAGCCTTGAATCTCGGCAGGGAGATCTCAAAAGCAACTGTGTTGGAAGCACTAATGGGTAGGCCCAGGAAAAGAGCTCGGCGCTTAGGAACCTCAAAAGTGGTGCTGAGGGCCAAAACCAAAAATTTTGCCGACAAAAGACAGGAAGCGCCCGCCTTTAAATAGCGCTCCCCCAGCCCCTTCCCGACTTGAATGCGTTCCCCTCTATCTGTTGCTCCTAGTGGCAGGCGCTAAGGCACGGGGTGCGACTCAATATCCAGTCCGGGGCGTTACACGCTCGACTGACGTCACGATCTGCGGGCGCAGGAGATTGTGGCGGCAGTGTTTCGCGCCGCCGCAAAACAACTGGTCAATTTTGCGAGTGGCCCTAAAATTCCTAGCGCCCCGCGGAGGCGCTAACCAACCCAATTTCTCCCCATGTGTTTAAAGAGACAGTGGCAACATGGATACAAAATTGGCTAAGGGACAGAAAGCAGAGAGTAGTAGTGAACGGTTGTTTTTGAGACTGAAGGGAATATACAGTGGTGTTCCCCAGGGGTCGGTATTAGGACCATCGCTCTTTGATATATTAATGACCTGGATGTGGGTATACAGGACATAATTTCAAAGTTTGCAGATGACACATTCAAAATTGTAGTAAACAATGAGCAAGATAGTAACAGGCTTCAAGAGGACATAGTGACAGACTGGTAAAATGGGCAGACACGTGGCTGGTGAGATTTAATGCAGAGAAGTGTGAAGTTATACATTTCGGTAGGATGAGGAGAGGCACCATAAACTAAATGACCTGGGGGTGTATGTACATAAATCTTTGAAGGTGGCAGGACAAGTTAAGAAGGCTGTTAAAGTATATGGGATCCCTTGCTTTATTAATAGAGGCATAGGAGTACAAAAGCAAGGAAGTTATGCTAAATCTTTAAAACACTGGTTAGGCCTCAGCCGCAGTATTGTGTTTAATTCTGGGCACCATGTTGTAGGAAGGATGTCAAAGCTTTAGAGAGTGCACAGAAGAGATTTACTCCAATGGTACAAGGGATGAGGGACTTCAGTTATGTGGAGAGATTGGGAAGCTGGGATTGTTCTCCTTAGAGCAGAGAAGGTTAAGAGATTTGAAAGAAGTGATCAAAATTATGGACAGTTTTATAGAATAAATAAGAAACCATTTCCCATGGCAGAAGGAGCAGTAACCAGAGGACACAGATCCAAGGTTGTTCTCCTTAGTGTAGAGAAGGTTAAGAGGAGATTTGATCGAGGTTTATTATCATATAAATGGTTTGATAGAGTAAATGAGAAACTTTCCAGTAGCAGAAGGGTCGGTAACCAAAGGACACAGATTTAAGGTGATTAGCAGAAGAACCAGAAGCGACATAAGGAAAAAAAAATTACGCAGCGAGTTATGATGATCTGGAATGCACTGCCTGAAAGGGTGGTGGAAGCAGATTCAATAGTAACTTTCCAAAGGGAATTGGATAAATACTCGAAGGGAAAAAATTTACAGCGCTATGGGGAAAGAACAGAGAAGTGGGATTAATTGGATAGCTCAACCAAAGAGTCGGCCCAGGCACGATGGGCCAAATAGCTTCCTTCTGTGCTGTATCATTCTATGATTCTATGCATGCCACAAAATGCGAAGATATGGGACATGACCACCATTCCCCACATGGAAAGTTGCCACTCTCAGCTGTGGCATTAAGGAAAGTGGTGAGCAAAGGTTAAGCACGTCAATGACAATAGTTCACAGTTCATAAGGTATGACAAGCAACTGTTGTTTGAGTCAACACCAGTAATTGAACAGAAACACAGGCAACACAAGAAAATCATCAGCTTTACTTGCAGTAAAAGTCACTGCAGCCTCAGGGTACAATTATCATTATGTACACACTTTACAAATACTACATGTCAATACAGGGTACACACACAAATAGAAATGAATGAAGTGCAAAAACGATTGGAAAGCTGCCTGCTAGTTAAACAGTTTTAACCATATAAATATTACAAACAATTTTCTGCACTTTCCCATTAAGGTATGAGAGAAAAATCAAAGTAAGAAAGTCCTCTTGCCGTGACTTATCTTGACCTCAGCTCTTAGAATTACAAATGAATTTGCCAAGGAATTAATTGTCCTGTTAAGTGAACAGGAAAAAACAAACAAAATGGAGAACAGTATTTTTTGTTTTACACATATGCATGTGGGGATAATACTCACTGGCCTAGAAATTGAGTTCTGGCGCAGCCAGGGCTTTAGCGCCGGAAGTTAGTGCCGGAGCTAAGTCGCGCTGGTCGGGCCCAAAATTCAATAGTTCTGCGCCCAAACGGCTGCCGGCGCTGCTGAGAGCTGTTTGCGCCTGAAAACTGGCGCAACGCGCTGAATTTCGGCGCTGCGGCGCCCGCTGCGGTGCGGCAGGTTCGGGAAGTGCAGGCCTCCTCCTTCCCTTAAGGAGGAGCTGCCTGCACCCGGCCGCGGCCCGCGAAAATCTTTTTAAAAATGAGCCCGGCACCTCGGACAAGTGCCGGGCTTGCTTCTGTTCCGGGGGGGGGGGGGGGGGGGGGGGAAGTCCGGGGAGGGAGCTGCGGCCAGGCGGCCGGCGGGAAAGCGGCCGGCCGCCGCGGGGCCTTTAATGCGCCGGCGCAAAAACATGTTGGACTCTGTTGCCAGAGTCTTAGTTGCGGCTGCCACGGGCGAGGCGGCCGCAACTGAATTTCGGCGCTGGGGCCCGTCGGCATGGCAACCGGGACGCTGCGCACACCGATGACGTCATCGGTGCCGGCACAGCGCTACCGGTCTACCGCGGCGGAAGGGCCCCAGGCAATTTAGGCGCCGGCGCCAATTGCAGCGCTAGGCCCTCTAGCGCCGCAAAATCGGCGCTAAGGGCACTGAATTTCTAGGCCACTAAGTTTAAGTATTTGTGAAGAGCACTGTTTAACCCCATTCATCAGTTTTAGATGAACAGGTCATGATTTTGTGCATTCATTTATTCTCAATTCTGCCAGATTGTACAACTCAGAAAAATAAAACTCTTCTGCTTTCAGGTATGATTCCACTTAAAATCCCTCCTGGAAATCAGTAAATCCTGCATTAGGAAAATTAACTTAATAACTTGTCAGTCAGCTCATAAGCAGTCAGCTTTCTTGAAAAATCACAGCACAACAAAGTAACTTACACAACGGGAGTTATCAAAGAACAGCTCAGTTTTTGGGTGTATATTTAATTCCGAACCCTGTGATGGTCACTTTTATAAATACCTCGCATCATTTCTTTCTTCTAGCTGTCTATGTTTTGGATGCAGGGACTGATCGCAGGTTTTGCACAACGGGTAATGGCTTTTTAAGTTTATAGGCTGGGGATTTTCTTATTCGTTTCCCTTTAACACTGACAATGAATGGTAGAAGAGGTGGCTTCTCAATCATTAAGCCGATTCCTGCAGGAGTATAGGCCCGAAGCTGAACTTTATCCTCTGAATGAGCGGTCACTGCAACCCAGCCTGAAAAAAGGTAACCACAAAAGATTAGACATTTGTTGCAAGAGTTCTGCAAAGCACCAGAGTGCCTTACTGTTCAAAGTTACTGAACTCATTGTTCAGTATAGCTGACTAGAATTTACAATTAGCTTTAAACACACTTATTTTTCCATGCATGTTTAAAAGCATTTGAACCTAATATATACTGCTGAAATAGCCCCATAACATCTGACCAGTTGTTTCAATCTGCCCACTCACAACTCAAAAGTGGGGCAGGAGGTACAGAAGTCTTCAATTTCTCAACGTTCCAAGTTCTCCAATCCAATGTTTCTCTCAGCTCAGAGCGGGCAGACTTGAGGACATGAATCGACCCATAAGGAATATTACAAAGATAGATTTACTCAGGGCCCCCAATCCCCCCGCGTCTAAATGCCACATCAAAAGAACAGATGACCTAGTCCTAGGGTTCCGCCAATGTAGCTCTGAAATCAGTCAATAGTAAATGTGGCAGAGGCTTAGAATAACTGAACCCACTCTTTTTCTCTTCATCTGGTAAGGGTATGTTGCTAACATCAGGACTTCCCCCCCCCCCACCCCCAACCAAACGGCACTATTAGTTACACTGCCAGGCATAAATCTAGAGATTCACGCTATAAATAGCTGTAGTGATGCCTAAAGTCAAATGTTGACACTGTAAATGTTAGTAAGAGCCACTCTGCACCCACAGTGTGGGTTTTTATAACAGGATGCCATTTGGCAACAGAGATCTGCACTTTACCTGACCTTGGACAACACTAGAGATTGATTTTTTAAACATTACAACTCTTTCAAAGCACTGCGGCTTTAAACAAGCTAAATTCTGAGCAATATTCATATTTTGCATGTAAATATACCCTGAAGTTAACTGAATATGCAGCACACGTCTAAAATACTTGTACCGCTGCTGCTGTAGATCTGAATATGCTCAGTGTTGTTGCTCACTGGTCCCCATAGGGTTCTTGTGATGTTTAGCGTGGGTTCCATTCTGGGACAGTGAGCAAAGTATGGTAGCAGGGATGGAGAGCAAATAACACATGCTAAAATTAAAACCGCTAGACCTCAAGAGGTAGGGGCTTACAGTGAACTGTAAAAGCAGATTGAGAAAATATGAATCCGATTTCCATCAGGCTATATAAGAAAACGGATTTGTGTATTTAAAACATCAGAGTTTATCTATGGCTGAGCTAGACTAGCTATTCAGAGTAGCTGCCATCTGTAAGCTCTACCCTCTGTCCAGTGGTGTATTAAATTGAGCTGCATTCTTGAAACTGTCACCAGGACAGCGATGTCATCTAGTGTGACGTGCACAGAGTGACACGGGTGAACTTGGAGTCTGCTACATATTTGACACTCAGGGCATGGGAAATGCTGCAACACTCAAGCTCCAGAAGCAGGGGCTGGGCCTGTGATGGGCCGCGAGGCATTTCTAACATACACTGGCTGATATTACAGGCAAGTTAATATTTATTTGCAGTGATGCAACAAATTTTATGGGTTTAGTTTACATTATCTGTACAGATACATATTCAGCTGGGTCATGAATAAAGAAATTTCAGTTTTTCTGTGGAATCTTTATTTGGCTGATGGGAGTAGAACACTTAATTTGTTTTTGTTTCTGCTTTGGATCTATATATACAAGCCCTATTATACAAATGTTAGAAAATATATTTATGGGCCTCTCATATTACAATAGAATTAATTTGCTAAGCCTAGCTATGCATTCATTTCTAGATCGTGTTGTCTTAAACATATCAAAAAATTATAATACCTGCTGAGGAGAGCTTGATGTCAGCTACAGCCTCAAGGGTACCAATTCCGTCCAACTCAATGTCCTGAGATACCAGGGGAGGAAAATCTTTCATCCTCTCTTCTCCGCCAATAGGAACCTAGCAGAAATATGGACACGACAGGTCAGAAGAGTTTGAAAGCACTTCAGCATCCTTGATAGCATGCAGGTTTTGTGAATCAGTCACATGGAAAGCTGGTTTGGTATCGGTGGAGTGCTTTCCACTCTTTACAAGTCCTATGGTGCAAAAGGACAACTTCTCATGCTGCGTCTGTAATGACACTATCCCTTCTTCCAAATGAGTCCCTTAATGACCCCATCCCTTTCTCCCAGTTCCTGTTTGTTGAACCAGTCCTGATGAATTTACCTTCTGCACCAGACTGATTCAGGAGAATATTACAGTGCTGGAGAGAGGATGGCCTGGAGGGGGTCAAGGACAGAATCTATTTGGTTAGAGTTGAGAAACAATAGAGGTGCCATTACACTACTAGATGTATTCTATAGGCTGCCAACTAGTGGGAAGGATATAGAGGAGCACATTTGCAGGGAAATTATAGAGAAGTGCAAGAACTATAGAGTAGTGATAATGGGGGACTTCAACTATCCTAATATAGACTGGGGTAGTAATAGTGTAAAGGGCAGAGGGGGGGCAAGAATTTCTGAAGTGTGTTCAGGAGAACTTTCTTGATCAGTACATTTCTGGCCCAATGAGAAAGGAGGCATTGTTGGATCTGGTTCTGGGGAATGAGGTGGGTCAAGTAGAGCAAGTGGCAGTAGGGGAACATTTAGGGAAAGTGATCACAGTATAAGGTTTAGACTAGGGACAGGGTCACTGGCAAGGCTTGGAAGCTAAGCAGAGCCAGGCCTGGTTAGTACCTGGAGGGGTGACCATCAGGGAAGACCAGGTGCAGAAGGTCACGGAAGGAGCCCTGAGGAGGGGCGGTTGGTAAGAAGGTCACAGAAGGAGCCCCGGGAGGGGCGGCTGGTGAGCAGGCCCGGGCGTTGGGCTGAAGATTGTCGGACAGGAGGAATGGTGGAAATGGAATGGCGGCGCGCACAGACGCAGCGGCTTTGCTTCTCCCAGGACGGTGCTATTTACGTTTAATGTTAATGTTATTTGTACTGGACTCATGGGAGCTTGCAAGATCACATTTCGTTGTCCATGTAATTGTACAATGACAATAAAGTTGAATTATTATTAAAAGGACAGGGAGCAATCTTGAGTAAAAATACTTAATTGGAGGAAAGCCAATTTCAGTAGGTTGAGAATGGATCTGGCCCAGGTAAACTGGAATCAAAGATTGGGAGGCAAAACGATAATCGAACAATGGGCTGCCTTTCAAAAAGAGATGGTTCGGGTACAGTCGAGGTACATTCCCACAAGGGGGAAAGGTCAGGCAACCAAAGCCAGAGCTCCCTGGATAACAAAAGAGATAAGAGAGTAAGATGAAGCAGAAAAAGGGGGCGTATGACAGATGTCAGGTTGAGAATACAAGCGAGAACCAGGCTGAATATAGAAAGTTCGGAGGGGAAGTGAAAAAGGAAAAAAGGGCAAAGAGAGAGTATGAAAATAGATTGGCACTCACATCAAAGGGAATCCAAAAGTCTTCTATAGGCATATAAATAGTAAACGGGTAGTAAGAGAAGAGGAGGGGTGGGACTGATCAGGGACCAAAACGGAGACCTACGCATGGAAGCAGAGGGCATGGCTGAGGTACTAAATGATTACTTTGCATCTGTCTTTACCAAGGAAGATGATGCAGCCAGTCAGTGAAAGAGGAGGTTGTTTTTTTTTTTTATTCGTTTATGGGATGTGGGCGTCGCTAGCAAGGCCAGCATTTATTGCCCATCCCTAATTGCCCTCGAGAAGATGGTGGTGAGCCGCCTTGAACCGCTGCATTCTGTGTGGTGAAGGTACTCCCACAGAGCTGTTAGGTAGGGAGTTCAAGAATTTTGACCCAGCGACGATGAAGGAACGGCGATATACTTCTAAGTCAGGATGGTGACTTGGAGGTGGTGGTGTTCCCAAGCGCCTGCTGCACTTGTCCTTCTAGGTGGAAGAGGTTGCGGGTTTGGGAGGTGCTGCCGAAGAAGCCTTGGCGAGTTGCTGCAGTACATCTTGTAGATGGTACACACTGCAGCCACGGTACGCCAGTGGTGGAGGGAGTGAATGTTTAAGGTGGTGGATGGGGTGCCAATCAAGTGGGCTGCTTTGTCCTGGATGGTGTCGAGCTACACTCATCCAGGCAAGTGGAGAGTATTCCATCACACTCCTTACTTGTGCCTTGTAGATGGTGGAAAGGCTTTGGGGAGTCAGGAGGTGAGACACTTGCCGCAGAATACCTAGCCTCTGACCTGCTCTCGTTGCCACAGTATTTATGTGGCTGGTCCAGTTAAGTTTCTGCTCAATGGTGACATCCAGAATGTTGATGGGGGATTCGGCGATGGTAATACCACTGAATGTCAAGGGGAGGTGGTTAGACTCTCGCTTGTTGTTGCCTGGCACTTGTGTGGCGCGAATGTTACTTGCCACTTATAAGCCCAGGCCTGAACGTCGTCCAGGTCTTGTTGCATGCGGGCATAGACTGCTTCATTATCTGAGGAGTTGTGAATGGCACTGAACACTGTGCAGTCATCATTGAACATCCCCATTTCTGACCTTATGTTGGAGGGAAAGTCATTGATGAAGCAGCTGAAGATGGTTGGGCCTAGGACACTGCCCTGAGGAACTCCTGCAGCAATGTCCTGGGGCTGTGATGATTGACCTTCAACCACCACAACCATCTTCCTTTGTGCTAGGTATGACTCCAGCCAGTGGAGTGTTTTCCCCCCCCCCCGATTCCCATTGACTTCAGTTTTACTAGGGCTCCCTGATGCCACACTTGGTCAAATGCTGCATTGATGTCAAGGACAGTCACTCTCACCTCACCTCTGGAATTCAGCTCCTTTGTCCATGTTTGGACCAAGGCTGTAATGAGGTCGGGAGCCGAGTGGTCTTGGCAGAACCCAAACTGGGCCTCAGTGAACAGGTTATTGGTGATTAAGTGACGCTTGCTGATGATTGAGAGTAGACTGATGGGGCGGTAATTGGCCGGGTTGGATTTGTCCTGCTTTTTGTGGACAGGACATACCTGGGCAGTTTTCCACATTGTCGGTTAGATGCTAGTGTTGACGTGGTGTACATGGACTTCCAAAAGGCGTTTGATAAAGTGCCACATAATAGGCTTGCCAGCAAAGTTGAAGCCCATGGAATAAAAGGGGCAGTGGCAGCATGGATACGAAATTGGCTAAGTGACAGGAAACAGAGTATTGGTGAATGGTTGTTTTTCGGACTGGAGGAAGGTATACAGTGGTGTTCCCCAGGGGTCGGTACTAGGACCACTGCTTTTCTTGATATATATTAATGATGTAGACTTGGGTGTACAGGGCACAATTTCAAAATTTGCAGATGACAAAACTTGGAAGTATAGTGAACAGTGAGGAGGATAGTGATAGACTTCAAGACGACAGACAAGCTGGTGGAATGTGCGGACACATGGCAGAAGAAATTTAATGCAGTAAAGTGTGAAGTAATACATTTTGGTAGGAAGAATGAGGTGAGGCAACATAAACTAAAGGGTACAATTCTAAAGGGGGTGCATGAACAGAGACCTGGGGGTATATGTGCACAAATCGTTGAAGGTGGCAGGGCAGGTTGAGGAAGTGGTTAAAATAGCATACGGGATCCTGGGCTTCATAAACAGAGGCATAGAGTACAAAAGCAAGGAAGTTATGAACAACCTTTATAAAACATTGGTTTGGCCTCAACTGGAGTATTGTGTCCAATTCTGGGCACCACACTTTACGAAGGATGTGAAGGCCTTGGAGAGGGTGCAGAAAAGATTTACAAGAATGGTTCCAGGGATGAGGGACTTCAGCTTTGTGGATAGACTGGAGAAGCTGGGGTTGTTCTCCTTATAGCAGAGAAGGTTGAGAGGAGATTTGATAGAGGTGTTCAAAATCATGAGGGATCTAAACAGAGTAGATAGAGAGAAACTGTTGCTATTGGTAGAAGGGTCGAGAAACAGAGGACACAGATTTAAGGTGATTGTCAGAAGAACCAAAGGCGACACGAGGAAAAACTTTTTTATGCAGCGAGTGGTTAGGATCTGGAATTCACTGCCTGAGAGGGTGGTGGAGGCAGATTCAATTACGGCTTTCAAAAGGGAATTGGATAAGTACCTGAAGGAAATTTTTTTGCAGGGCTACGGGGAAAGGGCGGGGGAGTGGGACTAGCTGAAGTGCTCTTGAGGTTGTAACTAGCAGAACAGATAAGGGGGAACCAGTGGATGTGGTGTATTTGGATTTTAAGAAGGCATTCGATAAGGTGCCACACAAGAGGCTATTAAAGAAAATTAGGGCTCATGGGATTGGGGGTAATATACTAGCATGGATTGAGGATTGGTTAACGGACAGAAAACAGACAGAATAAACGGGTCATTTTCGGGTTGGCAGGCTGTAACTAGTGGGGTACTGCAAGGATCAGTGCTTCGGTCTCAGCTATTCACAATCTACATCAATGATTTGGATGAGGGGACCAAATGTAATATATCCAAGTTTGCTGATGATACAAAGCTCAGTGGGAATGTAAGTTGTGAGGAGGATGCAAAGAGGCTTCAAGGGGATATAGACAGGCTAAGTGAGTGGGCAAGAACTTGGCAAATGGAATATAATGTGGAGAAATGTGAAGTTATCCATTTTGGTAGGAAAAACAGAAAAGCAGAGTATTTTTTTAAATGGTGAGAGATTTGGAAATGTTGGTGTTCAGGGAGGCCTGGGTGTCTTTGTACACGAATCACTGAAAGTTAACATGCAGGTACAGCAAGCAATTAGGAAAGTAAATGGTAAGTTGGCCTTTATTACAAGAGGATTTGAGTAGAAGAGTAAAGACGTCTTACTGCAATTATATCGGGCCCTGGTGAGACCACACCTGGAGTATTGTGTACAGTTTTAGTTTCCTTACCCAAGGAAGGATATACTTGTCATAGAGGGAGTGCAACGAAGGTTCACCAGAATGATTCCTGGGATGGGGGGGGGGGGAATTGTTCTATGAGGAGAGATTGAGTAGACTAGGTCTATATTCTCTGGAGTTTAGAAGAATGAGGTGTGATCTCATTGTAACATACAATATTCTTACAGGGTAGATGCAGGGAGGATGTTTCCCCTGGCTGGGGAGTCTAGAACCAGGGGTCACAGTCTCAGAACAAGGGGTCGGCCATTTAGGACTATATTGAGGTGGAGATAGACAGATTTTTGAAAGGTAAGGGAGTCAAGGGTTATGGGGAGTGGGCAAGGAAGTGGAGTTGAGGCCAAGATCAGATCAGCCACGATCTTATTGAATGGCGGAGCAGGCTCGAGGGACCAAATGACCTACTCCTGCTCCTCCGTCTTATGTTATGAGGAGAAATTTCTTCACCCAGAGGGTGGTGAATCTTTGGAATTCTCTACCCCAGAGGGCTGTGGAGGCTCAGTCGTTGAGTATATTCAAGACAGAGATCAATAGATTTTTGGATATTAAGGGAATCAACAGATATGGTGATAGTGGAGGAAAGTGGAGTTGAGGTAGAAGATCAGCCATGATCTGACTGAATGGCGGAGCAGGCTCGAGGGGCCAAATGGCCTACTCCTGCTCCTACGTCTTATGTTTTTATAGCCGGCACGGGCTTGACGCGCCATATGGCCTCCTTCTGTGCTGTAACGATTCTATGATGCCAGAGCTTCTGAAATGTAATTTATCTTCAGCTAATTACTCCCCTCCACTGTGGTCCAGACGACCCTGGACTGGTCTGTCCCATTTCCTGTGCTTTTTCCCTGACCCATCACGTCCTCTCTCAATGTGACCGTGTCCTTCAGCCTCCACATTCATCTACATCAATCATGATCCCATCACCAAACACATCATCTGCGGCCCTCTTCATTTTCCAGAGGAACCTCCAGCTCCCCTTCCTTGTCATCTTCCCATGTGAATGCAGGAGATACAACGCCTGGCCATTAATCTCTTCCCACATCACTGTCCAGCATCTCAAATGCTCCTTCCATGTGAGGCATCATGTACTTCTTCCTACCGAGCACACTGTATTTGCTCCTCACAGTACAGCCTCCTATACATGGGAGGGTGACAAGGAAGGGGAGCTGGAGATTGCTCTGGAAAATGAAGAGGGCTGCAGATGACGTGTTTGGTGGTGGGATCATGATTAGGTGATCATTTTGCTAGACAACGCCGTTCTGTCTGCAAGTGCGACCATGAGCTCTCAGTGGCTTGCCAATTAATCTGCCCATTTCCACACTAATCCAATGGCCTCATACACTGTTCCAATGAAGCTTCAAGAACAGTACCTTATCTTTCTCCTAGGCACACTGCCACCCCTGGCCTGATCAATGATTTCAGTAACTTCAAACTTTAGCTATATCCGCATTTTCAAAGCAGTTTTAATTTCCTATCTGACTCCCAGGTTTTCTATCTCATTTTCAGAAAGGAGGACACAAATAACCTCCCAGAGATGTCAGGGAACATAGGGTCTAATGAGAGGGAGGAACTGAAAGAAATCAGTATTTGTAAGGAAACGGTGTTAGGGAAATTGACGGGATTGAAGGCCGATAAATCCCCAGGGCCTGATAATCTACATCCCAGGGTACTTAAGGAAGTGGCCCTAGAAATAGTAGATGCATTGCTGGTCATCTTCCAGAATTCAATAGACTCTGGAACAGTACCCATGGATTGGAGGGTAGCTAATGTTACCCCACTATTCAAAAAAGGTGGTAGAGAGAAAACGGGGAATCATAGACCGGTAAGCCTGACATCGGTAGTGGGGAAAATGCTAGAGTCTATTATAAAGGATGTAATAGCAGAGCACTTGGAAAACAGTGACAGGATCGGACAAAGTCAATGTGGATTTACAAAAGGTAAATTGTGCTTGACCAATCTACTGGAATTTTTTGAGGATGTAACTGGTAAAATAGATAAGGGAGAACCAGTGGATGTGGTGTATTTGGATTTTCAGAAGGCATTCGATAAGGTCCCGCATAAGAGGTTAGCGTGTAAAGTTAAGGCACATGGGATTGGGGGCAAGGTATTAACTTGGATAGAGAACTGGTTGGCAGACAGAAAGCAAAGAGTTGGAATAAACGGGTCTTTCTCCGAGTGGCAGGCAGTGACCAGTGGGGCACCGCAGGGATCGGTCCTAGGACCCCAGCTTTTCACATTATATATTAATGATCTAGACGAGGGAACTAGATGTAATATCTCCAAGTTTGCAGACGACACAAAGCTGGGTGGGCGTGTGTGCTGCGAGGAGGATGCCGAGAAACTCCAGTATGATTTGGACAGGTTGGGTGATTGGGCAGAAGCATGGCAGATGCAATATAATGTGGATAAATGCGAGGTTATCCACTTTGGTGTCAAAAACAGGAAGGCAGATTATTATCTGAATGGCAATAGATTGGGAGAAGGGGAAGTGCAACTAGACCTGGGTGTCCTTGTGCACCAGTCGCTGAAGGTAAGCATGCAGGTGCAGCAGGCGGTTAAGAAGGCAAATGGTATGTTGGCCTTCGTAGCGAGAGGGTTCGAGTACAGGAACAAGGATGTCTTGCTGCAGTTCTACAGGGTCTTGGTGAGACCACATCTTGAGTATTGTGTGCAGTTTTGGTCGCCTTATCTAAGGAAGGATGTTCTTGCCATGGAGGGAGTGCAGCGAAGATTCACCAGACTGATACCTGGGATGGCAGGAATGACATATGAGGAGAGGTTGGGTCGAATGGTCTTATACTCGCTGGAGTTTAGAAGAATGAGAGGGGATCTCATTGAAGCTTATAAAATTCTAACAGGACTAGATGCAGGAAGGATGTTCCCGATGGTCCGGGAGTCCAGAACCAGGGGTCACAGTCTAAGGATAAGGGGTAGGCCTTTTAGGACTGAGATGAGGAGGATTTTTTTCACCCAGAGAGTGGTGAACCTGTGGAATTCTCTACCACAGAAGGCAGTAGAGGCCAATTCATTAAATATATTCAAGAAGGAGTTAGATATATTTCTTAAGGCTAAAGGGATCAAGGGATATGGAGAGAAGGCAGGGACAGGGTACTGAATTTGGATATCAGCCATGATCTCATTAAATGGCGGAGCAGGCTCAAGGGGCCGAATGGCCTACTCCTGCTCCTATCTTCTATGTTACTAGCATTCCCCCAGGCTTCTCTCTTCCTTGGTTAATTATATATGATTGTATAAATATGTCTACTCGCCTTATAAAAGTAGTTTTGAAGAAGTGCTTACATGCAAAATGTTAGCTTGTCTGTTCTCTTCATAAATGTTGATCTGCTGTGTTTTTAGCACTTTGACAGAGACCTGAAATCACTTCTTGTACTCACTAACCTAACCACTTAACTCGACAGGTTGCTACTGAAAAACCAAAAGACAAATTCAATGCAGATCAGCAAGGCCGCTCTCAGATTATCCACTTGTCTGCCCTACTCCTTTCCCTCAAGTCACATCTATTCCATAAGGCAAGATGTATTGTTGAATATAGAAAGTTAATGACATTATTTACATAGAAACATAGAAGATAGGAGCAGGAGTAGGCCATTTGGCCCCTCGAGCCTGCTCCGCCATTCAATGAGATCATGGCTGATCATCCAAATTCAGTACCCGGTCCCTGCATCCTCCTCACAGCACACACGCCCACCCAGCTTTGTGTCGTCTGCAAACTTGGAGATATTACATACAGTTCCCTCGTCTACATCATTTATATATATTGTGAATAGCTGGGGTCCTAGGACCGGTCCCTGCGGTACCCCACTAGTCACTGCCTGCCACTCGGAAAAAGAGCCGTTTATTCCAACTCTTTGCTTCCTGTCTGCCAACCAGTTCTCTATCCAAGTCAGTACCTTACCCCCAATCCCATGTGCTTTAACTTTACACGCTAATCTCTTATGCGGGACCTTATCGAAAGCCTTCTGAAAGTTCAAATACACCACATCCACTGGTTCTCCCTTATCTATTCTACCAGTTACATCCTCAAAAAATTCCATTAGATTAGTCAAGCACGATTTACCTTTTGTAAATCCATGTTGACTTTGTCTGATCCTGTCAGTGTTTTCCAAGTGCTCTGCTATTACATCTTTTATAATGGATTCTAGCATTTTCCCCACTTCCGATGTCAGGCTTACCGGTCTATAATTCCCCGTTTTCTCTCTACCACCTTTTTGAATAGTGGGGTAACATTAGCTACCCTCCAATCGATGGGAACTGTTCCAGAGTCTATCGAATTTTGGAACATTCATTTTTGATTTTTCTTCCAGAATTACTGTAATGTCCACATGACACAGAAGTTACCATCACATACCCACTAGGCACACAACTGCATCATCAATGTCAAATGACAAGACACATCAATACCAGTCTTCCCATTTCCTCTTATCGCTGTCTTTCAGATGAGATGTTAAACCAAAGCCCCTTCTGTGTGTTCATAGAAAGAAAGAAAGACTTAACATTTATATATCTACTTTCACGACCACTGGATGTCCCAAAGCACTTTACAGCCAATGAAGTACTTTCTGAAGTGTGGTCACTGTTGTAATGTAGGAGACGTGGCAGCCAATTTGCGCACAGCAAGCTCCCGCAAACAGCACTGCGCTAATGACTGGATAATCTGTTTTATCATTGGTCACTGGGGATAACTCCCCTGCTCTTCTTCAAAATAGTGTCATAGGATTTTTTACATCCTCCTGGGAGGGTAGACGGGGCCTCGGTTTCATCCGAATGACGGCACCTCCGACAGTGCAGCACTCCCTCAGTACTGCACTGGAGTGTCAGCCTAGATTTTTGTGCTCAAGTCACTGGAATGGGTCTTGAACCTACAACTAGGTGAGAGTGCTACCCACTGAGCCACGGCTGACAGACACTGTTCAGGTGGATGTAAAAGATCCCATGCACTATTTGAGTAGCAGAAGAGTTCTTCTGGTGCCCCAGATAGCACTTATTCCTCAATTAACACAGCCAAAACAGATAAACCGGTCACTTATTCTCACTGCTGTTTGTGAGACCTTGCGCAGATTGCTGCAGCATTTGACCACATAACAGCGACTACACTTCAAAAGTACTTCATTGGCTGTGAAGCAGTTTGGGATATCCTGGGGACATGAAAAACACTATATAAATGAAAGTTCTTTCTCTAACAGCGCAACCCTAATGATCTGCAGTGGTAGAATTGGAAACAAATTCTGGTTATAGAATATGTGTTAAGAGAATTCTACGTAATTTATCAGAGTCCTTCATGCACTTTGTCTGATTGCCACTCAATTTCCCCCAAGAAAACTTTACCTTGGGTTTCACACCTAGGCTGCAAAGGCAATTTATTAATGAAACAGAGCTGATGTAATTTGAAATGAAGACTGCTTAGTGTTCCGACACAACTCTTACATTATCCGCATGCTGGTCACTTTATCTAGAGCAGTGAGTTTCTCAAGACCACTGGTTCTATTATTCTGATGGCACAGTGCACTTAAACAGCAAGCAGATGAGTAATAAAAAACAGGAAGGCCTTTGGCTCGATCCTCAGTTTATGCCAATTTAGCTTAGCTCATCCGTAGCAGTAGTAGGGGTGCTACAAATTGCCTCAAAATTCTGGGTTCAGGAAGGGAGTGCAAGAAAGGGGCGGGGAGGAAGAAACACAGCCAGGGTTCCTGTACCAGATCACTATCCACTGATCTCTGCTGTAAATGCAAGTGCGTGCCCGACTAGAAGTCTCCTCTTCCCCCTTCTCATGTCAGTACAACAGCCTGCCAACACGGATGGACAAGTTTCATGCATGAATAGTGAGGTAGCAGGATGCACTCGTGGAATTGTATCCCAGCATTAAGTCAAAGCCATCAGGAGAGAGAAAAGTAGGAAAAAAAGGCACTGATTATAATTATTTCAGATACCACTGATAAGGAACAGGAATATGGCTCACCTGACATCCAAATGTAATAAAATCACAATTGAAAACCCACTCGGAAGCATACCTTACAAAAAGAGCTGTTCACAATATATATTAATGATCTGGACGAGGGAATTGGATGTAATATCTCCAAATTTGCAGACGACACAAAGCTGGGTGGGAGGGTAAGCTGTGAGGAGGATGTCGTGAAACTCCAGTACGATTTGGACAGGTTGGGTGATTGGGCAGAAACATGGCAAATGCACTATAATGTGGATAAATGTGAGGTTATCCACTTTGGTGGCAAAAACAGGAAGGCAGATTATTATTTGAATGGCAATAGATTGGGAGAAGGGGAAGTGCAAAGAGACCTGGGTGTCCTTGTGCACCAGTCGCTGAAGGTAAGCATGCAGGTGCAGCAGGCGGTTAAGAAGGCAAATGGTATGTTGGCCTTCGTAGCAAGAGGGTTCGAGTACAGGAACAAGGATGTCTTGCTACAGTTGTACAGGGCCTTGGTGAGACCGCACCTTGAGTATTGTGTGCAGTTTTGGTCACCTTACCTGAGGAAGGACATTCTTGCCATGGAGTGCAGCGAAGATTCACCAGGCTGATACCTGGGATGGCAGGAATGACGTATGAGGAGAGATTGTGTCGATTGGGCTTATACTCACTGGAGTTTAGAAGATTGAGAGGGGATCTCATCGAAACCTATAAAATTCTGTCAGGTCTGGACAGACTAGATGCAGAAAGGATGTTTCTGATGGCCGGGGAGTCCAGAACCAGGGGTCATAGTCTAAGGATAAAGGCTGAAATGAGGAGGAATTTCTTCACCCAGAGAGTGGTGAACCTGTGGAATTCTCTGCCACAGAGGGCGGTGGAGGCCAGTTCATTAAATATATTCAAGAAAGAGTTGGATATATTTCTTGAGGCTAAAGGGATCAAGGGATACGGGGAGAAGGCAGGGACAGGGTACTGAATTTGGATGATCAGCCATGATCTCATTGAATGGCGGAGCAGGCTCGAAGGGCCGAATGGCCTACTCCTGCTCCTATCTTCTATGTTTCTGTGCTTTGTTGAAATGTTTCTGTATTACTTTTGTCTGAATTGTCACTTTCCTTATGCTTCATAAAATTTATAATATGGAATACTTTTGGGGGAAAAATAGGAGTTAGAAGTGGTTTAAATTTATTTCTGCGTGTATATTTTCATGGCTTCATTTGTCCAGTCCAACACTATTACTTGAATTCGTCTTCAACACAACTAAAATCATATCAGAACAATGGGCAAATTACAGAAGGACATTTTGGCCACATTCATATACTGCAAGTACAAAGCAGACATTGGTCTATAGTAAAGTACACACTCTGCAATTTTTTCCTATACTCTGATACAGAATGATGGCCTACCCCAAGTAGTGCTTTTCCAGCGTGCTTCTGGTAGACTGAATCTGCGTTTTCAAGGCTCGTAATGTGGACTGGAAGCTGGTTGGAAGCAACAACAGAAAACCAGGCCGACTTTTTTCCCTGCAAAATGCAATGAAAATGTCTCAAAACAATGTTTAAAAAAAAGCTAACAAAAAGCAAAAACTGCAGATGCTTCAAATCTAAAACAAAAACAGAATGCTGGACACATTCAGCAGGTCAGGCAGTAACTGTGGAGAGAACAGATGGGTTGAATTTCAGGTGTCAGCCCATCGTCAGAACTAAGTGCAATTTGTGTCGGCCAACAGAGAAAATATTGAACATGGGGAATATTAGTACAAATCTCAATAGAGAAAGCCTGCAAATGCAGTTGTTTAATCCCTATTTTATTTTCCATGATTAATCTCTTTAAGCAGATAACATACCTAGCGCTCCAACTAGGGGGCATAGGGGGTGATTTTGCCAATGGGAGCTTTTGGAGGCGGGACTCCCACTTGTCGAGTTTCAGTCCCGCCTCCATCAACTTCTGGCCAACCCACGCTATTTTCCCTTGATTGATCTTGTTAAGCCCACCCAGCGGGCTTAGCAGGCCAATTAAGGGAAAGCCTGTTGCAGAGAATGTCAATTTTTGACATATGAATTGTCATCGTTTGACAGCTCTGTGAAGCTGTCAAGCAGTAACATTCTCTGTACTTTGATAAGGTTTTGAATTCAAGACCTCATCGAACAGCTTTCTTCTGCAGAAATAAGATGGTTGTTGCATTCTCCAATGCAACAACCATCTGTCATCTCCAACGCGGAGGTGCGAGACTCTCTGCATACCCACCGACTGAAGCCTGCAGGAAGAAACAAAGGTAAGTACACTTTTTCTAACACTTTGCACTTACCTCAGATACTCACCTCTCCACTCTTGCACCCATCACTTACCTTCACAGCACACTTTTGGCCCCCGCAGACCCACTACTCGCCTCGCTGACCTGGCGGGTTTCGGAGCCTTCTGGAAGCCCACACTTGAGGGCAAAAGGGGGATAATCTTATTTTCTGCCTGTTGACTACCGGTTAACAGGCAGTTAATAGGCTTTAATCCCGTCTCGCCTCCAAGGAGACGAGATCCGGCACGGGATGGCTACCTGCCTCCTGGAAAGATGGCACAGAGGCGGGTTGGGCACCCACCCCCAGATTCTGCCATTTTCCCGGCAGTTCCGCCTCCCCAGGGCTGACAAGATTGCGCCCATAGTCTCAGGATAAGGGTTCGGCCATTTAAGACTGAGATGAGGAGGAATTTCTTCACTCAGAGGGTTGACAGGTCTTACTGTATTATAAATAAAGGTAAAGAAAACAATAACTGTAAATCTACACATCAGTGAATACCTCACAAACCTCACTGAGTTCGGACTAGTTTAAGCCCCTCTCTTAAACCTAGCTCCCACAAAGGCTCCTGTTCTGTGAAGTGCCCCAAAACTTTTTCTTACATTAGGAGGCTCTATAAATGCAAATTGTTGCTGTTTAGTTTACCAGATATCTAATCTAATGTTAGTGTCCCACTGCTAATCCACAAGATCCAGATTTTAAAAAACTCTTTATAGAGTACACAATTTAATAGTACAGGAAACTCTTTTTTATCCGTCACCGATGGGACAGGCGTGATGCCGATTTATCAAAAAGTCCGGATTACAGAGAGGTATAGTAAAAGGTACGAGAGCTCCGTACACAGCAACAAATCCAGGCTTCCCTGTTGCTTAGCAACAAGTGCAGGAACCCCGGTTACACAGCCACAGATCCAGCAACGGCCACTAATATGAAGTAAAACTTACCTGAACCTACTCCTGAATTTTGCCGGTTAACAGAGATTTCCGGTTATTTTAGGTGCTGGTAAATCGAGAGTTTCCTGTAACTTCATGTGAGGGTGGGAGTGTGGATAGGTGAAGGATAGTGTGTAATAACATAGCAACACGCATCAATAGACGAGTTAGCTTATCAGTAAATTGGTTGAGCTCCTCTAAATTGAATACCATCTTAACCAAAAATACACTTTACTTTGAAATTATAAATGATTATTTAAAAAAAAAATCCTTTAAAACATGAACATTATTAAACTGGGGCTGATTATATTCTTCTTTCATATTTGGTATAAGAAATAGGAGCAGGAGTAGGCCATATGGCCCCTAGAGTCTCTATTTAATAGTTATGTCAAATTTTGTCTGATAATGCGCCTGTGAAGCACCTTGGGACATTTTACTACTTTAAAGGTGCTATATAAATGCAAGTTGTTGTTGTTCCAGAGATTTCTAGATTTTTACCTTCAGAAAGTCTATGCGACCTAGGGCACCCAGAAATAGCACCATTCCAGGCTGCAGTACATACGTCCGAGGAATGATACCCGATGATGGCATCACAACCTTCAGTTCTTGATCTGTAAGTAGGTTTAAAATCTGCAAAATATATTGGAGTTACATGAAGCACTTACAGCGAGTTTTCACTTCCAAGACTAAAACATTCTGTGGCTCTCACTATCAAGCAGCTCGCTAGTTGATCTGCTTACTTATTTCTGCAGCTTCAAATAACTTACCTATTAAAGAATTGCCATTAAACATAGCTTCTAACAGGTAACAAATAACATGTGATTGGTTTCAATTATTTCTATTACGAATTTTTCAAAAAGGGCATGAGGAACGATGTTCCTCCACAACAAAAACAGTTCAGAGATTGATTTAATAAAATGTGAAGACATGACATGGTCTCTAAGGAATTGTGGGGTCCAGAGCGCCTTGGAGCCCAGGTTGGCAGGCTGTAACTAGTGGGGTGCCGCAAGCATCAGTGCTTGGGCCTCAGCGATTTACATCCTATAATAACGACTTGGATGAAGGGACTGAGTGCAATGTATCCAAGTTTGCTGATGATACAAAGCTAGGTGGGAAAGTAAGCTGTGAGGAGGACACACAGCCTGCAAAGGGATATAGACAGGTTAAGTGAGTGGGCAATGAGGCAGCAGATGGAGTATAATGTGGGGAAATGTGAGGTTATTCACTTTGGTAGGAAGAATAGAAAAACAGAATCTTTTTTTAAATGGTGAAAAACAATTACATGTTGGTGTTCAGGAAGATTTAGGTGTCCTCATGCAAGAAGCACAGAGTTAGCATGCAGGTACAGCAAGCAATTTTGAAGGCAAATGGCATGTTGGCCTTTATTGCAAGGGTGTTGGAGTACAAGAGTAAGGAAGTCTTACTACAACTGTACAGGGCTTTGGTGAGACCACACCTGGAGTATTGTGCACAGTTTTGGCCTCCTTACCGAAGGAAGGATATACTTATCTGAGGAAGGATATACTTGCCTTAGAGGCGGTGCAACGAAGGTTCATTAGATTGATCCCTAGGATGAGAGGGTTGTCCTATGAGGAGAGATTGAGTCTATATTCTCTGGAGTTTAGAAGAATGAGAGGTGATCTCATTGCAACATACAAGATTAGGGGGATTGACAGGGTAAATACTGAGGAGTTGCTTCCCCTGGTTGGAGAGTCTGGGACTAGGAGGCACAGTCTCAGGATAAGGGGTCGGCTATTTAACACTGAGATGAAGAGGAATTTCTTCACTCAGAGGGTTGTGAATCTTTGGAATTCTCTGCCCCAAAGAGCTGTGGATGCTGAGTCATTGAGTATATTCAAGGCTGAGATAGATAGATTTTTGGACTCATGGGGAAACAAGGGATATGGAGATCGGGCAGGAAAGTGGAGTTGAGGTCGAAGATCAGCCATAGAAACATAGAAGATAGGAGCAGGAGTAGGCCATTCGGCCCTTCGAGCCTGCTCCGCCATTCAATGAGATCATGACTGATTATCCAAATTCAGTACCCTGTCCCTGCCTTCTCCCCATATCCCTTGATCCCTTTAGCCTTAAGAAATATATCCAACTCTTTCTTGAATATATTTAATGAATTGGCCTCCACCGCCCTCTGTGGCAGAGAATTCCACAGGTTCACCACTCTCTGGGTGAAGAAATTCCTCCTCATTTCAGTCCTAAATGTCCTACCCCTTATCCTTAGACTATGACCCCTGGTTCTGGACTCCCCGGCCATCAGAAACATCCTTCCTGCATCTAGTCTGTCCAGGCCTGACAGAATTTTATAGGTTTCAATGAGATCCCCTCTCAATCTTCTAAACTCCAGTGAGTATAAGCCCAATCGACACAATCTCTCCTCATACGTCATTCCTGCCATCCCAGGTATCAGCCTGGTGAATCTTCGCTGCACTCCATGGCAAGAACGTCCTTTCTCAGGTAAGGTGACCAAAACTGCACACAATACTCAAGGTGTGGTCTCACCAAGGCCCTGTACAACTGCAGCAAGACATCCTTGTTCTTGTACTTGAACCCTCTTGCTACGAAGGCCAACATACCATTTGCCTTCTTAACCGCCTGCTGCACCTGCATGCTTACCTTCAGCGACTGGTGCACAAGAACACCCAGGTCTCTTTGCACTTCCCCTTCTCCCAATCTATTGCCATTCAAATAATAATCTGCCTTCCTGTTTTTGCCACCAAAGTGGATAACCTCACATTTATCCACATTATAGTGCATTTGCCATGTTTCTGCCCAATCACCCAACCTGTCCAAATCGTACTGGAGTTTCACGACATCCTCCTCACAGCATACCCTCCCACCCAGCTTTGTGTCGTCTGCAAATTTGGAGATATTACATCCAATTCCCTCGTCCAGATCATTAATATATATTGTGAACAGCTGGGGTCCTAGGACCGATCCTTGCGGTACCCCACTAGTCACTGCCTGCCACTCGGAAAACGACCCGTTTATTCCAACTCTTTGCTTTCTGTCCGCCAACCAGTTCTCTATCCAAGTCAATACCTTGCCCCCAATCCCATGTGCCTTAATTTTGCACGCTAATCTCTTATGCGGGACCTTATCGAAAGCCTTCTCAAAGTCCAAATACACCACATCCACTGGTTCTCCCTTATCTATTTTACCAGTTACATCCTCAAAAAATTCCAGTAGATTAGTCAAGCACGGTGGCATAGTGGTTAGCACTGTTGCCTCAGCGCCAGGGACCCGGGTTCGAATCCGGCCTCGGGTGACTGTCTGCGTGGAGTTTGCACATTCTCCCCATGTTTGCGTGGGTTTCCTCCGGGTGCTCCGGTTTCCTCCCACAGTCCAAAGATGTGCGGGTTAGGTTGATTGGCTATGATAAAATTGACCCTTAGTGTTAGGGGGATTAAATACGCGGGGATAGGGTGGGATATGTGTTGGTGTAGGGGTTTACGGGGATCGGGTGGGATGTGTGTCGGTGCAGGCTCGATGGGCCGAAATGGCCTCTATCTGCACTGTGGGGTATCTGTGATTTACCTTTTGTAAATCCATGTTGACTTTGTCCGATCCAGTCACTGCTTTCCAAGTGCTCTGCTATTACATCTTTTATAATGGACTCTAGCATTTTCCCCACTACTGATGTCAAGCTTACCGGTCTATAATTCCCCGCCTTTTCTCTACCACCTTTTTTGAATAGTGGGGTAACATTAGCTACCCGCCAATCCATGGGTACCGTTCCAGAGTCTGTTGAGTTCTGGAAGATGACCAGCAATGCATCTACTATTTCTAGGGCCACTTCCTTAAGTACCCTGGGATGTAGATTATCAGGCCCTGGGGATTTATCGGCCTTCAGTCCCATCAATTTTCCTAACACCATTTCCCTACAAATACTGATTTCTTTCAGTTCCACCCTTTCATCAGACCCTATGTTCCCCGGCATCTCTGGGAGGTTATTTGTGTCCTCCTTTGTGAAGACAGAACCAAAATATGTATTTAGTTGGTCTGCCATTTCTTTGTTCCCCATTATAAATTCCCCCAATTCTGACTGCAAGGGACCTTATTGAATGGCAGAGCAGGCTCGAGGGGCCGTAAGGCCTACTCCTGCTCCTAATTCTTATAAAGTTTAAGTCAACAATCTTACTAATGTACATGCATCTGAAGTTGCTGCTACCAACAGATCTTGGTGTTCAAATTTAGGATTTATCCATCAATGAGGATGCAGTGGTAATAACAGCCTTTTCTAAACTCCCAGGCCCACAAAATTCAAACAGGACAAACCAGCAAATAGGACAGAGTTATCTGGGCACTGAGGACTGTATAGCCAGGGTTCAAGGCCCTAAGCCCACAAGCTGCCCTCCCTCCCTAACCTCGGAAACTAGTAAATGCTTGAAATGGAACCTGAAAGAACAACTGCTTAGCACAGCCATTGACTCAAACCATTGCTTTTACAACAAGTTTTAGATGGCAGGACAAAATATTTTTGTTCACATAAGTAAAACTTTTGCAACTAACAGCGAATAAAATCTTCAATTGAATTTTGGATTTAATTTCTCCAAAATGAGCACATGATCTAGGCTGATAGTTCAGTGTTGTACTAAGGGAGTGCTGCATTGGCAAAGGTTTTGCCTTTCGGGTGAGATGTTAAAACAAAACCCTGTCTGCCTGTTCCGTTGGAAGCAAAAGATCCTAGGACACTATTTGAAGAGCCGGGAGTTCTCCGTGGCCTGGCCAATATTAATCTCTCAACCAACACCACCAAATCAGACTATGGCCATTTAAATCATCTGTTGTTAGTGGGATCTTGCTATGTGCAAAACCACTGCCACATTTAGTGACATTTCAGAAGTAATTCATTGGCTGTGAATCACTTTGGGGAGTCCCGAGGACATGAACAGAGCTATATAAATGCAAGTTATTTTCTTTCATAACCTCACCATTCTTAGTGATTAAACAAAGAAAAAGACACTGCATTTAGTCGAGCACGAAGAACATCTGTAAATGTACACGAACAATTTCTCCTCCATTGACAAGCTTTCTCCTTTATGGGCATTTCTTCTCTTTCCCGATTCATTTCCCTTCATCTCCCCAAGTGCCTCACACCACCCACGCTCGATGATCATTAACCACAATCTCTTAACCTGCTCCCAGGCTTCCATATGTCAGTTGCTAGGTGTATGCAGTCTCGGGTGACCATCTTTCGCCTGGCTATAGAGGACACTATGCTCAGTATCTCTCTGCAGTGGGACGGACATCTGATACAACATCTCGAGGAAGGCAAGGGGAAAGTGTAGGCTAAATAGAGCTAGACACTTTCCCTTGTTGTTTAGTAGGCCAAATATAACTGAAGTTTACATGTTCTGGGCACCTGAAACCCTTGTACAACAGCGTAACTTTTAGTTCCCCTTCACTTGCTTCCTAATTTCTGCTGCTGTTTCCTTGATGTGCTTGAGTAAAGCAGCTATGTTCTCACACTAGCAGAAATCAGGGTTTAATGAAATAAAGCAGTGCTATTCAAGCCCCTTTTGTGCACCACAACTAGGCTATCGCTATCAGTACCACAACTAAAAGTACAGAGTCCAGGTGAGGAGCCGATGTTCATTTTCTGCAGCAAGTCTATTGAGGTCTTATGCTGTATTTATATATTAATAAAGCATTGCCTGTGGCATCTACCCAGAATGATAACTGGTCTGAATTAAAGAAATCTACCACTGGTGGAAGCAAGGCCGTCCTGGATTCTGGCACCAGAACTGAAGGTTATACGTGGGCCATTAGTGTATCCCCAGCTACTGAAGGCAAATGGTACCGATATCCTTTCTATTGCTTCTTCCTATGAAGCATAGATATCTAGTTTACAGTGCAGTCTTTTGGGTAAAGGTGATGAATAAGTTTGCACTTGCATCTAGCTATAAATATCACGAACTTTTTTCTGCCTCTTTTACACCACAAATGATTCCCCAGTCAAAAGGTTGGTTAGGTAACTTATTTGCAAACTTCTACCAAGAACAGCTGTTAACATACAGGAGATGTGCCCTCTCCTTTTCCCTTTCCCCTGCAGCCTGACTATCTCCAGAGAAAGCAGAGTTGAAGTTATCCAAATTAAATTAAATTAAATAGGTCCCGAGAACTAATTATCTACTATATCAGTATTAAAAGATGGGGCTGCCAGACATTACTCATCTTTTCTTGTTTAAGTGTTTTATGCAGAGTTTAAAACAAATAGAAGGTTTAGCACTTTTGCATGACAACTGGTAATTAATAGTTGGAGCACAAATACAAAATGGTAGCATAACAGCAAGTCAATCCTCAATTCATAACCCACACTGAGCCATGACCATAGTTCTACTTCACTTACACAGTCCTGCTTTAAGATGCCGGGTGTGTCGTAAAACCAGTGAGCATCTTTCAGTTCATTATACGTGAATTCCACCACCTCGTTGGAGTTTGAGACATTTTCTTGATTACCATCTTCAAGTTCTGCACTCAGGGCGAGTTCATCTGGATCCCATTTAATTATCCCTTTGTTTCGCTGTCCACTCACTTGAGAATTACGAAATGTTCTGCCAACTCTACCTAAACACCAGGGAAACAATTTGATAACCAAGGATAAAAAGCAAACAACTACAAATGCTGGCAAACTGAAACAAACACAGTAAATGCTGAAAACACAGCAAGTCAGTCAGCACTTGTGGAGAGGAGATCAATGATCTTTCAGGCATACATCAGCACTAAAAAAAAGTGAAATATGAACAAACATTTTAATAGAATTAGAACAAGTGGGAAGACTCCATAGAGGAAGGATGGGTGGAATGACCAGTGACCTGCTTGAAAGGAAAGCAGCAGATTGATGTAAAGATCTCAGTTACTAACAAATGGATAGAAGCATTAAAGAAATTAAAGACATCGAAGAATCAAAGAATCTGCGAGTAGCTAAGGAAAGCAATGAGAGGCATCCCAAGGAAGACACGAGAAGATGGCAGACTATGAAAGCCTGTAGCTCAAATCTGAGAAGAAACTCCACCCAAGTGTCAATTCCTCTCCGGAATAAAAAAAATATAAAAAAGGACACAGGAAAAGAAGAGGGCAATGAAATTAGAGTAGATAATACCAGCTGAAGAACAAGCACTGGCACAGTCGTGATGGGCTGAATGGTCTCACCTGTGCCACAATGCTTTTCAATGATTCCACGATAAAGCAAAGCGAGTAAAATTCTGCTTTAGCAAATTCAATTCTCCAATAATTACAAAATAACATGGCTGACAAATAAGATCAAAACCAAAATGATTAAAACTATTATAGTCTAAAGCCAAGATTAAATTAGAGAGCGAGCATTGTAAAGAAACCCCCATAGCATGATCATAAACACCTCACTACAAGGCTGCCAAACCAGGACTATTAATACTGAACAAAATTACTTAAGAAATATTTCTATTGCTTTGTTAACATTAAGATTCAGAACATTTAGAGACACCATATATACTTCAACAAGTTATATCATTGCAGGTTTTTGAAGTTGGAGGCTTATTCTAGTTAGCACCTAATTCTGAAGGAAAGATCAATGGCACCTTTGTGCTTGCAAACTGTTGAAAATGTAACCTGTCAGCTTTGAATTATTCCTTCTAACAAGATTTAAAACTGTATTAGGAGAGTCTTGCTTTCTAATTATTATTTTTAAAATGCAGGTCGACTCTTAACTGCCCTCTGAAATGGCCTAACAAGTCTCTCAGTTGTAATTAACCGCTATGAAATATAAAGAATGAAACCGGATGGATCACCCGGCATTGACCTCGGAACCGGCTATGGACACGGCAACGGCACACCCAGCCCAGTCAACCCGGCAAAGTCCTCCTCGCCAACATCTGGGGACTTGTGCCAAAATTGAGAGAGCTGTCCCACAGACTAGTCAAACAACAGCCTGACATAGTCATACTCACGGAATCATACCTTTCAGATAATGTCCTAAACTCCTCCATCACCATCCCTGGGTATGTCCTGTCCCACTGACAGGACAGACCCACCAGGGGTGGCAGCACAGTGGTATACAGTCAGGAAGGAGTGGCCCTAGGAGGCCTCAACATTGACTCCGGACCCCATGAAGTCTCATGGCTTTAGGTCAAGCATGGGCAAGGAAACCTCCTGCTGATTACCACCTACCGCCCTCCCTCAGCTGATGAATCAGTACTCCTCCATGTTGAACACCACCTGGAAGAAGCACTGAGAGTAGCAAGGGAACAGAATGTACTCTGGGTGGGGAACCTCAATGTCCATCACCAAGAGTGGCTCGGTAGCACCACTACTGACCGAGCTGGCCAAGTCCTGAAGGACATAACTGCCGGTCTGGGCCTGTGACAGGTGGTGAGAGAACCATCACGAGGGAAAAACCTACTTGACCTCGTCCTCACCAATCTACCTGTTGCAGATGCATCTGTCCATGACAGCATTGGCAGCAGTGATCACTGCACAGTCATTGTGGAGACGAACTCCCGTCTTCACACTGAGAACACCCTCCATCGTGTTGTGTGGCACTACCACCATGCTAAATGGGATAGATTCAGAACAGATCTAACAGCTCAAAACTGGGCATCCATGAGGCGCTGTGGACCATCAGCAGCAGCAGAATTGTATTCCACCACAATCTGTAACCTCATGGCCCGGCATATCCCTCACTCTGTCATTACCACCAAGCCAGGGGACCAACCCTGGTTCAATAAGGAGTGCAGAAGAGCATGCCAGGAGCAGCACCAGGCATACCTAAAAATGAAGTGCCAACCTGGGGAAGCTATCCCACAATCAACAGATCAGATCAAAGCACTGCAGTCCTGCCACATCCAGTCGTGAATGGTGGTGGACCATTAAACAACTAATGGGAGGAGGAGGCTCCATGAATGTCCCCATCCTCAATGATGGTGGAGCTCAGCGCGTGACTACAAAAGACAAGGCTGAAGTGTTTGCAACCATTTTCAGCCAGAAGTGCCGAGTGGATGATCCATATCGGCCTACTCCCGAGGTCCCCACCATCACAGAAGCCCGTCTTCAGCCAATTCAATTCACTCCACGTGGTTTCAAGGAACGGCTGAGCGCACTGGATACAGCAAAGGCTATGGGCCCCCACAACATCCTGGCGATCGTGCTGAAGACTTGTGCTCCAGAACTAGCCAAGCTGTTCCAGTACAGCTACAACACTAGCATCTATCCGATAATGTGGAAAACTTTCTACTCTCGATCATCAGCAAAGTGATAGAAGGTGTCATCGACAGTGCTATCAAGCGGCACTTACTCACCAATAACATGCTCTCTGATGCCCAGTTTAGTTCCGCCAAGACCACTCAGCTCCCGACCTCATTACAGCCTTGGTACAAACATGGACAAAGGAGCTGAATTCCAAAAGGTGAGGTGAGAGTGACTGCCCTTGACATCAAGGCAGCATTTGACCAAATGTGGCATCAAGGAGCCCAAGTAAATCTGAAGTCAATGGGAATCAGGGGGAAAACACTCCACTGGCTGGAGTCATACCTAGCACAAAGGAAGATGGTTGTGGTGGTTGAAGGTCAATCATCGCAGCCCCAGGACATCGCTGCAGGAGTTCCTCAGTGCAGTGTCCTAGGCCCAACCATCTTCAGCTGCTTCATCAATGACCTTCCCTGCAACATAAGGTCAGAAATGGGGATGTTCGCTGATGACTGTACAGTGTTCAGCGCCATTCACAACTCCTCAGATAATGAAGCAGTCCATGCCCGCATGCAACAAGACCTGGACGACGTTCAGGCTTGGGCAGATAAGTGCAAGTAACATTTGCGCCACAGAAGTGCCAGGCAATGACTATCTCCAACAAGCGAGAGTCTAACCACCTCCCCTTGACATTCAACGGCATTACCATCGCCGAATCCCCCACCATCAACATCCTGGGGGTTACCATTGACCAGAAACTTAACTGGACCAGCCGCATAAATACTGTGGCAACAAGAGCAGGTCAGAGGCTAGGTATTCTGTGGCGAGTGTCTCACCTCCTGACTCCCCAAAGCCTTTCCACCATCTACAAGGCACAAGTAAGGAGTGTGATGAAATACTCTCCACTTGCCTGGATGAGTGCAGCTCCAACAACACTCAAGAAGCTCAACACCATCCAGGACAAAGCAGCTCGTTTGATTGGCACCTCATCCACCACCTTAAACATTCACTCCCTCCACCACCAGCGTACCATGGCTGCAGTGTGTACCATCTACAAGATGCACTGCAGCAACTCACCAAGGCTTCTTCGGCAGCACCTCCCAAACCTGCAACTTCTTTCACCTAGAAGGACAAGGGCAGCAGGTGCATGGGAACACCACCACCTCCAAGTCACACAGTGGAGCAAGCTTCAAGACCGAAGCTGACATGAATCCGGATCCAGAAATGGCTAGACCAAGGAGCACGTGGGAACATGGTAAGTACAGTGCTGGGTGGGCCTTAAACAGCAGAGGAAGAACGAAGGTGTAGCAGATTATTCTGGCCCAATTTAAAGAAAGAAAAGTACTAGCATTTATAAACCACCTTTCACATCCTCGGGAACATCCCAAATAGCTTCACAGTTGATTAATTACTTTTAAATTGTAGTCTCTGTTATTACATGGGCAAATGCAACAACAAAGTCCAGTAGAACTCATCTAGTTTGGATTATGGTTGAATTCTTCTTTGAAAATGATGCAATGATTTCTAACTGTACAATTAAAAGTTCTATATTTCTGTTGGGACATCACACTATGTGTGTGTGTAGGGTCCTTCTGACTGGTTTAATCTCAGTTAAGCATGCTGATTTGCTCAAATATCCAATTCTAATCAGCTAGCAAGTGGTGCAAATCAAGCAAAGTGACAGATGCTACCAGTTCACAGACAGAATCACAGAATCTACAGTGCAGATAGAGGCCATTTCGGCCCATCGAGCCTGCACCGACACATATCCCACCCTATCCCCGTAACCCCACGTATTTAATCCCCTAACACTAAGGGTCAATTTATCATAGCCAAATCAACCTAACCTGCACATCTTTGGACTGTGGGAGGAAACCGGAGCACCCGGAGGAAACCCACGCAGACACAGGGAGGATGTGCAAACTCCACACAGACAGTTGCCCGAGGCCAGATTTGAACCCGGGTCCCTGGTGCTGTGAGGCAACAGTGCTAACCACTATGCCACCGTGCCCCCCTATCTACTACCTTTTGCTTCTTCCTCTATTCCTCACTCAAACTACCATTAGAGATTTCATTTGCATATGGCACTACAATGAAAAGATTCAGCACACTTGATCAGGAGTGTTTCAATTTAAGGATCCAAATCCATGTCTTTCTCAATCGATGGCTGGTGAGGGTTAGCACAACCATTTACTGGGAAATATTTGTTTATAACCACAACACTCCTGATGAAACAACCAGTTTGCCTTTTTGATACATTTGATCAATCTGTCAGCAATAAAATCCTTACCAATCAAGTAGCCTTGTTTCTTCAGTCGATGAAGATGCGTCAACTCTTCTTCGCTAAGGTCAGTTTCCGTCTGTGACTTATCAGCTTTCAGTCTCTCTAACCTCCGAAACATTCTGTTCGGTGTGGGATTTATAACTGGAAACTTGAGGAGGTTTAACGTAGTTCCTATCAAACAAAAACAAAATTATATACAATCCAAAAATGTACCCCACCGAACAAAAGTATTTGCATTTATACAACAATGCATCTCTCTGAAACATGGCAGAGCACTTCACAAACTACTACAAAATCCAGTCACTCATACCTAGGCGAATGCACCAGCCATTCTGTGCACAAAATCTAACTTACATATACCATTGCTCACGTATAGAAAGGCATCTTGGGCACTTTACAGGACTAAGGAATAAAACAGATGGGAAAGCAGTAAAATTGGTGGGGTGTGGGGAGTTGAAGACACATTACAAGAGAAAGGTTTTTAGAAGGCTTTTCAAAGCAGGAAGGGAATTAGCAAAGCAGACAAATTTAGGGAACAACTTGCAGCTGGCAGGGTGTAGTCAGGATGGTAGAGCTATGTCAGAGGAGCAGGTGGTGTGTACAGGGACATACAGCTGGAGGAGCTAACTGAAGTTAAGGTGGGGTGAAATGTGTAGCTTTTCATCAGGCAAAAGGAGCCAGTGGAGCTTGGCAAGGACAGGAGTGAGGGACATGATGCAGGCGAGAATGTGGGTCATGCAGTTCTGGATGACTTGTAATCCGCAGAGATTGGAGGTGGGAAGGTGATTAAAGGAGGGGGTAGAAGAAACTATATGGCATGTAAGATACAGTGGGAGCTGGAGGATTCCTACTTCTCATGCTAGACAGAAATAGGTCTCCTCCAAGGGGCAGGAGTGGGAGAGAAAGAAAGAAAACATCCAGTTTCAAATTAGGCTGAATCTTCCACCTTGAAGATTCCATCAGCTCGCATCTTCTTGGGGAAGAATCAAGTCTACACTGGAGAATGCCGACTCAAATCTCTGAACAGTCAATAGGATCACAAAGCTCTGTGGAAGCATGTCATGTTTGTGCAAACCTGCCCAGGAAGTTAATTCACCAGGGCGTAATCCAAATCCAAGACACTGCCTTGAATCAGTTGGATTTTCCTTTCCTCCAGATGCAAAATGCATCAAGCAACATAACAAAAGACTTTTTGTCAGCTTCTCAGCCTAGAACTGTTTTTTAATGAAAACCTTTAAATCAGTGACCTAGCCATTTACTAGAGTCTATAAATAAGGATAGACTGAACACCGTGAACATTTTCAGCTGATCATGGACTTGTAAAGGGTAGGTCAAGCCTAATGAACCGGATCGAATTTTTTGAAGAGGTGACTAAAGTAATGGACAGGGGAACATCTATGGATGTTATTTATATGGACTTTCAGAAGGCATTTGATAAAGTCCCTCATAAGAGACTGTTAGCTAAAGTTGAAGTTCATGCAATTGAGAGCAAATTATTGACCTGGTTAGGAAATTGGTTGAGCGGCAGGAGACAGAGAGTAGTGATAATGGGCAGTGCTCAAATTGGCAGGATGTGACTAGTGGTGTCCCATGGGGAATCTGTGTTGGGGCCTCAACTATTCACTATACTTATTAATGACTTAGATGATGGGATAGAGAGCCACATATTCAAGTTTGCCGATGACAAAGATAGGCGGGATTGTAAGCAGCGTAGATGGAAGCATAAAATCACAAAGATATTAATAGATTAAGTGAATGGGCAATACTGTGGCAAATGGACTTCAATGAGGGCAAATGTGAGTCATCCACTTTGGATCAATAAAGGATAGATCAGAGTATTTTCTTAAATGGTGAAAAGCTCGAAACAGTGGCGTTCTAAAGAGACAGGGGTCTATGCACATAGATCGTTAAAATATCATAAACAGATACAGAAAATAACCAAAAAGGCTAATGGAATAATACCTGGACTCCAAAGGTTAAACTGCAGAGATATTACACAAAATAGGGTTATATTCCCTGGAATTTAGATTAAGACCTTTCAGGAGTGAAGTTAGGAAACACTTCTACACGCAAAAGGGTGGTAGAAGTTTGGAACTCTCTTCCGCAAACGGCAGTTGATGCTGGGTCAGTTGTTAATTTTAAATGGGAGATTGATAGATTTTTATTAACCAAAGGTATTAAGGGATATGGGGCAATAGTGGGTAAATGGAGTAAGGTCACAGGTCAGCCATGATCTTATTTAATGACAGAACAAGCTCGAGAGGCTAAATGGCCTACTCCTGTTCCTAAGACATAAGCCTTCAAAATAACGAGTCAGCACCTAACCTAATGTGAACTCGAATTGGTCGCAGGATGATAAACAAGTGCCGCGAGAGACAGGTCATTGCAGCTCGATGTGTTGTGCACCAATTTCCCAACATAATGTAAATTCCCAAACAATGCTGCGCCATCAGCTTGAAAATTATTCACTAATCTCACCTCCTTCCAAAAGGGAATGAGTTATACAAGAAAAAACTAGGTGTGAATTACTCCCTAGAATTATCTGTGTATGGTCAACACTGGCCATTCCCATATCCAGCTAGTGGTATAAAACTGGAGAAAACGTTTAGTACCTATGAGGTTTGTTAAACCTTGAAGTATTCGCTCATATCTGTATTAATAGGGCATTTTAACCCTAGCTATTATTGGGCATTCCAGAGGATACACATCCTTTGATGGATCAGGATGTTCCAGTATCCTGGTAGCATATTGAAATTTTCTCAGCTAAGTTTCTACACTGAAATTACACTATATACAGGAAACTCTCTTTTAACCGGCACCTAAATATCCAGAAATCTCTCTTAACCGGCAAAATTCAGGAGTAGGTTCAGGTAAGTTTTATTATATATTAGTGGCCGTGTAACCGGGGTTCCTGCACCTGTGGCCGTGTAACCGGGGTGCCTGCACCCGTGGCCGTGTAACCGGGGTGCCTGCACCCGTGGCCGTGTAACCGGGGTGCCTGCACCTGTGGCCATGTAACCGGGGTGCCTGCACCTGTGGCCGTGTAACCGGGGTGCCTGCACCTGTGGCCGTGTAACCGGGGTTCCTGGATCTGTGGCCGTGTAACCGGGGTTCCTGGATCTGTGGCCGTGTAACCGGGGTTCCTGGATCTGTGGCTGTGTAACTTGGGTTCCTGCACCTGTGGCCATGTAACCGGGGTGCCTGCACCTGTGGCCGTGCAACAGGGACTCCTGGATCTGTGGCCATGTAACCGGGACTCCTGCACAAGTATTGTGTAACCGGGGCTCCTGCACCTGTGGCCGTGCAACAGGGACTCCTGGATCTGTGGCCGTGTAACCGGGGTTCCTGCACCTGTGGCCGTGTAACCGGGGTTCCTGCACCTGTGGCCGTGTAACCGGGGTTCCTGCACCTGTGGCCGTGTAACCGGGGTTCCTGCACCTGTGGCCGTGCAACAGGGACTCCTGGATCTGTGGCCGTGTAACCGGAGTTCCTGCACAAGTGTTGTGTAACCGGGGTTCCTGCACCTGTGGCCGTGCAACAGGGACTCCTGGATCTGTGGCCGTGTAACCAGGACTCCTGCACAAGTGTTGTGTAACCGGGGCTCTCGTACCTTGCTAAGTATACCTCTCCGTAATTCGGACTTTTTGATCAACCGGCACCGCGCCGGTCCCGGATAAAAAAAAAAGAGCTTCCTGCACATAAGGACAATGCAGCGATGTCTGTAGGAATACTTTGGTTATGGGGTACAGTTCAATTAGCCTATGGTTATTGTCTTCAAAAGCCAGTTATTTTCCAAATAGAAGGATGGTCTTCAAACTGGAGTAACTAAAAATAAGTGTTCAACCGTAGATCTTGATTCAGGAAGCAATTTTACAACTTGTGGATTTATCACAGAACACTGAATCAATTCAATTCTTTCAACTTCTAATCCTCAGTGCAATGGTTCATTCCCGACATCTTGATCTCAATGTCTTAATATGGAGAAATTAAAATCTCATTTCAATTCTTCAAAGACTGTTTCGTTATGCAGTCCAGGCAACATGTAGCCACCTAGCACCTGCCCTTAGTCCTTCTCCATCTACTGATGTTCCAAGGAACGCCTATATCTCCTCAATTGTTAAAGATGCCATCCAAGTAGCTTTGTTTCCTCTGCCCTCAACAACCCTTAAAACCCAAATCCAATGTAGACTAGCAGGGTAGCTTTTCTGATTTATTCACACTCCTGGATAGGATACAAAAAAAAGCTTGTCCACTGCTCTCTCCTTTCATCTTGATCTCGCCATTATAATCTTGCCTTTATTTTATTAATGACTATGATCAGCACTCTTCTGAACTATCCTCGTTACTCCCGAGCTCCAAATGCATCATCCTACTTGTTCTTCCTCAAGACGCAATCACGGTCAACTTATTTTTTCCCAGGACCTCAAAACTGTCCTTTCTTTGCTACTACTCTTCAGGTTCTCAAAACCTAAAGGTGACATCATCTAATCACTATTTACAATTGAGGTTCGAGTGTCAAAATAGGCAGATTTCAGCACTTTATGTAAAAACGGTGTCAGCCAGTTCAAGGAATCCCATTGTTTATGTGACGGTGATGGCCAATACATGTAACTGGCTGGACTGATCAGTGCATTCAATGGGAAATGTCTGTCGTGCAGGGATTTGTATTGTTCAGAAATGCCTCTGTTCAAAATCATGTTAAAAAAAATTGTTTCGTGAATGAAACAGCTAAATTGAAATGTCAACATGTGCAGATTGTGGAGGTGATAACTCTATTCGATCTGAATGCTGAGACATTAGTCAAATTCATTACAAATGTGAAACTTGTGGGAGATGGAGTTTAATGACCAGTTAATGTTTCAGTGATACTAGTCCTCAGGGCATCACAAAGCCAAAGTACCTTTGAAGTGTAGTCATAGTTGTAACGTAGGAAGCGCAGCTGCCAATTTGCATACAGCAAGGTCCCACAAACAGCAATGAGATCATCAGTTTTAGATGTTGGTTAAGGGATAAATATTGGCCAGGACACCCCTGCACGCCTTCGAAATGGTGTCATGGGATCTTTTACATCCATCTCAGAGGGCAGGCGGTCCCAGTTTAACCTCTCATCTGGCACTTACCAGGCTGGATTATGTGCTCAAATCTCAGTGGTGGCATCAACCCACAAATTTTTGACTTAGAGACTGGAGTGTTATCGCGGGAGTGTTACCAGAGACTCGAGCACAAAAATCTATGCTGATACTCCAGTGTAGTACTGCGGGAACACTGCACCGTCGGAGGAGCTGTCTTTCAGATGAGACTTAAACTGAGGCCCCGTCTGCACTCAGGTGGATGTAAAAGGCCCCATGGCACATAAAAATGTCAGGTCTGGACAGACTAGATGCAGGAAGGATGTTTCGGATGGCCGGGGAGTCCAGAACCAGGGGTCATAGTCTAAGGATAAGGGGTAAGCCATTTAGGACTGAAATGAGGAGGAATTTCTTCACCCAGAGAGTGGTGAACCTGTGGGATTCTCTGCCACAGAGGGTGGTGGAGGCCAGTTCATTAAATATATAAGAGTTGGATATATTTCTTGAGGCTAAAGGGATCAAGGGATATGGGGAGAAGGCAGGGACAGGGTACTGAATTTGGATGATCAGCCATGATCTCATTGAATGGCGGAGCAGGCTCGAAGGGCCGAATGGCCTACTTCTGCTCCTATCTTCTATGTTTCTATTTCGAAGAAGAGCAGGGGAGTTATTTCTGGTGTCCTGGCCAATATTTATCCCTCAAATCAACATCACTAACAGATTATCTGGTCATCATCACATTGCTGTTTGTGGGAGCTTGCTGTGTGTAAATTAGCTGTCGGGTTTCCTGCATTACAACAGTGACTACACTTCAAAAAGTACTTCATTGGCTGTAAAGTGCTTTGGGACATCCGGTGTTGACGAAAGGCGCTATATAAATGCAAGTCTTTCGTTTCTAAGTCAGGGCCCAAACAGTGAGCATCCAGAGCACTCACCTGGCCACCGGGAAATTGTCGCTCTCTGGATGACATCGGGGGCTTTGGATTTGCAGTAATCGGACTCCAGGAGGGTGTTGAAAAGGGTGGACTTGCCCACGTTGGTGCTGCCGACCAGGTACACGTTCCCTTTGTAGCCCCAGGAGCTCTGGAGCCGGGAGACCAGCTCCTCGATGCCGTAGCCGGTCTTGGCGCTGATCAGGTGCACCACCCCTCGGCCCCGGTGCTCGGCGCAGATGCCGGCCCGGCCGCAGTGCTCCAGCACCCGCTGTCGGATCCGCTGGAGGTAGTGGCGGCAGTCGGCGGGGACCAGGTCGGCCTTGTTGGCCAGCACCAGGACGGGGTTGCGCTCGCCCACCAGCCGCCGCAGCCCGGGGATGAGGCCGCCGCTCAGATCCAGCAGGTCCAGCATGTAGAGTACCAGCGCCTTCTCCCGGGCGACGCGGCCCACCAGGCGCTGGTACTCGCCCAGAGGCACCTGCACCTCCAGGGCCTTCTGGTGGTGGAGCAGCAGGAAGCAGCGCTGGCACACCGAGCGCCCCAGGGCCCCGGCCTCCAACAGCTGCTTGTACTTCTCGCTCGGCATGTAGCCGGCCAGCGCCGGCTCGGCGCAGTGCAGGAGGGCCCCGCAGCCCGAGCAGGGGCAGCTGCTGGCCGGCAGCAGGGGGTCGGCGGTGCCGTACACCCGGTGCTGGCCAGCCGGGGCCCGCCGCTTCCTCCTGGACGGGAGCTCGGGCGCCCGGAAGCCCGGGTCGCTCACCAGCGGCTCGGCTCCGGGTGCCGGGGTGAGCGCTTCCAGGGCCAACAGCTGGCGGCGCAGAGCCCCGTGCCAGGCCGAGGCCTTGGCCTCGCCCGCTACCACCGCCTCCTCTCTGGTTGGTGCCATCTCGCCGCTTAGTGCCCGCTCCTCCTCCTCCTCCGCCTCGAGTCCGGCTGTGTATTCCACAAACACCATCTCCTCCGGCCTCTCGGGCTCCACCGCCGCGTATTCCCGGGCCGCTCGCCGCCCAGGCGTCAGGCCCGAACACGGCCGCCGCCGCGAGGCTGCCAGTCCGCCCGCGCGCATAGCGCGCCGCAGAAAGCAACCGACAGCGGCTCGCGCCATTCCCCGCCCGGGGACCAACAGCATGGCGGCCGACCTTCTTCCCGCCCGGGGACCAACAACATGGCGGCCGACCTTCTTCACCCCGGCACCGCCCCTCTACGCATGCGCGCTTCCCCCATCGCTATTGACAGATTTGCCAAGGCAGTCGATTGGCTGAAATAACAACAGAAAATGCTGGAAAAAGTCAGCAGGCCAGCCAACATCCCGTGGAGAGAAATTAGAGTCAACGTTTCGGGTGAAAACCCTTTATCAAGACTAAAGAGGCACAGGGAATGAAATAGATTAAGAGGCCGGGCTGGGAGAGAACAAAAGAGAAGAGACATTAAGAGGTATTCAAAACGAGACGAGATGGTGATAGGACTAGTGGAGACAAAAGACAGCTCTAGATTAGGTGTGAAATGCGCTGGCAGAATGGGAGACAGCTGCCATGTGGGAGAGAGAAAAAAAAAAGGAAAGCGGGGGGGGGGGGGAGGCCAAAACAAAGGTGTGGATAAAAAATATAAGTAAAAATGTAATAGGGGTCGAGGTTATGATCTGAAATTGTTGAACTCTATATTGAGTCCGGAAGGCTGTAAAGTGCCTAATCGGAAGATGAGGTGCTGTTCCTCGAGTTTACGGTGAGCTTCCATGGAACAATGCAAGAGGCCGAGGACGGTGAGGTCCGAGTGGGAATGGGGCGGTGAATTAAAATGACAGGCGATCAGAAGCTTGGGGTCAACTTTACAGACTGAATGGAGGTGTTCCGCAAAGCGGTCATCCAATCTGCGTTTGGTCTCCCCAATGTAGAGGAGACCACATCATGAGCAGCGAATACAGTATACTAGATTGCAAGAAGTACAAGTAAATCGCTGTTTCACCTGGAAGGGGTGTTTGGGACCCTGGACAGTGGGAAGGGGGGAGGTTTTAGGGCAGGTGTTACATCTCCTGCGCTTGCACGGGAAGGTGCCAGGGGAAGGGGTGCTGGGGGTGATAGAGGAGTGGACTAGGGTGTCTCGGAGGGAGCGGTCCCTACGGAATGCTGAGAGGGGAGGGGAAGATGCGTTTGCTGGTGGGATCACTTTGGAGATGGTGGAAATGGCGGAGGATGATCTGTTGAATGTGGAGGCTGGTGGGGTGAAAGGTGAGGACAAGGGGAACCCTATTGTGGTTCTGGGAGGGAGGGGCAGGGGTGAGGGCAGAAGTGCGGGAGATAGAATGGACACGGTCGAGGGCCGTGCCAACCACGGTAGAGGGGAATCCTCGGTTGAGGAAAAAGGAAGACATGTCGGAAGCACTGGCGTGGAAGGTGGCATCCTCGGAGCAGATGTGGCGGAGACGGAGAAACTGGGAGAATGGAATAGAGTCCTTATAGGAGGCAGGGTGGGAGGAAGTGTAGTCCAGGTAGCTGTGGGAGTCAGTGGGCTTGTAGTGAATGTTGGTCAATAACCTATCCCCAGCGATGGAGACGGAGAAGTCGAGGAAGGGAAGGGAAGAGTCAGAGATGGACTATGTGAAGGTGAGGGAAGGGTGGAAATTGGAGGCAAAGTGAATGAAATTGTTTAGTTCAGGGTGAGAGCAGGAAACGGCACCGATACAGTCATCAATGTATCGGAAAAAGAGGTGAGGGAGGGGACCCAAGTAGGACTGGAACAAAGAGTGTTCTACATAGCTCACGAAAAGGCAGGCATAGCTAGGACCCATGCGGGTACCCATAGCAACACCTTTGATTTTGCCCCACGGAACATATCTCTTCCTACCTTGACTCTATCTTTTCTCCCCTTGTCCAGTCTCTTCCCACCTACATCCATGACTCTTCAGACGCCCTCCGCCACTTTAACAGTTTCCAGTTTCCTGGCCCCAACCGCTTCCTTTTCACCATAGATGCACAATCCCTCTACACCTCCATCCCCCACCAGGATGGCCTGAGGGCACTCCGCTTCTTCCTTGAACAGAGGCCTGACCAGTCCCCATCCACCACTACCCTCCTCCGCCTGGCTGAACTTGTTCTCACATTGAACAACTTCTCCTTTAACTCCACTCATTTCCTCCAAATCAAAGGTGTTGCTATGGGTACCCGCATGGGTCCTAGCTATGCCTGCCTTTTCGTGGGATATGTGGAACACTCTTTGTTCCAGTCCTACTCGGGTCCCCTCCCTCCCCTCTTTTTCCGATACATTGATGACTGTATCTGTGCTGTTTCCTGCTCTCGCCCTGAACTAAACAATTTCATTCACTTTGCCTCCAACTTCCACCCTTCCCTCACCTTCTCATGGTCCATCTCTGACTCTTCCCTTCCCTTCCTCGACCTCTCCGTCTCCATCTCTGGGTATAGGTTATTGACCAACATTTACTACAAGCCCACTGACTCCCACAGCTACCTGGACTACACTTCCTCCCACCCTGCCTCCTGTAAGGACTCTATTCCTTTCTCCGTCTCCGCCGCATCTGCTCCGAGGATGCCACCTTCCACACCAGTGCTTCCGACATGTCTTCCTTTTTCCTCAACCGAGGATTCCCCTCTACTGTGGTTGACACAGCCCTCGACCATGTCCGTTCTATCTCCTGCACTTCTGCCCTCACCCCTGCCCCTCCCTCCCGGAACCACAATAGGGTTCCCCTTGTCCTCACCTTTCATCCCACCAACCTCCACATTCAACGGATCATCCTCCGCCATTTCCGCCATCTCCAAAGTGATCCCACCACCAAACGCATCTTCCCCTCCCCTTTCAGCATTCCGTAGGGACCGCTCCCTCCGAGACACCCTAGTCCACTCCTCTATCACCCCCAGCACCCCTTCCCCTTCGCCTGGCACCTTCCCGTGCAAGCGCAGGAGATGTAACACCTGCCCTTATACCTCCCCCCTTCCCACTGTCCAGGGCCCCAAACACCCCTTCCAGGTGAAACAGCGATTTACTCGTACTACTTGCAATTTAGTATACTGTATTCGCTGCTCACGATGTGGTCTCCTCTACATTGGGGAGACCAAACGCAGATTGGGTGACCTCCGTTCAGTCCGTAAGGGTGACCCCGAGCTTCCGGTCGCCTGTCATTTTAATTCACCGCCCCATTCTCACTCGGACCTCACTGTCCTCGGCCTCTTGCATTGTTCCACGGAAGCTCACCATAAACTCGAGGAACAGCACCTCATCTTCCGATTAGGCACTTTCCGGACTCAATATTGAGTTCCACAATTTCAGATCATAACCTCGGCCCCTATTACATTTTTACTTATATTTTTTATCCACACCTTTGTTTTGGCCTTTTTTTCCCTGTCTCCCACATGGCAGCTGTCTCCCATTCTGCCAGTGCATTTCACACCTAATCTAGAGCCGTCTTTCGTCTCCACTAGTCCTATCACCATCTCATCTCGTTTTGAATACCTCTTAATGTCTCTTCTCTTTTGTTCTCTCCCAGCCTGGCCTCTTAATCTATTTCATTTCTTGTACTTCTTTAGTCTTGACAAAAGATTTTCACCTGAAACGTTGACTCTATTTTCTCTCCACGGATGTTGCCTGGCCTGCTGAGTTTTTCCAGCATTTTCTGTTGTTATTTTGGATTTCCAGCATCTGCAGTATTTTGCTATCGTACTAGTAGTCGATTGGCTGGTCTGGCAAAGTGTTGTCGAATGGTACACCAGCCACTGTACTTTCTACTCCTACTCTTCAAACATTTGCCACTTTAATTTTAAGTCCGAGCTCTAAGTAATCCACTCTAAAGGGCTATAATAAAAACAGAAAATGCTGGCAATATTCAGCAGGCCAGGTAACGTCTGTGGACCTTTAGGGAAGGACATCTGCCTTCCTTACCTGGTCTGGCCTATATGTGACTCCAGACCCACAGCAATGTGGTTGACTCTTAACTGCCCTCTGAAAGTACCATCACCACACGGACTGCAGCGGTTCACGAAGGCGACTCACCACCACCTTCTCAAGGGCAACTAGGGATGGGCAATAAATGCTGGCATTGCCAGCGACGCCCTGATCCCATAAACGAATAAAAATAAAAATGGCCGAGCAAGCCACTCAGTTGTAACTAATCGCTACAAAACAAAATAAGAATGAAACCAGACGGACCACCTGGCATCGACCTCGGCACCAGCTACGGACACGACAACGGCACACCCAGCCCAGTCAACCCAGTACCAACATCTGGGGACTTGTGCCAAAATTGGGAGAGCTGTCCCACAGACTAGTCAAGCAACAGCCTGACATAGTCATACTCGCAGAATCATACCTTTCAGCCAATGTCCCAAACTCCTCCATCACCATCACCATCTCTGGGTATATCCTGTCCCACCGGCAGGACAGACCCACCAGGGGTGGTGGCACAGTAGTATACAGTCGAGAAGGAATGGCCCTGGGTGTCCTCAACATTGACTCTGGACCCCTTGAAGTCTCATGGCTTCAGGTCAAGCATAGGCAAGGAAACCTCCTGCTGATTACCACCTACCGCCCTCCCTCATGAATCAGTACTCCTCCATGTTGAACACCACTTGGAAGAAGCACTGAGAGTAGCAAGGGAACAGAATGTACTCTGGGTGGGTGTGGTAAACCACTGTTTGTATTCCTGTTAGTCCTGTTTGTATTCCACTGTGTACATGCCTGGACATGCCTCGGCTGACTCCTCCCACAGGTCCTAGTATAAAGGTGACTGCTCCCCAGCCCTTGGTATCCTGGACCGGTCGACCACTCGAGGCAGACCTCCATTCTGTTGTTAATAAAAGCCTTTAGTTACTCTTCTAACTCACAGTCTTTTATGAGTAATTGATAGCGCATCAATTTTATTAACAACATTTTTATAATGGAGAAGATCCTCACACCAGCATGCCTGGACTTAGATCATCGGGAGGTGGACTCATCCACCAAGTTTACTCACTGGCTTAAGTGTTTCGAAAAATTCCTGACCGCCTCCGAAGCAATCAAATCGGACGAGGACAAACTGGATGTCCTGACCTCCAAAGTGAACCACCGAGTGTACTCGGTCATCCAAGACGCGACCTCGTACGCGGATGCTATCAAGCTCCTCAAGGACCAGTACACGCGCCCAGTGAACGAAGTGTACGCCAGGCACCTCCTGGGGAGTCGTAAACAACAACCTGGGGAATCGACCGTGGAATACCTTCAGGCACTGTCTGTGCTTGGCCGGGCCTGTGGTTGTAAGGATGTAAAGGCCGCCGTGTACACAGAGGAACTTATCCGGGACGCTTTTGTAGCGGGCCACAGATCCAATTACACACGACAGCGACTGTTGGAGCAGAGTAACCTCGACCTCAACAAGGCCTCTGAACTCGCACTATCGTTGGATGCAGCCTACCAGGGCATGGATGCCTACTCCTCTGCACCGTGGACGCCGCGGGGAATGACAGCCTGGGACACGGTAGGACCGCCTCATAGCGCCGTGCCACCCCAGCCACACCCCAACAATGGCCCAACTACCGCAGCAGTGTCCCAAGGCCAGACAGCAGTGCCCCAAGGCCAGAAATGCTACTTCTGTGGCCAGGCAAAACACCCCAGAGCGCGCTGCCCGGCGAAAAACGCGATCTGCTCGGGCTGCGGGAAGAAGGGACACTACGCTAGCGTCTGCAGGGCCAAAGCCACCCCGAACCCCAGCAGCGCCGCGTGTGGGCCATGCGGGCCGCCATTTTGGACCTCCCCGGCCGTGTGCGAATCACCGGTACAGCAGCCATTTTGGACGCCTCCAGCCACATGGGGATCATGGACGCCGCCATCTTGGACGACAGCCGGGACGCAGCAGGCCCCCGACACCGCCTCATCTGATACCCGCAACGACACACCGACCCCTACGCTGGCATCCGTTACACTGGACCAAGCGAGACCGCACCAACTGGCCAGTTCCACAATGGACATTAAGGTAAATGGTCACGATACAATCTGCCTTTTTGACTCTGGGAGCACGGAGAGCTTCATCCACCCCGACACGGTGCGGCGTTGCTCTCTCCCAGTCCTGCCTGCGCAACAGCGGATTTCTATGGCCTCCGAGTCCCAGTCGGCGGACATCGGCGGCTACTGCGTGGTGACACTCGTAGTAGACGGGACCGTGTACGATCATTTTAAACTTCTGGTCCTGCCTGACCTCTGCGCTGCCGTCCTGCTGGGGTTAGATTTTCAGTGCCACCTTAAAAGTGTTACGATGGCGTACGGTGGACCCCTACCCCCACTCACAGTCCGCAGCCAGCAGCTTCCAAATTGCCCGCCGCGCACCAGGTGCAACCTCTCCACACTCAGTCACCCCCCCCCCCCCCCCCCCACTGTTTGCTAACCTCACCCCCGACTGTAAGCCCATCGCCACAAAGAGCAGGCGATACAGTGCCGGGGACAGGGTTTTCATTAAAACCGAAGTGGAGCGGCTCCTGAAAGAAGGGATTATTGAGGGCAGCACCAGCCCCTGGCGAGCCCAGATTGTGGTCGTTAAGACCAGCGAGAAGCAGCGCCTGGTCATCGACTACAGCCAGACAATAAATCGCTACACCCTGCTGGACGCCTACCCACTCCCCCGTATAGCTGATATGGTCAACCAGATCGCGCAGTACCGCGTCTTCTCGACCATTGACCTGAAATCAGCGTACCACCAGCTCCCCATCCGCCCTGAGGACCGCCAGTACACTGCCTTTGAGGCAAACGGCCGCCTCTATCACTTCCTTAGGGTTCCCTTTGGCGTCACCAACGCGGTCTCCATCTTCCAAAGGGAGATGGACCGGATGGTAGATCAAAATGCGTTGCAGGCCACTTTCCCATATCTGGACAATGTGACCATCTGCGGCCGTGACTTGCAGGACCATGACGCAAACCTCGAAAAATTCCTCCGCACCGCCCAACTCCTAAACCTGACATATAACAAGGAGAAGTGCATATTCCGCACAAACCGCCTCGCCATCCTTGGCTGTGTTGTGGAACACGGAGTCATCGGCCCCGACCCCGACCGGATGCGTCCCTTTATGGAACTTCCACTGCCCCACTGCCTCAAGGCCCTGAAGAGGTGCCTAGGGTTTTTCTCCTATTACGCCCAGTGGGTCCCCTACTATGCGGACAAGGCCCGTCCGCTGATCAAGTCCACCTCTTTTCCCTTGACGGCAGAGGCCCGCTTAGCCTTCCACCGTATCAAGGAGGACATTGCCAAAGCCACCATGCACGCAGTGGACGAATCCATCCCCTTCCAGGTGGAAAGCGACGCGTCCGACTTTGCCCTGGCCGCTACCGTCAATCAGGCGGGGAGACCCGTGGCCTTCTTTTCATGAACCCTCCAAGGCCCGGAGACCAGACACTCCGCTGTTGAGAAGGAGGCCCAGGCGATTGTGGAGGCTGTGCGTCATTGGAGGCACTACCTGGCCGGAAAACGATTTACCCTGCTCACTGACCAGCGTTCAGTTGCTTTTATGTTTAACAACAAGCAGAGGGGCAAAATCAAAAATGACAAGATCTTGAGGTGGAGAATCGAACTTTCCACCTACAACTACGAGATCTTGTACCGGCCCGGGAAGCTAAATGAACCCCCGGATGCGCTATCGCGTGGCACCTGCGCCAGCGCGCAGATCGATAGACTACGGGTCCTCCACAATGACCTCTGCCACCCGGGGGTCACCAGGTTCTTCCACCTCATCAAGGCCCGCAACCTGCCTTACTCTATTGAGGAGGTCAGGACCATGACCAGGAACTGCCAAGTCTGCGCTGAGTGCAAACCACACTTTTATAGACCAGACAGGGCCCACCTGATAAAAGCCACTCGCCCCTTCGAGCGCCTGAGCGTTGATTTTAAAGGGCCTCTCCCCTCCTCCGACCGCAATGTGTACTTCCTCAATATTATTGATGAGTACTCCCGTTTCCCGTTCGCCTTCCCCTGCCCGGACATGACCAGTGCCACGGTCATTAAATGTCTGAACAACCTCTTCACCCTGTTCGGCTTCCCCAGCTATATCCATAGCGACCGGGGCTCATCGTTTATGAGCGACGAACTCCGTCAGTACCTGCTAACTAGGGGTATTGCCACAAGCAGGACCACCAGTTACAACCCCCGGGGGAACGGACAGGTGGAAAGAGAAAATGCGACAGTTTGGAAGGCCGTCCTGCTAGCCTTAAAGTCTAGGGGCCTTCCAACCTCCCGCTGGCAGGATGTGCTCCCCGATGCGCTCCACTCTATTCGGTCACTGCTCTGCACTGCCACTAACGCCACCCCTCATGAGAAAATGTTCGTCTTCCCAAGGAAGTCCACATCAGGGACATCGCTACCGCCATGGCTGACGTCCCCAGGGCTGGTCCTACTGAGAAGACACGTGAGGACCCATAAAACGGACCCCCTGGTCGAGAGGGTCGACCTCCTCCACGCCAACCCCCAGTATGCTTACATCGCATACCCGGATGGGCGGGAGGACACAGTCTCCATAAGAGACCTTGCACCCTCGGGGACCACAGTAACCCACTACCCACTACCACCCCCCCCCACGATCCGATATCCAGCCCCAGCAGACGGCAGGCCTGGGCCCCGCGACCCGCTCGACATCTACGAGGACGACACGCCTGTGCCACAGCCTACGCTGGACTCGACGCCGGAAGCTTCACTACCCCTGCCGTCGCCACGCCGATCACAGCGGCAGACAAGACCTCCGGAGAGACTCCAATACACTAACTTTTAATACACTTCACCCCGCCGGACTCAATTTTAAACAAGGGGTGAATGTGGTAAACCACTGTTTGTATTCCTGTTTGTCCTGTTTGTATTCCACTGTGTACATGCCTGGACATGCCTCGGCTGACTCCTCCCACAGGTCCTAGTATAAAGGTGACTGCTCCCCAGCCCTTGGTATCCTGGACCGGTCGACCACTCGAGGCAGACCTCCATTCTGTTGTTAATAAAAGCCTATAGTTACTCTTCTAACTCACAGTCTTTTATGAGTAATTGATAGCGCATCAGTGGGGGGCTTCAATGTCCATCACCAAGAGTGGCTCGGTAGCACCACTACTGACCGAGCTGGCCGAGTCCTGAAGGACATAACTGCCGGTCTGGGCCTGCGGCAGGTGGTGAGTGAACCAACAAGAGGGAAAAACCTACTTGACCTCATCCTCACCAATCTACCTGTTGCAGATGCATCTGTCCATGACAGCATTGGCAGCAGTGACCACCGCACAGTCATTGTGGAGACGAAGTCCCGTTTTCACACTGAGAACACCCTCCATCGTGTTGTGTGGCAGTACCACCGTGCTAAATGGGATAGATTCAGAACAGATCTAGCAGCTCAAAACCGGGCATCCATGAGGCATTGTGGGCCATCAGCAGCAGAATTGTATTCCACCACAATCTGTAACCTCATGGCCCGGCATATCCCTCACTCTACCATTACCACCAACCCAGGCGACCATCCCTTGTTCAACGAGTGTAGAAGTGCATGCCAGGAGCAGCACCAGGGGTACCTAAAAATGAGGTGCCAACCTGGGGAAGCTACAACAGAAGACTCTTCTTCTCCTTCTTGGGCAGTCCCTGGGAATCAAGGATGACTTGCTTCCACATTAAAAATGAGTTTGCAGGTGACTGATGAGTCCAATGTGGGACCTACAGTCTCTGTCACAGGTGGGACAGATGGTGGTTGAAGGGGCGGGTGGGTTAGGTGCTTGGGTTGACGTGCACTCCTTGCACTGCCTGCGCTTGGCTTCCACTTGCTCCTGGCGAAGAGACTCAAGGGCCTAGAAATTCAGTGGGGTTAGCGCCCAATTAGAGGCGTTAGAGGGCCTTGCGCCGGAATTATAGCCGCGATCGAAATTGCATTGGGCCCTACCATCGGCGTTAGCCGGTAGCGCTGCGCCGGCACCGATGACGTCATCGGTGTGCGCAGCGTCCCGGTTGCCGTGGTAACGTGGCCGGACGCCCAAATTCAGTTGCGGCCGCCTCGCCCGTGGCAGCCGCAACCAACGATTGTTCAACGGGATGTTGCAGCACGTAGCGCCGGCGCATTAAGGTGGAGCGGCGGCCGGCCGCTTTCCCGGCGGCCGCCTGCCCGCACCTCCCTCCCCGGACTCCTCCACCACCCCCCCGCGGCACTGATGTGTGTGGCCCGCGAGCCCGGCACTTCTCCGAGGTGCCGGGCTCATTTGTCGGGCGAATCGACCGGTCAGCGGTCGGCTGCAGGCAGCTCCTCCTTAACAGAAGGAGGAGGCCTGCAGTACCCCAGCCTGCCGCACCGCATCGGGTGCCACAGCGGGGGATTAGCGCTGCAAACCTGCATTCAACGCCCATAGCGAGGCGCTGAAACCCTCCATTAGCGCCCGCAGCCGTCTGGGCGCTGGGCAGCTGAATTTTTGGCGGGCGCAGCGGCAATTATCGCGGGTGCAAAATTTCGGGCGCAAAAGCCCTGGCGGAGGCAAACCTAATTTCTAGGCCAAGGTGTTCGGAGCCTTCTCGGATGCTTCTCCTCCACTTTGTGCGGTCTTGGGCCAGGGATTCCCAGGTGTCGGTGGGGATGTTACAATTTTTCAAGGAGGCTTTGAGGGTGTCCTTGAAGTGTTTCCTCTGCCCACCTGGGGCTCTCTTGCCGTGCCGGAGCTCCAAGTAGGGCACTTGTTTTGGGAGTCTCGTATCGGGCATGCGGACAATGTGACCCGTCTATCGGAGCTGATCGAGTGTGGTCAAAGCTTCGATGCTGGGGAGGTTGGCCTGAGCGAGAACACTGACGTTGGTGCATCTATCCTGCCAATGGATTTGCAGGATCTTGCGGAGGCAGCGTTGGTGGCACCTCTCCAGTGCTTTGAGGTGCCTGCTGTACATGGTCCAGTCTCTGAGGCATACAGCAGGGCGGGTATCACTGCTGCTCTGTAGACCATGAGCTTAGTGCCGGGTTTGAGGCCCTGGTCTTCAAACACTCTCTTCCTCAGGCAACCGAAGGCTGCACTGGCACACTGAAGGCGGTGTTGGACTTCGTCATCGACGTCTGCCCTTGTTGACAGTAGGCTCCCGAGGTATGGAAAGTGGTCCACGTTGTCCAAGGCCTTGTCGTGGATTTTGATAATCGGGGGGCAGTACTGTGTGGCGGGGGCAGGTTGGTAGAGGACCTTTGTCTTACGGATGTTTAGTGTAAGGCCCATGCTCTCGTACGCTTCGGTGAACGTGTTGATGATGGTTTGGAGTTCGACCTCCGAGTATGCGCAGACGCAAGCGTCGTCTGCATACTGTAATTCGAGGAATGGGACGACCTTGGATCTGGACTGGAGGTGACGGAGGTTGAACAGTTTCCCGTTTGTTCTGTAAATTAGCTCCACTCCAGTGGGGAGCTTACTGAAGGGGAGATGGAGCATTGCAGCAAGGAAGATCGAGAAGAGCGTTGGTGCGATGACACAGCCTTGCTTGGTTTGTACGTGAATTGGGTCTGTGGTGGAGCCATTGGTCAGGATCACAGCTTCCATGTCGTCGTGAAGCAGGCGGAGGATGGTGACAAATTTTGAGGGCAGCCGAATTTGAGGAGGACACTCCATAATCCCTCACAGTTGACAGTGTCGAAGGCCTTTGTGAGATCAAAGAAGGCCATGTACAGCGATTGGTGCTGTTCCCTGAATTTCTCTTGTAATTGACGTGCGGTGAACATGTCCATTGTGCCCCTTAATGGGCGGAATCCGCATTGCGACTCTGGGAGGGGCTCTTTGGCCACTGGGAGAAGGCGATTGAGGAGGATTCTTGCGATGACTTTCCCTGTGGCAGACAGCAGGGAAACTCCTCTATAATTACTGCAACTGCAATCGGACTTGTCACCTTTCTTGAAGATGATCACAATTACGGCATCTCTGAGATCCCCTGGCATGCTCTCCTCCTTCCAGATAAGAGAAATGAGCTGATGAATTCGCGCCAGTAGTGCTTCTCCGCCAGGCTTTAGTGCTTCGGCGGGGATTCCATCTGCTCCTGAGGCCTTGTTGTTCTTCAGTTGTCGGATGGCCTTTTCAACCTCATGTCGGGCTGGGGTTGTGCTGAGATGATGGCAGGTAACACAGGACTACAGAATATCCCCATCCTCAGTGAAGGTGGAGCCCAGCACGTGAGTGCAAAAGACAAGGCTGAAGCCTTTGCAACCAACTTCAGCCAGAAGTGCCGAGTGGATGATCCATATCGGCCTACTCCTGAGGTCCCCACCATCACAGAAGCCATTCTTCAGCCAATTCGATTCACCACGTGATATCAAGAAATGACTGCGCGCACTGGATACAGCAAAGGCTATGGGCCCCGACAACATCTCGGCAGTCGTGCTGAAGACTTGTGCTCCAGAACTAGCCGCGCCTCTAGCCAAGCTGTTCCAGTACAACTACAACACTGGCATCTATCCGTCAATGTGGAAAACATAGAAACATAGAAACGTAGAAGATAGGAGTAGGAGTAGGCCATTCGGCCCCTCGAGCCTGCTCCGCCATTCAATGAGATCATGGCTGACCATCCAAATTCAGTACCCTGTCCCTGCCTTCTCCCCATATCCCTTAATCCCTTTAGCCTTAAGAAATATATCCAACTCCTTCTTGAAAACTGCCCAGGTATGTCCTGTCCACAAAAAGCAGGACAAATCTAACCCGGCCAATTACCACCCCATCAGTCTACTCTCAATCATCAGCAAAGTGATGGAAGGTGTCATCGACAGTGCTATCAAGCAGCACTTACCAATAGCCTGCTCACTGATGCCCAGTTTGGGTTCCGCCAAGACCACTCGGCTCCTGACCTCATTACAGCCTTGGTCCAAACATGGACAAAGGAGCTGAATTCCAGAGGTGAGGTGAGAGTGACTGCCCTTGACATCAAGGCAGCATTTGACTGAGTCTGGCATCAAGGAGCCCCAGTAAAACTGAAGTCAATGGGAATCAGGGGACAAACACTCCACTGGCTGGAATCAAACCTAGCACAAAGAAAGATGGTTGTGGTTGTTGAAGGTCAATCAAGACAGCCCCAGGACATCGCTGCAGGAGTTCCTCAAGGCAGTGTCCTAGGGCCAACCATCTTCAACTGCTTCATTAATGACCTTCCCTCCAACATAAGGTCAGAAATGGGGATGTTCACCATTCGCAATTCCACAGATAATGAAGCAGTCCATGCCCGCTTGCAACAAGACCTGGACGACGTTCAGGCTTGGGCTGATAAATGGCAGGTAACATTCTTGCCACAGAAGTGCCAGGCAATGACTATCTCCAACGAGCGAGAGTTTAACCACCTCCCCTTGACATTCAATGACATTACCATCGCCGAATCCCCCACTATCAACATCCTGGGGGTCACCATTGAGCAGAAACTTAACTGGACCAGCCACATAAATACTGTGGCAACAAGAGCAGGTCAGAGACTAGGTATTCTGCAGTGAGTGTCTCACCTCCTGACTCCCCAAAGCCTTTCCACCATCTACAAGGCACAAGTAAGGAGTGTGATGGAATACTCTCCACTTGCCTGGATGAGTGCAGCTCCAACAACACTCAAGAAGCTTGACACCATCCAGGACAAAGCAGCCCGCTTGATTGGCACCCCATCTACCACCTTAAACATTCACCCCCTCCACCACCAGCGTACCGTGGCTGCAGTGTGTACCATCTGCAAGATGCAGTGCAGCTACTCGGCAAGGCTTCTTCGACAGCACCTCCCAAACCTGTGACCTCTTCCACCTAGAAGGACGAGGGCAGCAGGCGCATGGGAACACCACCACCTCCAAGTTCCCTTCCAAGTCACACACCATCCTGACTTAGAAGTATATCGCTGATCCTTCATCGTCGCTGGGTCAAAATCCTGGAACTCGCTACCTAACAGCACTGTGGGAGTACCTTCACCACACGGACAGCAGCGGTTCAAGAAGGCGGCTCACCACCACCTTCTCAAGGGCAACTAGGGATGGGCAATAAATGCTGTCCTTGCCAGTGACGCCCTGATCCCATAAAAATGAATTAAAAAAAACAGATTTCACATCGCCCTGCAACGTTAACTCTGTTTCTCTCAGCACAGATGCTGCCTGACCTGCTGAGTATTTCCAGCATCCGCAGTATTTTGGTTTTGTCACAAAGGACTGGTGAACTGAGCATCTGGAGGCACAAAACAGTCTGGGGAAAATGTGTGGGGCACAATGATCCAGAACTGGGGGCAGTCAGCATCTGGGAGAGAGAGGGAACAGTCAGCATCTGGGAGAGAGAGGGAACAGTCAGCATCTGGGAGAGAGAGGGAACAGTCAGCATCTGGGAGAGAGAGGGAACAGTCAGCATCTGGGAGAGAGAGGGAACAGTCAGCATCTGGGAGAGAGGGGGAACAGTCAGCATCTGGGAGAGAGAGAGAACAGTCAGCATCGGGGAGAGAGAGGGGGAACAGTCAGCATCTGGGAGAGAGGGGGAACAGTCAGCATCTGGGAGAGAGGGGGAACAGTCAGCATCTGGGAGAGAGAGGGAACAGTCAGCATCTGGGAGAGAGGGGGAACAGTCAGCATCTGGGAGAGAGGGGGAACAGTCAGCATCTGGGAGAGAGAGGGAACAGTCAGCATCTGGGAGAGAGAGGGAACAGTCAGCATCTGGGAGAGAGAGGGAACAGTCAGCATCTGGGAGAGAGAGGGAACAGTCAGCATCTGGGAGAGAGGGGGAACAGTCAGCATCTGGGAGAGAGGGAACAGTCAGCATCTGGGAGAGAGAGGGAACAGTCAGCATCTGGGAGAGAGGGGGAACAGTCAGCATCTGGGAGAGAAGGAACAGTCAGCATCTGGGAGAGAAGGAACAGTCAGCATCTGGGAGAGAGAAGGAACAGTCAGCATGTGGGAGAGAGAGGGAACAGTCAGCATCTGGGAGAGAGGGGGAACAGTCAGCATCTGGGAGAGAGAGAGAACAGTCAGCATCGGGGAGAGAGGGGGAACAGTCAGCATCTGGGAGAGAGAGGGAACAGTCAGCATCTGGGAGAGAGGGGGAACACTCAGCATCTGGGAGAGAGGGGGAACAGTAAGCATCTGGGAGAGAGAGGGAACAGTCAGCATCTGGGAGAGAGAGGGAACTGTCAGCATCTGGGAGAGAGAGGGAACAGTCAGCATCTGGGAGAGAGGGGGAACAGTCAGCATCTGGGAGAGAGGGGGAACAGTCAGCATCTGGGAGAGAGGGGGAACAGTCAGCATCTGGGAGAGAGGGGGAACAGTCAGCATCTGGGAGAGAGGGGGAACAGTCAGCATCTGGGAGAGAGGGGGAACAGTCAGCATCTGGGAGAGAGGGGGAACAGTCAGCATCTGGGAGAGAGGGGGAACAGTCAGCATCTGGGAGAGGGGGAACAGTCAGCATCTGGTAGAGAGGGGGAACAGTCAGCATCTGGGAGAGAGGGGGAACAGTCAGCATCTGGGAGAGAGAGAACAGTCAGCATCGGGGAGAGAGGGGGAACAGTCAGCATCTGGGAGAGAGAGGGAACAGTCAGCATCTGGGAGAGAGAGAGGGAACAGTCAGCATCGGGGAGAGAGAGGGGGAACAGTCAGCATCTGGGAGAGAGGGGTAACAGTCAGCATCTGGGAGAGAGAGGGAACAGTCAGCATCTGGGAGAGAGGGGGAACAGTAAGCATCTGGGAGAGAGAGGGAACAGTCAGCATCTGGGAGAGAGGGGGAACAGTAAGCATCTGGGAGAGAGAGGGAACAGTCAGCATCTGGGAGAGAGAGGGAACTGTCAGCATCTGGGAGAGAGAGGGAACACTCAGCATCTGGGAGAGAGGGGGAACAGTCAGCATCTGGGAGAGAGGGGGAACAGTCAGCATCTGGGAGAGAGGGGGAACAGTCAGCATCTGGGAGAGAGGGGGAACAGTCAGCATCTGGGAGAGAGGGGGAACAGTCAGCATCTGGGAGAGAGGGGGAACAGTCAGCATCTGGGAGAGAGGGGGAACAGTCAGCATCTGGGAGAGAGGGAACAGTCAGCATCTGGGAGAGGGGGAACAGTCAGCATCTGGTAGAGAGGGGGAACAGTCAGCATCTGGGAGAGAGGGGGAACAGTCAGCATCTGGGAGAGAGAGAACAGTCAGCATCGGGGAGAGAGGGGGAACAGTCAGCAGCTGGGAGAGAGAGGGAACAGTCAGCATCTGGGAGAGAGAGAGGGAACAGTCAGCATCGGGGAGAGAGAGGGGGAACAGTCAGCATCTGGGAGAGAGGGGGAACAGTCAGCATCTGGGAGAGAGGGGGAACAGTCAGCATCTGGGAGAGAGGGGGAACAGTCAGCATCTGGGAGAGAGGGGGAACAGTCAGCATCTGGGAGAGAGGGGAACAGTCAGCATCTGGGAGAGAGAGGGAACAGTCAGCATCTGGGAGAGAGGGGGAACAGTCAGCATCTGGGAGAGGGGGAACAGTCAGCATCTGGGAGAGGGGGAACAGTCAGCATCTGGGAGAGAGAGAGAACAGTCAGCATCGGGGAGAGAGAGTGGGAACAGTCAGCCTCTGGGAGAGAGGGGGAACAGTCAGCATCTGGGAGAGAGGGGGAACAGTCAGCGTCTGGGAGAGAGGGGGAACAGTCAGCACCTGGGAGAGAGGGGGAACAGTCAGCATCTGGGAGAGAGAGGGAACAGTCAGCATCTGGGAGAGAGAGGGAACAGTCAGCATCTGGGAGAGAGAGGGAACAGTCAGCATCTGGGAGAGAGGGGGAACAGTCAGCATCTGGGAGAGAGGGAACAGTCAGCATCTGGGAGAGAGAGGGAACAGTCAGCATCTGGGAGAGAGGGGGATCAGTCAGCGTCTGGGAGAGAAGGAACAGTCAGCATCTGGGAGAGAGGGGGAACAGTCAGCATCTGGGAGAGAGAGGGAACAGTCAGAATCTGGGAGAGAGGGGGAACAGTCAGCATCTGGGAGAGAGGGGGAACAGTCAGCATCTGGGAGAGAGGGGGAACAGTCAGCATCTGGGAGAGGGAACAGTCAGCATCTGGGAGAGAGGGGGAACAGTCAGCATCTGGGAGAGAGGGGGAACAGTCAGCATCTGGGAGAGAGGGGGAACAGTCAGCATCTGGGAGAGAGGGGGAACAGTCAGCATCTGGGAGAGGGGGAACAGTCAGCATCTGGTAGAGAGGGGGAACAGTCAGCATCTGGGAGAGAGGGGGAACAGTCAGCATCTGGGAGAGAGAGAACAGTCAGCATCGGGGAGAGAGGAGGAACAGTCAGCATCTGGGAGAGAGAGGGAACAGTCAGCATCTGGGAGAGAGAGAGGGAACAGTCAGCATCGGGGAGAGAGAGGGGGAACAGTCAGCATCTGGGAGAGAGGGGGAACAGTCAGCATCTGGGAGAGAGGGGGAACAGTCAGCATCTGGGAGAGAGGGGGAACAGTCAGCATCTGGGAGAGAGGGGGAACAGTCAGCATCTGGGAGAGAGGGGAACAGTCAGCATCTGGGAGAGAGAGGGAACAGTCAGCATCTGGGAGAGAGGGGGAACAGTCAGCATCTGGGAGAGGGGGAACAGTCAGCAGCTGGGAGAGAGGGGGAACAGTCAGCATCTGGGAGAGAGAGGGAACAGTCAGCACCTGGGAGAGAGGGGGAACAGTCAGCATCTGGGAGAGAGAGAGAACAGTCAGCATCGGGGAGAGAGAGTGGGAACAGTCAGCTTCTGGGAGAGAGGGGGAACAGTCAGCATCTGGGAGAGAGGGGGAACAGTCAGCGTCTGGGAGAGAGGGGGAACAGTCAGCACCTGGGAGAGAGGGGGAACAGTCAGCATCTGGGAGAGAGAGGGAACAGTCAGCATCTGGGAGAGAGAGGGAACAGTCAGCATCTGGGAGAGAGAGGGAACAGTCAGCATCTGGGAGAGAGGGGGAACAGTCAGCATCTGGGAGAGAGGGAACAGTCAGCATCTGGGAGAGAGAGGGAACAGTCAGCATCTGGGAGAGAGGGGGATCAGTCAGCGTCTGGGAGAGAAGGAACAGTCAGCATCTGGGAGAGAGGGGGAACAGTCAGCATCTGGGAGAGAGAGGGAACAGTCAGAATCTGGGAGAGAGGGGGAACAGTCAGCATCTGGGAGAGAGGGGGAACAGTCAGCATCTGGGAGAGAGGGGGAACAGTCAGCATCTGGGAGAGAGGGAACAGTCAGCATCTGGGAGAGAGGGGGAACAGTCAGCATCTGGGAGAGAGGGGGAACAGTCAGCATGTGGGAGAGAGGGGGAACAGTCAGCATCTGGGAGAGAGAGAGAACAGTCAGCATCGGGGAGAGAGAGGGGGAACAGTCAGCATCTGGGAGAGAGGGGGAACAGTCAGCATCTGGGAGAGAGGTGGAACAGTCAGCATCTGGGAGAGAGGGGGAACAGTCAGCATCTGGGAGAGAGGGGAACAGTCAGCATCTGGGAGAGAGAGGGAACAGTCAGCATCTGGGAGAGAGGGGGAACAGTCAGCATCTGGGAGAGGGGGAACAGGCAGCATCTGGGAGAGAGGGGGAACAGTCAGCATCTGGGAGAGAGAGGGAACAGTCAGCATCTGGGAGAGAGGGGGAACAGTCAGCATCGGGAAGAGAGAGGGGGAACAGTCAGCATCTGGGAGAGAGGGGGAACAGTCAGCATCTGGGAGAGAGGGGGAACAGTCAGCATCTGGGAGAGAGGGGGAACAGTCAGCACCTGGGAGAGAGGGGGAACAGACAGCATCTGGGAGAGAGAGGGAACAGTCAGCATCTGGGAGAGAGAGGGAACAGTCAGCATCTGGGAGAGAGAGGGAACAGTCAGCATCTGGGAGAGAGGGGGAACAGTCAGCATCTGGGAGAGAGGGAACAGTCAGCATCTGGGAGAGAGAGGGAACAGTCACAATCTGGGAGAGAGGGGGATCAGTCAGCATCTGGGAGAGAAGGAACAGTCAGCATCTGGGAGAGAGGGGGAACAGTCAGCATCTGGGAGAGAGAGGGAACAGTCAGAATCTGGGAGAGAGGGGGAACAGTCAGCATCTGGGAGAGAGGGGGAACAGTCAGCATCTGGGAGAGAGCGGGAACAGTCAGCATCTGGGAGAGAGTGAACAGTCAGCATCTGGGAGAGAGGGGGAACAGTCAGCATCTGGGAGAGAGGGGGAACAGTCAGCATCTGGGAGAGAGGGGGAACAGTCAGCATCCGAGAGAGAGAGAGAACAGTCAGCATCGGGGAGAGAGAGGTGGAACAGTCAGCATCTGGGAGAGAGGGGGAACAGTCAGCATCTGGGAGAGAGGGGGAACAGTCAGCATCTGGGAGAGAGGGGGAACAGTCAGCATCTGGGAGAGAGGGGGAACAGTCAGCATCCGGGAGAGAGGGGGAACAGTCAGCATCTGGGAGAGAGGGGGAACAGTCAGCATCTGGGAGAGAGGGGGAACAGTCAGCATCTGGGAGAGAGGGGGAACAGTCAGCATCTGGGAGAGAGGGGGAACAGTCAGCATCTGGGAGAGAGGGGGAACAGCCAGCATCTGGGAGAGAGGGGGAACAGTCAGCATCTGGGAGAGAGGGGGAACAGTCAGCATCTGGGAGAGAGGGGGAACAGTCAGCATCTGGGAGAGAGGGGAACAGTCAGCATCTGGGAGAGAGAGGGAACAGTCAGCATCTGGGAGAGAGGGGGAACAGTCAGCATCTGGGAGAGGGGGAACAGTCAGCATCTGGGAGAGAGGGGGAACAGTCAGCATCTGGGAGAGAGAGGGAACAGTCAGCATCTGGGAGAGAGGGGGAACAGTCAGCATCTGGGAGAGAGAGAGAACAGTCAGCATCGGGGAGAGAGAGTGGGAACAGTCAGCCTCTGGGAGAGAGGGGGAACAGTCAGCATCTGGGAGAGAGGGGGAACAGTCAGCGTCTGGGAGAGAGGGGGAACAGTCAGCACCTGGGAGAGAGGGGGAACAGTCAGCATCTGGGAGAGAGAGGGAACAGTCAGCATCTGGGAGAGAGAGGGAACAGTCAGCATCTGGGAGAGAGAGGGAACAGTCAGCATCTGGGAGAGAGGGGGAACAGTCAGCATCTGGGAGAGAGGGAACAGTCAGCATCTGGGAGAGAGGGAACAGTCAGCATCTGGGAGAGAGGGGGATCAGTCAGCGTCTGGGAGAGAAGGAACAGTCAGCATCTGGGAGAGAGGGGGAACAGTCAGCATCTGGGAGAGAGAGGGAACAGTCAGAATCTGGGAGAGAGGGGGAACAGTCAGCATCTGGGAGAGAGGGGGAACAGTCAGCATCTGGGAGAGAGGGGGAACAGTCAGCATCTGGGAGAGGGAACAGTCAGCATCTGGGAGAGAGGGGGAACAGTCAGCATCTGGGAGAGAGGGTGAACAGTCAGCATCTGGGAGAGAGGGGGAACAGTCAGCATCTGGGAGAGAGGGGGAACAGTCAGCATCTGGGAGAGGGGGAACAGTCAGCATCTGGTAGAGAGGGGGAACAGTCAGCATCTGGGAGAGAGGGGGAACAGTCAGCATCTGGGAGAGAGAGAACAGTCAGCATCGGGGAGAGAGGGGGAACAGACAGCATCTGGGAGAGAGAGGGAACAGTCAGCATCTGGGAGAGAGAGAGGGAACAGTCAGCATCGGGGAGAGAGAGGGGGAACAGTCAGCATCTGGGAGAGAGGGGGAACAGTCAGCATCTGGGAGAGAGGGGGAACAGTCAGCATCTGGGAGAGAGGGGGAACAGTCAGCATCTGGGAGAGAGGGGGAACAGTCAGCATCTGGGAGAGAGGGGAACAGTCAGCATCTGGGAGAGAGAGGGAACAGTCAGCATCTGGGAGAGAGGGGGAACAGTCAGCATCTGGGAGAGGGGGAACAGTCAGCATCTGGGAGAGAGGGGGAACAGTCAGCATCTGGGAGAGAGAGGGAACAGTCAGCACCTGGGAGAGAGGGGGAACAGTCAGCATCTGGGAGAGAGAGAGAACAGTCAGCATCGGGGAGAGAGAGTGGGAACAGTCAGCTTCTGGGAGAGAGGGGGAACAGTCAGCATCTGGGAGAGAGGGGGAACAGTCAGCGTCTGGGAGAGAGGGGGATCAGTCAGCACCTGGGAGAGAGGGGGAACAGTCAGCATCTGGGAGAGAGAGGGAACAGTCAGCATCTGGGAGAGAGAGGGAACAGTCAGCATCTGGGAGAGAGAGGGAACAGTCAGCATCTGGGAGAGAGGGGGAACAGTCAGCATCTGGGAGAGAGGGAACAGTCAGCATCTGGGAGAGAGAGGGAACAGTCAGCATCTGGGAGAGAGGGGGATCAGTCAGCGTCTGGGAGAGAAGGAACAGTCAGCATCTGGGAGAGAGGGGGAACAGTCAGCATCTGGGAGAGAGAGGGAACAGTCAGAATCTGGGAGAGAGGGGGAACAGTCAGCATCTGGGAGAGAGGGGGAACAGTCAGCATCTGGGAGAGAGGGGGAACAGTCAGCATCTGGGAGAGAGGGAACAGTCAGCATCTGGGAGAGAGGGGGAACAGTCAGCATCTGGGAGAGAGGGGGAACAGTCAGCATCTGGGAGAGAGGGGGAACAGTCAGCATCTGGGAGAGAGAGAGAACAGTCAGCATCGGGGAGAGAGAGGGGGAACAGTCAGCATCTGGGAGAGAGGGGGAACAGTCAGCATCTGGGAGAGAGGTGGAACAGTCAGCATCTGGGAGAGAGGGGGAACAGTCAGCATCTGGGAGAGAGGGGAACAGTCAGCATCTGGGAGAGAGAGGGAACAGTCAGCATCTGGGAGAGAGGGGGAACAGTCAGCATCTGGGAGAGGGGGAACAGGCAGCATCTGGGAGAGAGGGGGAACAGTCAGCATCTGGGAGAGAGAGGGAACAGTCAGCATCTGGGAGAGAGGGGGAACAGTCAGCATCGGGAAGAGAGAGGGGGAACAGTCAGCATCTGGGAGAGAGGGGGAACAGTCAGCATCTGGGAGAGAGCGGGAACAGTCAGCATCTGGGAGAGAGGGGGAACAGTCAGCACCTGGGAGAGAGGGGGAACAGACAGCATCTGGGAGAGAGAGGGAACAGTCAGCATCTGGGAGAGAGAGGGAACAGTCAGCATCTGGGAGAGAGAGGGAACAGTCAGCATCTGGGAGAGAGGGGGAACAGTCAGCATCTGGGAGAGAGGGAACAGTCAGCATCTGGGAGAGAGAGGGAACAGTCACAATCTGGGAGAGAGGGGGATCAGTCAGCATCTGGGAGAGAAGGAACAGTCAGCATCTGGGAGAGAGGGGGAACAGTCAGCATCTGGGAGAGAGAGGGAACAGTCAGAATCTGGGAGAGAGGGGGAACAGTCAGCATCTGGGAGAGAGGGGGAACAGTCAGCATCTGGGAGAGAGGGGGAACAGTCAGCATCTGGGAGAGAGTGAACAGTCAGCATCTGGGAGAGAGGGGGAACAGTCAGCATCTGGGAGAGAGGGGGAACAGTCAGCATCTGGGAGAGAGGGGGAGCAGTCAGCATCCGAGAGAGAGAGAGAACAGTCAGCATCGGGGAGAGAGAGGTGGAACAGTCAGCATCTGGGAGAGAGGAGGAACAGTCAGCATCTGGGAGAGAGGGGGAACAGTCAGCATCTGGGAGAGAGGGGGAACAGTCAGCATCTGGGAGAGAGGGGGAACAGTCAGCATCCGGGAGAGAGGGGGAACAGTCAGCATCTGGGAGAGAGGGGGAACAGTCAGCATCTGGGAGAGAGGGGGAACAGTCAGCATCTCGTAGAGAGAGAGAACAGTCAGCATCGGGGAGAGAGAGGGGGAACAGTCAGCATCTGGGAGAGAGGGGGAACAGTCAGCATCTGGGAGAGAGGGGGAACAGTCAGCATCTGGGAGAGAGGGGGAACAGTCAGCACCTGGGAGAGAGGGGGAACAGTCAGCATCTGGGAGAGAGGGGGAACAGTCAGCATCTGGGAGAGAGGGGGAACAGTCAGCATCTGGGAGAGAGGGGAACAGTCAGCATCTGGGAGAGAGAGGGAACAGTCAGCATCTGGGAGAGAGGGGGAACAGTCAGCATCTGGGAGAGGGGGAACAGGCAGCATCTGGGAGAGAGGGGGAACAGTCAGCATCTTGGAGAGAGAGGGAACAGTCAGCATCTGGGAGAGAGGGGGAACAGTCAGCATCGGGGAGAGAGAGGGGGAACAGTCAGCATCTGGGAGAGAGGGGGAACAGTCAGCATCTGGGAGAGAGGGGGAACAGTCAGCGTCTGGGAGAGAGGGGGAACAGCCAGCACCTGGGAGAGAGGGGGAACAGTCAGCATCTGGGAGAGAGAGGGAACAGTCAGCATCTGGGAGAGAGAGGGAACAGTCAGCATCTGGGAGAGAGAGGGAACAGTCAGCATCTGGGAGAGAGGGGGAGCAGTCAGCATCTGGGAGAGAGAGGGAACAGTCAGCATCTGGGAGAGAGGGGGATCAGTCAGCATCTAGGAGAGAAGGAACAGTCAGCATCTGGGAGAGAGGGGGAACAGTCAGCATCTGGGAGAGAGAGGGAACAGTCAGAATCTGGGAGAGAGGGGGAACAGTCAGCATCTGGGAGAGAGGGGGAACAGTCAGCATCTGGGAGAGAGAGGGAACAGTCAGCATCTGGGAGAGAGGGAACAGTCAGCATCTGGGAGAGAGGGGGAACAGTCAGCATCTGCGAGAGAGGGAACAGTCAGCATCTGGGAGAGAGGGGGAACAGTCAGCATCTGGGAGAGAGGGGGAACAGTCAGCATCTGGGAGAGAGAGAGAACAGTCAGCATCGGGGAGAGAGAGGGGGAACAGTCAGCATCTGGGAGAGAGGGGGAACAGTCAGCATCTGGGAGAGAGGGGGAACAGTCAGCATCTGGGAGAGAGGGGAACAGTCAGCATCTGGGAGAGAGAGGGAACAGTCAGCATCTAGGAGAGAGGGGGAACAGTCCGCATGTGGGAGAGAGAGGGAACAGTCAGCATCTGGGAGAGAGGGGGAACAGTCAGCATCTGGGAGAGAGGGGGAACAGTCAGCATCTGGGAGAGAGGGGGAACAGTCAGCATCTGGGAGAGAGAGGGGGAACAGTCAGCATCTGGGAGAGAGGGGGAACAGTCAGCATCTGGGAGAGAGGGGGAACAGTCAGCACCTGGGAGAGAGGGGGAACAGTCAGCATCTGGGAGAGAGAGGGAACTTTCAGCATCTGGGAGAGAGGGGGAACAGTCAGCATCTGGGAGAGAGGGGGAACAGTCAGCATCTGGGAGAGAGGGGGAACAGTCAGCATCTGGGAGAGAGGGGGAACAGTCAGCATCTGGGAGAGAGGGGAACAGTCAGCATCTGGGAGAGAGAGGGAACAGTCAGCATCTGGGAGAGAGGGGGATCAGTCAGCATCTGGGAGAGGGGGAACAGTCAGCATCTGGGAGAGAGGGGGAACAGTCAGCATCTGGGAGAGAGAGGGAACAGTCAGCATCTGGGAGAGAGGGGGAACTGTCAGCATCTGGGAGAGAGAGAGAACAGTCAGCATCGGGGAGAGAGAGGGGGAACAGTCAGCATCTGGGAGAGAGGGGGAACAGTCAGCATCTGGGAGAGAGGGGGAACAGTCAGCGTCTGGGAGAGAGGGGGAACCGTCAGCACCTGGGAGAGAGGGGGAACAGTCAGCATCTGGGAGAGAGAGGGAACAGTCAGCATCTGAGAGAGAGAGGGAACAGTCAGCATCTGGGAGAGAGAGGGAACAGTCAGCTTTTGGGAGAGAGAGGGGGATCAGTCAGCATCTGGGAGAGAGGGGGAACAGTTAGCATCTGGGAGAGAGGGGGAACAGTCCGCATCTGGGAGAGAGGGGGAACAGTCAGCATCTGGGAGAGAGGGGAACAGTCAGCATCTGGGAGAGAGAGGGAACAGTCAGCATCTGGGAGAGGGGGAACAGCCAGCATCTGGGAGAGAGGGGGAACAGTCAGCATCTGGGAGAGAGAGGGAACAGTCAGCAGCTGGGAGAGAGGGGGAACAGTCAGCATCTGGGAGAAAGAGAGAACAGTCAGCATCGGGGAGAGAGAGGGGGAACAGTCAGCATCTGGGAGAGAGGGGGAACAGTCAGCATCTGGGAGAGAGGGGGAACAGTCAGCGTCTGGGAGAGAGGGGGAACAGTCAGCACCTGGGAGAGAGGGGGAACAGTCAGCATCTGGGAGAGAGAGGGAACAGTCAGCATCTGGGAGACAGAGGGAACAGTCAGCATCTGGGAGGGAGAGGGAACAGTCAGCATCTGGGAGAGAAGTGGAACAATCAGCATCTGGGAGAGAGGGAACAGTCAGCATCTGGGAGAGAGTGGGAACAGTCAGCATCTGGGAGAGAGGGGGATCAGTCAGCATCTGGGAGAGAAGGAACAGTCAGCATCTGGGAGAGAGGGGGAACAGTCAGCATCTGGGAGAGGGAGGGAACAGTCAGAATCTGGGAGAGAGGGGGAACAGTCAGCATCTGGGAGAGAGGGGGAACAGTCAGCATCTGGGAGAGAGGGGGAACAGTCAGCATCTGGGAGAGAGGGAAAAGTCAGCATCTGGGAGAGAGGGGGAACAGTCAGCATCTGGGAGAGAGGGGGAACAGTCAGCATCTGGGAGAGAGAGAGAACAGTCAGCATCGGGGAGAGAGGGGGAACAGTCAGCATCTGGGAGAGAGGGGGAACAGTCAGCATCTGGGAGAGAGAGAGAACAGTCAGCATCGGGGAGAGAGGGGGAACAGTCAGCATCTGGGAGAGAGAGGGAACAGTCAGCATCTGGGAGAGAGAGGGAACAGTCAGCATCGGGGAGAGAGAGGGGGAACAGTCAGCATCTGGGAGAGAGGGGGAACAGTCAGCATCTGGGAGAGAGGGGGAACAGTCAGCATCTGGGAGAGAGGGGGAACAGTCAGCATCTGGGAGAGAGGGGGAACAGTCAGCATCTGGGAGAGAGGGGAACAGTCAGCATCTGGGAGAGAGAGGGAACAGTCAGCATCTGGGAGAGAGGGGGAACAGTCAGCATCTGGGAGAGGGGAACAGTCAGCATCTGGGAGAGAGGGGGAACAGTCAGCATCTGGGAGAGGGGGAACAGTCAGCATCTGGGAGAGAGAGGGAACAGTCAGCATCTGGGAGAGAGGGGAACAGTCAGCATCTGGGAGAGAGAGGGAACAGTCAGCATCTGGGAGAGAGGGGGAACAGTCAGCATCTGGGAGAGGGGGAACAGTCAGCATCTGGGAGAGAGAGGGAACAGTCAGCATCTGGGAGAGAGGGGGAACAGTCAGCATCTGAGAGAGAGAGGGAACAGTCATCATCTGGTAGAGAGGGGGAACAGTCAGCATCTGGGAGAGTGGGAACAGTCAGCATCGGGGAGAGAGGGATCAGTCAGCATCTGGGAGAGAGAGGGAACAGTCAGCATCTGGGAGAGAGGGGGAAGAGTCAGCATCTGGGAGAGAGGGGGAACAGTCAGCATCTGGGAGAGAGAGAGAACAGTCAGCATCTGGGAGAGAGAGGGGAACAGTCAGCATCTGGGAGAGAGGGGGAACAGTCAGCATCTGGGAGAGAGGGGGAACAGTCAGCATCTGGGAGAGAGGGGGAACAGTCAGCATCTGGGAGAGAGGGGGAACAGTCAGCATCTGGGAGAGAGGGTGAACAGTCAGCATCTGGGAGAGAGGGGGAACAGTCAGCATCTGGGAGAGAGGGGGAACAGTCAGCATCTGGGAGAGAGGGGGAACAGTCAGCATCTGGGAGAGAGGGAGAACAGTCAGCATCTGGGAGAGAGGGGGAACAGTCAGCATCTGGGAGTGAGAGGGAACAGTCAGCATTTGGGAGAGAGGGGGAACAGTCAGTATCTGGTAGAGAGGGGGAGCAGTCAGCATCTGGGAGAGAGAGGGAACAGTCAGCATCTGGGAGAGAGGGGGAACAGTCAGCATCTGGGAGAGAGGAAACAGTCAGCATCTGGGAGAGAGGGAACAGTCAGCATCTGGGAGAGAGAGGGAACAGTCAGCATCTGAGAGAGAGAGGGAACAGTCAGCATCTGGGAGAGAGAGGGAACAGTCAGCATCTGGGAGAGAGAGGGAACAGTCAGCATCTGGGAGAGAGGGGGAACAGTCAGCATCTGGGAGAGAGAGGGAACAGTCAGCATCTGTGAGAGAGGGAACAGTCAGCATCTGGGAGAGAGGGGGAACAGTCAGCACCTGGGAGAGAGGGGGAACAGTCAGCATCTGGGAGAGAGGGGGAACAGTCAGCATCTGGGAGAGAGGGGGAACAGTCAGCATCTGGGAGAGAGAGAGAACAGTCAGCATCGGGGAGAGAGAGGGGGAACAGACAGCATCTGGGAGAGAGGGGGAACAGTCAGCATCTGGGGGAGAGGGGGAACAGTCAGCATCTGGGAGAGAGGGGGAACAGTCAGCATCTGGGAGAGAGGGGGAACAGTCAGCATCTGGGAGAGTGGGAACAGTCAGCATCGGGGAGAGAGGGATCAGTCAGCATCTGGGAGAGAGAGGGAACAGTCAGCATCTGGGAGAGAGGGGGAACAGTCAGCATCTGGGAGAGAGAGGGAATAGTCAGCATCTGGGAAAGAGGGAACAGTCAGCATCTGGGAGAGAGAGGGAACAGTCAGCATCTGGGAGAGAGAGGGAACAGTCAGCATCTGGGAGAGAGGGGGAACAGTCAGCATCTGGGAGAGAGGGGGAACAGTCAGCACCTGGGAGAGAGGGGGAACAGTCAGCATCTGGGAGAGAGGGGGAACAGTCAGCATCTGGGAGAGAGGGGGAACAGTCAGCATCTGGGAGAGAGGGGAACAGTCAGCATCTGGGAGAGAGAGGGAACAGTCAGCATCTGGGAGAGAGGGGGAACAGTCAGCATCTGGGAGAGGGGGAACAGGCAGCATCTGGGAGAGAGGGGGAACAGTCAGCATCTTGGAGAGAGAGGGAACAGTCAGCATCTGGGAGAGAGGGGGAACAGTCAGCATCGGGGAGAGAGAGGGGGAACAGTCAGCATCTGGGAGAGAGGGGGAACAGTCAGCATCTGGGAGAGAGGGGGAACAGTCAGCGTCTGGGAGAGAGGGGGAACAGCCAGCACCTGGGAGAGAGGGGGAACAGTCAGCATCTGGGAGAGAGAGGGAACAGTCAGCATCTGGGAGAGAGGGGGAGCAGTCAGCATCTGGGAGAGAGGGAACAGTCAGCATCTGGGAGAGAGAGGGAACAGTCAGCATCTGGGAGAGAGGGGGATCAGTCAGCATCTAGGAGAGAAGGAACAGTCAGCATCTGGGAGAGAGGGGGAACAGTCAGCATCTGGGAGAGAGAGGGAACAGTCAGCATCTGGGAGAGAGGGGGAACAGTCAGCATCTGGGAGAGAGGGGGAACAGTCAGCATCTGGGAGAGAGAGGGAACAGTCAGCATCTGGGAGAGAGGGGAACAGTCAGCATCTGGGAGAGAGGGGGAACAGTCAGCATCTGGAGAGAGAGGGAACAGTCAGCATCTGGGAGAGAGGGGGAACAGTCAGCATCTGGGAGAGAGGGGGAACAGTCAGCATCTGGGAGAGAGGGGGAACAGTCAGCATCTGGGAGAGAGAGGGAACAGTCAGCATCTGGGAGAGAGAGGGGGAACAGTCAGCATCTGGGAGAGAGGGGGAACAGTCAGCATCTGGGAGAGAGGGGGAACAGTCAGCATCTGGGAGAGAGGGGGAACAGTCAGCATCTGGGAGAGAGGGGGAACAGTCAGCATCTGGGAGAGAGGGGAACAGTCAGCATCTGGGAGAGAGGGGGAACAGTCAGCATCTGGGAGAGAGAGGGAACAGTCAGCATCTGGGAGAGAGGGGAACAGTCAGCATCTGGGAGAGAGGGGGAACAGTCAGCATCTGGGAGAGAGGGGGAACAGTCAGCATCTGGGAGAGAGGGGGAACAGTCAGCATCTGGGAGAGAGGGGGAACAGTCAGCATCTGGGAGAGAGGGGGAACAGTCAGCATCTGGGAGAGAGGGGAACAGTCAGCATCTGGGAGAGAGGGGGAACAGTCAGCATCTGGGAGAGAGGGGAACAGTCAGCATCTGGGAGAGAGGGGGAACAGTCAGCATCTGGGAGAGAGGGGGAACAGTCAGCATCTGGGAGAGAGGGGGAACAGTCAGCATCTGGGAGAGAGGGGGAACAGTCAGCATCTGGGAGAGAGGGGGAACAGTCAGCATCTGGGAGAGAGAGGGAACAGTCAGCATCTGGGAGAGAGGGGGAACAGTCAGCATCTGGGAGAGAGGGGGAACAGTCAGCATCTGGGAGAGAGGGGGAACAGTCAGCATCTGGGAGAGAGGGGGAACAGTCAGCATCTGGGAGAGAGGGGAACAGTCAGCATCTGGGAGAGAGAGGGAACAGTCAGCATCTGGGAGAGAGGGGGATCAGTCAGCATCTGGGAGAGGGGGAACAGTCAGCATCTGGGAGAGAGGAGGGAACAGTCAGCATCTGGGAGAGAGAGGGAACAGTCAGCATCTGGGAGAGAGGGGGAACTGTCAGCATCTGGAGAGAGAGAGAACAGTCAGCATCGGGGAGAGAGAGGGGGAACAGTCAGCATCTGGGAGAGAGGGTGAACAGTCAGCATCGGGGAGAGAGGGGGAACAGTCGAG